>NC_045615.1:41765833-43147500 GCF_009829155.1 Mustela erminea | reverse complement strand
TTATTTGACAGAGAGAGATCACAAGTAGTCAGAGAGGCAGACAGAGAGAGAGGAAGAAGCAGGCTCCCTGCTGAGCAAAGAGATTGATGTGGGGTTCTATCCAAGGACCCTGAGATGATGATGTGAGCCAAAGGCAGAGGCTTAACCCACTGAGCTACCCCGCTGCCCTGCAACAAAACTATTTTTTTTATTCTATTATATATTTTTCCTTACCATACAATATATTATTAGCCCCAGGGGTACAGGTCTGTGAATTGTCAGGCTTACACACTTAATAGCACTCACCATACCGTATACCCTCCCCAGTGTCCATAACCCAACCTCCCTCTCCCTACCCACCTCCACCAGGTAACCCTCAGTTTGTTTTGTGAGATTAAGAGTCTCTATTGATTTGTCTCCCTCCCGGTCCCATCTTGTTTCATTTTTTCCTTCTCTATGCCCCAAACCCCTCACATTACCTCTCAAATTCTTCATATCAGGGAGATCATATGATAATTGTCTTTCTCTGATTGACTTATTTCCGCTCAGCATAATACCCTCTACTTCCATCCACGTCATTGCTAATAACAAGATTAAAATTTCTTTTGATGCCTACATAGTATTCCATTGGGAAAAAAAAAAAAAAATATATATATATATATATATATATACTTCATTATTGATTCATCTATTGATGGACATCTAGGTTCTTTCCACACTCTGGCTATTGTGGACTTTGCTGCTATAAGCATTCGGGTGCACATGCCCCTTTGGATCACTACATTTGTATCTTTAGGGTAAATACCCAGTAGTGAGATTGCTGGGTCATAGGGTAGCTCTATTTTCAACATTTTGAGGAACCTCCAGACTTTTTTCCAGAGTGGCTGCACCAGCTTGCATTCCCACCAACAGTGTAGGAGGGTTCCCCTTTCTCCACATCCTCACCAGCATCTGTTATTTCTTGACTTGTTAATTTTAGCCATTCTGACTGGTGTGAGGTGATATCTCATTGTGGTTTTGATTTGTATTTCCCTGAAGCCGAGTGATGTGGAGCATTTTTTCATGTGTCTGTTGATGATTTGGACATCTTCTTTGCAGAAATGTCTGTTCATGTCCTCTGCCCATTTCTCGATTGGATCATTTCTTTGGGTGTTGAGTTTGATAAGTTCTTTATAGATTTTGAATACTAGTCCTTTATCTGATATATCATTTGCAAATATCTTCTCCCATTCTGACAGTTGTCTTTTGGTTTTGTTGACTGTTTCTTTTACTGTGAAAAGCCTTTTTATCTTGATGAAGTCCCAATAGTTCATTTTTGCCCTTGCTTCCCTGGCCTTTGGCAATGTTTCTAGGAAGAAGTTGTTGTGGCTGAAGTTGAAGAGGTTGCTGCCTGCGTTCTCCTCAAGGATTTTGATGGATTCTTTTCTCACATTGAGGTATTTCATCCATTTTGAGTCTATTTTCATGTGTGGTGTAAGGAAATGGTCCAGCTTCATTTTTCTGCATGTGGCTGTCCAATTCTCTGCACACCATGTTGAAGAGGCTGTCTTTTTTCCATTGGACATTATTTCCTGCTTTGTTGAAGATTAGTTGACCATAGAGTTGAGGGTCTATTTCTGGGCTCTCTATTCTGTTCCATTGATCTATGTGTCTGTTTTTGTGCCAATACTACACTGTCTTGATGATGACAGCTTTGTAATAGAACTTGAAGTCTGGAATTGTGATGCCACCAACTCTGGCTTTCTTTTTCAACATTCCTCTGGCTATTATGCATCTTTTCTGATTCCATATAAATTTGGGGGGTTTTGTTCCACTTCTTTGAAAAAATGGATGGTATTTTGATAGGATTGCATTAAACGTGTAGATTGCTTTAGGTATAGACATTTTCACCATATTTGTTCTTCCAATCCATGAGCATGGAACATTTTTCCATTTCTTTCTGTCTTCCTCAATTTCTTTCATGAGTACTTTATAGTTTTCTGAGTACAGATTCTTTGCCTCTTTGGTTAGGTTTATTCCTAGGTATCTTGTGGTTTTGGGTGCAATTGCAAATGGGATTGACTCCTTAATTTCTCTTTCTTTTATCTTGTTGTTGGTGTATAGAATTGCAACTGATTTCTGTGCATTGATTTTATATCCTGACATTTTACTGAATTCCTTTAGAAGTTCTACAGATTTGGAGTGGAGCCTTTTGGGTTTTCCACATGAAGTATCATATCATCTGCAAAGAGTCATAGTTTAACTTATTCTTTGCCAATTTGGATGCCTTTAATTTCTTTTTGTTGTCTATTGCTGAAGCTAGGACTTCTAGTATTATGTTGGATAGCAGTGGTGCTAATGGACATCCCTGCCATGTTCCTGACCTTAGTGGAAAAGCTCTCAGTTTTTCTCCATTGAGAATAATATTTGCTGTGGGTTTTTCATAGATGGCTTTGATGATATTGAGGTCTGTACCCTCTATCCCTACTCTTTGAAGATTATGATCTAGAAAGAAGGCTGCACTTCGTCAAATGCTTTTTCCACATCTATTGAGAGTATCATATAGTTCTTATTCTTTCTTTTATTAATGTATTGTATCACATTGATTGATTTGCGGATGTTGAAACAACCTTGCAGCCAGCCCAGGAATAGATCCCACTTGGTCATGGTGAATAATTTTTTAATGTATGATGCTATTGGCTAGTATTTTGGTGAAAATTTTCACATCTTTGTTCATCAAGGATATTGGTCTTTAAGTCAGTTTTTTGATGGGGTTATTGTCTGGTTTTGGGATCAAGGTAATGCTGGCCACATAAAATGAGTTTGGACATTTTCCTTCCATTTCTATTTTTTGGAACAGTTTCAGGAGAATAGGTATTAATTCTTTAAATGTTTGGTATAATTCCCCTGGGAAGCCACCTGGCCCTAGGATCTTATTTTTTGGGAGGTTTTTGATGACTGCTTCAGTCTCCCTACTGGATATGGGTCTGTTCAGGCTTTCCTTTTCTTTCTGGTTCAGTATTGGTAGTTTATACGTCTCTAGGAATGCATCCAATTCTTCTAGATTGTCCAATTTGCTGGCATAAATTGCTCATAATATGTTCCTATACTTGTTTGTATTTCTTTGGTGTTGGTTGTGATCTCTCCTCTTTCATTCATGATTTTATTTATTTGGGTCCTTTCTCTTTTCTTTTTGATAAGTCTGGTCAGGTCCATAAATAAGATTTATCAATCTTATTAATTCTTTCAAAGAATCAGCTCCTACTTTCATTGATTCGTTCTACTGTCTTTTTGTTTCTATTTCTCTGATTTCTGCTGTGATCTTTATTATTTCTTTTCTGCTGCTGGGTTTAGGATTTCTTTGCTGTTCTTTCTCCAGCTCCTTTAGGTGTAGGGTTGGTTGTGACCTTTCTTGTTTCTTGAGAAAGTCTTGTATCATTATATATTTTCCTCTCAGGACTGTCTTTGCTGTGTCCCACAGATTTTGATCAGTTGTGCTTTTATTATTATTTGTTTCCATGCAATTTTTCAATTCTTATTTTATTTCCTGGTTGCTCTTTAGCCTGCATGTATTTGGTTTCTTTCCAAATTTCCTCTTTTGATTGAGTTCTAGCTTCAGAGCGTTGTGGTCTGAAAATATGCAGGGAATGATCCCAATCTTTTAGTACTGGTTGAGACCTGACCTGTGATCCAGGATGTGATCTTTCTGGAGAATGTTCCATGTGCACTAGAGAAGAATGTGTATTTTATTTCTTTGGGATGGAATGTTCTGAATATATCTGTGGTGTCCATCTGGTCCAGTGTGTCATTTAAGGCCTCTATTTCCTTGTTGATCTTTTGCTTGCATGATCTGTCCCTTTCAGTGAGGGGGGTTTTAAGTCCCCTACTATTATTGTATTCTTGTCAATGTGTTTCTTTGATTTTGTTATTAATTGGTTTATATAGTTCGCTGCTCCCATGTTAGGGGCATAGATATTTAAAATTGTTAGATCTTCTTGTTGGACAGAGCCTTTGAGTATGCTATAGTGTCCTTTCTCATCTCTTATTATAGTCTTTGGCTTAAAATTGAAATAATCTGATACAAAGATTGCCACTCCAGCTTTCTTTTTATGTCCATTAGCATGGTAAATTGTTTTCCACCCCCTCACTTTATTTATTTATGTTTTAAAGATTTTATTTATTTATTTGACAGAGAGAGAGCACAAGCAGGTAGACAGTGAGAAGCAGGCTCTCCATGGAGGAGAGAGTCTGATGTGGGACTCAATCCCAGGAACCTGGGATCATGACCTGAGCCAAAGGCAGATGCCCAACTGACTGAGCCACCCAGGCGCCCATCCACCCCCTCACTTTAAATCTGGAGGTGTCTTTGGTCTAAAATAAGTTTCTTGTAGACAGCATATTGATGGATTTTATTTTTTTATTCTTTCTGATACCCTGTGTCTTTTGATTGAGACATCTAGTCCATTTACATTCAGGGTAACTATTGAAAAGTATGAATTTAGTGACATTGTATTTCCTGTAAAGTAATTGTTACTGTTTATTATCTCTGTTCCTTTCTGGTCTACTACTTTTAGGCTCTCTCTCTGCTTAGAGGACCCCTTTCAATATTTCCTGTAGGGCTGGTTTGGTGTGTACAAATTCTTTCAATTTTTGTTTGTCCTGGAAGCTTTTTATCTCTCCTTCTATTTTCAATGATAGCCTAGCTGGATATAGTATTCTTGGCTGCATGTTTTTCTCATTTAGTGCTCTGAATATATCATGCCAGTTCTTTCTGGCCTGCCAGGTCTCTGTGGATAAGCCTGCTGCCAATCTAATATTTCTACCATGGTATGTTACAGACTTCTTGTCCTGGGCTGCTTTCAGGATTTTCTCTTTGTCGCTAAGACTTGTAAGTTTTACTATTAGATGTCAGGGTGTGGACCTATTTTTACTGATTTTGAGGGGGATTCTCTGTGCATCCTGGATTTTGATGCTTGTTCCCTTTGCCGTATTAGGGAAATTCTCTACAATAATTCACTCCAATATACCATCTGCCCCCCTCTCTCTTTCTTCTTCTTCTCGAATCCCAATTATTCTAATATTGTTTCATATTATGGTATCACTTATCTCTCAAATTCTCCCCTCATAGTCCAGTAGCTATTTGTCTCTCTTTTGCTTAATTTCTTTATTCTCCATCATTTGGTCTTCTGTATCAGTAATTCTCTCTTCTGCCTCATTTATCCTAACAATAAGAGCCTCCATTTTTTTATTGCACCTCATTAATAGCTTTTTAGATTTCAGCTTGGTTAGATTTTAGTTCTTTTATTTCTCCAGAAAGGGCTTTTATTTCTCCAGAAAGGGTTTCTCTAATATCTTCCATGCCTTTTTCAAGCTTGGCTAGCACCTTGAGAATCATCATTCTGAACTCCAGATCTGACATATTACCAATGCTCATATTGGTCAGGTCCCTAGCCTTTGTTACTGCCTCTTGTTCTTTTTTCTGTGGTGTGTTTTTCCACCTTGTCATTTTATTCAGATAAGAATATATGAATAAGAGAATAAAATACTTAAAAGGGTGGTAAGAACTCCGGAAAAATGTACCTTAACCAAATTAGAAAAGATCACAAATCAGGGGGAGAAGAAAGAAGATAAAAAGAAGTTTAAAAAAAATTTAAAAAAAATATATATATATATACATACACTAGGCTGGTGACTATAACAGAGCCATCCACTTCATTTTGGGTGTATTTTGTCTCTTAGAAGAAACTTCCTCCCAAAATTTTAAAGAAAGAAAAACTTATATATATACAAAAATAAGGGTAAACATGATTAAAGGATGGAATATGACTGTAAACAAGAAAACTTTTTTAAAAATTCTAAAAAAGGAATTGATAAGTTGGTTGGAAAAATAAAGTAGAGAGAATTTTCTCAGGCTGGAGACTAGAACAAAGCCCTGTGCTAGATTTAGGGTATATTCTGATCTAATATAAGAAATTGTATCCCAAATTAAAAAAAAAAAAACAACCTATATGTATACAAAAAATAAAGTTAGATCAATGAAAGATAAAATATGACTATGATAGTGAAGGTTTAAAAAGATTCTTTTTAGAAAGGTATTTTAAGATAAACTAGCTAAAAAAGTTTAAAGAGGAAAGAGAAAAAGTTAGAAAAATTAGAATAAGAAACAAAATTTTTAAAAAATTAATTTACTTTACAAAACTAAAGAATCATGGGGGGAAAAGCCATGAATTCCATGTTTTGCTTTCCCCTCCTGTTTCCCCACTGTTCTCTTTGATCAGTGAGCTTGATCTTGGCTGGATGTTCTTGCTGATCTTCTTGGGGAAGGGTATGGTGTAGTGATTCCCAAATGCCTTTGCCTGAGGCAGAATTGCACCCACCCTTGCCCAGGGCCCTGCTAAGTAACCTGCTCAGGTTCGCTCTCAGGGGCTTTTGTTCCCTGAACGCTTTCCATAGAGCTCTGGATGATGGGAATGAAAATGGAAGCCTCCCAATCTCTGGCCTGGAGGAGCTGAGAGCTTGGGCCCCAGTCCTCAGTGTACCCTCAGAGAAAAGTGCTCAATCACTCCCATCTCCCTGGTCTCTGGCCACACTTTGAGCTCACCCGGCCTCTGGCTGAGTGTTTCTGTCTCTGGCACACAGCTGTGTTTGGAGTCTCCAAACCTAGCAGATTATTGCTGCTCTGCTTTTCTGGCAAATGAAGGTGGGTCTCCCCAGATATGCCACTTGTGGGGTCCCTGCTCAAATGATCAGTGGTCCAACAGTGCTGCAGATCACAGTTTAAGGTAACCCCAAGCTGAGAGCTCTCTCCTTGGCTCCGGCTCCACCTCTGTAGTCAACTTCCCTGCTCTGGTACCTGCAATGTCTGCTACACTCAGACACCCCTTATCCTTCTGTGACACTGTGGGACCTGAGCCCCCACTGTCCCTGCAAGGGCTCCACCCCTGCTTAGCCTCTAGAATGATGTCCCTCGGTAGAGCAGACTTCTAAAAGTTCAGATTTTGTGCTCTGTTGCTTCACCACTTGCTGGGAGCCAGCCCCTCCCACCATGGTCAATCTTCCCATTGCTTCAGATTCACTTCTCTGCATGTCCTACCTTTCAGAAAGTGGTTGATTTTCTGTTTCTAGAATTGCTGCTCTTCTCCTCTCAGATCTCCTATTGGTTTTGTAGGTGTTTGGAGTGGTTTGATAACTATCCAACTGAACTCCTGCAATCTGATGTCATCTGAGTCTGCTGCTCCTCCGCCATCTTGACTCTGCTCCCCCCAAACTATTTTTTAAAAAGCTCAGTGGGTGCCTGGGTGGCTCAGTCAGTTAAATGTCTGCCTTTGGCTCAGGTCATGATCCTGGGGTCCTGGGATCAAGTCCACATCAGTCTCCTTGGTCAACAGGGAACCTGCATCTCACTCTGCCAGCTCTTCTACCTGCTTGTGCTGACAGATAAATAAAATCTTTTTATTTTTGTTTTAAAGCTCAGCGATATGTCTTAATATATTAACTCCTACCAAGAAATGTCAAATAGGTTATCCTGGAAAATACTCAATTTCTATGATATCCCATTTTTTCTCACAATCTCAAATATGTGGAGCACATCTAGGCACCATTATTTCCTGCTTTTCTTGATGCACTGTATTTGAATCTTAATTAATTTGTAATTAGGTCTATTATTACTGACATTTTTGAATTGAAACTACATAAAGAGCAACATCTTTTACCTAAAAATTAAACAAGGTAACAGTGAGGAGATAAAAACAAAATAGCACTTCTGCTTCTGGTACCTGACTCAAGGAATTGAACCCCTCCTCCAACAGATGGAATGACAAGTCTCACCACTCTCCCCCATGTTCACTGTGGACAAGTCAGGCAGAGGGAAAAGCAGTCCATGAAGATGTCCTCCTCACAATGATTTGCATAAGGTATAAATGGTTTCAAATGAGTAGTGTGACAAAATGAGAGTTTAGAGTCTGGGATATCATTTTCAAATATCCTTATCCAGAGTGGGAAGGTCTGTCTTGCTCCTCTATTTGTGGGGTTTCCCCATTCAACTTTCTGTACCCTGCACTAACTACTAACTAACTACCTTGACAAATGAGTTTCACCTAGAATTGGCAAGCTGAATCATCTGAGGGCATAGACCTTCAAAGAACCAACGACACTTCTGACACCAATTGCAAGTTGAGGGGGTTCCCAAAAGCACATTCAAGTTTGATAGTTTCCTAAAAGTACTCTGAAAACTCGCTGGAAGCCATTATACCAATAATTATGTTTTATTATAGGGAAAGGATACAGATTAAAATCAGCCAAGGGAATAGACACATGGCACAGAGTTTGGGAAACTTCAAAACAGGAAACTTCTATTGTCTTCTCTTGGCATTGGCACATGCCAATACACAGAGAATATTGCCAGTCAATCAGTGAAATTCACCCAACACTTGGTATCCAAAGTTTTTACTAGGGCTTCATCACATAGGCATAATTAATAGATTAATTGATTGTCCACATGCTGATCTGAGTCTCCAAGTCAACTAATACAAATGACCCAAGTCCTCACCCTAAACCACAGGGTCAGTCTTTCTGGTACTGCACCGACCCTAAGGTTATCTGGTATGTCCAGCCCTAAGATCTAGTATGATCAGCACCCACCCTAAGCAAAGACACTCCTATCAGGTTTGACATTGATTTCCTCCCAGAATCCAAGAGTAAGAGATAATCTGGACAAAGCCAAATTATTTACTACACAGACCCCAATTTAAACTTAACATTTTTAACTTATGACCTCCTCTGTGAGGCAATTTTAAAAGGTGATTTTGTGAACTTGTTACTTACCCCAGTGGAACTGAGATATTCTGACACTAGATCTCAACTGTGGGTTATTTTTTCTTCTTTATCTTATATAAGCTTTTATAACAACTAGCACTGCCCCTGGGTAATAGAGGAAAAGGCATTAGGGAAAGCAGGTGATGATTAAACTTGCCATTTATACCCAGGGCCTCTGGTAAGTACTTTCCCATATGTTTTATACATATCTTATAGGCATTAAATTCCCAGGGCTTTTGTAACAAATTACCACAGACTTTGTGGTTTAAAAAAACAAAAACTTATTTTTGGACAGAAATCCAAAATCAAGGTGTCTGCAGGACCTTAACCCCTTAAGGACCTTAATAGGCTCTAGGGAAGAATCTTTCTTGCCTCTTCTAGCTTCTGGTGGCTCTACCTTGGCTTCCTTACCTACATCACTCCAATCTCTGCCTCTGAGGTCGTATGGCCTCTTCTTTTTATTTGCCTGTGTTTTCTCCTTTTCTGTCTTTCATAAGGACACATGTCATTGAATTTAAGGCCGCTATCCTTATCAAGGACATTGACAATGAAGGAGAAAATCAAAGCATACGCTAGAATCTTCAGGTTTCAGAACTGGAAGCAAAGCCACAGTACCAGCATCCTCCAAGTGTCAGAATTTGCGTTATAGTAGCTAGACTGCTACAGTCTTTCATCATCTGCTACTACCTGCTAGCAACCCGATCTTTTTACTAATGGTTTTGTAAGATGATTCTTCCATATTTCAAGTGTAAATTGCCCTTCATTCATTTCAAAACCCCTCAGTTCATCTTTTCTCCAACTCAAGGTTCCCACTTCCTTCAATCACTTTCCACTGTAATTTCTAGCCACCTTCTTCTGGACACTTGGCAGCTTTCCATGTTTTTCTGTTATGAGGTACCCAGACCTCTATAGAGTAATAAGCAAGAGAGCAAGTCTGGAAACAGTGCATATCCCAGTCCCGCCACTGAATGGATGTGTAATATGGGAAAATCAACACCCCTCTGTTCAATTTCCTCATTTTATTAAATGGAAGGATAATACTACTTGTCCCTACAGGATGGCTTGAAGATTCAATGAGACATTATATGTAGTCTTTGGAACAGTGCTAAGGCACATGGAGAACCCAGAAACAAAAATCTCCAGTACAGTGGGACTATTATCTCCCTTGAACTAAAAACTCTTACTTATTAACAGACCTTAGATTACATGAGCAGCCTCCTCACGCCATTGCTGACTGGTGAGCTTGCAGGCAGTCTAAACCCTCTAGGTCTCCTATGTTAAGTACCTGCCCTATATTATTGATATTTTTAATAATAATTATATATTTTACATTTACTTTTGTTAAATTTATCCTTTTTTTAGCCCCTTATTCTAAATTGTCGAAGTGTTTTAGAATTCATTCAGTGCAGTCACTTTTTCTTTGGCTAGCATGTTTTCACCCAATTTGCTAAGCATATTCTGAATGTCTTTATTCAAATGTGAAAAGTCCAGGTTAAATTTCTAGCCATATTCCCCTAGAGATCTCCCTTGAGACCAATACAAATTCTACATCAACACTCCTTGGATCTAGATTTTAAATTGACTACAAATCCTTCTAACCACTATGATCTAACCCATACGAATAAAATCCAGATGATGTATGTCTATAAATATTCTTCTCAGCCATCATGGTCATAATGCTGTTCTTTCATTTCATAACTCCCATCAAGAATCAGAACCATTTACTTCTCACCCATTTTTAAAAACTCAGCATTGCTGGGTCCTTACTTCATAGGTGTTGTTCAAGGTATAGAGAATATACTGATGAATGTGACCTAAGTCTGTCCTCAAGGAAATTGCAGTCTACAAGGGAGACAGAAGTAAATAGACAGTTACAATGGGGTGTAATCTCATGGGTGAAATAATACGGATAAGCATAGGTGACTGTATGTCTCAGTTACTATGGCTACATGGAAATGACCTAAAGCTTGGCCATGTAAAGCCACACATCGCATGTGTATGGATCAGGAACTGAGACAGGACACAATGTAGACATCTTTTCTTGACTCTGTGATGTCTGATGGCCTCTCCAAGAAAACTTGTAAACAGTTGATGCTGGGGCCTCAGTTCTTCCCCCAGTGGGCAACTCCATGTTGTCTTCAACATGAAAAAATCTGGGGCTTTTTAGAATATAGTGACTAAGTTCCAAAGATGAACATCTTGAGAGAGAGAGAGAGAATGAGTGACCACCTGGTGGAAGCTATACCATCTTCTAGGACCTAGCCTTGGAGTCACATAACTTCACTTTCATATTTAACTCATCAATACAGTTGCAAAGTCCCACTTAGCTTCAAGGACAGGGAAACAGATTCTATTTCTTCATGAGAGTGGCAAGGTTATGAAGAGCTTATGGGACTGGAAACATTGCACTGGCCATTTGGGGACAAAACAATCTGCCATATTGTGCAAATACACAGAAACAACACCTAATGTAAGCTGGAGAGTAGGACTTAGGGAAGGACACAGAGTGTGAATCACCACAAGGCAAAAACTACACTGAAATTCAGTAAATTAGTGTGAAAAACAAAAGCACAACTTGCAGCCATATTACAATCTCAAAAGACCACTTACACCTATAAAAGATGATATGAGATAGGCAGTAGAGATGGAAGGCTGTCTCCAACCTCTGCCCAGACCCTAAAAGTTCTATGAGCTGGCCTGACTTGTTCCCTCTTGGCCAGGGACAGTGACTTTCATTTGTTCAATATCACCACCCCTTTTGGTGTCCATTGTTCCACCCTCAATTCTGAAGACTTTTAGGTATTCAAGAGCATTAAAAGAAGGCATTAGGAAAGAAAAAGGAGTACATTTGGGAAGGTGGAGCTTCCCCAAAGAGTAGACTGAATGAATACTGAACAAGGTCATGGGGCACATGCCGGCATGTGGCAGAGTGCTGGCTAAGGCTGGTACTTTCTATGCAGTGCCCAGCCAAGAAGACAACTCACACGGGCTCTCAGCATGAGCAGCCGACAGACTCCCACACAGACACTGTGTCTGAGTGACACATGGTCTGTAGATGTCTGTTTGCTCAAAGCTTTTCATCTGGCACCTCCCTCTTATCCTTTGCAGCTGAAAGATCATGATCTTCTCTGAGGAGAGGAGAAAAAAAATAGGGCATGTATTTTTCTAAACTTTCTACCTTATTAGGTAGAAATAAGGTACTGTGGCATTTGAATTTCGAAGTTGAGTATTTAGCACTTTTGTTCTCTAGTTCCAGTCTATCTAGCCTAGCACATTGAATTCTTTAGCCACACTAGTCACATGTGACTAGTGTCTCCTTTATTAGACAGCAAGGTCTAGGAACCCAGTCTATGTTGGGTAAATAAGCCCCACAGAATAAGGTGAGCAGAACTTCTGAACATGGTGGAGGGGACAGAGATAGGCACAAAGCAGTTGATCCTTCAAAATATTTTCCCAGCACAAAGATTCTGTATAATTAGGAGCTATTGAGTACCAATTTTAAAATTTTAACATTATCAAAACTCAAATGGTCCAAATAGTGAGAGATCAAATAGAATCTTTGAAAGATGAAGGCCCCTCCTGGAAACCTCCGCCTTGGGTCTGGATTACAGTGCTGAGCTGGTTCAAGCTGGCCAGGAGCTATTCCAACCAAGACAGAGACCAGAACTCTTTTCCCCAGCCCCCAGCACAACAGCTGACTGGCATTTCTCTCCAGCTCTTGAGCTGGGTTCCTGTCCCTCTTAATCTAAGATGTGATTAAATTGAATTGCTTTCTAAATCTGTTATGTAATTTGTATGTAATGCCCTTAATATTGGGTTTGAATACAATTGCAGTAAGATACACTAATTGATTCGTTTAATTTTATTTTCCATCCTTTGAATTGAAGCCTTTGGGACTCAATATGTAAAGTAATATGCAAATTGGGATTTTGATGCAAGAAGACTTGGCAGTTTTTTTAAACAGGGCTCAAGCATTACTTGGAATCATTTAAGAGAGTAATTCCAAACAAAGCAACCTCTACTTGTCCTTCTGTGTGATTAAATTTTGGTGTACACAAACATAGATATACAAAACATGCTCAAAATCACTGAATATTAACTGATGATATAGGTCAAAAAACAATAATACTTCTGTCATGATTTTTCTATCCATAACCTTAATATAAAACAGAATAATGTTTTATGAGTTCACATAACTTTCCATAGATTGGATGAAGCAGAGAATAGTTGCAAAAAGAGAAATCAATCCATCAAAAACTAGTGAGCACCTTCTTTGGACTAATAATAACAAAAACAGCAAATGTTTATTGAGTGCTTATTATGAAACAGACTGCACTTAGAATTTTATCTAGATTATTTTCTGGCTAGGGATTCAGTTAGGGGCTTTCAGAGATATGTACATGTTAAAGCTCATCTCCATATCTAAGGAGCTTAAAATTTAAGTGCCAAATATTGGTATCAACAAAAGGTTCTAGGGGTTAAGAGGAAAGATCTTTTGAATCCAAAGAAATCTAGTTTTCTGCTTTCCTTATTCCCAAACTCCACTGCTACAGATGCAAGCATGATTCTGATACCAACAGACAGGTAGCCTTAATATGCAGACAAGTTGATTTTAAAATAACTGTTCTTGGCCCTCCACTTCCTCCTTCCAAATGAATGCCATTTTTCTGAGTTCAGGGGAGATCACAAACTTCAAGCTGCGAATGTAATCTCTCAAGAGTTGTCACTGTTTCCAAAGTGTGGCTCACACAATAACAGCACTGGCAATTTCATCGCTCACCGCAGTTAATATATTTCACTAGGATCAAACCATAGTTTACAGGAAATTGCTATACTATTGGTGTCATGGATGAGGAAATCAGTACATGAGATCACCAAGTCCTAGAATTCTGAGAAAATGAGAAGTCGGTGGGATAGAGCTTGTTTGGTTGTTGAGATAACATTAACAGAATGAGTACCATGGCTAAGATTTCAGTTTGGCGATGACATGTAAAGACAGACCAATAGCCCAGCGTCTTAACCAAGTCTTTCTAGGCTTCATTTCCCATATAGTTAAGAATAAGGTGTTGGGCTCAATGAGCTCCATAATTCTATGATTTTTAAATTCTTTTCCAAATTCCTCAGCATCAGGAAGAATTTAAAGTTATTCATTCTAAATACCCAAATATTTTAGTCCTAGAAACAACACCTCAATTTAAGCTTGAAGAATGAATGATCCAAAGAGGGTCAGTAAGTTGTTCCATGTCACACAGTGAATTTGTAGTAGTGCCAGAAAAAAAGCCAATTCTCTGGAATCCAAGGCCAAGGAGATTTTATTTATTTATTTATTTTTAAAGATTTTATTTATTCATTTGACAGAGATCACAAGCAGGGAGAGAGGCAGGCAGAGAGAGGAGGAAGCAGGCTCCCTGCTGAGCAGAGAGCCTGATGTCGGGCTGGATCCCAGGACCCCAGGATCATGACCTGAGCTGAAGGCAGAGGCTTTAACCCACTGAACTACCCAGGCACCCCAAGGCCAAGGAGATTTTAAAGCACTATGCTCCCTTTCTTGACAAGATGACATGGTATCTCAAAGATGGTTATAGCTACTAACGAACAATGTCTACAGCTACTTCTGGCTGTCAAAACCTATGTTTTTTACCATGATAGATTGTAACAATGTCACAAAAACACTCCTTTCCTGCATTCAGGCCCTCCCATTCTGACTCTGGGCTCAACCAGGTGACTTGCTCTGGCTAATAGGACATCAGCAAATGTGATTCAAGTGGAAACTTGATAAGCACTGGTGCAGTGGGGTTTGTACTCTTTTTGGGTATCCTTAGAACTCTGATTCACTACTATGAGAATGAGCCCAGGTTAGCCTCCATCATAATAAAAGACTTGTGCCCCAGTCATTCTTTTTGTCCCACCCCACAACCAGCCAATGCAAAACTTTATAGCTGAACAGCAGATGACCACAGATGCATGAGTGAGACCAATTAGAATCAGCAGAACTATCCAATCTGAGCCCAACCCAAACTAGGATCCTAAGTTAAAAATATGGTTTCTGTTTTAAGAAGTTGCGGGATCATCAGTTACACAACAGAAAAAATCTAATACAATTCCCCAAGCAAATTCTCAAAGGGATTTCTGTGTGAAGCTGAGAGCTACAACTAATGAAATGAAGAAGACAAAATTATTTTAAAGGTCTGTAAGACCTAGCTGCCAACAGCAACATGTAAGTTGTGATTAGTTCTCCAATCTAAGCAGGTCCTTGAGATTCCACTATTTCTCTGAAAATCTTCAGGGCCAAATTTCACAGCAGCACTTGGTTGCATATTCATTGTATGCATTACTTCACATCTTCTTAAATTGTCAATGGTTCCAGGCTTTACTATATACTACTTTTTTTTAAACTTTAATTTAATTTTCTTCTCAGAGATCCAAAATTCCTTGTTTATGCACCAAACCCTGTGTTCCATGCAATACATGCCCTCCTTAATATACTTCTCTTACTGGGTTAAAATTTCAAGACTGAATCTGAGTTCTACCAAGTCATCAATGCAGTACTGTGGGGACGGGGGGTGAGGAACAAAACAAAACACAACACAACACAACAAAGTACAGGCTACCTTTGCTCAATAGCTAGTTCATAATTGAGTATTTGAGTAGAAATTCATTTGGCTTCTAAGTTTATATTAGTTTGACCAAGCTGTTGAGAAATTACTTCTGATGTATAGGTCTATGGGAATTATTCTATATGTTCAATAAAAAATATCAAAGAGAAATAAAAATTTCAAGAGCATATTAACTTACTTAATTTATGATCTTCTAATTTAGCAAAAATGCTAAAGTAAAAGCAATTCTATGAATTACAGTAACATGTTTAATATTATTTTTTGATCTCATAGATCTTACTTTTTTTTTTTCAGTTGAACTTTGGACATGCTCTAACATCTCTGCCTGTAGAGAGACAGACTGAGGAACAAGCAGAATATTAAGCAACCACTTATATGTCTCCCTAGGGAGTCTTCTGCTAATATTATACATTGCAACAACATTGCTTGAATGGTTTATTAATGGCAGCAAAACAGAGTGAATGCTACATACAATGATAATAACAATAAAGGTTATTTATACTCTGCCTACCTTCCAGAGAGCTTTAGAGGCCTACAAAGATACACTTACACCACTAGCAATACAAAATAAAAATGAGACAAACTGCTTTTGGATATGAAAAAGAATTAGAAAAATGTGTTGTCCAGTTCCAAGAAAACTGAACTATGGACAGTTGTCCAACAATTCTAAATTAATAAAAACTTACATCCTCCCTTTGTTTCACGATTTGAAATATGTCTACGAATATTCAAAATTAGCATTTCTGGTGAACAGGAAATTCAACTTTAAAAAGAAGCAATCAGGGGTGCCTGGGTGGCTCAGTGGGTTAAGTCTTTGCCTTCAGCTCAGGTCATGATCCCAGGGTCCTGGGATCGAGCCCCGCATGGAGCTCTCTGCTGAGCAGGGAGACTGCATCCCGTCTCTTTCTGACTGTCTCTCTGCCTACTTGTGATGTCTCTCTGTCAAATAAATAAATGAAATCTTCAAAAAAAAAAAGAAAGAAAGAAAGAAAGAAAGAAAGGAAGGAAGGAAGAATCAGGACAACTGGGTGGCTCAGCTGGACAAGCATCTGGCTCTTGGTTTCACCTCAGGTCATGCATGATATTGCAGATGTGGGAGAGAGCCCCACTTTGGGCTTTGCACTCTGTGTGAAGTCTACTTCAGATTCTCTCTCTCCTTTCCCTCTGCTTCTGCCCTCTCATGCTCATTCTCAATCTCTCTCTCTCAAATAAATAAATAGAATCTTTTTAAAAAAGAAAAAGTAAAAGCAAAAAAAAATTAAATAGATAAATAAATATGATCAGTATACCAACCCAAGACCCAGTGCATCTCAGCATCTCCAGCTCTTCATAATGAACTGCCTCCTGAACCTTAGGTCCTGAAAAAGCTAGAAGTGGAAGAAAAAGAGAAGAGAAAAGAGAGAAACATAAAGATGGCAGGATAGTAATAATGGGCCATCTTCTCACTTAGAAATTCTATCCAGAAGACTGAATACATTATATGATAACTTCTTTGCTTACCACCCACCCACCCACCTCTGGAAGTCAAATCATTAGTAAAGTGTCCATCAGCTCAAATATCTTATAGGAGAAATACACATTCACAGAGTCTTCATGGAAACATCAATTTGATAATATTCAGTGGAAAAGAAATTCCCAAATTGGAATCTTTCTATTCCTTTCTATTCTAGCCCATACATATGCAAAAATACTTAAATCCCCAATTTAAGTCATCTCTATATTCAGATCCATTTTATTATTATTTTTTGGTCAGCTTTTATATGTGACTTAAATATTTTGTGACTTACATTCTCTCTGCTACATTCTAAAGAAGGTAGATTTTACTGTCTGGGGTACCATTTTGTCTATTGAATGGAGAAATGGATGAAAGAATGTGGATTTGGATAAGCTAGGCCAGAGCTGAATTATTCAGAGTGAGAAAGATCCAGAGGTCAGGAACAAGAGGGAGATGTAAAGACTTGGGGTGGTGGGGGGAGGGTGAAGAGAGAAAAGGAAGGCCAGCATCAGAGAGCCAAGCAGAGACTTAGAATTGCTAAAGAGGGTTTTTGCCGTACAAAGCTGCTTGTTATGTGATATACTTTCCCTACTCTCTGCCTCTCCTATCTATCCTCAAGAAAATCTACATTGCTTACCAATGTCTGTGAATTTCATTTTCATCTTGAGTGATGCCAAGAGATGCTGAATTTTAGAGGGTAGTGGGTATGTGGGTTGGATGGGAAAGAGGACAAGGGGGTGAGAGGAGGAAAACAAAGGCCAAATGTGAATGCAGACAGCATACTGGCTGTGTATGACAAAAATCATCCACGTATTCATTCACATTTTTTAATTATCAAATAACTAAATCCCTCCAGGAAATTCAATCACAGCCTCTATTGGACATATTAAGGTTGCAAGTGACAGAAACTTCTGATCCAAATGAAAAAGAGATCCTCTCTTTCCAGCTTCTATATATTGAATCTTAAGAAAGCCACTAATTGGTCATAGTTATTTGTACATCCTTGAACCAATTACTGTGTCCAGGAATGTGCCATACTCTAAATGACCCAATCTAGAATTCTCTCTAGAAATTAACAAAAATTAATGAAATGGAAAACCAATGACTTATTTTGTTTTATAGCCAATTTACTTGTTTGCTTCCCCAACTATCTTATAAAACATCTTCGGAACAGGAATTAAAGATTATTAGGCTGTGAACACTCAGCACCTAGGATAAAATGTGAAATATAATAGGTACTAAATAAATTGTGGGAAATGAATTAATGGGTACTCTAGACCATTTGCGTTTCCTCTTTCTGCAGCGTTCATTAGTCCCATCCCATCTGCAACAGCTCTCCCAGCTTACCTTCCTCTATCTTCCTGAGACTAAAAGAAGAACCTGCAAGCAATCAATCTTGTCATTTATAAGACCTTCTCAGAAGTTGATACAAATGATTGGTTGAATATATTTTATGAACAGATATAATGTACATTTTTTTGTACATTTATGGTGAAAGATCTTAAGAACATGTTCTCAGGTAGAAATGAATAAATATGGAGCTGTTGCTTTTGTTTTATTATTTCCATTTAGTCTCTGACTTCAAATGCTCTTTTTATATCCAACCTAAAAATTATACTTAGCTTGGAAGCATTTACAAATTTCAAATTTATATCAGGCACTTCAGAATTTACCACTTCAAAATAGTCTGCTACTATACCTTATGATCTCATAAGAAAGTCTGATTGATTTATTTCTTCTTAACTGTCCCTATTCATCATTCCACATTTAACTAATGTGAAGTCTTATTGAGGTTGCCAAAAGACAATGTCAATTATAAAAACAGGAAAAAAAATACAAGCTGAAATATGTTGACATATTTTTAATCTAAGACATCTCACATATAAAAGTTCTAGTCTGGATACTTTATTAACTAAGGGGTGTGTGTGTGTGTTCATATGTTTGCTATGTTTGTATGCATTTCTGTTATAACAAAAAGATAAAAGAAGAGTGGCTTAATAAGAAACAAGTATATCTCTTTCTCATAAAACAGGTTAGCTAGAAGATCCAGGGTTGGCACGATAATCCCACAATCATCAGGGACACAGTTCCTTTCCTCTTCCGACTGCCATCATCAACATCTCCCAGTCAAGTCCAAGATGACTGCTCCAGATGATAGCATGTTCACATTCCAGCCAACAGGAGGCAGAAACACTACTTTGGACAGGTTCTAGTTCCATCCCTTAAGGGCACAGTGTGGAAATTGCACCCATTACTCTTGCTCACTTGTCATTAGTCAGAACTTAATTGCATGGTCACAACTATCTACAGAGGATACTGGGATATAATCTTTAACTAAGTAGTCATATGCTCAGGTAGGTATTTATTATTATACATATTCTATTAGAAAGAGAATAAATATTGGGAGACAACCAAAGGCTCCGCCAGTGTGTTTTCCTTTGTTCCTTAATGATAAAAGATTTCTGTTCCAATTACCTACCCCATAAAGATTCAAACTTCTATAAAGTATCTTAGTTAATTAACCTAATAATAGGCTGTGTGTGCCTATTGACACTGGACATCAAAATGTAAAGGTAATGCTCATAAGTTACCATGAGCTACAATAAAAGGGAGAGAACTGTCATTGGCATTACACAGGAAGTGTCATGGAGCACAATGGGGTTTTATTTTTCAGCTTGAATTTGAAAGAGAAAAACAATGCTATATGCCTTTTTCAACACCACTGCCCTCAACAGAACACTGATAACAGCAGAGGGAACAAACTACCAAAGAAAATCCAGAAGCACAGGATTAGGTGCAAGATAGAGAAGTAAAGCATTGCGTATCTTCTTCTGGAGTTAACAAATAAAGTAGATAGTGACCACCATATGGATCACGTTTTAGAGAAACAAAACTTTCTGGAGAAACACATTTGTAACTATTTAGTATCTAAAGATCATATTTTAAGTATATGGATAAGCAAAGACTCAAAGCTTTATATAAAATTCCCTGGTGCCAGAAACATATTTCTTCAATCAGGTCTAAAGTAAAATAACACAGGGAGCCCACATACACCCATATTCTCTGACACAATATGCCAAAGTCTTGAAGTAATTCCATATGGCCTGACTAACAGCTATCATCAGGTCTATGATAAGAATGATTGGAGAGTATCACTGCATGTCACTCTCTACATACTCTTTGTAAGCGGCTATATGTAAATATATCAAATCACCTGTAGTTTTCATTACAATGTTAGGTTAGTTACTTTCCACAGGCTCTTTTGCCTTCCTTATAAAGCCATAAGGTAAAGAATCCATTGTACCTATTTCCACTCTGGGAAATTTACCTTATAGGTATACTTCTGCAAGTACAGACAGATAAATGCTTGTGGGTATTGACTGTTTATACAACAGAAGTGTATATGGTCATTAAAAAGAAAATAAATACATGTGTAGTATGATCTCATTTATTCTCTTAAATGTTCACAAATGCATATACCCTTTCTAGAGGAATTAGGGTGACATGGAAGGGACTTGCACTTTTCATTTTATTACATTCTTAACTATTTTGAATTTTTTTCATAAATAACACAACTTTAATTCTTTAGCTAATAAAAATAATTCCTTCAAGAAGCCATGACATGTAAGTATCTAAATTGAAAAGATCCTTCCAGGCCACAAATTAGGTGTCAAGAATGGGTAGTTCCAGGTCACTACTATCCCTTGAAGAATATTGCCTAGAGATTTTTTTCTGTCTGGTTCTGCCATACAAATGTTCCATTGGCAGCTAGAGATCCTTAGACTTGAGGATGCTGCCTCTACCTCACTAGTCATTCTTAATATAAACATCTTTTTTTCTTTTCTCCATAACAAAGAGGGAACTTTAGGCATCTCTGATGCTCCCAAGGCACAAACGGGAAGCTCAGAGCGACAGAAAAGTCATCGGAAATGTCCTAAGTTGGACAATGATCTAACCCCTGAACTCAGAATCACAGAGCTCCATCCTTCTGGCTTGGGTTCTGGAATCAGAAAGTTCTCAGTTCTTTTTCTAGTTCTATGACATCGTAGGTGGGCAATCCTGCATGATCTACTGATTTTTCTGTGTTTCTTTTCATATGTAACATCATCACTCTAATGTTGCCTGACTCATGTGTACCATGTGAGGCATAAGTTAGTGAACACATAGATAATGTTTAGCAAGTACCCAAGAAAAATCAAGTAGCCTCAAACAACTAGATAAGTGCAGTTTTTCCTACAAGATAACCAATCCCTGTTCCTGACTTATTGTAGCCTATGCATCTATCAGGGCTGACAATTTAGAATATACTCAATTTGCTATCAAACTCAGGGACAAGAAAACATAACTGAGATTCCCAGTCAGTAGCCATCATAGAATCTGGGGCAACAATTCAAGTCAATAAATATTTATTGAGAGGTTACTATGTACAAAACATTCTTATAGGCTAAGATTAAAAAGAAAAAAAATACATCATTTCGTATCCTTCAAGAGCTCACAAACTCATGATGAATACAAGTCACAGTGAGTATTCTTTAACAGAGGACCAAACAGGGGCACCTGGGGGACTCAGTCAGTGAAGCATCTGACTCTCGATTTTAGCTCAGGTTATGATCCTGAGGTCCTGTGATCAAGCCTACCTCCAGCTCTGCACTCAGCTGGGAGTCTGCTTCAGATTCTCCCTCTCCCTACCCCTCTGCCCCTCTCCCCACTTGCACCTGCTCACACACTCTCTTTCTAAAATAAATAAATAAAATATTTGTTAAAAAATAGAGGACCAAACAGTATGTTTATAGAAGTATAGAGAAGGGAGAAGGGACATTAGTTCCAACAGAGGGAACATCATGATCCTCAGAGTTTTGGGAGAAGATATAATTTAGATAGGGGTGCCGGGGTGGCTCAGTGGGTTAAAGCCTCTGCCTTCGGCTCAGGTCATGATCCCAGGGTCCTGGGATCGAGCCCCACATCAGGCTCTCTGCTTAGCGGGAAGTCTGCTTCCTCCTCTCTTTCTGCCTGCCTCTCTGCCTACTTGTGATCTCTGTCTGTCAAATAAAAAAATAAATAAAATCTTTAAAAAAAGATATAATTTAGATAAAGCTTTACAGGAAAGAGTATTCAAGGAAGATAGGAAAACGTGGGTAAAAATGTATAAATAGGAGAATACAGACTGTATTTAGGAAGAATGCATTGCAAGGCTTCCATAATAAAATACCACATATTAGGTAGCTTAAGCAACAGAAATTTCTCACAGTTCTTGAGACTAGAAGTCCAAGATCAAGCTGGTGGCAAATTAGTGTCTTCTGAAGCCTTTCTCCTTGGCTTGCGGATGACTGCTTTCTCCCCATGTCCTCACGTGGTCATTCTTCTGGGAACCTGCCCCCAGTGTCTTTTTGTGTGTTCAAATTTCCTTTTCTTATACAGACACCTGTCCAATTGGATTGGGACCAATCATAATGACCTCTTTGAAGTCCTTATCTTCAAAGATAGTCACACTTTGAGGTACCAAAGGTTAGGATTTTAACATATGAATTTGGGGGAAGGGACACAATCCAGCCCTCCATAACAAATAGTAAGTGATGTGATGAAAATAAATAATGTATGGAATGACAGATAGGAGGAGGTAAATAAAATATGAGGTTTTAAAAAAAAAAGAATTTCTTGAGATCTTATTTTAAACAAGGCACTATTCTAAGAACTTGAACAAATTTATTTAATCCTCGGAAGAGGGGCACCTGGGTGGCTCAGTCAGTTAAGCGTCTGCTTTCAGCTCAGGTCATGATCCCAGGGTCCTATGATTGAGTTCGCAGTTGGACTACCTGCTCAGTGGGGAGCCTGCTTCTCCCTCTCTCTCTAACCATCTCTCTTCCTTGTGCATGCTCACTCTCTCTCAAGAAAGGAAATAAAATGTTTTCTAAAAAATCCCGCAATAGTCCTATGAAGTAGGTATTATGATTACTCCTAGTTCAAGGAATGAAACTGAGGTATAGAGAAAACCATACAACCAAGAAGTCCTAATCTGAGGTTCATAGTTTTAACCTCTACACTTTATTGTCCAGAAAAGGTAGAAAGGAGTCAGATTGTGGAGCACTTTCAGAGACAATCTGTGGAGAATGGACTTAATTCTGTAAAAAATGGGAATCCAGTGGTAACTGGACAAGAGAGTGGAATCGTCCTTTTTTTTTTCCTTTGAGAATTCCAACAGTAACTTATAGAACAGATTGAATGGAAAAAGCCAGCACGCCATTATATTACCTATAAGACATTATAGAAACTTTGAATATTGGTATTGGATATGAGTCACCTCATAGAGAACACAAAAGAAATTTTGCAATACTTAAAGTCCAAAAATTTTAAGAACTCAAGTTTATTTCTATTGTTACAAACTAAAAATGGGCTTCTAAATAACTCACAGAACAGTTCTTTTTGATCCCTCTACATTAACAGCAAAATGTCAGTAGTAGGAATTGATGTGATCTTTATAATAGTATTAATTACTTAGCCATGGTAATTTTTGGTCTGGTGGTTTGGTTGTTTTTTTGTTGTTGTTGTCGTTGCTTCAACTGCATCATCTCTTTCTTATATCAACACTGTGAGGTGTTGCTGCACTTGCAAGAACTGGAGATTAAAGAGGCATAGTAACAATGAAAAGCATGGTCACAGATTAAAGATACTCTTACGAGTCCTAGAAATCTACAGTCTGAGCTCTTACACACATGGTAGGATTTTTTTTAAACCTCATTTTATTGGGGTATGAGTAACACACAATAAACTGTGAATATTTAAAATGCACAATTTGTTGGATTTTTGACCTAAACATACACTCATGGAAGCATCACCAAAATAATAAGATAATAAACACATCCAGATTCTGACACCAAAATAATCAAGATAACAAACACACTCATCATTCTCAGAATTCTCCTCAGGACCTTCTGCAGCTTCTTCTTACTCCTTCCCCTCTCTTCTTCCCACAGATAATTCACTGATCTGCTGTTACTATAGAGAAGTTTTCATTTTCTAGAACTTTTAATTATCATACAATATGTATTATCTCCTACTAGTTCGTTTTACTCAAAATAAGACTTTTGAGATTCCGTCTTTTTGTTGCTAAGCAGGATTCTACAATTTCTTTATCTGTTCACACACTGATGGACATTTAGGTTGTTTCCAGTTCCAAACTGGAAAACAGAGCTGCTATGAATGTGTGTGCTTCTCTTGGTGTTCTCATTATTTTGCATATGGATATCCATCCAGTTATTCCAGCAATGTATATTGAAAAGACTATCCTTTCTCCATTAAATTGCCTTTGCAGTTTAGAGAAAATCAATTAACCATATATCTGTGGGTTGATTTCTGGCCACCCTATTGTCCCATTGATTTATATGTATATTTTTACACCAATTCCATGCTTACTCTTTTTTTTTTAAAGATTTTATTTATTTGAGAGAGAGAGAGAGAGAGGGAAAGCCTGAGCCCAGGGAGGGGCAGAAGGAGAGGGAGAAGCAGACTCTGACAGGACTCAGGGTTTGATCCCCTGACTCAGGGGTCATGACCTAAGCCTAAGGCAGAAGCTTTAATGACTAAGCCACCCAGGTGCCCTCCCCTCATCCCTCAATACCACACATTCTTGATTGTAGCTTTATAATAAGAGTTCAAGTGAGATGGGTTAAATCCTCCAACTTTAGTCTTTTTCAATGTTATTTTCACTAGTCTAGGTCCTTTGCATTTTCATTCGGATTTTAGAACCTACTTGTGAATTTCTACAATTTGCCTTATGAGATTTTAAATGGGATTGTGTTGATCAATTTGGAGGCAATAACAATCTTAACAATATTGTATATTCTAGGGGCGCCTGGGTGGCTCAGTGGGTTAAAGCCTCTGTCTTCAGCTCTGATCATGATCCCAGGGTCCTGGGATTGAGCCACGAATCGGGCTCTCTGTTCAGCAGGGAGCCTGCTTCCTCCTCTCTCTCATCCTCTCTCTCTGCCTGCCTCTCTGCCTACTTGTGATCTCTATCTGTCAAATAAATAAATAAATAAAATCTTTAAAAATATATTGTATATTCTAATTCATAAAGAGATTATATCTTTCAATTTATGTTTTTTTAAGTTTTTCAGCAATAACATGTAGCTTTCATTGTATTAATTTTGCACATCTTTGGTTATATTTATCCTTAAATATTTTGTATTTTTATGCTATTTTAGGTAGTATCATTTTTTTAACTGTAATTCCAAGTGTTCATTAGTAGCATATAGAAATGTAACTGACTTCTACATTGATCCTTTGTACTAAAACAGACTTAGTCCTAGGAGTTTTTTGCTGCCATAGGATTTTATTTATAAATAGTTAAGTTGTCTGTGATTAAAATCATTTTTACTGCTTCTGTTCCAATCTGGTTGCTTTGTATTTCTTTTTCTTGCCTGACCACAATGGCTAGAACCGCTACTATGATATAAACAGAACTGGAAAAAGTGAACATCCTGTCTTACCCTTGATTACAGGGTAAAAGCATTTAGTTTTTCACCATTATGTATGATTTCAGCTACAGGTTTTTCATAGGTGCCTTTTTTTAGGTTCAGGAAACTTCCTTGTATCACTAGTTTGCTGGGAGAATTTTATCAGGAATAAATTTTAGATTCCATCTGATGATTTTTCTGAATCTATTGAGATAATCACGTGGGTTTTCCTTAAATCACTTGTTAATACGGCAAATTCCATTAAATGATTTTTAAATGTCATTCCCCTCCTTATGTTCCTGAATTAGCTCCACTTGATCATTATATGTTATCATTTCATTGAATTTGCTAAAAATTTGTTAAGATTTTAGCATTTACTTTCATGAGGATATTGGTCCATAGTTTTGTTTATAATGCCTTTGTCTGGTTTTAATATCAGAATAATTCTGGATTCACATAATGAATTAGGAAGTATTTCCTTTTCTTCAATTTTGTATAATTTATATTATTTATTCCTTAAATGTTTGGAAGAATCCACTAGTGAAGTCATCTGGGACTGGAGTTTTCTGTGGCAGAAGCTTTTGTTTGTTTTTGTTTTTAAAATTTTATTTATTTATTTATTTGAGAGAGAGAGTAGAGTGAGAGCATGAACAGGCAAGCTGGGACATGGAGTGCAGAGGGAGAGGGAGAAACAAACTCCTAACTGAGTAGGGAGGCCAATGTGGGGCTTGATTCCAGGACTCTGGGATCATGACCTGAGCTGAGAAGGTAGACACTTAACCAACTGTGCCTCCCAAGCACCTCTGGCAGAAGTTTTTTATTTGTTTGTTACAAATTCAATTTCTTTAACAGATACAGAGTTATTCATATATTCTGTTTCATCTTGAGTGAAGTTTGGCAACCTAGATCTTTCAAGGAAGTTGCCCATTTCATTTCAGTTGTTCATTCTGTTGGAAAAAGGTGTTCGTAATATTATGAATACTGTTATCCTTTTAACAGCTGTCGTTTCTGCTGTAATATCACCTTTTTCATTCCTGATCTTGGTAAATTTGTGTGTTTTCCTTATCATTCTGGCTAGAGGGTTATCAATTTTATTTACCTTCTCCAAAAAAAAAAAGAATCCATTGCTTCCATTGTTTGTCAGTTTTCTATTTTCTGTTTCATTGATTTCAACTTGGTCTTTCTAATTGGTTAACTCTAAGTTTCAACTTTAGTGGGCTAAGGTACACCCAGATAGCTGGTGTTATTTCTGGGTACATCTGTGAATGTGGTACTGGGAGAAATTAGTATTTGAAACAGTAGACTGAGTAAAGAAGATCACCCTCACCAATACAGCCTTGTTTTAATCATTATTAAGAGAAAAGTGTTAAAATCTATGACTATAATTTGTCTAAACTATAAAGACTAGACTATATAGACTAGACTATATAGACTATAGTCTATGACTATAATATGTCTAAAATATAATATGACTAAAATATGGATTTCTATGTGTTTTTTGCAGTTTGTTATTGTTGTTGTTCTGTTTCATGTAGTTTGAAGCTATTTTATTAGGCTCATAAATGTTTGGAATTATTCTGTCTTTTTGATGAATTGACTTCTTTTTTTATTTTATTTTATTTATTTATTTGAAAGAGAGCTAAAGTGAGAGAAATCACAGAGGGAGAGGGAAAAGCTGACTCACTCTTTAGTGGAGAGCCCCATGACGGGCTCGATCGCAGGACGCCAAGATCATGACTTGAGCAGAGGGCAGACGATTAAGCAACTGAGCCATCCAGGCACATGCCCCATGAGTTAACTTCTTTGTCAAATAAAATTATTCTATTTAACTCTCATAATATCCTTTACTATAAGGTCTACTTTCTCTGTTACCAGTAGTCATTCTAACATTTTTTTAAGTGCTAACAAGATAGGTTTCTTTTTACTTTTAATCAATTTGTGCCCTTATTTTTAAAGTGGGTTTTTTGTAGGCAATATATATTTGGGTCTTGCTTTTATATCCAATTTAACAATCTCTGCCTTTTAATATATTTAGACCATTCACTTCTAATACAATTGTTGATATGCTTACATTTGAATTTGCAATTTTGCTTTTTGGATTTGTCCTATCTCTTTTTTGCTCCTGGTTTCCTTTTTTTTTCCCCCTTGCCTTCTTTTGGATTATTTGTGTACTTTTAGACATTGTATTATTTCTTCTTTGTTCAATTAGCTGTATTTTTTTTATCTTTTTTAATAGTTGCTTTAGGGTTTAAAGTATATATCTTTTACCTTACAAGTCTACTTTCATGTGATGTGATACAGCAGAACATAGAGCAAAAGAAAGTTATAATAGTATACTTCCAGTTCTTCCCTCTTGGCCTTTGTATTATCAAAAATTTTACTTCTTCATAGGTTGTACATTGCATAAGTAAATGTAGTTACCTTTTCTGGTATTCTCATTTATGTAGACCCAGCTTTCCATCTGGGATCATTTGTTCTGTTTACATGACTTCTATGTAACATCGTATTGTACTGCAAGTCTATTGATGATTCATTCTTTTTTTTTTTTTCTCATCTTCAAAGGGGTATTTATCTCACATTTGTTTTTAAAATACAGACAATTTACTTTTTCACAACAGATGTGTCACCAGAACACAGGTGTCATGAAAACCACTACTATACCTAAACCAAAATGGGAAAGGAAAAGACTCAAATCACTATCATCATCATTGGACATGTAGTTTAAGGCAAGTCTACCTCTACTGGTCATCTGATATAGAAATGAGGTGAGATTGACAAAAGAACCATCAAAAAATTTGAGAAGGAGGCTGCTGAGATGGGAAAGGGATCCAAGTATACCTGGGTCTTGGATAAACTGAAAACTGAATGTAAATATGATATCACCTCTGATATCTCCCTGTAAAAATTCAAGACCAGCAAGTATTATGTGACTATCATTGATGCCCCAAGACACAGAGACTTTATCAAAAACATGATTCTTAGGCACATCTGAGGCATATCTCAGGCTGACTGTACTGTCCTGATTGCTGCTGCTGTGTTGATGAATTTGAAGCATGTATCTCCAAGAATGTGCAGACCCATGAGCATCCCCTTCTGGCTTACACACTGGGTATAAAATAACTAATTGCTGGTGTTAACAACATGGATTCCACTGAGCCACCCTACAGCCAGAAGAGATATGAGGAAATCGTAAAGGAAGTCCGCACCTACATTAAGAAAATTGGCTACAACCCAGTGCAGTAGGATTTGTGCCCATTTCTGGTTGGAATGGTGATAGCATGCTGGAGCAAAATGCTAACATACCTTGGTTCAAGGGATGGAAATTCACCTGTAAAGGTGGGAATGCCAGTGGAACCATACCACTTGAAGCTCTGGATTGCATTTTGCCACCAGCTCATCCAACTGACAAGCCCTTGTATCTGCCTCTCCAGAACATCTACAAAATTGGTGGTATTTGTACTGTCCCTGTGGGCTGAGCAGAGACTGGTGTTCTTAAACCTGCCACAGTGGTCATCTTTGCTACAATGTCACAACTGAAGTAAAGTCTCTTAATATGCACCATGAAGCTTTGAGTGAGGCTCCTCCTGGAGACAACATGGACTTCAATGTCAAGAACATATCTGTCAAAGATGTTCATCATGGCAATGTGGCTGATGACTACAAAAATGACCCACCAATGAAAGCAGCTAGCTTCATGGCTCAGGTGATTATCCCAAACCATCCAGGCCAAATCAGCGCTCAATATGCACCTGTGCTGGATTGTCACATAGCTCACATTGCTTGCAACTTTGCTGAGCTAAAGGAGAAGAGAGAGAGCCATTCTGGGAAAAAGCTGAAGGATGGTCCAAAGTTCTTCAAATCTGGTGATGCTGCCATTGTTGATATGGTTCCTGGCAAGACTGTGTGTGTTAAGATCTTCTCTGACTATCCTTCTTCAGACTGCTTTGCTGTTGATGACATGAGACAGACGGTTGCTGTGGGTGTCATCAAAGCATTGGACGAGAAGACAACTGGAGCTAGCAAGGTCACCAAGTCAACCCAGAAAGCTCAGAAGGCTAAATGAATAGTAACCCCAATACCTGTCCTTCTTAATCAGTAAGGGAAGAATGGTCTCAGAACTATTTGTATCAATTGGCCATTTAAGCTTATAATAAAAGACTGGTTAATGATAACATTACATCTTAAAACCTTCAGAAGGAAAGGAAAATGTTTTGTGAACCATTTGTGTGTGTGTGTATGTGTGTGTGTGTGTGTGTATGTGTGTGGCAGGTTTAAGTTATTACTTTTTTAAAATCAGTACTTTTTAATAGAAACAACTTAGCCAAAAATCTGAAAGAATCTTAAGACCATTAATAGAGAAGTTCAATGTAAAGAAATAAATAAATAATACAGACAATCCTCATGTTGCACAGTTCAAACATACAGATTTCAATTACCACAATTTAGCTAAACAACATTACTGCCTCCAAAGAAAAACATGGTTTATATTTCAGTTTCCATGGCATATGGACCATGGAATAATTGCATAAGTGCAAATTGCATAAGTACAAATTTTGCTAATAGCTATTCACCCCGTGAATTACTATGTAAATAACCATTATATGGTTTTTATCCTTTCTGTTATTGATGTGATATATCACATTGATTGATTTGTGAATATTGAACCACCCCTGCATCCCAGCTATAATTCCCACTTGATCATGGCCAATGATTTTCTTTATGTATTGTTGGATATGATTTGCTAATATTTTGCTGAGTATTTTTGCATTTATGTTCATCAGAGTTACTGGCCTGTACTTCTCTTTTTTTGTAATGTCTTTATTTGGTTTTGGTATCATGGTAATTCTGGCCTCATAGAGTGAATTTGTAAGTTTTCCTTCCTCTTCTATTTTTTGGAACAGTTTGAGAAAAGAAGGTACTAACTCTTCTTTAAATGTTTGGTAGAATTCACCCATTAAACTGTGTGGTCCTGGACTTTTGTTTGTTGGGAGTTTCTTGATTACTGATTCAATTTCATTGCAAGTAATTGGTCCATTCAAATACTCTATTTCTTCCTGCTTCAGTTTATGAGGTTAAATGTTTCTAGGAATTTATCCATTTCTTTTAGGCTGTCCAATTCACTGGTGTATAGTTTTTCATAATAGTCTCTTATAATCCTTTGTATTTCTGTGGTGTCGTTTGTTATTTCTCTTCTCTCATTTCTAATTTTATTTATCTGAGTCTTCGTTTTTTTCCATGAGTCTGGCTAGACATTTGGAAACTTTGTTGATCTTTTCAAAGAAAGAGCTCCTGGTTTCCTGATCTATTCTATTGGGTTTTGTTTGTTTATTTCTATTTCATTTATTTCTGTTCTAATCTTTATTATTTTTATTTTCTTCCTTCTACTGGCTTTGGGTTTTCTTGCTTTTCTTTTTCTAGTTCCTTTAGGTGTAAGGTTATGTTTTTTATTTGAGATTTTTTCTTGCTTCTTGAGGTAGGCCTGTGGGCTATAAACTTCCCTCTAAGAACAGCTTTTGCTGCATCCTAAATATTTTGGACCTTGTGTTTACATTTTCTTTTGTTTCCATGTTTTTTTTTTTTTCATTTCCTCTTTGATTTCTTGGCTGACACATTCATTGTTTAGTAACAAGTTATTTATCTTCCATGTATTTGTGTTCTTTCCAGATTTTCTCTTATCATTGATTTCTAGTTTCATAGCCTTGTGGTCAAAAAAGATGTATGGTATGACTTTGACCTTTCTGAAGTTGTTGAGACTTATTTTGTGGCCTAATATGTTATCTCTTCTGGAGAATGTCCCATTTTCACTTGAAAAGAATGCGTGTTCTGCTGTTTTAGGGTGAACATTCTGAATGTATGTTAGATGATTCATTTGATACAGTGTGATTGGACTCATTAAAAGCCATTGTTTCCTTGTTTACTTGGACTTATATCTGTTTGGATGATATATCCATTGATGTAACCGGGGTGTTAAAGTCCCCTACTGCTATTCTATTGCTATCAATTTGTTCCTTTATGTTTGTAATAAAATATTTTATATATTTGGGTGCTCCCTTGTTGGGCACATAAAATTTACAATTATTATATCTTCCAGTAGGATTCTTCCATGTATTATTATATATTGTCTTTGTCTCTTATTATAGTCATTGTTTAAAGTCTATTTTGTCTGATACAAGTCATGCTACCCCAGGTTTCTTTTCACTTCCTTTTGTGCAATAAATGCTTTTCCATCCCTTCACTTTCAATCTGCATGTCTCTTTAGGTCTGAAATGAGTCTCTTGTAGGTAGCGTATAGGTGTGTCTTGCTTTTTTTAATCCATTCATTCACCCTATGTCTTTTGGAGTGTTTAGTCCATTTACAGTCAAGGTAATTATTCATAGTAATCTACTTATCACCATTGTATTACTTGTTTTATTGATGTTCTTGTATTCTTCTCTGTTCCTTTCTTCTACTGTTCTCTTCCACAGTTTGGTGGGTTTCGTTAGTGATATACTTAGATTCTTTTCTCTATTTTTTGCATATCTATTACTGGTTTTTGATTTGTGGTTACCATTAGATTTGTATATAACATCTTCTGCATATAGCAGTCTATATTAAGCTGATGGCTGCCTAAGTTTGAACCCATTATTCACTCCCCATGTTTCAGGTGTGTGGTGTTATACTTTACATCCTTTTATTTTGGGAATCTTCTGACTGATTTTTACACAAAAAAGAATCCCAAGGAGGCTCCATGCCCAGAGCATGCAGTGTTAGCAAGATTTATACACATCTGCTGCAGGAGGAGACCTGCAACCTCTCAGAAACCCTGCCTAGGCCAGCCATGTTGGAGGGGGCAGATCTGCAGAAGCATACAATGGCAGGCATGCTGTTAGCAAGTTGTGTTGGTGCCACATCAATTCCTGAGAATGTCCTTGTGTGTAGGCTGAGAGGTGGGAGGGGAAATGGTACCCACCTGCTCCTTTGTTCCAGGAGAAATCTCTAACAATCCCTGCCCCTTCCAATGCATACTCTGAGATTAGTACAAAGCTTTCTTTTGTATACCACAGGCATTTTTCAAACTGCTTTTTCTATGCTCTATCTCTGGGGCTATTTGCTGTGCTGTCTCCTTGAGGACAGGGGCTCAGTTTTCTCTCTCCCACCTGGCTCTCCCAGAGCCAAACCTACTGACTTTTAAAGTTCTAGGTGTTAAGCCCTGCTTATTGTAAGAACTGATGAAATTAGGCCCTTCTGGGTTTTAAAGCCAAATGTTATAGGGATTCACTTCCCATATATTCACTTTCCTGTGTGGGGGTCCCTGTTCCTGAGATGCCTGATGTGAGAATCTGTTTCTCTCCCCTCTCTGAGCCCACAGCATCCCTCCCTCCCTCAGTCATATGGGTCCATTTAGCTCCCCACTGCATCTATGCCCTCTTCAATGTGGCCTTTTCTCTATATTAACTATGGAAAGTCTGTTGTGCCCATCTTTTGGTCATTTTCTGAGTTATATACACTGATGTGCATTTTATCTAGTTGTATCCATGAAATGAGGTAAGCTTAGGATGCCCTTACACCCCGATCTTCTCTAGAAGTTCTATTTTGGTAAAATTCTTAAAGGTCATGGAACAATGGTAATTTTTCCCATTGATTAAGATTGTTTTGCACAATTTCATTTTGCATGGTCTTTTTTAATAGTCTCACCCTACTGTGCAAAGCAAGAACTACCTATATATTTTCACCAGGTATAAAATTCTTGGTTGACAGAATTTGTTTTTCTTTTCTTTCATTACTTTAAAAATGTGGTTTCACTATTTTCTAGCTTGCACTGTGTCTGAAATGAAGTATGTCATGCTTATCTTTGTTTTTGTGTACACTATGCTTCTCTGGCTGCTTTTAAGATTTCTTCTTTTCACTGATTTTACAGAATTTGCTCATGATATCCTCTGATGTCACTTTCTTCATGTTTCTCATGCTTGAAGTTTATTGAGTTTGTTGGATTTGTGAGGTAATGATTTTTGTCACATTTAGAAAACTTTTAACAATTACTTTTTTTCAAGTATTTGTCCTGTTCTCCTCTCCTTTGGGGACTCCCATTTTATATATATTTAGCTGCCTGAAATTATTGTAGATATCACTGATTATTGGTTGGCATAAAAAATTTACTAAGAGTGAGGAGAGAACCACCCCAAAGAGTTAGAGGGAATAAATTTTAGAACTCACACAGGCCTGGGAATAGTACCTGATCTCAACAAGCCAAAGCAGAAAACCTCTTAATTCATTGGTCTGTGGGTAGAGTACTAAGAAGGGTTTTGCATCAGTAGTGGGAAAAATTTGGACCTAGAGCAAATGTTACTCTGATCTAGTCATAAGAAAAATTAATATATTAAAATTGAACCAGAAATGCCTAGATGATAGAATATAGATATCACTGGTGTTCTTTCTTTTTTTTCTTTCTTTCTGTGTTTCATTTGGAAAGTTTATACTACTCTGTATCCAAACTCACCACTCTTTTTTTACAGTATCCAGTCTGCTATTAATCACATCCAGTGTCTGTTTCATCTTGGGCATTACAGTTTCCTTTAACTTGGATTTTTCTTTATTTTCCCTGTGTCTACCTCACAGGCTCAATCTTCTTATCAGCTTCTTAAATATACAGAATGCCATCATAATAACTTTTAAAACCCTCTCTTACTAATTCTATCATCTAGGCATTTCTGGTTCAATTTTAATATATTAATTTTTCTTATGACTAGATCAGAGTAACATTTGCTCTAGGTCCAAATTTTTCCCACTACTGATGCAAAACCCTTCTTAGTACTCTACCCACAGACCAATGAATTAAGAGGTTTTCTGCTTTGGCTTGTTGAGATCAGGTACTATTCCCAGGCCTGTGTGAGTTCTAAAATTTATTCCCTCTAACTCTTTGGGGTGGCTCTCTCCTCACTCTTAGTAAATTTTTTATGCCAACCAATAATCAGTAATCAACTGCATACTCAGTTGGGACCCTCTGCAGTTTTCCAGGGGTTGTCCCTGTGCAGCTCTCTCCTCTCTAGCTGTTGTCCTAAGATTCTATCTCCCCAGACATCCAATCCTTTCCCTCAACCCCTTTTGAGTGACAGGTTCTGTCTGGATTGGCCTCCCTGGGAAAATGCTCCAGGCAAAAAAGCTAAAAGAATGGTAAGACTCGCCTTATTTGTTTACTTTTTTAGAAATAATTTGCTTCACTGCTTAACATCCAATGCCTTCAGAACCATTTTGTTTCCTATCTTTTGATAGCAGTTTTTGGTTATTTCAGTTAAGAAGGGAAATTCAGTATCTACTATGGCCAAAAAAGAAACTCAAAATACCCAGAATTTTTATCTGAATTTTCCTAACAATACCTCAGTTCCTTACTTCTTTTAGAGAGTAACTCCTCCATCTTTGTCATTCATTTTTTTAGTCTATCTTTTTGTTAACTAAGAAAAATTTAAAACACTATTTATAGACACTATGCACAAAAGCCAAAATAAGTACAAGCCCAAAATGTAAAAGAAACTATAGAAGACTAAAAGCAATGATGCATGTAAAAGATCTGAACTGAAACATTAAAATGCCTTGCTTTAGACATCCCACATTCATCACCAGCATGTAGTTTATCATTTGATTATTGAAGAAAAATTTACAGAAGAATAAATAGCCTTAATGTTTCCCAGGCCTTTACAAATGACACATACCAGATTCAAATATATGCATGTTTCTGCATACCAACAGATTAACAGACAATTCCATATGAGAGAGTTTCTATAAGCCTGACACCTGGTCAGACCATGTAAGGTACAGGGCATTGTCCCAGTCCTCTAGGAACCTAGAGGGCCTGGCACATAGCAGGGAAACAGTGAAGCCCTTTTGAATGAATAAATAAATGCAGGGATCAATGAACAAATCTACTGAGATGGGAAGACCAAGCTGTGCCATTTATAGATGAGGAGGAGTCTCAGGAGAATGTAATTCACTCAATCCAGAAGAAAGGAAATGATATATTTTTTTTAAAAATAAAAAGAACTCCTAGAGACAGAAAGTAGAATGACGGTTTTAAGTAGTGGTGATGGTGGAGGAGTGGAAGGAGGAATCATTGTTTAGTTGTTACATCTTCAATTATGCAAGACTTAAAATATCCTGTGGATGGATGGTGGTGCTAGTAACACAACAATATGAATATACTTAATGGCTGAAATGTACTTTTAAAAATGGTTAAGATAGCAAGTTTTTTGTGCATTTTACCACAATTAAAATTTTTAAAAAATACATAAAATCACCAAAGCTGAGAAGATTTATTTAATACATAGAATTAGCCAAGTATAGAGTAAGAAAAAAATCTTTTCCTCTACTCATCCCGAGGTTCCCCAGCTGGGGCCCTATAAATTAGACTAGCCAATGACAGGGTAACAAAAGAACAACAAACGGAAGTTTATTAACATGTGCATTATGCATATACACATGGGAGCACCCAGCAATGAGTAACTCAAAGGAGTGATTAAAATTGGAGCTTATGGGGAGCCTGGCTGGTTTAGTGTCTGACTCTTGATCTCAGCTCAGGTCTTGACCTCAGGGTTATGAGTTCAAGCCCTATATTGGGCTCCTTGTTAAAATAATAATAATAATACAAATTAATCAATTATTAGTTAAATTTTGAAAAGAATTAGTGCTTATATGCCATCTTATGCTAACCTAGGCTAACCAAAGAAAAACCAGTTTGGGCTTCTAGGCAGAGCAAGGTGACCAGGAAAATTATGGTACCAAGGATCATCGGATAAGGTTTGTTATGCAAATTCAAGTCAGTGCCTTTTCCACTGACAGAAGTTTAAGCCTCCTCTTCCTGGCACTGGAGAAGGAGACATCTCTACAAATGGAAACTTTCTTTTCAAAAAGAAAGGGGTTGTCCTGTTTTTAGAGCTTTCATTGTATCCTCTGGTTCTCAAAGTCTTTTCAGTCAAAATAATCCATGTCTCCAAAGAGGCATATTTGGGGTGGCAAATTCTTATATCTGTAACACTATTAGCATATAGGCTCCACATATCAAGAATATTTTTTCCCTTATTTATAATTTAAATTTTACACTAGGAAAATATGTGTTAGTCTTTGGCTTAACAATAAACTGGCTTATTGATATTCTATCAAACTTTATCTGAAGCAGCCACATAACAACTATTCTCTTCACCTTAATATTCCCAAATTACAGTTTGGGAAAAGTAAGAACTTTAAGTTTACATCGATTTACAGCAATACCCATTTATGCCATGGGGACTTCAAGTGATTCCTTGTACACATATGAGTTGAATGCTTACCATGTGCCAAACTTTGAGACAGGCATTCATCGACCTTGTCTACTTTAGTTCTCCCAACATTTTGTACAGTAATACTTTCTCAGGTGAGGAAATAGAGTTGTAAAGATTTTTTTATAAAACTTGCCATATATTATGCAGCTTAAATAGAGAAGTCAGGTTTCAAAGGCAGTTCTATATGTCTCCAAAGTCCATATTCTTTACTTTCTGCTACTTACTAAACAACATGTTTCAGTATTGCAGTGGTCCCCAAAGTGTAACCCTGAGACCAGCAGCATCAGCACCAGGAACTCATTAGAGATGCAAAAACTTGGTTCCTTCCCAGACCTACTGAATCAGAAATTTTGGAACTGGATCTCAGTAAGTGATTCTGATGCCCACTCAAGTGTGAAAGCCACTGAATTATCGGATGACCAGTGGCAACGAGGAGAAACTTTAGAAGATAAGAGGGTGGGATGAGACAGGTATGGTGGGTGTAAATTGGCCTAGTCTCTGATAATATCCTCCATTGGGTGATAAGATCTGCAGCTTCAAGAACTCTCATGAAAAGGGATATGCCCAGAATCTGTTGCCCAATATGGTGATAAAATGAATCCTAATATGGTATAACTTCTTCCAACACAGTATCACTGCATAACAAAGGGACTTCCAAAATGATGTGGAAAACAAAGGTAAAAAGAAAAATTAAATTACCTTACTACTTAACCACCTACTAACAAGTCCTTGAAATAGTCAGAATAACATTCCTCTAGGAACTCAGCTGCCTCAGTATTAATGCTTTGCTAAGGGCAAAAGGCAATTTTAGCTTAACATTATCCCAACCCCCAGGGTCCTATAAGACTACTCTAACATATAAAAATTCTTTTGCAGGGATGCCTGGGTGGCTAAGGTGGTTAAGCATCTGCCTTTGGCTCAGGTCATGATCCCAGGGTCCTGGGATGGAGTCCCACATCAGGCTCCCTGCTCAGTGGGAAGTCTGCTTCTCCCTCTGCCTGTCACTCCCCCTGCTTGTGCTTGCTCTTGTTTTCTCTCTCTGGTAAATAAATAAATAAAATATTTTTTTAAAAAATTCCTTAGGAAACTTCATTTATCTCTACCCCCCTAAAATATATGTTAGCAATCATCCTCTAAGCATATGATCCACCAATGTACATCTGAAGGGTCTCATGACTGAATTTTAACTAGACTGTAATAAATGATGTTTTCCTAACCATAGCTGGACCCCTCAAGGTCCGGAAACTTTTCTTCCAAAATTCCTTAAAGACAGGCTATCTCTAACCTCCTCCCAACTTGAAAGTATATGATCAGCCACTCCTCATGCCCCCAATGCAGTTTGTTCTACCCACACGGGTCCTGTCCCCATGCTTTAATAAAATACCACCTTTTTGCACTGAAGATGTCTCAAGAATTTTTTCTTAGCCATCGACTCTGAACTCCAAACTATATCACAAAATACAAAGTGAAACATCCATATCCAGGGTCCTTAAGTCAGTATTCCTAAAGTCATACTTGGACCACACATGTAGACACACACACACACACACACACACACAGAGGAGCCAATAAATAAGAAAGCTTGTTTCTATCTGTCTAACATAACTACTTCACAACAACTTAGCATATTACAGCTCAAGCAACTTGAAATACTTCCCCAAAGACCCCTTATTACAGGTAAATGTCTAGTAACATCCCACTGAACTAGAGCTCTTAGAGGAAATAGCACTCTAAGACACCAGAAGTACAGACACAGATGTTACTCAGGAAATTTGACACTGCTTTCTCCTACCCTGACCTCAAAGGAGGACACAGATTTGTTGATTCTGGATGGGTCAACAACTAGGTGAGCCCAATATGTTCATAAATATTCTTTATGTTTAACTTATAGATAACTTGTGAAGTTCTTCTGTAATAAAAGATCAGTAGTATAGCAAGAATTGAATTTTCATATCAAATGAGATCTGAGCAAGCAGTATTTCAGGCAGTTATCTTCCTTCTATGAGGGGCATGGTTTTTGGGAGAAACCATTGCAAGACATGCCTCATCTACTTCCACCTTGTGTGATCACATTGTTTCTAATAAGATTTCCTTTCCTTGGCTAATTAAAGCACCATCTAGGCTAGTTAATAAAAATATGGCAAGTTTGTAATTTTTTTTAAATGTGACCCTTATAAATAAAACAAAAAATAAAGAAATTAAAATTTTTTAAAGCCCGCCCACTAGGCAGTGGTACTCCGCTTTCAGGACTTCTATCTAGCATTGGGAGAGCAGAGCCAAGTATTATTGGGCAGAGAGAGGAGCAGCCAGGGAGGGCTGACTGGGCTGGGAGTTGACACAGAGAGATGCAAGAAAAGTGAGAATCTAATTTCTAGTTAGATCTTGTCCATATGTCTTCCACAGAGGGGCTCACAGTAGTGCCTAGTGTAGCCTGGTCCTAGACCAGGGAAGAAGCAGTCAGAGAGATGGAAGAGAATGTCACAAGAGCTGAGAGCAACAAGATGCAAGTTTAGGCAAAGACCTGCTCAAAATACCAAGCTTAAAAAAAAAAAAAAATCCACAGGGGCCCCTGGGTAGCTGACTCGGTTAACTGTCTGCCTTCCCCTCAGATCATGATCCCAGAGTCCTGGGATTGAGTCCAGCATTGGGCTCCCTTCTGAAGGGAAACGCTGCTTCTCCCTCTGCACACTCCTCTCGTCCACCTGCTCATGTGCTCACATGCATCTGCACACTCTCTCTCTGTCTCTTCCAAATAAATAAATGAAATCTTAAAAAAAAAAAAAAGATTGCTTTAAAAAAACATATATCCACAGGAAAGGCAAAGGGGTTATGGAGTTATCTCCTCACTTCCTCATCCTATGATAAAAAACTTTCTTTCTTAAAAAAAAAAAATCAATAGTTTGAGTATGAAAAAACATTGACTACCAGCTCCCAGATAGTTAATATAAAGTCATTACATTCCTAAAAATTACCACAGGCAAGCAATTACAAATAAATGACTGACCCTGGTCCAGAGAAAGTGTAAACAGGACTCTCAGTATCTAGTCAAAATTTTGGCCAAATCATTTTCTATAAATGGAGGATATTATTAGGCAATATTCACCAATTTACTTGTGGGGAAAAATATTTCTTCTTGGTGGTAACTGTGATGTTACCAGAGAATGTAAAATTGGGATTAACCAGATGGTACATTTTAATCTATAATAGTTTCAGGCTTGTACATGAGAATATTCTATGGCTGTCCTGAAGAATTCTTTGTTTTAATTTTATTCAGTTAAAAAATAAAACTAAACTATGCCTCTTTCTTATTAGTTTTTGGAGTAATTTAAATGTAACATAGATGTACTAATAAGGATCTTGGTACAAAACAAATGGCATGTTCCTAAGATTTTACGTAAAGAGAGTTTTTGAAGCTGTGAAGAAAGCTAAAGGAATCCAGAAAAGATGGTGAAAACTCCCAGATATTAACAACCAATTCCATTCTATCCCTCAAGTCTACAAGACAAGAGGAGGGAAAAGTGTTTCCAGAGCCTGGAGAAACCTAGAGCCCTGACAGAAGGGTAAACTGACAAGTCCGGTTTACATGCTGAAGAAGTGCTTCAGTCTCAGAGCCTCTCCTAGATCCAGTCAGAGGGATCACACTGTGAATATTCTTAATACTATTAACAATAATAGCGAATCCTAACCAAGGTTTTACTCCATGGCATCCACTGTTATAAGCATCCCGCATGCATGTTCTCATTCAATCCTCAAATGAGTGTTATGGAAATGCATACTATTTCTATTCCCACTTTGCAGAGAGATTAAATAATGTGACCACTCACACAGTTTGTGAGAAGCTGAATCCAAATGTAAACCCAGGCAGTCTGACAGCGGAGGCTATTAACCTAACCTACACTACAAATGAAGGAATGAAAGAAGGAAAGGAGAGAGAGAGGGAGGGAGGGAAGGAAAAAAGGAAGGAAGGAAGGAAGGAAGGAAGGAAGGAAGGAAGGAAGGAAGGAAGGAAAAAAGTGGGAGGGAGGGAGGCTGGGAGGAAGAAAAAAAGAGGAAGGAAGGAAGGAAATAAGAAAGGAAGGAAGGGATTTGTGTAATTAGAATCAAATGACAGTGTAATCCTTAGAGTGAATCAAAAATCAGGGAATTTGCTCCAGACTCACTCTCTGATTTGGTTGGTTTCCTTAGGCAGAGAGATTTCTTTAATTATGTAAAACCTATTTAAGGAACTGTTTTCTGATTCATCCCATGAGGGGGGGAAAAAAAAAAGGCACAGACACACACAGCATCTTTGCATCTTGAAATTGTGTGTTGAATATTTTGCCTTTTCAAAGATGCTTGTTTGTCTGTGTTTATCATCAGCAATTTTATGCCCAGCTGGACCAAAGGCAGCCAGTTGGCATTCAGCCTCAGCTAGGTCTTGCCAGTCACTGCACCCCGTTTATATCCAAGCCTTAGGTTAACTCTGAGGGGCCATTCAGAATATTGTTTCAGGAAAGAGCTTCCATAACAGGATGGAAGGCCACATCTCTTAGAAAATGCTAGATGGTATTCACTTCCAACTTCTCACAACTCTCAACTCTCATTCCAAATACCATTTTGTTTTTAAGCAGGGAAGTCTATATATTCTTCTAACTTGTATTGTTCATTAGAAAAAGATTATAACCGAGTTTTTATAAATTCATCACTGACTATGTTCTGTCAAATTTACAGCCAAATACTATTTTTTTTTTTACTTTTTGCAAAAATACTATTTCATATAGAAAAGTGCATGAAAGTTTGGAGATCAGCTAATTATCAAAAATGAATATATCTGTGTAGCCCCTACCTAGATCAAGAAATTGAAAATAAGCAGCATTTCAGAATCTGCCTTTGCCTCCTCCTAATCATTGACCACCCTATCTCTAAAAGAAATCTTTGCCTTAATTTCCAATTCCAGGGATGAGTTTTACCTGTTTGGGGACTTCATATAAATGGAGCCAAGCAATATGTACACTTTCATGCCTGGATTGACCCATTTTGCCACACAAAGTTAAAGTTTATTTTCATTACTATATAATTTTCCATGGCATGAATATACCATGATTTATGTAAATATTCTACTGTTGATAAATATTTGTAAATTGCAGTACATGACTGACAAAGGTCTTGTATATAAAATACTTAGAGACATTCTACATGATAAAAGTACCAACAGCCCAATGGAAAAAAAAAAATCTTAAGAGACACTTAAAAATATATATATATATCCGAATAATCAAAAACATGAAAAGACACTCAATCTCATTAGTCATCTAGAAAATGCAAATTTAAGCAAGGTGAGATAACCACTACAACCCACAATTTCAGCAATGACAACAAGTCCTACCCAATGTGGAACTGATTTATTTGACTTCCTTCTTCAAGCCATTCAGTGGTTCTTCATCATCTTTAGCACAGAGTATAATCTATACCATCTCAGTTTATGTTATAAATGAAGAGAATATTCAGAAAATGTAATGGTGGATGCCTCTAAAAGAACTTGTTGACTGGGAAATAGGACAAAACAAACTAACTTTTCAGGCATGCCTGGGTAGCTCAGTCAGTTACGCATCTGCCCTCAGCTCAGCTCATGACCACAAGGTCCTGGGATCAAGTGCCCCATGGAACCCCTTGCTCAATGGGGAGCCTGCTTCTCCCTCTGCCTGCAGCTCCACTGTTTGTGTTTGCTCATGCTCTCTCTCTCTCTCTCTCTCTGACAAATAAATAAACAAAATATTATTAAACAAACAAACAAACAAACAAAACAGGGGCTCCTGGGTGGCTCAGTGGGTTAAAGCCTCTGCCTTCAGCTCAGTCATGATCCCAAGGTCCTGGGCTCAAGCCCCTCGTTGGGCTCTGTGCTCAGTGAGGAGCCTGCTTCCTCCTCCCCCTCTGCCTGTCTCTCTGCCTATTTGTGACCTCTCTCCATCAAATAAATAAATAAAATCTTAAATATATATATATGTATATATATATATATATATGAAATTGACTAACTTTTCATCTTTTCACTGTATACTCTTTATATTTTTAGTTTGGTATGAAAGCCATGTATCACCTATTCGAAAAATATCTTTTAATGTATGCCATAAGATTCTGCATATTTTCAATACATTTGCTACAAATTTGGTTCTGAGATCCCAAGAGCTGAAGAAACCCTGGGTAATATGAATAAGTTTAAGTCACTTGTCCATTAGGATAAAACCAAACCAGATCCTAGGAACAAGCCCAGATTTTCCTGGTTCTAAAAATCATAAAAGAAGTTTCCTGTGGGGCCTTATGAAAGAACATTTTCTAGGGGAAACCTTCAACAATATTTCCAAGTAATTTAGAGTGACTTTGAGGTGGCAGATCCCCCCACTCCCGACAAGTCAAAAGCATAACCAAAAGCACAGTTTGATAAAGCAGCTCTCCCATGGACTAACCATCTCATTTTGATGGTTTCAGATGCTCCATTCAAACTGGACCCTGCAATATGATCACTACAGGATAACAATATTTTCCTTGAATAATATATATGAAAGAACTTTGCACAAGTCAGACCTGACAATAACGATGTAGTCTGATCCTGAGGTAAAGTAGTTCCCTCCTATCCACAGGGGGTCTGTTCCGAGACCCCTAGGGGAATGCCTGAAATCAGAGATAGTACTGAACCCTATATATAGGATCTTTTTTCCTTTACATATACACCGATGATAACATTTAATAGTAAACTAGGCACAGTAAGAGGTTAACAAGAATAATAAATTAGAACAACTATAATAACAATATACTGTGATAAAATTTTGTCAGTATGGTCTTCCTCAGAATATCTTGTGATACTGTGCTCACCCTTCTTTTTCTTCTTGTGCTGACTTGAGATGGTAAATGCCCACATGAGGGGAATGACATCGGCACTGGGTCATAGCGTTAGGAGAATCACTTGTTTTCAGATCACAGTTGACCATGGGTAACTGAAATAGTGGAAAGAAAAACTGAGGATAAGGAGGGGAACTATAGTAATAATCAGCTTACCTTCAATATCAGGAATATTACAGATTCTTGCCTTGCAAGAAGTTTGGAGAAGATAACTTCTAGGCTCCTCTAAATTGTTAAGATTCCACAAGATGGTACCTCCACATGTCTTGAAATTACCTCTTTAAAAGTTTCAACACATCTCTATGCATTACGACTTACTATTTAGATAAATTTATGAACTTCTGCTTGCCTTGCTCATTGGGCTGCTTTATATTTAGGAAATTCTCTGAATAGAATTAGAGGTGTTAATGGCAGTAGTTTAAAGAAAGCCAAAAGCTAAGTCTGTAACTAGTGAGACATTTAAGAAGTCCCAGTTTAAGAAATCCCCAGGCCTAGTTCCACATCTATCAGCTACCCTCTCTGCTTGATAAGGTTTAGTAATTCTCCAAAAACAAGAGCCACTAATCCACCTCTTGCCCTAGATTTCCTTACACCAGAAGAAAGGAGAAAGTATCTCCACCTGGGTCTGCATAAAGCTACAATAAAAATCAGAGGGCCAGTCCCTCTTTTAAACACACATGCACACTTCAAAATGGAAAAATCCCTTAATTTAAAAGGAAAAGGAAGGGAGGGAGGAAAAAGAACATAAAAGAAAAAAAAAAAAAAAGTAAGACAAGAACTTATGGCCCTAATTTGCAAGGAACAAGATGGGGAGAGGAATGTCCTTTCCACCCAGAGTGAAGCCTGGTCCTGGGACATCTCCTGTTACACATTCCACTGGCACCTACAAGGTAAGGACCACTCCTTCTAGCTTGTGGCTGAAGGGAAACAGGAAAGGGAAAAAGGCTGAGAACAACGGTCTGAATGGGAGTGTATGCAAACTAAATCAAATGTATTGTTCAAAATTTACAGTGGGTCATCTCTTCTTTTTTCTTATTTCTTTTCAATATCGAATGAAGGGCTGACCAGCAAGGTCAAACTCCCCTTATTAATGAGGCATCGCTGGGGCTCTGTCTCATTAGGGCACTCAGAACTGTGCATTTACTGCAATTTGCAGCACTTAATAGAGAAAGGTCAGAGCGGGTCACGTTCAATTTCCACTTGGCAGAGGGAGGAAAAATGGAAGCAATTCATTTGCACAAATTTGAATAATTCTTCTCAGTCTCCTTTTCTTTATCTACGTATGGATAATTCCTGCATCTTACCTCACTCACAATCATTTCAGAACTGCTAGCGGCCGGATTTCTATGAAGGCTGTAATGGAGCTGACAGATTCTATGAATCCAGGTGTCAAAATAAAGCCTCTGGCTTCTTCCCCCGCCCCCCTTCCCACAACGGGGAATAGGAGCTGCCTCTAGTGAGCTCTTAAACTTATCATAAATGTATCAAGATTGCTGTGGGCCATGAAACAGCTGTAGACAATTAATCTTTCCACAATTCTTCGGCATAAGAATTGCTTTCCCCGCAAAGTAACATCTGCCGTGCCGAGGTGATTATTCACGGCCGAGGGGCGCCGCCATAGTTTTATGCATAGAGCCATCAGTGGCAATGAAGCAAAATTTATAGTTTTCCCTGGTTCAGTAAAAATAACATTTCAGCTGCATTAAAACATCATCCATCAGCATTGTCCCAGAGCCCTGAGCCCCATCTCATCTAAAGAAATTAAAAAATATTCATTTTAATGCTAACTTCTGAAGCTTGCAATGACATTACTGCCTTCTTCTGGAGGGGGTCAGGGGAGTCCTATCACAGAGGAAGATGGCAGGGAAAGGTTATGGAGCACAAAGAAGCCGAGTATTAAATGTGCTACTAGATAGTCATGATGTCCCGATTACCCGACTGCTGGTTCTTACTTATTTGTAACCCCTGAACGCTTAATCAAAAATCCCTGAATCAAATGGAACAGCCAAAGAAGAAACATTATTTCACAGAAGCAATGTAATTCCTCAGCTTCAATGGAAAGGATACCGAGGCCATGGCTGCCTTTTCCAATGCTGTGGGCATTTGTTTCTTTGAAACATTTGTTTCACATTTGTCTGAAAAAGTAAAATCTTACCTAGGGAAAAAACTGGGTATTTGTGTTTGAAGTTCCCTCTGCCGTATGCCAAGTTCAGGGTTTGCTCTCGAAAGTGAAGAGGCCTCCTGGTACTTTGGAGCTCTGTCTGTAGGAAATTATAGGTTTTAAACCTGGCTATGTGGCTATTTGAATATAAGAAAATAGAGGAAGAGAAAGAGGGAACCCCAAGGATCACCTGGTGTACACAGACTTTATACACAGTGCATGTCTCTGAATCCACCAATTTGCAAATAAAATATAAATCATGTTATATCCACACTCACACCCACTGCATGGTTCCACTGAACCACCTTTATAATACTTATGCTTTAAGAATTTCAAATAATGAGCCTTGCAGTCAGTATTTAGCTGAGTGCTATGTTCCAAGTCCTGTGCTATATAGCTAGAAGTGCACAAACTTGTAAAGGAGCACTCCTGCCTTTCAACAGTTCACCGTCCACAGAGAAACATGTAAACCACTGAAATACAGATGAGGAGTGTACCATAAAAGCATAAATGAAGTGCTATGTTTGTGCAAAAAATATAATTGTTCAATTGGGCAGAATGGAAGATAGAAGGTGTCAATTCAAATGAAGCTCAGAGAAATGGAGGCTATTTGAAAACCCACTATTTAAAGCATTAGTAAATATCATCTGGCAATTGTGTCATCATACCTAAAAAGTACTACTCAAGGTCATGAACAAATTGACTTGGAAAGTCACCTAAAAAAAGACAAAGAGAAAGCAGCTGGGAAGTAATGAACTGGACGGTGAGATTTTGGCTCCAGAGCTACAGTTCTGAAATATCAATGGTGCTGCCCCTTACTGAGGTTTTATAAGGTGCAATGTTCTATAAAGGATCTCTTAAAATCAATGTTTGTCCTTGGCATGTTTTCATCCAAAAGTGAAAGCTAATCATTTTTTACTCATTGGAGATTCTCCTAATTTCACAGTCAATGAAACACAGATTTCACTGGAAGCCAAAACCTGAATTTTACAAAGGTCAAAGGGAAAGTTCAAGTTGCTGTGTCAGTGAGTCTCAAACCACAGGATGAGATGTACTGTTGGTCACAGCAGAATACCCTCGATAAAGGAGAGGCTCCTTGCCTGACAGGTAGCTCAGAACACAGATTCTGAGCATATGCTCACAGTACAGCAAGGTTCTCCAATATTTTTAAACTAATTTTTTTTGTTTGTTTTCTAATTTAAAAATACTAATATTTTTGGAAATTTGGGAAAGGCTTTGTGCCCTTCAGTAAAAGAACTTTTAAATCTTTTCAATAAAGTTATGCTTAGTTAAGTTTAAGGTTAAGAGAAAGAGGAACTTGTTTAATATAAGATTTAAAGTTTTATATACAAATATTTAAATTGACAAATTTATATATCATGTATTTATATATATATAAAATTTTAGGGCGCCTGGGTGTCTCAGTGGGTTAAGCCTCTGCTTTCGGCTCAGGTCATGATCTCAGAGTCCTGGGATCGAGGCCCACATTGGGCTCTCTGTTTGGCGGGGAGCCTGCTTCCCCCTCTCTCTCTCTGCCTGCCTCTCTGTCTACTTGTGACCTCTCTCTGTCAAATAAATAAATAAAATCTTTAAAAATTCTTTTAAAATATATTATATACAACTGTATATATAAATATATACATAAACAACTTTATAGATATCTGAATATTTATGTTCAGTTCTGATCACATGATTTTTCTGTAACACATGTCTCTTCAGTCCTTCCTGAATATATTTAAACAGAAACTTGATGAGGGAAAAGGGTCTGGAAGAATGCAGGACTTTCAATCAAAAGCTGAGAATATAATATAAAATAATTCTGGTGAAAAAGAAAAGTTAGCTAAATAAAGAGTATACACAAATAAATATAGGATTAATAACTTCATGTAAAAAAAAGGAAAATAAAATCTAGAAGGACATTTTATAAGTACATAAAGCTGTAGGAATATTGTTTCAAAAGCTGAGGTCCAGAATGGATTAGACAGCAAAAAATTCTATAAGCAAAATGTACTTTTTAAAGCTGTGCTTATTATCACAGGAACAAAGAGTGCATCATGGCCAACTTGCTGTGTAGAGTCAGAATTAGTCAATGCCTATTTTGTTTCAATTGTCTCTATTTTTTTTAATTGTTTTTTAAGATTTTATTTTTTTATTTGACAGAGAGAGATCACAAGAGGGCAGAGAGGCAGGCAGAGATAGAGAGAGGGGGAAATAGGTTCCCCGCTGAGCAGAGAGTCAATGCGGGGCTCAATCCCAGGACCCTGGGATCGTGACCTGAGCTGAAGGCAGAGGCTTTAACCCACTGAGCCACCCAGGTGCCCCGTCAATTGTCTTTATTTGGAGCATGACCTTCACTCTGGAGAGAAAAGCGCCAATGTGGCTTAAGATAAATGAAAGCCTTAGAAATTAGGACATGGCCAACAGTTTTAAGCAAATTCGAGTTTCAGGATCCAAAATAATTACATTTATGGGTATTGAACAGATCACAGTAGTGGTCCCATCACAGTCAAATTCTTGAAGAAAGGAAAGAGGTTCCCAAAGACCAAATGGTAGCAAATGTCTATATTTTCAAAAGAAATGAAAAGTGGATCCACGAAACATTCCATATTGAATCTCAGGATAATTTTAGATGGTTTGTGAGCACTGGAAAATGAAAACTGGGTTCATGTGGATAAACTGGACTAGTCTCATTTCCTCTGGGATTGCTAGCCTGGTAGATATTAGGGTGCCAGAGGTTTATTCTATCTTGATTTCATCGGAGCATTTACTAAGATGTCTCAAATCTTTGTATTCACGATAGAGAAATATGAACTGAATGAAGCAGAATATGCAGAATTCATAGCTGTTGAACAGTGTTAACTGAGTAAAAGAAGGAAGCTAGTAATGCCCCAGTGTAGGTACAGGAATCTGTGTGTTCAATGGTATCTTCTTAAGGGGCACCTGGGTGGCTCAGTCAACTGAACCTCCTACTCTTGTTTTTCAGCCCAGGTCATGGTCTCAGGGTCGTGAGGTCAAGCCCCACTTCCACTCTGCAACTCAGCAGGGACTCTCTTTGAGATTCTCTCTCCCCCTCTGTAATTCCCCCAACTCATGTACATGCTCTGTGCCTCTCTCTCTCTCTAATAAATAAATAAAATAAAATAAAAATAGTATCTTCTTAAAAGCAGACATATCTCTTAAGGTACAAGTGGCCCAGGCTGACAAGAAGAAATAAGGGCTAAGGGCTAATACTGCACGAGGCTGCCTGCTTCACCACCATGAAGTAGGTTGAGAACTGGCTGATGGGCCAGAAATAATAAGATAAAATGTATTAAAAATAAATGCAAAGCCTGACATCCACATTTAATCAGTTGTAGCCCACAATCCATCTTTAAGCTAAACAGTAATCTAATAAAAGAGGTCCCATGGGGTGCCTGGGTGGCTCAGCTGGTTAAGCCTCAACCTTCAGCTCAGGTCATGATCTCAGGGTCCTGGGATTGAGTCCCACATCAGGTTCTCTGCTCAGCAGGGTGCCTGCTTCCCTCTCTCTCTGCCTGCTGGTCTGCCTACCTATGATCTCTCTCTGTCAAATAAAAAAAAAAAAAAGAGGTCCCATTAAACACAAGAGTAACACAATTGTCATTTAATATTTAACAAAGTTCTACTTAGTTCTGGCCAATTTAATAATGCATTACTACAGAACAGAAAAATACAAAGAGAAAGAAGACTGTCATCCATGCTACAGCATTAGATACCTCCAAAGTCCAAGAGAATCAAACTATTAGAATTAGTTCTAAAAATTAATAAAAGTGCTAAGACAAGGTGAAGCTATAAAAATTGAATGTTTTTCTGTATGTCTAGAAAAATCACTTCGAAAATATAAATGTTTTAAAATTTCATGCCTAATCATATAAGATATAAAAATAAAATATCTAGTAAAAAAAAAGAAATAGCAAGATTCATATGAAAAATCTAGTAAAATTTGATCAAGAGTTTTTTTAAGTGCTTGAGTAAGTAAAAATATATAAGACATTCCTGAATATTAATAACATCCTAATTTACTTAATCAGATTTTCTGAACTTAAAGAAAGTCCAAATTAATTTGGGAGAATGAAGGAGGAAAAGCCTATTCAAAAAATGGGCACCATGAAGGAGTTGTAGGCTCATTGAGTATTAAAACAAATCATAAAGCTATAATAAATAAACCAAATGGTACTGACTTGAGAATTGTTAGATCAGTTGAAAACGATAAAGCTATGATATATAATGCTACTTCATTAATCAGGAACAAAAAAATGGCTTTTTAAAAATATGGTGGTGCTGAGAGTTTGCCAATTGTTTCAAAAAATAACTCTAGAACAATTCACATTGTGCCCATAAAGAAATTCCAGGAAGATTCAATAGTTCAGCAGATCAACTCATAAGAAGTTAGAGAAGTGTAGTTATTTTTCTAATTTCTTTATGAAGATTTTCTAAGAATAGTAATGAAGACTTTCTAAGAAAGAATAGTTGAAATTCAATATACCATAAAACATGTTTTATGTCTTTTTAAAATAAATTAGACAGGCTCTAAATAGAAAAAAAAAGCAAACAAAAAATTGAGAAAAATATCTGTGGCAAATATTATAGACAAGAGGTCAAAGACCTTGAAAAATAAAAATTTCACCAATATACTGATAAAGAAAATTTAAGTTCAGAGTAGATGAGCAAATACTAATAGGTAACTTATATGAAAAAAATTACTGAATAACAAATATTCAATAAACAAACTTTACTAGTAATCAAAAAATAAAAATGTCCCATACCACTTTTGCCTAGTATAGTAGCAATTATTTTAAAATAAGAAAAATTAATATTTATGAAAGCACAATGAAATGAGTACTTTCAAAGGTGAAAGTATAAATTGGTTCAGCATTTCTGAAAAGAAAGTTGTTAATAAGAATGAGAAGCCTGGACTATGTTTTTGATCTTTGATCCTGTAATTCTACTTCAGGAATAAATCCTAAGAAAACAATCCAAATTAAGGGACTAATTTTTTAAAGTCTGAAAGCATGAAAAATTTTATTATCTAATAATTTAATATAATAAATATTTAATAAAAGAATATCAACACACAGTGGAATGGTAATTATGAGATTTTAAATATATGGGTAAATATGTGATACAGATGAATTACGTATCTTCCAAAATTTATATGTTGAATCTGCCACTCCAATACCTCAGAATATGATGGTATTTGGAGATGGGCATATGAAGAGGTAATTAAGTTACAATAAGGCCATTAGACTGGACACTAATCCAATCTGGTTGGTGTCTTTCTTTAAAGGAGCAATTAAGCTCACAAAAAAAAGGGACACCAGTAATGTGTTCTGGTGGACAAAGGAATGACCACATAAAGAGGCAGAAAGAGGGCAGTCTTAAAAGAGCCAAGGAGAGAAGACTCAGGAGGGACCAATTCTGTGGGTTGGTCTGGTACTTCCAGCCTACAGAACTATGAAAAAATAGACTTCTATTATTTAAGCTACCCAATCTGATATTTTGTTATGGAAGCCTTAGCAAACTAACACAATATACTACAATGTTAAAGGGAAAAGAATATACATTTGTATATACATCAAGATCCCATTATGTTCAAAACAAATTTTAGACAATGGGAGGAAATATATACCATAATGGTAATGGTTGTTGCCTCTGAGTGATAGAATTATGAATCAATATTTTTTTAAAGATTTTATTTATTTATTTGACAGAGAGAGATCACAAGCAGGCAGAGAGGCAGGCAGAGAGAGAGGAGGAAGCAGGCTCCCTGCTGAGCAGAGAACCTGATGCGGGGCTCGATCCCAGGACCCTGAGATTATTACCTGAGCCGGAGGCAGTGGCTTAACACACTGAGCCACCCAGGCGCCCCTCTGAATCAATATTTTTGTTCTTCTTTATACTTTCCCTAATTTTCAAATGTTCTACAAAGAACCTAGGTTGGTTCTGAAATTAGAGGGAAAATATTGTTCTGATAAAATTTATCTGTATAAACGAATAAAAAATAGGAAAATTTTGACCCAATAGAAAAATACTACACAAAAAACATAAGAATTAATGCATCCTGAGGACATTCTGTTAAATGAAATAAGCCAGTCACAAAAAGATAAACTGTATGATTTCACTCATATGAGATACCTAAAGTAGTAAAACTCACAGAAACAGGAAGGAGAATGGTGGTTACCACAGATGGGATTGGGGAGGCTGGAATGGGGAGATGATGTTCAATAGCAATAGAGTTTGAGTTCTGCAAGATGAAAATATTCTAGAGATCTGTTGTACAAGAATGTAAATATACTTAGCACAAGTGAATTGAACTAAAAAATGGCTAAGATGATATATTTAACGGGCACCTGGGTGGCTCAGTTGTTAAGCATCTGCCTTCAGCTCAGGTCATGACCTCAGGCCCCTGGGATCAAGCCCCATATCCCTTATGCCCCATCAAGTCCCTCAGCAGGGAGCCTGCTTCTCCCTCTCTCTCTGCCACTCCCCCTCCACATGTGCTCTCTCACTGTCTCTCTGTCAAATAATAAATAATATCTTTTTTTAAAAAGATGGTAAATTTAATGTTATGTGTTCTTTTTAACAATTAATAATTTAAATAAATAAATAAAAGACATAAGGATTAGAGTTAACTAAAACTCAATGCGTCAAGCCTTTGACCTATTTATGAAAAAACTTACATTTATTTATGGTATTTTTATCAAAGGAATAAAAGCACGTGTTATAATATTAAAGAGAACATAAGAGCTTATGATTAAATTTGCCTAGCCTACTCCATTCTATTCTTTTGCACTCCCCATCTATTCTATTCTATTGCACCCCCCATCCTCTCTGTTATTGTAGAGTTTATACCCTTCTATTCTCTTGTTTTAATGGAAGCTATAGAAGGAGAGAGAATAAATGAGTGTGTACAATCTGCCATCTTGAGCCAGCAGTCCAGGGTTCATTTTAAGTTCTAATCAAAAGTGTGACCCAAGAAAGGAAATACTAGTACTACTCTTCAGAGAATGGATTTTAATGTTAGATCAGTTTTCAAGTTTTAGTTCTTGTACTCTAATAAATAATATAATCCCTCTGATCTGAGTTTTTTAGCATGTGAAAAAGAAATTATAATCCTCTGGGCTGTATTTAAATTAAATGAGGGGATAGACAGAAGTTTATATGCAGTAACCTCTCAATACATGCTGCACATTATTATTGTAATTTTTGAAGCTGTTATTTTAGAGTAGATGGACAACCTCCTGAACATGGTGCTTATTTCTGGGTGCCATGTATTAGGGAAAACACTGACAGCTAGAAACAGTAATAGTAATCGGGGTCAAAAATTAGACTAAGAACCTGGAAATATTCTTCCTACAATAGGGACTTTGGTGCATGTGCAAGCCATCTTCATATGTGAGATTATTACAGAACTAGAACCAGTGATAAAAATTACAGGGAGACCATGGTTCAGTAACAGGAGAACCAGTTGGAGCATTCCAAATACGTGACGCTGAGATTAACATGTTTGGAAATTTTGAAAGAAGGTGTATTATTCAGGGTTCTCCAGAGAAATAGGACTAATGGGAGAGAGATTAGATAAGAGAGAGAGATTTATTTAAGGAAGTGACCCATACAATTATGGAGGCTGACAAGTCCCAAGACCCACAAGGTGAGCTGGCAAGTTGGAACCCCAGGAGAGTTGACGGTAGAGTTCTAGTTTAAGGCCATTAGGTCCAAGATTTAAGAAGATCCAAGCTTGCAATCTGTATTCAAAGGCACAAAGAGCTGATAACCCAGGTAAAAGACAGGCAGATGGAATTCTCTCTTACCTGGGACAGTCAAGTCTTTTCGTTCTATTAGGAAATCAAGTGAATGGAAAAGACCCACCCACGTTGGGAGAGCAATCTGCTTTACTCAGCCTACTGATTTAAATGTTAATTTCATCTCCAAAGCCCTTACAGAAACACCCAGAGTAATGTTTGACCAAATATCTGATCACCTTGTGGGCCAGTCAAGTTGACACAAAATTAACCACCACAGAAAGACTCCAAAATGGGGTAAAAGGTTGGACTGATAACCTACACATCCTTTTGCAATGAGACCAAGGATACCATGTCTACCAACAGAAGGATCCCGGATTCTTTCCTCACCCCTCAAGTGCCTGTTTTCAGGAAATTTGAGGCTTACAGTTCATTTTGGTGTGTTGATATCTAAAATTATGATATATGAAGGCTTGAGAAACTGTTGAGTCAGCAGCTTCGGGAATGCAGAAGGAACAATAGAAATGACCGCCGGGACTGCCATCTTCCAGCCCCCTCACCCTCCTTCCTTAACCCTTGACTCTCCCGCCAAAAGGATGTATGCCCAGGTCATGTCTCCATAGGTAACCTGATACCTATGCAGGAAACAGGAGTATCAGGAGCCCCCACCCCATACCTTCCGATCACCAAATATCTTACCATATATGGATGTGAGCCCATGCCCTGCCTTGGCCGGATAAAAGACCCCCGCCAACTCCCTCCCAGGTCGACTTCCCCAATTCCCCTCTCCGGAGACACGGAACCTTGCCCAAGGGTGACGACTTCCTCCCAGCACGACTTTCCTGGCTTCCCTTCTGCTGAGCCCGGAAACTTCGCTGGAGAGTGCCTTTAATAAATCTTGCCTTGCGCCTACCTCACCTGGTGTTGTGTTTACCTCGCCTGCAAAACTTTACAAAACTAATAAAAGGATGCAGTCACAGAGAACTCAAAAAATGTTGGTCGACTTAAAAATCTAATGAAATGAAATCTGCTTTTCTGCTTGCTGCTTTTCTGTAATTATACCTATTCTTAACTAAAACAAAAACATAGCAGGGGCTATGGCTCAGCTGGTTAAGTGTCTCATTCTTGATATTTGGTTCAGGTCATAATCTCAGGGTCATGAGATCAAGCCCCAAGTCAGGCTCTGAACTAGGCGTGGAGCTGGTTTAAGATTCTCTTTCTCCCTCTGCACTTCCCTCCCCCCACCCCAGAAAAAGATAAAATTAAAATAAATAAGTAAAAACAAAAACATAGCAGCAATGAAGAACTGTTCAGGACTCTTCTTTGGTGTCACATGTATCACAAGATATGTCAGATTTAAAGCCATAAAATCTAAGTCCAAGTTCCTACTCCGTCTCTAACAACATGACTTTGAGCAAATTATTTAATCTCTCAAGACTTTTTTTGCTTCATTTCTTTCAAAAGAACACTTACAAAAAGCTAGAAATACTATTCTCATACAAATATATAATGGATACCTGTCAAAGATTTATTTAACTCATTAATGAGGGAACCAACAGGATGATAAAATTATTTCAAAGGGCAATAGAAAAGACACTAGTTAAGTTTGCTGGAATAAAATTGCTAAATTAGATACCAAAATGGAATAAGAGAATACAACTAGTTGGTGTCTTACAGAACAATAAAACTTTTATATTAGACAAATTCTTACTTTTCCAGCTAAAAATCATTTGCATGTCTGTTGGTTTTCTATCAGTTAACATCTATCCTTCAAACATTTAAAAAACATCCTAATCAATAACAAACAGTAAGTCAAACAAAGATACCTACCCCTGGGAGAATTAGAGAATCCCGCTGGGCCCCTGACCTGGAAAGGACAGGTGGCCATCTTCTTGCCTACTTCCAAATTTTGGAAATTTTTTCTTAACATCTAAATATTAGGAATAATAATGTCTATCTTCTAGTTTGTTACAAGGCTTAAGTGAGAATGTATACATGGAAGTGTTCTGCTCTGAAAAGCATCACCCAAATATAAAATACTGTTTTCATTAGTAGGGGCTGTCTAATTAGCATCTACTGAATCTGAATCAGCATCTACCAAAGACTTTCAATCTACTCATTGCTTTTTTCTTATCTTTCTCTTTCCCAAACTCAGCCACTAGCCACAATCTAGTCAGCCACTTAAATATTATCTTTTCTTTCTTACCACCCTCTGTATCTTACCAATGACCAAGCCTTGTCTATTCACCTCCTAAGTATTTCCCTTCCGTTCAATTATCTCCTACTTAACTCTCAAGCCTCAACTTAAATGCTGCATCTCCAGATCTCTTTCCTAATCTCCAGGAGCAAATGCCCTGTCCCTCCAACGATCTGATCCCATGATATCATGGACTTCCCCATTCCTAGAACATCACATTACATAATAAAATATTTTATTATTTTTTTTTTTTGCCTTCATTACCTCTTCTTTGATGAGATTCCTCCTCTGTCTTCTTCCGTATTTATATCCCAGTCCCTGGCACACTGTAGGAGCTCAATAAACATTTAATTAAATATATAAGTAGAAATAAAATGAGTCATTCTCCAGAATAAAAGTGTGCTCATATAAAAACAAATAAATCAACGTTTACCATGAAAGGATGTAAGGGAAGGGAAATCATAGTTCAGGAAGGAAGGGAGGTGAAGGAAGTAAGGGGAGCTGATATATGAGATATATATGGGGGAGATATATATATATACACATATATATATATGAGATATATATGGGGAAGGAAGTAAAGGGAGCTGATATATGAGATATATATGGGGGAGATATATATATATACACATATATATATATGAGATATATATGGGGAAGGAAGTAAAGGGAGCTGATATATGAGATATATATGGGGGAGATATATATATATACACATAAATATATATGAGATATATATGGGGAAGGAAGTAAAGGGAGCTGATATATGAGATATATATGGGGGAGATATATATATATACACATATATATGAGATATATATGGGGAAGGAAGTAAAGGGAGCTGATATATGAGATATATATATGAGATATATATCAATATATGATATATATTGAGATGCATGGACCTTAGAAATCATATTGATTCCCCTACTGGTTATACATGAGGGATCCAAATATTAAAGCAATTTCCCCCAAATTACACAAGTTAGTAACTTAGCAGGACACCAAATATTAAAGCAATTTCCCCCAAATTACACAAGTTAGTAACTTAGTAGTTGGTCCCATGACTCCCTGGTATAATACCACCAGGCAATGACTGTCTGCCTAAGGAGAGGGGAACTAGTGGAATCTTCTTAATCCTTAGCAAGGGTACCTGCACTCAGTCACTCATTCTCTGTATGCATTTCAAGGTAATAATAGGAACTAGACAGAAATATTCTGATTCATTGTTTCCTGGGCCCATGCCCAATTCACCTTACATCTGAGTAATAATGTATCCCTACAAGTCTGTGCTGTCATTCTCCTAGAAGTCCTTGAACACTCTCAACAGTCCTGTGGGAAATGGAGGGTTAGGGGTTGCTTTCCCAGAGAAGATGCAGAGTGGCTAATTTCCTTCTCTCCTCCCCCACGCACCCATTTCAAACTCATCCATCAGATCTCAGGAAAGTATAATACATGAAACAACAAGAATAAAAGCCTTTATATTAAATTCCTTGTGGGTGAACTTTGCAGATAAAGCAGAACAATCTGATCTTAGCAAGTTAAATGGTTTGCAAATCACAATGTGCTGCACCCTTCAGATGCATCTTTATGTAAAATAAATCACCTAGCATTATCATAACAGTATTTGGGAAATTTGCAAGTGCAGTGGAGTAAGAGGGGTTTGCTTCAGAAAAATCTGCATATATATTTACATCTGTATGAATTCATACAGGTGGTCTCCAGCCATTTGGGAAGAGACTAATTTTTCACTCATCTAAAGCGATAGCAGCTAGGACTACAATGTAAAGAAGTGGTAAGAAAGAGTAAACGATGTGGTCATTGAGTCCTTGAGTATGTAGAATCAGAGACAAGGACAGAAAAGAGAGAGCTTGTCACTGCTAGATCTATGCCACTCTTTTATGGAAACCATAGTAAGCTTGGTAAAAAGATAACAGGCTGGGATAAGGCTATAAGAAGATATTCTGATTGATACGGATCTGTGAACTACAGACCATATATACTACATATCTACATTTCTTCACACATGCAATTGCACATGTGTGTATGTGTGCATTTGTGTATATACACAAATGTACATAAAGTTCACTAAACAAACAAAAATATTGGTAGGACATCTACTTCCACATTATAACTTTGATGAAGTTCTGGAACCTAGGTGAGCTTCGCTGGGCTGAGGTCTGGAGCCGATGACCAAGAAAGAATTCTTGAGACATCTTTGGTGCAAAATGGTGGTTTATTAAAGCACGGGGACAGGACCCGTGGGCAGGAAGAGCTGGTGCCCCCCGTGGGCAGAAAGAGCTGGTGCCCCCTGTGGGCAGAAAGAGCTGCTGCCCCGGGTTGTGAGAGATGGCAGGTTACCTTGCAGTTGGGGGAAAGTGAGGGGAAGGGAGGTTTCAATGGAGCTTTCATATGCTAAAGAGGGCCTACAAGGTGCCCTGACACCAGAGGCCTTGTGGCTTGATCAATGTTGTCTTTTGGCCAGCCACTAACATCAAGACAGTTGGGAGATTCTTGGTGGGATGTCAAAATCCTGCTATCAAGCATCTTTGTTAGTGAGATTTGGGTTTAGAAGAAATTTAACTTTACTTAGGGCTGAGGAACTGAGTTATTTGCCTCTGGAAATTTGTGCTATTGATAAGGTAACTTCTTTGTTTGCAGATCTCTAGGACATTTGTAAACCAAGGGAGACTCCTGTCATGTAGGATTGTGAATTCTGCAAGTTAACTATTTGTTTCTTATGGCGGTCAGGGGTGCCTGAGGAATGCTACACCTATTACTGAGGGGGAACAGATGGAGAGGGGGTGCAGGGTGCCTGCTTTTGCTTTGTTCTCAGTCAGCCTCCTGCTCCCTCATCATCTTGACACTACCATATAGTTTCCTACCACCAGTATATATTTGCAAATAACTTGAGAAGGCTAGAACTTCAACCTGCATTTGAAGAACTTCAACCTGCATTTGAAAGACACAAAGACCCAGGGGTGCCTGGGTCAGTCCTTACAGGAATGCCTTCTGCTCAGGTCATTATCAAGGGGTCCTGGGATCCAGCCCTACATCAGGATCTCTGCTCAGTGGAAAGCCTGCTTCTCCCTCTGCCACTGTCCCTGCTTGTGTTCCCTCTCTCGCTGTCTGTGTCTGTCTGTCTCTCTCTCTCTCTCTGTCAAATAAATAAATAAATAATCTTGAAAGACACAAAGATATAAAGTAAATTGTACAATGATTGAATCTACAAGATAAAGGAACATATGAGTGCTTATGTGTGTGCATATGCACAAACAAACATCCACACATCCCTCATCCCTTCACGAAGGCAGTACTTGCCACAAAAATTATCTGCCCAATTAGCAATCTCACTACTCTGTCTTTGCCAGGTAGGGTTATACTCCCAAACACAAAAAATAATATTAAGGTTTGTTTTTTTTTTAATTATGTAATCAACTGAAACAAATTTTAGAGTTTGTAAGTTATATCACTGCAACAATAATAGCCATCACTTTATAAATGTTTCCTTCTATTCTGGGAACTATGCTTTAAGCAAAAGCAAAACAAAACAAACACAAAAAAACCATAGCTCTATCCCAACAATTCAGGCATAAGCCTTACTGAAGAAAAGTTAGTAATACCATCTTTATTTAAAAAGACAGTGTGTATATTGCCAACTTTAAAATACAATGATCACACATAAAAAATTCCCCAATGCTGATAAGACAGAAGTTGATTTATTTTACTTAGGCATGTAACTGAAAAGTGCAGCACATTGCAATTTGCAAATCATTTAATATACCAAGTTCAGTTTGCTCTACTCTTATTGCAAAGTTTAATCAGCTAGTATATATTAGAAAAAATTATTCACCAGGTTTTTTATGCTATATTATCTTAAAATCCACTAGTAAAGGTGAATTTAAAAAATCAGAGTTGAAAAATTAAGTTAATTGAGATGGCAATTTTTTTTTCAGACAAAGCATGATGTAAGATGAACAACATTCATTCTATAAGACAAAGAATCTTGTAGAATGCTGTAATTTCTGTATCTGGTCGGGGGTCTGAAGTCACTGTAGGTCAGGAAGAAAACCTAGATGCAAAGTGGGGGAAAACAAGGACAAACTGGAACTTGTACCTGATTCCCACCTTGTGAAGCCCAAACAGTGAAGATGACCTGCAGAAAAAGCTGGTGCCACCCACCTTTGAGTGACACTCATGCCGGGCCTCAGATTCAGAGGAGCTGAAGTTCCTGATGCAGTCAGAGCTGAGGAACTCTAGGCCTAGCTGCTGGCCTGCACCGAGGAAGTAAGCCTACAGATGAGCGGTCCATACATGCCCTTCCAGCAGATCAGCAGCAGTCTGTTATGCCCCAATAATGGGTCCATGATTAAAGGAGCGAGACTGATACAAAGCGAAGGTCAAGCAAAGCTTTATTCCGCTCCCAGCATCAAGAATCTAACTGAACCTCCGGGCCCGCACCTCTTACAAGAGAGGGTGACCCTTCTCTGTTTCACAGACTAGCTTTTAAGGGCAAAGGCCATGTGGTCGGGCCTGGCCACGCACAGGTGGCCAATGAGATTGTAACACACACAGGAAACTCCACAGTGATGCTGGGTGACCAATTGAGTTACAATTTACCCTAGTAGACATTTGAACCAGCCTATTACACCTTGATTAGGATTGGCGCCAAAAGGCTCCCAAAAGGCGGGGGCTGCTACTCCTTGGTAGCTAGGAGACAGTATGTGCACCCACTGATTGAATATCTCCACCTGGCCTGACCCACCCTGTACTTGGACTTTGTTACGTGGGACTTTGTTACCTGGGACTGGTTTCCCAAACTTGCTTTTAAGTAAGTTCCCCTGGGAGGGTAGGGGGCAAGGTCAATTTAAGCTTTACAACAAAATGGCAGTTCAACCGGGGTGGGGCTGCTCTGGCTGAATAGGCCCTTACACAGTCTAAGTGACTCCCCAAATGCAGTGGCTGCCACCAAGCCTCCCTTCCCTATCTTTTTCCCAGAACCATAGAGGGAAGGGAATTCTGGGAGACATGTTTCCAACCTAGCTAGGCTAACACAGTACAAAGCCAACCATGAATTCATGGGTATTTTTTTTTCCTATCTCTTTTCTTTTGTTTGTTTCTTTAAAATGATTCTGCCCATTATGAACCACATCACTAAGCTCCTGGCGACATACCTTTGTGTGCAGATAAAGGCAAGGATTTGGATTTCCAAATCCCAAACAGGTGGAAAAAAATTTTTTTTTGTTTTGCTTTTGGTCCCTGATTCCACTGCATTGTAGCCCTAAAAATATGTTTCTCTAGGGGCGCCTGGGTGGCTCAGTGGGTTAAGCCGCTGCCTTCGGCTCAGGTCGTGATCTCAGGGTCCTGGGATCGAGTCCCGCATCGGGCTCTCTGCTCAGCGGGGAGCCCGCTTCCCTCTCTCTCTCTCTGCCTGCCTCTCCATCTACTTGTGATTTCTCTCTGTCAAATAAATAAATAAAATCTTTAAAATATATATATATATGTTTCTCTAATTAAATAAATTAGCCATGCCTCATCTCACAACCTTGAAAACACCACCAAGAGCAAATGTAGCTTCATTTTCCAGCAGCAAACTAGGTAAAATTAAGCAGTTGGGTTTGGAGCAATGAAGACGCCAACTTCAATCTTTAGTGTCATCCCCACAGTTAAAAAGTCTACCTTCTTTTATTTACAGTTATTTACTGTAACTTAACCTCACTAGTGTAAAAGATATTGTTTTATTTTTAATACTGAGGTCTTTTAAATAAAGAAGACTCAAAAATAGAGGACAGCCTCTTTTGTCAGACACATTAAACACATTTGATTTTTCAAACTTGTGAGGCACAAATTGTCTGGGGTAGAACACTCAGAGTCTCTTTTCTGGCCTGTAAAGTCAACAGTTATGGTGCTAAAGTTTAATCAATCCCATAAAATGTTACTTAGAAAGTGACCTGGTGTTAGGCCTGAAGTACATCTCCTACATTAAAAAGCACTTTCAATGCAGCCAGAACTGTGTTATTGGAAGAGATAACTAAAAGATACCTAGACAGGGATGGGGAAAAGGGAGGGTGGGGGAAGAGAAGTCAAATGGGAGAGAAGGCCACGAAAATCCCATTTTCAAGCATTTCCCTAAGGAGATGTGCTTGCACAGATGAACGCACAGGTTGAATAATAAAGGTCTTTAATATTATTTCAAGCAGAGAGCTCCATGAATTTCATAGTGAAACCAGACACAGTGTTTCCTTCTGGTACAAAACAGAGATACCAATGCACAAGGCAGGAGGAGTACCTGAACAGAGGTCACTAATATGAGATGCGGTTTCAGAAATAACAGCACTGCTCACACCAATTATTATTATTGTTGCTTTTTTCTTTTTTCTTTTTTTTAGCAAACAAGGCTTTCAGTAGTCATATAACACATACCAAGAATACAACCTCTCCAGTTCTGAAGTCACACACAACTTATTTACTCGATGTGTACAATGTTATGTTGATTTGAAAAAATATACATGCATAAGAACTTAAAATTTGTTTGGTTTTGAAAATCCAAATAATCTCTTTTATTGTCATAAGCCGACTGTGGGCTTCTCAGGCCTTCAGAAAGCTGAAATTCGTCCCCCTTCCACCTCTACTGTTGCAATGGTCTCATCTACAGTTTCTTTATCTTCCTGATTTCCTTCTTGGTCCCAGGAATCCAGCTGTACCTGGGGTTTCTCTCTGTGGTTATTATGGTTCCACCTTGTTTCTCTTGGGCAGGGTCTAAGAACAAACCACAGCAGGGCTTGATCTATGTGTGTGTATGTGTGTGTATGTGTGTGTTCTTTGAACCTCTCATGCATAGCCCACCTCCAGTTCACCAGAAACACACCTGGATCTTCTACCCACCAACTAACTCCAGGACTGAGAGCAGCCAAGGAAGCTTCTGGTCTACTTCCAGTTCTCTCTCACTCTTTCCATTTCTCAGATGGAGTTTAGACAAGAGTCCACCATGAGCAATTGCAGGGTACACATATCATACTTTCCATATGGGCCCACTGAAACGTCTCTCACCAAGTTCAAGGTGGGGGCAGGGATCCTACCTGCCACATTCTAGGAGAAGGATAGGGGGACTCAGCAATCTACAGTTCTACCCAAATATCCTCTTCATAAATCTACTTTCAATTTCTACTCCCCTGGATTTTTTATGTCCTTAAGATATGAGGGGTTTAAGAATCATCCGTCTGATTTTCAGTCTATTTTATAAGTCCTATAGGTCTCATTACTTTATTTTTTTTTAAGTTCTTTAATAGTTTCCATTTAATTGGTTTGTGTTTCACCAGTCACTTTAATATCTGATATCTACCTGTCTTGGTTGGAACTCTTATTTTAATATCATCTTATACATATACAGATATGTACATGCATTCACATATGTGTTTATAAACCATACATATAAATAAGTTATTTGTTATATTTATACCCTAGTTTTGCAGAATGTTTTAAAAATGGACATTTTGGCTAACCAAAAAATTATTGTCACTTTGAACACACTTGTTAAAATATAAGATGTTATAATCATTTAAATTATTCGATTCAAATAAGGTGATTTCTTATATATGCTTTTGATTTCTGTTTCTTCTTAAATTGAATCTTAAATCCGGTTAATTCTCAAAAGAAATTTAGCCAGGTTCAAGTTAATATAGGTTTTGTTCTACTTCTCTTTTTCAAACTCTTTTTTCCTCTTCCTTTTTCTGAATATATCAAATGTCTTTTTTTGGTTGTTGTTACATAAAGATAGCAACAAACTGCAGGTCATGGTTTGGTCCACTCTGAAGAAAGCTTCTCCACAATGTTTTAGTTCCCTGAAATGCAACATGAGAGAGGAAAAATATTTTTCCAACTTTTAAGAAACTCCATCCACTGGTTCTGTATTCATCATGGGAGATAGTTAATGGTGTTCTCTAAATAAATCAATACATTCTGAGTTTTCAGCTTCTTATAGTGAGCTCATTCACGGTTCTTTATACAAAGGACTTGCAACTTCCCTCCTATAACCCCAAGAACAGAAGGGATAGTAAGCAGCCTCCATAATATTCTGCTCAAGAATGTTTTAAGGCATCCTAAAGGAAACATTCTCCAACAGAGCCTGTTTTGTTATGTGTTCAGTAACCATATGTTCATTTCTATGTGGATAATGTGCAGCATAATAGATACCTGCAATGATTTGAGGAGAAGGCAATTATTGACTCAAGGGGGTTTTACTGATTAGACTCTGAATGGCTCAAACATGACCAGAACTCCAATTGGGCATTATTAAAAGTTTGCTTTGATTCTTGGGTATTTGTCCTTTTGTGCATAACTAGCTTCTAAAAAGCACATACTACCTCCCATGTTCAATGGGATGCTATGATTAGTTATGATCCAAAAGCACAATGCCATTTTACATTTGAATAAACCTTACTAAACTTGCTCCCAACTGAATACTTTTCACACATGAAATCATAACTTTAATTCAAAATAAGTCCTCTGAGACATTTGCAGGACAGTAAATGAGGCTAGTGAATGGATAAATGAACAACACAGTTCTACAATGCAGGTAGATAAAGAGAACCTGAAAACTAAAATGGGAAAATACATTCCTGGGCAATCCCTCTGCTCAAGGAGGAGGAGGAGTTAACCAACAATAATAATTTCATCAATTGTTATAGAAAATTCTAGCTTATTTGATTCTCAAAAAAAAACCTGGATAGTAGGTTGGGGTAGAAGATCATTAACCACAGACAAAGCTACTGGGGTTTAGAGAACATATCTTTTCCCCAAAGTCATATAATTACCGAGACTCCTTCATTCAACATATATGTATGTTTCAGGCACCCAGAATTCAAACAATGTGATAAACAGAGAACAACTAGGTAACTATTAAATACTGAGTGATCAAGTGAAGTCTTCTCTAGAGTAATGGCTTTTAAGCTGAAAACTAAGACAGAGGTTCAGCCAAAGAAGATCAATAGGAAAAGCCTACCTTGGAGAGGTCATGAATACAAAGGTGAGGCAGAACTGGTTAGGTTCAAGAACCTAAAGGCTAGTAGGCTGGAGAGATTGAGCAAGGAGGACTGGAAAAACCAGCCCCCAGAATGATCTCCAGGGATCCCCATCTCTGATATTCTCTGACATTCATACCCTGTGTAGTCCTCTCCCACAACCAACCAGAGTTGGTCTGCATTACTAATAGAATACAGCAAACATGATGGTATATCACTTCTGAGATTAGGTTATGAAAAATTGCCCCCCCCCATCATCCACTCTGGGGGAAATCAGGTGTCATCTGATGAGGTCACCTGACAACCTATGAAGAAGCTTAAGTGGTGAGGAACCAGGCCTATCAACAACACATAAGTAAGCTTAGAAGTGGATCTTTCAACCCCAATGGAGCTCAACACAACTGCAGTCCCAGCCAACATCTTGACTGCAATCTCAAAAGTCTTTGAACTAGGGGCCTCTAGGTGGCTCAGGGGTTAAATGTCTGACTCTTGATTTCAGCTCAGGTCATGATCTCAGGTAACTGGAATCCAGCCCCTTGAGGGCTACAGGCTCAGTGGTGAGTCTGTTTCAGATTTCTCTCCCTCTTCCTTTGCCTCTCCCCACCCCCTCAAATAAATAAATAAATAAACAAACAAATAAATAAATAAATAAAACTTTAAAAAGATTATTCCAACTAGGACTATTAAATTATTCTGCTCCCAGGTTTCTGACTCACAGAAACTGTGAAATAATAAATTTTTTAGCTGCCAATTAAGGGTAATTTGTTATGCAGCAATAGGTAACTAATAAGAGTTCTAAATCAGTGATCTTTTCACTAGCCTGTGCTATTAAAATAATCTGATTAGAAATTCTTTTGTCCTGTAAATCATTAACCTTAATTTAACTACTATAATACCAGATTTTCATTATATTGGCTTGTCTGGTGAGGCCCACTTCTAACTACAAAGCCTAGGATTAAGAGTACAAATGAAAGCCCACATACAACACATCTAAGTATTTAAAATTTCTGACCAAGTTAACTAATTGCTACATAAAATGTGTCCTATCCTTCTATATTGACAAACATACCTTTATAAGCTCCTGGAAGACCAGGTTCCCAAATTTTAAGGAAATCAGCACATGAATACAGTAGGCCCAGACCCTGGACACAGGCTAGTGGCATCATGTCCCCTTTTTTTCTTGCCTCAGACTCTATTCTACACCTTAAAGGACTTGTTACACACACAAGTAAAATGTGCCAAACTCAGTTCACATCCCACCATAAAGAGCTATGCTGTAGCTACCCCTGGGAACTGGGAGAGGTACACTGGACCAGGAAAAAGTCAACAGAGACCCTGACAGTAGGTTTGGGACTTTGGGGCAGAAGTCTCTTGATCACATGTACCTTGTGCCTGGTCTGTAAGAAAAAGCATGGTTCTTCATGGGCATATGCCACTGACTTTTCCCCATTGATGGGAGTGTGGATGGAGGAAAGCCTTCTAAAGCATGAGGCCTATGGAAGTGGCCCCTCATGCCTGAGTCAAAGCATAGTACTGCAGAAATCCTCTTAAATAAGTAGAAATTGTGGTTTATTATAAGATTTCTGAGATGTCCCACAGAATTCCAAAGAGAAATGCACCAAGTGTCAAGAAGCACCTCGAGCCAGAGATTCAGAACACTCTCACCTGTGTCTCTCCATCTTTAACCTGTGATTTGGTTTGCATTTTCTATATGTATCACTTGCCCTCTCTCTAGACTCATTTTTTTTCCTGCTTTTCTGATCAATATAGCAGAACACAAGCTACTAGAATCATCAGCCATCCAAAGAGAATGCTCTCTTCCAGATTCCAACTAGAATCTAGTTTGCCAGATTCCAACTAGACAAATCACCTGAGTCAAGGGGTAGAATTATAACATACTAATATATGGCAGCAATGGCTCTAACCCTGAAGGCAGATGGGAGAAAGTATTTCCTAAAAGAAAAGGTATTTCCTTTATTTTTGCTCATGTTTATATAAAATAGGATTTTATTTATTTATAAATAATTATAAAGTTTAAATAACTAAAAGTTTTCACAAAGAATATTAAAACAATGAAAAATAACCTAGAAAATGGGAAAGACGTTTTCAGGAGATTAGACGTTCAAAGATGGTAGAGCAGGGTTGTCACATATAATTTCGCAGGTTGTACAATATTCAACTTCTAGGATGCACCATTCATGATGACCCTATGTGACAGCACCAGTCAATGAAATGTTCAGGGAAGGAAATTGGCTTTTTGTGAAGGAGATTGCTGCTCTTTAGCCATAAGCTTTTCACATAAAAATCATTACTTCTTTTTTTAAAAGTATATTTTCAAAATTTCTAGTTGTTCATGGTCTGCATACTCCAGTTAGCTGTATCAAAATGATCATTTTTGAAATTATTTGCTAATTTAGATTTACATAAAATGGCACATATGATTTTTTTTTCAGATCAGCCTAAAAAAAAAAAAATAGAGTACTAATTTAAATGAGCTTCTGAGAAACAACCAAAATATTCATCCCTTTGGTCTTTTTCAAAAACAGAGGTTTCTTGGGAGGAAATACCATTGACTCATCTTTGCAATTTGAGCTCCCAGAGGATGAAGTGCATGCATTACAGCTCACCAGAAAGTCAAAGCAATTCACAGAAAATATGTCAACTCACCATAAAGTTATGGGAAAAGTTTGTATATTTTTAAGAAACTTAACTGGTAAACTTGGTCTATCCTCCTGGGCAATTTAAGCATATAATCTCAAGCAATTCACTGGAAACCCAACTCAGCATAATCCTCAATTATTGATACATTTCCCAATACTAAACTTTAAAAACAAAGAAAAAATAATCATTGGAATATAAAATGTAAGAAAAATTTCTCCATAAAAATAACTTTTCCAGTGATAATGATGAAGTCTTAGAATATAAGTGAGGATCGGTGGGGTGAGGTCCAGAGCTGATGACCAAGAAAGAATTCTTGAGTCATCTTCGGTGCAAAATATTTATTAAAACATGGGAACAGGACCCATGGGCAGAAAGAGCTGCTGCCCTGGGGTTGTGAGGAGTGGTCCTTTATGTGCTTGCAAGTTGGGAGGGGGTCAGAGATGGTATATGTGTCTAAGGAAATTTGGAAGCAAGGTTTCCAGGACCTTGAGGGGCTAGCTGTTGTTGGGAAAAAGGCTATTCATTACCAGTAATAAAACCTTTGTCTGAGACCCTTTACATGTATATCAGTGGGCCATATGCTTGGGAATAATTGTCCACCGTATCTTGGAGGGTTTAGAGATAAAGGAAGTTTCCAAAGGAATTGTTAAAGTAGACTTACAGGATCCTGCTTGGGGATAGGGATTGGTCAGACAAAGACTGCCCTTTGCCCTTAGCAAAGTGTTAAGGAGGAGGCAGTTGAGTCCCTAAAGGAATGTCACTCTGCCTGTTTTAAGGGGTTGTCAGTGAGTAAGGAAACTTAGTAATTTTTCTTCTGCCTCTGTTTCCTACATCAATAATAACCTCTTTATGGCCCTCCCATGCATACTATGTTTTGAAAAATTCTGTGTTCCAAGTTGTAATTATTAAATATTATTTATTTAGTCAGTGATCATAGCTGTTATTCTGAGTTTCTGATTTACCATATAACAAAATTATGGCCAAAGCAAAGAATCTAATATTTCAATTAATTTGGATGACAACCTCATTGATGTAAATAAAAAGTTTTATTACAATTTTTTAAACAGGGAAAATAATTCACTGATACCCATTGTTATATGTGAACCCATTATAGTTTAAGGATCTCAGTCTAGAAACAAGAGTTCTAAAATCATCATAAACCAAATTTACTTCCTTAAACTGTTGGGTCCATGATCAAAGGAATGAGACTGATACAAAGTGAAGGTCAAGCAAAGCTTTATTTCGTGCTAAGCATTGAGAATCAAACTGACCGGCCAGGGCCATCTCTTACAAAGAGGTGACCCCTCCTAGCCTCACAGACTAACTTCTATAGAGCAAAGGCCATGTGGTTGAGCCTGGCCACACACAGGTGGCCAATTGAATTACAGTTCACCCCATAGTAGCTATTCAAACTAGCCTATCACCTTGGTCGGAACTGGAGCCCAAAAGGCGGTGGAGCCCACACTCCTTGGTAGCTAGCGAGACAGTACAAGCCCCACTGATTGGATGTCTCCACCTCCCCCGACTCATCCCTGCATTCGGGCTATTATCTCCACCTGAACTAACCCACCCTTTTATTTGGGCTTTGTTACCTGGGACTGGTTTTCCCTGGACTTGCTTTTAAGTAACTTCTCCTGTGGAGGGAGGGGGCAGGGTCAGTTTAAGTTTTACTGAATAAACAACAAAATCACTGTTTAACCAGATGGAATCGCTCTGGCTAAATAGGCCCTTACAAAACTTACATTTGTAAGTATATACTACAATATATACATATATATAGTGAAAAATTATATGTTGAAAATGTTCAAGATAGAGACCATAACATAATACTGGAATCATAAAGATAAAAACTGTTAGTAACAAATTATATATATATATATATATATATATATATATATATAATTTGCAAAGTTTCTCAGCAAGTGAGGAATATAAAAATGTAATATATTCTCTCAGTGAGCCTGAAGGACACAGGGAATTATAATCATCCAATCAGCAAATAAATAGTGGGCGCCACACTTTGTTAAGTACTTGGAATTAAAGACAAATCTCTGCCCTCAAACTACTCATTAACCAGTTGGGAAGGGAGCTATAAATAAATAAGTGCTACAATAGGCATTTAAATCGAGTAGAATAGAGGCCTGAGGGAGAAATAGTCAAAAACATTTGCAGTTTTAGGAAAACTTAGTCCAGAAAATAATAGAAGTTATTAGACATATAGACTTGATAGGATTTTCCTGGTATTAAGAGAATGGTTAGTAGAGAAACTAAAAGACTATCACAGTCTGGCATGCTTAGGGAAGGGCAAGCAGGATATCAGTGACACCATAGGCCTGGAAATTGGAGCAGGAGAAAGGGTATAGCGAGAGATAAGAACAGGAAAGTTTACAGAGTAAGGCATATACATTAAAAATTTTGATGTAAAATAGTATAGTATCAAAGTTATTACAGACCTACTCTACTAGGCAATAGAAATCCATTGTAGATTTTGTAATGAGTACAAACATGATTACTATGCTATATTTTCTAATAAAAGTACATTAAAACCCTTGATACCAAAATAAGGCAAAGAGAGTACAAAAGAAAACCAAAGAACAAGATTCCTCATGAACATAGATATAAAAATTATTTAAAAATGAATAAATTGAATCCAGCAATATATAAAAAAAAATCATATACCCAAATCATTTGGAGTTTATCAAAAGGATGTACAGATGGTTCAATATTTGAAAATCAATCCTTGTAATTCACCATATTAACACTGTAAAGAAAAATGTATGTTCATATCAATTAATGCAGAAAAGGCACTTGACAAAATCTCAACATCCACATTGATAAAAATTGCAGCAAATTAGGATATAGAAAAAAACCTGTTCCTCAACCTGAAAAGGGGCATCTTACCAAAAAAATAACAAAACAAAAACAAAAAACTACAGTTACTATCACATTTAACACTGAAAGACTGAATACTTTCCCCTAAGATTGGGAACAAGACAATTATGTCCAGTCTCATCAGTTCTATTCAACATTATATTAGAAGTTTTAGCTAGTGAAAAAAGGGAAAAATAAATAAAAGTCCTTTAGATTTAAAAAGAAAAAATAAAATGGCGTTCATTCACAAACACCATGATTGTCTGTGTAGAATATGCCCCCAGAATACCTCCTGCAACTAAAAAGTTTAGTAAGGTTATAGCATACAAGGTCATCAAACAAAGATTAATCATATTTCTATATATTAGCAATTTACAAATGGAAAATAAAATTAAAACTGAATACCATTTACAATAACTTCAAAAAATTAAACATTTGGTATAAATCTATCAAAACACATACACACTTGAGCCCTAAACTTAAAGAAAAGAAATTCTTTAAGGGATCTGAAAAAGAAGAAAATGACACCCAAGGGAAAGAATAAGATTTCATCAGACATTTCAACATCAAACCTCAAAAGTAAATTTGGGTAACATATTTTTTTTCTTCATTTATTTATTTTCAGCATAACAGTATCATTATTTTTTCACCACACCCAGTGCTCCATGCAATCCTTGCCATCTATAATACCCACCACCTGGTACCCCGACCTCCCACCCCCCCACCACTTCAAACCCCTCAGATTGTTTTTCAGAGTCCATAGTCTCTCATGATTCACCTCCCTTTCCAATTAACCCCAACTCCCTTCTCTCTAACTCCCCATGTCCTCTATGATTTTTGTTATGCTCCACAAATAAGTGAAACCATATGATAATTGACTCTTTCTGCTTGACTTATTTCACTCAGCATAATCTCTTCCAGTCCCGTCCATGTTGCTACAAAAGTTGGGTATTCATCCTTTCTGATGGAGGCATAATACTCCATAGTGTATATGGACCACATCTTCCTTATAAATTCATCCGTTGAAGGGCATCTTGGTTCTTTCCACAGTTTGGCGACCGTGGCCATTGCTGCTATAAACATTAGGGTACAGATGGCCCTTCTTTTCACTACATCTGTATCTTTGGGGTAAATACCCAGGAGTGCAATGGCAGGGTCATAGGGAAGTTCTATTTTTAATTTCTTGAGGAATCTCCACACTGTTCTCCAAAGAGGCTGCACCAACTTGCATTCCCACCAACAGTGTAAGAGGGTTTCCCTTTCTCCACATCCTCTCCAACACATGTTGTTTCCTGTCTTGCTAATTTTGGCCAATCTAACTGGTGTAAGGTGATATCTCAATGTGGTTTTAATTTGAATCTCCCTGATGGCTAGTGATGATGAACATTCCACGCTCTTGGATTGGAAGAATAAACATAGTTAAAATGTGTATACTGCCTAGAGCAATCTATACTTTTAATGCTATTCTGATCAAAATTCCACTGGTATTCTTCAAAGAGCTGGAGCAAATAATCCAAAAATTTGTATGGAATCAGAAAAGACCCCAAATCGCTAAGGAAATGTTGAAAAACAAAAATAATACTGGGGGCATCACGTTACCTGATTTCAAGCTTTACTACAAAGCTGTGATCAGCAAGACAGCATGGTACTGACATAAAAACAGACACATAGACCAGTGGAACAGAGTAGAGAGCCCAGATATGGACCCTCAACTCTATAGTCAAATAATCTTCGACAAAACAGGAAAAAATATACAGTGGAAAAAAGACAGTCTCTTCAATAAATGGTGTTGGGAAAACTGGGCAGCTATATGTAGAAGAATAAAACTCGACCATTCTCTTACACCATACACAAAGATAAACTCAAAATGGATAAAAAAAAAACTCAATGTGAGACAGGAATCCATCAGAATCCTAGAGGAGAACATAGGCAGTAATCTCTTTGATATCAGCCACAGCAACTTCTTTCAAGATATGTCTCCAAAGGCAAAGGAAACAAAAGTGAAGATGAACTTTTGGGACTTCATCAAGATCAAAAGCTTCTGCACAGCAAAGGAAACAGTCAACAAAACAAAGAGGCAACCCAAGGAATGGGAGAAGATATTTGCAAATGACAGTACAGACAAAAGGTTGATATCCAGGATCTATAATGAACTCCTCAAACTCAACACACACAAAACAGACAATCATATCAAAAAATGGGCAGAAGATATGGACAGACACTTCTCCAATAAAGACATACAAATGGCTATCAGACACTTGAATAACATATTTAAGACACTTGTATTAGTCAGAGTTCTCTAGATGTGTATACATAGAGAGAAAGTTTCTTTTAAGGAATTGGTTCATGCAACTTTGGAGGCTGACAAGTCCAGACTCTTTGCAGGGTAGACCAGCAAGTTAGAGACTAAAGAAGAAGCAACACTGCAATTCAAGTGCTGTAGAATTCCCTCTTGCTTGAAAAAGGTCAGTCTTCTGTCTTACTCAGTTCTTCAGCTGATTGGGTAAGGTCCATCTACATTATGGAGAGCAATCTGTTTTACTCAAAGTCCACTGATACGAATGTTAATCTAATCCAAAAACACAGCACACAGAAACATCCAGAATAATGTTTGACAATATATCTGGTCATCATGGCCCAGCCAAGTTCACACACAAAATTAACCATCACAACACCTAAGGAAAGAAAATGTGAACTAAGAATTTATATACCCCCCCACCAAAATTGATTTTCTAGTACAAATGGCACAGACAAAATGTTAACAACATTAGGAACTCAGGCAACAGTATGACCATGAATCCTTCCTGAGGTTTCTATGTATAGTGAGCTTCAGAAAACCAAAATACCCAGAAAAATATTAATGTAAGAATTGGTAGAAGCACTAATGGCTGCTAACATTAGAAAAGGAAAGACAACCTGCCATGAGATGCTTCCTGAAGGAACACCACACCACCTATATAATATTGCCATAGTGATTAAACTTGAATATGATCAAACCTCTGGACCCAGCTTACCATTTACAGAAAATATAGAGCACAGAAAAAAAAAAACTAAACTTTAGTATGCAATTAGCAAGAGCCAGAAAGTGCAAGACGACAGGTTGTAAGTCTCAATTTCTCAACAGATCAACTTCAAGGTAAAAGAAGAGATGAAAGAGTAACATATAGAGAAATTATATTTATAGCAGATCTTTATATTTTTAATATTTTTAAAAATTTTTTATTTATTTGACAGACAGAGATCACAAGCAGGCACAGAGACAGGTAGAGAGAGAAGGAAGCAGGCTCCCAGCTAAGCAGAGAGCCGGATGTGGGGCTCAATCCCAGGACCCCAGGATCATGACCTGAGCCAAAGGCAGAGGCTTTAACCGACTGAGTCATCTAGGTGCCCCAATAGCAGATCTTTATATGCAAGATAAAACTAGTATTTAGGGGGTGCCTGAGTGGCTCAGTCATTAAGCAGCTGCCTTTGGCTCAAGTAATGATCCTAGGTCCTGGGATCCAGCTCCACATCAGGCTCCCTGCCAGGCAGGAAGCCTGCTTCTCCTCTCCTGCTCCCCCTGCTTTTGTTGCCTCTCTCTCTGTCAAATAAATAAATAAATAAAATCTTTAAAAACAAAACAAAACAAAATTTAAAAACTAGTATTTGGGGTGATAAAACTATAAAGAAATGCAGTGAGGGGCACTGAGTGGCTCAGTCAGTTGAATGTCTGAACTCTTGATTTTGGCTCAGGTCATGATGTCAGAATCACAAGATCAAGCCCCATATGAGGCTCTGTGCTGGGGACCTGGAGCCTGCTTGGGATTCTTCCTCTGCCTCTCTCTCTCTCTCTCTTCAAATAAATACATAAATACACAAGAAAATAAATAAATAAAATGAGTGATGATAATAAAAATTAGGATACTGATACTTTTGAGGGTAAAGAGGTAGTTGTGATTAGGGTGTTTGTGAGCAGGACCACAAAATGACATTAATGGGACTGAGTTACCTTTGCTTTCCTGGTTTCCTAGCACCGTAAAAACTTTTATAAGTTATGATTTATAACTGTGTTGGTATAAAGGTAAATACTTTCATATATTAATATTATGTATTAAAACATTTTTTCTTTAAAAATTAATGCATTTCATGAGTCCCTAAAATAAATCAAAATATTTTATAAGAAATTAAAATATTTTCTTGGCCCCTGCAAAAATTGTGTATCCAAGTACCTTGCCTACTGGACCTAATGAATATGTCAGCTTGTTTTTTTCTTTTCTTTTCTTTAATATTATTATTATTTTTTTTATGGAACACTTCACAAATTTGCATGTCATCATTACTCAGGGGCCATGATAATCTCTGTGTGGTTCCAGTTTTAGTATATGTGCTGCTGAAGTGAGCACACATCAGTCTTGTCTCTGAGGTGGCTGATAAAGTTCTATTTCTTGAACTGGTTGCTAGCTACAGGAGTATTTGCTTTGTTCACTAAGATATTTTTAAAATATACATATTTTATAAAAAAGTAGAAACACTTATGCACTGAAAATTGTAAAACATTGCTGAAGGAAATTAAAGAGACAGATAAACAGAAAGACATCCCATGTGCTTGAATTGGAAGAATTAATGTTGTTAAGATGTCCATATTACCCAAAATGATCTACAGATTAAATGCAATCCCTATCAAAACACAGTAGCATTCTTTACGAATTCTTTTTTTAATCCTAAATTCAAACGACTCCAAGTAGCCAAAGCAATCTTGAGCAAGAAGAACAAAACCAGAGGCATCGTACTTCCTGATTTCAAAATATTACAAAACTATAGTAATCCAAACAGTATGGTATCAGCATAAAAAGAGACATAGAACTATCTTAATTCATGCAGGTTGCTATAACAAAATACCACAGACTGGGTAGCTTATAAACAATAGAAATTTATTGCCCACAATTCTGAAGTTTGGAAAGTCCAAGATCAAGTCACTAACATTGTCACTTTTTGGAGAAGGCAGGCCTTCTACTTTGTTCATAGCCAGAGCACTCTCACTGTGTCCCCACGTGGTTAATGAGATAGGAATCTCTGGAGCCTCTTCCATAAAGCACTGATTTGTTCAAGAGGGCTCCACCATCATGACTTTAGGACCTTCCAAGACACCTACTTCCTAATATTATCTTTGGGGGTTAATATTTCAACATATAAATAGGGAGAGTGGGGTTGAGGGGAGGGATACAAACATTCAGATCCCGCATAAGCCAACAGAGCAGAACGGAAAATCCAAAAATAAACCCATGCCCAGAAATAAGTCTTTGATCTTCAATAACATTGCCAAAAACACACAATGAGGAAATGACAGACTCTTTAATAAATGGTGTTGAGAAATCTAAATACCCACACAATAGAAGTATAAAATTGAACCCAGAATATAAACAACAATCAACTTATAATACACTAAAGACAAATCTAAGACTTCAGACAGTAAAACTAGTAAGAGATAACATAAGGAAAGAGCTTTTTGAGATTAGCCTGAGCAATCTGTTTTTGGATATGACCCCAAAAGTGCAACCCACAAAATCAAAAATAGACAAATGAGATTACATCAAACTAATAAGCTTCTTGACAGCAAAGGCAGTAATCAACAGTGAAAAGGCAACTTACAAATGAAAGAAAGTTTTTGTAAATCATACATCTAATAAGGGGGTAATATTCAAAATATATAAGGAACTCAACCAATTTGACAGCAAATAATCCAATTTTAAAATGGGCAAAAGATCAGTGCATCTAGGTGGCTCAGGAAGTTAAGTGTCTGCCTTCAGCTCAGTTCATGATCTCAAGGTCCTAGGACTGAGCCCTGAGTTGGGCTCCCTGTTCAGCAGGGAGTCTGCTTCTCCCTCTCCCTCTGTCTCTGCTCCCTTTCGTGCTCACACTCTCTTTGAAATAAATCACTAAAATTTTCTTTAAACATGGGCAACATATCTAAAGAGACATTTCTCAAAAGAAGACATATAACAGGCCAACAGATAAATGAAAAGGCGTTCAACGTGATTAATCACTGAAGAAATGCAAATCAAAACTATGAGACATCACTTCATACCTGTTAGAATGGCTATTGTTATAAATACAATAAGATAAATAAATAAATATAATAAATGTTGATGAGGTTATGGAGGAAAAAGGATCCTGTACACTATTGTTGGGAACATAAATTCATATAGTCATTATAGAAAACAGTATGGAGGTTCCTCAAAAAATTAAAAATAGAATTCCCTGTGATCCAACAATTCCACTCCTGGGTTATATTTAAAAAGAAAAGAAAGAAAGAAATCAGTATTACACAGAGATATCTGCACTCTCATGTTTACTGTAACTATATATATGTATAAAATGGGGTATTATTCAGCCTTAAAAAAAGAAAGAAATGCTTTCATTTACAACTATATGGATGGGCCTTGAGGGTACTATGCTAAGTAAAATAAGCAAGACAAAAGATAGACAAACACTGAGTGATCTCATTATATACAGAATCTAAAAGGTCAAATTCATGGAGGCATAGGAAAAGTGGTGGTTTCCAGGTTTTGGGGGAGTGGGGGAAGTGGGAAGATACTGATGAAAGGGTATAAAGTTTCAGTTATGCAGGATGAATAAATTCTAGAAACCTAATGCATAGCATGGTGATTATATTTAACAACATTATGTTATATACTTGAAATTTGGTGAGAGTAAGTACATCTTTTTATTTTTTTAGGATTTTATTTATTTATTTGACAGACAGAGATAACAAGTAGGCGGAGAGGCAGGCAGAGAGAGAGAAAAGGGGGAAGCAGGCCCCCTGCTGAGCAAAGAGCCTGACACAGGGCTCAATCCCAGGAACCTGGGATCATGACCTGAGCTGAAGGCAGAGGCCTTAACCCACTGAGCCACCAGGTGCCCCAAGATTAAGTACATCTTAAGTGTTCTCATGACAGACAAAAAATTGTCAACAACATAAACTGATTAATCTGTTTGTGGTAATCATTAAAAATGTATATTTCAAAATGTACATTTTGGGGCATATTGGGGCACCTTGGTGGCTCAGTGGTTTAAGCTTTTGCCTTCAGCTCAGGTCATGTTCCTGGCTTTGGGATTGAGCCCCACTTTGGGCTCCCTGGTCAGCAGGGAGTCTGCTTCTCCTTCTTCTTCTGCCCCTCCTTCCAGCTTGTGATGTCACTCTCAAATAAATAAATTAAATATTTAAAATATAACATATATCCCAAAACATCAAGTAATACACCTTAAATATATACAATGTTTATCAATTACACTTCAATAAAGCTGAAAAGAAAAAGGGAAAAAGCCATAATTAGACTGAGAAATGACCTCAGAGTGGAAACTTGGAGGCCATGGAGAGTACTTTCAAACTACTGAAAAGAAGTAACTCAGAAATATAGCGTTCTACACACTGCAAAAATGACCTTCAAAAATGAAGAAGACATTTCAAATTAATCTACAGTAACAAAAAGATGATCAGTGGTTGTGGCAATAAAGAGAGAAAGGGGCAGGAAGAAAGTTGGGGATCTATGAATGTGCCCACTATTTTTAATTTTTTTAAATTAATATATAATGTATTATTAGCCCCAGAGATGCAGGTCTGTGAATCGCCAGGTTTACACACTTCACAGCACTCAGCATAGTACATACCTTCCACAATGTCCATAACCCAACCACCCTCTCCCTACCCACCCCACAGCAACCCTCAGTTTGCTTTGTGAGACTCTTAAAATTTGTCTCCCTCCCAATCCCATCTTGTTTCATTTATTCTCTTCCTACCCCCCAAATCCCCAACATTGCCTCTCAACTTCCTCATATCAGGGAGATCATATGATAATTGTCTTTCTCTGATTGACTTATTTTACTAAACATAATACCATCTAGTTTCATCTATGTCATCACAAAGGGCAAAATTTAATTTCTTTTAAAAGTTGCATAGTATTCCATTATAGATAGAGATATAAATAGACACATAGATATTATATACATATTATATATATATGTCACGTCTTCTTTATTCATTCATCTGTTGATGGACATCTAGTTTCTTTCCATAGTTTGGCTATTGTGGACATTGCTGCTATAAACATTTGGGTGCATGTGCCCCTTCGGATCACTACATTTGTATCTTTAGGGTAAATACCAAGTAGTGCGATTGCTGGTTGTAGGGTAGCACTATTTTCAACTTTTTGAGGAATCTCCATGCTGTTTTCCAAAGTGGCTGCGCCAGCTTGCATTCCCGCCAACAGTGTAGGAGGGTTTCCCTTTCTCCACATCCTCGCCAGCATCTGTCATTCCCTGACTTGTTAATTTAGCCATTCTGAATGGTGTGAGGTGATATCTCACTGTGGTTTTGATTTGTATTTCCCTGATGCCGAGTGATGTGGAGCACTTTTTCATGTGTCTGTTGGCCATCTGGATGTCTTCTTTGCAGAAATGTCTGTTAATGTTCTCTGCCCATTTCTTAATTGGATTATTTCTTCTTTGGGTGTTGAGTTTGATAAGTTCTTTATAAATTTTAGATACTAGCCCTTTATCTGATATGTCATTTGCAAATATTTTCTCCCATTCTGACAGTTGTCTTTTGGTTTTGTTTACTGTTTCCTTTGTTGTGCAAAAGTATTTGATCTTGATGAAGTCCCAATAGCTCATTTTTGCCCCTGCTTCCCTGGCCTTTGGAGATATTCCTAGGAAGAAGTTGCTGTGGCTGAGGTCAAAGAGGTTAGTGCCTCTGTTCTCCTCAAGGATTTTGATGGATTCCTTTATCACATTGAGGTATTTCATCCATTTTGAGTCTATTTTCATGTGTGGTGTAAGGGAATGGTCTAGTTTCATTTTTCTGCATGTGGCTGTCCAATTCTCCCAACACCATTTGTTAAAGAGGCTGTCTTTTTTCCATTGGACATTCTTTCCTGCTTTGTCGAAGATTAGTTGACCATAGAGTTGAGGGTCTATTTCTGGGTTCTCTATTCTGTTCCAATGATCTTTATGTCCATTTTTGTGTCAGTACCATACTGTCTTGATGATGACAGCTTTGTAATAGAGCTTGAAGTCTGGAATTGTGATGCCACCAACTTTGGCTTTCTTTTTCTATATTCCTCTGGCTATTCGAGGTCTTTTCTGGTTCCATATAAATCTTGGGATTATTTGCTCCATTTCTTTGAAAAAAATGGATGGTATTTTGATAGGGATTGCATTAAACGTGTAGATTGCTTTAGGTAGCATAGACATTTTCACCATATTTGTTCTTCCAATCCTTGAGCATGGAAAAATTTTCCATTTCTTTGTGTCTTCCTCAATTTCTTTCATGAGTACTTCATAGTTTTCTGAGTACAGATTCTTTGCCTCTTTGGTTGGGCTTATTCCTAGGTATCTTATGGTTTGGGGTGGAACTGTAAATGAGATTGACTCCTTAATTTCTCTTTCTTCTGACTTGCTCTTGGTGTATAGAAATGCAACTGACTTCTGTGCACTGATTTTATATCCTGACACTTTACTGAATTCCTGTACAATTTCTAGCAGATTTGGAGTGGAGTCTTTTGGGTTTTCCACATAAAGTATTATATCATCTGCAAAGAGTGATAGTTTGACTTCTTTGCTGATTTGGATGCCTTTAATTTCTTTTTGTTGTCTGATTGTTGAGGCTAGGTGTGCCTGCTATTTTTATTGTGACAGTTTCACATCTGTATAGAAATGACAAAAGTGTACACTTCAAATACTCCCTGTGTATGGTATGTCAGCTATATCCCAATAAAGCTAATTTTAAAATTAATTAATTAAAAAAATTTTCAGACAAATAAAACTGAGGGAATATATCACCAGCAGACTCACCCTAAATTAAATTCAAACCATTGTCACTACCCGTTTTTCTCAAATTTTTACATAAATCTGCGGAAGAGGGGAAATAATGGTTAAATTAAAATCTAGTAGGTAAAATTGGATCACTCTTGGTATCACTCTTTTTAATAAATTAATAACTGTATAAACATTCCTGCCTGTTTTAAAACTTTAGTTTCCTACAATTTATCTTTTTGTAGTAAAAATATAACCTACTTTGTGAAAATCCATTAATCTCATCATGTTCTTAGTCTTACAGATAAGGAAGCAGGGTTTCATATAGGGTGGCAAGAGGTTAAGTTAATCCTTTTTTGGAAGGGGAAAGGTGAGGTGAGGTAGTTTGTGTTGTTATGCTTTGATTCACAACCTTGGAATCTTTTGTTCAGAGCTGTAATAACACATAAATATTCAAATAATCATCCTTCTTAGAATAAAGTTTTGGTCAGGAATTACCATTTTGCTTGCCAATGATCTACATGGTAACCTATATCAAAACTCATACATAGCACTGTATGTTTTTCCAACGAAGTACTAAAAATACTCATAGGCTCTGCTTATTCTCATTCATGGTTTCCATCATACTTCATTGGCTTACATTTGGCAGTCTAAGTACCAGAGGGTGCAACACTGGAAATACCAAGGAAAAGGGAATAGGGGTAAAAGAAAAAGGAAAAGATGAAAGTGAGGTTACAATTTACCAAGATTTATGTAAAGCACGGAGAAAGACTATTATTTTAATATTTGTCACCAGGGTGCTTCGCAGGGGGGAAAAAAATTGTCTTTATATAAGGGAATACTTTGAAAGTCTGTACACATATGAAAAATAAGCACCCAAGATAAAAGATTGGTTAGAGAAAGTGAAACGATTCTCTCAGTCAGAGAAAATTAGGCATATCTGACTACAGAGCGAAGAGGAATGGTGAAGGGAGGTGAAAGGGAGAGAGATAAGGAAGCTGGGCAAACTAACAGGTGGCTGGAGCCCACATAAGAAGCTGATTAACAAGGATATTTAAGGACTTTAAAAAATAGGAATTTGCTACTTAGATTTATGCTGTTTGTGCCTCTGAGCTATAAACCCCCTCAAACATTCTAAAACCTCTAATACATTCTGCTATAAACACAAATTCCCTGTGAGAGTTATTTGAAGAAAAATCCATGAAAAGAGGCCAGGTTCTGTATTTGTCATTGGCAGAAAAAAGCTGAAGAAGATGTAATGTTCCCCTTGAATGTTCAGAGAAGCCAGGAAGATAGTAAAAAATGAGTTTGGAAATGTAAACTTACAGGAATTTGTTGAAATTGTGACCAAGTGCTGAGCTTCTCACAGAGTACTGGGAAGTCTTTATTTCACATAATCTCATAGACGAGGTGACTACAGTTGGCATCTGGATTCCATGTCTTTTTTTTTTTTCCCTAACCTTTTACCATCAAAAGCATTGAAAAGAATATCTGAGAAACACAAACTTAGTTGAAGATAACACACCTACCCTGTAATGACCAAAATAGAGTGTTCTCATGAAGCAAATCAACATCCAGAAACCTTTAATAAATATCTTCTAGCTACCAGCCTTGCCTCCTTGTTTCAGCTTTGACTCCAATCTCTAACACTATGCTTCACACATAGTAGGGATCCTAGAAACTACTGCTGAACTAAACTAAATGTATAGCTCTTATTAAGATCTTCCCCTTAATACAGATTATAACCACATTAAAGTTCTCATTAGACAGTGGGTATTCATGCAAACAGGCATGACTAAGGACTTTCAAGCATCACAGGGCATAAAAAAAAAAAAAAAAAACATTTTAGAAATGACTTGTTTCAACCGGAATAACATCTGTTTTTTTTAAGGAACTGTCATTGGAAGTTTGGGGGAAAAACACACCTGATATCTGAAGAAACATCCTCACTGGCACAACGTTTGAATGCTTGTGAACATTCAAGCATGGGCACAGTGAACAGAATTCCAGAAATGGTAACTACTCCTTTTATTAGATGACATACTGATTGATGCAGATCATATAGGTGAGATGACTGTGAGGGAAAGAGACTGGGTGGGTCACTGTATAATAATTTAGAAATAAACAAAAATACTAAATAAAATTTTAGAAGAGAAAAAATAACAGAAAAGCTGTTTCAACCACTGCTAGAATAATAGAATTTGCAGGAAAAAAATCCTTGTTCTGCTCCCAAATACATGTTCATTGAAACACCTCTATTATGAAAAAGTTGAATGGAAAAGAAACAAACTAATCAAGAGTTTATTTCCAAAAGCAATTTCCTTATATAGCAGGAGAAAAAAATGAGCTCACAGCTCTATAAAGAGGAAAGATCCGGGCACCTGGGTAGCTCAGTGGGTTAAAGCCTCTGCCTTAGGCTAGGGTCATGGTCCCAGGGTCCTTGGATCAAGCCCCACATGGGTCTTTCTGCTCAGCAGAGAGCCTGCTTCCCTTCCTCTCTCCCTGCCTGCCTCTCTGCCTACTTGTGATCTCTGTCAAATAAATAAATAAAATCTTTAAAAAGAGAGAGAGAGGAAAGATCTAGTTAGTTTAAAGGCCCTCGTTCAACTGAGCTACTCTGTAGAAAAGACAGAATTTATATCTGGGAATGGAGAGAAAAAGTCAGTATTCTAGGAAGAAGGAAACGAGAAAGAGAGAAGAAAGACAGAGGGAGGGAGGAAAATCAGGCAGACGGTAAGAGGCCATGTATTCTGCAGTGATTCCCCATCTTGTAACTTCTCAAATACTTAGTTAATGCTGATGAAACTTACTAGAACTCTGTTGCATGTCATTTTATTAGAGAGGACAGGGAAAACCACTGAAATAGAGTGAACTTTGTGCTCATGTTATAAAAGTATTATTTTCAAGAAGTTTTTTTTTTTTTCAATTCGCATAAAATGCATATTAATGACTTACTGAGTTTACCAATGAGAGGACCAGCAGGATGGAAAGCTGGTTCAGGGGGAATCAGAGGAACTGGGTATCTATAGCCAGGTGAAAGAGAATGTCAGAATAAGACTGGTAAGCTTGATTCAAAACTAGTTAGTGTCCTACATGGTGATAAAAGCATAGCCCTAGGATAGGAATCATTTTTATTTCTACTAGAAAAAAAAATTTAGAAGCTAACATTAATTTCACAGTCTGGGCTCTGAATCATAACAAATAGTAAGCCAAAAAAAGATAAATTCCCTTTCAGGGGGGATGACAAGACTGTGGCCTGGAGGCTAGCCACCTGGTATTTGGAACAAAGCTACGCACTGATTGGTTTAAATATTTCCTATGGCTGCTTTCAAGCTACAACAGCCAACTTGAATAGTTGTGATAGAAACTGTAATGGCCCTAATGTCTAAAATAATTACTATCTGACCCTTTAAGGAAAAGTCTGTCTAGATGACTAAATAAATTATTGAGATGAACGGTAAAAAAATAATTCCATAGGACATTGAAAGGACATGCTTCCTAGTCTGCTTTGCTTCCAAATTTTGAACAACTTGACTAAAAAATGTGGGGGTGGGTAAGGCATAACTTTTTGGTACTAGTTTCAGAACATAAAATAAGAGGCCTAGAAATCAGTAAAAATCAGGGAAGAGCTTTGAACTTTCACAGACAATGGAATTGACTGGAGCCATAATCCAATTATACTTGCAAGGGGCAAGATTGCTGCAGATGGTCTCTAGGTAATAAAGCTAACTAACGGAGTCAGTATAGATTGTCTATACTTTCTCTTCTCTTCATAAAACACAGTGAGATAACTGTTCATAGTAATAATCCTGGGATATAACACAATTCTGAAGTCTGGCAGTATTTAATAAAAAAGCTCTCTAATCTTGCTGAGCATAGTTCCAGCAACAGAGTATTCTCTTAGCCTGACTCTTACAGTACAAACACTATATAATGACAACTTGTGGCAATGATTGTCAAATTACACTCTGTAAGGGAAGGTGAAAGCAGGAGAGAGACGTCAGCAACAAAATGTTTTCAACCTATCTTCTTATTTTGATCTCAGCATCTGCCTTTTACCAACTTAAAATAACAAGTTCCACTTCCAACTAAGGTCTATGTGGAGAGAAAAAAAAATTTAAAAAAAAAAAAGTGCCCAAAGATGATGTTCAGCTGTCAAGAATATTCAATGAAAAGAAAACAAACAGAAATGAAATAGGATATTACAGCAGATCCTACAGCCATTAAAAGGATCCCATTAAAAGTACTCTAAGCATTATTAAACTCCTATGAACAACTTTATTCTCACAAATTTGACAACTTGAAAGAAATAGACCAATTCCTCAAAATGCACAACAAACTATCAAAAATCAGCCAATATGAAACAGGCAACCAGAATAGTCCTATAATCACAAAAAAGAACCTGGATTCAAAATTTTAAAAACTCCTAAAAGAGAAATCCCTAAGTCACAATGTTTTGTTTTGTTTTTTTTAATTTTGACAAATGTTTGAAGAATTAACACCAATTTAACACGGTCTCTTTTAGGAACATAAAAGGAGAGAATACCTTCCAACTTCTTTTATGAAACCAATATTATTCTGACATCAAAACCAGATTTTTAAAAAGGCCAAAAAGACACATAGAAACCAGCATTTTTCATGAACTGAATACCAAAATCCAACAAAATATTAGTAAACTAAATTTAATAATATCTCAGAGAAATAATACACTACGACCAAGTGGCATTTATTCCAGGTATACAGTCTGATTCAATAACCAAAAATCAATTCATGTAATAATCTACCATATCAACAGGCTAAAGAGGAAAAATCATATGACCATATTAGCAGAATGCTGATGGCAGAAAAAGCATTTAACAAAATTCAACACTCATATATGATTTTTTAAAAAAAATAGATACACTAGGAATAGAGAGAAACATTTTCTAAACACAGATTAAATCATGTGTCTTGCCTCCAACATAAGCCATACCCGATACTGGGCTCAGGGAACCAGCTCTTACCCCAGGACCTTTGCTCTGAAAGACTATCTCCAAAAAGCCCACAGTCAACATCAGAACTTAACAACAAAAGGCTAAGTACTTTTCCTCTAAGACTGGGAACAAAGCAAGGATATCCACTCTCACCAGAATATCCAATTTAAAATATTCATATTTAAAGTAGCACTAGATGTTCCAGTCACTGCAATAAAGCAAGAAAAAGAAAGAAAAGGTATACAGATTAGGAAAAAAGAAATAAAACTGTCTCTATTTGTAAATGACATAATTGCCTATGTAGAAAATCCCAATGAATCTAGAGAAATAACTCCTAGAACTAATAAATGTGTTTGGAGGGGTCACAGGACACAAGATCAATACAGAGAAATTAATTACATTCCTATATACTGACAACAAATAAGTGGAAAATCAACACCATTTGCAATTGCTCCAAAGAAAATGAAATATTTACATATAAATTTAATAAAATATGTACAGAATCCATAAAATGAAAATCATAAAGTGCTGATGAAAGAAATCAAATAAATCTAAATACTTGAAAAGATGAACTGTGCTCATGGACTGGAAGACTCAATGTACTAAAGATGTCAATCCTCGGGACGCCTGAGTGGCTCAGTTGGTTGAGCAGCTGCCTTCGGCTCAGGTCATGATCCCAGCGTCCTGGGATCGAGTCCCACATCGGGCTCCTTGCTCGGCAGGGAGCCTGCTTCTCCCTCTGCCTCTGCCTGCCAATCTGTCTGCCTGTGCTCGCTCTTTCCCCCCTCTCTCTCTGATAAATAAATAAATAAATAAAAATCTTTAAAAAAAAAAAAAAAGATGTCAATCCTCTTTTAATTGACCTGTAAATGTAATGCAATTCCTACAAAAATCTCAACAAGCATTTTGTTGACATCAAGGAGCTTATACTAAAATTTATATGGAAAGAGAAAGCTCCCAGAATAGACAAACCAATTTTAAAAAAGGAAAATAAATTGGGAATGATCATTTTTACCAATATTAAGATTAACTATATGACTACAATATTATTGATGGAGTATTGATGGAGGAATAAACAGAGATCAGTGAAACAGAATCATGAACCCAGACCAAAAAACATGCAAATATGCCTTTTTTTTTTTTTTAACAAAGGACCAAAGCAGTTCCATGAAGGAGAGATGATCTTTTCAACAAATAGTGCTGGACCAGGGGAATATCCCTTAAAAAAAGAAAAGAGGAGTGGAGAGGAAAGGAGAGGAAGGAAAAGAAAGAGCAAGAGCGGGAGGGTGGGACGGAGCGAAGGGAGGAAGGAAGAGAGGGAAGGAGGAAGGAAGAGAAAGAAAGAAAAAAAGAGAGAGGGAGGAAGATAGAGAGGGAGGGAGGGCGGGAGAAAGAGGAAGGAAGGAAGGAAGGAAGGAAAACTTGACCTAAACATCATACCGTATACAAAAATTAATTCAAATAATTCATAGACTGAAAGGTAAAACACAAAACTATTAAACTCCCAGAAAAAAATACATAGAAAATTGTGGAACCTAGGACTAGACAAATGTTTAAAGAATTAATACTGGATGCCTGGGTGGCTCCATAGGTTAAGCATCTGCCTTGGGCTCAGGTCATGATCCCAGGGTCCTGGGATGGAGCACGTTTTGGGGCTCCTTACTCAATAGGGAGCACTTTTCTGCCTTTCCCTCTGCCTTCAGCTCCCCCTGCTTTTGCTCTTTCTCTCTCTGTCAAATAAATAAATAAAATATTTTTAAAAATAAAAAATAAATAAAGAATTAACACCAATTTAATACAAGCTCTTTTAGGGAGTAAAAAAGTGCGAACACTTCCCAACTCATTTTATGAGGCCAGTATACTCTGATACAAAAGCTTGATAAACATAGTAGAAAAAAATATATATAAACCAGTATGTGTCATGAATTTGGACACTGAAATCCTAACAAAATATTAGTAAACTAAATCCAACAATTTACGACTAAAATCATGATCCGTAAAAGGAAACATGGATGAATTTGACATCATCAAAATGTAAAATTTTGCTATGTCAAGCCTATGTGAAGAGGACAAAAAGTCAAGCTTCAGACTGGGAGAAAATGTTTGCAAACCATGTGTTTGCTGAAGGACAGGTATCTAAAATATATAAAGAACAGGACTGAACAGCAAAACATTCAAACAGTCCAATAAGAAAATGGGTAAAAGACATGAAGATACGTTTTGATAAACAGGACATACAGATGGCAAATAAGCATGTGAAAAGGTGTTCAACATCTTTAGCAATCAGGGAAATGCAAATTAAAACCACCACATAACTATCAGAAAATCTGAAACTAGAAATAGTGACGACAACAAATGCTGGCAAGAATGTAGAGAAACTCAATCACTCATAGGCTACTGAGGGAATATAAAATGGTACAGCCACTCTGGAAGACAGTTTGGCAATTTCTCAAAAATCTAAACATGCAGTTACCATACAATCCAGCAATTGCACTTGTTGCCATTTATCCCCCCCAAAAAGAAAACTTTTGTCCACACAAAATCCTGTACACAAATGTTCACAGCAGCTTTAGTCATAATAGCCATAAACTGGAAACCACCCAGATGTCCTTCAGCAGGTAACTGGTTAAACAAACTGAGGAATATACATGCTAGAGAATACACACAGCAATAAAAAGGAACAGACTATCATATACGCAATAACTTGGACCAATCTCCATGAAACTGTGAAGAAGGAATAAAGGCAAGTATAACATACTGTATGATACCATTCTTATAATTACAAAACGGAGAAAAAATTACTAGTTTCCAGGAGTTAGGGATGGGGGATAGCTACAAATAAATAGCAGAAGGGACCCTATGGTGATGGCAAACTACTTGATTATGGTGCTGGTTACGTGAAGCTCTTACCTGTGATAACATTGCACAGAATAACACACACACACAAGTGCTCGTAAAAATTAGAGGTACGAAGGGAGTAAGTTCTGTGATTGTTCCAGTGTGAATTTCCTAGTTTTGATATCGTACTATACTTTCTTATGTAAGATGTTAATATTAAGGGACACTTGATGAAGGGTGCAAAAGACTTCCTTGTACGTTTCTTTGCAATTTTTTTGTGGACCTACAATATTTCTAAATAAACATTAAAAAAATACACTGCCTGGAAGACATGAACAGATGTTTCTCCAAAACAGACATACAGATGGCCGACAGACACATGAAAAGATGCTCAACATGACTTATCACCAAAAAAATGCAAATTAAAACTACAATGAAATATCACCTCACACCTATTGGAATGGTTAAAATCAAAACACATAAGAAGCAACAGTGTTCACAAAGATGTGGAGAAAAAGGAACTCTCATACACTGTTGTGGAAATGCAAACTGGTATAGCCACTTTGGAAACAGTACAGTTTCCTCAAAAAGTTAAAAAATAGTTGAGGTGCCTGGCTGTCCCAGTTGGAAGAGCATACAATTCTTGATCCCAGGGTCATGAGTTCAAACCCCATGCTGGGTGAAGAGATCATTACTAAATAAATAAATAAACTTTTAAAAAAAGTTAAAAACAGAACAACCCTATCAATCAGTCATCGCACTACTAGGTATTGACCCCCAAAATACAAAAACACTAATTTAAAGGGATATGTGCACCCATACGTTCATGGTAGCGTTATTTACAATAGCCAGATTATGGAAGAAGCGCAAGTGTCCATCAATAGATGAATGGATAAAGATGTGGTACATATAATGGAATATTATTCAGCCATAAAAAGGAATGACATCCACCCATTTGCAATAGTATGGATGTAGCTAGAGAGTGTAATGCTAAGTGAAATAAGTCAGTCACAGAAAGGCAAATACCATATGATTTCATTCATATTTAAGAAACAAAACAAACAAGCAAAAGGGGAGAAAAAGAGAGAGAAACAAACCAAACGGTGGACTATAGAGAACACACGGCTACCAGAGTGGAGATGCGTGGGGGCACGGGTGAAATAGCTGAAGGAGATTAAGAGCACACTTTCATGATGAATACTGAGAAATGTAGAGAAATGTTGGTCACTTTATTGTACACCTGAAACTAATATAACACTGTATGTTAACCATATAGGAATTAAAATATAAAACTTAGTAAATAATAATTAAATAAATAAACTGCGCAAAGATGTGGTCAGTTGTCTAGAATAAAGTGTTACAGCAAAAACTCAAAATGCATCCAATCTGGTAAAACAGAAACCTAATATGACACATCTTATTAGAAAGCTATGCTTATGCACACCTGGGTGGCTCAGTTGTTAAGTGTCTGCCTTTAGCTCAGGTCATGATGGAGCCTCATATCTGCCTTCCTGCTCAGCGGGGAGCCTGCTTCTCCCTCTCCAGCTCTGCCACTGCTTGTGTTCCCACTCTCGCTATCTCTCTCTGTCATAAATAAATAAAATTTAAAAAAAAAGAAAGCTATGCTTCCTATTTATCACTTAAATATATTGTTTTCCCTATAGTTTATTTAACTCCAGGCTCATTCTTTTTTAAAACTCTATGTGGGAGAGAGGCATCTTAATAATAAATTTGTAATGTGACTCTGGCCACTGTCCACACTGAAAAGTAGGTAGAATATAGTGGGTTTAAGCAGAGTTCTAGACCTATACAACCACAGTCCAGATTTGGACTGTACCCCTTACTCCCTGTGCAATATGGAGAGAATTGTTTCAGTCCTTTTCTGCCTCAATTATCCATCTGTAAAGTCAGTATAATGATAGCTTCAACCTCAGAATGCAGCAGGATTAGATGGGCTTTAGTATGTAAAAAGCTTTACACAGTGCCTGGCCCACCCTAAGTATTAAATGAAAGTGAACTCTATTACTTATGTCCTTTTTAACATTGCCACAATGAGAATTTGCTGTCTCTCAATATCCTTTATCCCGTGACAAGTGCAAAATAATGGGTCACCATAGATTTGGAGGCATAAATAAAATCTCTCATATGATTTTCACACTGAAAATCCCTTGCCTTCTGTCTAGTGTTTCTCTACATAGTTCTACTGAGCAGCATAAAATGGCTTGGAATAAACAATTACTGTTAAAATTCCCAATGGAACCATAAGTAGGAAACACTGGGAAAACTCTAGTAAAGAATATTGCCCATGGAATTGGCCTCACTTCTGCTTCCGCAGATTTTGGATAAGGCACCAGACTTCTAGACAGTTACTGGATCTAAATCTCATCTCTTTGGATTTTGTATTTAAAGAAATGACTGATTTTTAGAAAAGGACAATTGTAACCTGGGATGGATATTTTCCTTCTGAAAAAAACTTAACAGTACCTTCCTCTTCCACTTGATGTCACCTGATTAAAGCACTCACCATGTCGTTTCCCAGTCAGAGCAATCAGTGAGCTTGCAAATGTAATTCCTTTGGGAGTGGAGGTGGGAGTAAAATAGCAGAGTATGACCAGGTAGAACATGTTAGCATTATTAGAAAAACAGTCTGCATCACTTCCTCTTCCTTTAATCCATCTATTAATTCACTCACAAGTCTTTTAAAAGCTCCTCTACATGGCAGGCACTCTTCCGGATGCTGAGAACACAACAAAGAGTAAGTAAAGAGAAGCTCCCTGTGCTCATATAGCTCAAGCCTAGTGGGGAAAGCAGACAACATAAAATTACACTGCTGTATCATGCCATCCATAAACATGAATAGCAGGATGATAAAGAAGCATATAGGAGAAGCACCTTACCTAGGTCTTTAGGATCAGAGCATACATTCTGACAGTAGTGGTATCTATGCTAAAACTGAGGGTAGAAGGCATGTGCCCAGTTAGAGCATTTTTTAATTAAGGAGACTCCCACTTTTTAAAAATCAGAACATGCCAAAACACTCATAGAAAGGAGCCAGTGGAGAAGGATTAAAACCTCAAAGAAAAAGGAGAAAATGAATAGAATCAGTACCCAAACCAAAGGGAGAGGTAAGATGTAGAGAACATTCAGAGATTTGCCCCAGAAGGGAGAGGTGGGAGACTTTAAAGGATCTGGGTGAGGGGTGGTTGAGAGTAGCCTGGAGGAACCACAAGAATTTCTTGGCAGCAGGGAACACAATTGGGGTTGGAGACCATGAAGAATCGAAATGAGAAGGCTTCTCCTTTCCAGTGCCCCTGTGAGAAGCAAGAGGGAATTTAGATGCTGTCGGCCTCTGGAGTAAGGTGTTGACTGAAAACACATTCGGGAAGCCAATCTGAAAAGGTTACATGTACAATTCCAATTATATGAGTTCTGGAAGAGGTAAAGCTATGGAGACAGTGAATGGAGATGTGGAGATAGTGAAAAGATCAGTGGTTGGCAGGGGTTGGGGGGAAGGGCTGAGTAGGTGGTATACAGAGGATTTTCAAGGCAGTAAAATTACTCAGTGTGATACTGTAATGATGGATTACACATTTGTCCAAACTCACAGAATATGCAATACCAAGAGGGAATCCTTAAGGTAAAGGATGAACTTTGGGTAATTGGGATATGTTAATGTAGGTTCATCAATTGTCACAAATGTACCACTCTGGTGAGGGATGTTGATAATGAGAGAGGTTGTATATATGTGGAGGTAGGGGGATATAAGAAACTTCTATGCCTCCCTCCCAATTTTATTATAAACCTAAAACAAGAATATTTCGGTGGGGGCACCTGGGTGGCTCAGTCAATTAAGGGTCTGACTCTAGGTTTTGGCTCAAGTCATGATCTCAGGGATTGAGCACCATATCAGCTCCATACTCAGCATGGAGCCTGCTTGAGATTCTCTCTCTCCCTCTCCCTCTGCCCCTTTCCTGGCTCATGCTTTCACATTCTCTCCCTCTCTCTCAAATAAATAAATAAATAAAATCTTCTAAAAAATGTTTTAAAAAAATAAAATAAAAACAAAAAAGAAGGGAACCTGGGTGGCTCATTTGGTTAAGCAACTGCCTTCGACTCAGCTCATGATCCTGGAGTCCCGGGATTGAGTCTGCATCAGACTTCCTGCTTGGTGGGAGTCTGTTTCTCCCTCTGTCCCTCCCCCCTCTCATGCTCTCTCTCTCCCTCTCATTCTCTCTCAAATAAATAAAATCTTTTTAAAAAAATAAATAAAAATAAAAAACAATATTAAAAAAATACTTTCAGGGCTCTGTACTAATGCATAAATTATGAGAAACTCAGGAAAAAAACCTCAATAGGACCTCCTGGGTGGCTCAGTCATTAAGCCTTTGCCTTCAGCTCAGGTCATGATCCCAGAGTCCTCAGATCCAGTCCCCTGTCGGGCTCCATGCTCTGCAGGAAGCCTGCTTTTCCCTCTGTCACTCCCCCTGCCTGTGTTCCCTCTCTCACTGTCTCTCTCTGTCTGCCAAACAAATAAAATCTCCAATTAAAAAAAAAAAATCTCAATATACCCCAATGCTTTTTTTTTTAAAGAAAGAAAACACTAATAAATCATATGACCTAAAAATCACTAAACAGAACTATAAATGCAATGCATGCAAGACATCTCACTTCTGGGTTGAGGTCCAGAGAGAGGTTCACTTTGCCATACAACACATCAGGGGCAGAGTCTGAACACACATCCTGTTGCCTCCTCTATTCCAATCTGGGATGCTTCCATAATTTTTATTTCTTTCCATTAGATACTGTTCTGTTCTACTACCAACACCAAAGCAACATTATAAGAGGTTTCAATTTAGTCAACCAGTTGGCCACCCCAGCCCAAGGAATGCATTGAACTGATGGGTGGTTTGGGTGCCATGCAGAACCAGCCTAAGTGCTGGCCGTCAGGGGCTCCTACACAATCCCTAAAGATTAAAGCACAGACATCATTTGTCTCTCCAAATCCTAGCTACTGGCATCACTGTATAAAGAAGGAGTGAGAAGGGGGAAGGGAATTCTTAAGTCGGATCAAGAAAGAATTTCTGGAAAGTGAAAGGATGAAAAGTTGTTCTCAGATCCACAGACAGGGCCGACTTCCCAAGCCTGGAGAAGCAACACCTCAACACTGAGATGCCCATGTTCTCAATCACTGAAGCCAGCCCATGCCCCTTCATCTTCCCCTTTATTTCAGACTTTCCAGGACAGATCAATAGGAAGACAGAGCCAAGAGGTGCTCCTCCAATCATACATCCTAAAGACAAGGCACCTTGAAACGAAAACATCTATTTCCTGTCTAGTTTCTAAGCAAAGGGTGAGCACTGGCACCCACCCTCAAAAAAAAAAAAAAAAAAAATGCGGCCACAAGGTTTAGGTCTAGCCCTTCACACATATTTCCATTTCCCCACTACATCAGCCACCCCACTCTGGACCTCCACCCTCTAATGCTCCCCTGAAATGCTCTCTTTTCCTTCCTCTCCCCAAACACATCCAAATCAAAGCTCTCCATCTCTCCATGTATGATGTCCAAGCCAAACATTAAGCAAGAACAGTATGCAATTAATACATTACTTCACATGCACTGTTTTCTTTCTTTTCTTACTTGCAATTTTGGATAATAGCTCCGAGTACAATTTTGGAGCTAGGCAGTCCTGGCCCTACCGCCTGCTAGTTTTGCAACCACGGGCAAGCGACTCCGTTTCCTCATTGATAAAAGGCAGATGGAGACAAGGATATCTGCCTCATCTCTTCACAGTCTGCACAACTAGCAGAGAGAAGGAAAATAAGAATTATTGTGGCAATGGAAGAAATTTTCACATAGGAATTTTATCTCTTGCTTTAAATAAAAAAGAAAGAAGACTCTCACAGCCCCAGCAACAATGCACTAACCGCGGCTCGCAGCCAGTGGAAAACCACTACTTCCTCAAACTCTTGTTCTTCTCCAATGAACTTTTGTTTAAAACAATCCTGCTCAATTTCTTCCGAAAACGTAATAAAAGTGACCTTTCCCAAAAAGTGTGTGTGTGTGTGTGTGTGTGTGTGTGATCTGCTTCATATGGGTGTTATGAGAATTAAATGAAGTAATATGCATAAGTGCTGAGACAAGAGCCAGGCACATGAGAAGCCTCAATGAGTGGTAACTATTGTTATTTCTGATTCTTACTACACACCTGTGATGCAAACCAGGTTTTTAATTAACATTTTATGGAGCAGTCATGTGACTTGCTTGCCCAAGGTCACAAAAGAAATTTGCATCCTTTTTTTCCACCAGAGCCCTCTAACAGTATCCTTGAATCTTCCTCCATCATTTAAAATAATAGTAAATAATAATAATGATAGCTTATACTATGCTATATGAGGAAAACGAGGCACAGAGCATCAGCGTCACTAGCTAATAAGTGGCAGAGTCAAGCACCAAACCCAATTAATCTGGGACCAGAGTCCAGGCTCTTAATTACCACACTATCAGAGAGGCACCATTTCTTTCATTCATTCCATACATAGTTCCAAACCTGTGTAAGGTTTGGAAGCTACAGGTTGTATAGAATAGTCCCTGACATATGGTGGCCTGAAATCTAGTAAAGACAAATTACCATACAATCTGATAAATATTGTTTTAGTGGAATGCATAAGATGCTCCAGAATCACAGAACAACAATCGAGCTATTTGGCCCAATCGAGGAAGACTTCATACAGGAGGTGCCTTTTGAGAGAAGGGTGAAGAGGGGGCAAGACAGGACATTCCAGGCAAAGGCTTATTCAAATGTGCATATGTACTGGGGTCAGTGAGAAGTTCAGTGTGAACAGATTGCAAGTGTATGAAGGAGAGACAGCTGCAAAGATGGATAGAAATTGCACTGCACAGGCCCTATCATACTTAACTAAGAAGTTTGAATTTTATTCTTGGAAGAGGAGAGAGGAAAAATAGGTTTTTAAACAGCTGTGTGGAATATTGTGATTTGATCATTTTTAAAATAATTCTGGAAGATGATTGGCTGGACTAGGGCCACTTTGGCAGGATGTCTAATTAAACCATTAATTTCAACCATTAATAAATGGTTGAAATGATATAAGAAAGACATTTCCAAATATGGTTGACCATTAGAATGACCCAGATAAGTGTTTTTTAAAATATGGATTCTTAAGCTCCACCTAAATGAGTCAAAATCAACAAAGATAAACTTGGGGACTCTGTGTAGGTATTGGGGGTGGGGAAGAAGGGAAAGTGTGTGTGTGTGTGTGTGTGTGTGTGTGTGTGTGTGTGTGTTTTATTCTCCAACTGATTCTGAAGGTAAGCCAGATTTGGGAAACACTGATCTTTAAAGAGATCCAGTAATTGGTTACCTGGGTGGCTCAGCTGGTTAAGTGTTTGCCTTCAGCTCAGGCCATGATCCCAGAGTCCTGAGATCAAGCCCTGCATCGGGCTCCCTACTCAGGGAGGAGCCTGCTTCTCCCTTTCCCTCTGCCTTCCGCTCACCTTGCTTGTGCTCTTTCTCACTAACAAATATACAAACAAAATAAAATAAAAAAATAACAAAAAATAAAGAGACCCAGTAAGAGTCCAAACAAAATAGTATCAGGGAGGATAAAAAGAGTCTGGATTAAAGATATAATTCTATATTAGAATGTTCGGGATTGGAGGGAGGAGTCAAGATGGAGGAGAACTAGCAGGCTGAGACTGCTTCAGCTAGCTGGAGATCAGCTAGATAGCTTATCTAAAGATTGCAAACACCTGAAAATCCATCGGCAGATCGAAGAGAAGAAGAACAGCAATTCTGGAAACAGAAAAACAACCACTTTCTGAAAGGTAGGACCGGCGGAGAAGTGAATCCAAAGCGACGGGAAGATAGACCCCGGGGGGAGGGGCCGGCTCCCGGCAAGCGGCGGAGCAACGGCGCACAAAATCAGGACTTTTAAAAGTCTGTTCCGCTGAGGGACATCGCTCCAGAGGCTAAAACAGGGCGAAGCCCACGCGGGGTCAGCGTGGCCTCAGGTCCCGCAGGGTCACAGAAGGATCAGGGGTGTCTGAGTGTCGCAGACCTTGCGGGTATTGGAACGGGAAAGCCGGCTACAGAGACAGAGCCGACAGTAAGCTCACAGCTCGGTGTTACCTTGAACCGGTCGCAGGCTCGGTGAGCTCGGAGCGCGGCCAGAGGTCAGGCAGACGGGAGTAACTGGGCGCTGTTCTCTGAGGGCGCACTGAGGAGTGCGGCCCTGGGCTCTCAGCTCCTCCGGGCCGGAGACCAGGAGGCCGCCATTTGTATTCCCGTCCTCTGGAACTCTACGGAAAGCGCTCAGGGAACAAAAGCTCCTGAAAGCAAACCCGAGCGGATTATTCACCCCGGCCCCGGGTAAGGGCGGTGTAATTCCGCCTGGGGCAAAGACACTTGAGAATCACTACAACAGGCCCCTCCCCCAGAAGATCAACAAGAAATCCAGCCGAGACCAAGTTCACCTACCAAGGAGTGCGGTTTCAATACCAAGGAGAGCAGCAGAATTCCAGAGGAGGAGAAAGCCAAGCACGGAACTCATGGCTTTTTCCCTGTGATTTTTTTTTAGTCTTGCAGTTAATTTAATTTTTTTCTTTTTCATTTTTTTTTTTTTTTCTCGCCTTCGGGTAAATTTTTTTTTTTTTTAACTGTTACCTTTTTCTTTTTTAACGATTTTTTACTAGTTTATCTAATATATATATTTTTTCATTTTTACATTTTTCTTAGGTGTTTTCCTTTTTTTTTTAATTCTTTTCTTTTCTTTTTTCTTTTTTTTTTCTTTCTTCCTTTTTGAACCTCTTTTTATCCCCTTTCTCCCCCCTCACGATTTTGGATCTCTTCTAATTTGGTTAAAGCATTTTTTCCTGGAGTTGTTGCCACCCTTTTAGTATTTTACTTGCCCCTTCATATACTCTTATCTGGACAAAATGACAAGACGGAAAAATTCAACACAAAAAAAAGAACAAGAGGCAGTACCGAAGGCTAGGGACCTAATCAATACAGACATTGGTAATATGTCAGATCTAGAGTTCAGAATGACAATTCTCAAGGTTCTAGCCGGGCTCGAAAAAGGCATGGAAGATATTAGAGAAACCCTCTCGAGAGATATAAAAGCCCTTTCTGGAGAAATAAAAGAACTAAAATCTAACCAAGTTGAAATAAAAAAAGCTATTAATGAAGTGCAATCAAAAATGGAGGCTCTCACTGCTAGGATAAATGAGGCAGAAGAAAGAATTAGTGATATAGAAGACCAAATGACAGAGAATAAAGAAGCTGAGCAAAAGAGGGACAAACAGCTACTGGACCACGAGGGGAGAATTCGAGAGATAAGTGACACCATAAGACGAAACAACATTAGAATAATTGGGATTCCAGAAGAAGAAGAAAGAGAGAGGGGAGCAGAAGGTATACTGGAGAGAATTATTGGGGAGAATTTCCCCAATATGGCAAAGGGAACGAGCATCAAAATTCAGGAGGTTCAGAGAACGCCCCTCAAAATCAATAGGAATAGGCCCACACCCCGTCACCTAATAGTAAAATTTACAAGTCTCAGTGACAAAGAGAAAATCCTGAAAGCAGCCCGGGAAAAGAAGTCTGTAACATACAATGGTAAAAATATTAGATTGGCAGCTGACTTATCCACAGAGACCTGGCAGGCCAGAAAGAGCTGGCATGATATTTTCAGAGCACTAAACGAGAAAAACATGCAGCCAAGAATACTATATCCAGCTAGGCTATCATTGAAAATAGAAGGAGAGATTAAAAGCTTCCAGGACAAACAAAAACTGAAAGAATTTGCAAATACCAAACCAGCTCTACAGGACATATTGAAAGGGGTCCTCTAAGCAAAGAGAGAGCCTACAAGTGGTAGATCAGAAAGGAACAGAGACCATATACAGTAACAGTCACCTTACAGGCAATACAATGGCACTAAATTCATATCTCTCAATAGTTACCCTGAATGTTAATGGGCTAAATGCCCCTGTCAAAAGACACAGGCTATCAGAATGGATAAAAAAACAAAACCCATCTATATGTTGCCTCCAAGAAACTCATTTTAAGCCCGAAGACACCTCCAGATTTAAAGTGAGGGGGTGGAAAAGAATTTACCATGCTAATGGACATCAGAAGAAAGCAGGAGTGGCAATCCTTATATCAGATCAATTAGATTTTAAGCCAAAGACTATAATAAGAGATGAGGAAGGACACTATATCATACTCAAAGGGTCTGTCCAACAAGAAGATTTAACAATTTTAAATATCTATGCCCCCAACGTGGGAGCAGCCAACTATATAAACCAATTAATAACAAAATCAAAGAAACATATCAACAATAATACAATAATAGTAGGGGACTTTAACACTCCCCTCACTGAAATGGACAGATCATCCAAGCAAAAGATCAGCAAGGAAATAAAGGCCTTAAACGACACACTGGACCAGATGGACATCACAGATATATTCAGAATATTTCATCCCAAAGCAACAGAATACACATTCTTCTCTAGTGCACATGGAACATTCTCCAGAATAGATCACATCCTCGGTCCTAAATCAGGACTCAACCGGTATCAAAAGATTGGGATCATTCCCTGCATATTTTCAGACCACAATGCTCTAAAGCTAGAACTCAACCACAAAAGGAAGTTTGGAAAGAACCCAAATACATGGAGACTAAACAGCATCCTTCTAAAGAATGAATGGGTCAACCGGGAAATTAAAGAAGAATTGAAAAAAATCATGGAAACAAATGATAATGAAAATACAACGGTTCAAAATCTGTGGGACACAACAAAGGCAGTCCTGAGAGGAAAATATATAGCGGTACAAGCCTTTCTCAAGAAACAAGAAAGGTCTCAGGTACACAACCTAACCCTACACCTAAAGGAGCTGGAGAAAGAACAAGAAAGAAACCCTAAGCCCAGCAGGAGAAGAGAAATCATAAAGATCAGAGCAGAAATCAATGAAATAGAAACCAAAAAAACAATAGAACAAATCAACGAAACTAGGAGCTGGTTCTTTGAAAGAATTAATAAAATTGATAAACCCCTGGCCCGACTTATCAAAAAGAAAAGAGAAAGGACCCAAATAAATAAAATCATGAATGAAAGAGGAGAGATCACAACTAACACCAAAGAAATACAAACTATTATAAGAACATACTATGAGCAACTCTACGCCAATAAATTTGACAATCTGGAAGAAATGGATGCATTCCTAGAAACATATAAACTACCACAACTGAACCAGGAAGAAATAGAAAGCCTGAACAGACCCATAACCAGTAAGGAGATTGAAACAGTCATTAAAAATCTCCAAACAAACAAAAGCCCAGGGCCAGACGGCTTCCCGGGGGAATTCTACCAAACATTTAAAGAAGAACTAATTCCTATTCTCCTGAAACTGTTCCAAAAAATAGAAATGGAAGGAAAACTTCCAAACTCATTTTATGAGGCCAGCATCACCTTGATCCTAAAACCAGACAAGGATCCCACCAAAAAAGAGAGCTATAGACCGATATCCTTGATGAACACAGATGCGAAAATACTCAACAAAATACTAGCCAATAGGATTCAACAGTACATTAAAAAGATTATTCACCACGACCAAGTGGGATTTATTCCAGGGCTGCAAGGTTGGTTCAACATCCGCAAATCAGTCAATGTGATACAACACATCAATAAAAGAAAGAACAAGAACCATATGATACTCTCAATAGATGCTGAAAAAGCATTTGACAAAGTACAGCATCCCTTCCTGATCAAAACTCTTCAAAGTGTAGGGATAGAGGGCACATACCTCAATATCATCAAAGCCATCTATGAAAAACCCACCGCAAATATCATTCTCAATGGAGAAAAACTGAAAGCTTTTCCGCTAAGGTCAGGAACACGGCAGGGATGTCCATTATCACCACTGCTATTCAACATAGTACTAGAGGTCCTAGCCTCAGCAATCAGACAACAAAAGGAAATTAAAGGCATCCAAATCGGCAAAGAAGAAGTCAAATTATCACTCTTCGCAGATGATATGATACTATATGTGGAAAACCCAAAAGACTCCACTCCAAAACTGCTAGAACTTATACAGGAATTCAGTAAAGTGTCAGGATATAAAATCAATGCACAGAAATCAGTTGCATTTCTCTACACCAACAGCAAGACAGAAGAAAGAGAAATTAAGGAGTCAATCCCATTTACAATTGCACCCAAAACCATAAGATACCTAGGAATAAACCTAACCAAAGAGACACAGAATCTATACTCAGAAAACTATAAAGTACTCATGAAAGAAATTGAGGAAGACACAAAGAAATGGAAAAATGTTCCATGCTCCTGGATTGGAAGAATAAATATTGTGAAAATGTCTATGCTACCTAAAGCAATCTACACATTTAATGCAATTCCTATCAAAGTACCATCCATCTTTTTCAAAGAAATGGAACAAATAATGCTAAAATTTATATGGAACCAGAAAAGACCTCGAATAGCCAAAGGGATATTGAAAAAGAAAGCCAACGTTGGTGGCATCACAATTCCGGACTTCAAGCTCTATTACAAAGCTGTCGTCATCAAGACAGCATGGTACTGGCACAAAAACAGACACATAGATCAATGGAACAAAATACAGAGCCCAGAAATAGACCCTCAACTCTATGGTCAACTAATCTTCGACAAAGCAGGAAAGAATGTCCAATGGCAAAAAGACAGCCTCTTCAATAAATGGTGCTGGGAAAATTGGACAGCCACATGCAGAAAAATGAAATTGGACCATTTCCTTACACCACACACAAAAATAGACTCAAAATGGATGAAGGACCTCAATGTGCGAAAGGAATCCATCAAAATCCTTGAGGAGAACACAGGCAGCAACCTCTTTGACCTCAACCGCAGCAACATCTTCCTAGGAACAACGCAAAAGGCAAGGGAAGCAAGGGCAAAAATGAACTATTGGGATTTCATCAAGATCAAAAGCTTTTGCACAGCAAAGGAAACGGTTAACAAAATCAAAAGACAACTGACAGAATGGGAGAAGATATTTGCAAACGACATATCAGATAAAGGACTAGTGTCCAGAATCTATAAAGAACTTAGCAAACTCAACACCCAAAGAACAAATAATCCAATCAAGAAATGGGCAGAGGACATGAACAGACATTTCTGCAAAGAAGACCTCCAGATGGCCAACAGACACATGAAAAAGTGCTCCATATCACTCGGCATCAGGGAAATACAAATCAAAACCACAATGAGATATCACCTCACACCAGTCAGAATGGCTAAAATCAACAAGTCAGGAAATGACAGATGCTGGCGAGGATGAGGAGAAAGGGGAACCCTCCTACACTGTTGGTGGGAATGCAAGCTGGTGCAGCCACTCTGGAAAACAGCATGGAGGTTCCTCAAAATGTTGAAAATAGAACTGCCCTATGACCCAGCAATTGCACTATTGGGTATTTACCCTAAGGATACAAACGTAGTGATCCAAAGGGGCACATGCACCCGAAAGTTTATAGCAGCAATGTCCACAATAGCCAAACTATGGAAAGAACCTAGATGTCCATCAACAGATGAATGGATCAAGAAGATGTGGTATATATACACAATGGAATACTATGCAGCCATCAAAAGAAATGAAATCTTGCCATTTGTGACAACATGGATGGAACTAGAGCGTATCATGCTTAGCGAAATAAGTCAAGCAGAGAAAGACAACTATCATATGATCTCCCTGATATGAGGAAGTGGTGATGCAACATGGGGGCTTAAGTGGGTAGGAGAAGAATAAATGAAACAAGATGGGATTGGGAGGGAGACAAACCATAAGTGACTTTTAATCTCACAAAACAAACTGAGGGTTGCTGGGGGGAGGGGGTTTGGGAGAAGGGGGTGGGATTATGGACATTGGGGAGGGTATGTGCTTTGGTGAGTGCTGTGAAGTGTGTAAACCTGGTGATTCACAGACCTGTACCCCTGGGGATAGAGTATTATGCCTCCATCAGAAAGGATGAATACCCAACTTTTGTAGCAACATGGACGGGACTGGAAGAGATTATGCTGAGTGAAATAAGTCAAGCAGAGAGAGTCAATTATCATATGGTTTCACTTATTTGTGGAGCATAACAAATAGCATGGAGGACATGGGGACTTAGAGTGGAGAAGGGAGTTGGGGGAAATTGGAAGGGGAGGTGAACCATGAGAGACTATGGACTCTGAAAAACAATCTGAGGGTTTTGAAGGGACGGGGGGTGGGAGGTTGGGGTACCAGGTGGTGGGTATTATAGAGGGCACGGATTGCATGGAGCACGGGGTGTGATGCAAAAATAATGAATACTGTTATGCTGGAAATAAAAAATTAAAAAAAAAAAAAAAAAAAAAAGAATGTTCGGGATTTTTGTGTGTCATTGATGCAGGATCCTCTTACATGAGTCCCAAGAGATATAGGGGAGCTGCCTCTTGGGACCTAAAGTAACATAAGTGGATCCAGTCAACATGATATCCCTAAGCTATTACCCAGACTCTAATAGCATATATTAAAGAGTTACATCTGTATATTAGAAGAAACCTTGCCTTGCCCTAACACTACTTCACTCACACTTCCATCCTTTCTGCTGCTCTCTGCTCTAACTCCAAATCAGTGTCCCCACTAAGACCCAAATCTTGTCACTGAAATATCACCATGACTCTTAAAACTTTTCCTTTCAAGCCTGTTGATTAAAAAAAATCCAAGTTGGAATGAAAGTATTGTCCCCAGGAAATTAGCTACTTACTATTCCCTGACCTATTTTTCCTATTACAGTCTCATTTGATTATTTCAAGCAGACAAGTCTATTTTCCTCTTTTGGCAAGCAGATGAGGAAGGTGGGATGGAAGTTATATTAAGAAAAAAGTAGGTGCACTGTAGTGCATACTTGAAAGCCTTTCTGCGATAAAAGGACGGAACTTAGCTGGGGAAAGTCACGGTGTCAAGCTTAAATGCTTTCTCTACCGGTGTGCTTTGGGGGGAGGGGAGCACATAACCTGGCAAGCTAGTTCAGGCAATTATATTACTGACAAGGAGTTTTATGAGACAATATCAGAGGGGAAGTGCAATGAGGCTATGTCAAATCATAGGCAGCACCAAAAAAAAAAAAAAAAAAAAGGATCATAGAAACAGGGACAAATAAAGTTGGCAACGAAGAGGGCATTAGTTTAATTGCTTAACCTTGCCTTTTGACTGCATCTGTAAGTGGAGCATAATGTCCCCTCCAATCTCCTGAAGGCACCTGGTGCTTAGCGGGAGAACAAGGACCCCCGGAGGCACCAAGAAGACAGGAGAGGGAGCTGACCAGCCACAGAGACATCAGGACTAGTCAGTAACGGGTGAGATAAAGTGTATAACCCCTCAAATGATGTATTTCAGCCTTCCATCGAGTCCGAAATGGCAGGTGGCAAAGCTTTGACCCCAAAAGAAAACAATTTGCACTGTTTGCACCGGTGGGAGAATTCATGGAAGAACAGTTACTTTTGCTTCATGCTTTGTAGGCACCATTAGAGATCACTGGGAATAGACGTATGGAGAAGGCAAGTTGTATTTGCTGGGCAGCTCTGTGCATGTAGCCTTGGGGACCTGAAGGCTCAGAATTCTAATTCTGGGCTTTGCCGTAGACTTCCTACGGGACCTTGAAAGGATGCACTTGATATCTTAGAGCTTCAATTTCCTTCCTGGAGAGTTGGGCCTGAACCTTATCAATAAATGACTATGAAGCATGCATTTCATTCACGAGCCCAACAGTCTGTCACATGGGTTATTCCCAAGAGTAGCAAATTAAAATGTCTGTAAGTACAAATTGGCTAGCAAAACCAAAATATTAACATGAAGGTAAATATATGTTTTACTTAAAAGACTGGCATTTGTTTTTAAATCATCAAGTGTTAAATGAAATAAAATATCAAAGCTCTTTGAAGAAACAATAAGCACTATTCAAATATAGGACCATGTCATTATTATTACTAAGAAAAAAATTATGTGAGGGATGCCTGGGTGGCTCAGTTGGTTAAGCGTCTACCTTCCGCTCAGGTCATAATCCCAGGGTCCTGAGATCGATCCACCACCACCACCACCACCATCCCTGCAATGCTTCCTGCTTAGCAGAGAGTCTGCTTCTCCCTCTCCCTCTGCTTCTGCCCCTTCCCTGGCTTGTGTGCACTCACTCTCTGAAATAAACAAATAAAACATTTTTTTTAAAATATCATGTTAAATCCTAAAGAGGCATGCTACTCCCATCCTCCCCCCATAACATTTCCATTTATTCCATATTTCTTTTTCTTTTTTTTTTTAAAGATTTTATTTATTTATTTGACAGAGATCACATGTAGGCAGAGAGGCAGGCAGAGAGAGAGAGAGAGAGAGAGGAGGAGGAGGAGGAAGCAGGCTCTCCACTGAGCAGAGAGCCCGATGAGGGACTCGATCCCAGGACCCTGAGATCATGACCTGAGCTGAAGGCAGAGGCTTTAACCCACTGAGCCACGCAGGTGCCCCCCATATTTATTTTTCAAGTGCCTTTCTTGTGCCTGGCATTAACTAAGCACTAAGAATACAAGCATGAACTGTAGCCAGACACAAAAGGACAAGTATTGTGTGATTCCACTTATAGAAGGCATCTAGAATAGGCCAATCCATAACAACTGCAAGTAGAAGGAAGATCACCATGGGCTGAGGAGAGAGAAAATGGGGAGTTACTCTTTAACACTTATAGTTTCTATTTATACATGTTGCAAATATACTTAATGCCACTTAATTGTACACTTAAAAAGGGCTAATATGGTGGGGCACTGGGATGACTCAGTTGGTTAAGCATCCTACTCTTGATTTTGGCTCAGGTCATGATCTTAGGGTGGTAAGATAGAGACCCTCTTCAGGCTCTGTTGCTGGGTGTAGAGCTTGCTTAAGATTCTCTATTTCCTTCCTCTTCCCACCCTCACCCAACCCAACCCCAGCCAACTCCCCTCGCCAAGCTGGCACACATGCATACTCTCTCTTTAAAAAAAAAAAAAAAAAAAAAAAGCTAACATGGTAAACTTTACGTTATATATATTTTACCATATTTTTTTCTTAAAAAAGAACTGGAACAAACAAACACACAAAATACATATACTTTCTTCCTCCTGACAACACAGGATCCTTACCTCCCAGCCAGAAAACCCCACTGAGGTGGGTCCCATTGCTTTCTGCTCCCCAGGAAGTTTTCTCAAGTTTCCTTATCATCTTGTGTTCTGACACTAAGAACCTACTGGATTTGGGTTATTTCCAGAATATTGAGTATTATCAAACTTTCATTATCTTGGATGTTCACTGAAGCTCTCTTCTCACAGCTGAGTAAATATTCTTCCAACAGAAAGCCTGACAGATGAATTGTGTTGGCCCCAAAATGTATTTTCACATCAGAACTCGGGCAAGTGTAACAGTTTCTACCTCTAAGCTCCTCTTTTGAATAGTTTAGCATGACTCAAGGCCTTCCCACCTTCCCTCACCTTCAAGACATTCTTTTCCAATACAATTTGCCATTAATAGAGACCATCCCCTCAGAGGAGAGGGAGCGGCATCCAGGCCCACCAAAGGAACGTAGATGGTCTAACTTGGAAAATCAAGCAACACACTCTGTAAAGCTTAATCCTGATTCCGGTCCTGTTCCTAATTAAACCATAAGACCAAAGCCTAACCTTCCAATTCCTCTTCATGGGAAAGGAGAGATTATTACACCTTCTAAAAAACCTCACCGTAATTTAATGAATCAAATCCCAAGGGAATATGTTATGAAGAAGATTTAAACAGAGTGAAATTATTTTGGAAGTTCATGAATTAAATCCCTTTGTTGGAATCCAAGACTAACCCAATTTACACTACTTACAGTCATTGGTATTAAAATCAAGTTATTGAATTTAGGATTTACTCAGCATAGCATCAGCAAATGTGTTTGTTGCCTTTCTTTAAGATTACAATTTAGACTTATTTTTACATACCAGCCTTGTAATTCATCTTGATTTTCAACTTCACAGACCCACCAATTTCACCAATTTGTCAATTCTTTAAATTCATGCCTCACCCTAGATTAGAGTGGTTCAGCCTTATCTCTAGAAACATTTTGAACTAGATAATTGAAATCATTCTTTGTTGTGACAGGCTGTCCTATGCATTGTTAGATGTTTAACAACAAAACTGGTCTTTACCTACTAGATGCTAGGAGCACCCCTCTTCTACATTTGTGACAACCAAAAGTGTCTCCTGACATTACCAAATGTTCCCCAGGGGGCAAAATTGCCACCAAGACTACCCTTTTCCCTTGACAGCTGCAGTCCAACCTAGACCCTGTTTCTGGTATCTAACACCGAATAAGCACTTATGACAACATCACCATTGATTCCCTTCATAACTTATAACTGGCCACTGTTTGTCTCACCTTCTGTCTTTTGGAATACCTTCCCTGTTCCAAGAAATAGGGTAATTCTTGTCCAAAAGCCTCATCTATGCATCTAGCCCTGGCATGAGATAGTCTGAACAGTATCTAAAAAAGACTCAGTCCCTTAAAAGCCTCAATCGTTCCTAAAAAATATTAAGCTAGGAATATTTACTTTGATTTTGAGGTAGGGTTTGTAGATGAGGAGCAGATAAAATAAAAACTGACTCAAACCTTTACCACAACTCAAAATGAATCTTAGCAAAAGCCTTTTAGAAAACAAAACAAAACAGAAAGTTGTGTGACCTTTTCAGAAACCATCACTCACTTTATTGTCTTAATCCAATTTCAGTGAGAATTAAATACTGCTGGTGTGTCGGATCCTATAGCATAAACCTCTTTAACTTTTTTTTAGCAAAAGCGCATTCTTTTTATAAAACCATTCCCAACTCTGTGTGACAAACTTGTCTAAGTTCAGTCTGACTGCAAATATTTTCCACATACTTTCTTTCTGACTCCAAGACCAGCTTTGTAAATCTCAGATGGTATGTGAGAGACTACAATGTGATTTAAAATATTGGAAAACTTGAGACTTCAGGAAACTGATGTAAACTGTTTTTAATATTTACTTCTCACTTTCAAACTTCCCAGGTTGTCTAATGAGCTTTTCAGGGTGTTTCTTCCAATTGATTGCCAAGGTAAACACAGCTTACCTTTGAGGGAGGGAACAAGAAGAAAGATACTTCTACAATTCAGGGTGCTTTTTACCTCTGCCACCTGATTAGGCCTGCAAATGTGGGGAAACACCCATTTTTTGAAAAGTAGATAAAATCTCTTAGTTTAAAATACTATCACTACATGACCTAAGGAAGAACAATTTTTTATTACGTAAGACAAATTCTAGAGTGCCTGGGTGGCTCAGTTGGTTAAGGAACTGCCTTCAGCTCAGGTCATGATCCCGGAGTCCCAGGATGGAGTCACTCCTTGGGCTCCCAGCTCCACAGGGAGTCTGCTTCTCCCTCTGACCTTCTCCTTGCCCATGCTCTCTCTCACTGTCTCTCTCTCAAATAAATAAATAAAATGTTTTTAAAAATTCCATAAACTCTTTTCATTCAATTACCAAGTATCTGCTGTGTTTTCCAAGGAAAGATGCAAGCATACAAAAGTCCAGGAGTTTAAATTTCAGTACTTTGGTCTCATCTACCTATCATAAGGCATTAGTGAACAGGAGCTGAAGCAGTGTGCTTAAGCCCAGACATGTATTGTTAAATGTGACATGCTCAATTTATCATTAGTTATGAAGTGAAAACGGATGAATACACATTCAATTTAGTTCAGCTGCTTTCTTCATTTATCACACTCTTTCATCATCCATCATCTTTCCCCCACCCTTTTGATTTGAACAAATAACACACTTTCATAAGTTTAATCTAATTAATCATAATTGTAAGGTAATGTTCCCTTAATGAACCATACATCTGATTTTACCAAGTTTGTTGCAATTTTAATAAAATGTGCTCCAGATAGAATCTACAAATGTTCTCTCTGAAGCCCAACCACCTAATCATTCCTCTGCATAACTCATGTTTCTCCACTCGGCATGGATGCACGCACGCACACACATACCAGGCACACTCTTCTTTCAGGGTTGATGAAGATGTAACAATACTGGGAGTCACTGGAGTGTGCTGGTCTTCTACAGAACAACTGTTTCAGTAAATTGGAAAGTGTTCATTGTTTTATGAGGTAAGATAGGAAGTTAAGAAAATTAATTGCAGAGTGGGGGGGAAAAAGTAATGAGGGATGGAAAAGATTCCTTTTCTGTTATTGTTATGAACCTGAAGTTAGACCTAGATGGTAACTACAAAGACTCAGACAGAAATATAGAAAAGAAATTGCTATTTGTGGGTGGTAAATGATGCTGCAAATCTTCAAATCCTCTCTTTCTAATATAATTCCAAAGAGAAACTCATAGGAGAGATGACAGTCTAAGAACTATTGCAATCACATATCCTCCCACACATTTGAGCCGGGGGAATAAGATGAGCCTCCACATCTGCACAAGCTTTGGTTTAGGGAACAAAGAATCCAAGTACACTTAAAGCCAGAAGAAACATTAAAGCTATTTTCCTCGAATCTCATGCTTTTAAAATGTGGAGACCAAAGCCACAGAGGTCAAGGGACTTGCCCAAGCTCACAGAATTTGGTGGCAATAGAATCAAGACTACAACAGAAGCCCATATGACCTTGCATGATCCTCTATGTCACAGAAAACTCACAAGTCTTTACCTATCTGAGACTTTCTTTTTTATCTGAAAAATAATGTGGCATGTACTAGAAGAAAAAGTAGAACTTCTCTGGAGCCTAGGCCATAATAGTAATATGAAGACACAGTCTCACAGCACTTTACAAGTGCCAGGATGATACTATCAGAGACCAGCCAAAGCCTCTCCACCGCATCTCCCTTGACCTCTTACAGAAGATGGCTCTCTGTGTCTCACATGAGGGCATTGCCTCCACCAGAGCACTCTGACTTCTCTTGAATGACTAATGGCTCTTTATAATTCTTCTCATGGGTATGAGGTCTTCTTCTCTTTTGCAAACTCATTAGTGACACTGGCATCTTTTGCCCTAGCTTTCTCCTGTGTTCCTGACATTCTAGCCCAGGATATTTCTTAACGGCCCTTATTTTCCATGTGACGGCAAGATGATGGACAAACTAAAGAATCAATTAACGTAAATATAAAGAATAGGACCTGTTAGTCATTCCCCCACTTTATGGTTTAAGGGCTGAAACCATCCAATAGTCCTGATATGCACTTTGGCAAAATGCTTCTCCGCCCTAACACAGATTACAAATTTCATTCATTATCTGCTGTGGAGCCAATCTCAGCAATCAATGCGCAAGAAATGATCACACTCACAAACAAAAACATACAGACAAGGTTAATTCCTTTTTAAATGAAAAAAAGTGCTGATATCAATCCTCCCATATACTGCTACTAAAAGTACAAATGGGCAGTTGCCAGGCAGAGGGAGGAAGCAACACTGTGGAGCTCATTAAAAGCTTTAGATTTGGGCTGATGCTTTGAAAGAAAAATTTCAACTCCAGTAATTTCTTCTAGATAAATAATCAAAGTATCAGAGCTTAAATGTTTGAAACGTATATATATATATTTTTTAATTAGGGGTGGGGAGCCTGGGTGGCTCAGTTGGTTAAACGTCTGCCTTCAGTCACATGATGATTGGGGGTATAGCTCAGTGGTAGAGCATTTGACTGCAGTCACATGATGATCTCAGGGTCTTGGGATGGAGCCCCTCCCCCTCCGCCTGCCAACCCACCCTAACCCCTGTTGGGCTCCCAGTTCAGTGGGGAGTTTGCTTCTCCCTCTCCCTCTGCCCCTCACTTGGTGATTTCTCTATCTTTCTCTATCATTCTCAAATAAATAAAATCTTTAAAAAAAATAAAACTAGGGTCTATTTGAAATGACATTGTAAATTGTTAAAAGTCTTAAAGAAACATTCACAAAATACATTAGGTTAAAAAAAAGTAAATTGGGAGACAGTATTATAGTATTATCACATTTTTTAATTTTACGAATATATTGTTTTTGTAAACGAATTTGGAAAATATACACTAAAATGTAAGCATTAACTGTTTTCAGGTGTAAGAATTATAAAAACTAAAATTCATTAACTGTGTAAGTTACAATGATCTATTTGATTCTCTTTCTTGTCAAATTCTGAAAGCAGCACTTGGCCTATCTTCTTTACTGTTATTGTCCCACTGCTTTGCATGCAACAGCTTTCCTGAAAAACAGTAACAACTAGTGTCCTAAGGAAACTAGTAAAAACTATTCATACAGGAAGGCAATGGAAATTAGATAAGAAACACATATTTGCACATCAGAGATCAGCACTGATAAGCATGCTTTAGCGTGTCTTGTTTTCAACCAATAGTTAATTGAGGAGCTACCACACATTCTAAAGTTCCTTGCGATGGAGAAGAGAGAGGAATACTGTGAAGAACGGAGGGGAAAGAGAACCTCCTTTCCTTCGGAAAAATTACAAATTTTATCAGAAAAACAAAGCCTATAAGCATGTAATTCCAAATAAGATAGAATGAAATGCGATACAATGGAGCTATAAATTAAATGCTGGGACAGACGAAAAAGGAGGGATTAAATGCAGCTGGGTAATGGGAGGTCAGAGGAGGCTTCAAAGAGGGGCTGCCACCCTTAAAAGATCCATAGTTGAATTTTGATAGATGGAGAAGAGGAAGGTCTTTTCTACATTTAACCTTGAATTAGAATAAAACTAATTCCCAATAGCCTGGCATTTAATCACCACAGAATCAAAAGGCCAAGCAGACTCACTAAACATTCAGGGACAGATTTTTTTCTAACCCAGAGGGCATGCAGCAGCAACAACAAATTACAAACTTTGCCCCAGAGTTGGATGCCTGTCCAGCCCTCACCTGCCCAGCCTGCAGAGGAGCAAAAACAGTTCTGAGCATTCAATTTTTTTTTTTTTCCAAAACATTTCTCACCAGCTGATTAGCATATCTTTATGTGCTTATTGTCTGTCTCTCATCCCTAGAATGAAAGCTCCAAAAAGGCAGGGATTTTTGTCTATTTTGCTCACTACAGTAACCCCAGCACCTAGAACAATGCCTAGAATATGGTAGGAATTCATTAAATATTTGTTTAATCAATTAATACCACCACTGAGACAAAGAAACTAAAGAGACCCCATGAAAAACTCTTTTTTGTTGTTGTTTTTGCTTTTCCTGCTTCTTTTCTTGCTAAGTAAGACTTACACCCCTGCCTTACCCAAGCTATACAGAAAGATAATGTATGTCCTCCTTGTAAAGGTCAAGGAGTTGACGATTTCTTGGAATATTCTAGTACAACATATTAACATCTAAGGAGGGACCTGACAGAGTTGTCATGAACATTTTCTAAGACCACTGACTCACCAATACTCCTGGCTTCAGGGCATAGGTGACAAATGGGGGACAACTGAGCACTCACCCCTATTTGGAGCAGTTCTTAAATGACTAAGAGGACATGTACCTCAGATTACCATCCTAAAAAAAAAAAAAAAAAGAAAAAAAAAAAACCCCAGACTCCAAAGACAACACTCACTGTTTCTTCCTTTCTGAGTCTCCCAGATGCTCTCTCTGTTTCCACTCCCTGATGTCTTCAATAAATTCTGTTCTCACTTTCTCCCAGCTTGCGTTCTATCCTGCACAAAGCCAAGGACCCTCTTGGCTAGCCTTGTAGGACCCCCTTCTGGGTCATAAGAACCAGTGAGCCTGCATCACTAACATACCCAGTTAAAGGGCCAACTAAGACCCTGAATCCAAATTGTATGTCTCTCATAAGTATGTGGAATTCAACTGGAACACTTTAAGGAATTGAGTACTTCACAGGTTCCTGAGTTCATTACCCTAGAAAAGACCTTGGATGGCCCAATTCAAATCCCTCAGAAGTCCCAGCAGGTTCATTCCTCACTTACTCCTCCATGCTTTCATTTATCCACCATTTACTAATTCTTGACCTGTAAGAAGGGTTGTTATAATAATTTGTCGAGAGCTCTTAAACCCTCAGAATTTCCTGAGTGATAGGAGTGTCTTTGTTATTCATGGTGGATCCTTGAACCACACCTGCTTTTATGTTGAGGAAATGATTCAGGATATGGGCTGGCCAGGCTAGAAAGACCAAGCAAGTGACTAGAGGGTTGGGGCTTTGAGCTAAGTGATAATCAGCCCATCATCCACAGAGGAAAAGAGGGTTGGAGATTGAGTTCAGCCACATGAAGGATAATTCAGTCAGTGACACTCCAATTAAAAAAAAAAATCTAATCACTAAGATTAGGTGAACTTCCTGGTTAGTGAACACACTAATGTGCTAAGAGAGTGATGTGTCTTGATTCTGTGTGTCAAGGACATAAAAATTCCATCTTTGGAACCCTCCCAGACCACCCTATGTGTATCCTTTATAAAAATAGTGAACTATCAAACATGAAGGGGTCATGGAAAACCCCAAATTATAGCCACCTGGTCAGAAGTGCATTGACCTGGGGACTCCAAACCTGTGGTTGTCACCTGAAGTAAGTGCAGTGTTGTTGGGTACTATGCCCTTAACTTCTAGCATCTGCCACTAACTCCGGGTGGTTAGCATTAGAACTGCATTGCAGTATTACAAGTATTATTTTAGCTATGACCCCAAGGGAAGTTTCCAAAGAGCACTCAAAGGTACACTTTGGGAATCAGACTTAAAGAACTTAGGATACTCTCTGTTTAGCTACCAGGAAAAATTCAGGATAGAAATAGCTTCTGGGACTCCGTGGGTTAATCATCTGCCTTTGACTCAGGTTGTGATCTGGGGTCCTGGGATAGAGCCCCTTCTTGCTTCCTGCTCAGCAGGGAGTCTGCTTCTCCCTTTCCCTCTGCTCCTCCCCCAATTCATGTTCTCTCTCTCTTCTCTCAAATAAATAAATAAAATCTTTAAAAAAAGAAAGAAAGAAAGAAAGAGCCCTTCGTTATCAATTAGTTATGTTACAAAGTAAGAAGTCTCCCTCTGGGAGAAGAACGGTTTTCCCTGATGGCACCATCACTACAGAAAAGGGACATGGACACTGGGAAGACACTACAGGTTCATCCAACAACCCACGATTTGGCTGACGGCTAAAATTCCAGCATTCTTCTGAATGTGTTTGGGGGTGGAGGGGTGTTCATGTGTGTATCCTGCAGAAGAACTGGTGTATGGGAATTCTAGGGGAAATTCCAGAATTGAGGTTTTTAACTTTCAAGTACCCTCTTCTAGGTAGAAAAGACAAAAATGCTCTCAGAATATTATATCTCAGGAGATATTAAAGGTGAACATAGAGCCAATTAACTGACCCCTGAAGAACTGTCTTGGAGCATGGTAGTGGCTGCTCCAAGCACAGCAAAATAAAATCCTGTAGGCCGACATCATGCATAGAGTTCTAGCATTAGATCAGCTGGGTACAGCTGCTTAAATGTGTTCTCCAATGATGACAAGAAAATCTGAGCAATACAATGGGTCCAGAAATTGACATTCTTATCCTAAACAATGATATATATGGTGTTATGGATTATGAGATAAGAAAACAATTCTGACATTAATTTCCCAGATGAAACCTCAGGCAGTTTCCTAAACTTGAAGAGCCCCATTTTTCTTATCTCTATAATGAGGATGACAACCCATGTCCCACATGCCTTAAAAGGTTGTTGTGAAAGAAATGGAAACTATTTTAAAAGTATGCTCATGGTCAGTACATCCCAAGGAACTACTGAACTTGAGTTTGTTATAGAAAATGGTAATTGCATTTCTTATCTACTCATAAAGCATTTCCTACTCCTTGACCCAAATCTGTAACATGTATGAAAGATTAAAAATATGAAATGGTACTTTTTTGGAGGCCTTAGCAAAAAGAAATTTGGAAGATTTAAAATAGAAACAAATGAGTGAGTTCTTCAGACCCTATCTTCTTTGCCAGTAAGTCTAGATAACACTTTTAAGGAAACTGGGTTTAATAACAATGATATACTAGGTAATAAACAATTTAAAATGAATCCTATATATTTATATAATGAATCACTGTCCAATTTCACTGATTAATCTCTTTCAGCCTTCCAACAATGCTAGGAGGCTTTTTAAATATGATGCTATAGATCCATAAATGCTAATAATTTGTCCAAGGTCATAGAGCTAGCAAGTACCACCTGAAAATAGCTGATCATGGATAAAAATAGCTCATATTTACTGAGTGCTTACCCTGTGTCAGACACCACTCTAGGTATTTTCACACACAAATTTGTCTGCTCTTTCCCTAAACCCTGTAAGATAGATCAAACTGTTGTCAAACTAAGGATCTAAGAAAGAGAGAGATTGGAAACTTCCTCATAGTCTCAAAGTTAATAAATGATAGAACAAGGATTCAAAACTCAGAGACTACACACTGAACCACTAAATCCATCAGTAAAATGATAAGATGAAACCTACATTTCTGGGTTACTGTAAGGATTCTTAAAAGTAGTAAAAGTAGACGTGCTGAATCCCTTGCCTGGTATGTGATATTAAGATACGTTACTGGAATCTGCTCTTGTGAGGCCAGATCTTCTGATTCCTGACCAAACACTTTCTCCAACATCATGCTACATCTCATCTTAGGGGGTAGATGGCGTTCTAAGGTTCCAAGAAATAGCGGCAGGGAAAATTACTAAATTAGAGTGTAATGACCTTCAATGAACTCTTGGGCCAAACTTGGCCAAAACTGTAAGGTATAAATTTCTATGTGATCTAGTCATATTCACAAATATAACAAATGAGAGTCAACCTCTGGTGGTAACAATGAAGTAACCTGGTCTTGTTCCTGTCAATCCAGGATATTTTGTCACCTCTGTGATAAGAGGTGGATAGCATTATTAGCTTTATAATTTCTCTTCTCAATAAAATACTCCAAAGTAAAATCATGTAAGCTTCCTATAGATCTTAGAACGAGAGAAAAAAATTTAAATAGTCTAAAATTTATTTGCAAATGTATCAACTACAACAATGTTTACTATGAGTTGAGTTGAATTAATGAATGAATTAATCAGACAAATACCATCCTTTATAACAGCCTACTAATATTCCTTTTAAAATGAAAAATGATCAGAATTTTTAAAGGGAAAACTGATTTTTTTTAACTTTAAAATTCTTCAATATTAAGAAATTTAGCACTGGGGCACCTGGGTGGCTCAGTGGGTTGAGGCCTCTGCCTTCGGCTTGGGTCATGATCCCAGAATCCTGGGATCAAGCCCCTCATCAGGCTCTCTGCAGGGAGCCTGCTTCCCTTCCTCTCTCTCTGCCTGCCTCTCTGCCTGCTTTTGATCTCTGTCTGTCAAATAAATAAATTGTTTAAAAAAAGAAATTTAGCATCTAGATGAGCTTAAACACATGGTTGTCAATGCAGAATTACTATAAGTATATGGACAATTCCAACATCTAAGAAAAATATGTTATCCTTATTTTCAGTCCATTCACTGATTTTTTTAAAATTAAAAGTTCTTATTACAGAAATTATGAGAGTTTATATAGTATTCTGCTTAATATTCTAAGAATTTTTCTTTTTTTTAAGATTTTATTTATTTATTTGAGAGAGTGAGCAAAAGCATGAGGAAGGGGGAGGGAGGTGGGGCAGAGGGAAAAGTAGACTCCCCTACTCCCACTGAGTAGGGCGCCCACTGCAGAACTCAATCCTAGGACCCTGGGATCAAGACCTGAGCCAAAGACAGATGCTTAACGAATTGAGCCAACCTGGCGACCCTAAGTTATTTCTGAGTCTGTAGTAAGCCTACAATTTTATTTACTCCTACCTAATCTTGACATTGTTATTAAATAAGCCAGCAATTCTTTTTTTTCTGACCTCTAGAAATGGAGACATCACCAATTTTAACAATAATCATTCCTGGGTGATGGAATTTGTATTATCTATTGCTTTTATTGTGCATATTTCATTTTTCCTGGAGTTTAATGATGAACATTTTTACAAAAACAATGAATACATTGTTTAATACCTTCCTAACAAGACTATCACATACTCAATCATTCAAAAAAGAAAATCATTCTTAAGCACCTACTACATGCAGGAAATTTGTTATACATTCTGTATCTAACAAAGATGAGTAAGATAAAATCTCTGAGCTAAAGGATAGTAAAAAGAGACACACTTATTTATTTTTTTCTTATCTTTTCAGAAATTTCTTTTAAAAAGATTTTATTTACTTATTTGCTAGAGAGAGAGAGAGCACAAGCAGGGGGCACAGTAGGCAGAGGGAGAAGCAGGCCCCCTCCCCAAGCAAGGACCCCTTTGTGGGACTCAATCCCAGAACCCTGGGATCATGACCTGAGCCGAAGGGAACTGCTTAACCAACTGAGCCAACCAGATATCCCAGGAGACAGACTTATAAGACAATAAGATCAATAATGAAATAATGTATCCAACTGATGCCCAAGAGCAAAATGACCTGGCTCAATGGGAAAAAGGATGCAGAAGAAGGAGGTCAACCTGTCTGAGAGAAGAGGGTGAGAGAAGTTTCATAGAAGGTGTGAACTTTCCCAATAGAACAAAACCTACTTTCTACATTCTCCCAATTTTTATAAATTTATGAATTCTGTGAACAGAATTATATTTCATCTGAAGGGTCTACAGAAAAACTCTGATCTAAGAATCAGTTAAGATTCCAAATCAGTATGATTCCAAGTTGAAGAAAGGACTCAAGATTGACCAATGGCTTATAATTATGTTCTGGGTTCTTCGCCATAATACAAAGTAAATAGTGAAAGGCAGAGATGAGGAGGCATAGTTACCAAGAAATTGCTATGGGAAAATAAAGGAGAAGCTGTGCAAAGAACAAACAAATCATGGTTTAAAAAAAAAAAAAAAAAAAGGCAGAGAAACTAGCACAGCCAAAACAGCATGGCTGAAGTGTCATCCTAACCACATAGTTATTCTGTTTATAATACTTAACCTAGTAAGATATGCAAAACTTTCCAGTGCTGTACAACAAATAGGAAACAAGCTCAGGCTAATCCCAGCCTGAATCCTCCTCCTCACATCATGGTAGGGCCAACTTGGGACTGATGAGGCCAGAGGAAGGAGAGAGAAAGGAAAAACCTAACCCTAAGACTTCTCCCTACCTCCACCCAGCACTGGAGTCAAGCCCAGTCCTTATCCGTTTCCTGTGTCACTTCTCAGAGTCACCACCTTGTCTTACGTAGAGGGACAAAGTGCTTAGGAGACTCACTGAGTCCGGATTTTTCACTGAGGTATAAATTAACCTTCAGTTGTTTCATGGATCTGAAACTCATCATCAGCTCCTATATCTGCTGCCTTTTCTTACTGGAAACGAACAATGAAAGGACTGATAAGGGTCAGAGTCATGGGAAAGAGTTGGTAACCTCTATTTTTCTTTGTTGCTGGGATTAAAAATCTTTATAAAACTGAAATAGCTCTGTGGTAATATGATGGATAGGCACTCAATATTCAATCTTCCCTCCTTCTGGTATATCTTCCTGACTCCAAAGCCTGAAAAGCTACAAAAGCTGATAATCAACTGGAGTTCTAGATGTGATTTTGGTTTGACCCATCCAAAGAACTTGTGCAATATCTGGAGAGTGGAAGTGGTAGAGGCCATGCTACTGCTTTCTTCTGCCATTTCCACTCTTTCTGCAGATAAGCACACCAGGGAGGTTCAGAAAAATGCCCCATAATGTAAAATGGGTTGAAAATTTTTAATCAAAGAAAATTCAGGCTGGTATTATTATGAGATTAATGTATGACTAGATCAAGCCCACACAGCTAGCCAGCTGGGAAGTTCTGAGGTTCCAGCCACACAACTAAAATTTATTGTGTCCCAGCTCAGGCTTGATGTCACAGTAACAACTGTTTCTCCATCTTTAATATCAATGATAATTCCAAGACAGTGAGAGCAATTCCAGAAATTTCCCAATTAATTTGTATGCATCTTTGTCAGCTCCATCCAGAGGCTGGGTTGGGAAGAATACTAAAGATTCAGTGACTCTCCAACTAGCTCAAGCTAGGACTACTTGGATTTCTCTACCTGGTCTCCCCTTCCCTCATTCCCTCTTGCCCCAAGAGAGAATTGAAGTCTTTAGCCTACTCCCATTCTCAAACAACAGCCAATCACATTATATTCATATTTGCATTATCATGGGCTGGTGTTATTAGATTTGATTTTTTTTTTCCATAGCTGCATTAGCAGAGGTCTTATCACTAGCTTTGTGGGACTTAAGAGAAAGGGAATGAGTATCAATTTTGCCATGTGAATCATAGCAGAAAAAACATGGTTCTGGTAAAAGAGATAGCAGAAAAGACAACTCAGTCACTGGGCTTCTTCACCAGCTGTTCTTAGAGGAGTTCCCACCCTCCCTCACTGAACCAGTTTGCTTGCCTCCTCCCTATACCCTTCCATGTTCCCAAGATTTCACCAACCTTGTTAGGGTTCTTGCTCAAGGCAAACAACAAGACATACCCCTACTTCAACTGTCTCCCCCCAAAATATTTGTGGGAACATTCATGAAGGGGTCCCTTGTTTCACTTCTAGGCCCTTAACAGAAGGAGATAGGTTTCTGGACATATTTTCCCCCACAATCATTACAACTCATAGTAATCAGTTACTCTTGGTTTTATATTTAAGTGAGGTACTCTGCTTTATGTGTATATGTTAGACCATATGAATTTGCTGTTTTTGCAAGGTAAAAATGATGAAATATTGGTGATTTTATACAGTTCAGCCTAATATTTTAATAGATTTTTGTAGTCTAGGCTGTGGACCATATATAAGGTTATCTACATAGTTTCAAATAACTGGAACTTACAAAATAATTTCTGACAAGTATTTCTATATTAGTAAGATGATTCAGAGTAGCTATAATCTTTTATTTATCCTTGCACTTCTTACAACACTTATCATAATATCTTAAATATTGAGCTTCTCAATAAATGTCTATTGAAAGAAATATGTGTTTATTTGTAACTATACCTTGTTCTTCAAAGGACTTAAGGTCTCAATTTAGAGACTAGAACTCATTTTAATAAGGGCTAATACCCCAAAATGGTGCACAATATTTTCAAAAGAAATTTTTGAAGGGGAGAGCTTGACATGGGACTAAACCATTTAAAATGATTTTAATCATAATCATTTCAAAATTTTAATCTATGTTATCTACACAGAATGGCCTGTTGAACACCTCTACTTGCTTAGTTCCCAAACTTCAGGATAATCAAATCAGGCTAAAATTATTGTCTGTTACTTGAGGGTTGGGGTGCCAATCTGCACCAACTCCCAAGCCCAAGAAGTGGAAACATCCTTCATTTAGACTGAATTGACTCATGGAGAACCTACAAAACATCAAAAGATGAGTGGATAGATTCAAGGATGTGTGACAGATAAGAGGATAAATAAATGCATAGATAGACAGAGACAGACAAATAGATAATGTGCTCATGTAAGGGAAAAAAATGAGGAACAGGAAGATATGATGCATGTCTCTTGTTCCCTACATATATGTATACACACTATTGTCCCCAATCTGCACAAAGCTTTCTTTAAAAATAATGATAATAATAATAATTGTTATTATTATATGTAATATCCATTTGCCCAGCTAAAGAACCTATATTAAAGAATCCCTGCCTTAGCAAAGTCCAATTCTGCTGACCACATTCCCCTGCTAAAAAACAGGCTGAACCCTGGTGATTACTAAATAAGAACATAATTAATTATTTCTTCAACTGAATAGTCCTGAATTTTACCACAAATCAATCAGTTCTTCTAGCCTAAGAAGCTCTGACTCTATTTTAGCTCAATGAAAACAAAATCAATGAAGGCCAATTATAGCCCATCTCGTTAGAGTATGCAAATGGTGTGCCATACAAATGCTCAGTCATTGCCTCAGGAGACTCAGAGAAGCCTGGGAAGCCAACTGAGGGCTGCTGCTGGGCCCTAGCTGCTTAGGCCACACGGTACTTGCCACACCTAGGGTCTGCATGTGGGAGGCCAAAGCTAACTTCCCTCTTCATTCTTTTAACAAATATGTATGGAAAGGCTCCTATGCAGAAGGCATCATGTTGGGTCATCATGGTGTTGGAGTCAAGTCTAAGGGCAATACCTGATGTGCAGGGGTCCCTATTTCTAGTGTAACAAGATTCTGTATCTAAAAGCTGGTTTTTTTCCACATACACTTTCCACAGTTTCCACACTAGCTGCCTCTTTTCTCAACAACTCTGTAAGTCTGCAGCCTGCTGTAGTACCTGATGTAGTGCCTAGAGATTTCTGAGCAAGGATAACTATGTGACAAAGAGCCAGGCAATCCTCAGGGGCAGACACAGGGTTGATAACACAGAACACTAAGGGGGTGTAAAATAAAGCCCATAGACTCCCCAGGATTCCCTGACACCCACCACAACCCAGCCACAAGGCTGAAATTGCTACTACTGCTATCACTGTTTGGGACTATCTTTGCATCTCTAGAGAGCTTTTATTAAAATACAAAGGAATAGGATGAAAAGAATACATCACTACACAACTTCACTACAAACTTCAGCCTTTTGTGCACCATATCATCACTTTTTCCGTATCAGAGCACTACCTGTAGTATTACAGCTTACTTACCATATTCCATTGAATCTAAAATGCCCTGAGATTGATCTTTCTTGATTTGACCACAGTCAAAGATCATACCACTAGGCTATGTGCTTTATAAATGACACCAATTGCATGACGCACCATGAATTTAGAGTTATTAAACTATTAGGACAAAAGGAGAATCTTTAGAATCTATGGAATAGAGTAATATGTTTTTTCTTTAAGTCAATTCACTTTTTTTACTTAATAAATTAAGAAAACAAGTTTTTCCCCCACTGCTTTTAAAACCAGTATTATTGGCATATATAAAAGGGAACTGCAAAAATAAATGCAATGATATTTTTAAAAATTAATTTAGCTAATATATTAATCAAGGGGTCCATTTTTATTTATGCCTCCTTTTAGGAGTGTGTATTATACTTCTGTACAAAAAGTCCAGGAAATAACTCTAGCTCCCAAGGCTTTGAGCCTACATTTACTTTGTTACTTTGTTAAAAAGGGAGATTAACAGCTGTTAAAGGATGAAAAACACACCAGCATCAAAATGAAGCTTTCTCCTCTACTGAATCAGGTTTGAAAAGAAATTGAAAGGGGAATAATTTCCAATTACATGATTACGTGATTCAATGTAATGAAATGCCACGTTCATGTGCCTTCTACAATGTTCTCTATCATACCAGTAGCATGGTGCCATTCACTAAGAGACAGTGAGGAACTGCCATTAACTCCTTTGAAAGAGTTTATCAGAATTAATAAATTGTCAATTTGGAAAGCCAAGGAAAAGATCTAAGAATGGGGCAGAGGAAAGGTACATTTTGACAGGTGGGGAAGGGGTGTGGTGGGAGGCGACTCCTAAGACTTGAAGAGCCCTTACAGATAAAGCAATTCAAGGGAAAATATCAAAAGTGGGCTAGGAGGCACTGAACTGCCCCAGAGAAGCAAGGTAAATACCTGGGCATCCAGGGAAGAGATGCTCTGGGATGTGTCCATGGAAAAAGGAGATGATTAAAGAGTAATTAGGAGAAATAAGAAACCAGTCTTGCCACTTAAGTAATTTTGGCATGATTAACCAGAATTCCCATTGAGATTGGTACTGTTTATCATTTAGTGTTGTCAGAACATGGCTCCTTCACTGAATCAAGGCACAGAAGGTTCTATGATAACACGGGAAAATATTATCTATACTTAAAGACCCTGAATTACTGTGCCAATGTGTGGGAAAACAAGCCCCCCTTTTGGTATTTAATCACTATTATTTTAGTTCTGTGTTGGTCTAACTCTCTTAATAGCAAAATTACCAACCCCTTGTACTCTCCTCTGGAAAATATGAAAAACAATTAGCCAGAATGGTTTTCAAAATAATCCTTCTTCCACACTAGCTGCCTCTTTTCTAAACAAACAACCCAGTTCCTTTAACCAGAGATAAAGCTACTGAGATACAGATCACTTAAGATGCAAAGCCTGGGTTTCCCAAGTCGGTGTGATCTGCAAGTCCTTAACCAAGATGATGTAGGAGTGAAAAATTTAACCTTTTACTCCCACCATTGGTCTTTCCCACATTTCTTACTCCATTTATCATTTTGTGCTGCTTTCCTTGAATCTACTCCTCTCTTAATGTACAGCAACCAAAATTAATAATTATATTCTAAATACTGGTTGATCAATGCCAAGTGTATCCTTGCCCTTTTCATGTCAGACTCCTATTAATACAGCTATCAATCATGTTCCCCTTTTAAATAATAGCATTACAAATTGCTGACTCATATTCAATATAGTCCACTCATATTCAGCGAATTATCTTATACCCTTGGATGCAAATCACCCACGTCTACACATTGAGATACAGATCTCTCTTACTTAAATTATCTTCCTCCAAGCCTTCTTTTCAAACCTTTTCATTCTCCTAAAGTATGCATTACCTATTCCCAGAGACCCATTCACTTGATCATGCAGAAAGGTTTTTTAAAAAAGATATCAAATGCCCTGTGGCCTTTTGATGTCATCACTGAGTCTCTGTCTTTCCTATCTAATTAAAGGACAACACTCTGCTTTACTCTTCTTGCTTCTGATAAGGTAAAAAAAAAAAAAAAAAAATGTTCTATTTCATTTTGGGAAGTTGCACCTCATTTCCTGCTTTAGTAATTCTGACCTTACTTTTATGAAACTTTCTAAAGGTATTTGTCCTTAAAGGTTCAGCTTTCTCTAAAATCCTTTCTATTTCAAAAGTTTATGTAATTCTTCAATAAGTCAATTAGACTTTTCTCGTATCTTTCCAACTTTCTTAGACATGTATGTGAACCTCTCCTCCCTCTTGCCCTTGACAAAGTTCTGATCATGTACTTTAAGAAATCTAATCTCATGTTTAAGTAATCAGAAGAAAAAGAGATGAAAAGAAGAGCCTAGGGGAGGAGAAAGTGTCTGAACAGAACATGCTTCATTGTGGCTGAGATTTGATTCAACCCTGAAGAATGTATGGTCACTTTTCCTTGAAATATCTTCTTCCTTCACATCCTCAATACTCCCCTTTTCCACAGTATCTTCAAAAAAGATATATACCACATAATCTCCATCCAACTAATTCAAAATTTGTCCTCACCACTCTTTCTTTCTCTTAAATTCTCCACTTTCACCTGAGCACATTTCCTGCCATAATGTCCTTGGCATAGTAAGCATGAAACCGAGGTCGCTATCAATCTTATTAAAACCAAATTTTATTCAATACAGTTCTGTATTCACTTCCCAACACTCTTGCTGCCAATACATTAATCCAAACCACCCAAAAAGCTGCAAATCCCAATTGTTGGCCTACTGTCCCTGTTACCACGCTACAAACCATTCTCCATATAGCAGAAGAGTGATCTCAAAACATAAGTTGTATCATGTTGCTCTTTTGCTCTTCATGGCTTCCCTTTGTACCCAAAATAAAATCCAAACTCCCTATGAGGACCTACAAAACTTTCCATCATCTGACCACCTGCTTTCCTGCTCATTTCGCAGTAGGGCCTTTGGACTTATTGTCTTCTGCCTGGAACAGCCTTTCCCTTTACATCTTTATTGGCTTAAATGTGAGCCCTGATTACATTCACCTTAACCTGCTTTATTTTCCTTCATTCCAAAGACCACCACCTGACAACACATTTATGATACATGTGTACATTTGCTTAGTAGGTCTCCTTAACTAAAGTATAAGTTCTTTGAAAGCAGGGATTGTGTCTGTTTCATTCTCTGCTGTATTTCCAGCAACTGAAACCACGCCTGGAATAAAGTGAGTACTCCAAATTTTTTTCAGAATGGTTTAATGATAAAATGATCTCTGACCTTTTTACCTAGTAATTAATTGATCACCTTCCTACAGGTGCATAAACAAAACACCATGATGAGAACAGATGACTTGACTTGGAACTCATGTCTTTGCTCCTATCAAAAATCCCATACAGAAGAAAAGTATTTGACTTTTTAGTGATAATGCAGCTTGGAAATGTCTGTTGTGGAAGACTAGTCTGAGTCATTCATCACAAGCTTACTGGGGACAATAATTTGCAGTTTATCTACAGAAGAAAAGTTTACTTGGCTTACTGCTCTTTGCAAAGGTCAAAAAGGACAACATTGATCAGGGTTCAGGAGGGGTAAGATATCCTGAGGAAACAGGTATTCTGGATTGAATTATGAAATCTAGGAAAACATGAAAAGCATGTTAAGTACTGAAAAAGAAGCTAGAGTAAGGATGCTAATGGGAGAATATGTTCCTTGTCTTGTATACACAGCTACATCTTCTAAGTGACTTGAAAAGCTCAAATTAGAAATCACTTATGAATTTCACTTAATATTGTCTATTCTGAATAAAAGCTTGAGGAACACCTGAGTGGTTCAGCTGGTTAAGCGGCTGCCTTCGATGCAGGTCCTGAATCCAGAGTCCTGGGATTGAGTCCCGCATCAGGCTCTTGCTCAGCAGGGAGCCTGCTTCTCCCACTCCCCCTGCATGCACGCTCTCTCAATCTCTCTCTCTCTCTCTCTTTCTCTCTTTGTGACAATTAAATAAATAAAAACTTTAAAATATAATAAAATAAAATAAAAGATTGAGGGAAAAGAAATTGTCCAAGACATATGTGGACTATTTTCATAAGCATTCTTGTAAAAAAAATAAAGGGGGAGAGCCTCAACAGTGAAATCAAAAACACTTTTCACAAATCAGGAAATTCTTATTATGTTTTCAAGTGCTTTGCCACCATTAAAAATCAAGATGTGATCTATTTAGCAATTATTCATACATTCTATTATTTAGTTAAGACATGGTCAAAAAATATTTGTTGTACACTTACTACATCTGCAGTATTAGGGAAATAGTGTTAATGGCAGTAGGAGGGGAATGACAAGAAGGTTAAAACACATGGTCCTTGATCTCAAAGATCACATGGAGATGACAGATTACACTGTATTCGTCAATTGAGCTTAAAGCACTACTGTTCCACGGTGCTCTTCTTTTACTTTTTTCTTTTTTTTTTTATTATGTCATATTAGTCACCATACAGTACATCATTTGTGTTTGATGTAGTATTCCATGATTCATTGTTTACATATAACACCCAATGCTCCAAGCAATACATGCCCTCTTTAATATCCGTCACTGGACTAACCCATCCTTCTACCCCCCTCCCCTCTAAAACCCTCAGTTTGTTTCCCAGAGTCCATAGTCCCTCATGGTTCATCTCCCCCTCCGATTTCCCTCCTTCATCTTTGCCTTCCTTCTCCTAATCCTCCATGCTATTCCTTATGTTCCACAAATAAGTGAAACCATACGATAATTGATTTTCTCTGCTTGACTTATTTCACTTAGCATAATCTCCTCCAGTCCCATCAATGTTGATACAAAAACAAACAAGTGGATAAAGAAGATGTGGTCCATATATACAATGGAATATTACCCAGTCATCTGAAAGGATCAATACCCATGGTGCTCTTCTTAAAAAAGAGAGTTGATTATGATCCAAGTATCCAGGAATGACCAAAGGATCTGAAGAGAAGTGATGTGGGCACTTACTTGACCATGGCCATGGAGAAGCAATGGTTTCCCAAGTGTATTACAAAATAAACAGTTCCTTTAAATTCATCATTATTAAATATGCCTTTCTGTGTGTGAGAATTTGAGATGTTATCTATTCCTTAATGGGATTTTAATGGGTGTGAGTCTTTTAAATAGTTTTCAAGGACAGGGGCTGATTTTTCCAATGATATTTAAATTGTCTTTTCTCTCTAAGTGTTATCCTGTATTAGCAAAGTGCTGGATTCCAAATAATTCAGGTTCTGTGTTAGGGTTCAGTGAAATTAGTCATAGGATCAAGATAAGGTGAATGCCTTCCTACACTGCAGAAGCTGGAAAGATAACTCCATTTCCCTGATTCCTAGCCCCCAAAGCAGGAGGCTTTGGGGGCAAGACCTGGGTTCAAAACCTGACCTAAGGAAGGAGGGAGATAATCATTCTGCTGGTGCACATTTAACAAGAAGACCTTGGCTCTGGAGGCAACAATAACAGAGCCAGCCTCCTGACCCATAATCATTGGTCCAGGTGGTATGTTTCTGAACCAGCAGTGCAGGCAGTGGTTTCCAGACCCAGTCTCACAGTTAAGGTCATGTGACCCGGGATCCAACAGTGGGCCCAGAGGCTTCCTGAATCCCCAGGTTCCTGACTGCTGAAGTCAATAGTTCCTTGGCCAGGCCAATTTGGGCTGTCCTTTTGATAATGGCTCCTGGAGAGCCAGCCCACACCTGCTCCTGCAGTCCTTGCAACAATTCTGTAAATACATTTATTCCCTATGTTACATCTCCTTCTGCTTCAAATAGCTGGAGTGGTTTCTCCTATATCCACCTGAGACCTGACTAACAGATCTCCTGACCATAACTGTTCCCAGGTATTACCTCAGGCAAGACTGAATAGCCCGTGTGTTTTCCACCTGTCTATAGAAAACATCCTCTGAGTCTTATCTAAACACTACTTTGTCTGGTCTTTTAAGGTATTTTTTTCCTTTTACACCACTTTCATGACTCCTAAAAAAGAACATAAAACCCTTTTTATGTCTGCTGGCCCTCCGTCCTCCAATTTTAGTCAGCATCCATTTCCTGGTCATGGTAAGCTCCTCAAAGTGGATCTGTTAATGCAAGGGTAATAAATATAAGAACGTGCCTTGAAAACACACACTGGAAGGGGGCTGGGACAGGTTGGAACCCAGAAATCTCCATTTTTACTTCAGGACAAATTATTTTGTTTAAAAACTCTTCACCTGAGAGGGGCGCCTGCGTGGATCAGTCGGTTGAGTGTCTGATTCTTGATTTCAGCTCAGGTCATGATCTCAGGGTCATGAGATCAAGCCCTGCATTAAAGATTCACTCTCTCCCTCTCCCTGTGCCCCGTTTATGCCTCCCTCTCTTAAAACAAAACAAAACAAAATAAAACAAAAAGACTCTTCACCTAGGATTTCATACTTAGGCTGGTTGTTTTATTTTGTCCTTTTGAAGTACAGTTGACACACAATGTTACATTAATGTCAGTTGTACAACATAGGAATCTGACAAGTCTATATGTTATGTTATGCTCATCTATCTCCATACAATAATGTTGCAATACCACTGATTATATTCCTTATGCTGTACCATTTATAGGATTCCATACTTAATTTTAAGACAAAGCATAGAGATAATGTAGTCAAGGCTTCCAAAGCTGAGAAAATGAGGCAATTAGTTCTTCTTCATAATTTTTAAATCAAACCCCACCATCCAGCATGGAACAAAATGATGATGATGATGATAATAATAATAATAATTGCTCCTACTTATATGCTACATCAGTGATTATTTCTAAACCTCCCATCAGCCCTAAGACATTTTCTTACTACAGATGAAAAAATTGAAGTGCAAAGAGAATAAGTAAATTGCCCAAGGTTTTAACTCAGTTTCACTCTAAAAACAATATTCCTTCCAGTATGTTCATTCAATCCATCACTGAATAAGTCTTTTTGGAGCACCTCAAAGATGTTGTGCTTCACATGGAGCCACACCTTATATGGGCTAACACAGGAGATGCAGCTTTAAGTCAGGTGGACACAGTTTTATGGCACACTTGCTTCTTGAGACAGCAGATGGCCAGTCATGCCCACTTCCATTGCTCAGGAAGCCTCATGTGAACAACTCTCAAGACATCAGGGACCATCTTTTTTAAAGATTAGGTTCTGACTTTTTTTTTTTTTCTTTTCATGCCTGAGTTTGCAACCCATCACTGCTATTTGTTTGCTATGTAACCTTGGGTATGTTATTTAAACTCTTTGAGGGGCACCCAGGTGTCTCAGTCAGTTAAGTGTCCAACTCTTGATTTCAGCTCAGGGCATGATCTCAGGGTCTTGAGATCGGTGCCTGTGTCAGGTTCTGCATTGGGCATGGACTGCTTGAAATCATCTATCCCTCTCCCACTGCTCCACCCCTCCCCCCACCCCACTCTAAATAAATAAATAAAGTAAATCTTTAAAAAAGAAAAAAAAAACCCTCTGAGCTTCAGCTTCCTCATCTTTAAGGTGATCATAATAAAATGCTTCATTGTAAAAATCAAATATAAGATTGTCAATAGGGCACTTAGAAGAGCACTGGCAGGTGGTAAAACTCAATATGCACTACTATGGTTGCTGCTATCATTCCCACTAGACAAGACACCAGAGGTACACAAAGTAGTCACAATTTACTGGAGTATGAGAAAATCCTTGGGTATCTTCTCAGAGTTAGACGACCACAGGGACAGATTGGAACTCACTCATTTTAATCTACATGGGTTTAAAGCTTAGCTTCAAGACATAAGTCAGTTCCTGATTTCCAAACTTGAGAGTTATTATCGTTTGTCTTGATAGCCTACACCAATTCCTATCTCCCCAAATCAGAAGTAACTCAGTATATTTCACTGGCCTCTCAAAAGGTAAGTCCCTTTATAGTAGATGTGTTCTACCGCCCAGATCTCAGCATCAGGACTGAAGGGTTTATTCCTCCAACTGCTGGCTGTGCTGCCCTCCAACAACTGTCAGCTCTCAGCACTCGGGAAGTGCCCTCAGCTGGCTAATGGCAACTGCCTCAACCAGAGTTTTACCCTCTTCCCAGGGTCATTGTGGGAACATGAGAATCCAAGTTGCAAACCAAAATGGGGGACAACTCCAAAGGGCTATTACTGCAGAGCCAGAGCTTTCCACAGGGTCAACCACATTACGGCCCTGTGCCACCGCAGCAGGTGTCAATCCCAAGAGCCCACCCTCAGAAACTTCTTGCAGCTACTCTCTGATTTAGAGTCCACTTCCTGGGAATCCAACCTGCAACATCCACTCCATAGTGTAAACTCCAAGTCTGCTACACATCAAAACTGCTGTCTTTTCGGATATCAGTCTCAGCTCAACACAGAGGGCACCTCTGCAGCTTCTGCCCTTCCCCATCAGCAGTAGAAGCCTCAGGAGCTCTGTCCCTCTTCTAGGAGCTCTACTGGTGAAGGACTTTAGCAGTCTGCTTATAAACTGATATTAAGTATTTTAGTACCATGACTCTATCAGCTTCTTTCTTAACAGCTTCTTTTTCCCCACCATTACTCATCCATGGGCCTAAGGTAGACATGTTCAAATAATGTTCCTCCCAAAATCTTACTCTGGGCTCATTTAGGGATTGGGCTCTTGAATCCTGGCTCCCACCTCACTTGGGGATGAGTCCTCTCTATACAAATAGACTTGTATAGACAGACTTCTGTCAGGTGGGTTGAACATGAGCTATAGTGACAGCTGATGCACACATGGCTTGTCCAGTCCACAGGATTTACTATTAACCACTTCAAGTTGTTTTCTGGTGGGAGGCGAGCATATGTATTCACCTTCCAAGCAGAGAATAGCCTAATTCAGCCCACTCTGTAGATGGAATTTAAAAAAGACTTTGAAACCAAAAAACTCATCTTAGCAGCAAAATTCACCTCTACAAGGATGAATTCAGCACATTTACTACCTCGTGTATATACAGTTTCCAGCTGTCCAGTAAGGAGGACATGACATACATTGGCTTTGGTGCCCACAGCAAGTCCTTCAAGCATGTCTCTCTTCTCCTTGGGCACCAGCCTGGCCTTAGTCATGTCTGTTTCCTGCTCTCAGCTGGGTCCAAGCACCGGAGGAAGATTAATCCTCAGCTCCAGGATGACTCTCCCTCCTGCAGAAAGTCAGTGGAAGTGCCACATGGAGAGAAGAGCAGAACAAATCAGGGAGTGTGGGTTTGTGGGTCTAGGACTGGCTTTCCCTTTCGGCTGGTCCCACGGTCAGTCACACTCTGATACTGTGCTGACAGCTGTCCAATGGTATCTCTTCCCGAGTGGAGTGAGTAGGCCACGGTTCTCAGTCAAGGAAAACAGCAGCACTTAGAGGGAAGAACAAACCACACCCCAGAGGAATCCCAGGAAGAAACTTTTTAGTTTTGAAGAAATCCTTGATCAACATTTTTTTTTTCAGCATAGGTTGGATTTTAACCCTAAGGAATTTATCAAATGGGTACGTTACACTTTAAATCTGTGTAGCAGCTAGAAAATGGTTTGCATTAACTGCAATACGCATCAACAATAGGATGATTTTAGTTCAGAAGGAAAAAATGATTGCACAAATTGAGCAGAGAAAGAACTACCAAGTGCCACTTCATCATAGCAAATGGGTGACATGGCCCTCCTATGATTAATAATGATAATATGCACAACTACTATTTATTGGGTACCGACTACATACCAGGAATTATGTTCCATTGCTTACATTAGCTCCTTTAAGCCTCCTGACCAAATTACAGTGAAGAAATTGGGCCCCTGTTTACAGAGAAGAAAATGGAAGTTTGCAGCGATTACTTGGATTGCCCTGGGTTAGGAAGCTAGAAAGTAGCAGAAAAAGGGATTCCAATAAAGGTGATTTTGCCCTTAACTTCTATTCATTGGTCATTGGCACTTTTCACTCTTTGACAAAAACCAAGATAAACACCCTGCACTCAGCCTACTTTCTTCTTCTTCTAGTAGTGAGTATAATCTATGCCAGGGCCTAGGTTATACTCATCCTGAGAGTCCATCAGAGCACTTAATTCCCGATCCCTCTGGTCTACAGACCCTGCCCTGGCCAGCCTGGCTTCTCTGCTGCACGGTGCCTCCCTGGCCAGGCTCACAGTTTCCTTCCTTCACACCTAACACCACATCATCTGGACACACCTCTCAGAGGTTCCAGGCATGTTTTATCAGTCAGCTACTCATTCTTAATATTGGAGACAGATAAGAGATTCCAACTTATTTCTGTCTTTAAATTTTTCCACAAGGCCCAGATCTCATTTTGAATTGAGGACCAACTCTTTCCTTCTCAAGGACTTGGATATTTTTCTCTTCTTAGATACTCCGTAAATACTGAGTTATTTGCATGGCATGTCACAACTACAGGTATTTTATGTTTCATTGCTAGAGGAATGTCTGAGTGCAGATCACCTCCCCTCTGAAAGGACCGTCCCACCCTTGCATCCTCACGATCTCTGTCTGTGTTCCTTCAGCACAAGGCTGCCTTGCCTGCAGCTATCTAGAGACAACTATTCTGGATCAAAGTTTATTGAGAGCAGGAGATTTCTTTTGCTAATCTTCTGTCCTTGCAGGCTCTTTACAGAGGGAGTGCTAAATAAATAAATAAATAAATAAATAAATAAATGTATGTTGAGTTGTATTTTATCTTTTTGTCATACAGAAACAAAGGCCACAGAAAACCCGTCCTCTAGGGATGCGTGGGTGGCTCAGTAGGTTCAGCATCTGCCTTTGGCTCAGGTCATGATCCCAGGATCCTGGGACTGAGCCCCAGGTTGGGCTCCCTGCCCAGTGGGGAATCTGCTTCTCCCTCTGCCTGCCACTCCCCCTGCTTGCGTGCCCTCTCTTTCTCTCTCTGTGCCAAATAAATAAACAAATCTTAAAGAAATGGGAAAAAAAAGTATCCTCTAGAGTGACCAATTCATCCTGGTTTACCAGAGACTCTCCAGGGTTTGGCACTTCAAATCCCATGTCCTGGGAAGCCCTGGATGGCTGGTCACCTGTTGCCATCTTTTGCATATGTACATCTACTTCAAGGGCTTCCCACCAGTGTTAGGGACCATTCCAAGGAAAAACCAAAATCATCACATGTATACATTGGGACTTTTCCAAAACACATAAAATAGAATCTAACATAGATATAACTTAATTAGCTACAAGATAAACTTAAAAAGAAAACAGCGTTTTAGCCCTAAATATATTTCTTTTTTATTTCTTTCTGAGAACTTCATAGTTAGATCCTCACTACTGAAGATACAATTGGAAGGGTAAAATGACGGGAGGAAGAAACCAGACCCTCAGCGTGCACTTTCAATCTCTTAGAACACCGGTGCAATGTGAATGAAACTGCACCCGTATAATTTTAGCAGCATACTGTGCACATGTTTAAAAAAAATCAATTTTTCTTAAGAGCCAAAGGGTTAAGGAGAGGTCGCAGGCACAATTCAAGAGCCTAAAAGCCAGATATTATTTTTGAGAGACTATAATAGCCTGGTGATCAGTTCAAGAAAATCACAGTCATTCAAGATGATGTCTTACATGTACTGGCTTCTCTGTAAAATGAATTTACCTTTTCATTATTATTTACTTAGTGAGCCAGTATTTCATTTGTATGGATTTTATCCAGCAACTAGGGGGAAAAAAAAACACAGAAAATCTAATAAGAAGATGAAGCTTCTGTACAATATTTTGAGTGTGTATCCTCTCTTTTGAGGTCACATTTCTGTCTTTTTTATGATGTTCATTTTTAAGAAATGAAAAAAAAATTTAGGAAATTTTTTAGGAAAAAATTATTTTAGGAAATGAAAAAGATGTATATGCATACACATGCATGTGTATATGTATACACATGTATATGTGTATATACACGTGTACATGCATACACACATATGTATATGTATACATACATATACACATACACACACATATATACATACATATGTATACATATGCATTTTATATACTCCAATTGACAGTAAGTTCAACCTGACAAGTATGGAGACAGACTTATCAGGAATGACAGCAACAAAATAGTGGTAAAAGTAATATCACAACCTCACAAGCAGGTTGGTCTCATTGGCTTATCATTTGAGTAATAATGCAGCCTCTTGTCTGCCTGGGACAGGCATTTCATTTCCTCCATTTCAGGATGGGTAGTGGGGATAGAATACAGTTAAATTTGCAATGTGGTACCATTCCCTGTGCAGAAAGTTGAACCCCTGCAAACATGTTCATTACCAAGTGTCCTGTTCTTGTCACTAAACCTTACCATTTCTCATTATCCACAGGATGATAGAAGGTTTCATAGTTAAACATCTTGTTTATAATATCCTTGCATCATGCTGCCATCCAGGTCAGCATTCACTAAAAAGCCTTTTAAAATTAAAGTCTCTTGTGCAATTATTTCCCACCCTGTGTTAGCCCAAGGGGCAACAGAGTCACTGCAAAGTGTCCATAACTCTACTTTGGATTTTCCCAATTGATACTAAAAAATATAGCTACTGGAAGCAACCCAAGGGTCTATCAACAAATGAATGGATAAGCAGAATGTGGTATCCACACACAATGGAATATTATTAAGTCTTTTTAAAAAAAAAAGGGAAATTCTGACATATGTTACAACATGCATGAGCCTTGAAAACATTATGCTAAGTGAAATAAACTAGTCACAAAACGACAACATTGTATGATTTCACTGATATGATATACGGCAGTCAGATTCATAGAGACAAGAGGTAGAGTGGTGATTATCAGGGGCTGGGGCAGGCATGGGAATGGGAGCTATTGCTTAATGGGTATAGAGTTTTTGTTTCATAAGATGAAAAGTGTTCTGGAGATGGATGGTGGTGATGGTCGCACAGCATTAAGAATGTATTTAATACCACTGAACCGTACACTTAAAAATGGTTAAGATGGCAAATTTTATGTAATGTGTATTTTACTACAAATAAAGTATTGAAGAAAAAAAAATACATGTAGCTATCATATAAAGGGTTTTAAACTCTTTCACACAGAAACAGTGTCCTCATGCTCAAAAAGGCTGGAAACCTCCAGTCTAGTGGGAAAAGTATGGGTGGGAAACAGAAGCTATATTTTTAACCTACCTCAGACACTAACTAGCTTTTGAAGCCTAAGCAAGTTATTTGTCTTCTCTGTGCCTTTGTCTATTTGGAAAAATGAGGATGGTGAGGGGAAGTTCATTGGAAACTATAAAAATACCCTTCAAAGGAAACAGTTATGACTTATTCAGCTGCCTGCCCATTGCTAAAAACCATTATGCTAGATATTGAATTAGCAATATTTGTTTATCAAATAAGTACCCTATCCCCCTGGTACCATAATTATGAACCCCAATTTCATTGATTAGGGTTATTCATTCCAAGTTTACCCCTAATTGTCAATACTTGAGCACATTGTGGTTCTCCAGTCTTCATCTGCTTTGTGAGCACTAGAAAGCTTACCAGTCAGACAACATTGCATAGAGCATCGAAACCCATGAGGTGATATTCCATTTTAATCAGCGAGCCATTTAGGTGTCTGTACAGCCCAGATCTAGAGTCATGGAGGCAGCCCTGAACGTTATGGCCCATCAGGAAAGAGCCAATGGTCATTCAGTACTCTCAGCCCATTGGAGTAAAGATAAAGGTGGGCCATATGTCACCAAGGTGGGGAGGTAGGGCAGGTGTTGGCTTGTTTTTTCATCTAGCTATTGCAAAATCTCCAGGCTCAGATACCTATTGTTGATTTCCCCTAACTTGATAACTCAAGCTGAACCCTAAATCTTAGCTCCAGTTGAAAATAAAAATTAAGCTAAATTCAACAATAAAATCTGCAGTAATTCTGAACAATGGTGGTCTTTGTAGCAGGACAGTTGTCCACTTTAATTTCAAGATGGGCTTCAGAAATTCAATACTAAAAACCTATTTGAAACCACAGCTCTGTGTCCCATCTTGATAGATATAAAATAACATTACTGCTTGTATGAAATAACATTAAGGAGGAAAAATGGAATATAAAATGGTATTTTTAAGACAAAGTAATAGATTGATTGATTATAACTATGCAGAATGCTTATACAGACATTAGTAAAGATAGATTATTTTGAATAATAAAAATGGTTTAATGTTTATTATTTTTGGTAAAAATTTATTTACATCTAGAAGGAATTTAGAATGGATAAAAAGATGTGCAGATAGATTCCCTAAAACTTCAGTGGTGACCCTGTGATGCTAGCCCATAGAAAGCTCCCTCAGAAACCTGTGACATCCTCAGGGTCAAGTGTCCCCAACTCTGGCCACATCATTATCTAAATACAGTGGATGCCATCCAGTCATATGCTCCCCCAGCACCTTTATCATTGTTGCTCTTTGCTCTGCCCACGCTGGAAGCTGCAAGTTGTTAGAGAACCAAATTGCAGTCCCACTGGAAATGGGTAAAATTACCCACATTTGGTCAGATGGTATTATCTATCAGAGCTGGAGGGACACAAAGCCAATCATCAGAAAGGAGTCTCTGCTGTATGTTAATGCTGACCTTCTCTGGAGCAACGTGCTCTCTTTAGCTTCTACACATGTCTAATCACTAGGGAGTTGTCTAGCTACACGAATTTTTCACATTTGTCAGCTAAATCAGCGCTCCAAATGCACAATGCAGCACTTAGAAACATTATGTGAATTTATTAAATTCTCTGGAGGACTTTGGGTCCATAAAGCAGTAAATTGATTACAGGGAACCGAGGCCATAATATTTTCATCAGTACAAAAGCAGCCGTGCTCCCATATTGTCCATGGCATGGGAAGAGGAACTGTTCCTTACTTCCCTTAAGCCAGCAAGCTGAGAATCACACAACAAATGAGGAGAAACCTCTGGGATGCGCCGACATAATCTATCATTTAATCAGTTTCTTTCAGGATGCAGAGCTTTCTGGTACACCAGTTACAAGAAAACATGTGAGAAATAGAAATGGCCTCTTTTTACTCTGGATTTGCCTATGAATGCTTTCAGAATTAGCTCCTGAGATGATCTGCTCATTGACTTTACCATGAAATGGCCTATTGATTTTGCTATCAAAATAAGGAGCATTAGTAGTAAGCCAAGAGGAGATGATGGGTCGAGGTTGATGACATAATTTTGATACTAAAATCCTTATATGTGGTTTGGTGGCCATGTCACTGACTACCAGCATCCCCTCCAAAGAGGAAAGAGACAATCCTAACATTCTCTAAGATTCTTAATATGCCAGAAAGTATTATAGGAGATTTTTCCAGATGTTATCCTATTTCCAGCATTGCAAAACCTTATGAGTTAGGAATTACAATTCCTGTTTTTAAGTGAGGTAACCAAAACTTAAGGAGTAGTTAAATAAACCCCCAAATCACAGAACTGATACATGGTTAGGTTGGGATCTGAACTATGACTGTGTCTTTCCAAAGACATCCTTTTTCTATGACCCCACTTCAAAATATTTGCTACTTGTTTCTTCTAAAACTTTGACTCTGGGATGCCTGGGTGGCTCATTTGGTTAAGCCACTGCCTTTGGCTCAGGTCATGAACCCAGGGTCCTGGGATGAGTCCCACATCTGGCTCCTTGCTCAGTAGGGAGTCTGCTTCTCTCTCTGCCTCTGCTTGCCACTCTGCCTGCTTGTTCTCTCTCTCTCTCTCTCTCGCTGACAAATAAATGAATAAATAAAATCTTAAAACTTTGACTCTTACAGAAGCTATCTAAGCAGCTCAGCACTTGGTCAAGTTATACATGCCAGAGTAAGAATTACTTTGTGAGTTGTTTTTAAATATAGAAATTTCTGCCACTGCATGGGGCAACTTTCACCACGTTGAATCTTTCTATATTATGAGAAGAAGATAAATCTGGGGGCAATTTTTTTAGTGTCTTGACATAAGAAGTGTCATTGTAGAGCCTTCTCCTAGAATATTTTTGTTAACTTATCACTAGATTTTAATAAACATGTAAAATGCCAATAGTGCTTCCTTCTCTTTAAAGGATGTTAGCACAAGAAGCATAATCAGAGGGCCAGCAATTCTACTTCTCTATAGCCTCCAGAATAGTAGATAAGGTTTCTGTATGAGGGAAGCAGGGACCTTGGATTTAGAGAATCCTAAGAGGAAGAAAGGACCATGCATTTAGGGAGTATTGACTTCATTCCTTCTACCACAGCCCTTGGATCAAGACCTTGAGCTATGATGGAGAAGAAGCAGGGTTTCCATAAGGCCTGAAAATAGCTGAGCTAAAAGCTAACACAGAAGGACGGGCTCTGTTTTATTAATTTGTGGATTCCCAGTGCTTGGCAGACTGCCTGGTACACAGTAGACCCCCAATAAGTGTTTATTAAATTCAATTGAAATATTAAGACAGCTCAGCAGTTTGTCAAGTTATACAGATCAAAGTATTAGGAATTACTTTGTGAGTTGTTTTTAAATGTAGTAATTTGCAAGTGCAAATGTATTTCATATGTGGTTATTCACTAAGCCAAGTTCAGTTCTTCCCAGTTCATCTTAAAGCCATATATTCAAGGAACCCTTGACCCTGGAACAAGAACCAGTCACTATATTCGAATTTTCCCTAGAATATATGCCAATCCAGCACAGTCCTTTCAAAGCTGGAATTATCCTGTTTATGGCAGGGCATATCATCTACTTGGAATTAGCCATGGTTTTTGTGCATTTCTTTTTCCCCATACAACCGGCTGCAGTTATATTAATTGCAAAGATGGTATTTCCCTCTTTTTTTTTTTTTTTTTTGCTTATGGAAGGGGGTGGCTGGGTTTTTCCCCCCTTATTGCTTGTCTGTTGCTAAAAATCCTATCAATCTTTCAGAAACTAATCTAATTCATTTTGAGATTAATGTTGTGAACTCCATCACAGCCCAAAGCCAAAAAGCCTCAAATGCTACATGAAACAGCACCATCTACTGGCACATCCTTTGCATTACACCGTTACGTTATTATTATTATCGTTATTATTATCATTATTTTGGCTCTGAAATCTGTCTAAAATGCTGAAATGTTCTCCCTTTGGGAAACTTTGACAAGTAACTTCACAAACAGAACCAATTAGAAATACTTCAAATATAATGAATTTCTTGCTCTATCTTACCTTTATGGAAACTACTCCTTGATCACAATATTTGCTTTTTTAAAAAGGGAAATATCACATCTGTACCTTTTACCTTAGACTATAAAGTTGTAAAAGACAAAAGTTTCCTTCAGGTCTGACACCAGTTTCAGATGGATTCAAGCCAGGCATTTCATGTCTTTGTGTTAAATTAGTTTAGCAATACAATTCCACGTGCAGTGAAATTATTTCTTACAAAATACCAAAACTAGCTCTAATAATAGAGTTGGTTTTTTCACTGTAAACATTTATTTTTTCCTAAACAAAACAGGCATGCACCAAATATTTACTGATATCCCAAGTCTGAAGACACCACAGTGAACACCACAGATCTTGACCCTACCCACACAGCCTAGAAGGAAAAGTAGTCTTCTGTACAATGTTAGAAGTTTTATAATGGAGGAAGTAGGGAGCTGTGGGACCACAGAGCCAAGGCTTCTAACACAGTGAAGGAGGATTCAAGGACAACTTTATAGCTGACATTGCTGGAATCCCACCTAAATCCCCTCATCCCACACTGAAAGTCATTGGTAACTTCAGTAGATAGTTTAGTCATACCAATGGCTTGTTACATCAAGCACTTCCTCGCCCCTCAATAGAAAATCATGAAATATAGTCCAGTCAGGGGGCTACAAACTCCCTAGCAGAACATATGCAACTAGTATGTGGACAGGACTGTTAGGATTTCAATAAACTCAATAAATGACCTCCATCTTCCCCACAAATGCTGTGAGGTGATCAAAAAATTAGACCAAAGAGTAAGGCAGGTAAGAATTGGATATGACATTGTTAACATTGGAGAATGCGGCCCATACCTTTAGACAAGTGAGTTCCACAATATTCAACCTAAGAATCACACTCATCTTCGGAGTCCCAAGCACCACTGGAATGCAGCCAGCCTTGGAGAGACAGGGCCTGTCCCTTGTATACTTACCTTAAACTTACCACAAAAAGAGACAGAGCAGAATGCAAGCTTCCTGCAGGCAAGCTCACTCCCAAGAGAAAAAGACGAGAGTCTGGCCCTGCAGTTGTGTTTACTCCTTCCACATTCAACAGACAGGTAAGTGACTCTCCCTCCAGAAAGAAACAAAAGAAAGAGGGGGAAAAAAGCCAAAAGTCCTATACTAGCAAGGCTTCTTTCACATAGAATAAAACATCAATGATGCAAGAGGCATCACCATCACCAATACTCCATCCTGTCAGCAATACCTTCACATAATTTGGCTAGTCCAGTGATTCCCCCTCACAACACAATTTAAATTAATAAATAAAAACAAAATCTTTTAACTTCCATACTCTCAATACTCTTTCCAAGTGATACTGGTCCCAATTATGGACCACAGTAATCAATTATGTGAACAGACAATCATTAAATCAATTGTCTGTACAACATTAATAAGTGAATTTTAGCCATTTAGTGCCTGCCTATAGAAGGCATTAAAGCTTTTCTTCCGTTTTGGTTTTGTTATTTTTGTTTTGTTTTGTTTTTTGTTTTTTGACATTTTTGTACCTGAAGGTGCTAATACCATTAGACATTTCTTTAAACCTTGCAATAACCTTATGAGGTTAGTCCTGGTATTACTCCCACTGCAGCAGCCACCCCTTTACCCACAGGGAATACATTCCAAGACACCCAGGGGATGCCTAGGTAAAGTACTGAACTTTAAATATATTATTTTTTTCTATAAATTAGGCACAGTAAGAGATTAATAATAACTAATAATAAAATTGAACAATTATAACAATATACTGAAAAAAAGGTTATATGAGTGCATTCTCGCTCTCAAAATGCCTTCTCTGACTCACTCTTCTTGGGCCGAGGGAAGACGATAAAATGCCTACGTGATGAGACCAAACGAGGGGAATGATAACATCCGGACGTAGCATCCTGACGCAGTTAGGCTACTACTGGCTTTCAGCCCATTCATCAGCATCATCTACTCCTCCCCTTAACAGTAGGTAAACCAAACTGCAGAAAGCAAAACCGCAGGTGGAGGGGTAGGTTAGGAACTGTACCCAGATGAGGAAACTGAGATGCAGACAGGTTAGAAAATTTGAGGAAGGTCACACAACTAACAGAAATAGAGCCAGGAAGCAAACGTTGGTGGGTCTTCACACCAAGACCCATGCTCTTAAGCTCGAGCCTCTAGTTCTCCAGTAATAATTAAGCTAAATGTATATCTTAAAATAAGTCAGTTGGTTTTAAATTGGAAATGCCAATCGGACAATGAGCTCTGAAACTAATTAATGAATAATGTAAATTGAGTCCAATATCATTTCCTGATTGATTATGCCTCAAGTGCACAAACCAAACTCTGCTTGGAACAAAAGACAGAAAACTAGAAAGAGGAAGAAAATGCGTCCATTATTTTAGACAAGCCATTGCCAAGTGCCTTCCAATCGGAAATAATCTTAGTAATATCTCTCTTTGAGGTTCTTTTTATCCCTATCCTCTATGTCAAGGAGATTCTTTTATTTTGGTGGTGTCAATTTTCCATAAGCACCACTTCTAAAATAGATACAATCCTGGAGAATGCTGCAAATGGAACATATATACACAATGCATGTATTGCAATTGCAGCCCCTGGTTACATAGTATTATAATTAAGTTTCATGCCTTTAAATTCAGAGAAGTCAGGGACATATTCTTAGCACCCAAAATTATACTTGACAAATTTTAAGAATCAAATCAGCATTTATTTTAATGAATAAATAAAAGGACATATCTGAAGTGTCTGAATTGCAAAAATAAGTTCCTCACAGGATTTTTCTCCTTTGGAAATTTTTAAAGGTATATCAAGTGGACCCAAAGTAGAACAATTCAAGTGAACTGACTTTCCAGTCAAATTTTTTTTAATTGTTTTTTGTTTTTTTTTTTTCCTCAGTGGAAATAGTTGGACCAAGAGAAGCCACATAACTGGAGCTAAGAGGAATACACATTATTCAGAAATCCTAAACTTGGTGTTAAAATCATCAATTCAATGTATCTTTGAGTTGTCTCCTCTGGAGAAGGGGGTGAGTTTGTGTTGTTATATTGTTCTCAGGAAACTAAGTATCTGGGCACTTTCAAAATTGCCTGCATGGGGGGAAGGGTATGGATATGCACTGGTATCCAAGTAGTAGAATGTAGTAGTGGGTTATGTTACTCCTTCAGTTTGCTCAATTTCCCAGTAAGCATTCCCACGTATTATGTCACTAAGGTAAGTAACATGCTAGTGTCACTGAGGTCTCCTCTTCTTTGCCCCCCCCAACCCCCACCCTGGGGATGATCACCAGACTCAAGCTGACTGTTCATGGTGTCTCACTCCCCTTACCACATGATTGGTACAAGGCTTGCATGGGACCCAAATCAGACCAGAGTCCTTCCTTGATATCCTTCTACTTGTTCCTGAGTCATAATGCAGAAACTATTTGAAATATGGACATCTGGCAACAATCTTCTTTGAAGCAAAGGGAACTAAAGCCAAACAAATGAGAATCAGAGGGTACAGGTAATGAGGGAGCATGAGGCTGGCTGAAGACAAAGCAAAAGCTGGCACCTTGCACCCCCTCTCCATCCGCCCTCCTCAGTCATATGTGTAGCATCCCTCAGGCAGCCCTGACTGCCATGAACAATAAGCAAATAGTTAATTTGCAGAGCTCAAATCCTGCTAGACAGGAGTCTCCCTTGGCTTACAAATGTCCTAAATCTCACTAACAAGATTGAGATGGGATTGTGACATCCCACCAAAAAGTCTCCCAACTATCTTAATGTTAATGGCTGGTCTGAAGATAACATTGATCAAGCCGCAAGGGCAAGGCCTCTGGTAGGCCTCGGACATTCTGGCACCTTGTAGGCCCTCTTTAGCATATGAAAACTCTGTTCAAACCTCCCTTCCCCTCACCTTCCCCCAACCACAGGGTACATAACCTGCCACCCCTCACAACCTGCGGCAGCAGCTCTTCCTGCCCACGGGTCCTATCCCCGTGCTTTAATAAACCACCACTTTGCACCAAAGACGTCTCAAGAATTCTTTCTTGGTCATCGGCTCCAGACCTCAGCCCACCGAACCTCACCTAGGTTCTAGAACTTCATCATACGGCACCCAACGTGGGGCTGTGAGTCTTTACTTTTGGACTCTGAGCTTTGGTGCAAAATTGGTGAGTACTTTCTCTCCTTTTCCTTTATTCTCATTTCAGGGCTTTTCAAGGAGTATTGTCTTATTGGAACACTTTCATGTCAATTGCTCAGGCTGTAATCCTCTAGCCCATGGCTACTCTACCGGGAGGAGAGCTTCTGTCTTTTGGCTGTAAGTTAGTACCCTGGCCGGAATGGCAATAAGACCCAGAAACATGATGGCCTCTCTTTATTCCTGTTCTTATATAAAGTTGTCTCTCTTGGGCATGGGACAGCCACCTAAGTCACCAGGGCAGCTGCCAATCTTAAGACTCCAGTGTGAGGTTTCCTCCTGATTGATCTAATGTGATCCCCTCCACATCCCTGGTCTAGCCACTTCTGGCCACAAGACCTCCACTGGGAGCCGGCTGAAACCAGTACCTGATTGAATTAAAACACAACCGGGGACCATTTCCTAGGGAAGTTGGCTGTAAGGGCCACATGTGTTGGAATGTTGCATAGACCATGATGGATTTCAGTCTTTACTGTTTCTTGTCAGTGTCTTCCACAGACTACTTATAGCTATGAAACTGGGTAATTTCCCCTTGCCAAACTTTTCTAGTATTTCCATGGGTTAAAATGGCAAAACAGTATGCAGTCTTCAGGACATATGATGGCATGGCACGGCACAAGTATTTTGGTCCATTCACCAGGCACCCATCGGCAGCCTAGGATGCGATGGGGAAGAGGAGGGACGCCGGCAACTCCTCCAGGGCCTTTTATGGCAGAAATGCCTCCCCAGGGAAGGTAGAATGGTGATCAATAGCGATTTTTGTTGAGGGATGGCTCTGGTCGCTTTTGACACACAGGAACCTCTGACATATCCTGCGTGGGAGTCAGGGGGGATTTGGTAATGGACCTTCTTTAGTTTTCTGGAAGCATGGCCTCAGTAGGCTTCTTCAGTTCCCAAGGACTCTATCTTGGGGTGCCTTTTAACCCACTGGAAATAATTTGGATTGCAAAACTTAGGAAAGGACTGAGCTCCTGTAACACTGCATGGCCTCAGTGGGATCTATCAGTTAGATCTCCTCTGCAGGAAACAGGGCAAATGGACTTAGGGTGCCTGCATTTCTCATACCTAGGCCTTCGTTGCTCTGCACCAGGACCCTGAATAAGGGGCTTTTGCAGAATGTGTTTGCCCAAATGGGTCTTCTAGTAAACCCAGGTTGCTGGGCCATCCCTAGGAAAGGGGACTCTGACTTTATTTCTCTCTGTTTCTCCTAATAGATGTGGGGGCTTCTCCCTCACTCATTTCCTGTGTCAATGGTTATAACTGGAGCCAACTGGGGTTAGTCTAACTTGAGACAGAGACTGTAAGGAATATTCCCAAGCAGCTGCCGAAACTCTCTTTGTTTTGGGGAAGTTTCCCTGTCTTCTTGGCCCGACTTGGACTGCTTAACCCCTCCCCCTTTGCTGGTGGGAAAGCATGGCATCTGCTCCTCTGTTGGGGCTTATGAGCTCTAAAACCAGGAATCTTTTCTCTGCCTCCTGGCAGCACTTTTTTTCCTCTGTTTCCCCCTTATCGTGTTTCTGTGCCAGCGTGCGTGCAGCCTGCATGACTGGCCTCTAGATCATGCACCATGGCTCCTCTCTTCACTGTCGTGGAGCAAGAAGAGCACCCCCTGGACCTAACACCCCCCTCTCCAGATCTTCCCACCCGTGTCTCAGGTAAACGTTCAAAGTGGAGTGGGCCCAGGTGGAACGTAAATCAGTATTGGAACTAAGTTAAGTTTGTTGGTTTAATTAAGATAGACAGGTCTGTAAAGTTATCAGCAGAAAATGTGAAACTTCAAAGTTTATTGAAGGTCAAATAAGCTGGTGTTATTTGTTAAAATTTGTTAGCAAAGAAATTACTAAACTGATGGTTAATTGTCTGTCTCAAAGTTTTAATGGGTAATTGCTGAAGTAACTTTCAAAGTCTTTGGTAACCTGAAAGTTTAAAAGTTTTAGTTGCATGACAAATGGAATTAAATTGTGGACATCTAGGTCTTAAAGGATAAAATGCTAAGTCGTTAATTACTGGATGTAGGTTTGTACTTTTTACTTCTTACTGCAAAGAAACTAAGAATATTTAAATCTGTTGGTAAACGTGTTTTGCACTTAACTGTTTCATAAATTTGCCATCTGAAGAATTCTGTTGTAATAGTTCACAATTGGCTAATACTCAGTCTTCACTAGAGATTAAGGTGTTTCTAAGAGTACAAAATTCTGCTTAATGTAACTAAGACTGATGGAAATAAGGGAAACTGTAGGAAAGTAGATAATATGTAAAAAGATTTAAGGAATGGAGGTACATTTTCTTGAGGGTAAGAGAAGGTAATTTTGTCCTAAATGAGATGATTGTTTGGAAGGAAATGGCTTGGGACAAAACATGAATGCAAAGGAAAGTTGTAGAAGGTTTGTGAAGGGAAATCTTCAGAAAAGGAATTTTAGCTATGGTCAAGACGGACTAAATGAATGGGTTTTAAAGATACATTGGTATAAGACTGAAATTCTCTCTGTTCAAAAGGACAAAGTTTTCTTAGATTAATTATCTGCTATTATGAAAATGTAAATGGTTTTCTCTTTGCCAGCCCAGAAAACCCAGTTTCTATGTTTTGTTTTATCAGGTGTTTAACATCCCTAATTATATTTAGGCGTGTGCTTTAAAACTTTATAAGATTTTAGCAAATGTTGACAAGATTGAAGTTGTAAATCTCTTTAACTCAGGCTTTACCTTGGTATCAATGATAAACCTTGGGTTACATTTGGGAAAATGCTCTAACTATTCTAGAGATTCTATGCACTTCTTACGTTTTAATGTTTTGAGAGATCATCACTTGATACCATAATTATGGAAATGTTATGTGTCACAGAAATAATAACTTGATTTCCTTGCCAGCTAAACTGTAAACTCCAACCATATCCATTCTGAGTTTTTGTCATTTATAATTGCTTTAATTCCTTGTAAAATGAGTTTTATCTTCAAGGAGATTCATATAAAGGACTTTCAGGACAAATACAGAAATTTGATACACTTGAAATTCCTAAAACTGACATGGGTAAGAATTTCCAAAACTAAACAAAAGCTGCATTCACCAGATTTAGCAACATGGGACTAAATGAACTAAAAGATTATAGTGTTGTGTCTCTTAATGTTTTGTCTTACTTTAAACATTGCTGGTTCTCTCTAATGTTTGCTCTTCCAGACTAGGGATACTTTCTCTTAAGTTATCTGTAACTTATAGAGATGTAAAAGTGCTCATTTGTAAACGAATCAGGGCATTCAACTTTTCTCTCTATCTGAACCCTCTGAAACCAAAAGGTCTCAGTAAGTATTCTTTCTTCCATGGCAATCAGTCATTTGCATAAGTTCAATAAGAATCTGTTCTCCTTGTAACAGGATAGCATTGGAAACTGGTTATTTTACCAAGGCTTTGACTGGAATGTCATATTTGAGAAAGACATGCATAGACTCAGATATGACCAGACAGCTTTAAGGAACTAAGGTTGACTTTATGAAACCTGGAGCCATAAAGCTCCTTGGGACTGTTGGCCTGATACCTTGCTACAGAGTTCCCAGCAGCCTCACCAGGTGAGTAAAGAATGTTACTTCCTGGCAGGATACTTTGGGAACCTCAGGAAGAGGCATTTGCCCAAATCAACAGGTATTGCAGGCATGCCTGATGGCAAGTACGTGGCTTGGCTTCTGGCCTGGAAAGACTACTAAAAGTTCAACCTAGAGATTCCTTATAAGAAGTTTCAGCAAAGCAGATTCTAAAAGATCTATATGATCACACTCAACTATTCTTGCTGAGCTTATGTAAATAATGGGCCAAGTTTGTTAAAACTGGACTTGTTTCTCAAATTAGTCCTGATTTTGCTATCTCTGGAAATGAGGGTTATTTTAGAGAGAAATTCTGTTTTAGTAGCACACCTTTATGGATGTTAAATTTTAGATTTGATTGTCTTTAAATGTTTGTTTACCTAAGCTAAACAATTTGAGGTAAAATTCAGAGAAGATGTACAATAGCTTCTTTAGTCGATCTTATTATTTTGTGGGGATATTAGCAGAACCCCCGGGGCACATGATTAAACAACTAGAAAATGGGATTGATTCCCCTACAATTGTATAACTTAACTAACACCTTGTGTGTGGCTGGAATAATAAAATTGCCTAAAAGCCAGCATACTGCACTCCATAGGATTAACTATGGACTTGTGGAGATAATGGATGACCCCACTTTCTTTTTTTTTTTTTTTTTTTTTTTTTTTTTTTTTTTTTTTTTAAGAGTTTATTTATTTATTTGACAGAGAGAAATCACAAGTAGATTGAGAGGCAGGCAGAGAGAGAGAGAGGGAAGCAGGCTCCCCGCCGAGCAGAGAGCCCGACGCGGGACTCGATCCCAGGACCCTGAGATCATGACCTGAGCCGAAGGCAGCGGCTTAACCCACTGAGCCACTTTCTTTACGATAGAATTGGGTGATACATGGGGGATTCCCCTTCCCTCTTGACAAGTTTTCTCCCACTTGCCAGTGATCCTCTGTATTCAGGATATTAAGGCTGTACCACTCAAAGGGCTACTTAATGGTTTCATCCCTTAGTCATATTTATCCTAGAAGTCACCTCTGTTGAGGTGTGATTGCAAACAGATGCTTTAGCTAAGCATAGAACAGCCCTCCCCCTAAAAAGAGCCTCAAAGCTCACTATGGGACAGTTCCTGACTGTAATGATGTCCCATCAGGTCCAGATTTGTCTTAGAATTCAAAGGCTACCAACGGATAATGGAGGCTGACTTATTAAATATTGGGCTATACTTACAGATATGCCAAAAATAATACTTAAAACTTGTCAAACTTTAAACCTAGTTACCTTTATGCCTGAACCTGACCATTGTGCTTCTTTCTCTGTAGAGCAAAATGTTCAGAGGTTATTGATCTTGTTTACTCTATCTGGCCAGATTTAAGATGCCCCTGTTAAAAATACGAATGACAGTTGGTTTACTGATGACCGTAGTTTTCATAGAATAAGAAAAGCTAGGTATGCCATAGTGCTCACTAGCACTTTGCAATTGCCAAAGCCTAAAAGTAAACATTAACAATGACTCCAAATATGCCTTCCTGGTATTACATGTCCATGGAGCTATTTGGAAGGAAAGGGGATTGCTGTCAAGCCATAACTCCCCAATCAAATATGGGCCTAAGTTACAAAACTCTTATTACAAAATCCTTATTGCTATACTGAGGATGGCATATATCAAATCTTGGATACATATATGTGGTTCACACCCACGATTGGACAGCTCAGTCAAAAGATAGTTTTATGCTGGGAACAAAAGAATCATACGTATGATACTTGGGGGAATAACACAGGATATCTAGGATGGCTATCACTAGAAATGTGTTCCCAAGTAATAGTACCCCAGGCTACTGACTGGTTTGTACTGACTGGGCAAGATGACCTGGCATTAGATGGCCAGCTCCAAACGGAACCCACTGGATATGTGGAACTAACCTGTGGCCCTGCCTTCCTCCAGGGTGGATAGGTCGCTGTACTTTAGGATTTGCCTGGATTCATGGGCACATTACTAAAACCATCACCACTTTAGCTAAAGCCCTTAATAAATACACTACAAAGGCACTCAGTGATTCACTGAATAGCATCTCCCTACTTAATACGAAATTCTCACAGATGCACAAGGCAGTCCTACAAAATAGGATGGCCTTAGATGTCCTGACAGCAGCACAGGGTGGCACATACGCAATTATCAAACAGAATGTTGTGTGTACATCCCAGACTATCACAAAAATGTCACACTAATAAAAGATAGAAATACCCAAATTAAGGCTCTACAAGATCCTTCTCTCTCTCTCAGTGAATGGTTAGCTTCCTGTTTGGAGGAGGACTATGGCCAACAATTAGAAATAACCTTTTCGGGCTTCTCATTCTTTTTTTTTTTTTTTTTTTTTTTTTTAATAAACATATATTTTTATCCCCAGGGGTACAGGTCTGTGAATCACCAGGTTTACACACTTTACAGCACTCACCAAAGCACATACCCTCCCCAATGTCCATAATCCCACCCCCTTCTCCCAAACCCCCTCCCCCCAGCAACCCTCAGTTTGTTTTGTGAGATTAAGAGTCTCTTATGGTTTGTCTCCCTCCCAATCCCATCTTGTTTCATTTATTCTTCTCCTACCCACTTAAGCCCCCATGTTGCATCACCACTTCCTCATATCAGGGAGATCATATGATAGTTGTCTTTCTCTGCTTGACTTATTTCGCTAAGCATGATACGCTCTAGTTCCATCCATGTTGTCGCAAATGGCAAGATTTCATTTCTTTTGATGGCTGCATAGTATTCCATTGTGTATATATACCACATCTTCTTGATCCATTCATCTGTTGATGGACATCTAGGTTCTTTCCGTAGTTTGGCTATTGTGGACATTGCTGCTATAAACATTTGGGTGCAGGTGCCCCTTTGGATCACTACGTTTATATCTTTAGGGTAAATACCCAGTAGTGCAATTGCTGGGTCATAGGGCAGTTCTATTTTCAACATTTTGAGGAACCTCCATGCTGTTTTCCAGAGTGGCTGCACCAGCTTGCATTCCCACCAACAGTGTAGGAGGGTTCCCCTTTCTCCGCATCCTCGGGCTTCTCATTCTTATCGCCTTATTAATCTTCATATGTTGCTTTGTTCAATGTTTCTTTACTTGGTGCTGAGACTCCATTGCTGCAATGACTTCACGACGACAGATGATCCTGACCACGCACAGAGATACTTCACTGTCAGCGCTGGATTCAGTTGCCTCCACTTTTCCTAACTCCCTTATACATCCCTCCACTGATCGATGTTGACCCGAGTAGGTAGGAACAGCTCTACGCCCCTATTCAGCAGGAAGAAGTTACAGAAGATGAGACCTTCCACCTTCAACCACCTTAAAGATTTAAGGGTCAAAATTTTTCAGGGGGGAATGATGAGGGAGCACGAGACTGGCTGAAGACAAAGCAAAAGCTGGCACCTTGCACCCCCTCTCCATCCGCTCCCCCTCAGTCATATGTGAAGCATCCCTCAGGCAGCCCTGACTGCCGTGAACAATAAGCAAATATTGAGCTCACAATCCTGCTAGACAGGAGTCTCCCTTGGCTTACAAATGTCCTAAATCTCACTAACAAGATTGAGGCGGGATTGTGACATCCCACCAAAAAGTCTCCCAACTATCTCAATGTTAATGGCTGGTCTAAAGACAACATTGATCAAGCCGCAAGGGCAAGGCCTCCGGTAGGCCTCGGACATTCTGGCACCTTGTAGGCCCTCTTTAGCATATGAAAACTCTGTTCAAACCTCCCTTCCCCTCACCTTCCCCCAACCGCAGGGTACATAACCTGCCACCCCTCACAACCTGGGGCAGCAGCTCTTCCTGCCCACGGGTCCTATCCCCGTGCTTTAATAAACCACCACTTTGCACCAAAGATGTCTCAAGAATTCTTTCTTGGTCATCGGCTCCAGACCTCAGCCCACCGAACCTCACCTAGGTTCTAGAACTTCATCACAGGTCCTGGTGACAGTGGCTCCTGGGTCTAGCCTTCACAACATTGGCTCCTACATCAACTCCTTCAGTTCTGTGAGATAGCCCCTTTTCTTGCCTAAGCTACTTTGAAATAAATTTCTATCCCCTGTGGCTAAAAAATATCTGATTAATATATCATGGCTTTGCCATAGCCAGGTAATGTAAACTTGTTTATGACATTGATTCCATAGGGAGATATTTCTAAGTTCAACATACCCAGAGCCCTCGCAAACCTTTTTTCATATTTTTGGAGACTTTAAAAATTTTAATTAATTTATTTTTTCTCCCCTCATAAACTTTTTCAATGTAATCTTTCTGGCAAGTTGAAGACGAGTTGAATTCAGTATGTTCATAAGGCTGACCACAAGATGGCACCTAAAGTATTCTTTCAAAAGCTTCACCAGTCACTAGGGATGATTGCCAAATTCTAATGTTTTATTTATGCCCCCACATAGATGCTATTAGGTTGCAATACTATTCCATTCTAGAGGATCCCATATGCATTCTGGCAGCTAAGTGTTAAGACCATCTTGCACTTAATGGTCTTCAGCAGATGGTCAAATCACCAAAATGGTGAACAACCATAAAGAGTAGAGTTTTATCATTTCTTTCATGATAACTGATCTACTTGGGATGTGCTCAAAAAATTTTAGTCATATAACCCTGCTGTGTGACAGTTGAAATCACCAAACCCTTATTACACACCCATGACCCTTTTTATGGCCAAACACAGCTCTATATTAATTTTAAACTGTTTTCCCTGCTGAAAACTCAGAGTCACCAGCTTATGTCCCTGCCTATTAACAAGATTTAGTGTCTACCAACTGGCCCAGAAAGCCTTCTTAAAACTTGTCTTCAGTTTTCAGTCACAACTAACTACACATAAGGTCAACACAAAAATATACCACATCTCACAGATTATATCTTTGGATCATGCTAATGTGAGTTTATTAAAATGGAAGGATGACGCCTCTTGGATAAAATACAAGGATCCCACTATCAGAATAAGTGTTTGCCAACCTTCTTTATGGGGTAAATCCTTCTCTGTTGCACCTCCTTAAAACAATATCACATGTTAGAGCCTGATCGTAGCCTATGATTTTTTTTTTTAGCATTTGTCACAATTTGTAATTATACCATTTAATTGTTTGCTTAATGTTTTTCTTCCATTCTCTATAGTTATTATCTCCATGAGGGAGGAACTGTTCTGTACCAGTAGGTACTTAGCACATGTAACAATGCCTGGTACTCAATAAATATTTATTGAATAATAAACAAATGAAAGCATCATGATTCTAAACCAATTTCCTGAATACAGAGAGTTACTACAAAACAGGTGCAATTATGTGTCAGGATACAGCCTGCCTTTCGCTCCCCACCCCAGTACATACACACACACTCACCCCCCCCACACACACCCATCTCTAGGCAATCTTTTCCTGCTTAAAATGGAAGTGGAAAAAGGCTCAATATATTCTCTAATTCTTCATCTATAAAAGCCTAACTCAATTAATGCTTATATGTAAAGGTACTTAGTATGTTGCTGATGAAGTTCTTGAACCTAGGTGGGGTTCGGTGGGGTGAGGTTCAGAGCCGACGGCTAAAGAAAGAATTCTTAAGACGTCTCTGGTGCAAAAAGGTGGTTTATTAGAGCATGGGGACAGGACCCGTGGGCAGGCAGAGATGCGGCTGCCCCGGGTTGTGAGGGTAGGCATGTTATATACCCTGCTGTTGGGGGAAGGTGAGGGGAAGGGAGGTTTCAGTAGAGTTTTCATATGCTAAAGAGGGCCTACAAGGTAGGTGCCAGGATGTTTCAGGCCTGCCGGAGGCCTTGCCCTTGCTGCTGGATCAATGTTGTCTTTAGACCAGCCATTAACATTAAGATAGTTGGGAGACTTTTTGGTGGGGTGTCACAAGCCTGTTATCAATCGTCTTTGTTAGTGAGATTTAGGACATTTGTAAGCCAAGGGAGACTCCTGTCTAGCAGGATTGTGAGCTCTGCAAGTTAACTATTTGCTTATTGTTCATGGCAGTCAGGGCTGCCTGAGGGATGCTACACTTATGGAGGGGAAAGGGTGAAGAGGGGGTGCAAGGTGCCAGCTTTTGCTTTGTCCTCAGCCAGCCTCCTGCTCCCTCATCATTGCTACATGCATAGAGAGATAAGTAGGTTTCTTGCTAATAAAGTATTACTTCTGGACTGTGCTCCTGCCCCTTTCAGGGCCCTTCTCCCTATCTTTCCACTCCTGCTCCCTCAAATCCAGCAGCCTGATGACTAAAGTGTTGGGGCAGAGGGTTGATGATGGAACAGAGAGCCTGATGACCCAAATGCCAAGAGGAAGTAACAGCCCAAAAAGTTTAATATGTTAAACTTTGCTCAGGTGTTGGGAGACTAGCCTCTCAATGAATCTCCTTGCTATTCTTGAACCTTTAAGGAGGTCCAGTTGATGAGGGAGCAGGAGGCTGGCTGAAGACAAAGCAAAAGCTGGCACCTTGCACCCCCTCTCCATCCACTTCCCCTCAGTCATATGTGTGGCATTCCTCAGGCACCCCTGACTGCCATGAACTATAAACAAATAGTTAACTTGCAGAGATCACAATCCTGCAAGCCAGGAGTCTCCCTTGGTTTACAAATGTCCTAGAGATCTACTAACAAAGAAGTTACCTTATCAATAGCACAATTTCCAGAGGCAAATAACTCAGTTCCTCAGCCCTAAGTAAAGTTAAATTTCTTCTAAACCCAAATCTCACTAACAAAGATGCTTGATAGCAGAAATGTGAATGGCTTGCCAAAAGAACACTGATCAAGACACAAGGCCTCAGGTATTCTGGCACCTTGTAGGTCCTCTTTACCATATGAAAACTCCATTGAAACCTCCCTTCCCCTCCCCTTCCACCAACCACAAGGTACATAACCTGCTATCCCTCAACAACCCAGGGCAGCAACTCTTCCTGCCCACAGGCCCTGTCCCTATGCTTTAATAAACCACCATTTTGCACCAAAGATGTCTCAAGAATTCTTTCTTGGTCATCAGCTCCGGACCTCTGCCCACTGAACCTCACCTAGGTTCTAGAACTTTATCAGAGTGAATAGCACCTTTCTCCTCTGCCTAACTCCTAAACGAAGCCAGAAGTGAGGTAAATGGGTCAGCATATAGAGAAGCCAATTACCAACTTTATTCATAAAGGCTGGGTTGAAGAACGGTGCCTTTCCTGAGAGTATGACAGGTTTTTCTCAGCCTAGCCTGGATCTCAGAAGCTCAGCTAAGGGAACATGTGCAGACTCATGCATGTTGGTCACCACCTGGGCAGGGAAGGGCAAAATGACCAAACCTTGTTTTCAGGAGTTTTCACAGGCTTCCTCTTGCCAATTCAGAAGCATGTCTGTCAGACACTTGGCATCTTTATTTACTAAACTTTAACTAGATTTAGTATTTCCTTCAGTTAGAGATATAAACAACAAACCATGTAGTATTTAGCAGTGTCTGTGATTTAAGCAATATCACAAATTTTTGCACAGTATTTTACAGTTATAGATATTATGAAATACTACATGAATTCATCACTACTTTCAAATTACAGTAGTTATTGGACCTAATTACATACCTACTGAAGATGTACATAAATTACAAAATTTAAGCCATTTTAATAACTATATTTAAATATAATTGGTTTCCTTTGGAATCCTACTAATTTTATTTTATACATTGTTAAGTATTTTCTGAGCTTTACTAGACTAGCATATGATTACATGGCACAATAGAAGTTAATCATCTCTGTTCTGAGGAGACCCAATATAAGACTTTAAGCCAAATGACATTATTGTATTTGTCTTTCATAAGGAAAACTCTAGAGGTGCCTGGGTGGCTCAGTCAGTTAAGCATCTGCCTTCGGCTCAGGTCATGATCCCAGGGCCATGGCATCGAGCAGTGCACCAGGCTCCCTGCTCATTAGGAAGCCTGCTTCTCCCTATGCCCCTCCCCCTGCTCCTGCTCTCTCTCTCTCTCTCTCTGTCTCTCTCTCTGACAAATAAGTAAAAAAAAAAAATTTTTTAATAAAGAAAACTCTAAGAATAATCTAGGGTTAGGGAAATTAACCTTTTCAATGTGGCATCCAATGCCCCTAACCTGCCCATTGTCCTCTTTCTCCCACATCTATCTGACCTTCGGGACACCTAGTTTCACTCTCTCCCATACATTTTGTGCTTCTTACTTTTCTGGACTCTGCACATGTTGTCTCTCCCTTGAAGGTCTGACGTTCTCTCTTCCACAGCATGAGCACCAACACATTCTTCATAACCCAGTTCGCATCACCCTCTCTCTGCAGCACCCCCTGTAATATTCCCATAGCCAGAGCCCCTGGGACATAGCAGCACAGCACCTAACAGATGGCATACCCAGAAATCATGTCTCTGTCTCCCAGACTAAGCTGTAGCAGCTATTGTCTCAGTTATCTGCAGGAGTGGAGTCTGCCAGCCCTTTGGATCTGTCTTGCCTCAGGCTGGTTTTGTTGCTTACAGGATTCATCCTATCTTTCCTTGCTTCAGAGATCTCGGTCCCCGCTGTATACAGGAGCATCTGGTGCCTCTCCCCATCCCTTTGGCCACTCTGCCCATGCAAGGCCTCTGCAAGTTCCTAGGTGGCTTCCAATCAATCCTTGCCCCTTTGGGTACGTGTTATGTGCCACGTGTTCTGTTCATGTGTGCATGTGGGAGGACCGGGCTGGATTCTGTCCACACCTGCCACGCACACCACTGTTCCTGCTCTTCTTCTGCTCTTCTTTATTAGCGGGAGGTTTGGGAAAGAAGGACTGTTTTTCAAGGCCTGCTTACCTCCAGATTTCACCCAGGAAATGAGGGGTAGGTGCTCTCAGTCCTGACATACTCCTCCCTGAAAGGGTCTCCCCTTCTGATCCTCTACCTCCACCACAAGGCTCAGGATAGGAGTCCCTTCCAGCCTCAGAGCCTCAAGTCATATTCCCTCTGAATCTTGGCTTCCTGCCAGTCACTTGGGCTTTAATACCTGTTGGGTGGGGAACTGCTCCCACACCATTATGCATCCTTCTCTAGACTACAGTTAGAAAATAAAGTCAGTTTAGAAAGAAAGAGAGGCACCTGGGTGGCTCAGTTATTAAGCATCTGTGTTTGGCTCAGGTTATGATCCCAGGGTCCTGGGGTTGAGCTCCGCATCGGGCTCCCTCCTTAGAGGAAGCCTGCTTCTACCTCTCCCACACCCCCTGTTTGTGTTCCCTCTCTCCCTGTGTCTCTCTCTGTCAAATAAATAAAACCTTAAAAAAAAAGAAATAAAGAAAAAGGGAGAGAGTGGGAAGGAAGGAAGAAAGAAAGAAAGTCAATGCTTAAGGATGCCTTTACTTTCTCAAAAATCTGACTTTTTCAAAAGGAATCCATCCTGGTTTCCCATATAAAAATGAATGCTGCAGGGACATCTGGGTGGCTCAGTCAGTTTACGCATCAGCTCAGGTCATGATCTGGGTGTCCTAGAATTGAGTCCCACAAAGGGCTCCCTACTCAGCAGGGAGTCTGCTTCTCTCTCTGCCTGCCCATCTCCCTGCCTGTTTGTGCTCTCTCTCTTTCTGACAAGTAAATAAAATCTTTAAGAAAGGAAAAAAGTATTTTAAAAAAATGAATGCTTCAGTGTGTTTTCTAATTAATTCAGAAACTCATTGTTTACATTTTTCAGGGCCAAAGCAATGAATCCTGCCAATAGATAGAAGCCTAAGGGGGCAGCAGAGAATTTGCTGGAAGAAAAGCATTTGTAATTTTATCTTGCCACACTAGTCTATTATGAGCAGACTTGGAAATGAACAATAAAGTTATTTGAATATGATTTTCTGAAGTCAAATAATGATTTAAACTAAGTCAACAGAAGTCTTGAGAACTAAATCTAGCACCACTGAAAGTCAGAGTCAGAAAAACTTGGAGAACTAATTTTTGTCTAACCCTTCTCACTTCAAAGATGAGGCACTGAAGCTTTGGGAAGGGACAAATGGGTGGAATTTCATGACTCGCCCAGACACTTTTTATTTTTAGCTGTCATCTATTGGGCACATGCCACACATGCTGCCATCATGATCATGGTCTCATTTACTCCTCCTAGTACCCCTGAGCATTGCTGTGAATAGGCTGATTTTACAAAGGAGTGACTAGGACTTACGGAGGTTAATTTTTTTGCCCAATGTCATAATGCTACTAAATGAAGGGCCAGTTTTCAATCTCATGATGTTCAGTGCTGGACCCCAGGTTTTTCTCCTAGACCTACTGTGTTTCAAATACCACGCCGAGGGCTGAGAACATAAGAGAAAACAAGATACAACGCAAGGCCTGGAGTTACTGGGTCTGCTGATGATACACACTACTGTTAGTCTGCTGCTGTAGCCTGCAGTCATACTTCTGTCAGTTTAGAAGCAAGGATTTCTCTTTTAAAATCTACTCAATAGCAGTTACTCAATCACAATGTCATTTCACACAAGATCAAGGACTTAGGGTCTGAAGACTCTGGTTTTAATCTCAACTCTGCGGCCAACTTGTCAAGTAGGAGTCCTGTGCTGGCCTCTGTTTTCTATCTGTACAAGTATAAAATGCCCATCCCAGCTAGCTTCTGGGACTACGGTAAATTTCAAATGTCATAAGCTTGAAAGCCCTCATCAAAAATTTAAGAATGATTGTAAATACCCAGTTGGTGTCACATTGCATATTCACAAAGGTTTCTGAGCAATTTTGTAAGTGCTAATAATCAGTTCATGAAAATTTTAATAAGTAAGGCACAACACTGATTCAGAGAGGGAGAGGAAGGATGGGAAAAGAAAGAAACCACAAGTCAATACCATAGCATTAGCTGCGTTCTGGCTCTGAAGTTGATCAGTGGTTCTATGAGTGTTCCATTCCTTAGTGTACTTCTTTTTTTGAATTTTACTTTATTTATTTTTGAAAGAGAGTGAGAGAGCTAATGAGCAGGAGATAGGGGCAGAGGGAGAAATGGACTCTCCGATGAGCAAGGGGACCAATGCAGGACTTGATCCCAGGATCCTGAGATCATGATGACCTGAGCGGAAAGCAGATGCTTAACTGAGCCACCCAGGCACCTGATACTTCTTAACATACACAAGTGTTACAGACATTCATTTTTATATACTAAATACTGAGTAATAAGTGCTTGAATTTTTAAACAAAGAAAGTAAGATATTAGTGGAAAAAGACTGAAAAGTGGTTAAAACTATGTGGACTCTCTTCAGGGGAACTTTTGTATTTGGGTTCTTTTATGGAGGGAACTTAAGGCTACACAGATTCTGTGGGTTGAGGGGGGTAAAAGCAACATAGCTGACTTACTGACTTCTTTAAACTCAGATCCTGTCATGCTTCAGTGCTCACTTTTCCCTTTTGAATGGTAGGAGATCATTTCCTCTTCCAAGAACTCACTCTCATCTAGTCTAAAGAGATAACACATTTGTCACAACTATAAATTTATTTGGAAGAACAACTGGGCTTTACACAAGCCATCTGGAGAAGACAAATATTTCATTAAGCGTGTGGGAAATTTCACTGACAACATATGTAGCTAAGTGAGCTGTTTTCACCATTGCCAAAAGGAGAAAATTCCATTATACATAAGGAAGGTATTTCAACCATCACCTCAAAATAAACACACATCAATACTTTAACTAAAACATATGTAAGGTATAGCCATGTTTCCTTTCAAGGTACCAGCAACCAAATATGCAGCCTCTGCAGAGGGAGGCATTGGATTCAACCCCACAGGGACAACCTTGAAATAACTGCATTTATCTGCTCACATTTAAAGAAATATGTCTTCCTGCAACCTCCCCTGCTTTGTATGCCTTCTACTCCTCTGTACACTTGATGTGATGCTATAGAAGAGTAGTAGAGGGGCGCCTGGGTGGCTCAGTGGGTTAAAGCCTCTGCCTTCGGCCCAGGTCATGATCCCAGTCTTGGGATCGAGCCCCGCATCAGGCTCTCTGCTCGGCAGGGAGACTGCTTCCTCCTCTCTGCCTACTTGTGATCAATATCTGTCAAATAAATAAATAAAATCTTTAAAAAAAATAAAAGAAGAGTACTAGACAGGAAATCAAAAGTTCTAGCCCTACCCCCATCACTAATTCACAGAGTGACCTCAAACAAGTCCTGTGACCACTTCTTTCATGTTATCCCCTGTAAAATGAAGTACTGATTCCTTCCATATTTACATCTTAGGGTTTCTGTGGAGATACCATTAGTCCCTTGTGTTAACACGATACGGTACAATTTAATAAGAGTTTCAAATAGATTGTTTCATTCAGTCACAACAGTATCCCCATTTTACAGGTAAGAAAATTAAAACTGTATTAGGGGGAAAGTAGTGTTACAATGAATAAATTGGGAAAAGGTCAGTGGCTTAACACAATAAGGTTTATTTTGCATTCACATAACAGTGAGGATGGTGTTCCTGGTCACTGAGGAGCTTTCTTGCCTGAGGTGGTTGAAGATCCCAGGCTCCTTATGACTGTGGCTCCATCAGGCCCTAGGGCCTCACAGTCCTCTGCCTTCAGCTGGAAGACAGGCAAAGAGAGAGTGGAGAAAGCACACTTCCTTCCTAAAAACCTCAGCCTGGCAGTGACTCAGTGACTTCCATTCACACTGTACTGGTCAGAACCAGCTACTGGCTAGATGCAAGGGGGCCTGAGAAATGTTGTCCCTGGCTTATCAGCCAGATCTCAGTGACAGTGTTATTCTGTTGAAGAGAAAGTATAACTTCATGGTGAACAGTTAATCATCTCTGCCATGATAGATTCATTACATAATTACCTCAGGGTTATACAACTACTACTATTTGTATAAGTATAAGTAAAAGTATAAGTATAAGTATAAGTATAAGTATAAGTATAAGTATTTATATCTCTGCATAACACACTACCACAAACTCAGTGGCTTAAAGCAATACACATTTGTTTTCTCCCAGTCACTATTGATCAGGAGTCTGGGCATCATCTGGCCTCAAAAGCCACTGCAGGTCCCATCAGGCTGCACAGTCAGGGTGTCAGCCTGGGCTGAGGTCTCATCTGGAGGCTCAACTAGGGAAGGATCCACTTTCCCACTCACATGGTCATTGGCAGGATTTGGTTTCTTGCAGATACAGGATTCATGACAACTTCCTACTTCAAGGTAAGCAATGAAGAGAAAAAGACTCTAGAGTGAGTAAACTGGCAAGACAGAGTGATACCTAACAATGGGATAATGGAAGGAACGTCTCATTGTCTTCATATATTATACTGGTTAGAAGCAAGTCACAGGTCCACATATACCCAAGAGGAGGAAATTACACGAAAATATGAATACCAGGAGAAGTTGGGTCCACCTTAAAGTCCACCTTAAAGTCCACCTTAAAGTCTCTCCACCACAATAAGAAATTCAAACCCAGATTTTCTGATTACAAATCCAATGTTCTTTCCATTTAATCATTTGATTATATGGTCCTTATCTGTAAAATGGGGATAGTATTTGCATATAACATACCCAGTTTTTATCATAAACAAATGAAATAGTGGATGTGAATGCACTCTATAAGTTGTAAAATACAATGTGAATTCAATAAACAGCTATTGTTATGTTATCCCCTTGCTTGTGATGTTTCTTGCCTGTCTAAATCCTATTCTTCCCTCGAGGGCCACCTCTATGATGTCCATCAACAGATGAATGGATAAAGAAGATGTGAGATATGTCACACAGACACACACACACACACACACACACACACACATACATATGAAATATATATATGAAATGGAATACTATGCAGCCATCCAAAAATAAAAACCCAAATCTTGCCATTTGCAATGATGTGGATGGAACTAGAGGGTATTATGCTTAGTGAAATAAGTCAATCAGAGAGAGACAACTACCATATGCTCTCTCTGATATGAGGAATTTGAGAGGCAGGGTGGGTAGTCATGGGGGGAAAGGAGGGAAAAATGAAACAAGATATGACTGGGGAGACAATCATACAACACTCTTAATCTCGGGAAACAAACTGAGTGTTGCTGGAGGGGAGGGGGTTTATGGATAGGGTGACTGGGTTATGGACATTGGGGAAGGTATGTGCTATGGTGAGTGCTATGAATTGTGTAAGACTGATGATTCACAGAACTGCATTACTGAAACAAATAATACATTATATGTTAATAAAAAATAAAAATAGGGGCACCTGAGTGGCTCAGTGAGTTAAACCTCTGCCTTCGGCTCAGATCGTGATCTCAGGGTCCTGGGATTGAGCCCCACATCAGGCTTTCTTCTCAGTGGGGATCCTGTTTCCCCCTCTCTCTCTGCCTCCCTCTTTGCCTAGTTGTGATCTGTCTCTGTGTCAGACAAATTAAAAAATCTTTAAAAAAATAAATAAAAATAAAAATAAAATAAGTAAAAATTAAAATAAATATAAATTTAAAAATAAAATAAAATATTATTTAAAATTTTAAAAAAAAAGGACCACCTCTATGTAGCCTCCTCCATGATGCATGTGTATCAATTGGGATTTGGTTCAGTTTCATGAAATAAGGAAACAAAATGATGACTCAAATAACATTGAAAGTAGAGCTGATAAGATAGATCCACAAAGTCACTGGGACTCCTTCCAGATCTCTGGTCTGCCTTGCCTGGAGTGTGGTCCTTGACCTCAAGGTCCAAAACAGCTACTAGAGCTTTAGTCATCATATCCCAAACCAACCAGCTAGGAAAAAAAAAAAACAAACTTTTTTTTATGAGTCTAATACTAGAAATAGATACTGTTAACAGTAACAAAATATTATTTTTATTTTTTATTTTTGTATTTTTTATTAACATATAATGTATTATTAACCCCAGGGTTACAGGTCTGTGAATCACCAGGTTTACACACTTCACAGCACTCACCATAGCACATACCTTCCCCAATGTCCATAACCCCACCAACCCCCCTCTCCCTGGCAACCCTCAGTTTGTTTTGTGACATTAAGAGTCTCTTATGGTTTGTCTCCCTCCCAATCCCATCTTGTTTCATTTATTATTTTCCTACCCCCCCACATTGCATCTCAACTTCCTCATATCAAGAAGATCATATGATAATTGTCTTTATCTGATTGACTTATTTCGCTAAGCGTAATACCCTCTAGTTCCATCCACATTGTTGAAAATGGCAAGATTTCATTTCTTTTGATGGCTGCATTAGTACTCTATTGTATATATATACCACATCTTCTTTACCCATTCATCTGTTGATGGACTTCCAGGTTCTTTCCATAGTTTGGCTATTGTGAACATTGCTGCTATAAACATTCGGGTGCACATGCTCCTTCTGATCACTACATTTGTATCTTTAGGGTAAATACCCAGTAGTGTGATTGCTGGGTCCTAAGGTAGCTCTATTTTCAACTTTTTGAGGAACGTCCATGCTGTTTTCCAGAGTGGTTTCACCAGCTTGCATTCCCACCAACAGTGTAGGAGGGTTCCCCTTTCTCTGCATCCTCACCAGCATCTGTCATTTCCCGACTTGTTAATTTTAGCTATTCTGACTGGTGTGAGGTGGTATCTCATTGTGCTTTTGATTTGTATTTCCCTGATGCCGAGTGATGTGGAGCACTTTTTCACGTGTCTATTGGCAATCTGCATATCTTCTTTGCAGAAATGCCTGTTTGTGTCCTTTGCCCATTTCTTGATTGGATTATTTCTTCATTGGGTGTTGCATTTGATAATTTCTTTATAAATTTTGGATACTAGCCCTTGATCTGATATGTCATTTGAAAATATCTTCTCCCATTCTCTCAATTGTCTTTTGGTTTTGTTAACTGTTTCCTTCGCTGTGCAAAAGCATTTGATCTTGATGAAGTCTCAGTTCATTTTTGTCCTTGCTTCCCTGGCCTTTGGCAATGTTCCCAGGAAGAAGTTGCTGTGGCTGAGGTCGAAGAGGTTGCTGCCTCTGTTCTCCTCAAGGATTTTGATGGATTCCTTTCTCACATTGAGGTCCTTCATCCATTTTGAGTCTATTTTAATGTATGGTGTAAGGAAATGGTCCAGTTTCATTTTTCTGCATGTGGCTGTCCAATTCCCCCAACACCATTTATTAAAGAGACTTTAATAAGGCTTTTTTCCATTGGACATTCTTTCCTGCTTTGTCGAAGATTAGTTGACCATAGAGTTGAGGGTCTATTTCTGGGCTCTCTATTCTGTTCCATTCATCTATGTGTCTGTTTTTGTGCCAGTACTACACTGTCTTGATGATGACAGCTTTGTAGTAGAGCTTGAAGTCTAGAATTGTGATGCCCCCAACTCTGGCTTTCTTTTTCAATATTCCTCTGGCTAATCTAGGTCTTTTCTGGTTCCATATAAATTTTAGGATTGTTTGTTCCATTACTTTGAAAAAAAATGGATGGGACTATGATAGGGATTGCATTAATTGTATAGATTGCTTGAGGTAGCATAGACATTTTCACCATATTTGTTCTTCCAATCCATGAGCATGGAAAAATTTTCCATTTCTTTGTGTCTTCCTCAATTTCTTTCATGAGTACTTTATAGTTTTCTGAGTATAGATTCTTTGCCTCTTTGGTTAGGTTTATTCCTAGTTATCTTGTGATTTGGGGTGCAGTTGTAACTGGGATAGACTCCTTAATTTCTCTTTCTTCTGTCTTGCTGTTGGTGTAAAGAAATGCAATTGATTTCTGTGCATTGATTTTATATCCTGACACTTTACTGAATTCCTGTACAAGTTCTAGCAGATTTAGAGTGGAGTCTTTTGGGTTTTCCACATAGAGTATCATATCATCTGCAAAGAGTAATAGTTTGACTTCTTCTTTGCTGATTTGGATGCCTTTAATTTCCTTTTGTTGTTTGATTGCTGAGGCTAGTTCTAGTACTATGTTGAATAGCAGTGGTGATAATGAACATCCTTGCCTTTTTCCTGACCTTAGCAGAAAAGCTCTCAGTTTTTCTCCATTGAGAATGATATTTGCAGTGGGTTTTTCAAACATGGCTTTGATTATATCGATGTATGTACCCTCTATCCCTACACTTTGCAGAGTTTTGATCAGGAAATGATGCTGTACTTTGTCAAATGCTTTTTCAGCATCTATTGAGAGTATCATATGATTCTTGTTCTTTATTTTATTAATGTATTGTATCACATTGATTGGCGGATGTTGAACCAACCTTGCAGCCCTGGAATAAATCCCACTTGGTCGTGGTGAATAATCCTTTTAATGTACTGCTGGATCTTATTGTCTAGTATTTTGGTGAGAATTTTCACATCTGTGTTCATCAAGGATATTGGTCTGTAATTCTCTTTTTTGATGAGATCCTTATCTGGTTTTGGGATCAAGGTAATGCTGGCCTCATAAAATGAGTTTGGAAGTTTTCCTTCCATTACTATTTTTTGGAACAGTTTCAGGAGAATAAGAATTATTTCTTTTTTAATTGCTTGGTAGAATTCCCCTGGAAAGTCGTCTGGCCCTGGGCTCTTGTTTCTTGGGAGATTTTTGATAACTGCTTCAAATCTCCTTACTGGTTATGCATCTGTTCAGGTTTTCTATTTCTTCCTGGTTCAGTTGTGGTAGTTTATATGTCTCTAGGAATACATCCATTTCTTCCAGATTGTCAAATTTGCTGACATACAGTTGCTCATAATATGTTCTTATAATTGTTTGTATTTCTTTGGTGTTGGTTGTGATCTCTCTTCTTTCACTCATGATTTTATTTATTTGTGTCCTTTCTCTTTTCTTTTTGATAAGTCTAGCCAGGGGGTTGTCAATCTTATTAATTCTTTCAAATTAATTAATGCTCCCCCCTCTCTGGTTCATTTTCAAAGAACCATATCCTAGTTTCATTGATTTGTCCTATTGTTTTTTTGGTTTCTATTTCATTGATTTCTCCTTGATCTTTATTATTTCTCTTCTCCTGCTGGATTTAGGCTTCTTTGTTGGTCTTTCTCCAACTTCTTTAAATTTAGGGTTAGTTTGTGTATTTGAGACCTTTCTTGTTTCTTGAGAAAGTCTTGTACCGCTATATATTTTCCTCTCAGAACTGCCTTTTCTGTGCCCCACAGATATTGAACTGTTGTGTTTTCATTATCATTTGTTTCCATGAATTTCCTCAATTCTTCTTTCATTTCCTGGTTAACCCATTCATTCTTTAGTAGGATACTCTTTAGTCTCCATTTATTTGGGTTCTTTCCAGATTTCCTCTTGTGATTGAGTTCTAGTTTCAGAGCATTGTGGTCTGAAAATATGCAGGGAATGATCCCCATCTTTTGATACCAGTCGAGACCTGATTTATGACTCAGGATGTGATCTTTCTGGAGAATGTTCCATGTGCACTAGAGAAGAATGTATATTCTGTTTCTTTGGGATGGAATGTTCTGAATGTATCTGTGATGTTCATCTGGTCCATTGTGTCACTTAAGGCCTTTATTTCCCTGTTGATCTTTTGCTTGGATAATCTGTACATTTCAGTGAAAGGAGTGTTAAAGTCCCCTACAATTATTGTATTATTGTTGATGTGTTTCTTTGATTTTGTTATTAATTGGTTTATATAGTTGGCTGCTCCCATCTTAGGGGCATAGATATTTAAAATTGTTAGATCTTCTCATTGGAAAGACACTTTGAGTATGCTATCATGTCCTTCCTCATCTCTTATTATAGTATTTGGCTTAAAATTGAATTGATCTAATATAAGGATTGCCACCTCAGCTTTCTTTTGATATTCGTTAGCATGGTAAATTGTTTTCCATGCCCTCACTTTAAATCTGGAAGTGTCCTTGGATCTGAAATGAGTTTTTTGTAGACAGCATATTGATGGATTTTGTTTTTTTATTTTTTCTGATACCCTGTGTCTTTTGATTGGGGCATTTAGCCCATTTACATTCAGGGTAACTATTGAGAGATATGAATTTAGTGCCATTGCATTGCCTGTAAGGTGACTGTTACTGTTTATTGTCTCTGTTCCCTTCTGATCTACTACTTTTAGGCTCTCTCTTTGCTTAAAGGACACCTTTCAATATTTTATGTAGGGCTGGTTTGGTGTGTACAAATTCTTTCAGTTTTTGTTTGTCCTAGAAGCTTTTTATCTCTCCTTCTATTTTCAGTGATAGCCTAGATGGATATAGTATTCTTGGCTACATGTTTTTCTCATTTAGTGCTCCAATATATCATGCCAGTTCTTTCTGGCCTGCCAGGTCTCTGTGGATAAGTCTGTTGCCAATCTAATATTTTTACCATTGTATGCTACAGACTTCTTGTCCTCAACTGCTTTCAGGATTTTTTTCTTTGTTGCCAATACTTGTAAATTTCATTATTAGATGATGGGGTGTGGACCTATTTTTATGGATTTTGAGGGGGGTTCTCTGTGCCTCCTGGATTTTGATGCTTGTTCCCTTTACCATATTAGGGAAGTTCTCTACAATAATTCTTTCCAATATACCTTCTGTTCCCCTCTCTCTTTCTTCTTCTTCTGGAATCCCAATTATTGTAATGTTGTTTTATCTTATGGTATCACTTATCTCTCTAATGCTCTCCTCGTGGTCCAGTAGTTCTTTGTCTCTGTTTTTCTCAGCTTCTTTGTTCTCTGCCATTTGGTCTTCTATATCACTAATTCTCTCTTCTTCCTCATATATCCTAGCAGTAAGAGCCTCCATTTTTTTATTGCACTTTATTAATAGCTTTTTAAATTTCAACTTGGTTAGATTTTAGTTCTTTTATTTCTCCAGGAAAGGCTTTTATTTCTCAAGACAATGTTTCTCTAATATCTTCCATGCCTTTTTTGAGCCCGTCTAGCACCTTGAGCATCGTCATCTGAACTCTAGATCTGACATATTACCAATGTCTGTATTGTAGGTCCCTGGCCTTTGGTACTGCCAAAAGGCCAGGGACCTAATTTTTAGGTCTTAATTTAAATATATATATATATTTTTTTTAATTTTGTGGTGAGTTTTTCCACCTTGTCATTTTATCCAGATAATATATGAAGGAGCGAATAAAATACTAAAAAGGTGGCAAAGACCCCAGGAAAATGTGCTTTAACCAAATCAGAAGAGACCCCAAGTCATGCGGGGAAGAAAGGGGGTAGAAAGAAGTTCAGAGAAAAAAAAAATTTAAAGAAAAAATATTAAAAAAGAAAAAATATATATGTTAGATTGGTAATAGAACAGGGTCACCCACTTAATTTTGAAAGTATTTTGTTCTCTTAGAAGAAACTACCTCCCAAATGTTAAAGAATGAAAAACATATAGAAGTGTAAACATGATGAAGGGATGGAATGACTATAAAGATGAAAAAAAATTATTTTTAATTTCTAAAAAATGAGTTGATAAGTTGGTTGGGAGAATAATGAAAAAGAAAGTGGAGAAAATTTGCTTAGGCTGAAGACCAGAACAAAGCCCTGTGTTAGATTTAGGGTATATTTTGATCTATTAGAAGACGTTGAATCCCAAATTTTTTAGAAGAAAAAACCCTATGTGTATACTAAAAATAAAGTTAGATACAATGAAGGATAAAATATGATTAGAATAATGAAGTTTCAAAAAAGATTTTTATGAAAGGTATTATTAAGATTAACTAATTTAAAAATGTTAAAAGAGGAAATGGTAAAAGTTTTTAAAAATTAGCATAAGAAAAAAATAAAATTATAAAAATTATTTAACTTTGCAAGACTAAAGAATCATGGGGAGAAAGCCATGAATTCCATGCTTTGCTTTCTCCTTCTCTGGAATTCTGCTGTTCTCCTTGGTAAGAGAACTTGGTTGTGGCTGGATTTCTTGCTGATCTTCTTGGGGAGGGGCCTGTGGCAGTGATTCTTACGTGCCTTTAACCGAAGCAGAATTGCACCGCCCTTACCAGGCGCCAGGCTAAGTAATCCACTTGGGTTTGCTTTCGGGAGCTTTTGTTCCCTGAACACTTTCTTTAGAGTTCCAGAGGATGGGAATGAAAATGGCTGCCTCCCAATCTCTGGCTGGGAGAAGCCGAGAGCTTGGGGCTCCACTCTTCAATGTGCCCTTGGAGAAAAGCACTCAATCATTCCTGTCTCCTGGCCTCTGGCTGTGCTCCGAGCTCACCCAGACACCCTCAATCCTTCAGTGACCCTGCGGGACCTGAGGCCATACTGTCTCTTCGTGGGCTTCACCCCAGCTTAGCCTCTGGAGCAATGTCCCTCAGTGGAGCAGACTTTTAAAAGTTCTGATTTTGTGCTCCGTTGTTCCACCACTTGCCAGGAGCCAACCCCTCACCCTGCAGTCTATCTTCCCATTACTTTGGATTCACTTTGCCAGTCCTACCTTTCAGAAAATGGTCAATTTTCTCTTTCTAGAATTGCTGCTCTTCTTCTCTTCAATCTCCTGTTGGATTTTTAAGTATTCAGAATGGTTTGATAAGCTCTCTAGCTGATCTCCTGCTACCTGATGTCATCTCAGTCTGCTACTTCTCCACCATCTTGACTCCTCTCAAAAATATTTTTATAGATACCTCTTAGAAGTACTTGGATTCATGTTCTGATGAGAAATGTGTCCTATAGTCTTATAGCTATAAATGGTTGCAATAGAGACTGCCTCCAGACACAGCTTTCCACTGGCTATATTGATACCTTAAATAGCGTTGGGTTCTGTGACTAAGAAGGAGGAAGAGAATGAATTTGGGGACAATAAATAGTTTTTGCCACAGGGTATCTTGGAAACATCAGGTATACACATATACCTGGAGGAAAGGATATAGTAAGTATCAGCAGCTTGCAATCAGATTGTAGAGAGTCTAAAATTCCAGGCTTAGGAGTTGGTCTTCATTTGGTATCTAATAAGAAGCTATAGCATGATGAAGGGGGCTTGGGGGAGCTCAATGTAAGGATGGCTTCAGAGTTAGAGAATTTTAGTTCTAGAACTTTTGTAATATAGCAAGATATTGAAAAGGTCAGAATGCTGCTTGAATGGTGACAGCAAAGAATTAAATAAGAGAAAAAAAAGAATTAAATAAGAGAGATATTTTAAAGGAAGAATCCAATTATGTGTAAAAATCCCAACACTGGAGGGTATGCAGAAAGCCACAGTCTCCTTCATCCTTACTTGAAGTCAAAATTCTTAAAACACAACCACCATTACTGGCCAGCTACTAATGTGCCCACACAGTGGAGGGCCACATGCAGCCCCTCCATGAGAGGAACCAGTAGCGATCTCAGGACTCAATGCTTGAAAGCCTGACTCACTGTCATGTCCCCTTCCTCCTCAAGAGGTTGGAGATACCTAGCCCAAGATCAGAGAGATCTGCAGGCAGCCTTAACTTCTGCCACGGGGCCATAGCAATAGACAACCTGAGGTAGGGGATCAGCCAGGTGAGAAACCCAATGTGGAAAAATAACCTTTTTTCCCTACCCAGTCAGAGAGTTGTCAGGAAAGATTCTACTTCAGTGACCATGGAAAGAAAGAAAGAAATCCCTAAAGTTTTTTCTCAGAAAGTTGGGCTATAGAACAAGTGATTCACTCTCAATGTATTTTGAGATGTTGCCAAAAGATCTACTTTTAAAATTTTATCTGTAAATATGACATGACAGTAATAGAACAAAATCTCCTGAATTGGAATTTATTAGGAAGAGTAGAGAAAAGGAAGAAATTTAAAACCTATGACCATGTAGCAATTTCCCATCTTTTAAAAAAGACTAATATGACATTATTTACTTTCTTAATAGAAGACAAAGTTGAACTTCTGACCTCAGACTGTGGCTTATGTCTATGAATTTTCTTCTAATCATGTAAGCAATTATTTGATGAAACCACTTTGGAAGGAAATGAGATCATTACTAGGAAGCAAATCCTTCTTTTTCTAAAATAAATCTCTTAAGAATTCATATATCCGAGGGGGACAAGATGGCGGGGAGGTAGGAGGAGGAGCCTTTTCAACCTGTACCCTAAAGTGAGCTGATTACCTACCAAAGAACTCCAATCACCCATGAAATCAGCGTGAGATCAGAATTATACATGTCTGGATCTCTACAGGGGCAGAAGACACCAGTGGGCAGGTAAAGCGGTGTGGGAACGGTGGACTGATATCAGAAGATAAACAAAAGGGGGAGTGAGCCACCAGAGGCGACCGGTTGGAAAGTAATACCCCCAATACAAGCGAGAGTGCCCTGCATCTGGGGACTAGCATTAACTTGGAGACTGGTTGAAAGCACTCCAAAAGAGCAAAGGATTTCAGGGGGGTGGGAATTGTGGGAATCGGGGTGGCTAGGGACAGGGGCTTAAGTCCCCGGTCCCAGGACAGCCTCCCTTGGCACTGAGCCAGAGAGTGCGGTGGAGAAACAAGGTCTTGGTCCCTAAGCGGCCAGCGCACCCGAGAACGCATGGGGTCCGGCTCCTGTGAGGGGATGGGAGCCATGCGGGACAGCAGAACACGCGAGCCCTGCTATAGAGCCTGAGATGCGTGTGCCCTGCATCCTCCCCTGAGAGAGGTACAAAGGCCCAGCTGGCGCCCTTTGATACGCGCCATTGTTTCAGAGCCTAAGATCCGTGCACCAAACTCTCTCCCCAGAGAGGTCCACGAAGGCCCAGCCTGATGCTTTCAGACCTGCGCCCTGTTCTCAGAGCCTGAGACCCACGCGTGACCCACAGCCTCACCTGAAAGAGGTGCGTGCAAGCTGGGTCCTCTTAGACCCAGAAAGACCAGGTACTCCCAGCTCCAGCCAGCGAGAAAATCTCAGTGTGTGATTGCTGCTTGGAACCTCTCTGGCAGTCTGGAGCTGTCCAGACAGCCGCCTCTGCCCTGGCTTTGGGTACAAGCAAAAGATCCTGCATCCCCAGGGACCGTGACTTGGAATCTGCTCTGCAGCGGCCAAGGGGGAACTTATTTGGGCTCTGCAGCCAGACTGAGGCTTCTCTCTGAGAAGGAGGTCAGGGTGCATGCAGTTTGTTTTCCTCTAAAACTACAAAAACCATCAAAAGCGGCCAAGGTGAGAGAAATAAAAAGTGAATAAACATAAAAACCGCCAGAGAACAAAAGCCTGAAAAAAAAACAGTTTCCTCAGAGCCCACCCCCTTGAGGGGGGCGGGAGGACTTAACTCAGGGAACATCACTGACTGAAAACCCACAGGGCAGGCCCCTCCCCCAGAAAACAAACCAAGAAAGGAGAAAAAAAAAAAGGACAAGAGAACAACCACCACTATTTCATGGGAAAACTTTTATTTTTTACTCGTTCCCACTATTTTGGTTCATTTTTTTTTAAGATTTTATTTATTTATCAGAGAGAGAAGGGGAGAGAGCGAGCACAGGCAGACAGATTGGCAGGCAGAGGCAGAGGGAGAAGCAGGCTCCCTGCTGAGCAAGGAGCCCCATGCGGGACTTGATCCCAGGACGCTGGGATCATGACCTGAGCCGAAGGCAGCTGCCCAACCAACTGAGCCACCCAGGCGTCCCTTTTTTTTATATATAGATAATTTTTTTAACCTCTTTACCATCACAGTGAGCTGTCCAGTACATCAAATTCCATAATAACCTCCCAACCTGAACTTTTTGATACATACACCGATGTTTTTCTTTTGCATTTCTATTTTTTGAATTTCTTTTTTTTAATTTTAGTTTAGTTTTGTCTAGTTTATTCCTTTTTTATTTTTATTTTCTAATATTCATATAGAGTTAAACTTCAAAGTAATCCCCTTTCCCCAATCAATACTACCCCTATAGGTAAACCAATTTTTAATCCCCCTTTATCTTAGGAAAGTTGAGTCCTTTAACAAAGATATCAAGATGCATCCAGGAAGAATCAAAACAAACTTCCTCACCCACACTGAGAATTTAGAACCACACTCCCATCTTTTTCTTCCACCACTGTTTCTGTGTTTTTGTGTTTGTCCTGACAGTATATAAATCTTTCACTTGGGGTTCTTTTTGACGAGGTTCTTCCTTTATTTGCATATATATATATTTTTCTCTTGTCATACACTTTTATCAGTCTTTTTGTTTGTCTGTTTTTGTTTTGTCTGTTTTATCAGTCTTTTTGTTTGTTCAGCCCATTTGGGCTGAACCTTCTCTTTCATCTTCCCTTTCTTTCCTGTCTCTCTCTCTCTCTCTCTCTCTCTTTTATTTTTTCTTTTTCTTTTCTTTTGTCTCTCGTTTGGGTGGGGAATCCAGATTGCTCAAAAGTGTTCCAGGGTGCACCTTGACTGCACTACAGTCAGTACATCCAGCTACCTCTGCTTTCACTCATCTCTCACCAAAATGACTAGGAGGAGGAATGCCCAACAGAAGAAAAATACAGAGGATGGACCTTCTGCAACAGAGCTAACTGCTATCAACATAGACAATATGTCGGAAAGAGAATTCAGGCTAACAATTATCCAGGCAATAGCTAGGTTGGAGAAAGCCATGGATGACCAAACGGAATTGATTCGGGCCAAACTGAAAATGACCAGAGATCATGTTTTAAATGTTAGGGAAGAGCTGAAAGCTACCAGGGCTGAGGTTCACAATGCTCTCAATGAGTTCCAATCTAATCTAAATTCTCTCAAAGCTAGGGTAACTGAGACAGAAGATAGAATTAGTGATCTGGAGGACAAACAGATAGAGAGAAGGATCAGGAGGAAGCCTGGAACAAACAGCTTAGAAACTACGAAAACAGAATCAGGGAAATAAATGATGCCATGAAACGTTCCAACATCAGAATTATTGGAATCTCTGAAGGGGAGGAGAAAGAAAGAAGTCTAGAAGACATAGTGGAACAAGTTCTTCATGAAAATTTTCCCAATCTCGTGAATGGAACCAGCGTTCATGTACTGGAGGCTGAACGGTCTCCACACAAGATTATACATTCCAAAAAAACATCATGACACCTGACAGTCAAATTGAAAAATCATATTTGTAGGTATAATCTCTTGAAAGCCGCTAGGACAAAGAGGCTCCTTACTTACAGAGGAAAGCCCATCAGAATAACGTCAGACCTGTCCACAGAGACCTAGCAAGCCAGAAAGGGCTGGCAAGATATATTCATGGCACTAAATGAGGAGAACATGCAGCCAAGAATACTTTATCCAGCAAGACTGACATTCAAAATGGATGGAGAGATAAAGAGTTTCCAAGACCAGCAAGGCTTAAAAGACTATGCAACCACCAAGCCAACACTGCAGGAAATATTAAGGGAGGTTCTATAAAAGAGGAAAAATCCTAAGAATAGCATTGAACAGAAATATAGAGACAATCTACACAAAGAAAGACTTCAAAGGTAACACGATATCAATAAAAACATATCTCTCAATAATTACTCTCAATGTGAATGGCCTAAATGCGCCCATAAAATGGCACAGGGTTGCAGATTGGATAAAATGACAGGACCCATTCATATGTTGTCTACAAGAGGCCCATTTTGAACCTAAAGATACACCCAGGCTGAAAGTGAAGAGATGGAGAAGGATTTTTCATGCCAGTGGGCCTCAAAAGAAGGCCAGGGTAGCGATTCTCATATCAGACAAATCAGATTTTAAACTAAAGACTGTAGTCAGATATACAGAAGGACACTACATAATCCTTAAAGGGACTATCCACCAAGATGATCTAACAATTGTAAATATCTATGCCCCCAATATGGGAGCAGCCAATTACATAAGAAAACTGTTAATCAAGATAAAAAGTCATATTGATATGAATACACTAATAGTAGGAGATCTTAACATGCCTCTTTCAGAAATAGACAGATCATCAAAGCAGAAAATCAATAAAGAAACAAGAGCATTGAATGACACATTGGACCAGATGGACCTCATAAATATATAGAGAACATTCCACCCTAAAACAGCAGAATACTCATTCTTCTCAAGTGCACATGGAACATTCTCCAGAATAGACCACATACTGGGTCACAAATTAGGACTCAACCAATACCAAAAGACTGAGATTATTCCCTGCATATTCTCAGATCGCAATGCTTTGAAACTGGAGCTCAATCACAAGGAAAAGTTCCGAAGGAACTTAAACACCTATAAGTTAAAGACCACCTTGCTTAAGAATGCTTGGATCAACCAGGAGATCAAAGAAGAACTGAAACAATTCATGGAAACCAATGAGAATGAAGACACTTCAGTCCAAAACCTATGGGATACAGCAAAGGTGGTTCTAAGGGGGAAATACATAGCCATCCAAGCCTCCCTCAAAAAAATTGAAAAATCCAGAATACACCAGCTGTCTCTACACCTTAAAGAACTGGAGAATCAACAACAAATCAAACCAACTACACACATAAGAAGGGAAATAATCAAGATTAGAGCTGAGATCAATGAGGTAGAAACCAGAGATACAGTAGAACGTATCAATAAAACTAGAAGCAGGTTTTTTGAAAGAATCAATAAGATTGATAAACCATTGGTGACACTAATCCAAAAGAAAAGAAAGAAAGCCCAAATTAATAAAATTATGAATGAAAAGGGAGAGATTAGAACCAACACCAAGGAAGTAGAAACAATCATCAGAAGTTATTATCAACAGTTACATGCCAATAAGCTTAGCAACCTAGATGAAATGGATGCATTCCTGGAAAACTATATACTCCCAAAATTGAACCAGAAAGAAATTGACACCTGAATAGACCAATATCTAGTAACGAGATTGAAGCAGTGATCAAAAACCTCCCAAAAAACAAGAGCCCAGGACCTGAAAGATTCCCTGGGGAATTCTACCAAACTTTCAAAGAAGAAATAACACCTATTCTCCTGAAGCTGTTTCAAAAGATTGAAGCAGAAGGAAAACTTCCAGACTCTTTCTATGAAGCCAGCATTACCCTGATCCCCAAGCCAGGCAAAGACTCTACCAAAAAGGAGAATTTCAGACCAATATCACTGATGAATATGGATGCTAAGATTCTCAACAAGATCTAGCAAACAGGATCCAACAGCACATTAAAAAGATTATCCACCATGACCAGGTGGGATTTATCCCTGGGCTACAAGGATGGTTCAACATTCACAAATCAATAAATGTGATAGAACAAATTAATATAAGAGACAAGAACCACATGGTTCTCTCAATAGATGCAGAAAAAGCATTTGACAAAATCCAGCATCCGTACCTGATTAAAATGCTTCAAAGTATAGGGATAGAGGGAACAATCCTGAACTTCATATAATCTATCTATGAAAGACCCACAGAAAATATCATCCTCAATGGGAAAAAGCTCACAGCCTTCCCTTTGAGATCAGGAACAAGACAAGGATGCCCACTTTCACCACCCTTGCTCAACATAGTATTAGAAGTCCTAGCAATAGCAATCAGACAACAAAGAGAAATAAAAGGTATCCAAATTGGCAATGAAGAAGTCAAACTCTCTCTCTTTGCAGATGACATGATTCTTTTTATGGAAAACCCAAAAGACTCCACCCCCAAACTGCTAGAACTCATACAGCAATTCACCAACATGGCAGGATACAAAGTCAATGTACAGAAATTAGTGGCTTTCTTATACACTAACAATGAAAATACAGAAAGGGAAATTAGAGAATCGATTCCATTTACTATAGCACCAAGAACCATAAGATACCTGGGAATAAACCTAACCAAAGAGGTAAAGGTTCTGTACTCGAGGAACTACAGAACACTCATGAAAGAAATTAAAGAAGATACAAAAAGATGGAAGACCATTCCATGCTCTTGGATCGGAAGAATAAACATTGTTAAAATGTACTGCCTAGAGCAATCTATACTTTTAATGCCATTCCGATCAAAATTCCACCAGTATTCTTCAAAGAGCTGGAGCAAATAATCCAAAAATTTGTATGGAATCAGAAGAGACACCGAATTGCTAAGGAAATGTTGAAAAACAAAAATAAAACTGGGGGCATCACGTTACCTGATTTCAAGCTTTATTACAAAGCTGTGATCACCAAGACAGCATGGTACTGGCATAAAAACAGACACATAGACCAGTGGAACAGAGTAGAGAGCCCAGATGTGGACCTTCAACTCTATGGTCAATTAATCTTCAACAAAACAGGAAAAAATATAGAGTGGAAAAAAGACAGTCTCTTCAATAAATGGTGCTGGGAAAACTGGGCAGCTATATGTAGAAGAATGAAACTTGACCATTCTCTTACACCGTACACAAAGATAAACTCAAAATGGATAAAAGACCTCAACATGAGACAGGAATCCATCAGAATCCTAGAGGAAAACATAGGCAGTAACCTCTTCGATATCAGCCACAGCAACTTCTTTCAAGATATGTCTCCAAAGGCAAAGGAAACAAAAGCAAAAATAACCTTTTAAGACTTCATCAAAATCAAAAGCTTCTGCACAGCAAAGGAAACAGTCAAAGAAAAAAAAAAACAAAGAGGCAACCCACGGAATGGGAGAAGATATTTGTAAATGACAGTACAGACAAAAGGTTGATATCCAGGATCTAGAAAGAACTCCTCAAACTCAACACACACAAAACAGACAATCATATCAAAAAATGGGCAGAAGATATGAACAGACACTTCTCCAATGAAGACATACAAATGGCTATCAGACACATGAAAAAATGTTTATCATCACTAGCCATCAGGGAGATTCCAATTAAAACCACATTGAGATATCACCTTTTACCAGTTAGAATGGCCAAAATTAACAAGACAGGAAACAACATGTGTTGAAGGGGATGTGGGGAAAGGGGAACCCTCTTACACTGTTGGTGAGAATGCAAGTTGGTGCAGCCTCTTTGGAGAACAGTGTGGAGATTTCTCAAGAAATTAAAAATAGAACTTCCCTATGACCCTGCAATTGCACCCCTGGGTATTTAACCCAAAGATACAGATGTCGTGAAAAGAAGGGCCATCTGTACCCCAATGTTTATAGCAGCAATGGCCACAGTCGCCAAACTATGGAAAGAACCAACATGCCCTTCATTGGACGAATGGACAAGGAAAATGTGGTCCATATACACTATGGAGTATTATGCCTCCATCAGAAAGGATGAATACCCAACTTTTGTAGCAACATGGGCGGGACTGGAAGAGATTATGCTGAGTGAAATAAGTCAAGTGGAGAGAGTCAATTATCATATGGTTTCACTTATTTGTGGAGCATTACAAATAGAATGGAGGACAAAGGGAGTTAGAGAGGAGAAGGGAGTTGGGGGAAATTGGAAGGGAAGGTGAACCATGAGAGACTATGGACTCTGAAAAACAATCTGAGGGGTTTGAAGTGGCGGGGTGGTGGGAGGTTGGGGTACCAGGTGGTGAGTACTATAGAGGGCATGGATTGCATGGAGCACTGGGTGTGGTGTAAAAATAATGAATACTGTTATGCTGAAAACAAAAAAATTTAAAAATTTTTTTAAAAAAGAATTTACATATCCACTTGTAAATGCTTAAAAAAACTGAATACATTAAAACAACAACAACAACAATTCTGATTTGTTCATCACTTCAGTGATTGCTATGCCTTGTTTAGCTGAATGAGATCCAAAACTACCTCAAAAATGTATTAAAAATAGCAAACCAAAAATGAACAGAGCATAGGCAATCAAAGCCAGACGAGTGTTAAAGTAGTCACACCATAAATAGAAGAAATGAGAAGATCAGGAGAAAAGGTAAAAGCAACAACCAGAATGCTTTTTTTTTTCCCCAAAAGACTTTTATTCATTTATTTATTTGACAGAGAGGGACACAATGAAAGAGGGAATACAGCAGGGAGTATGGGAGAGGGAGCAGGCTTCCCACTGAGCAAGGAGCCCACATTCAGGGCTCTATCCCAGGACCCCGGGATCATGACCTGAGCTGAAGGCAGACACTTAGCAACTGAGCCACCCAGGTGCCCCTGGAATGATTCTGTAACATGTACCCAGATTCCCAAGTGAGAAAATGGGTTACTTCTTACATTGTTTGAAGTTTTTTTGGAATGCTGCCATGGTTTACACATTCGGAGATGGTGAGAGTTGTTTCTTTGTAAAGCAGCATTCTCTCCTGTAGTAGGGGTGTGATTATAGAAGTAACACAGAGCAAACTGCCTTCTTACACTCCCCCTATAAGTAGGACTACATTGTAGGACCTCTAATTCCCAGGATTGATGAATCCCTTTGAGAATTGTTAAATTATCCCTTTTATGTTCAGCGGTCAGAGTGGTGTGTTCTATGATGAAATTTATCACTCTACAACTTAAAAAAAAAAGATTTTATTTTTTTATTTGACAAAAAGGGAAAAAAATCACAAGCCAGGATGAGCAGCAGATGGAGAGGGAGAAGCAGGCTTCCCATCGAGCAGGGATTCCCAATGTGGGACTCAACGCCAGGACCCTGGGATCATGACCTGAGCCAAAGGCAACTGCGATTTGGGCTGTGCATGTGCCTGGCATTTAGAGTGCTTTCTCACAGGGTTCTGGCCATGACCACCCAAGACCATGGTCCAGGCCCAGGTAGCTCCCCTGAAGGCCTCTGCCCCCAGAAACAAGTTCGCCGGGGGTTTCTGGCCTATTCTCTTGAGCTTTCTGCCCAAACTAATATTGATTTGGGCAGAAATCTCAAGACAATTGGCCAGCATTGTGTGGTGATTCGGTACACATGCATGCCCCGTGTTTGGAGTGCTTTCTCTCTAGGTGGGTGTTGCAACCTTCTGGGACCATGGGTCGGACCCATGAGGATCCCCTGAGAGCCCCTGATGAGGTGAACTCCCTGGGGGCAGAGTTGAGGGAGGGTGTCAGGTGGAGCCTCAGGCTCTGAGATTGTGGTCCAGGGGGCGCCAAAGGTGGGGGTGGTCTCAGAGGGGCATGCAGGTTTCTCCCGCTCTGAGAGTTTTACACAGCTCCAGACAACACTGTTTCCTCCTGGGTGACAGGCAGAGTCCTGGGGTATGGTTCAGGGGTACCCAGTCTGGAGGGCCTGGGGGCCAAGCCGCTCAGGACAGAAGAATGAAAACCCAACCTAGGTTTAGGGTTAGGGCCTAGGGGTATGGCAGGCCCAATCTGCTGGCGCAGAGGTGGGGTCCGTGGAGGACTGAGTTGAGTGCAGGGGTCAGATGGCACCTCAAGCTCTGGGGGTGGTCTCAGGGGGCAGGCAGTTTTTTCCTGATCTGAGGGTGCTGCACAGCTCCAAACGGCATGGTTTCCTCCTGGGTGGCAAGTGGACTCCTGGGGTGTGGCTCAAAGGGTGTGGCTGGGGGGTTTTGGGGTCCAGGCTTCTGGGAACATAAGCCTGAAAACCCAACCAAGGGTTAGGATTAAGGCCTAAGGGGCATGGCTGGCCTGATCTGCCAGCACTGAGGCAATCTTCCAGCAGGCTGAGTAGAGAATGGGGTTGGCTGGCATTCTGAGGTGATTCATGCTGTGCATGCACCTGGTGTTTAGAGTGCTTTCTCCTAGGGTTTGGGCCACGACAACTAGGGACCACAAGCCAGGCCCAGGCAGCTCCCCTGAAAGCCCCCACCACTGGAAGCAAGTTCGCTGGGGGTTTCAAGCCAATTCTCACGAGCTTTCTGCCCAAATCAATATGGATTTTGGTGGAAAGCTTGTGAGAATTGGTCGGCGTTTTGCAGCAATTTAAGCCTTGTACACGCTTGATGTTTGGAGCACTATCTCACTAGGTACATGTTACCACCTTCAGGGACCACAGGCCAGACCCATGAGGTTCCCCTGAGGACCCCCACTGAGGTGAGCTCCCCTGGGCAGAGTGGAGGGTGGAGTTCAGGCTGATGGTCAGGCTCTGGGTTTGTGGCCTGGGTGAGGGGCACCACAGGGGGGGGTGCAGGTTTCTCCCATTCTGAGGGTTCTGTGCAACTCCAAATGACATGGTTTCCTCCTGGGTGGCAGATGGAGTCCTGTGGTGTGGCTCAGAGTTCCCCAATCTGGAGGGCTTGGGGGCCAAGCCTCTAGGGACAGAAGCCTGAAAACCCAACCCAGGGTTAGGGCTTAGTGGCAAGGCAGGCCTGATCTTCCAGCGCTGAGGCAGAATCCCCAGGGGGCTGAGTACAGGGATGTGTTGGCTGCACATGAGCCTTGGTGTTTTGGGCCATGATCACTCAGTACCATGAGCCAGGCCTAGGCGGTTCCCCTGAAGGCCCCTACCATCAGAAGCAAGTTTGCTGGGGGTTTCTGGCCAATTCTCATGAGCTTTCTGCCCAAATCAATATTGATTTGGGCAGAAAGCTCGTGAAAATTGCCTGGCATTCTGCAATGATTCAATCCACACACCGTGTGTGATTTGGAGCGCTTTCTCACTAGGTTCATGTTGTGACCACGTGGGACCATGGGCCAGGCCTACGTGGTTCCCCTGAGTGCCCCATCTCCAGAGTGAGTTCGCTGGGATTACTGGCCAATTCTCACAAGTCTCCTGCCCAAATTGGTTTTGACTGAGATCTCTCAAGCATTGGAATAAGTTTTTTTTTAATTTATTATTTATTTGACAGAGAGAGACACAACACAGGCAGGGGGCAGGGGGAGAGGGAGAAGCAGGCTCCCGCCAAGCAGGGAGCCCGATGTGGGGCTCGATCCCAGGACCCTGGGATCATGACCTGAGCCGAAGTCAGACACTTAATGACTGAGCCACCCAGGTGCCCCTGGAATAAGTTTTCATGAGATTTGGAATAGATCTCACTGGATTTGGACTGAGGTCATGTGATGTCTCTGAGTTCTTGCAATATTTCAAATGACTTCTCACAAGATTTCTACCCAATTTTCATGAGAATTCTACCTAAATTGATAGATCTGGGTAAAATTCTCGTTAATAATTGCCCAAGTTCTCAGGAGATTTGGACTGAGATCTCTTGTGCTTTGAAATAAGTTCTCACAAGATTTGGACTGGGATCTCACAGGATTGGGACTGATATTGTGTGATGTCACTAAGCTGTCACAATATTTGAAATTCTCACAATATTTCTATCCAATTGTCACAAGAATTTTGCCCAAATCAATACTTTGGGCAGAATTCTCATTAGAATTGCCCCAGTTCTCAGGAGATTTTCAATGAGATCTCTCAAGCTTTGGAATAAGTTCTCATCTTATATTCAGAATGAGTTCTCATGATATTTGGGTAAAAATCTCACAAGTACTGCCTAAGTTCTCATGAGATTTGAACTGAGATCTCATACCTCCTGTGGTGGGAACCCACACTGCCCCTCCTTCCATCACCTCACAATGCAGCTCACCACTTCATCCAGCGACAAGAAAGGGCATTGTAGCATTTTCCAGCGTTTCACACTGGAACTCACCACTACCACCAGTGCAGGCAAGCAGCAGTGTCATGTCCCCTTGCTCCTTTCACAGTACAACTCACCACTGCCTCCAGTGGCACTCATCAGCACTGCAAAGCATTCCAGCGTCCCTTCTACTGCTGCTGATCACTGCCTCCAGTGGCGGTAACAGACACTGCCTCTCCTTCCAGCATCTCGCCCTACAGCTCACCACTGCCTCCAGTGGTAGGAAGCAGCACTGTCACTCCTTGCAGCATCCTAAACCACAGCTCACCAGTGCCTCCAGTGGCGGGATACTTCCCTGTCACTCCTTTCCGTGTCTCCCATGGCAGCTCAGCACTGTCTCCAGTGGTGATAGCTACACAGCCATCCATGGTCTTGCATTGCATCACAACACTGCCTCTCGTGGCCATCAGAAGGATTTCAAATCCTGGCGTCCCTTGCACTGCAGCTGACAACTGCCTCCAGGGGAAAGAACCAACATTTCCCTTTCTTCCAGGGTCTCACAATGTGGCCCACCACTGCCCTCAGTGCCTGCAAGTTGCACTGACACGTCTCCCAGAAGCTGTCCCAACGAAGCTCAGCACTGCCTCCAGTGACAGACTTCTGTACTGCCATGCCATCAAGCAGCTCTCATCATTCATATTTCCACCACTGGAGGCAGTGCTGAACTCCAGTGCAACAGACACTGAAAGATGAGGCAGTTCAGCTTGCTGCCAAGGGAAGCAGTGCTGAGCTGCAGTGGGCGGGACACTGGAAAATGTGTCACTGGAGCTTCGTGAATATGGATGCAGTGAACAAACAAAGTGCAAGGTGTGGGAAGGGGAGGCAGTGTGGATTTCCTTCACTGGAATCAGTGCTGAGTTGCAGTCTGAGGGACAGTGGAAGACGTGCCTGGGCAGCTTGAAACCAGTAGAGGCAGTTGTGAGCTGCATTGTGAGTCGGTGGAAGGCCCGACAGTGCAGGTTCATGCCACTGGAAGGAGTAGTGAGCTGCAGTGCGAGAGGCATGGCAGTGCTGCTTGCCACCACTGGAGGCAGTGGCAGGCTGCAGTGTGAAAGATGCTGGAAGAGGAATCAGTGCAGCCTGTCATCACTGATGGCAGTGGAAAGGTGCTGGGTGAGAGACTCTGAAAGGTGAGAAACTGCAGCTTATTTCTATAGGAGGGAGTGGTGAGCTGAATACTCTCTGTTTCCCCAAGCTCAAGAGTGGTGGTAACAAGCCCTGGAGCTGTCCACCCATTCACCATTGTGCCTGGTGTCCCCAGGATTGGTGGTAATAGGCTGTCAGGATGGTGCAGAAGGTGCCTTCTGATGGAGATCTGTAGCTGGGGGGAAACTAAACCTGATTCATGTTGCATTTGGAACCAATGAGTTGAGTGAATTTTTGCAAAGAGTATGTTCATGTCTCCGAAAAGGAAAATGGCATCAGTCAGCTTTAGGATGAAGTTAATTACCACTTAAGAAAGTTTCTTCATCTGATAGTGTTTATTACAGTGGGTCTAGGCTGTGGTGGAATGGCCAACATCTAGAGTTAGGTGGCTGTTTGTGGTCAGATAGAGACTTGGATGATGTCTTGTCCTTTATCAACGGTGATGTATCCTAATGGATCCGTCTTTTCATCCAAAGAGTTTCAATGAGGGCTGAGAGAAAATTCAAAATAATTCCAAGGAGACTTGGACGATTGAAAAGTGAAGCTTGACTTTCTAGTTTCACTAAATGGATCATCTAGATAGTTGGACATGCCATACTTTCTCTGCGGTTTCATGGGTAGTGAAGTCAGAAGGAGAGTCTTTGAGAATTCTCCTAGATAGAGGCATGCTGGTGGCTTCAAGGAGCTTGGCATCAGAAACACTGGGATGAACTTCTGTAGCTGCTTGCCTGATGCTGAGTGAGTCAGGTTATCCCACATGTTTTCTGTTTCCTTCTTAGGACATTGCAGGCAGGGAATGCTCTTCTTTAAGAAGAACCCTCCTGTACCATCAGTGGGCATGAGGGCTGTTGCAGCCACTCTAGAAAAGAGTATGGTGGTTCCTCCAAAAGCTAAAAGCTGAACAACCCTAGGATCCAGCAATTGAATTCCTAGATATTTACCCGAAGGACACAAAAATGTACATTCAATGGGGTACAAGTGCTGTGATGTTTATAGCAGCATTATCAACAATAGCAAAACGATGAAGGGAGTCCCAATGTCCATTCACTGATGAATAGAGAAAGAAGATGTGGAAGAGATTATATATATCTATATATAGATACATAGATATAAATATAGATATAGATATTCCACTGTGTGTATATATGTAAATATATATTTTGTATATATAATATATTACATATATTATATATATGCATATACTGCATATATTATATATTATATATTATATGTGTGCATGTAAATATATGTATTTGCATACATGTATATTTATATATATTTACATACATACAATATACATACATACATACAATATATTTGCATACATATATGAAATATGTATTTACATATATATTTACATTTACATATATATTTACATACATACATACAAATATATATATATATACATATATATATTTACATACACAACAGAATAGGACCCAGCTTCAAAAAGAATGAAATCTTACCATCAGCAAGGATGTGGATGGATCGAGAGTGCATTCAGCTAAGCAAAATCAGTAAGAAAAGACCAATAGTGTGTGACTTGACTCCTGCAATTTCAGAAAGAAAACAGATGGACATAGGGGAGAAAGATAGGCCAATGAGGAAACAGACTCAACCTTAGAGCACAAACCGAGGGTTGCTGCAGGGCAGGTGTGTTGGGGGTAAGTGTTAAATGGGTGATATCTATTAAGGAGGGCACTTGTTGTGGTGAGCTCAGCCTGTTCTATGCAGGTGAGGAATCACTAAATCCTACCCCTGAAGCAAAGGAATTAACACTGCATGGAAACGGATTGGAACTGAACTCAATGAAGAAAAGTAGACCATGTTCTACTTCATGAAGAGTGAGGTAAAAATAGAGTGATTTTCACTCTCCTATTCTGTTGATGATCACTTTCAAACACACTGTGGTAGGATACACTAGTTTCTTATTGCATAAGGAGTCCTCAGAAACCTGCAATGAAAGATTCAGCTCTCAGAGCATATACATGTTCCATTGATATATTACTTACAGTTTGCCCAGGTAGAAAGGTAAGTGGATAGAAGTATGGCAGAAGAGGAAAGGAGGTGTTAAGCATTCAGGAGGTAGCCTTCTCCCTTTCTCATGAAAGACTTGGGCCAGTGTAATTTTGGAAGAAGAAGGGGGATCCCAGAGCTTTGCCACAGACAGGGGTGTTTCAGGTCTGCCAAGAGCTGACAGGGATCCCAGAGGGTAGATGAGCTAGGGCAATGACAGACCTGATCTGCTGATGCTGAGACAGGATCTCCGAGAGGCTGAATTGGGGACGGGGGGTCAGGAGACGCCTCAGACTCCAGGCTTGTGGCCAGGGGACCACTGAAATGGGAGTGACCTCAGGGGGGCCTGCAGGTTTCTCCCACTCTGAGGGTTTTGCCTGGCTCAAAATGGCATGATTTCCTCCTGGGTGGCAGGTAGAGTCCTGCTGTGTGGATCAGGGGTTGCCAGACTGGAGGGTTTCCGGCCTAGAACTCTGGTGATGGAAGCTTGAAAACCCAACCTAGGGTTAGGGTTAGGGTTAGGGCCTAGGGTCATGGCAGTCCCAATTTGCTGCCACTGAAGCAGGTTCTACCATGGGCTGAGATGAGGGCTGGGGTCACAGGGCCCATCAGACTCTAGGTTAGTGGCCTCAGGGGCCACCAGACCTGGGGGTGAACTCAGAGGATTATGCAGGTTTCTCCTGCTCTGAGGGTTCTGCACAGCTCCAAATGGCACAGTTTCCATCTAGGTGGGCAGGCAGAGTCCTGGGGTGTGACTCAGGGGTCCCCAATCTGGAGGGCTTGGGACCAGTCCTATGGTGATGAAAGCCTGGAAACACAACCTACGGTTAGAGTTAGGGCCTAGGGGCATGGTAGGCCTGACCTGATGGTGTGGAAGCAGGCTCCATTGGGGGTTGAGTTAAGGGTGGGGTTCAGGCAGCCCATTAGATTCCAGGTTTGTGGCCAGGGGTGCAACTGTGGCATCAGGGTTGCATGCAAGTTTCTCCCATTCTGAGGGATTTGCACAGGTCCAATGGCACGATTTCCTCATGGGTGGCAGATGGAGTCCTGGGGTGTGACTCAGGGATACCCAATACAGAGAGCTTAGGGACAAGGCCTCTGGTGACTGAAGCTTGGAAACTCAACATAGGGTTAGGGTTAGGTCCTAAGGGCATAGCAGGGCCTATTTCTGTGCAATGAGGAGAGCTCCTGGGGGGCTGAGTTGAGAGTGAGATTCAGGTAACCCGTCAGAATCTGGGTTTGTGGACGGGAGGGGGACGCTGAAACTTGAGGTGGCCTCAGGAAGATATAAAGGTTTCTCTAGCTATGAGGGTTTTGCACAGCTCCAAATGGCATGGTTTCCTCATGGGTGGCAGGCGGAGTCCTGTGGTGTGTCACAGGGGTCCCCAGTCTAGACGGCATCAGGGCCAGGCCTCTGGGGATGGAAGCCTGATAACCCAACCTAGGGATAGGTTTAGGGTCTATGGGAATAGCACAAATCTTCCAGCACAAAGCCAGGCTCCACCAGGGGATGAATTGAGGGCATGTGTTAATGGATCTGACAGATGCTGGGTTGGTGCACATGGGTTCTGCCAAAGGCGCAGGTGGCCTCAGTGGGGCATGCAGGTTTCTCCCACTCTGAGAGTTCTCCTCAGCTCCAAATGGCAAGGTTTTTTCCTGGTTGCATGCGGAGTCCTGGGGTATGTCTCAGGAGTCCCCAACTGGAGGGCTTGGGGCAAGGCCTTAGGAGATGGAAGCCTGATAACCTAAGCTACGGTTAGGGTTAGGGCCTAGGCATATGGCAGGCCTGATCTGATGGCACTGAGGGGGGCTCTGGGGAGCTGAGTTGAGGGAGGTGTTCAGACAGCCCATAAGACTCCGACTTTGTGGCCAGGGGCACCGCAAAACCTGGGGGTGACCTCAGGGAGGCATGCATGATTCTCCCACTCTGAGTATTCTGCGCAGCTCCAAAAGGCACAGTTTCCTCGTGGGTGCCAGGTGGAGTCCTGGTGTATATCACAGGGGTCTACAATCTGGAGAGCTTTGGGGCAGGCCTCTGGGGATGGAAAACTAGTAACACGAGCTACAGTTAGGGTTAGGGCTTAGGGGCATGGCAGGCCAGATCTGCAAGGGTGGAGGTGGGCTCCCCAGGGCTCAGTAGAGGGCTGGGGCCATTGGCCCATCACTCAGAGTTTGTGTGCACAGAGCATCTGAAGGTGTTGGTGGCCTCGGGAATCATGCAGGTTTCTCCCACTCTGAGGGTTCTGCACAACTCTAAATAGCATGGTTTTTTTCTGGATGGCAGGTGGAGTCCTGGGGTGTGTCTCAGAGCTCCCCAATATGGAGGGCTTGGGGGCCAGATCTATGGGGTTTGAAGTCTGTAAACCCAACCGAGGGTTAGAGTTAAGACGTAGGGTAATGGAAGGCCTGATCTGTCTCGGTGCTGAGGCTCATTCTCTGGAGGATGAGTTGAGAGCAGGTGTAAGGCAGCCCGTCATACTCCAGGTTTGTGGCCAGGGTGGCTGCAGAACGTGTGTTGGCCTCAGGAGAACATGCAGATTTCTTCCCTTCTGAGGTTTCTATGCAGCTCCAAACATCGCAGTCTCCTTATGGCTGGCAGGTGGACTCCTGGGGTGTGGCTCAGGGCTCCCCAATCTGGAGGGCTTGGGGGCCAGGCCTCTGGGGATGGAAGCCTGCAAACCCACCCTAGGGTTAGGGTTAGGGACTAGGGATATGGCAGGCCTGATCTGCCTGTGCTGAGGTGGGCTCCCCCGGGGGCTGAGTTAAGGGTGGGGGTCAGGCAGCTCATCATACAGTGTGTTTTTAGCCATGGGGGCCCCCTGTATTTGGGGGTGGGCTCAGGGGGGACATGCAATATTCTCCAGCTCTGAGGCTTCTGTACAGCTCCAAACAGCATGGTATCTGCCAGCGTGACAGTGGGAGTCTTGGACTGAGTGTCAGGGGTCCTGATCTGGAGAGTTTGGGGGCCAGGCCTATGGGGATGGAAACCTGTAAATCCAACCTACAATTAGGATTAAGGCTCAGGGGCATGGCAGGCCTGATCTGCAGCCAGTGAGTGAGTCTCCATGGGAAGCTGAATTGAGGGCGAGGGTCAGGCAGCCCATCAGACTCTAGGTTTGTGCCTCTGGGAGGGTTGGCCTCTGTGGATCATGCAGATTTCTCCCCCTCTGAGGGTTCTGTGCAGCTCCAAAGGGCATGGTTTCCTTCTGGGTGGCAGGCGGAGGCCTGTGTTGTGGCTCCAGCATCCCCAATCTAGAGGGCTTTGGGGCCATGCCTCTAGTAATGGAAGCCTGGTAACATACTCTAGGGTTAGAGTTAGGGCCCAGGAGCATGGCAAGTGCAATCTTCTGGCACTAAGACGGGCTCCTGGGGGAATGAGTTAAGGGTGGGGGTCAGGTGGTGCATCATACTCTGGGTTTTTGGCCAGGGGGTCCCCCAAATTTGGGGGTGGTTTGGGAAGGCATGCAGGATTCTCCTGCTCTGAGGGTTCTGCCCAACTCCAAAAGGCATGGCTTCCTTCTAGATGGAAGGCAGAGTCCTGGGGTGTATCTCAGGGCTCCCTAATCTGGAGGGCTTTGGGGCCAGGCCTATGGTGATGGAAGCCTGGAAACCCAACCCAGGGTTAGGTTTGGGGCCTAGGGTCATGGTAGGTCTGATCTGTTGACACTGAGGTGCGCTGCCCGGGGGTTGTGTTGACAGCGGGGGTCAGGCAGCCCATCAGATTCTGGGTTTGTGGCCAGGGTGGCCACAGAACATGGGTTGACCTCAGGAGGGCATGAAGATTTCTTCCTTTCTGAGGCATCTGCGCATCTCCAAATAGCATGTTTTCTACATGGGTGGAAGCCAGAGTCCTGAGGTGTGTCTCAGGGATCCCTTATCTGGAGGGCTTGGGGGCTAGACCTCTGGGGATGGAAGCCTGGTAATCTACCCTAGGGTTAGGGTTAGGGCCTAGGGGCATGGCAGGCCCAATCTGCCAGTGCTGAGGTGGGCTCCCTGGGGGGCTGAGTTGAGGGCAGAGGTCAGAGGGCCTATTAGACTTGGGTTTGTTGCCAAGGGCTGCTGATACTGGGGGTGGCCTCGGGGAAGCATGCAGACTTCTGCTCTGAGGGTTTTGAGCAGCTACAAATGGCACAGTATCCTCCAGGGTGACAGCCAGAGTGCTGCTTTGCGTCTCAAGTGTCCCCCATCTGGAATTCCTGAGGGACTGTCCTCTGGGGACGTAAGCTGGATAACCCATCCTAGGGTTAGGATTAGAGCCTAGGGCCATGACAGGCCTGATCTGCCAGGGCTGAGGCGGGATCCCCAGGGGGCTGAGTCAAGGATGGGGCTCAGGCAGCGCATCAGTCTCCAGGTTTTGTGACTGGGGGGGGGTCCACCAGAAGTGGGGTTGACCTCAAGGAGGCATTTGGGTTTCTCCCTGTCTGAGGGTTTTCCGCAGCTCTGAATAGCATGGTTTCCTCCTCGGTGGCAGGAGGACCCCTGGGGTGTGGCTCTGGGATCCCCAATCTGGAGGACTCAAGGGATAGGCCCCTGGGGATGGAAGCCTAAAAACCCAATTGAGGGTTAGGGCAAAGGCCTAGGGGCATGGCAGGCTCAATCTGCCAGTGCCCAGGCTGGCACCCCAGGGGGCTGGGGGCAGGAAGCATTGGCCTGTGTGCGTCTGGCTTGTAGAGGGCTTTCTTGCAGGTTTCAGGCCACGACCACTCAGGACCGCGGGCCAGGCCCAGGCTGGAGGCCCTGATGACCTGTGCCACCAAAAGTTAGTTCACTTGGGTTTTCTGGCCAGTTCTCATGAGCCTTCTGCCCATATTGATTTGGGCAGAAAGCTTGTGAGAATTGGCCAGCATTGGGTGGCGATTCAGGCCACACCGGTGCCCACAGTCTAGTGCTTTCTCACTGGGTACGTGTCGTGGCCGTCCAGGAACATGGGCCGGGCCCACGCAACTCCTTGAGGGCCTGTGCAGGGGAGCCTTCTGGGGGCAGAGTTGAGGGAAGAATTCCGGCTGAGCGTCAGCCTCCATGTTTGCGGCCCAGTGTGGCTTTGATGGTGGGGTGGTCTCGGGGAGGGGGGATATGCAGGTTTCTCACACTCTGAGGGTTTTGCACAGCTCTGAATGTCACAGTTCCCTCCTGGGTGACAGGAAGAGTCCTGGAGTGTGGCTCAGGGGTCCCCAATCTGGAGGGCTTGGGGGCCAGGTCTCTGGGGTTGGAAGCCTGAAGAGCCAACCTAGGGTTAGGGTAAGGTTCTAGGGGCATGGCAGGCCCATCTGCCAGCACTGATGAGGTTTTTTCCCTGGGATGCTGAGTCGAGAATGTTGGCAGGCGGCCCACCACGTTCCAGGTTTTGTGGCCGCCTGATGTCGGGGTGGCCTCAGTAAGGCTTGTGGGTTTCTCCTGGTCTGAGGATTTTGCTTAGCTCTGAATGGCACGGTTTCTTCCTGGGTGGCAGGGGGACTCTTGGGATTTGGCTCTGGGGTCCCTAATCAAGAGCTCTTGGAGGATAAGAACCTGGGGATGGAAGCCTGAAAACCCAACTGAGGGTTAAGGAGAGGGCCTAGGGCCATGGCAGGCCCAATCAGACAGCACCTGGGTGGGCACGCCAAGGGGCTGATTATCAGGAGACATTGGCCTCATGTGTGCCTGGCTTGTTGAGGGCTTTCTCACACAATTTGGGCGGAGACCACTCAGGACCCAGGGCCAGGCCCAGGTGGTGGCCCTGTGGGCCCGCACTGCCAGCAGCGAGTTCACCGGAGGTTTTCCAGCCAATTCTCATGAGTTTCTGCTGAAATCAGTACCAGTTTGGGCAGAAAGCTCATGAGAATTGGTCGGCTTTGGCGGCGGCGAAGCAGACCACGCTGGCGCCCTTGGTCTAGAGCACTTTCTTGTTACGTGCATGTAACGGTCATCCTGGAACATGGCCTAGACCCACATGGCTCCCCCAGTGGCCCCTGTACAGGGGAGCCTTCAGGGGCTGAGTTGAGAAGGTGGTTGCGGCTGAGCGTTAGCCTCTGTGATTGTGGCCTGGTAGAGTGCTGACGATGGAGGTGACCTCAGGGGGGCATGCAGCTTTCTCCCGCTCTGAGGGTTTTGCACATCTCCAAATGGCACGGTTTCCTCCTGGGTGTCAGGCAAAGTCCTGGGGTGTGGCTCTAGGGTCTCCAATATGGAAGGCTTGGGGACCAGGTCTTTGGGGACAGAAGCCCAAAGAGCCAACCTAGGGTTAGGGTTAGTGCCTAGGGGCATGCAGGCTTGATCTGCTGGTGCTGAGGAGTGATCCCTGGGAGACTGAGTTGAAGACAGGGGTCACATAGCATGTCAGGTTCTGGGTTTTGTGGCCAGCGGGGGCTACTGGAGGTGGGGGTGGCCTCAGGGAGGCATGTGGGTTTCTTCCAGTCTGAGGTTTCTGCACAGCTCCGAATGGCATGGTTTCCTCCTCGGTGGCAAGTGGAGTCCTGGGGTATGGCTCCAGGATCCCCAATCTGGAGAGCTCAGGGGACAGGCCCCTGGGGATGGAAGCCTGAAAATTCAACCGAGGGTTAGGGCCAGGGCCTAGGGACATGGCAGGCCCCATCCGCAAGTGCCAGGACGGGCATCCCAGGAGGCTGAGTAGTGAGAGGTATTGCCCTCGTGTGTGTCTTGCTCATAGAGGGCTTTCTCACAGGGCTCAGGGTGCAACCACTCGGGACCCTGGGCCAGGCCGAGGCAGCAGCCCTGTGGACACTTGCGGCCAGAAGCTTGTTTGCCGGGGGATTTCTGGCCAATTATCATGAGCTTTCTGCCCAAATCGATTGATCTGGCAGGGTTGAGGCCAGTCTCTGGGAATGGAAGCCTAGCCATGCCACCTAGGGTTATGGTTAGGGCCTAGTGGCATGGCAGGCCCGATCTGCTGGTGCTGAGGCGGGCTCCCCTTGGGGATGAGTCAAGGATATGGGTTGGGAAGTGTGCCATTCTCTGAGTTTATGGCCAGCGGGGGCTGCAGAATATGGGGGGTGGCCTCAGGGAGGCATGTGGGTTCCTCCCGATCTGAGGGCTCTGAGCAGCTCCAAATGGCAAGATTTCCTCCTCGGTGGCAGGTGGACTCCTGGAGTGTGCTTCCAGCATCCCCAGTCTGGAGGGCGTGGGGGACAGGCCCGTGAGTACAGAAGCCTGAAAACCCAACCAAGGGTTAGGGTTTGGGCCCCAAAGTATAGCAGGCCAGATTAGCCAGGGCTGGGGGAGTACACCAAGGGTCTGAGTGGGAGGGGTGCTGACCCAGAGTGTGCCTGGCTTATAGAGGGTTTTCTCATAAGGTTCAGGCCATCAACAGTCAGGACCTCAGTCCAGGCACAGGTGGCACTTGGCAGGCTGCACCACTGGAGGCGAGTTCGCTGGGGGTTTTCCAGCCAAATCTCACAAGCGTTCTGCTCAAACTGATATTGATTTGAGCAGAATGCTCATGAGAATTGGCTGGCGTTAGGCAGCAGTTCGGGCCACACTGCAGTCTAGAGCGCTTTCTTGCTAGGTGCGTGTCACGGCCATCTGGGAACATGGGCCAGGCCCATGTGGCTCCTGCGAGGGACCCTGCACAGGGGAGCATTCCATGGTCAGAGTTGAGGGAGGGGGTCTAGATGAGCGTCAGCCTCTGTGTTTGTGGCCCGGTGTGGCACTAAAGGTGGGGGTGGCCTCAGTGGGGACATGCAGGTTTCTCCTGTTCTGAGGGTTTTGCATTGCTCCGAACAGCATAGATTCCTCCTGGGTGGCAGGTGGACTCATGGGATGTCGATCAGGGGTCCCCAATCTGAAGGAATCGAGGGACAGGCCCCTGGGGACAGAAGCCTGAAAACCCAACCGAATGTTAGGGCCAAGGCCTAGGGGCATGGCATACCTGAACTACCAGCACCAGGGCGGTCACCCCATGGGGCTGAGTAGTGGGAGGGAATGGCTTTACATGTGCCTGGTTCATAGGGGGCTTTCTCGAAGTATTCAGGCTGTGACCACGCGGGACCCCAGGCTTGGCCCAGGCGGTGGCCCTGTAGACATACACCACAGGAAGTGAGTTCTCCGGGTGTTTTCCAGCCATTTCTCATGAGCTTTCTGCCCAAATTGATATCGAATTGGGAAGAAAGCTTGTGAGCATTAGCCAGCATTGGGCATCCATTCAGGCCATGCTGGCGCCCATGGTCTAGGGCACTTTCTCGCTAGGTGTGTGTTGCAGCCATCCGGGAACAGAGGTTGGGCCCAGGTGGCTCCTGCGGGGGACCCTCCTCTGGGGAGCTTCCTGGGGGCAGAGTTGAGGGAGGGGTTCCAGCTGAGTCTCAACCTCTGTGTTTGCGGCCTGGTGGGACCCATATGTGGATGTGGCCTCAGTGGGGGTATGCAGGTTTCTCCCTCTCTCAGGGTTTTGCACAGCTTCAAACAGCATGGTTTCCTCCTGGATGGCAGGTGGAGTCATGGGGTGTGGCTCAGTGATCCTCATCTAGAGAGCTTGAGGGATAGGGCCCTGGGTACAGAAGACTGAAAACCCAATGGAGGGTTAATGACAGGGCCTAGGGCATGGCAGACCCAATCCACCATCGCCGGGGCAGGCACCCTAGGAGGCTGAGTAGCAAGAGGCATTAGCCCCACATGCACCTGGCTCATAAAGGGCTTTCTCCCAGGGTTTGGGCAGCAACCACTTAGGACCCCGGGCCAGGCCCAGGCAGCAGCCTGAGCACCCATGCTGCCAGAAGCAAGTTTGATGGTGGTTTTCTGGCCAATTCTCACAAGCTTTCTGCCCAAATTGATATTGATTTGGGGAGAAAACTCGTGATAATTGGCCAGTGTGGGCAGCGATTTGAACTGCACTGGCACCCGTATCTAGAGCGCTTTCTCGCTATGTATGTGTCACGGCCATTCGGAACATGGGTCAAGGCCAAGTAGCACATGTGAGTGACCCTGCACAAGGGAGTTTTCTGGGGGCAGAGTTGAGAGAGAGGTTCCAGCTGACCATCAGCCTCCGTGTTTGTTGCCCGGTGGGGCACCGAAAGTGGGGGTGGCCTCAGGGGTGGCATGCAGGTTTCTCCTGGTCTGAGGGTTTTGTGCAGGTCTGAATGGCACAGTTTCCCTCTGGGTGGCAGGCAGATCCTGGGTTGTGGCTTATGGGTCCCCAATCTGGAGGTATCCAGGAACAGACCCCTGGGGATGGAAGCTTGAAAATCTAACTGAGGGTTAAGTCTAGGGCCAGGGGCATGGCAGGCCCGATCTGTCAGTGCCGGAGTGGGCACCCCAGGGGGCTCAGTAGCAGGAAATATTGGCCTTGCCTATGCCTGGCTCGTAGAGAGATTTCTTTCAGGGTTCTTGCCACAATCACTCAGGACCCTGAACCAGGCCTAGGCGGTGGCCCTGTGCACCCATGCCATGGGGAGTGAATTTGCTGGGTGATTTCTGGCCATATCTTAAGAGATTTCTGCTCAAATCAATATCAATTTGGTAAAAAAGCTTGTGAGAATTGGCCAGTGCTGGCGACTATTCAGTCCATGCTGGTGCCTGTCGTCTAGAGTGCTTTCTCGCTAGGTGTGTGTCAGGGCCATACGGGAACATGGGTTGGGCCCAGGCAGCTTCTGTGAGGGACCCTGCATAGGGGAGCCTTCCAGGGGCCAAGCTGAAGGAGTTGTTCTGGCTGAGCGTCAGCGTCCAGGTTTGCAGCCTGGTGGAGCACCAAAGGTAGGGTTGGCCTCAGTGGGGCATGCTGGTTTCTCCTGCTCTGAGGGTTTTGTGCAGCTCCAAACAGCACGGTTTCCTCCTTGGTGGCAGATGGAGTCATGGGGTGTGGCTCAGGGTTCCCCAATCTGGTGGACTCAAGGGACAGACCTCTGGGGACCAAAGCCTGAAAACCCAACTGAGGGTTAGGGCAGATCCTAGGGGCATGGCAGGCCTGATCCACCAGAGCCAGGGTGCCCCCCGCCCCGCAGGGAGTTGAGTAGTGGGAGGTTGGCCTCACGTGTGCCTGGCTCATAGAGGGCTTTCTTGCAGAGCTCAGGACATGACCACTCAGGACCCTGGGCCAGGCCCATTCGCTGGCACTGTGGACCTGCAGTGCCAGAAGAGTTCACCAGTGGTTTTTCTGGCCAATTTCATGAGCTTTCTGCCCCAATCAGTATCAATTTGGGTATAAATCTCGTGAGAATAGAGTGTCAATAGGCAGCAATTCTGGCTGTGCTGGTGCCCGTGGTTTAGAGTGCTTTTCACTAGGTGTGTGTCACGGCTATCCAGAAACATGGGCCGGGCTCCTGCAAGGGCCCCAGCACAGGGGAGCTTTCTGGAGGCGGAGTTGAGGGAGGGGTTCCAGCTGAGCTTTAGCCTCCGTGTTTGTGGCCCAGTGGGGCGCCGAAGGTTGAGGTGGCCTCAGGAGGTGCATGCAGGTTTCTCCCACTCTGAGGGTTTTTTTGCAGCTCTGAACAGCACGATTTCCTCTTGGATGGCAGGCAGAGTCATGGGGTGTAGCTCATGGGTCCCCAATCTGGAGGACTCGAGGGACAGGCCCCTAGGGACAGAAGCCTCAAAACCCAACTGAGAGTTAGAGCCTGGACCTTGAGGTGTGGCAGGTCCAAACAACCAATGCCCAGGCAGGCACCCCATGGGGCTGAGTAGCAGGAAGCATTGACCTTGCGTGTGCCTGGCTTGTAGAGGACTTTCTTGCAAGGTTTGGGTCGCAACTACTCGGGACCCCATGCCTGGCCCAGGTGGTGGCCCTGTGCGGCCGTGCCAATGGAAGTGAGTTTGCTGGGTCTTTTCCGGCCAATTCTCATGAGCTTTCTGCCCAAGTCAGTATCAATTTGGGCAGAAAGTTGGTAAGAATTGGCCAGCATTAGGCGTTGATTCGGGCCACACTGGCACCTGAGGTTGAGAGCGCTTTTGTGTTAGGTATGTGTCTCAGCCATCCAGGAACACAGGTTGGGCTCAGGCCCCTCCCATGAGGGACCCTGCGCAGGGAAGCTTTCCAGGGACAGAGCTGAGGAAGGGGATACGTCTGAGCATCAGCCTCTGTTTGCCGCCTGGTGATGTGCCAAAGGTGGGTGTGGTCCCCTGGGTGGCATGCAGGTCTCTCCCATTCTGAGGATTTTGCACAGCTCTGAACAGCATGGTTTCCTCTTGGGTGGCAGGTGGAATGATGGGGTGTGTCTCAGGGGTCCAGGATCTGGAGGACTCAAGGGACAGGCCCCTGGGGACAAAAGCCAGAAACCCTAACCGAGGGTTAAGGGCAGGACTGAGGGGCATGGCAGGCCCAATGTACAAGCGTCAGGGCAGTCACCCCAGGGCTCTGAGTCGCAGGAGGCATTGGCCACATGTGCACCTGGCTCAGAGAGGGTTTGGGCCTCGACCACTCGGGACCCAGAGCCAGGTCCCAGTGGCAGGACTGCAGAAACGCGCCACCGGAAGCAAATTCGCTGGGGGTTTTCTGGCCGATTCTCACGAGCTTTCTGCCCAAATCAATATCTATTTGGGCAGAAGTCTCATGAGAATTGGCCAGCATTAGGCAGCCGTTTGGGACGAGCTAGCGCCTATGGTCTAGAGAGCTTTCTTGCTAGATGTGTGTCATGGCCATTTGGGAACATGGGCTGGGCCCACGTGGCTCCCGTGAGGGCCACTCCAGAAAGCAGGAGAGCTTTCTGGAGACAGAGTTGAGGGAGGGGTTCTGGCTGAGCGTCAGCCTCCATGATTGCAGTCTGGTTGGGCTCCGAAGGTGGGGTTTGCCTCAGAAGGTGCATTCAGGTTTCTTCTGCTCTGAGGGTTTATCACAGCTCCAAACAGCATGGTTTCCTCCTGGGTGGCAGGTGGAGTCATGGGGTGTGGCTCACGGGTCCCCAATCTGGAGGACTTGTGGGACAGGCCCTGGGGACAAAAGCCTGAAAACCCAACTGAGGGTTATGGCCAGGGCTGAAGGGCATGGCAGGTCTGATGTGCCAGTGTTGGTGTGGTCACCTCAGGGGGATGAGTCATGGGAGGCATTTCCCGGGCGTGCGCCTGGCTCGTAGAGGGCTTTCTCAGAGAGTTCGGGCTGTGACCACTAGGGAACTAGGGCCAGGCCCCGGCAGCAGCACTGTGGACTCATGCTGCTGGATGTGAGTTCACTGGGGGTTTCTCCTGCTCTGAGTACTTCCCACTGCTGCCAACAGCATGTTTTCCTCCTGAGTAAAAGGTGGAGTCCTGCGGTATGGTTAAGTGTTCCCCAATGTGGAGGGTTTGAGGGCAAGGCCTCTGGGGATGGAAGCTTTAGAACCCAACCCAGGGATAGGGTTCAGGCCTAGGGGCATGGAGGCCTCTCCTGCTGGTGCTGAAGCAGGCTCCCCGGGGGTGCTGAGTAGGGGGAGGGTCTGGCTGGCATTCAGAGGGATGAGGGACACATATGCACTGGCCCTTTAGCATGCTTTCCTGTGGGCTTGGGTGACACCACGCAGGGACTCGGGCTGGGCCCAGGAGGCTCTCCTGAAGACCCCTGCTGCCAGAAGGGATTTCAGGGCCTTTCTGCCCCCTTCTCATGAGCTTTCTGCCCAAATTGACATCAATTTGAACAGAAAACTTGTGAGAATTGGCCCAAGTTGGGCGGCAGTTAGAGCCGCATGCCAGCCCCATGCTGAGAGCACTTTCTCACTAGGTGCATGTTGCGGCTGTGCGAGACTGCAAGTCAGGCCCACTTGACTCCTGGACACCCCCCACGTAGGTGAGCTTCCCCGGGGGGCAGAGTTGAGTTAGGGTCTGAACCTGAACCTCAGGTTCTGACCTCTTTTGACAGAAGCGGGCGCTGAAGGTAAGGGTTGTCAGAGGTGGGCATGCAGGTTTCTCCTGCTTTGAGTGTTTCCCACAGCTCCCAATGGCAGGGTTTCCTCCTAGATGGCAGGCAGAGTCCTGCGTTTTGGCTTAGGGGTCCCCAATCTGGTGGGCTTGAGGGTAAGGCCTCTGGGGATGGAAGCCTGAAAACTCAAACTAGGTTTAGGGTACAGGCCTAGGGGCATGGCAGGCCCTATCTGCCAGTGCTAGGTGGGTTACCCAATAGGCTGAGTTGGGGGCAGGCATCAGGAGGAAGGATCAGAGTCTAGGTTTGAGTCTAGGGGTGGTGTAGGTGCTAGGGGTGCCTTTAGGGTGGCAGCAGGTTTCTCCCCTTCTGAGGCTTCTGCGCAGCTCCAAATAGCACCATTTCACCCTAGGAGGCTGGTGGAGTGCCAATATGAGTCTCATGTGTCTCCAGTCCAGCGGGCTTGGGAGTCACCCTTAAGGCACAGAAACCTGTACACCCCACCTAGGGTTAGGGTGAGGGCCTCTGGGCATGGCAGGCCTGATCTGCCAATGTTGAGGCAGGATCCCCTCAGGGCTGGGTTGACGGCATGCATCCTTTGGCAAGGCAGAATCTGACTTTATGGCCCTGGGGCCACTGGTGTTTGGGGTGGCTTTAGTGGGGCGTGCATGTTTCTCCCAATCTGAGAGTTCAGCACAGCTAGAAACAGCATGGTTTCCTACAGCCTGGCTGGCAGAGTTCTGTAGTGTTGATCAGAGGTCCTTTATCTAGGGGGCTTGGGAGCCAGGCCCTTCAGAACAGAAGTCTGAAAACCCAAAGTAGGGTTAGCGTTAGGGCCTAGGGGCATTACAGGCCCAATCTGCCAACGCTGATGCAAGCTCCCTTCAGGGCTGAGCTGTGGGTATTCCTCCGGTGCAGTTACAGAATCTGGCTTTATGGCCAGGTGGGCCGCTGATGGTGGGGGTGGCTTTAGCGGGGCATGTACATTTCTCCCACTCTGAAGGTTCGGTGAGCTCCAAACTGCACTGATTCCTCCCTGTGGTGGGTGGAGTCCAGGGGTGTCGCTCAGAGGTCCTTAATCCAGGTAGCATGGGAGACAGGCCTCATGGGATGGAAGCTTGAAAACCCAAACCAGGGTTAGGGCCAAGGGGTATGACGGGCCTGAGCTGCTGATCCTGAGGCAGGCTACCGTCAGGGCTGAGCTGAGGGTGGATGTCAGGCAGAAGGGTCAGAGTTTGGGTTTGGGTTCAGGTGGGCACAGATGCTGGGTGTGGCTCATGAGGTATGTAGATGTCTCCGGCTCTGAGGTTTCTGTGCATCTCCAAATGGCACTATTTTGCCCTAGGAGGCTGGTGAAGTGCTGGTGTGAGTCTCAGGCATCCCCAATCTGCTGGGCTTGGGAGCCAGACCTCTGGTCAGAGAAGCCTGTACACCCCACCTAGGGTTATGGTTAGACACTAGGGGCATGGCAAGCCCGATCTGCAGGCGCTAAGGTGGGCTCATCTCAGGGCTGAATTGAGGGCATGAATTTGGCTCATGGCAGAATCCAGCTTTATGGCTGGGGGTCTGCCGATGGTCAGGGTGAGTTCAGGTGGGCATGCAGGCTTTTGGCCCTATGAGGGTTTGGCACAGCTCCAAATGGCATGTTTCCTACCGCGAGTCTGGCAGTCTTAGAGTGTCATTCAGGGGTGATGCCTAGGATGCCAGGCCCCTCAGAATAGAATCCTGAAAACCCAAACTAGGGTTAGAGTTAGGCCCTAGGGACATTACATGCTCAATCTGCCAGTGCTGAGGTGAGCTCCCCTCAGGGCTGAGCTGAGGGTGTTTGTCCGGCACCATCACAGAATCTGGCTTTATGGCCAGGTGGGCTGCCAATGGTGGGGGTGGCTTTAGCAGGTCATGCAAGTTTCTCCCATTCTGAGGGTTTGGTGAGCTCCAAACCTTACAGTTTCCTCCCCCATGATGGGTGGACCCCGGGGGCCCTTAATCCCTGGGGGCATGTGGGACAGGTGTCTTGGGGTAGAAAACCTGAAAACCCAAACTAGGGTTAAGGTTAGGGCCTAGGGTCATGTCAGGCCTGATTTGCTGGTGCTGAGGTGGGCTCCCCAGTGGTCTGAGCTGAGGGCGTGCATCAGGCGTGCATCAGGTGGCATGTCGGTGTCCTGGTTTGGGGCAAGGATGCTGAGGGTGGCCTCAGAGGGAAGGCAGATTTTTCCTGCTCTGAGGTTTCTGTGCAGCTCCAAATGGCACCATTTCACCCTAGGCAGCCAGCGGAGTGCCAGCATGAGTCTCAGGCATCCCCAATCTGGCAGGCTTGGGAGCCATCTTTCAGGGCACAGAAACCTGTACACCTCACCTAGGGTTAAGGTTAGGGCCTAGGGGCATGACAGGCCCAATCTGCCAGTGCTGATGTGGGCTCCCCTCTGGGCTGAGTTGAGGGCATGTGTCCAGTACTGTGACAGAATCCGACTTTATGGCCGGGAGGCCACCTATGGTGGGGTTGGCTTTAGGGGGGCATGCAGTCTTCTACCCCTCTGAGGGTTCAGCCCAGCTCCACATGGCACAATTTCCTCCCACATGTTGGGTGGAGTCCTGGTGTGTCGCCCAGGGGTCCTTAATCCAGGGCACATGGGGGACAGGTCTCTTGAGATGGAAGCCTGAAAACTCAAACCAGGGTTAGTGTTAGGGTCATGGCAGGCCCTATCTGCCAGTGCTGAGCTGGGCTACCTGGTTGACTGAGTTGAGTGCAAATGTCAGGCACCATGTTGGTGTCCAGGTTTGGTCCAGGGGGGCGCAGATGCTGAGGGCCGCCTCAGGAGGCATGCAGATTTCTCCTGTTCTGAGGTTTCTGTGCAGCTCCAAATGGCACCATTTTGCTCTAGGGGGCCAGTGGAATGCCTGTATGAATCTCAAGCGTCCCCAATCTGGGGGGCTTTGGAGCCAACCCTCTGGGCACAGAAGCCTGTACACCCCACCCAGGGTTAGGGTTACAGCCCAGGGGCATGGCAGGCCCAATCTGCTGGCACTGAGGTGGGCTACCCTCAGGGTTGAGTTGTGGGCATGCATCCGGTAGAAGGGCAGAATCTGGCTTTATGGCAAGGGGGGACACCGATTGTGGGAATGGCTTTAGGGGGGCATGTACTTTTTCCTCCACTAAGGCTTCAGCGTAGTTCCAAATGGCATGGTTCCTACTGTGACAGGGGGAGTTCTGCGGTATAGTTCAGGGGTCCTGAATCCACAATGCTTGGTGACAAGGCCCCTCAGAATGGAAGCGTGGAAATCCAAACTAAGGTTTGGGTTAGGGCCTAGAGGCATAGCACAACTGATCTGCTGACACTGAGGTGAGCTCCCCTCAGGGCTGAGTTCTGGTGGTATGATGGAATCTGGCTTTTTGGCCAGGGTGCTGTCAACGGTGGGGGTGGCTTTAGAGTGGGATGCAGGTTTCTCCCCTTCTGAGGGTTTGGCGCAGCTCCAGACTTCATGGTTTCCTACTGCATGGCTATCTGAGTTTTGGAGTGTCTCTCAGGGGTCCTTTATCTGGGGGACTTGGGAACGAGGCCCCTTGGAATGGAAACCTGAAAACCCAAACTAGGGTTAAGGTTAGGGCCTAGGGGCATGCCACGACTGATCTGCTGGCACTGGGGTGGGTTACCCTCAGTGCTGAGTTGAGGACATATTTCCGGTGGAACAGCAGAATCCAGCTTTAGGGCCGGGGGCCACCGATGGTAGGGGTAGCTTTAGGGAGGCATACAGGTTTCTCCCCGCTGAGGGTTCAGTGCAGCTCCAAACCATAAGATTTCCTCCTGTGTGGCAGGTGGAGTCATGGGATGTCACTCAGGTGTCCTTAATCTGGGGTGCTTGGGGCCAGGCCTCCTGGGGTGGAAGCCTGAAAACCCAAACTAGTGTTAGGGTATGGGCCTAGGGACATATCCCCAATCCAGCGGGCCTGGGAGTCAGCCCTCTGGGCATGGAAACCTGTACACCCCACCGAGGGGTAGGATGAGGGGCTAGGGGCATGGCAGGCCTGATCTGCCGATGCTGAGGCAGGATCCCCTCAGGACTGGATTGACAGCATGAATCCTTTGGCAAGGCAGAATCCAACTTTATGGCCCTGGGGCCACTGGTGTTTAGGGTGGCTTTAGTGGGGCATGCATGTTTCTCCCAATCTGAGAGTTCAGCACAGCTAGAAACAGCATGGTTTCCTACAGCCTGGCTGGCAGAGTTCTGTAGTGTTGATCAGAGGTCCTTTATCCAGAGGGCTTGGGAGCCAGGCCCTTCAGAATGGAAGCCAGAAAACCCAAAGTAGGGTTAGGATTAGGGCCTAGGGGCATTACAGGCCCAATCTGCCAACGCTGAGGCGAGCTCCATTCAGGGCTGAGCTGAAGGTATTCTTCCAGTACAGTGGCAGAATCTGGCTTTATGGCCAGGTGGGCCGCCAAGGTGGGGGTGGCTTTAGCGGGGCATGTACATCTCTCCCACTCTGAGGGTTCGGTGAGCTTTAAATGGCATGGTTCCCTCCCCTGTGGTGGGTGCAGTCCGGGGTCCTTAATTTGGGGGGCATGGAGGACAGGCCTCTTGGGATGGAAACCTAAAACCCCAAACTAGGGTTAGGGTTAGGGCCTAGGGGCATGGCAAGCCTGATCTGCCAGTGCTGAGGCAGCCTCCCTGGGGGTCTGAGTTGAGGGTATGCATCAGGTGGCACTTCGGTGTCCGAGTTTGGGTCCGGGGGGTGGGGTCTCAGATGCTGAGAGTGGCCTCAGGGGGCTCTCAGGTTTCTCCCGCTTTAAGGTTCCTGTGCAGCTCAAAATGGCACCATTTTTCCCTAGGCAGCCAGGGGAGTGCAGATGTGAGTCTCCGGCATCCCCAATCTGCCAGGCCTGGGAGCCAGCCCTCTGGGCACAGAAGCCTGTACACCCCACCTAGGGTTAGGGTTAGGGCCTAGGGGCAGGCCTGATCTGCTGGTGCTGATGTGGGCTCCCCTCAGGGCTGAGTTGAGGGCATGTGTCTGGTGGCATGATAGAATCCAGCTTTATGGCCAAGGGATGCAAATGGTGGGAGTTACTTTGGGGGGCATGCAGGTTTCTCCCCCACTAAGGGTTTGGCACAGTTCCAAAGGGCCGGGGTTCCTACCATGTGGCAAGTGGAGTCCTTGTGTGTAGCTCATGGTTCCTTAATCCATGGGGCTTGGTGGCCAGGCCCCTTGGAATGGAAGCCTGAAAACCCAAACTAGGGTTAGTATTAGGGCCTAGGGGCATGGCATGACTGATCTGGTGGCACTGAGGCGGGCTTCTCTCAGGGCTGAGTTGAGGACATGCATCTGGCCACACGGCGAAGTCTGGCTTTATGGCCGGGGGACTGCCAATAGTGGGGGTGTCTTTTGGGGGTCATGCAGGTTTCTCCCCCTTTGAGGGTTTGTTGCCCCTCCAAACCACAAGGTTTCCTCCTGTGTGGTGTGCGGAGTCTTAGGTTGTCACTCAGGGGTCCTTAATCTTGGGGTTCAGGGGCCAGGCCTCTTGGGTTAGAGGCCTGGAAACCCAAACTGGGGTTAGGGTTAGGGCCAACTGGCATGGCAGGCCTGATCTGCCAGTGCTGAGGTGAGGGCAGGTGTCAGACTGCAGGTCAGGGTCTTGGGGTTTTGGGTCAGGGCGGGGTGCAAAAGCGGCAGGTGGCCTTGGGTGTTATACATGTTTCTCCCACTCTGAGGTTTCTGTGCAGCTCCAAATGGCACCACTTTGCCTTAGGAGGCTGAGTCAGGAGTACTGAGGCAGGATCCCTGGGGGGTTGAGTCGAGGTTGGGGGTCAAAGGGCATGTCTGGATCTGGGTTTTGTTGTTGTGTGGGCCAATTGTGATGAGGGTGGCCTCAGGAATGCATACAGGTTTCTCCCATTCTAAGGGTTCTGGGCAGCTCCGAAAGGCATGGTTTCATCCTGGATGGCAGGTGGAGTTCCTGGGTATGCCTCAGAGGTTCCCAAACCAGAAAGCTTGTTGGCCAGGTCTCTGGGCATGGAAGCCTGAAAACACAAACTATGTTTGGGTTATGGCTTAGGGGAATCCAGGCCTGACCTGTCAGTGCTGAGGTGGGAACCCTGGGGTCTGAGTTAAACACAGGGGTCAGGAAGCACGTCAGGCTGTGAGTTTGTGGCCGGGGGCAGTCAAAGTTGGGGTGTCTTCAGGGAGGCATGCAGGTTGTTTCCATTCTGAGGGTTCTGTGCAGCTTTGAATGGCACACTTTCCTCCTGAATGTAAGGCAGATTCCTGGGGTATGGCCCAGAGCTCCCCAATGGGGTGGGGAAGTGCTAGGGTGGCTTTAGACCTGTGGAGGGGTTGTGAACTGCATTAGGAGTCTGTGGAAGGCCTGGTAGTGCCAATTCTCGCCACTGTGGGGAGTGGTGAGCTGTGGTGTGAGAGACCATGGAAGGCATAGCAATGCTGCTTGCCACCACTGGAGGCAGTGGTGAGCTGCCATGGGAAACACTGGAAGAGGAGTCAGTGCAGTGGCTCTGAGGGCAGTGGTGAGTTGCTGGGTGAGAGACCCTGAAATGTGAGGCACTGCAGCTTGTTTTTACAGAAGGGAGTGGTAAGCTGAAAACTCTCTTTCCCCTGGCTCAAGAGTGGTGGTAACAAGCTCTGGAGATGGGTCCCCACTCAGCATTGTGTCCTGTTGCCCAAGGTTTAAAGGTAATGTGTTGTCGGGATGGTTCAGGATTGTCCTCCTGGTAGGAGTCTGGAGCCAGGGGAAAACCAAACCTGACTCAGGGTCCATTTGGAACCAAGGAGTTGAGTTTGTTTGGAAGAGTATATTTGCTTCTCTGAAAAGGACAAGGGCATTGGTCAGCCTTAGGAGGAAGTTAATTACCATTTAAGAAACAAGCATGTGTCTCTACTTCTCCCAGGAATCGGAGCAGGTGTGCAGGCTTTTGGTGGGAGGTGCCTGCTTATCCCCACCTGACAACCCTTCTTCATTCTGGCTCCATGGGACCTGAAGTTTGGAAATCAGCATCTGACTTAGTCATGCAGCTTGTCTAAGGACATCAGTGTTCAGAGAAAACAGCAGGCCCATGGGGCGCAATGTCACATCCATGCCAGGATGGGAGGTAAAACTTCTCTTTCACCCCAAACCTCCTGGGCTTTTCCCTTGTCTCCAATAGAGCCACAAACTCACACTGAAGCAGCTGTCAGCAATATAGAGTGGGTGCCAGAGTTCCCGAATTTCCCTGCAGAGAGCACATGGCAGAAGATCCCACTTTCTCTGTTTATTTCTGGCTTACAAAGGTATTTGGAACACCTCTTCCTGGGGCAGTCCCTTGGATTGAAAACAGAAGATGAGATTGACTCAGTATGTGTTTTAAACGTAGATTGTGTTCCTTCATGAAATGATGTGTATTCCATTGGTCCTAGGCTGTGGTGGAATGGTATGCATCTAGAGTTAGGTGGCTGTTTGTGGTCAGATAGAGGCTTGGATGATGTCTTAGTCTTTGTCCAAAGTGATGTATTTTAATGGATTCGTATTTTCATCCCAAAAGTTCCAATGAGGGAGACGGAAAATTCAAAAGGATTCTAAGGAGCCTTGGATGATTGAAAAGGGAAGCTTGACTTTCTGGTTTCACTCAGTGGACTATCTAGATATCTGGACATGCCATCCTTTCTCTGAAGTTTCATGGGTGTTGAAGTCAGAAGGAGAGTGTTAGGGAATTACCCTGGATAGAGGCATCCTGATGGCTTTACCAGGCTTGGCATCAGGAACACTTGGGGTGAATTTCTGTGGCTTCTTGCCTGACACTCAGTAAATCAGGTTATCTTACAGGTTTTCTGTTTCCTCCTTAGGAAATTTCTGGCAGGGAATGTTCTTAAAGCAGAACCCTCCTGCACTGCTGGTGGGCATGCACGTTGTGCAGCCACTCTGGAAGAGTATGGTTGTTCCTCCGAAAGCTAAGAACTGAACAACCTTGGGATCCAGCAATTGCCCTTCTAGGTATTTCCTAAAGGGCACAAAAATGCACGTTCAATGGGGTACAATCACCATGATATTTACAGCAGCATTATCAACCATAGATGGAGGGAGTCCCAGTGTCCATTCATTGATGAGTGATTATATATATATATATATAGTCTCCCACATCATCTTAATGGAATAGGAGAAGAAAATAATGAAATCGTACCATTCACAAGGATGTAGATGGATCTAGAGTGGATTCAGCTAAGCAAAACCAGTAAGAAAAGACCAATAGCCTATGACTTGACTCCTAGGGAATTTCAGAAAGAAAACAGATGAACATAGTCAGGGGAGAAAGATAAGCCAATGAGAAAACAGACTCAACCTTAGAACACAAACCAAGGGTACTAGAGGGGAGGAGTGTGGGGGGAAGGGTTAAATGGGTAACGGCTATTTAGGGAGGGTACTTGCTGTGATGAGCTCTGGGTGTTCTATGCAGGTAAGGGATCACAAAATCCTACCCTTGAAGCAAAGAAATTAACATAGCATGGAAACAAATTGGAATTGAAGTCAAGGAAGAAAAGAAGAAGACCATGTTCAACTTCATGAAGAGTGAGGTAAAAATGGAGTGCTTTTCGCTTTCCTGTTCTGTGGATGATCATTTTCAAACACACTGTGGTAGGATATGCTATTTTTTTTTATTGCATAAGAAGCCCTCAGAAAGCGGCCATGAAAGATTCAGATCTCAGAGGATGTACATGTTCCATTGTTATGTTCCTTCCAGTTTGCCCAGGTACAAAGATAAGTGGAGAGAAATATGGTAGAGAGGAAAGGAGGTGTTAAGCATTCAGGAGGTAGCCTTCCCCCTTTCTCACGAAAACCTTGGGCCTGTGTAAATTGAGAAGAAGGAGGGGAAATGCCAGAGCTTTGCGGCAGGCAGGGGAGTTACAGGTATACCTAGAGCTGACAGGGGTCCCTGAGGAGAGCTGTGCTAGGATCATGGCAGGACCGAACTCCCGGTCTGGAGGTGGGTTCCCAGAGGAGCTGTTGAGGATGAGTCAGATAGCGAATCAGGCTCTGGGTTTTTATCCAGGGGGCTGCAGAACGTGGGGGAGTCCTAATGGGGGCATGCAGTTTTCTCAGGCTGAGGGTTCTGTGCAGCTCAAATGGACTGGTTTCCTGTCGGGTGGCAGGAAGACTCATAAGGAGTGGCTCCAGGTTCTCAGTTTAGAGGGCTTGGGGGACAGACCCCTGGGGAAGGAAACCAGAAAATGCAACTTCGGCTTAGGGTTATGGCCTTGGGGCATGGCAAGTCCGATCTGCCAGTGCTGAGGCAGGCTCCCCTCGGGGTTGAGTTGCGGGAACACATATGGCAGTGTGGCAGAATCGGTGTTTCTGGCCAGGCGGAACGCTGATGGTGGGAATGGCTTTAGAAAGGAATGCAGGTTTATCCCTCTCTGAGGGAACTGTGGAGTTCCAAATGGCACGTTTTCCCCACGCATGGCAGTTGGATTCCTGGGTTATCACAGAGGGGTACTTAATCTGGGGAGACTGGGGGCCAGGCCTCTTGGGATATAAGCCTGAAAACAGAAACTAGAATTATGGTAAGGGCCTAGGGGCAAGGTAGGCTCAAACTGCTGGTGTTGAGGTGGGCTCCCCAGTGGACTAATGGTCCACTAATGATGAGAGTGGGCATCGGGCACCACCTCAGACTTCGAGTTTGTGTCCAGGGAGGCTATAGAAGCTGGGGGTGTTCTCAGGGTGGCAGGCAGATTTCTCCCACTCTGAGCATTCTGCAGAGCACCAAAGAGCATGGTTTCCTCCTGTGTGGTGGACGCAGTCCTGGGGTGTTACTGAGGTGTCCTTAATCTGTGCCAGTGTGAGTCTCAGAGGTGCCCAATCTGGCATGCTTGGGGGATAGGCCTCTGGGCACGGAAGCCTATATACCCCACCTAGGGTTAGGGTTAGGGCCCAAGGGCATGGAAGGCCCAAAGTGCCGGCGCTGATGCAGACTCCCCTCAGGGCTGAGTTGAGGGCATGTGTCCAGCAGTGGAGCAGAATCCAGTTTTATGGCCATAGGGGCCTCTCAAGGTGGTGGTGCCTATAGTGGGGCTTGCAGATTTCTCCCTGTCTGAGGGTTCAGTGAATCTCCAAACCACAAGATTTCCTCCCATGTGGCAGGTGGAGCCCTGTGGTGTCCTTCAGTAGTCCTCAATCCAGGGGACGTGGGGGCCAGGCCTCTAGGTATGGAAGCCTGAAACCCCAAACTTGGGTTATGGCAAGAGCCTAGGTACATGTCAGGCCCGATCTGCCAGTACTGAGGTGCACTTCCCAGTGGGCTGAGTTGAGGGTGGCCACAGGTGGTGGGTCGGATTCCGGGTTTGAGTCCAGGGTTCACAGATGCTGGGGGTGGCCTCGGGGGGCATGCAGGTTTCCCTGCTCTGAGGCTTCTGTGCAGCTCCAAAAAGCACTATTTCACCCTAGGAGGCTGGCAGCATGCCGGCATAAGTCTCAGGCATCCCCAATCTAGCAGGCTTGGTGGTCAGGCCTCTGGGTATGGAAGCCTGTACACCCCACCTAGGATTAAGCTTAGGGCCTAGGAACATGGCAGGCCTGGTTTGACAGCATTGATGTGGGCTCCCCTTGGGGTTGACATTCATCAGATGACCCTACAGAATCAGAGTTTATTGCCGGGGCACCACAGATTGTAGGGGTGGCTTTAGGGGGACATGCAGGTTTCTCCCCTTCTGAGGGTTTGGCCCAGCTCCAAATGGCATGGTTTCCATCTGCGTGGAGGGTGAATTCCTGGGGTGTCACTCAGGGGTTCTTAATCCAGGGGGCTTGGAGGTCAGGCCATTCGGAATGGAAGCCTGAAGACCCAAACTAAGGTTAGGGTTAGGGCCTTGGGTCATTGCAGGTCCTATCTGCCGGCTCTGAGGAGGGCTGCCCTCAGGGCTGAATTGGGGGCATGCATCCCACATCACAAGTATCTGGCTTTATGGCCAAGGGGGCCATCAATGGTTGGTGTAGCTTTAAGGGGAAATGCAGTTTTCTCCCCCTCTGAGGGTTCAGCACAGCAGCAATCGGCAAGGTTCCTACCACGTGGTGTGCAGAGTCCTGGGGTTTCACTCAGAGGTTCTTTATTAGGGGGGTTTGTGTCCAGGACCCTTGGAATGGAAGCCTGAAAACCGAAACTAAGGTTTCTGTTAGGGTCTAGGGGCATGGCAGGCCCCATCCTCCGGAGCCAGGGCAGTCACCCCAGGGGGCTGAGTAGCAAGAGGCATTGGGCTCATGTGCACCTGGCTCATTGAGGGCTTTCTCACAGGGTTTGAGCCACAACCACTCAGGATACCAGTCAAGGTGCAGGCGGTAGCCCTGAACACATGTGCCAAAGGAAGCAAGTTCACTGGGGGTTTTCCAGCCAGTTGCCATGAGCTTCCCTCCCAAATCAATATCAAATTGGACAGAAAGCTTGTGAGAATTGGCCGGTGTTGGGCGGTGATTTGAGCCATGCTGGCAGCCACGGTATAGAACATTTTCTCACTAGGTGCGTGTCGTGGCCATTGGGGAACAAGGGCTGGGTCCATGCAGCTCCCATGACGGCCCCCACTCCGGGAAGCATTCTGGGGGCAGAGTTGAGAGAGGGTTTTTGACTCGATGTCAGCCTCCATGTCTGAGGCCTGTAGGGGTGCCAAAGGTGGGGAGTGGCCTGGGGGTGGTATGTAGATTAATCCCACGCTGAGAGTTTTGCACAGCTCAGAGTGGAATGGTTTCCTCCTGGGTCGCATGTGGAGTCATGTGGTGTGTCTTAGGGGTCCCAAATCTGGAAGATTTGAGGGACAGTCCCTGCAACAGAAGCTGGAAAACCCAAACTAGGGTTTTGGCCTGGTTCTAGGGTCATGACCGACAAGATCCAACAGCACACGTGGGGGCACCTTAGGGGGCTGAGCAGCAAGAGGCCTCACATGTGCCTGGATAATAGAGGGCATTCTCAGAGGGTTCGGACCTCGACCGCTTGGAACACTGGCCCAAATTCAGGTGGTGGCTTTGCATACATGCACCATAAGAAGCAAGTTCACAGAAGTTATCCAACCAATTCTCTCAAGCTCAGGAAAGCTTGTGTGAATTGGACGGCATTTGGGCAGCAATTCAGACCACGCTTGTGCTCATGGTCTAGAGCACTTTCTCACTCGCTGCATGTTGCGGCCATCTAGGAACACTGGATGGACGCAAGTGGATCCCCCCAGACCCCCATGCTGGGGAGCTGTCAAGGGGCAGAGTTGAGGATGGGGTTCTGGATAGGCATCAGCCTCGGTGTTTCCTGCCCCCTGAGGCACTGAACATGGGGGATGGACACCGGGGGGCATGAAGGTTAATCATGCTACATTGAGGGTTTTGTGCAGCTCCAAAAGGCACAGTTTCCACATAGATGGCAGGCAGAGTCATTGGGTGAGGCTCCGGCGTCCCAATATGGAGGACTAGAAACTCGGGCCCCTGGGAAAGGAACACTGAAAATACAATTGAGAGTTAGGTCCACAGCTAGGGGGACAACAGGTCCCATCCACAAGTGCTGGGGTGGGATACCTAGAGGGTGAGAAGCAGGAGGCATTGGCCACCCATGTGCCTGTGTCAAAAAGGGTGTACTCCCAGAATATAGCTCATAACCAGTCGGGACCGAAGCCAGGCCCAGGAGGAGGCTGTGGAAACATGTGATGCAGGAAGAGTTCCCTGGTGATTTCCTGCCCAATTATCATGACTTTTCTACCAAAATCAAACCCAAATTCAGGCAGAATGCACGTGAGAATTGGCTGGCATTGGGAGGCCCTGTGGATTGCCCTGATCTCTGTGGCCAAGGGCTCTTTCTCTCTTGGGGCATGTCGCGACCACCCAGAAAATGTGCTGAGACGACACAGCCCACCTGGGGCCTCCAGCGCAGGGGAGCTTTCCTGGAGCAGAGTTGAGGGAGGGGTTGTGGCTGGCCGTCCGTCTCTGAATTTTCAGGCTGCTGGGGTGCCCAAGGTTGGGGCTGGCCTCAGTGGGGGCACGAAGGTTTCTCTCACTCTGAGGCATTTCCTCAGCTCAAAAGACACCATTTCTGCCGGTGTGGCAGGGGGACTTATGGCGTGGGGCTCAGGGTTCCCCAGTGGGAGGGCCCGAGGGACAGGAACCTGGAAACAGAACACTGAGAAAGCAGGCGAGGGTTCAGGCCGGGCCTAGGGTCAGGGCAGGCCCCATCTGCCAGAGCAGATGGTTCAGGGGAACCCCAGAGGCTAGGAGCAGAAGGCATCGGCCTCGCTGGAGCCTGACTCCCTGAGGGCTTTCTGGCAACGTTCAAGCCTCATGATCCCGGGTCAGGCCCAGGGGGCGGCCCTGCAGACCTGCGGCGCCCAAAGCGAGTTCGCCAGGTGTTTTCCCGCCAATTCTCACCAGCGTTCTGCCCTAATCGAGATCGATTTGGGCAGAACGCTGGTGAGAATTGGTCGGCCTTGGGCAGCCCTGCAGACCGCCCTGTTCCCCATGGCCGAGGGCCCTTTCTCACTCGGGGCCTGTTGCAGCCATCTGGAAAATGCGCCAAGATGATGCGGCCCACCTGGGGGCCCCGGTGCAGGGGAGCTGTCCCAGAGCAGTGTTGAGGGAGAGGTTGTGTCCAGGCCTCCGCTGCCAACTTCTCAGTCCCCTGGGGCGCCGTTAGTAGGGGCTGGCCTCAGTGGGGGCACGAAGGTTTCTCCTGCTCCGAGGCTTTTCCACAGCTCCAAAAGGCACTATTTCCACCTGGGTGGCTTGTGGACTCGTGGGGTTGGTCTAGAGGTCCTAATCTGGAGGGACAGTATCAGTGTGGCTTTAGTCCTGTGGAGGGTTTGGGAGCTGCATTAGGAGTCTGTGGAAGGCTGGGCAGTGCCAATTCATGCCACTGGAGGGCGTGATGAGCTGTGGTGCGCGAGAGCATGGTAGGGTGCAATGCTGCTTGCCACCACTGGAGGTAGCAGCGAGCAGCCATGGCAAACACTTCCCAAAGAGGAGTCTGTGCAGCCTGCTGGCTCTGAGAGCAGTGGTGTGGTGCTGGGTGAGAGACTTGGAAACGTGAGGCACTGCAGCTTGTTTGTGCAGGACAGAGTGTTGAGCTGACTACTCTGTTTCTCCAGGCTCAAGAGTGGTGGTAAGAATTGCTGGAACCAGGCCTCCACTCAGTCAGCACTGTGCTCCGTTGCCCCAGATTGGATAGGAATGTGCTGTCAGGATGGTTCAGGAGGGGGTCCGGATCCGGGGGAACCAAACTCAATCCATGTTGCCTATGGAACTGAGGAGTTGAGTGTCTGTTTGGAAGAGTCTATTTGCTTCTCCAAAAAGGACAAGGGCATTGGCCACCTTGAGAAGGAAGTGAATGACCACTTAAGAAACAAGCATGTGTCTCTCCTTCTCCCAGGAATCGGAGCAGGTGTGTAGGCTTTAGGTGGGAGGCACCCACTTATCTGCACCTGACAACCCTTCTTTGCTCTGGCTCCAACGAGACCTGAAGTTTGGGAATCAGGGTCTGAATCCGTCATGCAACTTGTCCCAGGACGTCAGCATTCAGAGAAAACAGCAAGCCAGTGGGGCACAGAGGCACATCCATGCCAGTATGGGAGGTAAAACTTCTCTTTCACCCCAAACATCCTGGGTTTTCTCTCATCTCCAGTGGAGCCAAAAAGTCACATGAATGCAGCTGTCAGCAATGGAGAGTGGGCGCTAGGGTTCCTGAGTTTCCTTGCAGGGAGTACCTGGCAGGGGATGTCATTTTCTCTGCTTATTTCTGTCTCACAGAGATATTTGGAACGTCTCTTTCCTAGGCAATCCCTTGGATTAATAAAGGAAGATGAGATGGACTTGGTGTGTGTTTGGGACCTAGAATGCATTTCTTCATTGAACAATGTTAATTCCATCGGTCCTAGGCTGTGGTGGAATGGCCGGCATCTAGAGTGAGGTGGCTGTTTGTGGTCAGATAGAGGCTTGGAGGATGGCTTCTCCTTTGTCCAAGGGGATGGATCCTAATGGATTTGTCTCTTTTATCCAAAGAGTTCTGATGAGTGCAGAGGGAACATTCCAAAGGATTCCAAGGAGCCTTGGATGATTGAAAAGGGAAGCTTGGCTTTCTAGTTTCACTCAGTGGACCATATAGAGAGTTTTACATGGCATCCTTTCTCTGTGGTTTCTTGCGTGGTGAAGTCAGAAGGAGAGTCTTTGGGAATTCCACTGGATAGAGGCATTCTGATGGCTTCCCAGGGCATGGCGTCAGGAACCCTGGGGTAAATTTCTGGGGCTAATCGCTGGATGCTGGGTGAGTCATGATATCCCCCAGGTTCTCTGCTTCCTCCTTAGGAAACTGCTGGCAGGGAATGTTCTGCTTCCAGCAGAACCCTCCTGCATTGTCGGTGGGCATGCGGGTTTTTGCAGCCACTCTGGAAAAGAGCATGGTGGTTCCTCCGAAAGCAAACAACTGAACAACCCTAGGATTCAGCAGTTGCTTTCCTAGGTATTTCCCTAAAGGGGACAAAAATGCACATTCAGTGGGGTACAAGCACCATGATATGGACACTAGCATTATCAACCATAGCAAAACGATGGAGGGAGTCCCAATTTCCATTCGCTGATGAGCAATATGTATATATGTGTGTATATATATATATATATATATATATGAACATAGATATCAAATCTCTGATATATTCTCAATGGAACAGGAGCCAGAATCAGAAAGAATGAAATCCTACCATTTGCAGGGATGTGGATGGATCTAGAGTGGATTTATCTAAGAAAAATCAGTGAGAAATGACCAATAGCCTATAGTTTGACTTCTATGGAATTTCAGAAAGAAAACATGAACATAGTGAGGGGAGAAAGATAGGTCAATGAGGAAAGAGACTCAAACTTAGAGCACCAAACGAGGGCAGCTAGAGAGCAGGGCTATGGAGGGGAAGTATTCAATGGTTGACGGCTATTAGGGAGGGCACTCATTGTGATTAGCTCTGGGTGTTCTGTGCAGGTGAGGAATCATGAAATCTTACATCTGAAGCAAAGGAATGAACACTGCATGGAAACAAATTGGAATGGAAGTCAAGGAAGGAAAGAAGAAGACCATGTTCTACTTTATGAAGAGTGAGGTAAAAGTGGATTGATTTTCACTCTCTTGTTCTCTTGATGATCATTTGCCAACACATTGTGTTACGATACACTAGATTCTGTTTGCATAAGCAGCCCTCAGAAAGCTGCCAGGAAGATTCAGATGTCAGACATGTACATGTTCAATGAATATGTTCCTTCCAGTTTGCCCAGGTACAAAGGTAAGTGGAGAGAAGTAAGGCAGAAGAGGAAAGGAGGTGTTAAGCAGTCAAGAGGTACCTTTCCCACTTTGTCAAGAAAGGCTTGGTCTGATGTTAATCGAGAAGAAGGAGGGGAAATCCCAGAGGTTTTAGGCAGGCAGGGGAGTTCCAGGTCTGTCTAGAGCTGACAGGGGTCCCTGAGGAGAGCTGAGGTAGGGGTATGACATGCCTGCACTGCTGGTCTGGAGGAGCCCAGTTGAGGATGGTGGTCAGGCGGCCCATCATGCTCCAAGGGGCAGCAGAACGCTGGGGAGTACTCATGGGGACACAAAACTTTTCACTGGCTCTGATGACCCTGTGCAGCTCCAAAGAGACTGGTTACCTACTAAGTGGCAGGCAGACTCCTAGGGTGTGACTTCAGGGTTACAAAGCCAGAAGTTTGAGTGGAAGGCCCCTGTAGAAGGAAGTCTGAAAACGCAAATTAGGGTTAGGTTTATGGCCTTGGGGAAAGGCTGTTCCGATCTGCATGCACCGAGTGGGCCCCCTCAGGGTTGAGTTGAGGAAAAGCGTCCTCCAGTGTGGCAGAGTCTGGGTTTCTGGCCAGGGAGACCAATGATGGTGGGGGTGATTTACAAGGAAGACCAGATTACTTCCACTCCAAAATCGGATTCAACATGGAGGGAAAGCTCCTGAGAATTGGCTGATGTTGGGTGGCTCTGAGACCACCCTCTCCCCCACATCCGAGGTCTCTTTCTCGCTTGGGGCATAGCGTGGCCACCCAGAGAATGCGCCAGGACCATGCGGCCCACCAGGGGGCCACAGCGAAGGAGAGATTTCCCAGAACAGTTGAGGGAGGGGTTGTAGCTGGGCGTCGACTTCTGACTTTTCAGGCGGCTGGGGCGCCCAAGGATGGGGCTGACCTCAGTGGGGGCAGGAAGGATTCTCTTGCTCAGAGGCTTGTCCGAAAAAGCGAGGCACCATTTGCGCCAGGGCGTTAGGGGGAGCGGTGGCACACGACTCAGGATTCCAATGTTGGAGGCCCGAGGGACATGACTCTGGAAACGGAAGGCTGAGGAAAGAGGTGAGGGTTCATGCCTGGTCCTCAGGAAAGACCCAAATCCATCTGACAATGCCAGGGAGGGGACCCCCGGAGGCTGAGGAGCTGGAGCCCGATTCCTGGAGGGCTTTCTGGCGGGGTCTGGATGTGACCACGTGGGATGCAAGGCGGGGGCCGGGGGGGTGACCATGCAGACATGTGGTGCCTGAAGCAAGTTCACCAGGTGATTTCTGGCCAATTCTCACAATCGTTCTGCTGAAATCGGGACCGATTTGGCAGAATGCTCGTGAGAATTGGCCAGCGTTGGGCGGCCCGCGGACCGCCCTGTTCCCTGTGGCCGAGAGCCCTTTCGCACTCAGGGCATTCGCAGACACCCGGAAAACACGCCAAGATGATAAGGCCCACCCAGGGGCCATGGCTCACCAGACCGTTTCCAGAACAGAGTTGAGGGATGACTTCCGGCCGGGCGTCTGGGGTGCCCAAGGACGGGGCTGACCTAAGTGGGGTCACAAGGTTTCTCTCACTCCGAGACTTGTCTGAATTGCCGAAAGGCACCATTGGCGCGGGGGTGGGAGGGGGAGTCGTGGGTGGGACTCAGGGTTCCCGGTTGGAGACCCCGAGGGACAGGACCCTGGGAACAGAAGGCTGAGGAAGCAGGCGAGGGTTCCTACCCGGGCCTCAGGGCAGGCTAGAATCCATCGGACAGCACCAGGGAGGGGAGCCCCAGAGGCTGAGGAGCAGGAGGCATTGGCCTCGCTGGAGCCTGAGTCCTGGAGGGCTTTCTGGTGGGATTTGGACATGAAAGTTCGGGACGCCTGTTCAGGCCTAGGGTGCGGCCCTGCAGACGTGCAATGCCCGAAGCAAGTTTGCCGGGCATTTTCCGGCCAGTTCTCACCAGCCTTCTGCCCAAACTGATCCCACGTTCATGAGAATTGGCCTGCGTTGGGCAGCCCTACGGTCCTCCCTGTTCCCTGTGGCTGAGGGTCCTTTATCACTCGGAGCCTATCGCAGCCACCCGGAAAACCCGCCGAGACAACGCGGCCCACCACGTTGCCCCGGTGCAGGGGAGCATTTCTGGAGCAGAGATGAGGGTTGCGTCTGGGCGTCCGCCTCCAACTTTTAGGGCGGCTGGGGCGCCTAAGGATGGGGCTGACCTCAATGGGGGCATGAAGGTTTCTCTCACCCCGAGGCTTTTCAGAAGCACCGAAAGGCACCGTTTGTGCTATGGTTATAGGGGGAGTCATGGCACAGAACTCAGGGTTCCCCAATTGGAGGCCTCTAGGGACAGGACCCTGAAAACAGAAGGCTAAGGATGCAGGCGAGGGTTCGTGCCCGGGACTCGGGGCAGGCCGTACCACATTGGACAGCGCCAGGGAGGGGACGGTCAAGGCTGTGGAGCAGGAGATATAGGCCTCACTGGAGCCTGAGTCCCGGAGGGCTTTCTGGCGGGCTTCAGACACGACCTCTTGGGATGCCTGGTCAGGCCCAGGGGGCGGACCTGCAGATGTTTGGCGCCCAAAGCAAGTTCACCAGCCATTTTCTGGCCATTTCTCATGAGCGTTCTGTCCAAACCGGGATCACTTTGGGCAGACATCTCGTGAGAACTTGCCGGACTGCCTGTTCCCCATGGCCGAAGGCCCATTCAGATCGGGGCATGTTGCGGCCACACAAAAAATGCACCGAGATGACGTGGCCCACCCAGGGACCCCGGCAAAGTGGAGCATTCCCAGAGCAGATGAGGGACGGGTTTCGGCCGGAAGTCCGCCTCCGACTTTTCTGGCGGCTGTGGTGCCCAAAGATTGGGCTGACCTCAGAGGGGGCACGAGGGTTTCTCTCACTCCAAGGCTTGTCCGAAGAGCCAAAAGGCAAGGTTTGTGGTGTGGTGGGAGGGGGAGTGGTGGTGCAAGACTCAGTGAAGCCCGGTTGGAGGCCTCGAGGCACAGTACCCTGGACATGGAAGTTTAAAGAAGCATGAGAGGGTTTATGCTTGGGCCTCAGGGCAGGCTGGGCCCCATCAAACAGTGACAGGGAGGGACCCCTGGAGGCTGAGGAGCAGGAGGCATCAGCCTCGCCTACGCCTGACTCCCAGAGGGCCTTCTGGCGGGGTTCTGACGCGACCGCTGGGGATGCAGGGTCAGGCCCAGGGGGTGGCCCTGCAGACGTGCGGCTCCTGAAGCGAGTTCGCTGGGTGTTTTCAGGCCAATTCTCACGAGCGTTCTGCCCAGACTGAGATGGGTTTGGGCAGAATGCTCATGAGAATTGGCCGGCGTTAGGCAGCCCTGCAGACGGCCCAGATCCCGGTGGCTGAAGGCCCTTTCTAGCCTGGGGCATGTCGAGGCCACCCAGAAAACACAGAGACAACGCGGGCCACCGAGGGGCCCTGGTGCAGGGGAGCGTTCCCGGTGAAGAGTTGAGGGTCAGTTTGGCTGGGCGTCCACCTCCAACTTTTCGGGCGGCTGGGGCTCCCAAGGATGGGGCTGACCTCATGGGGGCCACGAAGATTTCTCTCACTCCGAGGCTTTTCTGAAGTGCCGAAAGGCACCATTTGCACCGGGGTGAGAGGGGGTGTCCTGGCATGGGACATAGGGTTCCCCAGTTGGAGGCCCCGAGGCACAGGACCCTGGAAACTTAAGGCTGAGGAAGCAGGCGAGGTCCATTTCCGGGCCCCGGGGCAGGCCTGGCTCCATTGGAAGGGCCAGGGAGGGGTCTCCAGAAAACAAGCAGGAGGCATCGGCCTCGCTGGAGCCTAAATCCTGGAGGGCTTTCTGGCGTGGTTTGGATGCGACCACTCGGGATGCCTGGCCAGGCCAAGGGGAGGCCCTGTAGACTTGCAGCTCCTGAAGCGAATTCATGGGAGTTTTCTGGCCAATTCTCACGAAAGTTCTGCCCAAACCAGGCTTTCTGGCATGGTTCAGATGCGACCGTTGGGGATGCGGGGCCAGGCCCTGGGGGCAGCCATGCAGATGTGTGGCACCCGAAACAAGATCTCCGGGTGTTTTCTAGCCAATTCTCATGAGCATTCTGCCCAAACTGGAATTGGTTTGGGCAGAATGCTCGTGAGAACTGGTCGACATTAGGCAGCCCTAAAATGTGGTTCCCTATGGCCGAGGGCCCTTTCTAGCTCGAGGCCTGTTGCGGTAACCCGGAAAACGCACCGAGACGATGCGTCCCACCCGGTAGCCCTGGCGCCGGGGAGCGTTCCCAGAGAAAAGTTGAGGGAGGGGATGTGGCCAGGCGACTACCTCCGACATTTCCGGCGGCTAAGGCACCCAAGGATGGGGCTGAACTCAGTGAGTACAAAGGTTTCTGCTGGAAACGGAAGGCTGAGGAAGCATACGAGGGTTCTTGCCCAGGCCTCGAGGTAGGTCCAGCCCCATCCGAGAGCGCCAGGGAGGGGAACCCCGGAGGCTGTGGAGCAGGAGGTGTCGTCCACACTTGCACTGACTCCCAGAGAGCTTTCTGGCGGGTTTCAGACGTGACTGCTCAGGATGCAATGCCAGGCCAGGCCCACTGCAGATGTACTGTGTCAAAGCAAGTTCGCTGAGTGTTTTCCGGCCAATTCACACAGCGTTCTGTCCACACCAGGAATGGTTTGAGCAGAATGCTCGTGAGAATTTGCCGGCGTTGGGCAGCCCTGCGGAAGGCCCTGCTCCCCCTGCCGGAGGGCCCTTTCTTGCTTGGGGCATTTCGAGGCAACCTAGAAAATGCGCCGAGACTAGGCGGCCAACCCGGGGGCCCCGGGGCAGGGGTGCGTTGCTGGAGAAGAGTTGAGGAACCGGTGGCAGCTGGGCGTCTGCCTCCGACTTTTTGGGTGGCTGGAGCGCCCAAGGATGGGGCTGACCTCAGTGGGGGCACGCAGGTTTGTTTCACTCCGAGGCTTGTCTGAAGCTCTGAAAGGCACTCTTGGTGCCGGGGCGGGAGGGGGAGGCCTGGTGTGGGACTCAGAGTTCCCCAGTTGGAGGCCCCGAGGGACAGGACCCCGGAAGCGGAAGGGTGTGGAAGCCGGCGAGGGTTCGAGCCCGAGACGCCGGGGCTGGCCCGGTCCCATGGGACAGCGCCAGCGAGGGGACCCCCGGAGGCTGAGGAGCAGGAGGTGTCAGCCTCGCTGCAGCCTGCCTAGCGAAGGGCTTTCTGGCGGGGTTCGGACGCGAGCACTCGCCATGCGGGGCCAGGCCCAGAGGGGCGGCCCTGCAGACCCGCGGCGCCCGAAGCGAGTTCACCGGGAGTTTTCCGGCCAATTCTCACGAGCATTCTGCTCAAACCGGGATCGCTTTGGGCAGAACGCTTGTGAGAATTGGCCAGCATAGGGCAGCCCTGCAGACCGCCTGTTCCCCGTGGCCAAGGGCCTTTTCTCACACGGGGCATGTTGTGGCCACTCGGAAAATGCGCTGGGTCATCGCGGCCCACCCAGGGGCTCCGGCGCATGGGAGCATGGGAGCATTCAAGGAGCAGAGTTGAGGGAGGGGTTGTGGCCAGGCATCGCCTCCAGCTTTTCGGGTGGCTGGGGCGCCAACGGATGGTGCTGACCTTAGTGGGGGGCACAAAGGTTTCACTTGCTCCAAGGCTTGTCCCAAACGCCAAAAGGCACCATTTGCGCCTGATGTGGGAGGGGGGGTCGTGGCGCAGGTCTCAGGGTTCCCCAGTTAGAGGCCCTGAGGGACAGGACCCTGGAAAGGGAAGGATGAGGAAGCAGGCCCAGCCCCATTGGCCAGTACCGGGGGGGGGGGGGATCCCCGGAGTCTAAGGAGCAGGAGGTGTTGGCCTCAGTGGAGCCTGACTCCCAGAGGGCTTTCTGGTGGGTTCAGACGTGATTGCTCGGGATGCCGGGCCAGACCCAGGGGGAGCCCTGCAAACATGGCGGCCCCCATAGCGACTTCACCGGGTGTTTTCCAGCCAATTCTTACAAGCGTTCTGCCCAAACCGATCCCGGCTTGGGCAGAAGGCTCGTAAGAATTGGCCGACATTGGGCAGCCCTGCAGACCGCTTCCCGTGGCCCAGTGCCCTTTCTCTTCCGGAGCAAGGCTACGGGAGACAGGGCAGTCCACAGGGCCGCCCAACATTGGCCAATTCTCATGAGCGATTTGCCCAAATCCATACCAATTTGGGACAGCACTCCAGAGAATTGGCTGGAAAACCACCGGCAAACTCACTTCATGAGTCACATGTGTGCAGGGCCACCCACTGGGCCTGCCCGAGATCACAAGTGGTTGAGGGTCAAACCCTGCCAGAAGACCCTCCATAATTCAGGCACAGGTGAGGCTAACGCCTCCAGCTCCTCAGCCTCTGGGGTCCCCGTAGCTTTTGAGCTGCAGAAAAGCCTCAGAGTGAGAGAAAACTTTGTGCCTCCAGTGAGGCCATCCCCAAGGCTAGGCACCCCAACGGCCCAAAAAGTTGGAGGCTGACGCTTGGGCACAACACCTCCCTCAACTCTGCTCCAGGAACGGTCCCCTGCACCGAGGACAATACTGGGCTGAGTCATCTCCACCACACGTTTTCTGGCCCTTTCTCGCTTGGGGCATGTCACGGCCACCCAGAAAACGTGTGGAGCTCTCTGCAGCTTGAAAGTCACTGTATCCACCTGGGTGGCAGGTGGACTCGTGGGGCGGCACTCAGGCTTCCCGAAATTGCAGGGCTCAAGGGAAAGGGCTCTGGAACAGGAAGACTGAGAAACCAGGCGAAGGTTACAGCCCGGGCCTAGGGGCATGGCAGTCCCCATCTGCCAGTGCCATGGAGGTTACCCCCTCCCGGAGGCTGAGTAACAGAAAGTGTTGGCCTCACATGGGCCTGACTCTCGGAGGGCTTTCTTGCAGGCTTCTAGCTGCCATTGCTCGGGATCCTGGGCCATGGCCAGTGGACGGACTTGTACCTGCATCGCAGAAGCGAGTTCTCCGGGGGTTTTCCAGCCAATTCTCACGAGCTTTCTGCCCAAATTGTTTCCTCCCAGGCCGCAGGTGGACTCATGTACTGTGATTCATGTTTCCCCAGTTGGAGGGCTCGAGGGACAGGCCCCTGGGGAAGGAGCACTAGAAACACAACTGAGGGTTAGGTCCAAGGCCTAGGGGCATAGCACAGCCGAACCACCAGCAGTGTGGTGGGAACCCTGGAGGGTAAGAAGCAAGAGGCCTTATCCTCACGCAGCCATGCATGACTCGTTGAGAGTGCTCTCGCAGGATTCAGACCAGGACCATGCAGGTCCCCGGGCCAGGCCCAGGCAGAGGCCCTGCAGACATGTGGTGCAGGAAGCCAGTTCGCTGGGGTTTTTCTGGCCAATTCTCATGAACTTTCTGCCCAAATCAAAATCAATTTGGGCAGAAAGCTTATGAGAATTGGCCGGCATTGGGCAGCGATTCAGGCCACACTGCCACCCGTGGTCTAGAGCCCTTTCTCATTTGGTGCTTGTTGAGGCCCCTGGGAATGGGGCTGTGACCTTGTGGCTCCCCTGAAGGCCCCAGTGCAGGGGAGCTTTCTGTGGGGAGAGTTGAGTGAGGGGTTGTGGCTAGGCGTGAGCCTCCACGTTCTCGGCCCATTGTGGTGCCCGTTGTGGGGACAGCCTCGTGGGGGGGTGGGGGTGGCCATGCAGGTTTCTTCCACTTGAGGGATCTGAAGCTCTGATTTGCATGGCTCCCCTCTTAGGTGGTAGGATGATTCATGGGGTGTGATTTAAGGTTTCCCCAGTTGAGGGCTCAAGGGACAGTGCTGTGGGTAAGGAAGACTGAAAAACCAATCGATCGTTAGGGCCAGGGTCTCGGGGCATAGTAGGCCCTATCGGATAGAGCTGGGGAGGGTACTGCAGGATTTTGAGTAGCAGGAGGCATTAACCTCACATACACCTGACTCATTGAGGGCATTCTCACAGGGTTCTTACCGCAGCCAGTCAGGATTCTAGGCCAGACCCAGGCAGAGGCCCTTAGACATGCACTGCAGAAAGTGAGTTCACCAGGGATTTTCTGGCCAATTCTCAAGAGCTTTCTGCCCAAATCAATTGTCCGGTGCTGGGTGGCCATTTGGGTTGCACACTCACCCATGGTCTAGAGCAATTTCTCATTTGGTTCGTATTGCTGCCACCCAGGAAATGTGCCATGAGCTGAGGGCCCTGGCGAAGTGAAGATTTCCGGGAGTAGTGTTGAGTTAGGGTTTGTGGCTGGGCGTCAGTCTCTGAGGTTTTGTCCTGGTGTGGCACTGAAGGTTTGGGATGGCCTCAGTGGGGGCTTGAAGGTTTCTTTGGCTCTGAGGGTTTTGTGCAGCACTGAAAGATTTGATTTCCTCCTGGGTGACAGGTGGACTCATGGAGTGTGTCAATGTTTCCAATTTGAGGGCTCAAAAGACAATCTCCTGGGGAAAAAACACTGAAAACCCAACCAAGGGTTAGGTCCAGCACCTAGGGGTATAGTTGGCCCGAGCTGCCACCACTGGCATGGGAAAACTAGAGGGTGAGAGTCAGGAGGCTTTGGCCTTGCATGTGCCTGACACCTAGAGGTCATTCTCACAGGATTCAGGCTTCAACCACTGGGGACCCCAGGCCAGGCCCAGGGGTAGGCCTGCAGACATGCACCTTAGGAAGTGAGTTAGCAGGGGGTTCCTGGCCAATTCTCACGAGGTTTCTGCCCAAATCAATTTTGATCAATCAAATCAATTCAAAATTGATTTGGGCAGAAACCTCGTGAGAATTGGCCCACGTTGGGCAGTGATTTGGGCAGCACTGTCACCCGTGGTCTAGATACCTTTCTCATTCAGTGTGTGTCAGGGCCCCCTGGGAAATGGTCTGGGACCAAGTGGGTCCCCCAAGGGTCATGGTGCAGGGGAGCTTTCTTGGGGGAGAGCTGAGGGAGAGGTCCCAGCTGGGTGTCAGTCACCGAATTTTCGGCCTAGTGTGGCGCCAATGGTGGGGGATGACTTCAGGTGAGGCATGCAGGTGTCACCCTCTGAGGGATTTCCACAGCTCCAAATGGCACTATTTCCACTTAGATGGCAGGATGACTCATGGGGTGTGATTCAGGGTTCCTCCAGGTGAGGGCTCACGGGACAGGACCCTGGGTAAGGAAGATTGAAAAACCAACCAAGTATTAAGGCCAGGGCCTTGGGTCCTGGCAGGCCCAATCTGCCAGTGCCAGGGATGGTACCCCAGGATGCTGAGTAGCAGGAGGGGTTGGCCTCATATGCACCTTAGTCAATTAGGGCTTTCTTGCAGGGTTTGGGCCACGACAACTTGGGACCCCAGGTGGAGGCCCAAGGGAGTCCCTGCAGACATGTCGATGGAAGCATGTTCACCAGGGTTTTTGCAGTCAATTCTCACGAGCTTTCTGCCCAAGTCGATATCTATTTGGGCAGAAAGCTCGTGCATTTGTGAGCATTTGAGCAGTGATTTCGGCTGCGCTGGAGCCCGTTTTCTAGAGCACTTTCTCGCTCGGTGTATGTCGTGGCCATCCTGGAATACAGGCCAGGCCCACTCTCCACCCCTAACAGCTCCCCCCCACTGGATTTTTCAGGGAGCAGAGTTGATGGAGGTGTTCTGGCTGGGCATCAGCTTCCGAGTTTTCAGCCCACTGTGGCCCCAAAAATGGGGGATGGCTTCGGGTGGGCATGCAGGTTTCTCCCATTCTGAGGGTTTTCTGTAGCTCTGATGGCACAGATCCCTCCTGCGTGGCAGGTGGGCTCATGGGGTGTGTTTTGGGATTCCCCAATTTGAGGGCTCGAAGGACAGGCCCCTGGGGAAGAATACTGAATACCCAACTGAGGGTTAGGGCCAGGGCCTAGAAGTATGGCAGGCCCAATCAGCCAGCACCAGGTGGGAACTCCAGAGGGGTTGAGTAGAAGGAGGTGTTGGCCTTGCATGCACTTGACTCATAGAGGGCTTTCTCCCAGGATTCAGGCAGACGACTCAGGACCCCGGGCCAGGCCCAGGTGGAGGCCCTGCAGACATGCCCCACAAGAACCTAGTTTGCCAGGGGTTTTCCAGCCAATTCTCAAGAGCTTTCTGCTCAAATCATTATCAAATTAAGAATTGGACAACTTTGGGGTGGTGATTCATGCTGGGCTGGCGCCCATGGTCTAAAGAACTTTTTTGCTTGGTTCGTGTCACAGCTATCCAGGAACATGGGCTGGGCCCATGTGGCTCCCTGGAGGGACCCCACATAGGAAAGCTTTCTGGGGGCAGAGATGAGGGAGGGGTTCTGACTGGGTGTTAGACTCTGAGGTTTTGGCCCATTGTGGCGCTGAAGTTGGGGGATGCCCTCAGGGGAGTCATGCAGGTTTCTCCTGCTCTGAAAGTTTTCCATATCTCTGAATGGCATGGTTTCCTCCTGGGTGGTGCATGGACTCATAGTATGCATTTCAGGTCTCATCCATTTGAGGGCTCGAGAGACATGCCCCTGGCGTAGAAAGACTGAAAACCCAACTGAGGATAAGGACCAGGGCCTACGGTAATGGTAGGCCTGATCTGCCAGTGCTAAGGTGGACTCCCCTCAGGGCTTAGTTGAGGTCATGTGTCCAGAGGCAGCAGAATCCATTTTTATGGCTGGGGTGATACCAATGTTGGGAGTGACTTTGGGGCGGGGCATGCAGGTTTCTCCCCTGCTAAGGTTTTGGTGTAGCTTCAAATGGCACAGGTTCCTACAGCATGGCAGGCAGAGTCCTGGGTATAGCTCAGTGGTCCTTAATCCACGGGGCTTGGTGGACAGGCCTTTCAGAATGGAAGCCTGTAACCCAAACTAGGATTAGTTTTAGGGCCTGGGGCATGCCACAACTTATCTGCTGGCACTAAGGTGGGCTCCCCTCAGGGCCGAGTTGAGGACATGCATCCTGTGACATGGTGGAATCCAGCATTATGTCCAGGGGGGCTGCCAATGCTGGGGCTGGCTTTAGGGGGATATGCAATTTACTCCCCATCTCAGAGTTTGGCGCAGCTCCAAACCACAACGCTTCCTCTCATGGTGGGCAGACTCATGCGTTGTCACTTAGGGGTCCTTTATCTGGGGGCTTGGGTGCCAGGTCTCTTAACCAACTAAGCCACCCAGGCGACCCGGGGTGCCAGGTCTCTCAGGATGGAAGCATGAAAACCCAAACTAGGGTTAGGGTTAGGAGCATGGCAGGCCTGATCTCCCAGTGCTGAGGTGGGCTCTGTTGTGGGCTGAGTGGAGGGCAGGATTCAGGTGGCAGGATGGAGTCTGGGGGAAGGGGGGCGGGGAGCAGATGCTGGGGGGCCTCAGGGTGCATGCAGGTTTCTTCCACTCTGAGGTTTTTGCGCAGCTCCAAATGGTACCATTTCACCCTAGGAGACAGGCAGAGTACCTGTATGAGTCTCAGGCATCCCCAACCTGAGAGGTTAGGAACCAGCCCTCTGGGCTCGGAAGCCTGTATACCACACCTAGGATTAGGGATAGGGCCTAGGGGTGGGGCAGGTCTGATCTGCCTGCACTAAGGCAGACTTCCCTCAGGGCAGATTTGAGGGCATCCATCTGGTGGCGCTGTAGAATCTGGCTTTATGGCCAGAGATATACTGATGCTTGGGGTGGCTTTAGGGGGCATGCATGCTTCTCCCACTCTGAGGGTTCAGAGCAGCTCCAAATGGCATGGTCTCCTGCCATGTGCATGGTGGAATCCTGGGGTGTCACTCAGGGGTCCTTTATCCAGGGGGCTTGGGAGCCAGGCCCCTCAGAATGGAAGCCTGAAAACCTAAACTAGGGTTAGGGTTATGGCCTAGGGTCATTACAGGCCCAATCTGCCAGAGCTGAGGTGGTCTCCCCTCAGGGCTGAGGTGAGGGCATTCGTCCAGCACTGCAGCAGAATTCGGCTTTATAACCAGGTGGGCCACTGATGGTGGGGGTATCTTTAGGGTGGCATGCATTTTTCTCCTACTCTGAGGGTTTGGCGAGCTCCAAAATGCAAGGTTTCCTCCCACGTGGTGGGCTGAGTCATGGGGCATTGCTTATGTGTCCTTAATCCGGGGGACTTCAGGCACAGGCCTCTTGGGATGGAAGCCTGAGAACCCAAACTAGGTTTAGGGTTTGGGGCTAAGGACATGGCACGATTGATCTATCAGCACTGAGGCAGGCTCCTCTCAGTGCTGAGTTGAGGGCATAAGTCTGGCGGCCCAGCAGAATCCGGCTTTATGACTGGGGGAAACTGATGATGGGAGTGGCTTTAGGGGTAAATTCCCCTCTGAGGGTTCAGCGCAGCTCCAAATGGCACCATTTTGCTCTAGGCAGCCTGCGGAGTGCTGGTGTTAGTCTCAGGTGTCCCCAATCTGGAGGGTATGGGGGCCAGCACTCAGGGCATGGAAGCCATTACACCCAACCTAGGGTTAGGTTAGGGCCTAGGGGCATGGCAGGCCAGATCTGCTGGTGCTTAGGTGAACTCCCCTTAAGGCTGAGTTGAGAGCATGCATCCAGCGGTGCACCAGAATCCGAGTTTGTGGCCAGTGCAGCTGCCAATAGCGGAGGTGGCTTTAGGGGGGCATGCAGGTTTCTCCCCCTCTGAGGGTTCTGCACTGCTCCAAACCACAAGGTTTCCTCCTGCGTGGTGGCTGGAGTCCTGGGGTTTTTCTCAGGGGTCCTTAATCTGGGGGCATAGGGACCAGGCCTCTTGGGATGGAAGCCTGAAAACCCAACTAGGATTAGGGTTAGGGCCTAGGGGCATGGGAGATCCGATCTGCCTGCTGAGGCAGGCTCCATGATAGGCTGAATTGAAGGCAAGGCATCAGGTGATGTGTCAAAGTTCAGGTTTGTGTCCAGGGGGGCTACAGAAGCTTGGGGTGCCTTAGGACACATGTAGGTTTCTCCTGCTCTGAGGGTTCTGCACAGTTCCAAATGGCACCATTTCCCCACTAGTTGCTGTCAGAGTTCTGCCATGAGACTCAGGGGTCCCCAATCTGAAGGGCTTGGGGGCCAGGCCTCTGGGAATGGAATCCAGGCTACGCCACCTAGGGTAATGGTTAGGGCCTAGTGGCATGGCAGGCCCACCTGCCTGCCCTGAAGTGGGCTCCCCTCGGGACTGAGTCAAGGACAAGGGGCAGGAAATACATCATGCACTGAGTTTGTGAGCAGTGGAGGCCGCCGAATATGGGGTTGGCCTCTGGGAGGCAAGCGGGTTGCTCCTGGTAAGGGAGTTCTGTGCAGCTCTGAAAGGCTCCCTCCAGAGTGGCAGGCAGACTCCTGGGGTGTGGCTCCAGGGTCTCCAATCTGGAGGGCTTGGGGGACAGAACCTTGTAGGTGGAAGCCTGAAAACCCAACCGAGGGTAGGGCCAGGTCCTAGGCGTATAACAGGCACAGTCCACCAGTGCCGAGGCAGGAACCCCAGGGGGGTGATTAGCAGGAGGCGTTGGCCTCACGTGCACCTGGCTCATTGAGGGCTTTCTCGAAGGGATAGGGCTGTGACCACTCGGGAACCCGGGTCAGGCCCAGATGGTGGCCCTGCAGGCTTGCACTGCTGGAAGCAAGTTCGCCAGCGGTTTTCCAGCCAATTCTCATGAGCTTTCTGCCCAAATCAATATCAATTTAGGAAGAAAACTCATGAGAATTGGCCGGCATTGGGCAGTGATTCGGGATGTGCTGGCGTTTGTGGTCTCGAGCAGTTTCTTACTAGGTGCATGTCACAGCCATCCAGGAACATGGGCCAGGCCACACGGCAACCCTGAGGGGCCCCACACAGGAGAGCTTTCTGGGGACAGTGTTGAGGGAGGGGCTCCAGCTGAGCATCAGCCTCCGTATTTGTGGTCAGTGGGGCGCCAAATGTGGGGGTGGCCTCAGGGAGGGCATGCAGTTTTCTCTCACTCTGAGGATTCTGCACAGCTCAGAGTGGCACAGTTTCTTCCTGGTGGCAGGTGGAGTCCTGGCATGTGGCTCGGGGTCCCCAGTCTGGAGGGCTAGGGGGCCAGGTCTCTGGGAACAGAACCCTGAAAAGCCAACCTAGGGTTAGAGTTAGAGAATAGGGGCATGGCATGCCTGATCTGAAAGCTCTGAGGAGGGATCGGCAGGGGGCTGAGTCAAGGACAGGGCTCAAGCGGCACATTAGCCTCCAGATTTTGTGGTCAAGGGTGGCCACAAGAGGTGGGGGTAGCCTCAGAGAAGCATGCGGGTTTTTCCTGATCTTAGGGTTCTGTGCAGCTCTGAATGGCATGGTTTCCTCCTGGGTGGCAGGTGGACTCCTGGGGTGTGTTTCCAGGGTCCCCAATCTGGAGGACTTAGGGGCCCCGTCTCTGGGAATGGAAGCCTGAAAAGCCAACCTAGGGTTAAGGTTAGGGCTTGGGGTCATGGCAGGCCCAATATTCTGGCAGCGAGGCAGGAATCCCTGGGGGGCTGAGTCAAGGATGGCTTTGGGTGGCATGTCAGTCTCTGGGTTTTGTGGACTGGGGCACTGCTAGAGGTTTGGGTGGCCTCAGGGAAGCATGAGCGTTTCTCCCGGTCTGAGGTTTCTGTGCAGTTTCCTCCTGGTGGCAGGCAGAATCCTGGGGTGTGGCTCTGAGGTCCCCATTCTGGAGGACTCGGGGTTCTGGCCCCTGGGGCTGAATCCTAAAAACCCTACCAAGGAAAAGGGCCAGGGCCTTCGGGCATGGTAGTCCCCTTCCACCAGCCCTGGGGCAGGCACCCTAAGGGTCTGAGTAGCAGAAGGGCTTGGTTTTCAGGCTCCTGGCTCAAAAAGGGCTTTCTCCCAGGATATGGGCTGTGACCACTCAGGATCCCAGGCAAGGCCCAGGCAGAGGCCCTGTGGGCCTGTGTCACCAGAAGAAAGTTTGCTGGGGGATTTCCGGCCAATTCTCATGAGATTTCTGCCCAAATTGATATCAATTTGGCATTGGGTGGCAATTTGGGCCACACTGGTGCCCGCGGTCTACAGCGCTTTCTCACTAGGTGCGTATTGCGGACATCCGCAAACATGGGCCAGGCTCACGTGGCTCCAAGAACCCCCACACAGGGGAGCTTTCCAGGGGCAGAGTTTAGAGAGGGTGTCTGACTGAGCGTCAGCCTCCGTGTTTGTGGCCAGGTGGGGCACCGAAGGTAGGGGTAGCCTCAGAGGGTCCCTGCAGCTTTCTCCCACTCTGAGGGTTTTGCACAGCTCTGAACAGCTCGGTACCCACCTGTGTTGCAGGCACAGTCCTGGGGTGTGACTCAGGAGTCCCCAATCTGGAGGGATTGGGGGCCAGTTCTCTGGGGACAGAAGCTTGAAAAGCCAATCTAGGGTTAAGATTAGGGCCTAGGTGTATGACAGGCATGATCTGCCAGTGCTGAGGCGGGATTCCCGGGGGGCTGAGTCAAGGAAGCGGGTCAGGCAGAGTGTCTGGCTCTGGGTTTTGTGGCCAGGAGTTTCCGTCTGAGGTTGAGGTGGCCTCTGGGAAGCCTGTGGATCTCTCCTGGTCTGAGGGTTCTGCGCACAGCACAGCATTTTCCGAATGGCACAGTTTCCATCTGGGTAGCAGGTGGACTCCTCTAGTGTGGCTACAGGGTCCCTAATGTGGAGGACTCAGTGTCAGGCCGTTCAGGCTGAGCATCAGGCTCCGTGTTGGTGGCCTGGTGGGGTGCTGAATGTAAGTGTGGCCTCAGGGTGGAATGCAGGTTTCTCCTGCTCTGAGGGTTTTGCCCAGCTCCACAAGGCATGGTTTCCTTCTGGGTGGCAGGGGGATTCCTGGTGTGTGGCTCAGTGGCCCCCCATCTGGAGGGGTTGGGGGCCAGGCCTCTTGGGACAGAAGACTGGAAACATAAACTTGAGTTAGGGTTAGAGCCTAGAGGAGTGGTTTTCCAATCTGCTGGAGCTGAGGCAGGATCCCTGGGGATCTGAATTGAGGATAGGTGTCATGCAAGTGCATCAGGCTCCAGTTTGGAGGTCGGGGGGCTGCCAAATTTGGGGGTGGCCTCAGGAAGTCTTGGGTTTCTCCCAGTCGGAGGGTTCTGCACAGCTCTAAAGGACACGGTTTCCACCTGGGTGGCAGGCAGACTCCTGGGCTGTGGCTCCAGGGTCCCCAATCTGAAGGGCTTGGGGGACAGGCCCCTGGAGATGGAGACCTGAAAACCCAACCTAGGTTTCGGGTTAGGGTGTAGGGTTCAGGCCTGCCATCCCTCTAGGCTTTAACAATAACAATAGCAATAAAAGGTTTTTCAGACCTCTGCCCCCAGATGCCTGGCCTCCAAGCCGTCCGGATTGGGGATCACTGATCCACACCCCTGGACTCCGTCTGTCACCTAAGAGGAAACAGTGTTGTTTGGAGTACACAGAATACTCAGAGGAAGAAAAAGCCTGCATGCACCCCGAGGCTACTCCCAGCTTCGTCAGCCCCCTGACCACATACCAAGGTCTGAAGGGTTGCAAGACCCCCAGTCTCAACTATGGCCCAATTTCCTGTGGTTGAAGAATATAATCTAGTTAATTTCAGGCTTTAAAATGTGTAGACTTGGGCACCTGGGTGGCTCAGTGGGTTAAGCCGCTGCCTTCGGCTCGGGTCATGATCTCAGGGTCCTGGGATCGAGTCCCGCATCGGGCTCTCTGCTCAGCAGGGAGCCTGCTTCCTCCTCTCTCCTCTCTCTATCTCTCTGCCTGCCTCTCTGCCTACTTGTAATCTCTGTCTGTCAAATAAAATTAAAAAATCTTTTAAAAAAAATGTGTAGACTTGCTTCAGGGCTTAACATTTTGTCTATTTGGGTAAATGTTCTAGGACCACTTCAAAATAATGTATTCTGTACTTAATGTGTAATGTTTCATATATGTCAATTAGGTCACATTTGTTAACAATGTTTAATCTGCTTTTTCTATCAGATATTGAGAAAGGTATATTAAAATCTTCAAACAATGCTACTCTATTCTACATTGCACTGGAGAATTTACCAAGTGTTATAAGGCAAGAGAAACAAAAAGAATAAGAATTGAGGGGATAATTGTGACTATTCACAGATAAAATGAGGGTATACATAGAAAATATAAAATAGTCTTTAAATACACTATTTTAGAATTAAAAGTGGAAAACTTGCAAATCTTAGAACAAAGAAAACAATCCAGAAAGTAGCCTAGGAGAAGAGATTTATTATGTATGGAGGGAGGAACATCAGAATAATGTCAGACCTGTCCATAGAGGGTTTGCAAGTCATATTCAGTGTACTAAATGAGAAGAACATGCAGCCAAGGATACCTTATCCAGCAAGGCTGTCATTCAATGAAGGAATAATACTTATTCTTCTGAAGCTGTTTCAAAAAATAGAAGCAGAAGGAAAACTTCCAAACTCATTCTATGAGGCCAACATTACCTTGATCCAAAAGCCAGGCAAAGACCCCATCAAAAAGGAGAATTACAGACCAATATCCCTAATGAACATGGAGGCCAAAATACTCAACAAGATCCTAGCCAATAGGGGCACCTTGGTGACTCAGTGGGTTAAAGCCTCTGCCTTTGGCTCAGGTCATAATCCCAGGGTCCTGAGGTCGAGCCCCACATCAGGCTCTCTGCTTGGCGGAGAGCCTGCTTCCTCCTCTCTCTCTGCCTGCCTCTCTGCCTACTTGTGATCTCTGTCTGTGAAATAAATAAATAACAAAAAAAATGGTTTAAAAAAAGATTCTAGCCAATAGGATCCAACAATACATTAAAAGGATTATCCATCATGACCAGCTGGAATTTATTCCAAGGATGCAAATCACAAATCAATCAATATGATAGAGCACATTAATAAAAGAAAATACAAGAACCATAGGATCTTCTCAATTAATGCAGAAAAAACACTTGACAAAATACAGCACCCTTTCCTGATTAAAACTCCTCAGAGTGTAAGAATAGAGGGGACATTCCTCAGTTTCATAATATCCATCTATGAAAAACCCACATCAAATACCATTCTCAATGGGGGAAAGCTGAGGGCTTTTTCTTAAGATCAGGAACACAACAGGGATGGCCACTCTCACCACTATTCTCCAACATAGTACTAGAAGTCCTAGCCTCAGCAATCATGCTACAAAAAGAAATAAAAGGCATTCAAGTTAGCAAAGAAATCTAACTCTCTCTTCACAGGTGACATGATACTTTATGTGGAAAACCCAAAAGACTCCACTCCCAAATTACTAGAACTCATACAACCATTCAGTAATGTGACAGGATACAAAACCAATGCACAGAAATCTGTTGCTTTTCTCTACACTAACAATGTAACTGTAAAAATTGAAATTAGGGAATCTATTCCATTTACAATAGCAACAAAAACTGTAAGATACCTTGGAATAAACCTAACAAAAGAGGCAAAGGATCTATACTCTAGAAACTCAGAACACTTATGAAAGAAATGGGGGAAGACACAAAAAGGTGGAAAACAATTCCATGCTCATGGATTGGAAGAATAAACATGGCTAAAATGTCTATGCTGCCCAGAACAATTTCACTTTCAACACCATCCCTATTAAAATACCATTGGCATTTTTCACAAAGATGGAACAAACAATCCTAAAACTTGTATGGAACCAGAAAAGACCCCACACATCCAGAGAAATGTTGAAAAAGAAAACCAAAGCTGGAGGCATCACAATGCCTGACTTCAAGCTATATTACAAAGCTATGACAGCATGGTATTCACACAGAAATGGACACATATATCAATGGAACAGAATAGAGACTGCAGAAATTGACCCTTGACTCTATGGTCAACTCATCATTGACAAAGCTGGAATGAATATCCAATGGAAAAAAGACAGTCTCTCTAATTAATGGTGCTGGGAAAATTGGACAGCCACATACAGAAGATTGAAACTCAACCATTCGCTTACATCACACACAAAGATAAACTCAAAATGGATAGAAGACCTTAATATGAGAGAGGAATCTATCAAAATCCTAGGGGAGAACACAGGCAGTCACCTCTTTGACATTAGCCACAGCAACTTCTTCCTAGACACATCACCAAAAGCAAGGGAAACAAAAGCAAAAATTAACTACTGGGACTTGGTCAAGATAGAACGCTTTTGCACATCAAAGGAAACAGTCAACAAAACAAAGAGGCAACACATGGAATGGGAGATGTTTGGAAATGATATGTCATATAAAGGGCTGGTATCCAAGATCTATAAAGAATTTCTCAAATTCAACACCCAAAAAAGAAATAACCCAATCAAGAAATGGGCAGAAGACATGAACAGACTTTTCTCTAAAGTCATGCAAACAGCTAATAGACACATGGCCAGATGTTCAACATCACTTGCCATCAGGGAAATAAAAATCAAAACCACAAAGAGATATCACCTTACACCAGTTAAAATGGCCAAAATTAACAAGTCAAGAAATGACAGATGTTGACAAGGATGTGAAGAAAGGGGATCCTCCTACACTACTGGTGGGAAAGCAAGCAGGTGCAGTGCAGTCAATCTGGATAACAATATGGAGGTTCCTCAAGATGTTAAAAATAGAACTACCCTACCACCCAGCAATTTCACTACAGGATATTTACCCCAAAGATACAGACATAGTGAAAAGAAGGGGCACCTGCACCCCAATGTTCCTAGCAGCAATGTCCACAACAGCCAAACTACAGAAGGAGATGAGATGACCTTCAACACATGAATGGATAAAGAAGATGTGGTTCATATACACAATGGAATATTCATTAGCCTTCAGAAAGGATGAATACCTACCGTTTGCATCGACATGGATGGAACTGAAGGGGATTATGCAGAATGAAATGTCAGGCAGAGAAGGACAATTACCATATGGTTTCACTCATATGTGGAATGTAAGGAATAGTGTGGAAGACCGTAGGGGAAGGGAGGGAAAAAATAAATGGGAAGAAATCAGAGAGGGAGAAAAACCATGAGAGATTCTGGACTCTAGAAACCAAACTGAGGTTTACAGAGGTGGAGGGGTTGGGGTAACAGGGTGATGGGTATTAAGGAGGGCATGTGTTGTGATAAGCACTGGGTGTTACATGAAACGAATGGATTGTTGAACACTTCATCAAAAACTAATGTTGTACTATATGTTGGCTAACTGAACATAAATAAATAAATGAATAAATAAATAAATATGCTTTCTACATGAAAAACATATAATAATGGGAACAGAATTTCAGATTTCCATGGTGAAATAGGTTTTCATGATGGAAGATTTTCACAGCAGTGTAAATATGCTTAACACTACTGGACTTTATACTGAAAACATTTAAAATGGCAAAGTCAATGTTAGGAGTTTTTACAATTTTTTAAAAGTACATCCTGTATGATTACATTTTTATAAAGATTTTATTAATTTATTTTAGAGAAAGAGAGAGTGAGAGCATGGCACGAGAGTGGTGGGAGAGGCAGGAAGTGGAAGAGAGAATTGTGAGCCCACACTGCACTGAACCTAGATCCCACATGGGGCTCGATTCTACACTATGAGATCACATTCTGAGCCAAAATCAAGAGTCAGTGGCTCAACTGACTGAGCCACCACCCATCTCCTTGGACATTAGTATTGGTACACTCCCTGCTCTCTCTACCATCATTGTTCTGAACACTCCTGAAAATATACCTATGAAAAATCATGCCAGTTTCCTCGGGTGAGTCTGAGTACAAGCACTGCTAAGTGATGGGCTCACTTGCGGCCTGGGATGGGTGCTGCTCACTGTTTTCTCAGACAGGGGTGCCCATCACCTTTCTCTCCAGGGGACCACCATATCCTCAGGCACCTGAGGGCCACCCAGCCCAGGAATTCACCTCTGGCGGAGGACAGATAGGACTTCTTTCTCTGGCCAGGATTATGAACACTGATTCTGGGAAAGGAAAGCTCTCCTGGGACTCCTGGCCCAGCCAGGCAGCCGTGGCCACTGTGTATGTGACAGAGCCAGAGCAACTGGGCCTTGGAGGGAATGAGTTCCTTAAACCAACCTTGTGTGTGGCATGTGGGAGCAGCAGCCATTGCTTCTTGGGGAGCAGTGATGTGTACAGAAGGAGGGAGGCTGCTGTGGAGGCTTCTAAGCCACACCACAGTCTCTTCCTTGGTCCTGAAACCAGCAGGAAGGAAGCTCTGAGAACAGGGACTCCAGGAGAATTCCCATCCAGAGAAGGGGGGCCTGCTGGAGGACACTGAGGCCACCAGCCCTGCCAGTAGCAGGCCATTTGCACAGGATCACCTCCCGTGCTTCTTTAGCATGTTGCCTGTGTTCATGTGTGGATAGTGATTGGCCCACTCAGTGCTGATGCACTTCCAGAGGTGGACTAGAAAACTTTTCGGGCCTGCTCATGGGTCAGAGTACCCCTGCCCAGAGAAGCAGAGGTTGTCCCTCTTCCTCCAGAGCTAGGGAAGGCAGCCACCATCCTGGGGCAGAACCTGGGCCAGGTGTGTGTTCTTTCTGAAGTCCCCCCATTCTGTGGGCATTGCTGTGCCTGAGAAAGGCCCTCTCAGCCCCAGAGTCAGGATCTGTGAGGGGTTGTCTCCCATCCTGGCCCAGGATCATAACCTGAAATGATCCTGTCTTTGGGAAGATGGTCTCCTTCAGGAGCCAGGGAGGGGACAAGCACCTCTCCCCTCCCCAGGTCCAGGTTGCCCAGGACCCTGCAAGAGCTCATCATTTGAGGAGGAGTCATGAAGAGCATGTGTGCCTCATCGACCCACCAAGTGAAAGAACCAAACACCAATGCTCAGGTTCTAACAGAAGCAGAATTTCAGTGTCCTGTTTGGAGGCACCCACCTCCCCTTTTGTGGCCTTGGGGGACCCCAGAAAAAGTCTTTCTTGTTCTCGTGCCCTCAGAAGGAAGAGCTGATCCCATATCCTGGGGTTCCCAGCCTGTCCCACTGCTGAAGAAGAGCCACACACAGGGGCCTAGTGTTAGGAATGTGATCTCCTAGGGGCCTGCATGAAAGGGCTGGATTGCTTTTGGGGAAGGGGTGCTCACTGGTGACACAGTTCACCATCCCCCACTGCACTCTGCAGTCCGTCTCTGTGCCCAGCTTAGATCAATCAACAACAACTCACATGCTTCTACCATGGGAACAATCATTCAGTATCACTACATTGCACAGAGGCACAGAGCAAGGCCCAGAGAGGGGAGGCAAATGGCTCCAATCACAGGAGCCAGCTGAGGGGCCGGAAGGCCAGCCCTCCCAAGCCCCCATTAGCCCAGCCAGAGACTCCCTGAACCCAGAGAGAGCCCTCCCCTACCTGCCTAGCCATGCACTGGCCCCAGAGCTGGATAATGGACTCTTCTTGGCCCTGAGGGTGTTTTTGGCCAACTAGGAGGGGGAGTGGAGCTAGTGGGACAGGCTATAGCTACAGGACAGAGTGACACGTCTGAGCTAGCAGGAACCACACTGTCTCCCTCCCAGAACCTGCCTGGGAGCTGGAATCTGGGTGCCCTAGGGGCCAGCACACAACAGGGTCTGTGCTGACCAGGGAGCCATGGCCTCCAGGGAGAGTCCAATCTGCCCTCTTCCAGCTACTGTGCCACATCACCTCTCTTCCCTGTGGGGCTCCAGGACCCAGAATCAGGTCCCTTAGGGCTGACTCAGCTCCAGCTTATAATCAGTTTGTAGCCCCCTGGAGCAGCTGGATTTCTGGTGGCTGGAGGGCGGACTGGCTGCAGACAAGGCCTGTGCTGGGAGAGATGCAGGGACCTGTGGAGGGAGAAGGATGGGGCAGGGGCTGAGTCCTGGGGCCACTGCTCGTGTCTAAAAAGGGCTGAAATCCCTGAATGCCCATGGGGTCCCTCATTACAATAACAACACCCTCATATTCAGGCATCCTGGTGGTGGTTCCCTCCTCCCCAGCCTCCTTCCCACACCTCTGACTCCAGCCAGGGATGCAGCCAAGGTCAGGCTGGACCTCTGTCCCAGGGTCCGACCAGGAAGATGAGAAAGAAGGAGGAGAGAAGGGAAATGGGGTGGTCTGCTCTCCTCCCTGCCCTGAGTCAGCCTCCACTGCTGCCTCCAGATCCTCTGGCCCAGCCCTGCACTTAGCTGGACCCTGGGAGGCAGTCTTCATTCCCAGCCAGTGGGGGGGGGGGGGGTGGTAATTCAGTTACCTTTGTTTCCCCAGATGTGCAACCCACCTGGCCTTGAACCCTGAGGCTTGCTGCCCAGGATGGGCATGGTTCCACGGCTAAGTGGACTTTGGGGCCACAGAGCCCTTGGTGGTGGTGAGGAAACATGGGGGACTGGTCAGGTGCAGAGCCATGGGTCTCATGCACATCCACTGTGGGACTGGCTCATGGTACGGGTGCTGTGTGCAGGTCCCCTGTGCACACCTGGCACTCTCAAGAGGAAAGCCTGTGTGCCTGGTGCACCTGTCCTCCACCTACCCCTGGAAAAGTGGCCAAGTTCAAGCATTTCCATGTCCATCCCTCAGGGACAGTTGGGAACCTAGGGTCAAGAGAGGCAGGGACTGACCCAGGACAAATGAGGCATACAGAGTCCAAGGAACAGGGTTGTTCTTCAGTCCTAAGCCAGACTCAACCCTCCCATGAGGTTTTCTTTGGGGGTGAGAGCCCCTCAGATCCTCGGGGATAGCTGCCCACCCCATCCCATGTGGGGACATTACCTTGGGCATCCCCAGAAAAGTAGAGACATGTGTGCCTGCACGCGCACGTGCACACACACACACACACACACACACACACACACACAGTGCTTTGACTGCACAGCTCAGGGTCAGAAGGGGCTGACACCCTGGAAGCAACGTGTGTGACAAGGGGGAAAGAAGAAAGAGGTTGGAGACAGCTGAGCCATGAGGCAGGGGCTTCAGGACCACTGACAAGAACCCAGATCCATAGCATGGGGATGGGAGACAGTCCAGACTGATGGTCAGGCTGTACCCGAGGGGCCCAGGGGGTTTGCCAGGACACTGGGAGAGGACAGTGTCTGGGGTCTGGGGTCTGGGGTCTGGGGTCTATCACCATCCTAGGCTACTGGAAGTAGGAAGAAATACCCACCTAAGTCCAGACAGGGCTACAGCACAAAAGGCCTCAGCTTACTCTTCTGTCCATTGGGCCATAGAGATGGGGTGTCCCTAAGGTCCCAGGGTCTTGTAGAAAAGTCTGTTGGCCTTGGATCTTCATCCCTGATCCACTGTGCTCCTAGTCCTGGGAAAATGCTTTGTACTCCGTCGAGGTTCTTCTGAGCAGAGGACATTCTGGGAACTTGGGAAACTTGGGGACCTGATGACCTGGGTTTGCAGAATGTGGAAGAGCATTGGACCACTGGTCTGGGGGCCAAGGTCAGGACACTTCTTGTTGCAGCCTCAGTGTCTCCATCCAGAGTCCGTGCTCTGGTCAGGGTGAGGAGGCCTTAGGAAGGAATAAAGCAGGACAGGAGAGGTAAACAGGGAGAGGGTAGCTTTCTGAAGTTTCTCATGTCACCCCCAGAACTCCAGATCCTGCTCCTGGGAGAGACACAGAGACACATAGAGTAGACAGAGACAGAGAATGAACACAAGAGAGGAAACCAGAAGTCACAGACTTTCTTCAATCAGGTTGGAAACAACATTCCATCATTTTGCTCCATTCTATTCCTTAGAGGGCAGTCACACAGGCCGTCCACCCTGGACGGGAGAGAACTCCACAGGGATGTGTGACCAGGATTCGGGAATGCCAGGAACCAGTGTGGGGACTGCCCAGTACATGAGCACAGACAAGGCCCTGGGACCTGGGCCTAAACCTAATGTGAGCCCCTGGAAGTCTGTGTCATGAGAGGACAAGGTCAGAAGCAGTTCACTGCAATCTTCCCATGGGGGCTGGGAGACAGGCAGGAGGAGGGTGGCTTTACCTGGACCCCAAACCAGAGCCAGGCCCCTCTGACCTGTGTTCTATGCCCCACCCAGCCCCCCACCACCACCCTTGCATTGCCATGTGCATGTCTCAGCCTCCTGTTACAGCAGGAACGTATGTAGAGGTCCTACCCCTGATGGCATCCCTAGAAGTAGAAGCCAGAAGACCCCACTGGGCAGATGGGGAGCCTGGAAAGGCCCTGAGAGGCACAGGGTCTGTCTAGGGTCACAGTCCTGGGCATGAGCAGGAGTCTGGTCTGAACCCAGCTCAGTGTCCTCACAGCAGGAACACTGTCTGCACCCAGGCCTTGCAGGGGCTGTAGGTAAGTGTCACTGTATGGGCAGGGCATGGGGTAGAGGGTGAGCATTGAACAGCTGGGGAAGGAGCTCCTTGGGGGGCTCTGAAGTGAGGAGGAAGCCGGGTACGGTGACCTCACTTCCCTGACAACAGGACCCAACAGAATTTGGAACCCAGGTAACCAGGCATCCACATTCCAGAGACAGCCCCCTACCCAGCTCATTTCATTGGAGATCCTTTGGGATGCATGTTGCATCCCAAAGTCTGGAGGCACAGGCAGAGGAAAGCACACCCTGCAAACACTTCCCCTCACTGGGGATGTCATATCAAAGCTCTCAGACGTCTCTGGCCATTTGGGCAGAAGTACAGAAAGGTGACATCATGAGGCCCAGAGCCAACCCCCAGCCCCATATGCTCCTGTGCAGCCCCAGGTCCGTTCCCCATGCATGTGTGTGTGTGTGTGTGTGTGTGTAAAGAAGGCTCATGTGGGGTGTACTCACTACACTCAAGATCATGTTGATGAGGGGTCTGATGCCAGGTGGGCAGGTCATGTTCACACCCCAGGTCAAGGCTGGCTCGGTGGGACAAGGTGTGGAGGACTGCGAGCTTCTCCCTGGGTTTATCCTGTATCCTGCAGGTATGGGTTCCTGTCCCAGGGTTATGTCTGATATGGGAGCAGCAAGGGAACTGGGCAGGAGGATAGTGAGGATGGCTGGGCAGGGCTGTGATGCATCTGGGCTGGATACTGATCCCTGTCTTTGCAGAACACCAGGGATGATGAAACAGGGAGGAGACTGGTGGACACCAGCTCCATCTCCCTGACAAGGGAGTGACCATAGGGGTTCTCCAGGAGCAGGGACTGGGGACTCCCTGGGAAGGCCTCTGACACTGCCCAGGCCACTCCCCTGGTGGTACCGCACTGGACTGTGGTCCAGGACCTGGAGCCCATGGAGGCCAAGCCTGAGAGTGAGAAGGCCAGGGCTGGGTGTATATGGGTGTCTGGGGATGGGTTGGTGCTAGACCCCACAAGCAGGAGACCCCAGAGGCTGGTGTGGGGCCAGGAGCAAGGACTGGGCTCAGAGCACCCAACAAGTGGACTGCAGCTTGGGGAGATGTTCCGGTGAGGGTTCCTTCCTGGCTGTAGCTTCTTTGGGAGGCCCTGGGCTGAGCTCTATTTCTGCAAAGGCATACAAACATGTTCTTCATTCCAGAATCTCCAATGAAATGAGCTGGGCAGGGGGCTATCTCTGGAATGTGGGTGCCTGGATACCCGTGTCTACCTCTGAGGAGCTAGAGCTGGCCCCAACTTCATCTGTAGCCCCAGAGGGGGAGACAGTGATTAGAGAGACTTCAGCAGGAGACCAGGAGTCAACAGGTGACTAGTCATCTGTCCTGGAGAGCCTGATGCTGTCCCTGAAGAGCTGGTGCCTGCCCCTGCCCCAGTCCCTGCTCCTTCTACCATTCCTTCTCCTGTCCCTGCCCCTGCCCATGCCAGAGCTGCTTCCCCTTCCCTGCCCCAGTCTGTGCTCCTGTTCTTGCATCTGTCCCAGCTCCTGTCCCTGCCCCTATCCCAACCCCTGCCCCATTCCTGCTGCTAAAGGGCTCCCAGAGCCACATCTCCTACATAGCCCTGCTCCTTGTACAATTATCCCTCATTCTATTCCCTGACCCTGACAGCCCACAGGAGTGTTTCATCCCCTACCTGTATATTCTTTCTCTCTGGTACATATTAACTGTTATTTTATCTTTCCATGTCCTGCATACTGTTTATTATTTGTTTTAAATAAAATTACTTGTTTTTACTTGAACACATCACAAGCGTTAAGTGCATTCCCAATGCTGTGCCACACCACAGAACACTGCTACAGGACATCTCCTTCCCCAAAGGAGACCCTGAACCGTAAGCCCTTCATGCCCATTTCTCCTCCAGCCCAGCCTCTCACACCCCCTAAGCTGCTTTTTCTATGTTTATGTGACATGGAATTTCCCTTATTCAATATTGAAACCCTCAATGGATTACAGATGAGATGTAATCATAGAGGCTCCTTTAGGAATTATGAGCACAATCTCAGGGTCAAGACCTCTGTCCCTGCTGGGACACCACAGCCTGACCCAAGACAAGACACAGCTGGTTCCTCCTGTGGCCCACACAGAAACCGGGAAATGCAGAAAGCTGGCAGACACACCACAGAGGGAAAACACATTGCTCACAACCCAAGGCCAGAGAAAAGTTTCACTTGACTCTGCTCAAACCAGTCTCCAGGTCATGGGGTTCCACAGGGACAGAGACCAAATGCATGCAAGTCCAGGTGGGAGGATAGGCATGTGGGGAGTATGTGTCAGAGATGCAGGAGCTCCCAGGGGAGGACTCTGGTGAAGGAAACCCTATGATGGCAGTGCTGGTCACCCTCAGAGTGGCAGGTATGGTCTGGGGACCAACAGCCCTGGGAAGAATGTAAAGACCAGAGGTCTAATGCAGGTCCCTGGAGAGAAGGGTGACAGGCAGCCCTCTCTGGGAGAACAGCGAGCAGCACCCATCGAGAACAGCGAGCAGCACCCATCCCAGGCCACAGGTGCACCCATCCCCTAGCAGTTCTTGGCCTCAGACTCAGCCCCAGAAACTCTGGCATGATTTTTCACAGATGTATTTTCAGGAGTGTTCAGCACAGCAAGTCGTGGAGAGAGCAGGGAATGGAACAACGCTAATGCTCAAGAAGATGAACGGGATCCACGGTCCCAGTCCTCATGGTAGAATGTCCTATAGCTACTGTCCCAGGGTCATCTAGGCACAGGATCTGGGAAGCCCCTCCTAAAACACCCCCTCCTGCCACCCTGCTCCTTGGAATATTCAGAACTGTTGGAGGAGGTAAAGAGGATCCACGATGACAGCAGGACCAAGGAGAAGGAAGGTCAGCACTGGGAGGACAGATGGATGTGCCCTAAGCCACCATCTAGGGCCCAGGCTGTGATGCCCTCAGACCTCGCACCCAGTAATGGCTCCTGGTGTATGGACCGGACTTCTGCTCTTTGACTTCCTCCTTCCCTACCTCACTTATTCACTGTCTCCTTCACTACCCTCCCCCCCTCCCCTACCCCTTCTTCCCTCCCCCACTCCGTAACCCTCCCTGCCTCCCTCCCATCGCCCCTCCTCGTTCCCCTCCCTCCCTCCCTCTCATCCTTCCTCCCTCCTCCTCCTCTCTCCCTTCTTTCCATCCTCTTGCCTTCCCTCCCATGCCCCCTCGGCTCTCTTATCCTCCCTCACTCCCCCCATGCCGTCCTCCTTTTCTCGCCTCCCTTTCTCCCTCGCTCCCTCACTGCCTCCCCCATCCCTCCCCGCATCCCCTCACTTCCTCTTTTCCTTCCTTCCTTCTTTTCCCTCCTTTCTTACCCTCCCTCCACTTCCTCCCTCCCTCATACCCTCCTTCATCCAGCGGAAGGTCTGGGATCCCTGCTCTGTACTGAGCACTGGAACACTCCCCCCAACCTACGTGGTCATGTCCACTGTGGGAGGTGACAGGGGGCAGTCCTCAGGGCTCACAGGAGTGATGAGCACCAGGAATCCACTCCTGAAAACAGCCCCGTTGCACAAAGAAAAGAATGGAAAGACCCAAGCTTAGCACTTCCTCTAGAAAAATCTAGTCCTGTAAAGTGATGAAAAGGGACGCCTGGGTGGCTCAGTTGGTTGAGCGGCTGCCTTCAGCTCAGGTCATGATCCCAGCATCCTGGGATCGAGTCCCGCATTGGGCTCCTTGCTTGGCGAGGGGCCTGCTTCTCCCTCTGCCTCTGCCTACTGCTCTGTCTGCCTGTGCTCGCTCGCTCTCTGACAAATAAAAGTGCTCTGACACTTTTTTTTAAAGTGGTGAAAAGTAAATATACCCTAGACTTCATGCAATGTGAGTGTTAATGGCCCATACACCCTGATTCCTAGAAGCAACAAAGCAACTCATCCAGTGTCATCTGGGGGTTTGTGACACAACTTTTCTGACCAAATGGCAGCATTTCCGCCAACATCTCCAGAAACTCCAAGTTTTCCCAAGGGTCTCTGTGATCCTCTGACTCTTCCATCAACCTCCCTGGGAAGCTCTGTTCTGTTGTCTTCCTTGTCTCCTGACTTTTATGCAACCTTTCTGTGATCTCCCCACTCCCCAACAGGGCCACTCTCACCAGGATTCTCCATGCCCCTTGGCTGGGTGCCCACATCACACACTGGGCTCCATGAGCCCTGTGTTTTGTGCAAGGCCTGTATGCTCCCTCTGGGGTCACCTGGTATCTCCCTTGAAGTGGCCTGCACCTTCCTCCACTGGGTCTCTTCTGATGAGTCTGTGAGGTCAGCCTGTGCTCATGTCATGGGCATGGAAGCATGAGTCCAGAAGGTCCAGATAACCTGCTCCCAGTCCCAGCGTGTGGAGCCTGGGCCAAGACTAGAGCCTGAGCAGAGGGGGAGTTAGGCCCAGGGAGCCTGAGGGAGGACATGGCACAGTGAGCCCTCAGGAGGAGAGTGAGCACTGTGAGAGCCTGGCGCTCAGGCCTGCTGGGAGACCATGTCCCACCCATACTGGATCTGTCCCCAGGGCTGGAGGTCGTTGGGGTATCCACCCTCCAAGAATGCAGGCTGGCAGTGACTGGCATAGGAGGGGCACAACTGGTGCAGGAGAAAGCCCTCAGTTAGAGAGGAGGGGGCAGGCGCTCCCCCAGCAGCAGGTGCACTGGGGTGGTCTGAGGGGGCATCAGCAGACAGCAGTATCTGCAGCTCGGGTTTCCACACAGACCCCCTCCTGAGGTGCAGGACAAGCTTGTCTGGGTGGCCTATGTCCCCAAACACAAAGTCTGGCCCAGGACCTCTCCTCATCTCCTACTCCCAATCCTTTGTACTCTGCTCAAGTACAAGAAATGACCAATAGTTTAGGTGGTGCTGGGCACACAGAGACATGTGATTTTCTGGCCCATGCTGTAACATTTCTGGCTTTTAACGATCTCAGGCCTTTGATTCAAAAATGGAAGAATGCCAGGGACCTCAGACAACTTTCTGGGAACCTGCCTCTGTGTCTTGCAGCCCTCCCACCCCACCAGCTCTGCTCAGAACCCCTCCAGACCACAGACCCATGGTCTTGGGTCCTCAGATGGCCCAGACAATGTACCTTCAAAAAGCAATCCAGATGGGGCACCAGGACACACTGCGGATTCCAGTAAACCCCCTCCCAGAAAGTGAGGGTACTGCTGGATAAGCTGTCTGAAAACAGCCAGATCAGTGTTACAGGAAGACACTAGAGGCACAGGAGTAACTGAGGAGCATCCGAAGGTTATGTAGGGACAGTGGGAATCTCAGGTGGTTTTGCTCAGGGACAGCTCGCATCCCCTTAAACCCTCAATGTGATGACTCCTCTGGGGGATGGGGAAGGGACCATGCCTGGAGGACCCGTGGCTCCACTGTAAGAGGGGACCAACTTGATCTGTGCACAGGAGGGTAAACCCCGCCACACCCCAAAGAATTTCTGGAAACAGTAGCCATCTCAGTGGCAGCCAGCCTGGGAGGTCAACCTTTCAGCTGCCTGAGGTGGGATTGAGCCACAGATCATCACAGTAGCCAGAAATGGAAGGAGAACCAGTTCTTCATTTCAATAGTTTCTGAGTTACTGGTTTGTTCCTATAATTATTATACTTTGCAAGGCCTTGAAAATGTTCTCCTCATGTTCTCTGCTGGAGAAGTTTTTGAAAAATATCTGGTTCTTAGGTAAAATCATCCAGAATTGACCTTGGTTGGCACAGCCATGCTGGGAAAAGTATGGAGCTTCCCCCAAATACTAAAAATAGAACTCCTGTATGATCCCACTACTGGGTAGACATTGGCAGGAAATGAATTCAGTTTCTCAAAGAAAGATTTGCACACTCTCACCCAATCTTCCTGAGGAGGGGCGGCCACCCTTTGCAACAAGGACAGCTGTGTGGGAAGCCATAGACAACCCTCCTCTGGATGCAGGTGCCTCCCTGGAAAAGGGGCTGCCCCAGGGCTGGGATGTCTCCACAGCAACACATTCAATGTCCTGGATACTAGGAAGAGACGTAGTACAGCACCAGGCCAGTGAGGACCAGGACACACTACCCCAAATATGACACCTTGGCAAATTAAATATAGAAACTGTAAGAATTTTGCATAGAGAAGAAGCAGGAAAGTCCCTCTGATCCCCAGTCTTTAGCCCTTCTTCCCTGAAGCAGGTCAGAATACTCCCATGTGGCACTTTCTCTCCCCAGACTGCAGGGAGGACATGCTGATCACCGGAGTCAAGGATTTAGGGCCACAAAGGCTATAGGAACAAACCTGGTTAAACTAACCTTTATCTTCCTAGTTACTTTTTTTTTTAACCATTTACCAGTCCTAGCTCAAACCTCTGTGTCTCTCAAGTCTTCACAAATGTATTGCTTCTTATCCTGGTCTCCATGTTCTTGTGAGACTTCCACAAAAAAAAAAAAAAAAAAAAAAAAAAAAAAATTCAATACACTTGGCCACCTTTTCTCCTCATCTGTCTTTGTCAATTTCCAGACCCAGCCAGGGACCTTAAGAGGAGTGGAAGAAAACTTTCCTCTCTTGCAGCCCTGGGTGGAGGGTGGTGGCAGGTGGAGTCAGGAAAATCTATCCCATCTTCCTGACCTTGGTTTAAACTGCCCTCTTCTGGGAAGCAGCACAGGACTGTGCAAGGCTGGCGTAGCTAGGGAGAGGCAGGTGGAACCTGTAGGAAGCTACCTGACCCCTAGCCGGGGGACTTGGCCCCACTGACAAGTCCACGGTGTGATGATGAATATTATAATGGAAGCATCCTGAATATCAGAACTTCCTTATCCCAGGCTTCATTATTGCTGCTCATTGTGGTTGCTACTATTGGCTTAGTGGCTTTTCTGAACTAACTTTGTCAAGTCTGTGTTCTTTGTTACGTGTGGCCACTGAATCCCTGTGCTGTTAACTTAGTGGCCAGCCAGGGGCTGGGCAGAAAGGTCACCCATGTTTCTGAGCTATGGCTACAGATTGGAGGGCCCCACAACCTCTTACTCAGGTTTGAATAGTCTGCTTGAGTGGCTCATGGAATTCAGAGAAACACGTTACTTAGTAGATGACCATTTAATTAAAAGGACAGAACTCAGGAACAGGCAGCTGGAAGTGATGAGCAGGGCAAAGTGTATAGCAGAGGCTCAGAGCTCCCCCACTCTTGGAGTGAAAGAGGCTTTTACCCACCTCCACTCTGACCTTTATCTGTACTTCCTAACCGATAACATCCCTCCTTCAGGCTTATCTGTTAACTCAAGTCAAAGGCCTGGCAGACACCAAAACGACCCTTCAAGCAATAACCACAACCTGACATCAGCAAGGCCCTGTGTGATGGACCCCAAGACAATGATTGACTGGAACTTTACTGACCTCCTGCACCCGCCCACCAACCTTTGTCCTATATTTTCCTAATATAAAAACCCAGGAGTGTTTTCAACACCTTGAGACCATGCCAGTCCTTGGAATTCCAGTGTTAGCTGCACTGAAATACATTCCTTTCCTGTGTCACCACCACTTATCTCTCTGCCTTTGGATCTGAAACACTGTGAATAGTGTAACATAGCAAGTCAAATATCAGTTCTTCCTTACCCCAGGGTTCACTGCTGCTGCTCCTCTCACTGCAGTTCTGCTGTTGGCTTAGTGACATTTCTGAACTGATTTTGTCAAATCTGTATCCCTTGTCATGTGTGGCCACAGAAGTGTCTGATCTGTGAATGTAGTGGTCAGCTGTTGACTGGGGGAGACTTGCTTAAAAATCTGGAAACTGCTCTCCTTCTGAAAACAACACACACACACACACACACACACACACACACACACACACACACCTCTTCCAGTCTTCGCAGATGGGGAGGAGGGCTCTGAACTAACTTTGTGTGGGTGTTGGGATACACCTTCAGCACCAGCCAGTCCTCTTAGCACTCTACCTTGGCCTTTACTTCCTACTTGCCAAGTCTGACAATCACCAGAGGGCAAAGCCTAGGGCCTTCTCAGGTTGGCCCTGAGCAGGCACCCAGTCCATGCATGCAGTGTCCCAGAGGCTCTGTAATAGGTCAGAGCTTCCAGGCCCTTCTTTCCTAAAGCTCCTCATTACTCAGCCTTTATTCTAGTGATTCTGCTTGGTTTCTATTTGCCCCAACTCTTATCCATTGCCCTAGGCAGAAGAGACTCACATATGCTTTTAAATGGTTTGGACATCTAATGTCCTCCAGTATCCACCTCACTACTCAGAGAATTGGTGGAAAGCAACAAGTCACAGAAGAATCCAAGGGTCTGGACTTGGTGTTTCCCTCTCCTGAGATGGGGACATCTGTAAGAGGAGCATGTGGCCAGATGGTTGGTGGGGTGCGCAGGCACCTGTCGTGGACATGACAGATGGGGTAGGTGAGGACTGAGACCCCTGGGATATGTTCCTGGCATCTGGACTGAACTGGTCTTCAAAGCTGCAGGTTGTTTGGGATAATCTTCAGGCTGAGGAGGAAAATGAGGGGAGCAGAGGAGACTGAGAAGGCTCAGAACAGACACATAAAAAATTCCTCAACCTCCCTCAATATGAGGGAAATACAAATCAAGACCATAATGAGATACCACCTTACACCAGTTAGAATGTCTAAAATTAACAAGACAGGAAACAACAGGTGTTTGCGAGTCTGTGGAGAAAAGGGAACATTTTTACACTTTTGGTGGAAATGCAAGCTGGTGTAGTCACTCTGGGAAACAGTATGGAAGTTCCTCAAGCAAGTTGAAAGTAGAACTACCTTATGACCCAGCGATTGAACTCCTGAGTATTTACCCCAATGATACAGATGTAGTGAAAAGAAGGACCACCTGCACCCCAGTATTCATAGCAGCAATGTCCACAATAGTCAAATTGTGGAAAGAGCCTAGATGTCCTTCAACAGATGAATGGATCAAGAAGAATGTGGTCCATATATATATGGGAATATTCCTCAGCTATCAGAAAGGATGAATACCCACCATTTGCATCAACATGGATGGAACTGGAGGGGATTATGTTGAGTGAAATAAGTCATGCAGAGAAAGACAATAATCATATGGTTTCACTCATATGTGGAAAATAAGGAATAGAGCAGAAGACTACAGAGGAAGGGAGGGAAAACTGAATGGGAAGAAATCAGAGAGGGAGACAACCCATGAGAGACTCTGGACTCTGGGAACCAAAATGAAGGTTACAGAAGGGAGGGGGTGGGGGATGGGGTAGCTGGCTGACAGGTATTAAGGAGGGCACATGTTGTGATGAGTATTGTGTGTTACAGGCAACTAATGAATCACTGAACACTACATTAAAATCTACTAAAAATTAAATTTAAAAAATAAAACTGAAACAGAAACCATACATAACTCAGAGGGCTCCATGCTCCTGGAGGCTGAACTAGTGGCTACAGCCAAGGCCTCTGGCTTTCAAGGGACTGAAGGTCTGAGAGGTGGCTCAGTGCACCCCTGCCCCTGAAGCCCCATGGCCATGGCAAAGTGGGTAGGCTGGGAGGAAGACTCAACAAGAGTCCATCCTTGGCTCCATGGCCACTGCAGGATCACTCCCAGCCCCACAAGGCTGTGTCTGTCTAGAACCAGGAAGAAAACCTTTTCCCTTATTTGTTCTTTTTAAAGATGGTTGCTCAGCATTGACACAGAAAAACATATGACATAAAACTGGAGCCATTCACAGCTGCAAATGACCCAGAAGTTATCAAAATGTAGTGATAACAAAGAGAGGACCTTCCTACCCCCAGGCAGGCCTCCTGTGTGCGGGTGCAGCTGGGGGCCCTGGGCATGCCTGTGTGGGTGGGGCTGGGCTCCATGGTCTCCCTTGAAGAGACAGAAGTAGGAACTTGCTCTGGCAGCTCTGCTCGGGGAAGCACCCCCTGATGGAGACGGGGACAGCCCCTCATGAGTCCCAGATGTCCTGTTGATTCTTGGGCATGGCCTGAATCTCAGCTTCTTCATGAAGTGGGGTGGGGGGAGGGAAGCCCAGGCACCATGGATCCCACAGGTCCTCCAGGGGACAGCCCAGCCACCACGGGTCCCACAGGTCCTCCTGGGACAACCCCTCATGAGTCCCGGATGCCCTGGTGATTCTTGGGCACGGCCTGAATCTCAACTTCTTCATGAAGCAGGGGGTGGGGAGGGCAGCCCAGGCACCATGGATCTCACAGGTCCTCCAGGGGACAGCCCAGCAGCCACAGGTCCCACAGGTCCTCCTGGGACAACCCCTCATGAGTCCCGGATGCCCTGGTGATTCTTAGGCATGGCCCAAATCTCAGCTGTGTGAAGGGCTGGGGAGGGCAGCCCTTCATGAAGGGAGGGGAGGGCAGCCCAGTCGCCACAGGTCTCACAGGTCCTCCGGGGATAGCACATTGGTGGGCTTGTGGTCCAGGAGTTACCTTTTCAAGTGAGTCTCATCATGCCACACCAACTTGATTCTATTAGCCAGGTCGACCCCCATCACCTAGTGACAGGCCAAAGTCAGTCAGTGAACTTCCACTACCAACCCTCCAAAAAAGGTCCCCATGTAGTAAATATCACCCTGGTACTTGGGGATGCAGGCCTGGGACTGTGGCCAGCACTGGTAGCTGAAGTCTTCATGGGACACCTGGTAGGAACTAAGGTGCAGGGTGCCAAAGAGTGGGAACAGGATCTCCATGCCCATATGGTTGCAGAACTTCATGTCCATATCTGTACACACCAGGACATCCACCTCACAGAGGAAGCACTGCTCACAGAAGCGGCTGACCATTACCATGTGCTGCATGTACACATCCTGCCAGTGTGGAGTTCCAGGGACCTCGGGGCCCCGGAGGACCTCCAGCCCTCCCAGGGGGGGCACATGGGCCTGGCAGCTGGTTGGTGATGACCTAGTAGGTGACCCTGTGTCCCACCATGATGGGCTTCTTTGCTCTCTGCAGGAACAGTTCCAGGAAGACCACCTATCTATAGGGATGAGGGACAAGGTGGGAGGAGGGTCAATGTCAGAGGCTGGCGGGAGTACGCCAGAGCTTGGGGCTATGGATGTGTACACTTTTTTCAAGGGGGCAGGACATGGGCTGCTTTAAACAACAGCTACTCTCCCAGCCTGTCCTGAGCAAGTCTGCTCATGGGACCTCCCTACCTTCTGCTCCCTGAGATGGAGGCCATCAGGACCCCATCATACAAAGGGGAACCTGAGGATTCAGAGTCAGGAAATCAACCGCACAGTCAGTATTCTGGAGTCAAAAACACTCCCCCTGTGCCAAGCTCCTAGGCAAATCCTGCAGGTACCCTCCCCAGCCAAACTCCTGCAGGTCCTGTCCTCACCTGCCAGGAGTGTAGCGCCTTTGGGTAAAACCCTCTTTTCTATGGCCTACAGACTGGCTAGAATCAGCAAGACTGGCCTCTTATCCCCACTTTGCTTTGAGTGGGCTGTCTCTGGCCCTCACAGAGCTGTCTCCACCCCCATAGGCTTCTCCCTTGAAGGCTACTGGGCCTCTTGCTAACAAAGTCTGTAAGTCAACCACTGCTATTCCTAGAAGCAGTCACCCTCAAACTCCCCCAGGTCATGAATTAGGTCCAGCCCATCTCCAGGGAAGGGGAAAGAGGAATGCTGGAAGAAGAGAGGACTTGCTTAGACCCCAGCCATGAATCCAAGAGTGTAAGCTTCCAAGTCCAGGTCTACATCTCCCGGGCTCTGAGAAGTTGGAAGTCTTGTCTCTCTGAGGGGACTACCTGAGGGGACAGCAGCTTCCCCATTGTCAGCAAGCGTGGTGAGCCCCTCTGAGACTGATTTTTTAAGGTTTTATTTATTTATTTATTTATATGACAGAGAGAGAGAGACAGCTAGGGAGGGAACACAAGCAGGGGGAGTGGGAGAGGAAGAAACATGCTCCCCGCTGAGCAGGAAACCCAACATGGTGGAGTTTAATCCCAGGACCCCAGGATCATGACCTGAGCCAAACCAGATGCTTAACGACTAAGCCACCCAGGTGCCCTGAGACTGGATTTTCACACAGGCACTCAGACTACTTGCTTATGCCTGCCCCATACCTGGCAGCTTAGTAAATCGCTCACACAGGGAAAGTGGGCATTACATTTAAATAAGGGACAAGAGCACACACAGCTGGCAGACATGAGTCAGGTCATCAGGGGACAAGTCCAGGTCTAGCCAACAGGGGAACAAGCCAAACATGAAGCAGGGGAGAGAAGAGTGCTCCTGGCAGAGGGCAGAGAGGATGTAAAGGTCTGGAGTCAGACCCAAGGCACATGTGGGATGACCACACACACCTGGGAGGCCCATGAGGGTTGGGGAGATAGGGTGGAGAGGAAAGGCTAGGAGAGGCAGCTGGGGAGCAGATCACAGAGAGGCTCAAAGGTTAAGCTCTGAAAAGATCACTTGGCTGGTTATTGGAGAAGAATGGGCTCTGTACAGCAGATTACAGGGAGACCCTAACCCTAAGCCCTAACTCTAGTCAAACATGCTCAATTTTGAGGACTGACAGATGAACTCTGAAATCACAAGCAAGTCCATCATGCTGGCTTTCACTTCTTGCCCAGTATTGCACTGAAAGTTCTATCCAGAACAATAAGGCAAGAAATAAGGAATCCACATGTGAAAAGAAACAGTAGAACTAGGTCTATTCAGAAACCAGAGATGGCACATCATCTTATATAGAGATCTTCCTAAAGAATAATTTTTAAAAAATGATTACAGCTAGTTCCCTAATTCCTCAAAGTTACAGGACAAAATATCAATATACAAAAATCTCTCTTATTTGTATACACTAGCAATGACTCATCCAAAAAGGAATTTAAGAAAACAATTCCATTTTAGGGAACATCAACATTGATGAAATACTTAGGAATAGATGTAATCAAGGTGTACATCTTGTACACAAAAAATTATAAAACATTGCTGAAAGAAAGTAAGGGAAACCTAAATAAATCTGAAGACACACCATAGTGATGAAAAGACATACTATTGGGGCGCCTGGGTGGCTCAGTGGATTAAGCCGCTGCCTTCGGCTCAGGTCATGATCTCGGGGTCCTGGGATCGAGTCCCGCATCGGGCTCTCTGCTCAGCAGGGAGCCTGCTTCCCTCTCTCTCTCTCTGCCTGCCTCTCTGTCTACTGTGATCTCTCTCTGTCAAATAAATAAATAAAATCTTTAAAAAAAAAAAAGACATACTATTGATAAGATGGCAACAGTACACAAAGCAATGTGGAAATTCAATGTGTTCCCATAAAATTTCACAAAGGCCTTTGGGAAGAAGTGCACAAGCTAATCATAACAGTCATATGGAATTTTAAGGGATCACAAAATAGCCAAAACATTTTGAAAAAGAAAATCAAAGGTGAGAGGTCACACTTCCAAAGTTCAAATCTTAATACAAAGCAACAGTAAATAAAACATTGTGATACTGTCATAAAGGGATGCATGCATATACCCTGAAACAAATAATACATTATATGTTAATTAATTAAATTTAAATTTACAAAAAGAATTTTTAAATAAATAAAAGAAAAATTTTTTAGAAGTATGTAACTTTACGGTCAACTAATCTTCAACAAAGCAGGAAAAAATATACAGTGGAAAAAAAGACAGTCTCTTCAACAAATGGTGCTGGGGAAATTGGACAGCTATGTGTAGAAGAATGAAACTCGACCATTCTCTTACACCATACACAAAGATAAACACGAAATGGATAAAAGACCTCAACGTGAGGCAGGAATCCATCAGAAACCTAGAGGAGAATATAGGCAGTAACCTGTTTGACATCCGCAATAGCAACTTTTTTCAAGCTATGTCTCCAAAGGCAAAGGAAACAAAAGTGAAAATGAACTTTTGGGACTTCCTCAACATAAAAAGCTTCTGCACAGCAAAAGAAACAGTCAACAAAACAAAGAGGCATCACACAGAATGGGAGAAGATATTCACAAATGACAATACAGACAAAGAGCTGATATCCAATATCTATAAAGAACTTCTCAAACTCAACACACACAAAACAGATAATCATGTCGAAAAAATGGGTGGAGGGACGCCTGGGTGGCTCAGTTGGTTAAGCAGCTGCCTTCGGCTTGGGTCATGATCCCAGCGTCCTGGGATCGAGTCCCACATCGGGCTCCTTGCTCAGCGGGGAGCCTGCTTCTCCCTCTGCCTGCCATTCTGTCTGCCTGTGCTCGCTCTCTCCCCCTCTCTCCCTCTGATAAATAAATAAAATCTTTAAAAAAAAATGGGTGGAAGACATGAACAGACACTTCTCCAAAGACATACAAATGGCTAACAGAGACATGAAAAATATTCATCATCACTAGCCATCAGGGAGATTCAAATCAAAATCACATTGAGATACAACCTTACACCAGTTAGAATGGCCAAAATTAACAAGACCATAAACAACAAGTATTGGAGAGGATGTGGAGAAAGGGGAACCTTGTTACACTGTTGGTGGGAATGGGAGTTGGTGCAGCCACTTTGGAAAACAGTGAGTGTGGAGATTCCTTAAGAAATTAAAAATAGGAAAATCACAAACAAAAAAAAAAAAATACAAAATAAAAAAAGAAATTAAAAATAGGAAAAAAAAGAAATTAAAAATAGAGCTACCCTATGACCCTGCAATTGCACTACTGGGTATTAACCCCACAGATACAGATGTAGTGAAAAGAAAGGCCATCTGTACCCCCAGTGTTCATACAGCAATGGCCACGGTTGCCAAACTGTGGAAAGAACCAAGATGCCCTTCAATGGATGAATGGACAAAGAAGATGTTGTCCATATATACAATGAGATATTATGCCTCCATCAGAAAGGATGAATACCCAAATTTTGTATCAACATGGACAGGACTGAAGGAGATTAGGGTGAGTGAAATAAGTCAAGCACAAGAGTCATTTATCATATGGTTTCGCTTATTTGTGGAGCATAAGGAATAATACGGAGGACATGGGGAGATGGAGAGGAGAAGGGAGTTGGGGGGAATCGGTGGGGGAGACAAGCCATGAGAGACTGTGGATTCTGACGAAATAACAGAGGGTTTTGGAGGTGATGGGGGTGGGAGGTTGGGTGGGCCTGGTGGTGGGTATTGTGGAATGCACATATTGCATGGAGCACTAGATGTGGTGCATAAACAACAAATTCTGTAACACTGAAAAGAAATTTAAAATAAACAAATACTTTAAAAAGTAAAGAATGCATACAGATCAGTGGAATTTAACTGAGAGCTCAGAAATAAACCCCTTCATCTATGGTCCACTGAATTTTGACAAGGGTACACAACATTACACTGGGGGGGACAGAATGGTCTTTTCAACAAAGGATGCTAGACAGTCAGCTATCCATGTACAGAGGAATGGAACTGGACCCTTACCTTATACCACTTATAAACCTTAACTCAAAATAAGCTAAAGGCTTAAATGTAAGAGGTGAAATTATAAACTCTAGAAGAAACAAATAGAGATAAATCTTCATAACCTTGGATTTAGCAATGCTTTTAGATCTGACACCAAAGCATAAGAAGGGAAAGAAAAAAATTGATAAAATAATATCCTCAAAATTAAAAATCTGTCCCAGGTGCCTGGGTGGCTCAGTTGGTTTACCATTTGACTCTTAATCTTGGATCATTCATGATCTCAGTGTTTAAAAGATCATGTGTTTAAAATATTAAACACAGAATTCCACTGCAGCCTATATGCCCCCAAAAACTGAGAGTAGAAGTACCCATATTCAGGGTCATGAGATTGAGCCCCATGCCAGGCTCCACACTGAGTATGGGGCCTACTTAAGATTCTCTTTCCTCCTCCCTCTGCCCTTGTCCACTTGCACACTCTCTCTCACTCTTAAAAAAGAAATGTAAAAAAAAAAAAGTAAAAATATGTGTACATCAGAAGACACTATCCAAAAGAAGATGTGGTCTATATACACAATGGAATACTATGCAGCCATCAAAAGAAATGAAATCTTGCCATTTGCAATGACATGGAACTAGAGGGTATTATGCTTAGCAAAATAAGTCACTCGGAGAAAGACAACTATCATATGATCTCCCTGATATGAGGAAGTGGAGATGCAGTGTTGGGGAGTTGGGGGTAGGAAAAGAAAAAAATAAAAGAAGATGGGATTGGGACGGAGACAAACCATAAAAGACTCAATCTCAAAAAACAGACTGAGGGTTGCTGAGGGGAGGAGGGACGGGAGAGGGTGGTGGGGATATGGACATTGGGGAGGGTATGTGCTACGATGAGTGCTATGATGTGTAAACCTGGCGATTCGCCCATACCCCTGGGGATAAAAATACGTTATATATTTATTAAAAAATAAAGTAATTAATTAATTTTAAAAAAGAAGATACTATCCAGAAAGTAAAAAGACAGCCCCCAGAATGGAAGGAAATATTTGTACATTATCTTTCTAATAAGAGTCTGTTGCTCAGAATATGTAAAGAGCTTCTACAAATCATCAAAAAGACATCCCCATCTTTAAAATGGACGAAGAACTTGGATAGACCATTCTCCAGAGAAATCATACAAATGGTGAATAGCACATGAATAGATGTTAAACATTAGTTTAACATCTATTCATTAGTCTTTATGGAAATGAAGATTTAAACCAATTACATGTCCTTTTACACAAGTAGAATCACTGATCAAGAAAACTAAAAATAACAAAAGAATGTTGAGAAACTGAAACCCTTAAACCTTGCTTATGAAAAATGGTGCAGTCTACATAAAAAATAGTATGGCATTTACTCAAATAGATCAGAGAATTACCATATAGTTCAACAACTGTAGTCCTAGATATATACCCCCCAAATTAAAAACACTGGTTCAAACAAACAAACAAATAAAAACGTACAGGAATATTCATAGCAGTAGTGTTCATGATAGGCAAAACCCAGAAACTATGTAAATGTCCATCCATGGGGAAAAGATAAACAAAATGAGGTAGATCCATAAATGGCTATCTTGTTCTGCCCTTTGAAGCAATGAAATAAAATGGTTCATTTGTGTGGAAAAAATATGGTGGTTCCTTAAAATATTAAACACAGAATTCCATTGCAGCCTATATGCCCCCAAAAACTGAGAGTAGAAGTATCCATATTCAGAGCAGCATTTCTCACAACAGCCAAAAGGTGGAAGCTACAAGTGTCCACCAACAGATGAATGTATAAACAAAATGTGGTTTATACACTATGGAATATGATTCAGCCTTAAAAACGAAGGGAGTTCTGATACAGGCTACAACACGGGTTGAACCTGGAAGTCATTATGCTCAGTGAAATCAGCCAGTCACGGAAGGACAGATACTGTATGATTCCACTTGGATGGGGTGTCTGGGACACAAAGCTAAATGTGGCTGCAGGGGCAGAGGGGAAAAGACAATGGGGAGTTGGGGTTTCATGAATTCAGGCTCCCTCAGGGAGAATGAGAAAATTCTGGAGAATGATGTACAACCATGGGAACTCAGCTAAGGCCAGAGAATTGTGTACCTGAAATGTTTTAAAGGGTCAATGTTCTTATGTTTAGTCACTGTGAAAAGTGAATAAAGGACTGATGCATGTCACAACATGGAGGGACAATGAAAACAGCCCCAGTGACATAAGCCATATAGAAATACCACTCAGATTGGAGCCATCTGTGCTCCTTAAGTCCATCAAGTTTACCCAAATAAGGGAAAGTCCTGGAAGAAGTTCCAGAAGAAGAAAACTGGATCCCAATGGATAAGACATTTCAGACCATTGGGCAGGTGGTGTCAGCTGAAATGGGCCCGTGGTCTGGGTTCAAATATGGAAACCATCATGATTTCCTCACTTGAAGTTACGTGGTGGTTCCACAGGACAGTGTCCCTGTTTGGAATAAAATGCACCAAGGTAGCCCTTGTGAAGTGGCAAATGTGGTAAAGAAATGACACCTGGGGAGTCTAAGTGTGGAGATAAAGTGTATTTGTGCTCCTTAGACAAGTTACTACAGATTTGAAATCACTGCAGAGGAAATGACTCTTCCAAACATCCATGTTAGCACCACATCACAAAAGCAGAGAGGACATCAGACTTCAGGATGGAGGCCAAGCCCTCCCAGATCCAGTTCACCCACCATGGAAAGGCCACTCACCCTTGGAGGAAGCCACACGTTAGCAAGAGATTCATGGGAGGATTAAATCGGGCGCCCCTGTGTCTTGGGTGCAGTAGAAGCAATGGGATTTGGAATTCCAATTCCCCACAACACTCCACCACAACCTGAGTAGAACTGTGAAAAAGCATGAAGGGAAGCCTCAGTAAAGTGCACTGGGGATGCCAGAAGGGGAGGCTGAAGGGGTGCCTGGCTCTCAGTGCCCATTACAGACCCCACATTACAATCCCCCTCAGGAAAGACTCACCCATTCCAGGCCCTACAAGGGATGCTGGAGGGTACATATACAAGAAATCCACCATCCCCACAGCTCATCCGGTGAGAATCCTCCATCACCCTGAACCCCTGCCTTTCTCCAGTGGGCTTTCCCTCCGAGTAACCCTCTCAACTTCTTTCTCCTTCTCCATGAAATAATGTTCCTCTCCTTTGTTTCTTACACTTGCCTGTGATTTGACCATAGCTTGCTCATCCCAGATTGCCGTTCTCTGCTATGCCCAAATAAACCCATTTTGCTGGGCAAATACCTGGGAGCTTGAGTTTAGGGTGAACAGAACTAATAAATTCAAGAAACTTGCAAGGAACAAAATCAATGTACACAAATTAATTGCATTTCTACATGTTCTGAAGGAACCATCAGAAAGAGACTATGGAGAATAATCTCATTTACTACTGCATCCAAAAGAATAAGATACCTAAGAGTCCCCTGAACAAAGGAGGTGACAGACCTGTCTTCTGACAGCTGTGAGACACTGATGACAGACATGGAGGGAGACACCCGTGATGTCTGGGAAGACACTGTGCTCAGGGAAGAACTGACACTGGGAAAATACTTACTGTCCCCAAAGCTGCGCTGTTGCTCCCAAACTTCCAGACTTTGGACCAACCCTGAAGTATGTGTGGACACAGGAAGGATCCTGCAGCGCTGGGGGGTGGGGAGCACAAGAACCTAGGTGGGCGGCAGCTCCCTTACTGCAGACTGCCTGAGGAGCCCCAGGAACCAAATCCACGTGCTCACAAACGCAGCTAAGGGACCCAGGGCACACATCCGAGCCCAAAAAGGGGAGACCCCACAGCCCCACGCACAGCACCACGGGAGGCCATGTCACCACACACAAAACTACGGAAGTCCCAGTGTCTACAGAGCGCGCCCTTCCTCCATGGGGTCCTGAGACCACACACACCCTCACTAGTCTCTGCTCAGGCGGCTTCTCCTCCAGTGGCCTATCCTGAGGAGGCTGAACTGCTGTCATTGTGGACGCAGCCCACATCCTCCACAGTGGGTCCTGTCAATGTGGATGTGGACCCACATCCTCCCCAGCTTGTCCTATCAGGATGGGAGTGGTCCCACATCCTCCAGAAGTCTCCACAGTGGGTCCTGAGGAGGCCAGGCTCCTGTCCCAGCTGCAGCTGCATAGGCCAGGCTCAGGGCAGAGGCTGGGGTCCTGCACCCTCTGCAGGTGGTGGAGGCAGTGCAGCACTAGGGGAGCTTACCCTTCAGTGGAAGCACCTGCTCCCTCCAGGGGTTCAGCTGAAGCCATTTCATTCTGGAAATTCAAGCTGCATGGAGCCCAATATCCCCCAACTTCTCCAAAAATGGCTAAGGAACAATGAATTGGAAACAATATGGAATGACAACAGTCCCTGATCCAAACAGTGGCACCAAACATGACCATGGCTCTGACGCAGACCCACACTCTGACCTCAACTTGGCCTCAAGCCTGGCCCTGACCCCATTCCAAGAACCTAACCCTAGTCCCCAACCCAAACAATGTTCATAAGAATCAAAAGGTAGAAACTGCAAATATCCATCAGTGGTGAATGCATAAACAAAGTGTGGTGAAGTGTTTGAATTTGGGTTCAGGTTCAGATTTCAGTCAGAGTTCTAGATCAGGTTTTGGGTTTAGGGTCAGGGTGAGGATTTAGAGTGAGGGGCAAGGGAATGATTAGAGTTCAGGACTTTAGGTTTATGATTTAGGATTTAAGACTCAGGGCTTTGGAATTAAAGTTCAAGGTCAAATTTGGGGTTTGGGTTCATGCTGGGATTTGGGTTCCGGGTTCATGGCTCAGAGTTATGGTTTAGGGTTTGGGTTCATGGTTTAGGGCTTGGATCCAGGGCTCAGGTTCAGAGTCTAGGCTTCAGGTTCAAATTCAGGTTTGGGATTCAGGGTTCCAGTTTGGGCTTTAAGGTCAGGTTAGGTTTTCAGTGTTAAGGTTAGGTTTAGGGATGACACATTTTCTTCAGCTGTCATTATGGATAAAAAATTTCTACCTGAACTTTCTAAATCTGAAATATATTTCATTTAGGTATCAGGAGCTGGTTTAGAATTTAAGATCTCAGTAACTCCCTACTGACAGCATTCTGATCCTAGGGTCTCCCAGTCACCCAGAATTCATTTTTGTCCTGGCTTAAACATACCCTTGGCAGAGAAGGGCAAGTTGCTGCCAAAGTTGGGATGACTTCACAATGGTAGAGGTGTGAATCCAAATATTGTGGAACTGTTCATGGAAAATAAAACAGGAGACAAATATTGGTCTACTCCTGATTCTTCCACAATAACAAAGACCAAGTTCCAATAGAATCTGATAATGTTCTCTAGGAAGGTCTATGGCACTCATTACCAGTACTGAAATAGGGCCCCCTCCCCTGATTTAAACTGAGAATCACAGCAGGATACTTCCCACTTTGTGTCAAAAATAAAATTTTATTATTTGGCTGTTCCAGTGGATAATTTGTGGAATCAATGACAACATTTTCTTTTCTCAAATCCTCATCTACACAGGTAAAATGGAGGCAATGTTGTAATGCACTGCTCATTGGAATACTAAGTACAAGGAGGGCTATTAGAAGCAATAAAAAAGACATCAAATATGAAACTCAGAAAAAGCATACTTGATGGGCACTTAATGAGGATCCCTAACCATAAGATCTAACTCTCATCCTATGGAATTCACCCATAAAAATCATCAATAATAATAGCCTGCTGACCACTGTAACCACCTCACCATTAATCTCTAGACTTATAATATACACTCTAACCATTAGAGACACACTTCTCAGCAGCAGAACAGGACTTGCCCACTCCCGGTGAACCAATTCATAGCGAAGTCAAAAAAATCCCACTCCTTGGAAATCCCAGCCATTAGGACAAAGTCACAGAAACCACACCCAGAACTCAATAAAGGACAGACATCTCATGAAACTGATGCTCCAGATCACCACCACTCCCACGAAGTAACTACAGTGGACTCCAGATCTGTCCCCTTCCCAGGATTACATGGGGCACTGCATTCTTCCAATACTCCATCCTCAGAACAAAACTGTGAACTGTCCTCATCAGTTCTGTGTGCAGGCTCACAGTGAGCCCTATGAAAGCCAGACACCTTCTTGAGAGCACCCAGCCTCTCACACCGATCCTAGCAGGTGGAGGGTGCTGCTCTCCCCGACTTCTGTACCAACTAGAGAATACTTGGAAAAAGTCTTGCCATACTCCATGCAAAAGGCATATTCTTCATCTGCAAAATGATGGACAGTGAAATGCCATGAATTCCCTTCACCTTCTTGAACCTAGATAAGTTGGAGATTCACCTTGGCCAGAGCTATTTTCCCCAACCCCCTACATACACACACACACACCCTTCCCTTGTGCACTGCAGACCAGTTTCCATCCACTTTGCTCATTCTCAGCCATTTTCTCTTCAGAATAGAATAGTAGTACTGAGGTGCTAGGTGCTAAGCCCGCACCCTGGATCCACTTACATCAGAAATTAATATTTGTTTTATTAATAGATGCATTGCAGAAGAGCTTGACACCACAGCCATTAGAGAAGTCATTACAACAGAGGTCCTAATAAACTCCACAGTGCCACTCCCTGGCTCCAGGGATTGGTTCATCCTTGGCCATGTGAGCTGGTTCCAGCCAATGAGGTGGGAGGAACCTCGGGTCTCGGCCTGCAGAGCCAAGCATGGGGTGGACCTCCCAGGCCAAGGGTTTTTCCATTACAACTGCTAAAGTGGCCTAGGCCAGGCCCATGCCAGTGCCACAGAGGGCCCAGGAAGCCAGGTTCTCTATAACATTGCTGAGGGCTGTCAGACTCATTATGAAGGTCCTGCTAGATGAAGCCAATGAAGCATATGCTAGATCCTCCACTAACTCAGGAGAACCCTAAATGTGCTCATGGTCTTGGCCTGAAGAAGATGACCGTCTGTGTGATATATGACCTGCAAAATATACCCACCAGGCAATGAGGACGTACTCAGCCAAACAATACTTACATGGAATTCAACCACAGACAAACATTTTGTGGGAAGCTTGAGGCCTCCAGAGAGAGATGGGAGAATTCCTGAGGCCTTAATTATTGGCCAATCTCACCATCATCTTTTTTTCCTTTCAAGTGGTGGGGCTAGGGTCAGGCAGGATAGATCCCAGTGTACTCCCAATCTGCCACTGGAAAAGTGTACTCCCACTCTACCTTTGGAAAAGAAGAGTCCTCTCCCCCATCATCCATCACGTTGCAGATCTGGGATGTAGGAAACTACCACCCATGGACCAAATGGGACCTCCCCCTGTGTTCTGTCAATCAAGTGTGGCTGGAATTTTAGTTATGGACGGTCTGTGGCCACTTTCAAGCCACAATGGAAGAGTGGAGTCATTAACAGAGACACCACATGGACTGCAATACCTAACAGAAAATCTTTACAGAAGACTTTACAGAAAAGTCTGTGCCGATCCATGGTCTCAAAGATCTTAGGATCATGTCACTTCTTTGAGTAGAATGTACACCTTCTGGGTAAAATCTGATTTCACTCCCAGAGGTGAGGACTTCCATCCTTTTAGCCTGAACTCTATATCCATCCTCCTCTATTTATGCCTTGAATGGCACGTCTACATGCCTGCGGCCTAATGGGAATTCAGTTTAGTTTACATGGTAGTAATGCTCAGAAACGGAGGTGTAAGTGTGAACTTGTGAGTGTGTTTTCTCTTTATTAGCCACAGTGTGCAAGTAGAACATAACACAGTAGTATGCTTTCTGTCCCACAGAAACAGCCATGCAATGTGTTTCCATAATGGTCTCAGAAGGAATCCACCTTCATAGAATAAACTTCATCTGGGAGGACTCCCAAATCCTTTGTCCTAGACACTATGTTCCACCAATGCTGGGGGCACACAGAGAAACAGAGACTCCCCCTGCCCATCGGGATTTTGAAGGACACCTGCTGTTCCAGGACATAAGATCCCATAACCATTCATCCACCAGTCATCCAGCCAGGCGTCCGTGAAAGAGATCTACTCCAAGAAGAAAATATAGACAGAGAGACAACAAATGACAGCCTTGTGTGACAAGTGCCACTTGTTACAGGAGGACGGGGGGTATGCAGGTTTGGCCAGACCTGGGCGTAGGGAGACTGGGAATGTTCCAGGAGGGTGATCATAACTATGCCACTAGAAGGGATGCTCAGAAAGACGGGGTGTGCAGGATTGGCCAGACCAGGGAGCAGGGGAACCAGAAGTGCTCCAGGAGGATGTTACAGTTGTGCCCTTGTATGGCTACACATGTCAGTGTGACTGGGCATTGGACAGACTGGAAATGACAGGGCAGGTGAGGGACGGTGTCCCTAAACTGTCTTCTGCAAAGCGAAATTTCACTAATGAAATTTCTTTCAGTACAATTTCACTTCACATGCATTTGTGAGTCCCTAAAGCTGAGTGTGTAGAACACAAAGTACGTAGTTTGCCATTTCTTTCAAGCCTAAGGTGCTGGGAGCAGAGCACACTTGATATTTCTTTTTGCTGCTTTCAGAGTATGATGACTTTTCCCACCTTTATCTCTGACCCAAGGACAGGGAACAAAGGCAACACAGATCTACACCTCAAAATGTCAATAGAAATCTGCAAACCCAAGTTCTCACAGGAGCTAAAGGTTCAGGACCACAGTGACAGAAAGAGGAGGCAGAGAGCAAGGAATCAAAAGAATACATAATACACATGTGAGCAGGCCCACTTCTCTACCTGCTGGAAGTAAGTCATGCCTAACAGGATGGAGTCATACCTGCACCTGGTCTGTCCGTTTGCTGTCCTTGAGCAGGGCAGAGGATGTGCTGAGATAGGTGTGGGTGTCAGGAGGAGATAGCCAGGTGGCCATAAATGCTACCTGCCAAGTACCTGTAGGACCAGCTCCTGGTCCTCAGCTAAGATGAAACAATAATTATGTCTAGTTACCTATTTCCTGGTACAAGTAATGTCCTCAGTGCCTTGGTGATTACATCCTCTCCCATTTTATTTTTTAAAAACACCTTAAGTAGTTAAGATTGACGTACATAATCTGTCCATAGTTAATGCATGTAACTTGACCCTGACCCTAACCCTAATCTCTTAGTTAAGATATACTCGATTTAGAATATTTCTCATAAATTAGAGCATGGTTTTTAGGAGCTAAGGAATTCAGGGACCAACCTTCTTCTGTCTTATTCTCCCTTGAATCTGGTAAATCAGAACACATTCAGCAACGTGCTATCTGGAGAGTGGCCACACGGGGGCAACAGTGAGTAAACATTGCCCCAAACTGCCCTGCAAAGCCAAATCCTCCTTCATCCTGTCAAATCTTGTTCAATGTTTACAGATTATTGTATAGATTATGAAAAGTGTGACTTTGATGATTTTTTTTAAAAACAAAACTACTTATTTCAGCCTGTTAAGAATAGAAGATGTTTTCTAAAATCTTGGAGTTGGCTAGCAGATGAAGGCCAAAAGGCTATTACTATCAAATCTATTCAGGTCTATTTAGGAAACAAGGATGAATTCTATTTCACGTCTTTTCAGGAAGAATTTATGTCGACTAGCAGCACTGAATCTACACAAAGTAGTGCAGCTCAGAGGAAAACAAAGGAGAATCAATAGCCTCCAGAAGCAGAGAAAGAGCCACACCCAGGAACAAAGACATACCATGAACACTTACTTGGCTCATGGCAATTTCAGTCTGGAGCTAGAATGTCCCCAATGCCCCTGGGGGTCATGGGTTAGGCAGAGAGCACACCTCGATGCTGCGCTGTTGTAACCCGTGACAAGCCTCCTGGTCCCTTCCCCCATGAAAAACCCCCTACCTCCTGAGGATTCCAGCCTGCTTCTTAGAACTCCTATTCCCCTTCCTGACCCCACTGTTCACTTTTCTCATCATTGCCATACGTTAGTTGGCAGAATACGTTTAACGTACAGAATACGTTTAACTACTAACTATTCTGTCATTTAAATTTTTTTTGTCATGTATGCTGTGAAACTATACCTTGCAACATCTACCCTGATGTAGAATCACCTGTTGCATTGCATTACTTAACTGTGGACTCTCAGTGCCCTCACAGTGTCATCATGGGGCTAGTGTCCTGGGCAAGGTCCTCACTAAGCCAGTTAAGCTATTTCAGTGAAGGCCTGATCCAGGCACTGCTATTTTTGTGCAAGTAAGACAGCACATCCAAAACCTTGGTTTGGGTTCAGAATCGCTCATGGTCCCTCAACCACATCAGATGACATGAGTGCACATCCTGAAGACACTTGCTACTCCAGTGTTGCCCTGGGGAACTTCCATGGAACAGCTATTGTGTCCAGTGGGGGAACTCAATAGGAGTGGGGACAATGGAAGTCAGAACTCCTGAGATAGAATCCATCTTGGAGACTGCCCAGAACTTCCTAGTTCATTCCATAGTCTTGAAAGAATCAATTAATCTAAAAACATTTTCTCATTTTAGAAATGATGAACTTCAAGCTCCGAGGAAGTGACTCTCCTAGGTCATATTGGAAATCAGCAAAAGGGCCAGACTGAGATGTGTGATGGTCTACAGCATGATTCCCAGAGTGGCTTTAGCTAGAGCTGCAATCACCCATTTATCTTTCCTGGACTCCCAGACACTCATGGGATTCTTCATGGGGCATATTCTTGGAACAAAGGTCATGTCAGAGTCATAGAAAGCTCTGACATTGGTTATAATGAGACTCCATGTAGTCAAAGGGGAGACCCAAGCCATAGGCCATCTCAGAGTTTGTCTGCAAACATATGGCTGGTGGGAAACCCACATGCTGACAGAGGGTAGAGGAAGATGGAAAAAGCTAGGGAAAGAGGGGTGCTCACGTCACATCTGGCCCCAGATGACATGGTGGTGTCCAGCAGGGCAAACTCCCAAATGCCCCCAGCAGCTTCACAGAACTAACCCCTAAAGTTTGAAGCTGAGGTTCATACATGGGTCATGAGCACTCCAGCTAACTCAGGGAAACATGACACAGGACATAATAAAGTCACAGCCTTGAGAGAGATATATTTATGGGGCAATAGCTTTCTCCAAATATATTCTGATATGGAAAAAACTCACTGATAAAACATGGATATTTTTTATTAAAAAGAAAGCCATACTTGTTGAATTAATAAATATTTATGGATTATCTACTTCATGCAAATGTATAGCTCTACTCCCACCTGGGAGCTTGCAAAGAGTATGGGTTATAATCAATGGATCAGTGATAGGACGGAATGAATGTAGACTAAGGGCTAAGAGAGTCATTCTATTTAGAGAGGCCTATTAAGGAAGTCCACTGAGAAGATGCTTTTAGCCAACACCAGAAAGACAGACCCAGTGAATTCATCTGGGAGAAGAGTCACAGAACAATTCAATTTTTCATTATTTTTTTAAATTTTTTCCATTTTTATTATCTCTCATTTATTTTTTTAAATTTTTATTAACATATAATGTATTATTAGCCCCAGAGGTACAGGTCTGTGAATCATCAGGCTTACACACTTCACAGCACTCAATATAACACATACCTTCCCCAATGTCCATAACTCTGCCACCCTCTCCCTACCCCTCTCCCCCTGGCAACTCTCAGTTTGTTTCATGAGATTAAGAGTCTCTTATGATTTGTCTCCCTCCCAATCCCATCTTATTTCATTTTTGCCTTCCTTACACCCCAAACCCCTCACTTTGCCTCTCAAATTCCTCATATCAGGAAGATTACATGATAATTGTCTTTTTCTGATTGACTGATTTCGCTCAGCATAATACCCTCAAATTCCATCCATATCATTGCAAATGGCAAGATTTCATTTCTTTTGATGGCTGCATAGTATTCCATCATATATATCCCACCTCTTCTTTATCCATTCATCTGTTGGTGGACATCTAGGTTCTTTCCATGGCTTGGCTATTGTGGACATTGCTGCTATAAACATTCAGGTGCCCGTGCCCCTTCGGATCACTACATTTGTATCTTTAGGGTAAATAGCCAGTAGTGCAATTCCTGGGTTGTAGGGTAGCTCTATTTTCAACTTTTTGAGAAACCTCCATGCTGTTTTCTAGTGGCTGCACCAGCTTGCATTCCTCCCAACAGTGTAGGAGGGTTCCCCTTTCTCTGCATCCTCACCAGCATCCATCGTTTTCTGACTTGTTAATTTTAGCCATTTTGACTGGTGTGAGGTGGTATCTCGTTGTGGTTTTGATTTGTATTTTCCTGATGCTGAGTGATATGGAGCACTTTTTCATGTGTCTGTTGGCCATCTGGATGTCTTCTTTGCAGAAACATCTGTTCATGTCCTCTGCCCATTTCTTGACTGGATCATTTGTTCTTTGGGTGTTGAGTTTGATAAGTTCTTTATAGATTTTGGATACTAGCCCTCTATCTGATATGTTGTTTGCAAATATCTCCTCCCATTCTGTCAGTTGTCTTTTGGCTTTGTTGATTGTTTCCTTTGCTGTGCAAAAGTTTTGATCTTGATGAAGTCCCAATAGTTCACTTTTACCCTTGCTTCCCTTGCCTTTGGCGATGTTCCTAGGAAGAAGTTGCTGCGGCTGAGGTCAAAGAGGTTGCTGCCTGTGTTCTCCTCAAGGATTTTGATGGATTTCTTTCTCACATTGAGGTTCTTCATCCATTTTGAGTCTATTTTCGTGTGTGGTGTAAGGAAATGGTACAGTTTCATTTTTCTACATGTGGCTGTCCAATTTTCCCAACACCATTTGTTGAAGAGACTGTCTTTTTTCCACTGGACATTCTTTCCTGCTTTGTCAAAAATTAGTTGACCGTAGAGTTGAGGGTCTATTTCTGGGCTCTCTATTCTGTTCCATTGACCTATGTGTCTGTTTTTCTGCCAGTACCATATTGTCTTGATGATGACAGCTTTGTAATAGAGCTTGAAGTCTGGAATTGTGATGCCACCAACTTTGGCTTTCTTTTTCAACAGCCCTCTGGCTATTCGAGATCTTTTCTGGTTCCGTATAAATTTTAGGGACTTCCTCAAGATCAAAACTTTTGCACAGCAAAGGAAACAATCAACAAAACCAAAAGATAACTGACAGTTGTTCCATTTCTTTGGGGAAAAAAATTGATGGTATTTTAATAGGAATTGCATTGAATGCATAGATTGCTTTAGGTAGCATAGACATTTTCACAATATTTGTTCTTCCAATCCATGAGCATGGAACATTTTTCCATTTCTTTGTGTCCTCCTCAATTTCTTTCATGAGTACATTATAGTTTTCTAAGTACGATTCTTTCTCTCTTTGGTTAGGTTTATTCCTAGGTATCTTACTGTTTGGGGAGCAATTAGAAATGGGATTGACTCCTTAATTTTTCTTTCTTCTGTCTTGTTGTTGGTGTATAGAAATGCAACTGATTTCTATATAGAAATTTCTGTATAGAAATGCACTGATTTTATATCCTGACACTTTACTGAATTCCTGTACAAGTTTTAGCACATTTGGAGTGGAGTCTTTTGGGTTTTCCACATAAATTATCATATCATCTGCAAAGAGTGATAGTTTGACCTCTTCTTTGACAATTTGGATGCCTTTAATTTCTTTTTGTTGTCTGATTACTGAGACTAGGACTTCTAGTACTATGTCGAATAGCAATGGTGATATGGACATCCCTGCCATGTTCCTGACCTTAGTGGAAAAGCTTTCAGTTTTTCTCCATTGAAAATGATATTCACTGTGGGTTTTTCATAGATGGCTTTGATGATATTGAGGTATATGCCCTCAATCCCTACACCTTGAAGAGTTTTGATCAGGAAAGGATGCTGTACTTTGTCAAAGAGGAGAGGTAGGTTGGGGGCAGAGTAGTTGGGTGATGGGTATTAAGGAGGGGACATGTGGTGATGAACCCTGGGTGTTATATGCCACTAATGAATCATTGACCATTACCTCAAAAACTATACTTTGGCTAACTGAACTTAAATTATAAATGTGAAAAACTTAAAAAAAAAAAAGCCACTGGGTGTGGTGCAAAAACAATGAATACTGTTACGCTAAAAAAAGAAAGAAAGAAAGAAAGAAAGAAAGAAAGAAAGAAAGAAAGAAAGAAAGGTGAGCTATTACAATAAATATCAAAAAATACAAGATATTGTTAAAGAATACTATGAGCAAGTAGAGGCCAACACCTTGGACAGACTAGAAGAAATGGATAAGTTTCTAAAAATAATCTAGAATGAAGTGTGAAGGGAAATAAATCTGATCAGACTGATCACTAGGAAAAGGATTGATTCGATAGTCAAATCCTCCCAAGAAACAAATGTCCAAGCCCAGACAGTTTCACTGAGGAGTTCAACCATAGAAGAATTAATACAAACCCTTCCCAAACTGATTTTTAAAAAGGAGAGAAGGGCATACATCCAAACTTATTTTATGAAGGCAGCATTAGCCTTCTACCAAAACAAGACAATGATGCTACAAGAAAAGGAAAGGCTAATATCCCTCATGAGCAGAGATGCAAAAATCCTCAACAAATTATTGGCAACATTAATTCAACAATACATCTGGAGAATCACACAACATGATCCAGTGGGATTTATTCCAGGGATGCAAGGATGATTCCGGATCTGCACATCCACCAATAGCAAACATCACCTTAAACAAAATAAAAGATAAAAATCCTAGGATTCTTACAATAAATGCAGAAAGAACATTTGACAAGATTCAATATGCATTTATAGTAAAGACTCTAAACCATCTGGGTATTGATGGAACATACCTCAACCAAACAAAGACCCTGTATGAAAATCCCACAATTGACATTATACTTGAGGGGGAAATGCTGAAAACTTTCCCACTACCAGCAAGAACAAGATAGAGATGCCCACTCTTTCCAGTTTCATTGATTATCATATCAAAAGCCCTAGCTGAACTATTTAAACAAACAAACAAAGAGATATGAAATCTAAATAGGAAAAGAAAATGGTCACTATTTGCAGATAACATGATACTATATGTAGAAATCCCTGAAGAGTCCACAAAAAAATAAATTTTCTTATTTACAAATAAATTTGAATACATCAGGTTAAACAAATTCAGTAAAGCTGCAGGATACAAAGTCAATATATGGAGACATGTCACATTTCTTTTTTTTTAAAGAATGTATTTATTTCACACCGAGAGAGACAGAGTACAAGCAGAAGAAGCAGCAGAGAGTCAGAAAAAATCAGACTCTCTGCTGAGCAGAGAGCCCAATGCCAGACTCATTCCCAGAACCCCAGTATCAAGACCTGACCTGAAGGCAGACACTTAACCGACGGAGCCACCCAAGTGTCCCAACTTGTATTTCTATATTTCTATATACTGATGACAAACTTTCACAAAGAGAAAAGAAATAAATGCCATTGACAACTGCATAAAGAAAAAAAAAAAACTAGGAATAAAAGTAACCAAGAATGAGAAAGATCTGCTATACTGAACACATGGTGGAAAAAGAAAGAAAAATATGTGCATGTTGGTGGGTGAATGTTATGGGCTAAAGATTTGGAAGATGACTCAAATAAATGGAAGCATATGTCATTCTCATTAACTAGAAGAGTTAATAATGTTAACATATCCACCATACCCAAGGCAATCTGGAGAAAGAAGAAGAGAGAGAGAGTCCAAGATGGCAGAGGAGTATGACACCTTTATTTCATCTGGCACAAAGAACTTAGCTAGAGAGCTATCACACCATTCTGAACACCTGTAAACTCAACCAGAGATCCAAGAAAAGAGTAACTGCAACTCTAGAAACAGAAGAGTAACCACTTTCCACATGGTAGGAGGTACAAAAAAGTGAGTCTAAGCTGATAGGTGGGAAGATAAACCCTGGGGGGAGGGAGCCTCTGTCAGCCAGCTACTGCCAAGTGCTAGGGGCAGCAGAGCACAAAACTGGAAATTTTAGAAGTCTGCTCTGGTGAGGGATATTGCTGTGGCGACTGGAACCCTCGATGGGACAGTGTGGTCTTGGGATCCTTGGGGTCCCAGGAAGACCAAGGGCACTTGAGGGCAGCAAAGCTCCCAGGTATCGGAGCAGGGAAGCCGGATGCAAAGAGTAATCCCAGGAGTGGACTCTAAGCTGGAGGTTGCCATAAACTGTGATTCACAGCACAGTCTGGCCACTGCTCTTTGAGAAGATAATCATACTATTTTTGGCAAAGATTATTCATTCTTATATTAAAGGTATGTTTAAACTTAGCTCTTATAGGATTATTAACTCTGAATGGGAATTAATAATACTTATGTCCTGTACCAACGTTTGCTTCCAATAAATGCGTTTTTTTTAAAGATTTTATTTATTTATTTGACAGACAGAGAGCACAAGTCAGCAGAGAGGCAGGCAGAGAGATACGAGGAAGCAGGCTCCCCGTCAAGCAGAGAGCCCGATATGGGGCTCAATCCCAGGACACCGGGATCATGACCTGAGCCGAAGGCAGAGGCTTTAACCCACTGAGCCACCCAGGCGCCCCAATAAATGCGTTTTTAAAATCAGCTATTTTATATACATATATATTATAAAATAAGGACGATTTAGAATCCACACTTTTGGGAAAAATTAAATGCATTTTAATAAACTTACCACAGAAAAAGAATATAGATATCCATCATCACAACTGAGAACATCACAAAAGAAGTCAAACAGACACAATCTGGTATCTGATGGAAGAATATACTACTACTTAAGTAGTTTTGCCCAAATATTCAACATGTTGAAAGCTATAGATCCTGGTACTCATTTACAAAAACACAGTTTTCAAACTTAATTTCTAACAAAGAGTATGAAGATGTTGCCAATGAAGTCCACAATGCATATGACTGACAGGAAAAATATTTTCCCAACAAATAAATGGTAAGACCAGAAGGAAGGAAGGAAGGAAGGAAGGGAGGAGAAAAAGAAGGAAAGAAAGAAAGAAAGAAAGAAAGAAAGAAAGAAAGAAAGAAAGAAAGAAAGAAAGAAAAGAAAAAAAGAGAGAAAGAAAGGGAGGGAAGGAGGGAGAGAGGAAGGAAGGAAGGAAGAAAGGAAAGGAGAAAGAAAGAAACCTCAGAAACTAACCCACACACATGTATGGTCTTAACTTATGACAGCAACAGAAAATATACAATGGGGAAAGGACTGTCTCTTCTGTGAATGGTACTGGAGAAACTGGACACTAAATGCAGAAGAATGTGACTTTCTTACACCATACATACAAATTATGAATGGATGAATGACTTGAACATAAGAATTAAATCCATAAACCTCCAAGAAGGAAACACAGGTAGTAAGTTTCTCAATATTGGTTTTGGGGAAGCGTCTTTTACATCAGACACAAAAAGCAAAGGCAACAAAAACAAAAATAAACAAGTGGAAGGACATCAAACTGAAATTTCTCCATGACAAAGAAACCATCAAACCCTAAAAGGCAACCTCCCCAATGAGAAAAAAATATCTGCACATCCTATGTGTGATAAGAGGCTAATATCCAAAATACACAAAACACTCCTTCAAATCCAAACCAAAACTGAATAAAAACTGGGGAGAATATGTGAATAGATACTTTCCAAAGATGGCATACAGGTGGCCACCAGACACAGAAGAAGTTGTTCAACATCATTAATTGTCATCAGGAAAACATAAGTCAGAAGCACAATCAGCTATCACCTCACAACTGAGGGAATGGCAATCATACCAGAGACAGATACCAGGTGTGGTCAAGGGTGTGTACACAAAGGGACCCTGTATACTGTTGGTGGGAATGGAAATTGGTGTGGCCACTGTGACAGATGCTGCAGAGGTTCTGGGGAAAAAACAAACACAACTACCACATGACCCAGTAATTGCTCTACTGAGTATTTCTTTGGAGAACACTAAAACACTCCCTCCAAAAGAGAGATGCATTCTCATGTTCACTGCAGCATTATTTATAATAACCAGACATGGAAACATTGACCTTGAGAGCATTATGATCAGTCACTCAGACACAGAAAGACAAACACCAGAGGGTCTCATGGACATTCAACATGAAATCCAAAAAGTACTGAATGTACATATACTGACAACAGATTGGTGGTTGCCAGATTCAGAGAAGGGGGGAAAGGGGTGAAGGTGGTCCAAGGTACCATGTTTGAGTAATAAAATCTGCAAGTCATGGAATGTTCTGTGCAGCATAGATATAAAAGCTAACCCTGCAGGATGGGGTACAGGCTTCCTTGCTACTTGAATGTACAGTGTCCTAGGAAACCTTGCACAGCAGAAATGGTGTACACTGAAAAGGGAATGACCATTCATTTCTACAGAAAAATGAGTGAACATGCTCAGACATGAAAAGTTCCTTCTCCTTGGCTCTTCTTAGGCCTCAGGACACAACATCCTAACGGATACCCAAAATAAATGGACATAAAGCACAGCAGATGCTCATAGACAAAATTCAAAGTGCTGGTGGCTGGATGAGGAGACCAATGCCCATGAAGGAGCTGGTTGGGTACACACCACCTCTGTAGTGGTTCCCCACAAAACAGATGGTGAATGTGATGCCCACTTTTTGACTTTTTCATAAGAGGGAAATCCTCTTCAGGTTTCTTCCTGCTACTAGAGCTGGGTAATAACATACATCTTTTCAAAAAGCCAAGTGTCTTACCATGAACTTTGAGAAAAGTGTGAAGACTTGTACTTGAAAGTTGCTGAGGGGGCAGAAGTTCAAAATTCTCCCAGACACAAACATCAGCATGTCCACTGTGAAAGGCAACTTCGTCAGCAGGTGGAACATGGAACACTTTCTACCCCCGGAAACCTCCTCCTTTGCCTCACTGGGGACAACCCACAGGAGCTGGGGGTTACCTCAATTCCTCCTTTCTCCCATTCCCAATATCGAACCCATTGGCAAATCCTGTGAGTTCCATCTTTGACAGGTACCCAGAATAGAACTCACCCCTCCTTCCAAGGCCACCTGTCTGGTCACACTGGAGACCATCTCTTGCCCGAGTTCCTGGAAAGTCTTCATCATTGTCCTCTCTTGGCCATCCTCAACACTTTGGCATCTGTTCTTAACACTGTAGCCAGGATAGCCCAGTGAAACAGGGTCCCATGGGGTCACAGTCCTGCAATGGCTCTCTGTCACCCTACTGTCACCTCCCTAAGGTCATGTCCTAAACTGTCTACTCTGGCCAGAGGGCCTTCCTGCTGCTCCTGGATATATCTGGTATGCTCCTGCCCCAGGACCTTTGCATATGATTTCCCTTCCATTTAGAAGGTTCTTGATGTGACATCACTCACCTTCTTTCGAAGCTAACTTAAGCTTCACCTTCCTAGTAAAGTTCCACCTGGACCCTTCATGAATAACAAGTACCACTGCCACTTCCCCATCAGCACCACAGCCCTGTCTCATGCTTTCTATCTCCAGAGCAATTATCACAAGTCACCAATCTATTTCAGCAAGGGAGAAATGGAGGCTTACTTGGGTGGTTTAACCACGAACTCCCTCCGATTTCCCAGACCAGAGCCCTGAGGGAAAATGTGATCAGAGCTCTTCCACAGCCAGGATGCCCGGGACAATGGGTCCACCCACAGAACCCTGAAGACCATCAGGGAAATGAGTCATAAGAGGAAACCACTTGCACATGAAACCTGAAAACACCTTCCTCAATTCCAGGTGAGCACACACACTTCCTACCTTTGCCTGATGTGCTCATCTGAGAAAGCTGAGCAGAGAATCATCCCAGGGTCCAAATCTCCCTCTGACCAAGGAAGGGATGCCTGGGAAACAGACATTTCTCCTCCCTGCACCAGCCACCTGGGATAGGCATCTGGCATCTTCCTGGGGTGGGCCAGAATGGTGCACCTGTCCCTCTTTCCTGGGATGTCATCACAAACCAGGCTTTGCTGCGATATTTCAGGAAGGAACCTGCAGCAGCAGCAGCAGCAGGACTCCCAGGTTCGGCCTCAGTCTCACACTGCAGGCCCCATGTGGAACTAGAGCTTCAAGGAGACTGCTTGAACCTAATGGCAGCAGCTGAGATTTCAATTCCAAATGAAAAGCGCCCTCTTCCACACAACACAGGAAAGTGGAGGATTTCTCAGGGGTGTGGCTCTGGAAGAATTGCTTCTCCTGGCTGAATTCAAAAACACCAGGCAGAGGACGCCTGTGGTGCCTCATCTGAAGAAGCAAGGGGCACACTAAGCAAGAATCCATAATGCTGCCTGTTGGGCTGCTTCCCACCAAGCCCTCTGCTGAGAGGCGGGCTTGAGAATACAACAAGAAGCAAGTTTTGTATCACAGGGACAGCAGAAGAGTTGGCCAGGGAGCAGAGCCCTGTCCCCTGAGCAAGCTCACCTGTGCATCAAGAGTGATGGCCCACTGCCATTGCCTCACAGTCTCCCAGCTATCTGATCTGACTACCCTGCCAGGCTTACACCTGATGACACAGTGAATCCTAAGATCCAGAGACTGCTTTCCACCCCAGCTCAAAGCTACTCACAGAGAAGCAAACTCCAGTCTCAGAAACATGTTCATCATTAGCTCTGGAATTCTCTGGGTTTGTCTAAACTGGCCCACCCAGGTGTCCCTTCCGAATCATTCCTCCAGTGTCCTAGGGTTTTAAGCCACCTTGGAGCCACCTGCCCTTCAAAAGTCAGGAAGGGGTCTATTTAGGCAGAGCAGCCAAGTGACTCTGTGCAGGAAACTCAGACAACATCATGCCTGAACACCAACGCTCCCAAGTCCAAGCTTCAAACCCTCACTCCCTGGGCATGGAGCACCACATCAGCATGAACACTGCTCTTTTAAATTTCTTGTTTCCCATTCTTTAAAATAAGAAGCCAAGCTCCAGTCACCACTCTATTTTTTCTTCAGAAAAGTAAGGAAAAAGACAGAATAAAACACTACATGTGCACAGCACACTTCTATTCAAATAGAGTTCCTTGTTCTTTCTCATATGGGCAGCCCGACATTACCCATACTAATGAGAGATACCACAAGCTCAGTCCTCATATATATATTGGACCTTATATTTTTCCTTTTGATATTGGTATCCCAAAGTGAATGTCTACATTGCTTTCTTAAAATAACAAGAATAATAATGGCATGGTCACATAAAGGTCTGGATCTCCATAACCAGGTGACATGGCTCTGGTTTGGATAAGGATGAAGACAAAACCTCCTCCCATGAAGCAAAGCCCACAGCTTTCGGGACCCTGACACACCTCATGGGTGAAGAGCTCCTTTGCTCCATGGAGTTGTCTGAGTGCAAAGAATACAAGCACCCTCCAGGGTTCATTCTGTTTTCTTCCTAAATTTCCCAGTTGTAAGTGTTTTACCAGGTCAGGTTTCAGAGCCCAGGATGGGCCACCAGGTGAGCAGCAATCACTCCCCACCCCACTGCCAAGGAAGGCTAAAAGGGGTTTGTGTTCCATTGGGAACAAAATGAGCCACTCCCCAGGCTCCTAAACAATGTACACTCCTCCTTCGTTACTCCCCCTCACAAAGGGCACTGCACCATGTTACAGCTCTGAGGCTGTGCTTTAAAAAAAAAAAAAATCCTTTTAAAAAAAACATTTTATTTATTTGTTTGACAGCAGGAGAGGGAGCACAAGCAAGGGGAGTGGGAATGGGAGAGAGAAAACCTGGCTTCCCGCCAAGCAGGGATCCCAATGCGTGGTTCAATCCCAGATCCTGGGATCATGACCTGAGCCAAAGGCAGATGCTGAAAACACAGTCACCCAGGTGCCCTTTAAAAATAATTTTGAAGGGGCACCTGGGTGGCTCAGTGGGTTAAAGCCTCTGCTTTCAGCTCAGGTCATGGTCCCAGGGTCCTGGGATCGAGCCCCGCATCAGGCTCTCTGCTCAGGGAGTCTGCTTCCCTTCCTCTCTCTCTGTCTGCCTCTCTGCCTACTTGTGATCTCTGTCTGTCAAATAATTTTTAAAAAAAAAATAAAAAATAATAATAATTTTGAATATCAGAAAGTGGCTCACAGAAGAGAAAAATATGAACCCCCACAAAGGATTCTTTGACTATTTCAGAAAGCTGTTTTCCCTTTGTTTAATTAAAACAGGAAAAAGAAACACACAGATGCCTCTTCCACTAGCAGGTCTGATCCACTTCAGTGACTGGAAGAAAAGCAGGAAATAAAAGAGGAACAGATGTTCTGATGACCTGTCATTTCCACCATCTAACTTTTGAAACTTCACCCACACACGAAGAATGAAGCACAAACCAACATCTTGGACTAGTAACATGGACAAGTCTCAATTGGAGTGACAGGGGAGACGATGAGGTCATGTGTGTTGGCTGAGGCTGGTGGCACAGAAGAAGGTGCTCTGCCAACTCCCCACCTGTGCTTTACCTGTCCTCAGCCAGGAATATGCTTACAGCCCTGACCTGTCACAACTGTCACACAGAGGACACACAGCCACCCCGGAGCCAGCCCTGCTCACTCATTCCTGCAGAATGCATTCCACTCTTCTCCAGAACCCATCAGCTCTACCCAGACTTGGAACTCCCCTATCTGCTGCAAAGCTCCAAGATCCTCCCCCCACTTCTTCCAAATTACCCTGACCCAGGTCTTTCATGAGAAAGGGAGAAGGCTACCTCCTAAATGGTTAACACTTCTATTCCTCTTCTGTCATATTTCTCTCCATTTAACTTTCTGCCTGGGCAAACAGAAAGTAACATATCAATGGAACATGAACATGCTCTGAGAGCTGAATCTTTCATTGCAGCTTTCCGAGGACTCCTTATGCAGTAAGACTCTAGCGTATCCTACATCACTGTGTTTGGAAACTATCATCTACATAATAGGAGAGTGAAAAATCACTCTATTTTTGCCTCACTCTTCTTGGAGCAGAACATCTTTTTCTTTTCTTCATTGACAAATTCCAGTTAGTTTCCATGCGGTGTTAATTCCTTTGCTTCAGGGGTAGGCTTTCATGATTCCTCACCTGCATAGAATAGCGAGAGCTCATCACGAGTGCCCTCCCTAATAGCCAGCACCCATTCAACCCTACCCCCAACACACCTGCCTGCTAGCAACCCTCGTTTGTGCTCTGAGGTTGTGTCTGTTTTCTTACTTGCCTATCTTCCTCCCCCCACCACTATATTCATCCATATTCTTTCTGAAATGCCAGAGTAGCGAAGTCAGTGGGTATTTGTCTTTCCTTACAGAATTTGTTTAACTTAATCCACTCTGGATGCATCTGCATCCTTGCAGATGGTAAGAATTCATTCTTTGTGAAGCTGGGTCCTACTCCATTGTATATCTATCTCCCAGATCTTCTTCCTCCATTCATCAGTGAACAGACGCTAGGGCTTCCTTCATAGTTTTGATATGGTTGATAATGCTGCTATAAACATCACGGTGCTTGGACCCCCCCTGAATGTGCATTTTTGTGTCCTTTGGGTAAATACCTAAGAGTGCAATTGCTGGATCCTAGGGTTGTTCAATTCTTAGCTTTTGGAGGAACCACGATACTCTGTTCCAGAGTGGTTGTAGCAGCCTGCATGCCCACCAACAGTGCAGGAGGGTTCTGCTTTAAGCAGAACATTACCTGCCAGCAATTTCCTAAGGAGGAAATGGAAAACCTGGGGGATAACCTGATTCACCAGCATCAGGCAAGTAGTTCCAGAAATTCACCCAGGGTTCCTGATGCCAAGCCCGTTGAAGCCACCAGCATGCCTCTATCGAGAAGAATTCTCAAAGATCTCCTTCTGACTTCACCACCAATGAAACTACAGAGAAAATATGGCATATCCAACTATCTAGATGATCCATTTAGTGAAACTAGAAAGTCAAGCTTCACTTTTAAATCGTTAAAGACTCCCTGGAATCATTTTGACTTTTGTCTCTGGTATCATTGTAACTCTTTGGATGAAAAGACTAATCAGTTAGGAAACTTCACCTCTGACAAATGATAAGACATCATCCAAGTCTCTATCTGACCTCAAAAAGCCACCTAACTCTAGATGCTGGCCTCTCCATCACAACCTATGCCCAATGGAATAAACACTGTTAGATGAAGGAACACATTTTATGTTAAAAATACACAATAGTCAATCTCATCTTCCCTTTCCAATCAAAGTGATTTCCTAGGAAAGAGATGTTCCACATACCTTCATAAACCAGAAATGAGCAGATAAAATGGGATCCCCTATAATGTTCTCTCTGCAGGGAAAATCAGGAACTCTTGCACCCACTCTAGATTGCTGACAGCTACTTCAGTTTGAATTTGTGGCTCCACTAGAGACAAGAGAAAAGCCCAGGAGGTTTGGGGTGAAAGAGAAGTTTTACCTCCCATCTTGACATGGATATGACATTGCATCCAATGTACCTGCTGATTTCTCTGAATGTTGATGTCCTGTGACAAGTTGCATGACTGACTCAGACGCTGATGTTTAAAATTTGGGGTCTCATGAAGCCAGAGTGGAGAAGTGTTGTCAGGTGGGGATAAGAAGGTACCTCTGACCTAAGGCTTGAACACCTGCTCCAGTTCCTTGAGAAGGGGAGACACATGCTTGTTTCTTAAGTAGTAATTAGCTTCATTCTAAAGTTGACCAATGCCATTATCCTTTTTTTTTTTTTTTTTTTTTTTTTTGGAGTAGTGAAGCTTCTCTCCCAAAAAAAAACACTCAACTCATCTGTTCCAAATGCAACATGAGTCAGGACTGGTTTCCTCCAGGCTCCAGGCCCTCATCTGGAGACCCCTCCTACCCCATCCTGACAACCCATTACCACCAAACTCAGGGACATGGGGCACAATGCTGAGTTGGTGGATGGCTCTAGCTCACTCCTGAACTTGGGGAAACAGGATATAAAGCTCACCACTGCCTCCTGGAGAAACAAGCTCCAGCGCATTACCTCTCAGGGTCTCTCACCCAGCACCTCACCACTGCCCTCAGTGTGAACAGGCTGTACAGAATCATCTTTGACCATCTTTTGCACTGCAGCTCGCCACTGCCTCCAGTGGTGGCAAGCAGCATTGCCATGCCTTCCAGTGACTATCTGTAGCTCACCACTCCCTCCAGTAACACGAACCTGCACTGTCAGACCTTCCAGTGTCCTGCAGTGCAGCTTGCAACATCCTCCACTGGTCTCAAGCCACACTGGCATGTCTTCCACCATCACTCAGACTGCAACTCAGCACTGCCACCAGTGGCGTAAATCCACACTGCGTTTCCTTCCCACGCCTTACACTGTATCTCTCCACTGCATCCATTGTTCGGAAGTGCCAGTGGTACATATTCCAGTGTCTCACGCACTGCAGCTCAGCCCTGCCTCCCTTGGTGGCAAGCTGAACTGCCCCATCTTTCAGCATCTGTGGCACTGGAGCTCATCACTGCCTCCAGTGGTGGAAAGGTGAATTATTAGAGCTGCTTGATGGCATGGCAGTGCAGAATTAATGTCACTGAAGGCAGTGCTGAGCTGCATTGGGAGAGCTGCTGAGAGACGTGCCAGTGCAGCTTACAGGCACTGGAGGCAGTGGTGAGCCACACTGTGAGACCCCGGAAAAAATGGAAATGTCGGTTCCCGCCCCTGGAGGCAGTGGTCAGCTGCAGTGTGAGGGATGCCAGAAGGATTTGTAGCGCTTCTGACAGCCAGGAGAGAAAGTGTTGAGATGCAGGGCGAGAACATGGATGGCGAGCCTGTGTAGCTTGTTGCCATCGGAGGCAGTGTTGAGTTGCCACTGGAAGGAGTGACAGTGAAGTACCTCGCCCCTGGAGCCACTGGTGAGCTGCAAGGAGTGGCAGTGCAGTTTTCTACCATTGGAGGCAGTGTTCAGCTGTAATGCAAGGCATGACAGACAATTTTGCAGTGCTCATTAACGCCACTAGAAGCAGTGAAGATCTGCAGTGCGAGACAATGAATGGCATGCCTGTGCTGAATATGGCCACTGGAGGCAGTGAGAGGGCTCCTACCTTGGGAAGAGTTCACAGGAAGTTTCTGGCCAATTCTCACAAGCTTTCTAACCAAACTGATATTGATTTGGCTAGAAACCTCGTGAAAATTGGCCCACATTGCCCCTTGATTAGGGCGACCCACTCGGTATTTGGAATGAGTTCTGGAGAATTGGCTGAGACCTCACGGGATTATGGGCCAAGTCTGCGCCATTCCTCTAAGGAGCCCCACTTTCCGAAGAGTCCGCCTGAGGCTTCCGGTCAATTCTCACGAGCTTCCCACCTAAATCGATACCAATTTGGGTAGAAAGCTCGTGAGAAATGGCCCGCATTGTCCGATTTGAACTGTGGGCTTGCTTAGTGTTGGGAATGAGTTCTCAGGAGGTTCTGGCCAAGACCTCTCGGGCCAAGCCTGCGTGATAGCTCTGAGGGCCCCCCGCTATTGGAAGCGAGTTTACCAGAGGTTTCTGGCCAATTCTCATGACCTTTCTACCGAAATCAATACCGACCCACATTATCTGGTGATTTGGGTCAGGAGCGTTGGGTATTTGGAACGACTTCTCTCGAGGGTGCAGCCGAGACCTCACGGGATTAGGTGCCTAGCTGTGCGATTCCCTTGAGGCCCTCCGCCATCGGAGGACAGTTTGCCAAAGGTTTCCAGGAATTTCTCACAAGTTTTTTACCCAAATTGATAGCAATTTGGATAAAAGATTCATGAAATTTGGCCTGCATTTCCCGCCATTCCGCCTGCCCGCATTCGACGTCGGAAACGAGTTCTCGCGAGGTTCCAGAGGAGACTTCGCGGGATTACTGGTGAACCCGCGTGATTGCCAAGGGGTCACCCGCTGTTTGAAGAGAGTTTGTGGGAGGTTTCCCGCCCCGAGCATTCTGCCCAAATTGAAATCGATATCGATTTGGGCAGAATGCTCGGAAGAATTGGCAGGAAGCCACTGGCAAACTCGCTTCCCATGGCGGGGGCCCTCAGGGGAGCTGCCTGGGGCTAGACTGTGGTCGAAGGCATTGCAACAAGAACCTCAGGACAAAGTGCTCCTTACGCGCCCCCCACACCGCCTGCCAGGCCCAAGTCCCCACAGAATGCCAGCCAATTCTGACGAGCTTTCTGCCCGTATCGATTTGGGCAGAAAGCTCCTGAGAATTGGTCAGAAACACCCAGCGAACTCACTTCTGGTAGCGAGGGCCCTCACGGGCGCCGCCTTCCCCGGACGGTGGTCCCGCCCAGTCACGCCGGAACCTCGTGAGAATACGCTCCAAACGCTGGGCACATGCTCCCATGGCCGGAATTGCTGCAGCATGCCGACCAGTTCTCACCAGGTTTCCGCTGATACCGAATTTCCGATATAGATATTCCAAATCGATATGGATTTGGGTGGAAAGCTCGTGAGAATTGGCTGGAAACCCCTAATGAACTCACTTCCATAGGCGCAGGCCTTCAGGGGAGCCGCCTGAGGCCCACGGTGGTGGTCCAGCGCAGTCGCGGCAGGAGCCGCATGGGAGCACGCCGTAAATGCCACGTGGTCCGAGTTTCTGCAGAATGCAGGCAAATTCTTACAACTTTTCTGCCCAAATCGAATTGGGCGCAAAGCACGCATGCGCTGCGCGCTTTTCTTCTTCTAATAAATTTTAATGAAACTTTGGCCCCTAGAAACAGTAGTTACATGTGTGGCCTCTGCTGCCGGAAGCGAGTTTGCCAGGGTTGTCAACCAGTTCTCTTTAGCTTTCTGCCCAAATCGATAGGGGAAAAGCTCATGAGAATAAGTGCGCGTGAGAACTAGAAAGGGACCGCACTGTAACTGCAATCTTTAGGGTCCAGAGCTTAATTAAAATTCATTATAATAAACATCAAGCTGACGGCCAAGCATTTCCAACAGTATTCACAGCATCTAAAGAATATGTTGGACAGTCCTCTGGAGGTTCTGTTGTAAAAGAACCTGATGCTGGCTGTACAAATCACTACTAGGATGTTATCACTACATCCTAGCTTTTCAAAGAGATTAATTTCTGTCTTTCTTAAGTCAAATAAAATTTAAATTGGTCTCCATTTATAATGTCAAATTTGTCATTTTAATGTCCCTTAGGCGCATGCCAGTAAGTTCCCTATGAGACTTGAGGATAGACAAGCTCTCAATCTTGAATGGTGTATGGGTTTGGTATTTGGTCTTTTGTTCTATAAAGGACTTTTGTCCTTCTTCATTGAGTAAACAAGTCATAGCCTTACATTTATGTATACAGCTTTTTTTCCTGATGTATTTATAGGCTTTTTGATTTTTCATTAAGTCTGTGATTTATATTTTGCTGTGATGGAATGAATATTAAAATTTATCTTTTGAGTGTCCTTTCTGAAAACAATGGAGGGACACTAAAAATTTCTTGGTTTTTTTTTTTTTTTTTTTGAGGATTAAAAAAATCTATAATAGGTTATAAGTCTAGAAGAGGACCCTCAATCAGTCTTGGAAGGAGAGCTAAAACAGAAATGAGAAATAAGCCAGATGGGACGCTACCAACTGGTAACTGTGAATATTAGTATTTTTGAATCCTGCTTCTATTCTTCTATTTCTTTTTGTTTTTGTTTTTGTTTTTGTTTTGTTTTGTTTAATCAAGCAGGGACCATTGCCATCGTGGGCTCTTTGGAAGTTTCCAGAAGCAAAGATATGGCATTCTTAATATAGGCCAGTTGCCCCACATATAAGCATATTTCTAATTGTCCTTTGAGGACTCACTTCACGTAAAGCCAGATGCACCCTTTTCCAGAGCAGACAAGTTCAATTACAGTTGTGGTTTATTATTGCTTAAGTGAAGAGGCAGGAAGGGCAGATGACATTCTATCCTCTACCCAGCCCTAATGTCTTTTGTTATCATTGCTTTTGTCACTGAACAAAGGTCTAAGCACTTGCTATACACCAGGCTTTAGGGTAGGTGTAAGGATATAAGGATGAACCAAATCCTATAACCTCTAAGAGCTTACAATTTGGTTAGTGAACCAGGCCAGGCAATTATAATACCGGAAGCTGCTTTTATATGTATTCACTGGCAAATATTTATAGGGTCTAGTTAACCACTGGGGAACAGTAGCGAACTAAAAACTCCCTGTTCTTATGGAGCTTTATTCTACTGGGGTGAGACTTAAATGAATATATAAGGCTTTTCCCTTTTTCCTGTGGCCTCTTGACCTACGGTGATGGTTTTCATTTGCTATCAAATGTCACACAGTCTTGGACATAGGGATACTTGCTAGGTAAGTAGAGATCCTCATGGGCACCTAGGGCCCCACTCAGACTCAACTCAGACCCTTCTGGGCTTGCACCCAGGTACCCTGCCAGGAGTGGAGGGTGGCAGGAGTCGCTGGGTGGAGCTAAGGAAGTGGGTAGCTAAGAACTCACCTCAGAGGAACATAGAGGAGGGGTGTTGGAAGTGGACCACGGATGAGCCAAGGCTTCCTGAAAGAGGGCAAGAGAGCATAAGTTGTCTAGGGAAGAACAGAGACCAGAAATGAGAGATGAGACAGGATTACAAAGAAAAGGAAGTTACCTACTCTGCCTGTTCTCCCAGATGGAAAGATTAAAAGAGCATCAGTAACTCTGATACAGAGCAAATTAAGGTAAGAAGCATTAAGTGTTATTAATATAGCACTATGGAAGTTCCAAGTTATCACATGATTGATGGGGACAATACTGATTTATGTTTGTTGTCCTCACATAATGATAAATGCAGTCCCTTTCATCCAGTTTGGATGATAAATTATATACTTATTCTATACCAGTGTTTCTCAACATTTTTTCCATTGTCATCCCTCTCAGGAGATATTTTTTTCTAATCCCTCCCACCCCTACTCTATAAAATTTGAATACCAGAAATATGTCATGTATCTGTTTAGGTACTATAGTCCTTTGGAGGGCCACAAACCATCTGACATTTTTTCATCCTCCAGGAACCAGTTTGGGTATTGTTTCTGTTGGGACGGCTGCTCTGTGCGAATGACACAATTGCATTGCCATTTCTAACTCAGGGGATGCCATGTGACTGAAAAAGGTGATCATGTTGACTATTTCTTGTTGAAGTTTCTCCTCTCTTGGTTTTTTCATTTTCTTACCGGTTTCCCTACCTTACAGATTTTCCTGTCTCTTTTTAAATGGCTTTACCTTCTTTTCCTGCTTCCTAACAAGTTTCCTCTCAAGGACGCACTTTCCAGAATTTCAAGGAAGAACTAAGAGAAGGTTCTTTAGTTCAGGGTGCATTTCCTCGATGGAGTCATTCTGAGGTTTGGTACTCCAAAAACAGTTCTAAAATGAATGTGGTGTGCTATGATAAAACTGCAGAGTGCTGTAGGGTACCACAGAAGGGACCCTATCTGCTGTGCCATGGGAGTGGGGAAACAGAAAGATTCCTGAAGGTTACGTCTAAAGCGGTGTAAGAGTAAGCCAAGTGAAGAAGGACCACATCTGATGGAGGAACAGGTATGGCAGTCTCAGAACCAAGACAAGCCTTCCCACAAACGTCGCCCTTATGATTTTTGTCAAATCTAGATACCACTAGGCAGTTAATATTTTTCTTAAATATCACTTTCATTTTTTCAGACAGGCGTGTTTCATCCATATCTGGAGGAATGTGTGAGAAATCTAGAGTACAATGTGTTGCTTATGTTTTTTCTAGTACATAGTAAAACATGTACTAAATGGCTACCCATTTACTATTTAAAATCACCTGATGTACTGTCGGTCGTATAGTACTGTAATGCAATCTATAACAAACTAAAGTAATAGAACTCTATGCAATCAATATATCCCTTCTTCGCTTCCTTTTCTTAAAGAAGCAATAGCAGATACAAATTCCCACTTTAGATGCCATTCTTTATGCTTTCAGTAAAGTTAGAATATTTTTAAATGGTCCCCAATAACGTAAAATAATTTTCAAAACAATTGACAAGTCTGAGTTAATTTTGTAGCGACTTTAGGCGAAGGGGCGAAGGGGCGCAAGCTTTAGACCCAATCCCCATCTATCCTCAGGTCATGAAGGAGCGAGTTTCCCACAGCTTTCATTTGAAATTCATTCTCTTGGTTATTTAAAAAACAACAGACTATACATAAACAAGCCAAATATACAAAGAGATTTTTTTTTTTAAGATTTTATTTATTTATTTGACAGAGAGAGAAGTAGGCAGAGCAGCAGGCAGAGGGAGAGGGAGAAACAGGCTTCCCGCTGAGCAGGAAGCCCCGTGCGGGGCTCGGGGCTCGATTCCAGGACCCTGGGATCATGACCTGAGCTGAAGGCAGCCGCTTCACCGACTGAGTCGCCCAGGAGCCCCAAACCACCTCTTCCCCCCCACACACACCCCTTTTTTAAAGCAAACTTGGGCCGGTTTCTGCAGCGCGAAGAAAACACGCACTGAAGTGTCGGCTCAAAGACTTTCTCAGAGAGAGAAAAGGAGTCACGCACGTTCTACACAGGGAGAAGAGGTGCGAACAGCGCGGGGACCAGTCGCGCCGAACCCCCAGTCCGCCCCTCTCCGGCCGGCCTCTCGGAACCGCCACCAGAGGTCCCCGGGGCCGCGGGTCGGAAGTCAGCTTCCCTCCTACTTCCCTCCCACCTCGTCCTCGTAGCGGCTCCGCCCCGCTGCGCCGTCGGCGCCAAAATCAAACCCGCCTGGGCCCGCCCCGCCCCTCGCCTCCGGCTCCGGCCCGGCCACCGGAAGACCCGCCGCCGGAGCCATGGTAAGAGCTGAGGCCGCGCTCCCGGGTGCCGCGCCTCCCCAGTCTCCGGGCCGCAAGGCCCCTACGCAGCTTGGGGCCTCGGCGGCCTTGGGGTGCTTGGCTCCTCTGTTGGGGCCGCCGGGCCGACATAGCTGGGGCCCGGGGTCCGCGACCCCTGGGCCTCTCCGCCCCTACCCCCCGTGCTGCCCTCGGAGCACACCCGAGAGGCGTTCGCGAACGTGCCCCGGTGTGCCTCGCAAACTTAGCGACCAGTCAGAGCACGAGTCGCTTCAGAACCCGAGCCTCGGGCTCCCGGAGTTTGGCCGCCCAAGCTGCAGCCTCCTAGGAAGAACCGGGAAGGGTGTGAGCGGGACGGACCGAAGCCTTGGATCTTAATGGCTTTTGTGTTTTGACAATTGAGGGTTGCCATGTATTGTAGTTCTTAGAGCACGTTTCTGAAGGGCTCACGATTTCAGCAGTAACCTAGCGAGTCTTTTATGCCAGTAAGATTTCTTTGAAGATCGCTGCTTTTTCCCTAAAGTTCAGGGGTCGATGCCCTTTTGTGCTTCGGATTGCTAGTTGTTTGGCCCCTTTATTAGAGAAGCACTGAATTCGCCTTCCTTGCATACCATGATAGGTTAAGTCCTGGTAAGATTCCAGATAGACCTTTTATCTTGGTGAATTTAATCCCTTACACCTCATCAAATCATTTTCATAAACCTTGAGTTTGGTGTCATTTTTTTTTTCTACTTCTGTTGGCAGAGAATCAACATCTAATTAAATGGATCTAAGATTTTAATATCTTAATTTAGTTAAGTGGTCGTTTTTTTGCTGGGCACGATCTAGGTTGTACGGTATTTATTTGAAGATACTCGCCCAGATGCAATTACAACTGATAACGGCTTCTTTGTGGTTAAACTAATAACGCAGCCACCTGGGCATAAAGTGGTCTCAGAAACTACAGGACCACAGTTAAATCTGTTGCCAGTGCTGTGTGATTGCATGTTTCTCATAGTTACTAATACAACGGACAGAACTATGCAGCACAAATGCATTAACTTTACCCTTTTATCTAATCTACCTTTACATTTGAATCACCTTCTAATACTAAATGGGTAATATGCTGTTAACTATATTTTCAGATGATTACCTCTGATAATGAAGAAACATGAAATAAATTAGAATAAAATTTTGAGATACATCCTATTTTTTATGTATGCTGAAGAATTAAGTTTAGTGTTACCTTGATCAGAGACAAGACAAACCTTTGTTCTCTTTCCTAATTGTGAGTCAATAGCGGTTTGTTTTGATTTGGTTAGTCTTCGTGAATAAACAGTTATTATAAATCCAGGCATATTTTTGGAATCAGAGAAATACAATGTACTCTCTCAGTTTTGCGGGCAACAGATATTTTCTATTTTAATTTCTCTAAATTTTATTGTAATTGGGAAATGGGGTTGATTTGAGGAATTCTGTAACTCCTAATTGGAGGTTTCTTAAATGTATGGTTTTTTAAGTGGTTTAAAATACAAGTTTCCTGGGTGAGTCAGTGGATTAAAGCTTCTGCCTTTGGCTCAGGTCATGATCCTGCGGTCCTGGGATCAAGCCCCACATTGGGCTCTTTGCTCCGCAGGGGGCCTGCTTCCTCCTCTCTCTCTGCCTGCCTCTCTGCCTTCTTATGATCTCTGTCAAATAAATAAATAATATCTTTAAAAAAAAAAATACAGGTTTCCCCCACTCTTTGAAACTAGCATTCCTATGAAGCCTTTCGTAATCTGAAATGGCATGAGGTGAGGAAGCAATTATTAATTTATATGGAAAAAATTTTTGAGCATTCCTAGACCCCAAAGAATAACTTCTTAGGCTTAAAAAAAATATTTTTTTTTTCCTCTCAGGCTTTTGGAATACCTTAGGACAGAACTTGCTAACAGGGGCACAAAATAAATTGAGATACAGCCCAGATTCTCACCAACAGAGTTCAAACCTGTGATGGCTTATGCTTGAGGTGCTGAATGTAGTTCCCAGGGAAGGAACATGGTAGGCCCTTCGCAAAACAAGCGCTCAACACTATTTTCCTATTTTTGCTTTTTGCCTTTTTTCATACTAGTGAAAATACTCTTACGATTTCTTTTGATTAGTGAAAACAGGTACTAATGTAGGTCTTCTGAAAGGTGGGGATAGCTGTATGTTGGTCAGTCCAAAGATTTGTTATCCTCAGGTCAGTTCTTGAGTCCCCTGACTTACTAATTTGAAAGCATCTCTAACTTACGTTGTCAGCACATTTTCTTTAATATTAAGTATTAAATGAGCCCCTGTTGATTTTTTGGAGAAATTTCTAAATATGAATTAGCATGGCATCCTTTTTACATGGATTGTAAAAATTTTAATTCTGGCCATGATGCTGTCCTACTGTGGTTAATTATAAAAACTATTTCCAGTCATGAAAGACACTAACAAATTAGCCTGAAAACAATGTAAATGAATGTTACAGCTCATCCATATTTCTTGAGTAACTATTGTAGCTACTGAACTGAGTGATAAGAGCTTTTGCAAAACTGTTTGCTTCCGGGACTCTACACTGTCTCCTAGTCTGTGTCTTGGTGGCAGATTCTTGTGGAGTCTGTGAGTCTCTCGGGGAGCAGTTTAACAATACCAAAATATCTGGAGCTTTTCCTGAAGCTTTGGATCTGTCTTCCACTGATGCAGCCACAGACTAAAGCCCTAAAGGGATCCTCACCCTGACTTGCCTCTAGATTCTGGGGTGAGAAGAGCAGTATTCTCAATCCCAGCGCCAGGTAAAGTACCTGGAGAGGCTCTTAAAAAATTGCAGGCCCAGGCCTGGTCTCAGAGATTCTCTTTCAATTCATATAGCATGTGCCTTGGCATCAGTACTTTTTAAAAGCCCCTGAGATGATTCTAATGGCAGTTTGAAACCCACTAGACTAGAGAAATGAGCCAAAAGAGCCTTCTTAACTGAGTGTGAATTTCATGCTTGGTTATTCTGATACTGCTGAGGCCAGTGCGAAGGGGTACTAATTAAAGCAGGATTGAATGCTGGCTTTTGACTCTTGATTTAGTGAATAGGTCTATATGATTTTTTAGAGATTGCTTACTTGGGATTTCTGTGAATTATCTCTCCAAGAAAGGCACCAAGTAGTTATCATAGAATTTTTTGTTATTAATTTACCCTGTATTGTATTTATGTGAGTGCCGTGGGTGTTATGGGGTTTGGGAGATTGAACAGTCTCAAACTTTATGGTTGGGGCTTTAGATACATGGCCTTGAAGTCAAGGGCTGGCCTTTGTGTCTGCTCTAATCTAGCACTAAACTCTAGGAAAGCATGGGTAGTGTGTGTTCTGAAGAAATTTACAGTCGGCGGAGTCGGTTGAGAAAGAGAAGTATACCAAGTGATTTGATGAAGGTGTGTTCTGGGAACACATGGAATGACACTCAGACTGTCCTATGAGCTCACGGAAGCTCTTTTACAGAATAGTTGAACTAAGCCTTGGGAGACTTTTTGGAATTTTAAAAAGGCAAAAGGAACGAGTGTTTTAGAACAGTTTTCTCTCTCTCTTTTTTTAAAGATTTTATTTATTTATTTGACAAATAGAGATCACAAGTAGGCAGAGAGGCAGGCAGAGAGAGAAAGGAAGAAGCAGGCTCTCTCCTGAGCAGAGAACCTGATGTGAGACGTTATCCCAGGACCTTGGGATCATGACATGAGACGAAGGCAGAGGCTTTAACTCACTGAGCCACCCAAGTGCCCCAGAACAGTTTTTTTAAAACACAAAGTTGGGAAAGAGCATGCTGGGAGTAGAGAATTACAAGTACAGATCTTCATCGGGATGCCTGGGTGGCTCAGTCCGTTAAGCTTCTGCCTTCGGCTCAGATCATGATCCTAGGGTCCTGGGATTGAGCCCCTCATCAGTCTCCTTGCTCAGTGAGGACCTGCTTCTTCCTCTGCCTGCCACTCCCTCTGCTTGTGGTCTCTCTCTCTTTGGCAAGTAAATACATAAAGTCTTTAAAAAAAAAAAAAAAGTACAGATCTTCCTCAGCCTACAATGGAATTATATGGTGATAAACCCATTGTAAGTAAAAAATATCATTAAATAAAAAATGCATTTAATACACCTAATGTATGGAACATCATAGCCTGCCTTAACCATGCTCAGAATACTTAGACATTAACCTTTATCTGGGCAAAAACATCTAAGACAAAGCCTGTTTTATAATAAAGTATTGAATATCTCATGTGACTTGTTGAAAACTATACTGAAAAGCAGAATGGTTGTGTGGGTATGGAATGGCTGTAAGTGTATGGGTTGTTTACATTATGGTCCTATGGCTGCCCAGCATCATGATAGCACCGTATCACCTATTGCTAGCTGGGAAAAAGGTTCGAATTCAAAATTCGAAGTATGGTTTCTACTGAATGTGTGTCGCTTTCACACCATCACAAAGTTGAAAAAGTCAGATGATGGCAAGTCAGGGACTGTCTAGTTTTTGTATTACAGCTCAAGTTGCTTAACTCTCCATGTTATGGTAAAATATGAGGTGGAGAGTGGTATTGGGTAGATTGGGGTCGTGGGAAAGGGCCTCGTGTATCACTGCAGAGTGATTGGCTACTTCCAGATGGTTCGGAGCCACTGAAGGCTTTTAAGCAAGGGAGAGGCTTGGTTAGATTTGGTTCTTGGCAGGGTGGAATTTGAACTTAGAGGGTGAGACAAAGTGTGGCCCGAGGGCTTACCTACCAGTATGTTGCTGGAGGCAGAACCTGTAATAAAGGCCTGAACTGAGGTCAGAGTTGTAGGGATGGAGCAGACAGGGTGGATTTGAGAAATATTTCACCACTAACATTGGCAGAACTTGGTGACTGGTCTAATATGGAGTAAGAGGGATGAAGGAACCTGGGATGAACGCCAGGCCTCTGGCTTGGCTAACAAGGTGATATCTAACTGAGTTCAGGATCTAGAACAGCAGGATTGGGGAGTAGATGTAGGAGAAGAAGAGTTCAGTTTAAACCTTCAGAGTTTGAAGTCTGTCCAGCGGGCAGGTAGACACTTGAGATTGAAGCTCAGGAGCATACTTCAGAGGCTGATGTAAAGATTTGAGGATTCAGCCTAAATGTTAGTTGAAACTGTAAAGGCAGAAGAGATTAAAGAAAAGGTGTGAGGAGATGTGGGGGATCAGTAGAGAACACTGGAGGGTTTTTTTTTTTACCCATACAACTCATCAAGGAATGCCAGATAATTTTATTGCTGTGAAAATGAATTAGTGGAGGTACCTGGGTGGCTCAGTGGGTTAGAGCCTCTGCCTTTGGCTCAGATCATGATCCCAGGGTTCTGAGATCGAGCCACAAATCGGGATTTCTGCTCCGCAGGGAGCCTGCTTCCCTTCCTCTCTTTCTCTCTGCCTGCCTCTCTGCCTACTTGTGATCTCTGTCTGTAAAGTAAATAAAATCTTAAAAAAAAAATCAGTTAGTGGTTTTGTAGGTTGTATAAGTAGAATAAAGACTCATGTACCCTGGTATGTATTCAGAATGGCAACTTCAAATCCCTTTCCCCATCTATTTTAGGCTTTTCATTTTCTGATGGAGTATTTGGTTGGACAGGCTCAGTCTTTTTTATGTCTGCTTTATTAGGTGGTGTAAAGTGTTTCTAAGTTCTTACTAAACAGTTTATGTTGCCTCCTAATCTTCTGTGATTTTTGAGAAAGATGCAGGTCACTTAAATATTAGTGTGGAATTCTCCACTAGAGATGAGATTTCTCTCTTTTGTTATTTTCTGTGAATCTTCACCTTGAGAGAATTTGGCTTTTATTTTTTTTAAGGTTTTATTTATTTACTTGACAGACAGAGATTACAAGTAGGCAGAGAGGCAGGCAGAGAGCGGAGGGGGCGGGCGGGAAGCAGGCTCCCTGCTGAGCAGAGAGCCGGATGTGGGGATCCCAGAGAGATCAGGCAGAGAGGCAGGCAGAGAGAGAGGAGGAAGGAGGCTTCCTGCCGGGCAGAGAGCCTAATGTGGAGCTCCATCCCAGGACCCTGGGATCATGTCCTGAGCCAAAGGCAGAGGCTTTAACCCACTGAGCCACCCAGGTGCCCCAGAATTTGGCTTTTTAAGAAAAAATTTGTATTTCACCTTTGTGTATATATCCTGAATACAATATATAGTAAAATTCATTATCAACGGATTTTAGTTATGTGTTAACTATCTTAATTTTAACTTGGCTAAACTGTAGATATAGAATAATAGTAAACTGCAGTAGGCTTCCATTTTCTACTTGGATGGGTTTTTCCATTCTCCATCCTACGCTCCACAATGCTACTAAAATGTCATCTTACTAAAATATAGTTGTAATCTTGTCACTCTCCTGCTTTTGAGGTTGCTCAATAGCTTCTCACCATCTAGAATAACATACATTCCCTTGGGCCGGACAGTCAGCATCCCATGATCTGGCCCCAGACAGCTTTTCTCCCCTTCCCTACCACTCCTTCTCTAGGCACCACACAGCAGTCATCCCTGAGTTCTTGTCTTTCTGGAACATTCCACGAACTTCCATAACATCGTGCCTATGTGTGTGGTCTGCCCAGGACACCTTCTCACCATTTCTCAACTTGCCAAAATCCTTTTCATCTCCAGCCTTTCTAGAGAGCCTTCAGCCTTCCCCAGGGTAGAATTCATTCTGTCCTTGTAGCAATTTGTGCAATGATCTTTCCATCATTTATTAGTTATGTCTTTTTTCTCCATGAGGTTGTAAGTCTTTTTTGAAGGTAAATATAGTGACATATCATTGGATCATTTGATAAATATTGAGTTTCTGTAAACTGCCAGACTGTATCTTAACCACAGTTCTTTTTGTTTATTTGTTTGTTTGTTTAAAGATTTTATTTATTTACTTGACAGAGAGAGACACAGTGAGAGAGGAAGAAGCAGGCTCCCCGCCAAGCAGGAAGCCCGATGCAGGGCTTGATCCCAGGACTCTGGGATCACAACCCGAACCAAAGACAGATGCTTAACAACTAAGCCACCCATGCTCTATTTCTTTTTTTTTTTAAGATTTTATTTATTTATTTGACAGAAAGAGATCACAAATAGGCAGAGAGGCAGGCAGAGAGAAAGGAGGAAGGAGGCCTCCTGCCGGGCAGAGAGCCTAATGTGGAGCTCCATCCCAGGACCCTGAGATCATGTCCTGAGCCGAAGAAAGAGGCTTTAACCCACGGAGCCACCCAGGCGCCCCCCAGGCTCTATTTCAACCACAGTTCTTCTTACTACACAGGCAGCACTAATCACAAGTCTTGGCATGTAGTAGTTATAATGAGTCTTTAGAGCAACTTGGTCTGAAATGTTATGGTCTTGTCTGCCAATAGGTTTGATAACTCTAATCAAACCTATTGGCAGACAAGACCATAACATTTCAGACCAAGTTGTTTTAAAATGCAGTCTTTTTTTTTTTTTTTTTTTAATGCAGTGTTTACTTTTTTACTTTTGTGCTTTAGTCGAAGAAAAAAGGACTAAGTGCAGAGGAGAAGAGAGCCCGCATGATGGAAATATTTTTTGAGACGGTGAGTTGTTTTCTATAAGATTTTTAGTATTTTATGTAATTTTCTCCTTAAGTGTATATCAGTGTTAAACTGTACCTTTTTCATTAAATATCAATGCTGATCAGTTTCCTGTGGAATGGATAAAATTCTGCAAACATTTTTTGTTTCTCTGAAGCTGTGGAGGAAGGAAGAACCCTACCCCAATGTTCCCTTCTGTCCAGAATGATCTTTCTGAAGCGTATATTTGATTGTGTCCCCTTTCTGCCTGGAAATGATAATAGTTGACATCTACTGATTGCTTCCTAGGTGCCAGTCATTGTTCTGACCACTTGGTGTATGTTATCTGATTCCTTCTTTCTTAACTCTATGATCCTCATTCTACAGATGAGGACCTCTGAGACACACCCAAGTGCATGGGATCTCAAAAATTAAAACGTTAGTACTAGGATTCAAATCCCGGGACGACCATCTGATTTTTAGAGGCAGTGCTAAATGCTGCCTCTTTACATTGATAAATCTGTCTGTAGTGTAATATATATATATCATTATACATAGGCTCCCTTAATTTATTCCAGATATTTGTGCCTGCCACTAAGAGGAAATAAGTTTGAAGTTTTAGGTCCTAAGTCGCAAAGTCAGGATTCAAACCCAGGCACCTGGCTCTAGAGGCTGTTTTCTTTACCATGTTGCTTTATGTTGCTTTTTTTTTTTTTTTTTTCTTTCTAACAGGTTCAAGTCTAAATCTTTGGCTTACAAAAAACACTAACTTCAACTTCCTGTGTCTTAGTGTAATACTTGACTATAACTTCAAAGTCTAGTCTGGCCCCAACCTATGGCTGCTTTCATTATATACAGGTGTAAAGATGTTGGGAAAAATGGCAAAGTAGAATATGAAATTAATAAGATAATTAGTGATAGTACTTGACATTTTCATTTTGATAATGCAGATTATCAGTAGAACAAGCAAAACATTCTGGGGAGTTTTGTTTTAAAAACCACCCTTTAAGTGTAATCTTACTAATGTTAACTGCCTAGAATGACTTACCAAAAGTCATTGGCAATTCAGAACAGAGTATCATATTAATAATGATGATTATTAATTAAATAATTGATTATTTAATTATTTTAATCATTAATTATTGATTAAATGATTAATTAAGAGGTGCCTGGTGGCTCAATCAGTTATATGTCTCTGACTCTTGATTTCGGCCCAGATCATGATCTCAGGGTCATGAGATCAAGCCCACCATTGCTCTGCACTCAGTTCCAAGTCTGCTTTAGAGCTCTCCCTCTCCCTTTGCCCCTCCCCCTGCTCACACACATTCTCTCTCTAAAATAAGTAAATGGAATCTTTAAAAAAAAGAATAATGATTAGAAAGATAAATTGATGAAGTTTACATGTGATGATTATGACTATTCTATTGAGTCTGAATATTTTTCCTATGATCTCAGCAAGAAGAGTAGACTTAATTCTTGTTAGGCAGTGGAAAGCTGGGAAGAGTGGTGGGGGGAATGATTTTGTCCTTTATGATGTTGTTAAAATTTTCTCAAGTATCAAAATTGGCTGTTTCAGATTGAAAATTTTCAACCCTGATATCAATTAATAACATGATACTGATGAGTATTAACAGCTTCCAGAAGTTCAGTAGTCACTGAGTTTTTATGTAAAGCTAAAAATTGATACTGGTTTCAGTTCATTTATTCTTATATATTCATTCGTGTGTGTGTGTTTGTGTTTGAAGTTGCTAATGTAATAGAAAAACTGAAGAATGGCATGAGAACAATATAACTAAATGAGAAAGCACTTGCACCTGAAATCTATTTTACTGAATAGCTTTGTGAGCTTAACCAAGAACTTGACCTATGTCTCAGCTTCCTTGTTTATTAAAGAGGATGGTAATAATTGTACCCAGCTCACAGTTTTGGTGTGAGGGTTAAATAAGATAACCCATGTAAATCATCACAATGTCCAGGTCTTAAGTACTTAATTAAACATTATCTAGCTCTAAAACTATGTGCCTTCCATGGTATCTTACACATGCTTTTATTTATTTACATATATAAGTTTTATAAATTATAAAAATGTGTATGTATGTATGTGTGAATACACACACACAAACACACACACACATATATATATATAAAGAGCTAGAGCCCTTTCTGTTCATCTCTCCTTTATTACCTCTGTTTAATACTGTGGAGAACTAATATTTTCTTAAGACCATTTTCTCTGTTCACTTAAGGGACCACATTTTAGTTCTGAGGTTAGTACTCTGTAAGCCCACTTATTTACATGCTAACCCCACAGGGGCAGCCAGTATGTTCAGAGCTCTTCCTTGAGGACCACATATAGGCAGATATCTCAGTGAGTTCATGTTCTTTTTTCAGGAAATCTAAATGTTTGCAGATAGATTTGATTGATTTTTAAAAATGCATTAGAGGCCAGAATGCAGTAATTTATTGCATGTTTTCTGAGATCCTGAAGTATTTTCTTTAAATGGTTTACTTATAGATGTGCAAAAATTGTTTTCACACTGTAAGAGCAATGACAAAGTTTTTCTTAGTTTACTAAATCTTAAGTGTAGTGAGATGAAGTTACTTCTTCCCATATTTTATTATGAAAGACAAAAGAATTTTACAGTTAATTCCTGGATGCCCAACACCTAGATTCTACCATTAACATTTTACTCTGCTGACTTTACCACATATATATTCATCTGTCCTCTCCTTTATTCATTGGTATGTTCATTTTTGAGGGGGAGGAGAGGGAATACACTTTAAAAGAATTCCTTATACATGCTGGGTACCTGTCTTTTGTCAGGTATGTTTCATGAATACTGCCTTCTGGTCAGTATTTGTCCTCAGTTTCTTAACATGCCCTTGCATGAGTGGAACTTTAAATTTTTATGAAGTCTATTTTCTATCCTATTGAAGTTACCTTTTCAAGTTTATTTTAAAAGAAATAGATCCTACATTTCCATTTAAAGCAATCACAATAACTCTGTTATAATTACTGAATACTTGAGTCTTTTCAAATATTTCACTTTTGTTATTTAAGCTCTTTTCACCACTTCAATCAAGTCTTAGTACAAGAATAAAGGAGTGTTCAGGATGCCTGGGTGGCTCGTTCACTTAAGTATCTGCCTTCAGCTCAGGTCATGATCCTGGAGTCCTGGGCTCTAGCCCCAATTGGGCTCCCTGTTCAGAGGGGAGTCTACTTCTCCCTATAGGAAGAGTGCTACTCTGCCTGTTTGTGGGTACTCTCTCTCTCTCTGACAAATAAATAAAATCTTAAAAAAAAAAAAAAAAGAATAAAGGCGTGTTCTACATAGATTTTTTCCAACTACAAGTAAGATTAAATAGTCTACGTGTTTATCTTCCTATAATTTTTTTTTAAGATTTTGTTTATTTATTTGACAGAGATAGCGCATAAAAGCAGGAAGAGCAGCAGGCAGATAGAGAGAGATGCATGCGTCCCGCTGAGCAAACAGCCCAATGTGGGGCTCCATCCCAGGACCCTGGGATCATGACCTGAAGCCACTGAGCCACCCAGACGCTTCTCTTCCCATAATATTTTGCTTTGCATGTGGTGCACGTGCCACCTGTATAGGTGAATCATTGATAGGCACCCATGAATTGTATAATTTCCCTGTTGTTTAGGCATAGCTCTTCCATGAAACCTTAAATGGAAACAAATCTTGACAGTTGTCTGTTTTGTTTTTATTTAGAACTGTTAGGTCTGTGGCATATGATATATGCTAAGCAAATCACTGTGTCTTAAAGTGTCAGAGAAGATGATTATCTCATGTTAAAGAATTTATTATAAAGTAATTTTTATATTTCATTAGGAAGATGTTCTTAACATTCTGCTCTCCAGTGACTTTAAAGAATTGTATGTTCTTGCAAAATCTGTCCCTTTAAGTTCTGTTGGAGCTATCAAATAGGATAATTGCAGTTTCTTCTAACCCTAAAATGCTTGATTTCTGTTACACTGTTCATTACCAGACATAGCTTTTATAGTACAATGTTTTATTAATATATGATGGTAAATATAAATATATGGTAGAAGATAAATACATGTTTTTCATCTCTTTTTTAACTTTTTTAAACAGAAAGATGTATTTCAATTAAAAGACATGGAGAAGATTGCTCCCAAAGAGAAAGGCATTAGTGAGTATCAAAGACATGCTGAGACATTTTGGGAAATATTGGTCATCTCTTCTGCAATGGTCTTTCCTTTATGAAAACATAAATTTCTAGGGATGAAGACTGTAAAAACACTTCCATGATGTCCTTGGGCCATGGCCATGATTCTCATGTATGAAGTGTCTGCTTTAGAAAATTTTAAATGGAGTATGCATGCATACTTATGCATACACACATGCACACACACATGCATACACAAATGCACACATTTATTTATATGCAGAATTTACTTCAAAAGAAGTAAAAACCTATTCGTGTATGTTCTGGTATTTCTTAAATGTGGCTTCATATTTTTACATGGTGTATTAGTTTTCTGTTGGTGTTTAACAAATTATCCCAGCTTGGTGGCTTAACACAATAGAATGTATTCTCTCATAATTCTGGAGGCCAGAAGTCTAAAATCAAGGTGTTGGTAGAGTTGGTTCCTTCTGGAGATTCTGAAGGAGAATCTATTTCATGCTTTTCTCCTAGCTTCTGGTGGCTGTCAGTAGTGCTTGGCATAATAGACACATCATTCTAATCTCTGCCTCTGTTTTCACATAAACTTCCCCCTTTATTTTCTCCCTTTCTGTCTCTTATAAGGACATATGTCATTGGATTTGGGACCTACCCTAAATCTAGGATGATTTTATCCTATGATCCTTAATTGTACCCTTGCTCCAAGTAAGGTCACATTCACAGGTTTTGGGAGTTATCTTTTGAAGGGTCACTGTTAAACTCACTATGTATGATATATTTATTTTTTAAACCTTGTTTTCCTTGTATAAACTATACATGTTTATTTGAACAAATTTGAAAATTATAAAGTATATAATCAAAGTAAAATTTGTCATAAGCCCTCTTTTCTGGGATCACCTCTATTAACATTTTGGTGTATTTTGATTTCTTATTCTTAGATTCTCTCTGTCTGTGTATGTATTTATCTGTCTTTTTTTTTCCCAGAGAGAATCATGCTGCAAATACAGCTTTGTGTTTATGTATTTTTTCACTTAACATTATATCATCTACATTTCCATATGTCATTTGCTTTTTTAAAAAAGATTTACAGCATGTGCATCTCTAATATTTCATTCTGTGACCACCTACTGTACCATAATTTGTTTAGCCTGTTACTATAATTGAACACCTAGATGGTTCCCAAATTTTGCTGCTAAAATTAATGTGTAACATGCTATCTATAATTTTTTTTTCTTAAAGAGCAGTTTTAGGTTCACAGCAAAATTGAGAGGGAGGTATAGAGAGGTCCCATATGCTTCCTGCTCCCCCTCCTCACATGCATAGCTTCTCCTGTTGTCAGCATCACTCATCAGTGTTACACTGCAGTTGACACATTATAATCACCCAAAGTCTATGGTTTACATTGGAATTCACTTTTGCTGTCATACATTCTGTGGTTCTGGATAAGTGTTTAATGACACAGATCAATCATTATGGTATCATGCGGTGTATTTTCACTGCCCTAAAAACCCTCTTTGCTCCATCTATTCATCCCTTTCCCTCCTCACCCCTAAATTTTTTTCCACATCTCCTATTACTTCATTAGGAAGTGTTCCTAGAAATAGAATAGAAAATAGAAACTTGGGTCACCTGGGTGGCTCAGTCATTAAGCATCTGACTCGGGATCCCAGCTCAGGTCTTGATCTCAGGGTCATGAGTTCACGTCTCACACTTGGGAAAAAAAAAAGAAAGAAAGAAAGAAAGAAAGTAGGGCCTTGTGTAGTTTTAGGCATTTAATACATACTCTCAAAGTGCCTTTAGGGAAGGTTATACCAAATTATATTGACGTTCATTTCTCAGAACTGTGTTTTCATTTTTAGAATTCTTTTTTTTTTAATTTTTTATTTTTTATAAACATATAATATATTTTTATCCCCAGGGGTACAGGTTTGTGAATCGCCAGGTTTACACACTTCACAGCACTCACTGAAGCACATACCCTCCCCAATGTCCATAGCCCCACCCTCCTCTCCCACCCCCCTCCCCCCAGCAACCCTCAGTTGTTTTGTGAGATTAAGAGTCACTTATGGTTTGTCTCCCTCCCAATCCCATCTTGTTTCATTTATTCTTCTCCTACCCCCTTAAGCCCCCATGTTGCATCACCACTTCCTCATATCAGGGAGGTCATATGGTAGTTGACTTTCTCCCATTGACTGATTTCGCTAAGCATGATACACTCTAGTTCCATCCACATTGTCGCAAATGGCAAGATTTCATTTCTTTTGATGGCTGCATAGTATTCCATTGTGTATATATACCACATCTTCTTTATCCATTCATCTGTTGATGGACATCTAGGTTCTTTCCATAGTTTGGCTATTCTAGACATTGCTGCTGTAAACATTCAGGTGCACATGCCCCTTTGGATCACTATGTTTGTATCCTTAGGGTAAATACCCAGTAGTGCAATTGCTAGGTCATAGGGCAGTTCTATTTTCAACATTTTGAGGAACCTCCATGCTGTTTTCCAGAGTGGTTGCACCAGCTTGCATTCCCACCAACAGTGTAGGAGGGTTTCCCTTTCTCCGCATCCTCGCCAGCATCTGTCATTTCCTGACTTGTTGATTTTAGCCATTCTGACTGGTGTGAGGTGATACCTCATTGTCATTTTTAGAATTCTTGACATTTCATTTCACTTTGTACTTCTTTGCAAGTGAGGTTGGATGGTTTGCACACTTGGTATCGATTTTTTTTTAATTTATTAGATCTTTAGTTTTCTGATAGATTTTATTATATTTGGGGGATTTGCTGTAGGAAAAATTGAAGCAGGCATTAAAATATGGATAATTTTGGGACACCTGGGTAGCTCAGTTAGTTAAGCGTCTACCTTCGACTCAGGTCATAATGCTGGGGTCCTGGGATCGAGTCCCACATCAGACTCCTTGCTTAGTGGGGAGCGTGCTTTCCTTCTGCCTGCTGCTCCCTCTGCCTGCTGCTCCCCCTGCTTGTGCTTTCTCTCTTCTCTCTGACAAATAAATAAAATAATAAAATATGAACAATTTCTTGGTACAGTTTTACTTAATACAAAGTAAGAATAGAAAAAAAAAGAAAGTAAGAATAGTTTGTGAATTTCAAACATTTATGAAATGACTTCACATTTTTCTGTTATTTTTAAAAGCTTTCTGATTTTTTAAAAGATGTTATTTATTTATTTGGCAGAGAGAGAGAGACAGTGAGAGGGGGAACACAAGCAGGGGGAGTGGGAGAGAAAGAAGCAGGCTTCCCACTGAGCAGAGAGCCTGATGCAGGTCTCGATCCCAGGACCCTGGGATCATGACCTGAGCTGAAGACAGATGCTTAATAACTGAGCCACCAGGTGCCCCTCTTTCTGATTTTTTATCTTACTCCTACCCATAACATTCAGTTCACAAATTTGTGTTTTTTTTCTTTTTCAGTTTTTTTTTTTTTTTTTAGCAAAAAAAGGCAATACATGTTAATTTGGAAAAAATTAAGAAAAATGAACCCAAAAAAAAGGAAATAAAAACTGTCTCTTACCCACAGTTTAAAGATAACCACCGTCTAATTAATGCCTGGTGTCTTTTAATTTTATATTTTTTTATAATTCTACAAAGTACCCTTTAATGCATATATATATATATATCCATGCCATTAAATACTTTGTAACATAAATTTAATGATTACGTATAGTATCCTGTCACAATAAAATACTTTGAAAAGTCCAGTTATTGGACTGGCTTCCGGATTTTTTTCTGTGGAAAACAGTGCTTTGACAAGCATCTCTCTGCATGTCCATCATTATTTTCTTTGGCTGAATTTTTAACAGTGGAATTTCTAAATAAAAGGTATGCATATTGCCAGATTTTCTTCCCATATTGAGAGTACCCATTACCCTAAATGTTTTACTATATTGTTTAGATATATTTAATTTAATAGTCAAGAAATCATATCTCACTGCTTTACTTTGCATTTCTTTAATTATTAATGGAGTTGAATATTTTTGTTTATTGACTGCATATTTTGTAGATGTCCACTGATACACTTTTGTTTTTCTGTTGATGTGTTTTGCCTTTTTTGTTGTTATTTTTAAAAGCTCCTTATTGATTTATTAATCCTTGATCTGTAATATTTGTTGCAAGTGTTATCTTCAGTTTTAGCCTTTAATTATATTTATGATGTGTCAATATAGCATCTTTAAAAATGAACTCTTTTAGCTGCTATGTCAGTGAAAGAAGTCCTTCAGAGTTTGGTTGATGATGGTATGGTCGACTGTGAGAGGATTGGAACGTCTAATTATTATTGGGCTTTTCCAAGTAAAGCTCTTCATGTGAGGAAACGCAAGTTGGAGGTTCTGGAATCTCAGGTAAGCCACCACAGTTAAAAATTACAGATCTGCTTTTTAGAAAAAGATTTTGTTTCATTATCTTCTTTTCATTTAGTGGTTTCCATTAAATTTTTAACATGCATTTTTTTAAATTTATTTTTTAATTTATTTTCTGCATAACAGTATTCATTATTTTTTCACCACACGCAGTGCTCCATGCAATCCGTGCCCTCTATAATACCCACCACCTGGTACCCCAATCTCCCACCCCCCCGCCACTTCAAACCCCTTTTTCAGAGTCCATAGTCTCTCATGGTTCACCTCCCCTTCCAATTTCCCCCAACTCCCTTCTCCTCTCTAACTCCTGTTTGAGTCCAAATCTAAGGATAATCAAGATCTCTTTCTCTTAAACAGTACAGGCTGCTTAGAATGTTTTAACTTTCATTCTTCCATATGCCATGATATTATTTTATACTATTTTAGTTTCTTTCAGGGTTACAAATTGGATGGGAATCTACAGAGAGTTCCCAAATACAGTTGATTCTTTAACAACATGGGTTTGAACTGTATGAGTCCACTTCCACATGGATTTTTTTTGATTTTTTTTGATATTGTAAATCTATCTTCTTTCATATGATTGTCTTAACATTTTCTTTTTCCTAGCTTCCTTTATTGTAAGAATACAGCATATAATACACATAGCATACAAAATATGTGTTAAACAACTATTTATATTATTGGTAGGGCTTCTGGCCTACAGTGGGCTATTAGTAGTTAAGTTTGGGGGGAGTCAAAAGTTATATGTGGATTTTTGACTTCACGAGGGTCACTCCTCACCTCTGTATTGTTCCGTGGTCAACTGTTTAGTTCTCCACTAACCAAACATGGAGCATTCCTATGAAACCTTTTGTAAGTTAAAATGGCATAGAGATAAAGCAATTACCATTAATCTATATGGAAAAAATTTGAGTGTCCATGACCCCAAAAGTAGACTCTCTTAGGTTTTTGTGATACCTGTAAGACACCATCTTGCTAATAGAGGCATAAAATAAATCAAGATAAAGCACAGATGCTCATAGATACATCTCAAAGCTGTGGAGGATGACACTGAAATGCTGAGTATCATTCCCAGGAAAGGAACTTGGTGGGGCTACGCTCAGTGATCTGAGTACTTGCTACCTCTATACTGGTTTGCTACAAAATGAACACTGAGACATTATTTTTGCTTTTATCTTTTTTCTGTAAAAGCAAAAATACTCTTCAGATTTCTCTGAATTAGCAAAATAGCTACGAATATAGGTCTTTCATAAAAGTAAAATGGCATAACATGAACTTTTGAAAAGTGATTTACATTTTGCATTTAGTGTGGTACATTTGTTACAGTTGATGAACCAACACTGGTCCTTGTCATTAAATAAAGTGTCATACTTTGTTTATGATAGTTTACATTAGGATTCACATTCTGTATGTTATATGAATTTTTTTTTTAAAGATTTTATTTATTTATTTGACAGAGAGATCACAAGTAGGCAGAGAGGCAGGCAGAGAGAGAGAGGAGGAAGCAGGCTCCCCGCTGAGCAGAGAGCCCGACGCGGGACTCGATCCCAGGACCTTGAGATCATGACCTGAGCCGAAGGCAGCGGCTCAACACACTGAGCCACCCAGGCGCCCCTGTTATATGAATTTTGACAAATGCATAAATGTCATGTATCCGCACTTACAGGATCATACAGAGTAGTTTCACTGCCCTAAAAATCTCCTGTGCTCCAGTATTCATCCATCCTTCCCTCTCCCCTAATCCCTAGCAACCACTGGCATTTTTTACTATTCTGTAGTTTTGCCTTTTCTGGAATGTCCTATTGTTGGAATCATGCAGTTGGTAGCCTTTTCAGATTGGCTTCTTTCACTTAGTAATATACATTTAAGTTTCCTCCATGTCTTTTGGTGGCTTGGTAGCTCATTTCTTTTTATTGCTGAACAATATTCCATTGCATAGATGTGCTGCAGTTTGTTTATGAATAAACAGAACTTATTTTGTTGCTTCCAAGCAACATGTATTTTGTATTCTTGGTTGCTTCCAAGAACATGTATTCTGTCTGCATTATGAGATTCCTCTACATTTGAATTTTATTTTTTTATTCTTTTATGCAACTGAAGGGGTGAATTATCATGTGGCTTTTACAGTGTATGCAAAAACTGGAACTTTGGGAAATGGGCTTTGGACTTGTTTTGAGATGAAATAGGAAGAATTCTGATTCTCTAGAAGATAACAGGAATAGGAAAAGTTAATCAAGAAGAGTAAAGGAGATGAATTTTTTTCTGTCTGGAAAGAATATGGGATTACATTTCTTCACAGGAAAATTCTGAAACACCACTTTTTTACAGTCTTGCTCCTGGGTTTAAGGTCAAAGTTTATACGCAGCCCTTGGTCAGTCTGTGCTTTTAATCATAAGCAATACAAACTAAGTCTGGCTGCATTTAGCAGAAAAGGAATTTATTGGAAGATACAAGAAGGACTTACAGAATCACTGGGAAGGCTAGAAACCTAGTTCTAGAAGTAGGCGGGAACTGAGGGAAGGTGCACAGCCAGCCAGAGTTACACCATGAATCCTGTGTGGTGAGGATTCTGCTGCCCCAGAACCATGCCATGACCCCTGCACCTAGCTCTATTGACATTGCTGCCCTCAGATGATTCCACTGGTGTTCCTGACCCTAGCTAAAGAAGCAGATGTTGCTGCTGCCCCTCCCCCCGTCAAAAAACCTCAAAAATTTAAAAAAAAAAAAAGAAACTTCTGGCCTAGCTACCAGTCACAGTTTTGGGAAGTACGAGTGATTGGCCAACTGGGTTACAGGCCCACACTCTAGTTGTCAGGGGAGCTGGGAAAATAAATAATTGGTGTTTCTAGTTCTGTGATGGGCACTAGCTCCCTCTTGTTGGCCCCAGCATTTCCTGGAAATAGGAAGGGGTTTTGTATGCTGAGTAGCACTCTCTCTTCTACCAGGATAGATATTTGAAAATAAATCAAGGGAAAACACTGGAAAAAAGCACAGGACTTAGACTCAGAATAACAACAACAAAATTACTGAATACCTTCTGTCTTCTGTGCACCAGGTACTATTCTAGGTACTTGGAATCCATTAGTGGACAAAGAATGGAAGTAGGGAAACCGGTAGATTAAGTTATTGGAATAAACCAGTTGTGAAGTAATAGTAGTTTAGAGCAAGGTGGTAACAGTCCACCTATCCCTCCTTAGCTGTAGGCAACTAGTAAGCTACTTCTTTCTTTCCTTTTTCTTTTTTTTTTAAGATTTTATTAATTTTAGAGCACATGTGAGCAGGGGGAGGGGCAGAGGAGGAAGGGGAGACTATCAAGCAGCCTCGATGCTGAGTGGGGAGCCTGACTTGAGGCTCAGTCTCAGGGCCCTGGAATCATGACCTGAGTCAAAATCAAGAGCCAGACACTCAACTGACTGAGCCATCCAGGTGCCCCCCAGTAAGCTACTTTCTGGGTCTTGTAAATTTTGCTTGTTCTGGACATTGCAAATGAATGGAATCACATAATGTGTATCTTTCATGACTGGCTTATTTCATTTAGTGTAGTGTGCTCAAGGTATGTCCATGTTGTAATATGCATCAGTATGTCATTCCTTTTTATGGCCAAATAGTATTCCATTGTATGAATATACCACATTTTATTTATCCATTCATCACTCGATAGCCACTTGTGTTGTTTCTACCTTTTGACTCTTATATGCAATGCTGCTATAAACCTCACGCACAAGTTTTTATGTGGACATATGTTTTCATTTCTATTGGGAATTGCTGGGTCATTTGATAACATGATTTTAATTGTTTAAAGAACTTCCAGACTTCTTTCTAATTTGGCTGTACCATTTTACATTCTTACCAGCAGTGTGTCAAGCTTCCAGTTTCACCACATCCTCACTGAAACTTATCATTACCTGACTTTTTTGACTCGAGCCATCCTACTGGTTGTGAAGTAGCATCTCGTTACGGTTTTGCTTTCCATTTCCCTGATGAATAATGATGTTGTGCAGCTTTTCATGTGTTTACTGGCCATTTGCGATCTTCCTTGGAGAAGTGTCTATTCAGATCCTTTTGCCATTTTTTTAAATCTTTTAAACATGATGATGCATTTGTTTTCTCTGCTAGGAAACAACATGCATATTCATCACTGAGCAGCTTTTTTTTTTTTTTTTTTAAGTTAGTTATAATACCATATGCTTTATACAGAGTAATTTACTTTTAGGCCTTATTGCATTTTCCTGCCTTCATGGTTTTTGTTCTTTTATCCTCTTAGAGAATTCCCTTGCCTTTCTTTTCTACCTAGCCAATTTCTAACCATCTCTCTTCTCAGAAACCATCTCAAGCTCCCATAGCTTACAGTGTTTTGGGCCTTCTCTTAATCTATAATATTTTTTGGTTTTACCATAAGATAATGTATTGCTTTAGCACATACTGCTGGTTTCCTATGTAATAAACATTGCCCCTTTCTTCTTTGCTAACAAAACACTTTGTTGAGGCAGCAGTGTGTCTTGTGGAAAAAATGCCCATCTTCCCACACTCCCTTTCAACTAAGAGTGACAATGGAAAACAGTTCTCATGAGTGAGATGTAACTGGAAGACTAGCTTTGAGGTTTGTAGGAAAGTGTTTACTTTCCTCATAAAGGCAAAATCTTTTCCCCTTTTCATGATGTGGACATGAGATTATATTGTAACCCTACAATAACAGACATTGGGAGGAAGACCTGTTCCTTAAGAATGTTAGAGCCTGAATAAAAAGGACTTGGGTTTCTGGTGGCATTTTGAGATATGCACTAACCTTGGACTGGTTAACCTTTGCTTAATCCAGTTTTAGTCAAATATTCTGTTATTTTATCAGAAAGTATTCTAAATGGATACAATTGCTTTGAAGACTTCTTTTCCATAAAGGTAACTTAGATTTTTTATTAGTTGTTTATTACTTTGTAACAAACTGTGTACTCCAAACCTTTGGGGCTTAAAGAAACAAATATTGATATTTCACAGTTTCTGTGGATCCAGGCATGGCTTAGTTAGGTACCTCTGGTTCAGAGTCTCACATCAGGTTGTAGTCAAACAGTTGGGCAGGGCTGCATTCTCATCAGAAAGCTCATCTGGGAAAGGATTTGCTTCCAAACTCAATCAGATGGTTATTGGATTTAGTCCCCTGAGTGCTGTTGAACTGAGTTTAGACAGAGACCTCCCTCATTCCTTATATGAAAGGCTTCTTCATAGGGCAGCTCATGGTATGGCAGTTGCCTTCCCACAGAGCAAACAGGGGCATCCAAGACAGAAGTTACTGGATTTGTTAACAATTTAATCTTGGAAATGACATCTTTTTACATCTGCTACATTCTATTTTAATGAAATAGTCATTAAACACAGCCCACACATAAGCAGAGATTGCAGATGGGCATAAATACCAAGGAGCAGGAAACATTGGGGCCATTTAGAGGATACAGACCACAGATTTTAAATTTTGTTTAACCTTTCACATGTATAAGTCTTACCTTCTTAATTAGTTTTTAACAGCTTTATTGAGGAATAATCGACATACAAAAACTGCTCACATTTAAAGATTATAAATTGGTAGGTTTTGTCATATGTATACATCCATGAAACCATTACCACAGTCAAGATAATGAGCATATCCTTCATCCTTAAAAATTTCTTCATTCCCTTTTTTAATCTTTCTCTCTTACCTTCCCTTCCCTGCTTTCTCTGCCCCTATCCCCAAGCGAGTACTGATTTGCTTTCTGTCACTACACATTGATTTATATGTCTTAGAATTTTATATAAATAGAATTATACTGTATATACTCTTTTTTCCTGGCTTCTTTTACTCAGCATAATTATCTTGATGTATCCATGTTGCTGTATTATTCTTCATTTTTATTGCTTAGTGATATGCCATTGTATGGAGATATGACAGTCTGTTTACCTTTTGATAGACGTTTAGGTTTTTTGTTTTAGTTTTGAGCTATTAGAAGTAATGCTGCTGCAGAGAAAAAAAAAAGAAGTAATGCTGCTATATGTATTTATGTACAAGTCTTTGTAGGGACATATATTTTTATTTATGTTGGATTAATACCTGGGAGTGAAATGGCTGGATCATATGGTAGTTGTATATTTAACTGTTTTCTAAAATTCTGTGTCATTTTACATTCCCACCAGTAATGTATGAGACTTCCAGTCCTCCCACATCCTTGTCAATACTTGGTATGAAACCCATTCTAATAAGTACATAGTGATATCTCATTATGTCTTTTTTTCATTCCCCCAAAACTAATAATGTTGAGCATCTTTGCACGTCTTTATTTGTCATCCATATGTCTTCTTTTGATGAAGTGTTGATACAGATCTCTTATTTTTAAAATTTTTTTTCTTTTTTCTTTTTTCTTTTTCTTTTTTTTTTTAGATAGAACACATGTGTGAATTGGGGGTGGGGGTTTGAGGAAGAGGGAGAATCTTAAGCAGGCTCCACACTGAGCGTGGAGCCCAATGCAGGGCTCAGTCTCACAACCTTGAGATCATGACCTGAACCAAAACCAAGGGTCGAATGCTTACCCAACTGAGCCACCCAGGTGTCCCTTTTTTTGGTCTTTTTTTTTTTTTTTAAAGATTTTATTTATTTATTTGACAGAGAGAGATCACAAGTAGGCAGAGAGGCAGGCAGAGAGAAAGGAAGGGAAGCAGGCCCCCTCCTGAGCAGAGAGCCCAATGTGGGACTCGATCCCAGGACCCTGAGATCATGACCTGAGCCAAAGGCAGCAGCTTAACCCACTGAGCCACCTAGGCACCCCTTTTTTTGGTCTTCTTTAAAACTTGGTTTGTTTTTATTTTTGAGTTTAGACAATTCTTTATATATTCCGGATGCAAATCCTTTATAAGATAATTGTCCTCTGAACTTATTTCTACCAGTCTTTTGTTCTTTTCATTCTTCTTCCAGGTAATTATTTCTTTATTAGTAGGTAATTAATTCATTACCTTCTTCCAGGTCATTATTTATGCCCGAAATTGGGCATAACAGGTGCTGATTAAATATTTCTTGGTTGATTTCTTAAGCCAGAGAAACTCTTTATCTTTTAGGGGAAAAAAGGCTTAATGTACATTTTTTATTTCTTTGCCTCTGGATTTTGCATGATATCTACTTAAAAGAGGAGGAGCTTGGCAAACCTTAGTAGAAGTAAGGAAGAGGTCTAGTTAGAATCTCTAGTTCAGTGAATCTGTTTTTAAAAAGTGAACTTTTTATCACTGTTTGCTCTGAATGTTTGAGGAATAGGATGTTCTGATTAGTTACTATTAACATACTCCTCTCCCTACAGGTCTGAGAGTTGGCATCAGATGTATTTGTGATACACCTCTCTCTCCACTCCCCCATTTACAAGCTGGAGGTCAAAGATTAATCTCACACACATGCTCAGAAATCAGGTCAAGTCAGAAGAGAACACCTAGGCAGTAGTCCTATACCTTCTGTTCTAAGCACTCCAGAAGTAAATGAAAAACATGATTTTGATAAATCATTTGTAAAAGGTTGATAACCCTTGACATTTGCTATAAATAGTTATTTAAAAAACAAACAAAACTTAATGCCTTTTCACTCACCTAAACCCACTTTATTCTTTCACTAAAATTTGAGATGGCGTGTCAATATCAGACGGTGCCCCTCAACCATGGTTCTGAAGATCACTTATTTTAAAGAAGCAATGTGGCTTAATGGAAAGAGAAGTAGTTCAAAGTGAGACATAGATTGAAATCACAACCTCACTTCTTACTAGTTGTAGGATCCTCCAGAAAATTTCTTAGACTTTTTAAAGCCTCAGTTTCCCAGTTGTAAAATAAAGATTATATTCGAAAGGGTTGTGACATAGATTAAGTGATATGGTGCTCAGTATGTGGTAGCCAAAGATTCAGCTATATTTTATATTCTCCTATACCTAAGGGTATACACTGTAAGTTTATTCAGCCAGAACAAATATTTGAGGGTCTACCACATGCAAAACATTTTACCAAATACTGGAGGTAGCTTGTAGAAGTAGAAGTCAACATTCATGCTTTATAAGAACTTGTAACCTGTGCTAAAGATAAGATATATGCCCATGAAAGAGTGAAATTAAGAGTGAAAAGTATAATAGAGTTGTGATTAAAAGTGCTGCAAGAGATGTTGGGATTTATATAGGATAGAAAGTACTCACTTAGTGTGGCAGTGAATCAGATTCTAAATTCAAGGTTGCGCGTGAAGGATTAGTTTATTTAGCATATTGCCAAAGTGAAAGTTTAGCTTCCTTTGAGTTTCTTATTAATTACTTCCAGATTAGAGAGAGAGTGGAGGAACTCTAAATTTCCTTCTTTCATTTCTTTCTTTCTTGCTTGTTTTCTGGCTTTCTTTCTCATCATTCTGTTCTGCTTTTTTTTTTCTGCCAGCGATTATGTACAGGAATGTATTCATCTCTTGAGAATGGACATTCTCACAGTAGATCCGAAAATTAAATCAAGAAACACATTTTTTTTTCTTCCTTGCCTTTAGGTTGTATGCATTGATCATTATTAAAGACAGTCTAAAAGCCTCATGGTTATAATTTATGTTTCTCTTTAACATTTTCTAAGGTGCCAAATAAGCCGTCAATTATGCAGTGCAGTGTGCTAAGTTCTTTGGGCAATATAAAAATATTCAAATTTGTGTCTCATGTTCTGTACTTGGTAAGGCAAAAAATAAACATTTTATGAAAGTTAAGCATTACATTTCGAAATCCACGCTAAGCTGGATTTCAGACACAGTGTGTTGATTTGGAAGACCCTAATTATCTTATAGTAATTTAAAGATGCTGCGACAGGCGTCGAAACTGATGAGAAGGACATAATGATAAATTAGGTAGTTCCTGTCCCCAGAACCTCACAGTCTAGTGAGGAGACACATGTCCACAAATCATTGCACGGTGGTGTGATATGTGTTATACTGAAGAAGATGTAGTACAAAAGGTGGTGAAGGTTAATTCTGCTGAGGATAGCCTTTGCAATTAAGGAAGGAGACATTTAAGTTGGTTCTGAAAAGAATTACAGGAGCTCATAAGGGTCTTGAGGGTGAAGGGCATAGTGGGTAACAGAGACCAGTATGTTAAGGCAGTGGCCTAAGAGAGTAGACTCCAGACCAAGATTCTTTAGATTCCAATCCAACTTCTTCCATTTACTAGGGATCTCTTTTGCCTCTTTTTTCTCATATGTAAAATGTTCCTAATGTTTCCGACTTCACAGGGTAGTTGTGACAATCAAATGTGTTATATATAGCTGCTTACAGCAATGACTAATACATAGAAATGTGTTTTGTTTTGATTTGTTTTTAATGTAAAACTCTATGCCCAATGTCAGGCTTGAACTCACCACCTGAGTTCAAGAGATCAAGAGTCACGTGCTCTACAGACTCAGCCAGCCAGGTGCCCCAATACATAGTAAAGCTTTAGCTTTCATTATTTTATGCAAAGACCCAGTGTGTATAGAACTAGATAATGTGTGATAGAATCTTTATTTTTTTTTTTTAAGATTTTTTTTTTTAAGACATCTCTACACCCAACATGGGCTTGAACTTAAAACACTGAGGTTAAAAGTCACATGCTCTAGTGACTGAGCTAGTCAGGCACCTCATGTATGAGGTGTTGTTCTGTACTGCTCCATTTTGTGTAAGGGATGAATGAACTATATAGCTGGTAGGCAGATAATAAAGGACTCTTTCTCAGTTGAAGGATTTTGAGTAGAGACGTGAGATAATCAGAGCCTTATTTTATTTTAATTGTTTTAGTTATTTCTTAGAGCATGAGCTGAGGGGAAGGGTCGAGGGAGAGGGACAAGCACAGCCCTGCTGAGCGGGGAGCCCTGACTCCAACTCCAACTCTAACTCTGGGCGGGATCCCAGGACCCTGAGATCATGACCTGCTCTGAAGGCAGCCACTTAACCCAGCTGAGCCACCCAGGTGCCCCTCAAAGCCTTATTTTAGAAAGATGCTTCTGTTGGCAGAACAGAGGGTAAGTTGGAATGTCCACTGTAAAAGTGTTCAGCTAAGAGACGATGAAGTCCTGAAATAAGACACTGGCTTTAGGGTGGAGGAAAATAGGCTGGGGAGAAGTTTAGGAGTAGAATCCATAGTCATGAGTAGTGTACACTTTGAGTCTACAAAGCTCAGATTTTTAAAAAACAGCATTTTTAACCTAAAAGTGGATTTCCCTTTTGTTGCTTGTCTGTGTATTTGGATGGAGAACACATGCTGTCTCTCTATATTCTCTGAAAGGTTCAGGTAGCATAAATGATGACAGTGATAATGTTTTTGGGTAAAAATATATACAGGAAACTTACATAGCCAATATAAATGCTCAGCTTACAAACTCACATGGGCAAGAATTAAACCTAAGTTCAAATTTGAGCCTATTCCACCTGGTAGTAAAAAATGAAGTCACCTGAAGGATTTCTCAATAAACTGAGGTAAATTCAGCCAGTTTATATTCTTCCCTTCCCAGCGGCCCACTTTCTCTTTGGGGTGAACATAATCATTCTGGCTTACATAGGAATGGTTTTGGAAGAAGTGTCTGGTCCTTAGCGTTTACCCAAGCTGGCATCACCTGAAATACCAATGTTTCTTCTTAGTTCTCTGCCTTGCAGCTGCGTCTCCTACTCGAGTTAGTGCACTCTTTCTCTTCCATGGGCATGGGCACCCTATCTCCCAGCGAGGTCTCCCAGACCACTCTGGGTCTGTAAAAATAAGATGAAGCAGTTTGAGGCCCACTGTGCTCCTGAAGACACAGGCCAGAGTGCTGCTTTGCACGTCCTGTGCCCTAATAGTGTGGACAACAGCTGTAGATAGGTCAGGGTTATCAGAAATCCTCACCAGTGTCTAACTTTCACTTGCTCTCTGGATTTTCTTCTTCCTTTCCCACTTTTCGTTGATCAATTGGGACGAAAGAGTAGGACTGGTCCTGGTTGATCTTAGAGTTTTCTGATTTACATCTAGATTTTGAATTCTGCAAAAACAAAAAGAAAAAAAATCTCATGGTTCCCCTTTGCTATTATTGAAGTCTGTTCATGCTCCATTAGAGCATTTATCACACTTGTCATATTTACACCTCTCTTTCTCATATTAAGGTTGTGGCTCAAACTAAGAGACTTTTTTATCTTCACCTTCTCTCCCCCAAACCTAACATGAAGCCTGATAGAAAGTAGGCATTTAACAATTTGAACAAATAAAGGAACATATCATACAACTGATCAGCTTCTAAACTCCATTCTTATTAGCTTTAAAGTTTTCTAGGAGGTTTGATAAAGATTACTTTTGTCTGCAAGTAATTGAGTATCTGACTAATGGTGGCTGAAATGGAAGTTTATTTTTCTCACATACAGTCCAGAGATAGGTGTGTCTTAATCTTGATCAGTGACACACTGTTATCAGAGTCGGCATCTTTGTGATCCCCTTGGCCTTTCCATCATGATCATGACATGGCTGCCACAGTTCCTCTTGTCATATCTGAAGAATGGTATGGAAGAGGGGAAAGGGAAGTTGCTGGAATGGCTGTCTCTCTTGGCAGGAAAATGAGAGCTTTTCCAAAAGCTCTCTAATAGGCTTTTACTTAATTTTTATAGGTCGAAGTATTGTCACACTGCCACTTCTAGCTCTGGAGGAAACTGGGAATGGAACTGGGTACGGGAGGAAGGAGGTTGGAGGTAGATTAGATGAGTCAGTGAGCCAAAAGGGTTGGCCTCAGACCAATTATTTTATGGGAGTATGAAGTTCTATAACTGTAGCATAATTGATCAGATAATAAAGTGTTTACTGATAATGTAGTCCATTCTCTATGAATACCTGAGTTATACAGAAAACACTCTGCTTTATCTTTGATTTTGTTCCCCCCTTGTGGTGCACTAGTGATGCTGGGCTAAACTGTTATAATCAACAGATAATATTTGTGTTTTCATTCTTCCTTGAAATATGGTAATACTTGACCATTTTCTTGTATAATTTTTTTTTGCTAGTTTTGCTGTACAAATACATTTTCATTGGTGTATGTTTATACTTCTACAAATATTGTCTGCCCAAGGTTTTTCTACTTTTTTAAATGCTAGAGGGTCTTACTTATTGAATAATTTTGATTTCAGCTGCATTGAAAAGTGGTTCTTTTTTTTTTTTTTTTAAGTTTTATTTACTTATTTGAGAGCGTGAGAGAGAGAAAGCCACAGCAGGGGAGGGGCAGAGGTAGAGGGAGAGGAAGAAGCAGTCTCCTAGCAGTCCCCTAGCTGATCAGGGAGCCCGATGTGGGACTGGATCCCAGGACCCTGGGATCACGACCAGAGCCGAAGCCAGACACTTAACCAGCTGAGCCACCCAGGCGCCCCTGAAAGGTTCTTCTTGACCAAAGATACCATTTTATTTTAATATGTTATTTCAAAAGATTAATCTTAGCTAAGTATATGCTATATAGCTCAAAATATAGTTTGTTTTTGAAGATACCTCATTTGAAATTGTTCTGGACATTGTTTTGTTTTTTTGTTTTTTTAAGATTTTTTTTTTTAATTTCACTGAGAGAGAAAGAGAACACAAGCAGGGAGAACAGCAGAGGAGAGGGAGAAGTGGTCTCCCTGCAGAGCAGGGAGCCAGATGCGGGGCTTGATCCCAGGACCCTGGGATGACCCAAGCCAAAGTCAGACGCTCAACCGAGTACTCAGGTACCCCTGTTCTGGACATTGTTTATTAGTATTTAAAATGTTGACAGATTTAACATATGATACCCACAGGGACAGGATTCTCTTTGGAAAGCGTAGATTTTGATATCTAGGTGACCTCAGTTCAGCTAGCAATATTGCCATTTGCTACCGAGTCAAAATTACCTACACTCTCTGGATTTCCATTTCTTAATCCGTAAAATGGCAATATTAAAATCTCCAATGAGATCATGTGTGTACTATGTCCCTTACAGGAACTGGCTTGCTAGAGGCCCTCATTGATACCTAGTGTAACAGTTTAGTTGACTCTTCTAATAGCAGAAAGCACAGGGAGATTGTATGGCTCATTGTATTTGTAATTTGTTGCTCTTGTCATTATTTTTACAACATGAAGGAAGAAAAAAGAAAATGACAAAAGAAAGTAATAAATAAAAATTGCTTGGAATGACATTACTTGCTGTGTTAGTATTATCAACTTATGTTCGGTTTGTTAAAATGTTAGTTTTGTAGAATTCAGTGCAGCTTTCTATCAGTAAAATTTATAGTTATCTCTCTCGTAAAGTCTTCTACTCCTTTGTTAGTGAGGAAAGAAGAGTAATGCCATTGTTTTTCCTGTAGTAAGCCAGAAAATCGTCACTTAACGGCATAATCACCTTATAAGCATCAATAATTATGCCTAACTAATGTTCTAAAATGGACTTCTTTTGGGAAGTAAAATCCTGAGAAGTAATATATCAAAATCAAGCTGGTTTTTCTCAGTGGAAGTTCTGTCTTTATTGTATTAATCATTTTCTGTTCATAAGATGTTCAATAAGGAATAAAGTCTAGCTAGAGAAATTGTAATAATTCCATTCTTTTTTTTTTAAGATTTTATTTATTTATTTGACAGAGATCACAAGCAGGCAGAGAGGCAGGCAGAATGAGACCGAGAAGCAGGCTCCCTGCTGAGCAGAAAGCCCGATGTGGGGCTCGATTCCAGGACCCTGGGATTATGACCTGAGCCCAAGGCAGAGGCTTTAACCCACTGAGCCACCCATGTGCCCATAATAATTCCATTCTTGATTTATCACTTTTAGTATTTCTTTCAGGTAAGAAGGGACTTTGATTTTTGTGGAATTTGGTTTCTTTAAGGTCACATTATATCAACAAGGTAAATAGTTGGCAACTATTTCTCCTCTTTAGTAAGCTAAATTACAAAGCTCCTTAATATTTGTAGTTCTTAAGTAAAATTCAATCTTTCAGGAGTTTGTTTTGTTTTAAGATTTTATTTATTTAATTGAAAGAGAGGAAATGAGAGAACATTAGATGGGAGAGGATCAGAGGGAGAAGCAGATTCACCACTTAGCTGGGGGCCTGATGTTGGACTTAATCCTGGGACTCCAGGATCATGACCTGAGCCAAAAGCAGTTGCTTAACTAACTGAGTCACGCAGGTGCCCCTTTCAGGAGCTTTGATAATTGCATTCTACTTGATGGAGAAGATTGAGAGCGTCAGGTCTTACTTCCCCAACTTTCACACGTGGAGATGTTCGTTTATTGTTCATGTATCACATCCTTTCTTTCTTCACCAAGGCCATCTGTGCTCAAGCATAGCTATGGTGAGTCTGTATGCTTTCTGTTGGCTTCCTCCTTACCAGCTTTCTCTTCCTGGGCTGAATTTTTTCAATATCTTGATATGATATATCCTCAAAGACAGTGCTGAAAACGCTTTACCACACCTTCCAGAAGACTCACTTTCTGTCTCTCCCCATGATTCATTTGTTCATTCATCTAAGAAGTATTTATTGAGCTTCAGCTCTGCGCCAGGCACTATTTTGGGCTCTTGGGACATGTGTCGGTGAGTAAAACAGATAAAGATTCCTGCCTTTGTGGAGCTCATTTTCTAGTAGAGGGAGACAGATATCAAACAATAAACATAGTTACCATAATTACATGCAGACTGTGTATTATATGAATAGGTGATGGGTATATGAAAAAAAAAGAGTAGTGCTAGAGTTGGGGGGCAGGGTGCAGATTTAAAAATCAAGTGGTCAGAGTAGACCTTACTGAGAAAGCAGAGTTGGAAGGAGAGGGAGTTAACCTATGATATCTTGGGGAGGAAAATCCAGAGAGAGAGACCTATCTAGACAACGAAAACAGCAGGTGCAAAGGCCTTATGAACACATTAAATTTACAAAACATGAAAGAGGCCAGTGTGACTAGAGTAGAATGACTGAAATGGACTGATAGGACCTTAGGGAGTTAAGGGGGACAATGGCCAGACAGTGGGAAGCCATCTACCCAATTGGAAAGCCTTTACCATAAGAAGTGGGGAGCCATTCAGTCCTTCAAAAAGTGTTGGTGCTCTTGCTCGGTCCTGTAACACCATGCTAACCATGTCCTTGCAAATTCATATTTTGATTCAGAAGGAAACTAGACCATAAATGAATTGCATGTTAACATGTTCAGCCAAAGAGAAATAAATGATCAGGTACTATTCCATAGTAGCAGAGAGGGAGCAAACTCTTAATTCATTATACTACTGCCTCAGTTTTTTCTCCTGGATTTCACTGCTTCTGGTGCCAGTACTTAATGCTTTCAGTGCCTTTCTGCTGGTTTGCTCTCTCTTCATAATTTCTTCCTTCTACTAGTTCTGACAAGGTTGGCTGCCTTGTAGAGCTCCTTACTCTTGATAATTAAAAGTTCTCTGGCCATTCCATGGTGGTCCCCCCCTTGTCAGCAGTTTTGCTCTCCGTGGTATCCGGAAGCTGAGGAACCTCTTTCTGACGTGTGGTCACGGGGCTCACAGCAGCCTAACGCCATGTCACGGTGTCTGTGTCCTTCACATCACATCATCTCATCACTCAGATGTTTTCTCATCTCACTTCATCACAAAAAGAAGAGTGAGTATTGGTGCCATAAGACATTTTGAGAGGGGTAGTGATCACATTCACGTAACTTTTATTATAACATATTGTAATTGTTTTATTGTTGCTGTTGTTGTTAATCTCTTTTTGTGCCTAATGTATTAATTAAGCTTTATCACAGGTATCTATGTATAGGGAAAAACAGTATATGCAGGGTTCAGTACCACCTGAAGTTTTAGGCGTCCACTAGGGGTCTGTATCCCCTGCAGATAAGCAGGGAGTACTACTCTATTATCATTTATTGATGTTTTCTTCTCTTCTCTCTCATGTCCTTCAAGATTGATTCTAAAGAATGTTTTCTCCTCCACACTTATTCCCTTAGACTACAGTTTTAATCTGTATAACCAATATCTGAGTAAAATCTGTAGCTCTAAAAGAAACTTCAAATTCTTTACAGACTTCAATTTTTAACTGAGCATGTCTAAGAATATAGAAAATGGAGATCATCCTGGCGTCTGTCACTTCCATAATTCTGGTGCCTTCACATTGGAAGATTAATTTTGGTTCTATTTACCTTTTATGTAATCCATTACCAATTGTTGTCAGTTACCTTTAGTTAGTTTAGTGTTTCTTGTACTTGCCCTATTTTCATTCCTGTAATAATCTTAGTCTGGTGTTTTACAAATTATTATCAAGGCCCTATTTTAGATTCATGACTATTATTTCATTCCTATTCCATTTTTTTTTCATTTTTTCAACCAGAGATCTAAGTGACACCAGTAAGAGCTCTACAAAACTGATGTGAAATAACTAGTGCTAACATATTTAGCTGATATAAATCTAAGCTTTAAAATAGTATTTCAGTCTCCCTAATTGTAAGGAAGAGTTTGCATATTCTTTTTACCCGAGTCTCATTTTTGAAGAACTATCATTTAAGACTACCATTCATGGGACTTTAGCCTAGGTGGCTTTTGTCTTAGGATACAGGCTTTCTGTGAAGATTTTTGAAATAGGGAAAAATAACTCAAATTCAAGCAACTTCCTTGACAAACTAGGGATCCCTAGGCTGGCCCACAGCATTCTCTCCTCAGTCCCTCTCCCTTCGTGCTCTGAGCATTCTTGGGAAATCTTGTCTACTCCTGTGACTTCCATTGCCACCCGCATACCTCTTATTTCCCAGTTTTTATCTCCTGCCTATACCTCTGCTTTGAGCTCCACACTTGTGTGTTCAGCTACTGACTAGACCTCTCTCCTTGAATGACTGACAGGCAAATCACAGTCATACGTTCACAGCTCAGTTCATTACCCAAACTTGCTTTTGTATCTCCTAGACCCTGGAACTACTGTCCTCTTAGATACCCAAACTTAGTAGTTATCCAGCTCATGCTAAAACCTCAGCTGATTCTACAGTGGTATCTCTCAAATGTCTCTCTTTGTCTCCAGCCCCATTGCCACTGTTTGGGCTTAGATTTTCATTATCTCTGGCCCAAAATCTTGGAATTATTTTCTTCACCAGTCTCTCTGTCTCCAGTCTTCACTTTCTCCTATCTGCTATAGTTGTTATCTTTAACGTCCTTTAGATTTCTCTCACTCTTGAATAATAAAGTCCAGATTCCTCAGACTGGCTTAAGGCTCTCTGTAATCTAGTTCCCGCCACTAGCCAGCCTAATAGCCTGCTGTTACCCCTTTGCTAGCCCTACAGACCAGTTATACTGAATTGTTTATAGCTTCCTAAGTGCTACTCATTTTATATCTTTGTGTTTTTACATGCTGTGCCTGGCTGGCTTTTTTTACTAGTGCAACTAACAGACTCCGACCTGCACAGCAACCAGAGACATATATCCATTAGGACCCACCTTAAGAATCTTTTCTGAGTATTATCCCCTCCTCCTCAATAGTTTAGAACTTATTTGTGCTTTGACCATCTTATATATATTCCTTTTATAGAGTGAAGTCTTTATGTGCCTTATTTCCACAGCAGACGTTCTTTGAGGGCAGAGATATCTTAATCATGCTTTCTCCCTAGCATTTAATGCAATTATTGAGACAGGAAGAGATATAATAAATGTTGAATGAAAGCATAAATCAATACAGCTCTGTTCAGTTTCAGTCCCTAATACTGTGTTCTTGGTCTAGGAGCCTTCCTTCTTGGCCTATAGGTTTTCTTTGTCTTTCAGTCTACAACATATAGCAGTAAAGATGATTTCCACTATGTAATCATGATTATAGTAGTTTATCATGGGGAAGATTTAGCCTCAGAAATATCATGTATATGTATGATTAAGCATGAATTTTAAACTCCACACTTTATTTTTACCACTTTTTACCATACTTTGTTTTACCACTTTACCTGAGTTATGATTTGCGGGACACTAGCTCATCATTACCCAAAGTAATTCTTTGGAATGGATGTATAATAGGTGTTAGTTAAAAGGAAAGTTCTATAACGAAAAGTATTGGAGGATCCTGGATTAATAAAGATAAACTAGTTTATTTGAGTTCTCAGATCCTATAATATGCTGGCATATGCATTGTGAATCTTACTTGACCCTTTTTTTTTTAAAAGATTATTTAGTTATTTGAGAGAGAGAGCATGACCATGAGAGAGGCCAAGGAAGAGGGACAAGCCGACTCTCCACAAAGCAGGGAGCCTGACATGGGGCTCAGTTCCAGGACCCTCAGATCATGATATGAGCCAAAGTCATGCTTAACTGACTGAGCCACCCAAGCACCCCTTAATTGACCCATTGTCACGAGGGATTAATGTTCCATTGGGAAATGCTGCCCAACATTATGGGTTTTTTTATAAACATGAATCAGGATATTTTCAGCCACAAATAACGGGAAAGTAGATCCAAATTGGGTTAAATAGTAGGGGTTCTTATATAAGAAGTTTGGAGATGGGCTGTCAGGATTGGTTACTCTAACTGCAGATTGATCACTAGCTTCTCTGCCATTTTTTGGCTTTCCCTTTTTGGATGCAGGTAGCTACTGCAGCTAATATGTCTTCTGTGACAGGGTTCAAAGCTGAAAGAAAGAAAGATGGATTTGCTTCTTGTACATCTCTTTTTTTTTCCAGGAAAAAAATCCCAGAATGCCCCCTTTCCCAACTAGGCTTTTCTTTATGTTCCTCGGTCAGCTTTGAGTCACATGCTCATGTTGGAAGGGTAAGCCATCATAATTCATCCTCAGGGACTGGGAGGGGATGCATTTCTCTCTGAGCATACTAGTACCCCAATCTGAACAAAGCTGGAGTTCTGTTTACAGAGAAGGGCTGTAGAGAAGCAACTAACAGGGGCACCTGGGCGGCTCAGTTAGTTAAGCATCTGCCTTTGGCTCAGGTCATGATCCCAGGGTCCTGGGTTCCAGTCCCACATTGGGCTCCCTACTCAGAGGGAAGCCTGCTTGTCCCTCTCACACTCCCGCAGCTTGTGTTCCCTCTCTCACTGTCTCTCTGTATCAAATAAATAAATAAAATCTCTTTTTTTTTTATGATTTTTTATTTATTTATTTGACAGAGAGAGATCACAAGTAGGCAGAGAGACAGGCAGAGAGAGAGAGAGAGAGGAGGAAGCAGGCTCCCTGCTGAGCAGAGAGCCCGATGCGGGACTCGATCCCAGGACCCTGAGATCATGACCCGAGCCGAAGGCAGCGGCAAAAAAGAGGCAACTAACAGGGTCTGCAAAATTATATCTATATGCACTTAGAAGTCATGTCTTTTACATTGAATGTTCGTATTCTCCTCGTCTCAGATAATCAAGAATAAATATATGTTTGATGAGTTTGAGTGACTAAAAAATTCAGAGTGGATGGAGTATATAAACTAAGTTATTTTTGTTGGTAAAGAATCTAATAATTACAATGGGTAATATTACAGCTGTCAAACTTGCATGACTTTTTCCTCAGAATTCAGAGATTTTTGATAAGACTCATGATTTCTCTTTTATATTTATTTATATTTTCTTTAGTAGTAGGTAGTTTTGGACTAGGCTTTTTAAACTTTTCTTCAGGAATTATTTTCCTTTGTTATTGGAGCTAGATGCTGGATGTTTGAAAAGCCTGACTCTAGAGCTATAGAATTCTCTGTACTCTTCTGTGCTTCATGTGAGTTACAGGTTTGTGACCTCCATTCTTCATTCATAACTATCTTCTCCCCAAATCAGCCAACCTGGAAGAGATTGACTCCACAAAAAAACTGCGCCTACAATTTTGATATCATGCCACCAGGTGGTGGCAGTGTCAAGATAGAATATATATGTATTAATTTCTTGGGATAGCCCTAAAATTTCAATTAGTTTGACTTGCTTTACCCATAAAAACATCAATATTTTATACATTTTAATGTTTCAATATTTATAATGTCTGTGGCTGCTTTATCTATTTAGAAGTTTCACCAGAATGGCCCTGTTAGTTAGGTGTTTTTTGTTTAAGTATGTTTCTTACTTGACCAAAGGTGTGATTCAAACTTCCAGGCCTGTATTTCATCAGATTCAAATATAGGGCTTTGGTCACGCTCCCTAGTATTTGTATTTATTGTAAGTGTTGGTTTAGATTAGATGCAAAACAACCTCAATTTTAAATTTTGTTAATTATTACCTTTTTTTTTTTAAGATTTTATTTATTTATTAGAAAGAGAGTGAGCGAGTGCAAAAGCAGGGGATGGAGGTGGTCAGTGGGAGAGAATCTCAAGCAGACTCCACACTGAGCACATAACCTGACATGGGACTCGATCCAAGGACCCTGAGATCATAATCTCAGCTGAAACCAAGAATTCAACACTCAACCAACTGAGCTACCCAGGCACCCCTAATTATTATATTTTTAAAACTTACATCTATCTCACCTTTCAATAATTTCTAACACTTAAACTTGCTGTAAATCTTAGTTTGGTTGACTATTCTTGACTCTTTAGTTCACCATCTGAATGTGTTGGGTTCCCTTTATTCTGCTAAAGCTATTTTGGCTATGGAAGAGAAAGTATTAGGTTACCTTTTTAATCCCTTGAAATCCAAGTTCTTGTGAAACTTTCTACCATAAGAGGCAGAAGTAGAAAAAGAAGAATGGACTTTATTTTCTTGAAAAGATGAAAGCCTTTTATGATCAGGTCCTCTAATCACTTTCTCAACAACACTGTTGTCTCTTTATGACTTGTTCTTTGGCTTTGTAAATTTAATGTGGAGTTTATTATAACATGACTGGGGCGCCTGGGTGGCTCAGTCTGTTAAGCATCTGCCTTCGGGTCAGGTTATGATCCCGGGGTCCTGGGATAAGCCCCACATCAGGCTCTCTGCTTGGTAGGAATCCTGCTTCTCCCACTCCCCCTGCTTGTGTTCCCTCTTTCACTGTCTCTCTCTCTGTCAAATAAATAAATAAAATCTTTAAAAAAAAAAAAAAAAGTAAATCTTTAACATGACTTAAATAGAAATTTGAAGTTTTACATTTAAAGTCTGTATTTAAATTAAATAGTACTTTGAGCTTAAACTCTTTAACTGATGCTTCTTAGCAAGTAATTTGTTGTATTTTAGATTGGTAGCTTCTAATGAAACTAAATCACTTAAAGAAACTGAGTAAGTTATTGGATCAAAAACATTCTAAATAACATTTCAGCAATATTTTTATTAACAATTTTAATAGTGGACAATCTTAATTCTTGTAAGTATTCAGAAATGGTGAGAGTAAAATTTGGGCATATTATTTCCCAGTGCTCTTGAAAGACTGTACGAAAATAGCCAATTCCTTATGTAAAAATAATTTTGCTGATTTTACCATCTATGTATTGTTTGATTCTGTCAATTATTACATGAAAGTAAGGAATTGGCCAGCAATCCTGGAGTGTGTTGGGTATAAGTGTCTCCATGGGCAACATGTGAGCCATAGTCAAAAGTGAGAGAGCAAGAGGCACTGGAGCTACATTCAATTCCACCCACAGAGCACTATAGAACCTAGCATAAAGTCTGTGTGGAACAAACTTCTGAAAAAGCAGACTGGCAGAGAATGAGGGGCAAGCTAGAGAAGGGAGACGGTGAGCCAGTGGACTATTGTGTAGCCCTCAGAGGAATGTACCTTCTGCATTGTGGGGATTATGATTAGGAGGACGCAAAGGGGAAGCTTACAAAGAACCCAGGAGTGTAGCTTTGCAAGAGTTTAGCTTAAACATCTGTCAAGCCCAGAGAGCACTGAGACATCTTAGCAACAGGACCTAGTCTGTGCTATTTTCTATACCTTTACCTTTTTTCTTTCCCCTTCTCCAGGCAGTGGACTGGAGGGAGAACAGAAACTCTAGTCTAGGAAAGAGAGGAGGACATTGTCCTTCTTCTAGCAAAAGACCCACTGCCAGCCAGCTGTGGCTGAAAAGGGAAATCTTACCTTTAAATCAAGATTGAAAGTATTATTTTGTTAGTGTAATTTCCGATTCAAGGCTTTGCTTCACAACTTAAAATCACTGTAGATAGTAAGAGTCATCAGGGAAGTCATGGACTCCTACCTCCTCATCCAGTGGCAGAGAAGTACTTCCCAAATTGAGCTGTTTTTAAAATGGCATTTGGGGGCAGAATTAAGTTGCTTTTATGACTTTACCCCATGAGTACAGTGCAAAATATGCGTAGAGGTTTTTTTAATACAAAAACATTAATACAAATCTCATCTTTATTTTTTTTTAAAGATTTATTCATTTGACAGAGAGAGAGAGAGACAGAGAGGGAACACAAGCAGGGGGAGTGGGAGAGGAAGAAACAGGATTCCCACTAAGCAGAGAGCCTGATGTGGGGCTCGAACACAGGACCCTGGGATCATGACCCAAGCTGAAGGCGGACACTTAATGACAGAACCACCCAGGCACCCCCAAATCTCTATACCTAATTCTAAGTCTCTCCTTGATCAAAAAAAAAAAAAAAAGAAAGAAACAAACAAACAAACTCATCTATTGAAGAAACAAGTATGTCTATTCCAAATAATTTTAGGCTTCCCCTTCCAAGTGGATTTTGGGTTTCCTTCTCAAACAGATTAGTTTCTTAATAGAGGTTTCCTATCTAGGAGATATTCTTGCTCACCCCACTGACAGATGTACTAATTTGCATTTATTTTCACTATTCACTGGGGTCCTCTTACAAGGAAGAGAGGATGTTGGTAGACAGTAACCTCTGCTGCATACCACCTATCTCTGACTTTATCGTATTAGAACCCAGTTCTCATGTCTGAAGAGTCTAATTCTCTGTAATTTTGTATCTAACTTGCTTCACTTCGTCAGTTGGATTTTTCATGTTTTTGGCTTTCAAAATATCTGAGGGACTTTTAATTGGATTCTGACTGTAGTTACAACTTCTAAGTCTGTTTTCACTACACTATATAAGGCTTCTGTTGGACTTGTTTTTATCTTCCACATTTTTTAACTACTTTTTAATTTTTTATCACTTCCTAGAAATCAAAAATAGTTCATTTTCAGATAGTTCAGCTTCAAGTAGTTCATTTCCGAATCTTCTTGCTTTTTCCTTCTTGCAATTTCTTTAGTTTTCAATTTCTCTTCTTATTACTTAGTCTTATTGAACATACATACTCCTAATACTCCTAATTGAAAGAATGCTTATTTCCTGTTTGTTGTGCACTCCTCTGACTCATAGTTCATTTCCTCACATTGTAATTTTGATTGTCGTGATCTCATCTTCAGCAGGTATATTGTGTGTGAGTTTGAGTTCCTTGGGTTCTCAAGTATGCACTTATCAAGTGGCTTCATTTTCCCTTTATGTTGCTTTCTTTTCTTTTTTTTTTTTAAGATTTTTTTTTTTATTTATTTGACACAGAGATCACAAGTAGGCAGAGAGGCAGGCAGAGAGAGAGGAGGAAGCAGGCTCCCCGCTGAGCAGAGAGCCTGATGCGGGGCTTGATCCCAGGACCCTGGGATCGTGACCTGAGCCGAAGGCAGAGGCTTTAACCCACTGAACCACCCAGGAGCCCCTGTGTTGCTTTCTTAATGGGATCCTCATTGTTAGTTCCTAAGTCCGTTATTTAAGATTTCTGGTATACTTTTCTCATTTCCAGGTTATTTAGTGAGCTGCACAGTTTGGATTGCTGGAAATGTGATCTCCCTTTTAAGTGGAGTACTGATTTGCTAGCTTCACAGAGTGTTGTTGTTGTTGTTTTTTAATGAGCAACTATCTTATTGCATAAGGAAAAAATTCAAAAATACTCAACAGTCAGTGCTCACTACATGCCTTGAGTTATTCGTTACTGTATCAATTTAGTGAAAAGATTCAAGCTCATATTATTAAAACTGTATATAGTGGGCCCTTTATAAAAGCTTATTGAATGAAGAACCTTCCTGGCATATGTCACTTTATTCCACCCACTCTTATTCTTTGAGACTTAGTTCTATAACCCAATATAGAGGAATAAGAATGTTTTAAATCTGTTATCTTCAAAAATAATTCACAGCATTCATTGCTAGCCAGTAGTAAATGAAATAGACTATTATTAAAGCTTTATCTGTTGTAATAGTTAAGATGTTTACTGTGGTAATGGCAGAACACTTAAATTTACTTGGCATGAATGATAAAGGTAGAATTGACTTAGTGACGCATTTAAATTAAATTTTTTCAAAAGTAGAGCATACTTTAGGCATTGTTTAATCAAGATTGTGACTCTGTTTCTTTGCATTTATATTAGCTTTGCCTTTTGTGTGATACGTCCTAAAGTTGGCTTTCTAGACTGTTGTGAAATGGCTGCCAATAGTGATCTGGGCTGTTTGCTTCCTTGTAGCCTTGGAGTTTACAATCCATATGGCAGGAGAGAGTTTTTTCCCATAACCATTAAAAAAAGACTGACTTTATTCAGATTCAGTAACACTTGAGATCAACTACTGTTACAAAGAACATTCCATACAGTGATAGACTTAGGCAAGGGATCATTGGCTTCCCTCAGTAGCACCCAAAACAATATTAAAATCTAAAAAGTAATGGTCAAGACATACATGAAGAAAACTACAAAACTCTACTGAAGGACGTGAAAGGGTCTTTAAAAAATGGAGCAATAAATTCACAAATGAGAAAACTGCAAAAATGTCAATTTATGTCTATATAGCTAATGTGGTAATCAAAATCCCATTAGATTATTATGGATGATACTCAAGTTCATGTGGTAGAGAAATTGTAGGAAGAAACAAGAAAGTATTAAAGAACAGTGAGGTGACGGATGCCTGGATGGCTCAGTCAGTTAAGTGTCTGCCTTCGGCTCAGGTCATGATCCTATGGTCCTGGGATAGAGCCTGTCAGGCTCTTGGCTTAGCAGGAAGTCTGCTTCTCCCTCTGGCTCTGCCCATCCCTCTGCTTGTGCTCTCTCTCTCTCTTTCTCTGACAAGTAAATAAATAAATAATCTTTAAAAATATATATATATTGCCATAGTAATTAAAACTTGCTACTTGTGTAAGAATAGACAAACATAAGTAGAGCAGTGAAGAGAAACTGTAAACAGGGTTATGCATGCTTGTTTAGTTTATGACAAAGATTCTATACATCTTTATCAATTCAGTAGAGAAAGGACAGACTAGTAAATGAGTTTTAGGGATAATTGGACATCCATCAAAATGAATTGAATTTAGAACCCTGGCTCACATCATTTCCAAAATAAACCAGAGGCCTTTTACAAAGTGAAAGATCAAAAGAATACAAATAATAGAAGGAAACTATTTGTGCAGTATTAGATTGAGAGGCTTTTCTGTGCAAGACACGGTATCTGAAAGCCAAAAGATAGATGATTTGCCCAAAAAAATTAAAACTTGTACATTGAAAGACATTAAAAGTCAAACATATATAACCAAGTGATTACCATCTGTCACAGTTTCTAAAAATATTTAAGCAAAGGATAAACTGGGGTGCCTGCGTGGCTCAATCAGTTAAGCATCTGCCTTTGGCTCAGGTCATGATCCCGGGGTGCTGGGTTTGAGCCCCGTATCTGTCTCCCTGCCCAGCAGGGAGTCTGCTTCTCCCTCTCCCACTCCCCTTGCTTATGCTCTCTCTCTCACCCTCTATCAAATAAATAAATAAAATCTTTTCCCCCAAAAAAGGGTAAACAATGCAATAAAATAATGGTCAAAGGGTATTAAGTCATTGAAAAAATACATATGATCAGTAGATAGATGAAAAGATGCTAAATCTTGATAATCAAAGACATGCAATTAAAACAATAATGGAATATCATTTTCAGGCATCAGATTATCAATCTTTTAAACTACCAGTAACCACTTTGGGGAAATCTGCAGGGAGTAAGCTTGTTATATACTACCAGTGAAGGGCAAAATGACTAAATTCAAAGTTAAACACTTACTTCACATATGTTATGTAAGAAAAAATTATAGATAACAAATGTTGAAGAAACTGAAACCTTGTGCACTGCTGGTGGGAATGTAAAATGGTGAAGCTATTGCGGAAAACAGTCTAATATTTTCTCAAAAATTAAAGCTTGGAGTTAACCATATAATCCAGCAATACCGCTCTGAAGCACATGCCCAAAAGAACTGAAAGCAAGGAAGGGACTCAGATACTTGTATGCCAGTGTCCATAGCAGCATTATTCTCAATAGCCAAAAGGTGGAAATAATCCAAATGTCCATCAACAGATGAATGGATAAACAAAATGTGATACATACATAAAATGAAATATTATTCAGCCTTAAAAAGGAATGGAATTCTGACATGTGTTTCAGCATGGATGAAACTTGAATACATTTTGCTAAGTGAAATAAGTCAGACACAAAAGGACAAAAATTACATGATCCACTTAAATGATGTACTTAGAATGGGCAAATTCACAGAGACAGAAGGTAAAGTGAGATCACAAAGGGCTGTATGGAAAAGAGAATGGAGAGTTATTCTTTAATGGGTATAAGGTTTCTGTTTGGGGTGATGAAAAATTCTGAACATGGGTAACGGTGATGATTGCTCAACATTGTGAATGTACTTCTACTGCTGAATTATACACTTAAAATGGTTAAGATGTTTAAGTTGAATGTGAATTTTCCACAATAAAAAGTGCTAACAGAAAGTTACATGTTTGTGTCTTGAGCCAGCAATTTTGCTTATACTATACCTCAGAGAAAGACTTGCACATGTGCACAGAGGTTTATGTCAAATGGTGGGAGTGTTGGAGCCTTGCCATAATGGAAAATGAGACATTAATAAAATAGCTATTGACAAGAGAATAATAAAGTAATAGTATGTAGACACTAGAGAAAGAAAGAACCTACCACCAACTACTAGTGAGGATGTGGAACAATAGGAATTCTCATTCATGGCTCTTAGGAATGCAAAGTGGTACAGCCACTTTGAAGGAGAATTTGGCAGCTGATTATAAAACTGAACAGACTTTTATGATCCAACAGTTGTACTCTTTGAGATTAACCCAAATGAGTGGAAAACTCATGTGCATGTCAATTTTATAGTAGCTTTATTCATAACTGCCTAAATTCAAAAGTGACCACGGTGTCATTCAGTAGGTAAATGCATAAATAAGCTATGGTACATTCAGACAATGCACTGTTATTCAGTGATTTAAAGAAATGAGGTATCAAGACATGAAGAGACATGGATGAGCATAAGTGCATATTTATGCATTCATACTAAATTAAATTCATACTGAATGAAAGAAGCCTGTCTAAAAAGATTACATAATATGTGAATCCAACTATATGGCATTCTGGAAAGACAAAACTATATAGACGTGAAAAGGATCATTGGTTGCCAGAGCTTGGCAGGAGTCAGGGATAAATAGGCAGAGCACAGAAGATGTTAAGGGCAAAATACTCTGTATGTACCATACCGATGAATACATACCATTATGCATCTGTCACAACCATAGCATGTACAACACAAAAAGTGAACCTTAATGTACATGGACTTTGGGTGATAATAATGTGTCAAAGTAGGTTCAGTGGATCACTTTGGGGGCGGGGGTTGAAAAGGGGGGTTTCATTTGAAAATGAAAATGAATCTGGTACTTGTGTCTGTGGGGGCAGAGGTTACTTGGAAAACTCTCTGTGCCTTCCATCCAGCACCTAGAAGTACTCTGATAAAATCTATTAAAAAAAAAAAATTAGGAACACTAGGGTGGCGCAGTCAGTTAAGCATTTGACTCTGGATTTCAGCTCAGGTCATGATCTTAGGGTGGAAGGATTGGGCCCTGAGTCAGGATCTGCATTCAGTGGGTACTTGGTTTGAGAGTCTCTCTTTCTCCCTCTGCTGCCCCTCCACCCCTGCCACTTGTGTGCACACGCTGTCTCTAAAATAAATCTTAAAAAAAAAAACAAAAAAACTAGGGTGCCTGGGCAGCTCAGTTGGTTAAGCGTCTGACTTTGGAAGGGGTCATGATCTTGGGGTCCTGGGATGGAACCCCTCATTGGGCTCTGTGTTCAGCGGGGGTTCTGCTTGTCCCTCTGCCCCACCCACCCTCTACCCCCTGCTTGTGCATGCCTTCACTCTCTCTCAAATAAATAAATAAATAAATAAGATTTTTAAAAAATTAAGTAGACCTATGTATGTATGTTGACGTGGAAGTTTCGATAAAAATAACAAGTTACAGAACATAACGAAAGATAAACCTGTATGTGTTTGAGATATTCTTTATATTGACCTGTATCTGAAAATAAAGCAGAGGAATGGGAAAAGAAGGATGCCCTTTAGACTTTACAGGATGCCCCTGTAAAGAGGGGATTCTGGGGATGGTGCAAAAGTGGGAGTAAAAAGACACTTTGTTTAAATTCTTCTGCACTGTTTGAGTCTTTTAAAATAAAAATTACTGGGCGCCTGGGTGGCTCAGTGGGTTAAGCCGCTGCCTTCGGCTCGGGTCATGATCTCAGGTCCTGGGATCGAGTCCCACATCGGGCTCTCTGCTCAGCAGGGAGCCTGCTTCCTCCTCTCTCTCTGCCTGCCTCTCTGCCTCCTTGTGATCTCTCTCTCTGTCAAATAAATAAATAAAATCTTTAAAAAAATAAAAATAAAAATAAAAATAAATTAAATAAAATAAAAATTACTCATTTCTTGAGATATTCAAATATTGCTTATAATGGGAAAAATTTTTAAGTAATAATGATGTTTGCTTATTATATAGAAAGTTTGAAATTATGTTCCACGATACAGAGGTAATCATTTTTAAAATTTTGTGCATTTTATTGCAGTTGTTTTTGTCATAGACTCTGAAATGTATTGATGGTTTTGTTTCCACCTTTTTAAAAACTCTATTCTATTTTCAGAGTGTCATTAAAAATTTTTCCATAACATTTCCTTTAGCTACATAATCGTGACACATTCATACCATGAAATATTGATTTAAGATTTCTCTATTGTGGCAATTTCATCTTTATATATATAAAGGGAACTTACATATATAGAGAGGCAATTTTTATATATATAAAGGCTATATTTTTTATATATAAAGGCAATTTATAAGGCAATTTTCATTATATATAAATGTCTTTACTATCCATAGTTTCCTTATGATTGATGCCTAAATGAAATATCACCTTTAAAAGTGAATTTTAAAGTTGTAGATACTCTAACAAGATTTTTTAAATATATAAAATACCAAAATAAATGATACTGCTTTTTTTTTTTAAGGAGGAACAAGACATAGAACTTATTTTTCCCTACATAACTGTATGTGAATTTTGATAAAGCAGTAGACTCATCTGGTTTCTCTTGCTGTTACCTCTTTTCCACATTCCTGTTGCCTGACATTCTTTCCCACCTATGAGAACTTCTATATTCCTCTGCAGTGCTTTGAAATTTTTTTATTTCTTAAAAGGAGCAAATGAGAATTCCAGTGCAGACAGCTTGAATCAGTCTTTCTGTTATGAACAGGCAGTTCCTCCAGGCAGTGAATTAGCCCTTTAGAAAACATTGGCATTATGTTTCTTAACCCTGAGTGTCTGTATAGGTGGTCTGGAAAGCATTAAAGAGAGGCATTGTATCAGATCCTCAAATCTAGAGATGAAATCCTCTTCTTGCTAATTATGTCATTTTTTTGTTGCTATTGTTCTGAATCACTGGGTTTTACCAAATTATTTAGTGAGGGTTGGAAATGGGTTTGGTATAGTATATAGTTGGCTCTTTTTTTATTCATGAAAATGTATATAGAAAGTTCTTCAAAGGAATTTTATGGTAAATAACGTTCTGGACAAACCAAACATCACTTGTTTTTCTCTATTTGTAAATGCAAACTTTTATATTTCTTTTAGTGGGAGAATTACTTAAATATTTTGTTTGTTTCTAGTTCAGGCTACAGTACTTAGCAGTAATTCATTTTTGCTGAACTAGAAAATATTCTCCCATATACTAATATCTTGTGTATTTGTAGTTGGGTTCGTTATTGTAACAAAACAGGTTTTTGTTAAGGTCAGTAGTTCTCAAAATCGTGGTGCCCACGAATGCAAAGCATCGGCATCACCCATCACCTGTGAGCACATTAGAATACGGATTACTAGGTTCTACTCCAGAATACTGTTCAGAAACTGGAAGGTGTAGCCCAGGAACCTGTGTTTTAACAAGTCCTTAGGTGATTCTGATATATGCTAAAGTTTGAGGACTGGTTTAGATAATATCTGCACAGTGGCTACAAATCTCAGTGTTTATCCCTTGAAAGCCTGGGTTTGGTTGAATTCCAGGTACCTGTTAAGAACTCTAGTGGTGGGGCACCTGGGTGGCTCAGTTGGTTAAGCGACTGCCTTCAGCTTAGGTCATGATCCTGGAGTCCTGGATTCGAGTCCCACATCGGGCTCCCTGCTCAGCAGGAAGTCTGCCTCTCCCGCTGACCTCTCCTCTCATGCTCTCTCTCTTTCATTGTTGCTCTCTACCTCTCAAATAAATAAATAAAATATTAAAAAAAAAAAAGAAGAAGAACTCTAGTGGTATTGCTTCTAAGAGATGTGTAGATGAAAAGCTGTTAGCCAGGGCTACCTTGCAAGAGTTGGTTTCACTGTTTCTGGTAGCTGAGATTTTAAGAACAGAGCACCAAGAATCCTTCACTATGGAACTGAACCAAGTTGCTTCAGTACTTAGGAGGGTTAGCAGAAGCTTCTCATTTGATAACATCATCTAAGTTTGTCTCTCCTCCATTACTGACATACTTAAAATGACAAACCGTGAGATCACATTTAAAGCAGATAATATTTTCAGAGTTAAGGAATTACTGAATTAGCTCTCTTTCAAATGTTTTTGAGTTATAAATAATTATAAGCAGACATACAGTACCTGGAAGACACTTCATTAATATAACTAAGATATATATCCATTAATTATTGGCTTATTTTTGTAATTATTAACTACCTGGATAACATCTACCTATCAGAATATTTTAAGAACACTTTTAATGGAAATATGTTATGCTAATAGGTTAATGTATTTTTTTCACTGGATGATTCTCTATTCCTGAATTTAAATGTCACATGAAGGGGTGCCTGGGTGGCTCAGTGGGTTAAGCTTTTGCTTTCGGCTCAGGTCATGATCTCAGGGTCCTGGGATCGAGCCCCACATGGGCTCTCTGCTCAGCAGGGAAGCTGCTTGCTCCCCTCTCTCTCTGCCTGCCTCTCTCTGCCTATTTGTGATCTCTGTCAAATAAATAAACAAAATCTTAAAAAAAAATCACGTGAATTTATTAATTATTTCAGGTGAGTCCTGCAGGACAGATTATTAAAACATGTTTTAATATGTTTAATATGTTTAATAGTTTTAAACATGGTGTCATTTTATAAATGAGAACTGTTGTTTTAAAGAACCAGATCTCCTTGTTAAATTTAGGACTTTAAAGCTTTATTTGGACTCCTAAATGTATAGCAGATTTTTTTTTTTTTTAATTATTAGGAAGGTAGTTACCCTCAGAAGAGGTATAACTGGTTTGGTGGTGTTGTCTTCTTGGCATCACAGATGGATCTTGTTCATGGTATGGATTAGAATCAGTGACTAGAGAACAATTAAAGGAAAGTTGACGGCGTTTCCTTTATGCAAATTGAGTAATGGAAGATTTCCTAAATCCAGGGTAAAGCTAACTTTTTGAAGATATTGTTTGTGATTTTTTAATCTATGACACATAGTATTATTTACCCTATACATATAACTAGGTCATATTATAAAAGGTCAGCTTCTTATAATCAACTTAGAGAAATCATTCATCCAATTATTATTTTCCAAATGTTTGTAACTCAAGAGTGAGGAAGAAGTAAATTATATTTTAAGGAGGTTCTTACCCAATCATATGAGTCTGAAATTTCCAACTAGCAAAAGATGTGGTGGAGAATTTAATACTGGGAAAATCCTGTGGTTATTTATCTAGTCATGGGTCCAGGTGAGATTAATAAAATTGAAAAGCAGGGGAACTGATGTTCTGAAATTAACCAGTCCTATTTGGTGTGGGCTCAGCCACATGCTAATGAATATCCTATATTTATGGTCTCTTTATGCTGGTTTTATTTGATCCATTTCTACATAAAATTTACTACTTTCTAGGCTTAGTACAGTACTTGAACTGATCACTTTTAAAGTATGTAAAACATGCCTAAAATCAGCAACAGGCTCATATATTTTTTTCTTCTTTAAGAATTTAGTATATCATGTATGTAATTCCTCATAATGTACCTGATTTAAGAATAATAAGTGATGTATTATTTTTAACTCTGTGTTAGTGAAACAGGCCATAATACTACAAGCCCATAAGAAACAGTCTAAGATGTTTTCAAAAGACTTAGGCAGAACTGAAATGAAATTTGAAGAAAGATTTCATATAAAACATTTCTTTTTAGTTTTCAAATTCAATTTCTAACTACATAATATACCTCAAGTTACTTGGCATGGAACTAGGGGACTTGATAAAGATTGCAGGTAAATAAATAAAGATTGCAGCAGATAAATCTGATGGGATGAGAGGAAACGTTTTTGAACTTTTTTTTTCCATTCTGCCCTATTGATTCATGGTACTTGGTTTTCTTCAAATTAGGGAAGTTAGTTTCCATTGTAGTCTTGACTTGTTTGTTACAAGTCAAGTTAGTTCCCATTGTAGTCTTCACTTGTTTGTTACACTGCCTTGGGCTAAAAAGTCAAAATCTCATTTTGACTTCTTGACTCATAAACTTCATGTTAAGCAAGTTTATCTTAGAAAGCCATTTTATTTTAATTTTCCAGGTATCTGAGGGAAACCAGAAGCACACAAATCTACAGAAAAGCATTGAGAAAGCTAAAATTGGCCGACATGAAACAGTAAGTTTATCTTTAGAGTCTTTAATAGTGTCAATTCTAAATAGAAGAGTAACTGGCGCCTGGGTGGATCAGTGGGTTAAGCCTCTGCCTTCGACTCGGGTCATGATCTCGGGGTCCTGGGATCGAGTCCCACATCGGGCTCTCTGCTCAGTGGGGAGCCTGCTTCCCCCTCTCTCTCTGCCTGCCTCTCTGTCTACTTGTGATCTCTCTCTCTCTCTCTCTCTCTCTGTCAAATAAATAAATAAAATCTTAAGAAAAAAAAAAAAAAAAGAAGAGTAAGAATTTAGAGCTTCCTGTGAGGAGTGTACCATTTCTACCAGAAGAGAGATGAGTACAGCAAAGGACATGAACAAAGGACCTGGTAGGATTCACTAATTGTAATCTAGGTTTATTTTTTATTATTGTACTATATTGTGTATGGCAGCATAGCATAGAAGCATAAACCCTGGAGCTAGACAGCCTGGGTTTGAAAGTCTCCTAAATTCTCTGTTCTTAATTATCCCAGCCGTAAAATAGGAGATAAAATCTACCTCATTAGGTTACTGTGTGGATTAAACTAGCAAATATTTGCAAAGCACTCAGAAGAGGACCTGGCACAAAGTAAGCCCTTTATAAATGTTTATGTAAAATTTTAAGAGTCATGCTTTTTAAGTCTTTGGCATAGAACAAATTGAAAACTATGAATTTATTATCTTTGGGGCTTTGTAACATTTCTAAATTATTTAAGTGAATATTGACATTATTTTATTTCACAAAGTATAATGTTCTCTGAAGTGTTATGTTAGGGGTTTTTAAAAATCACTTTACATTCTAATTTCCTCATTAATCTCCAGTATGGATTTATGACCTGAAAAAATGTTAAAGATCTAAATGCACCACTAAACATTCCATCTAGGCCTCTATTTGTAACACTTAATTGTGAAAGACTCAAAAACAGTCACAATGTAGAAAAGAATACACCACAGGCTTATCGTGGCTTTTCAAAATAATTTCACATACCTTCTTTTATGTGAATAATCAGCAGTCACAGATAAGAATTAGAGAGTGGTAATTTTTGAAGAATTTTTAAGGAAAGGTAAGTTCTGGGCATAACCTGAAGCTGTTATCTTTAACGGACCGTAGCAAATACCCTTTCTTTATTTGATCCTTTTTTTCTTCCTTAACGTTGGCCATAAATTATAGATGCACCTTCAACTAATATCCATGCCCAAAAGTTGTCTGTTGAGTGTTACCCAGTCCCCTGGCTCCATTGCACCTGGGAAAAATCCTTATGGATGCTGCAGGGCTTGGACGAGTACAACAGTTTAGAAAGGCTCCAGAGAAAGATGAACTCTCGTGTTCATCCTGAGCACACCAATCAGGATCTTTCAGAAACATCTAGCCATCATTTACTAGGCATTATTCATGGTCATGATGATGCTGCTGTCAATGAAGGAGAAATAGCTAACATACATAATCTGCTTACTGTGAGCCAGGCAAGTATATCCCAGTGCGTTTTATATTCATTGAATCCTGCCAATAGTGCAAGGAGGTACCCACTATTACTATCTCCATTTTTAATTCAAGTAACTAAAGGCACAAAAAATTAAAGTAATGTGGCACAGATCTCAGTGCTAGTAACAGTCTGAGGTGTCTCCTACCTAGTTCAGAGTGTCTAGAGAGTTATTGCCTTCACACAGATTCTTCACCATTTTGCTCAATTTTCATAGTGGAGCATGTATAATTTTGGGTGTGGATGGCAAATAGCCATCTTATATTGTAATTATTTTTAAATCTCTTCTGAATTATGTTAATACAATATACACTGTAATCATATGTGGCTATTTACATTTGAATTAGAAATAAATGCAATTAAGTTCAGTTTTTCAGTAACAATAGCCATATATCATATACTCAGGAGGTCCATGTGGCTAATGTTTCCTGCATTGGAGAACACAGACCTAGAACATTTCTATCATTGTAGAGTTCTGTTGGACTCTGCTGCTTCAGCCCATGCTTCTCCGTACAATGCTCTGCATTCCCTTGTACAAACGCTAGCAAAGGAGCCTTTCTTCACTTTGGAACAAAAGAGAACAGTTAAAGGCAAAAGGCAAAAAATACAAGTACCAAATATAAGCTAGCAAGGAACCTTAAATAAGTTCCATCAAGGCATCTTGAACTCTGCTTGGCTTTGCTTCAGGCTTATCCTGTAAGTTTGTGTCATAACCGTTCACACATATGAATTGAAAACTGTGGCACGGTGACTTCCACCTGTTAGTGAGAACTATGGCTAGAAATTTCAAATGTGTTTATTGGATCCTGTTGTTTTAAAAGCTTTATTGTGGTTTACCTTTAAAGGAAAATGATAGGAGGCAATAATTTCTTATTTCTGATATCTTTAAATATTTTTAAAGGCTAATCATCCTTAAAGGTCGAAAAATTGTCTGTCACACTTTTAAGGAAAATTGTATAATGATGATGTTGCCATAAAATATTACTTATATTGACACAATCTTATGAACCTACCCAAGAGGCAGTATCTTTTCCAAACATTTGATAATCAGTGATATGATAATCGTCTATTTATGACTGGTTGATTCTACATATTAATTCCCATTCATCCAGTCAAAATATATGAAAGATGCTTGAGATATCAGAGAAAAATGTCAGTTGAGTTTGTTCTTATACTGTGAATATAGGTATGTGTCTGTATAATACTGTCCAAAAGCCTAGTGCACATTAGTTTTGAGAAATAAAATGAAATGTTTATAAAATGTATAACCTTACAATGGCATTTTGTTTGTCTTAATTTACATAAAACTATGTTGAATGCAGGAAGAGCGAACCATGCTAGCAAAAGAGCTTTCTTCACTTCGAGACCAAAGGGAACAGCTAAAGGCAGAAGTAGAAGAATACAAGGAATGTGACCCACAAGTTGTGGAAGAAATACGTAAGTTTATATCACACCTAGAAGGTTTTTAAAAATTTTTTTTAAATTTTAGAGTGAGGGGAGAAGCAGAGGGAGAATCCCAAGCAGGCTCCATGCCCAGTGTGGAGCCAGTCAGGGAGCTTGATCTCATAACCCTGAGATCACGACCTAAGCCAAAACCAAGAGTCGAATGCCAAACTGACTAAGCTACCCAGGCACTTCTTTTTTTTTTTTTTTTTTTTTTAATTTAATTTTATTTAATTTTATATTATTCATTTATTTATTTTTTGATAGGGCACACCTGAGTGGAAAAGCAAAGAAAATCTCAAGCAGACTCACACCTTGAAAGTTTTTGACTTTGTCAATGAGACTTTGTACTTCTAGTTAGTAACCATTCTCCATGTATATGAGAAAATCAAGCCATGAACAGTTTTAATATTGCATTAGTGTTTCCATCAAAGAGTCTTAAGGCATTGAATAGTGATAACTCTGAAATTATTTTAAGAAGAAGAACAGTAGATAGGGTAGGAGGATAAAGACAAAAATTAAGTTTAGGAAACTGAGAAGTCAGAGCAGTTAAGTTGCCCCCAAGTATATTGACTTGAGAACAAAACCCACCATTATCTTCTAGGCAAGATAATACCAAAAATATGATGTTGCAAGTTACAGAAAATCAGTCTGTGCATTGACTTGTCTTTTGAACATACCAGCGATGTTTTCTTCTACTTTAAAACCAATCTTTATTGGTTTTATAAAAACCAAAGCTTTATTTTGAATGATTTTAATATATTTATGTAAAGATATGAATTTGAACATTTAAGAAAGTAAAAGAGTACATTATAAGGATACTTCATCTAATTGCTTAGGAAAATATGTATAACTTTCATCACATTTTTCTGTCTTAGCCTGTCTTTTCATTTAGGGAACTCTACCTAGTGAAATGTTTGTAAAAGAAAAACTAATATTATGTGATTGAAAGCTTTGAGAGAAATCTAAAATATTTGGTACCTTAAAATTAGCTTGAGAATAATTGGATTACAATTAAGTTGTTCCTGATGGTTGTCTTTGCAATTAAAAAATATTTAAGCAGTTTAATTCCTGTAATCTGAAGTTAAACTCAGAGACAGGTCACTGGTTTGCACATCTTCATGAGGCATTAATCCCATACATGTAGTCCCCAGTCTAGATGTGGTATGTATTCGCCCTGGTTCAGCCAGGGTGACTGAGAGGTGGAGTCAGAACAACCTCTCCACCCCTGAGGCAATCATTTTCTGTAAATCAAGTATTTACTATTTAGAGAGACATGTTAGCTCTTTCATGCTGCCCATAGATTAATTCATTTATCATTTATCAGCATCCTTCAGAAAAAGGTGCTAACCAAATCTGCTACAAAATTAACCAGTTTAATCAGTCTTGAAGTTTTAATTAATATCAAATGACCTTCCGCAAACACAAGTACTTCAAAGCAGCAAGAGGCAATTAGGAGTTTACTATGAGAAAGCTAGGCCTGCTCATGAATCATCTTTAAAAGGAAGTGCATACTGCTTGTTAAAGAGGACATCAACTGTGTCATGAAAGAAAACTTTGAGAACAGTTTTCTTTCCCAGATTGAATGCCTTCAGGTAATTTAGTTTTAGGATAAGCATGTCTGTGCCCTCTAGCAGTTCATCATGAAAATTCTGTTTTCACAGTTATCAAATCTGATCCTATGTATATTACTCTAACTTGGTTCTGCCTTCCTTTGTGATTTCAGTGTTGTGTAGTTAGGGACTTTTTCCTTGATGATTCCAATTCTTTTCTTACCCAGTTTCATTCTCTTTTCTTTCAAGGACTTAAAACTCACAGCCATACCCAGTCAAGGCTCTGCTTTTCTACTTTGTGGCCCCCATTATATTGCCATTGCTCTTTCCCTGGGCATATGACCATGACTGACATCACCTCTCCTAATGACCTCCTATTTTTACAGTCCTCTTGGTTACGTCTGATCCCTGAGGAATCGCTAAAACTTACTTAGTCTTACAAAACTCCTCTGACCTGCCCTGGTGATGATCCTCAGCTAGTGGATCGTCTTGAGTTGCAGGAAATCCACAAGGGCAAAGAACTGTGCCAAACTGATTCACTGAGAGGGAAGTAATTTATTTCAGGCATGTGATTTCAGATGTTGCCATTCCTTGTATCTCTGAATCAAGCAGCAATTTTGGCATTCGCCTCACCTCTTAGAGAGCTGATGAAATTTGATGGAAGAAGTTTCAGGTGATATAAAGGATGATGAATTTTGTGGAGAGTAGCATAGCATAGTTGAGGAGGAAGTTCCTCAACTTGACCTCTATTCTCCATCTTAACCCTTGCGGTTGGTAATTTATTTCTCAACCTAAGGAAAACATGTCAGTGTGTATGAGTATTAAGTAGGCTATGAGGTCTAAGTCAGTGAGAAGAAAATGTTTTCTAGATAACAGTGAGTTAAGAAACTTTATCAGTTTTCATCAACATCAGTTTTCATCAACATCAACATCAGGTTATCTTTTTCTATTTGATTATGTAGTCACATAAGATGGGTCTGTATTTGGATCCTGTAGAATTTTGTAATGATGAATTCATGTGTATTAATTTTTGACATTTTTACATTGTGCATGTCTGATCTTTATAGGGGAGTAAGAGACTAACGGTCCTTCCTGGCTTTGTATTATTTTTATTTCACTCCATTAAGAATTTATCTTTTTTTTTAATTTTTTTTTAATTTCTTTTCAGCGTAAAAGTATTCTTTGTTTTTGCACCAAACCCAGTGCTCCATGCAATCCATGCCTTCTCTAATACCCACCACCTGGTTCCCTCAACCTCCCACCCCCCACCCCTTCAAAACCCTCAGATTGTTTTTCAGAGTCCATAGTCTCCCATGGTTGACCTCCCCTTCCAATTTCCCTCAACTCCCTTCTCTCCATCTCCCTTTGTCCTCCATGCTATTTGTTATGCTCCACAAATAAGTGAAACCATATGATAATTGACTCTCTCTGCTTGACTTATTTCACTCAGCATAATTTCTTCCAGTCCCATCCATGTTGCTACAAAAGTTGGGTATTCATCCTTTCTGATGGAGGCATAATACTCCATAGTGTATATGGACCACATCTTCCTTATCCATTCGTCCATTGAAGGGCATCTTGGTTCTTTCCCCAGTTTGGCGACCATGGCCATTGCTGCTATAAACATTGGGGTACAGATGGCCCTTCTTTTCACGACATCTGTATCTTTGGGGTAAATACCCAGTAGTGCAATTGCAGGGTCATATGGAAGCTCTATTTTTAATTTCTTGAGGAATCTCCACACTGTTCTCCAAAGTGGCTGCACCAACTTGTATTCCCACCAACAGTGTAAGAGTGTTCCCGTTTCTCCACATCCTCTCCAACACATGTTGTTTCCTTTCTTGCTAATTGTGGCCATTCTAACTGGTGTAAGGTGGTATCTCAATGTGGTTTTAATTTGAATCTCCCTGATGGCTAGTGATGATGACCATTTTTTCATGTGTCTGATAGCCATTCTTATGTCTTCATTGGAGAAGTGTCTGTTCATATCTTCTGCCCATTTTCAATATGTTGTCTGTTTTGTGTGTGTTGAGTTTGAGGAGTTCTTTATAGATCCTGGATATCAACCTTTTGTCTGTACTGTCATTTGCAAATATCTTCTCCCATTCTGTGGGTTGCCTCTTTGTTTTGTTGACTCTTTCCTTTGCTGTGCAGAAGCTTTTGATCTTGATGAAGTCCCAAAAGTTCATCTTTGCTTTTGTTTCCTTTGCCTTTGGAGACATATCTTGAAAGAAGTTGCTGTGACTGATATCGAAGAGGTTACTGCCTATGTTCTCCTCTAGGATTCTGATGGGTTCCTGCCTCATGTTGAGGTCTTTTAACCATTTTGAGTTTATCTTTGTGTACGGTGTAAGAGCATGGTCGAGTTTCATTCTTCTACATATAGCTGTCCAGTTTTCCCAGCACCATTTATTGAAGAGACTGTCATTTTTCCACTCTATATTTTTTCCTGTTTTGTCGAAGATTATTTGACCATAGAGTAGAGGGTCTATATCTGGGCTCTCTACTCTGTTCCACTGGCCTATGTGTCTGTTTTTATGCCAGTACCATGCTGTCTTGGTGATCACAGCTTTGTAGTAAAGCTTGAAATCAGGTAACGTGATGCCCCCAGTTTTATTTTTGTTTTTCAACATTTCCTTAGTGATTCAGGGTCTCTTCTGATTCCATGCAAATTCTAGGATTATTTGCTCCAGCTCTTTGAAAAATACCAGTGGAATTTTGATCAGAATGGCATTGAAAGTATAGAATGCTCTGGGCAGTATAGACATTTTAACAATGTTTATTCTTCCGATCCAAGAGCATGGAATGGTCTTCCATCTTTTTGTGTCTTCTTCAGTTTCTTTCATGAGTGTTCTGTAGTTCCTCGAATACAGTTCCTTTACCTCTTTGGTTAGGTTTATTCCCAGGTATCTTATGGTTCTTGGTGCTACAGTAAATGGAATCAATTCTCTAATTTCCCTTTCTGTATTTTCATTGTTAGTGTATAAGAAAGCCACTGGTTTCTGTACATTGACTTTGTATCCTGCCACATTGCTGAATTGCTGTATGAGTTCTAGTAGTTTGGGGGTGGAGACTTTGGGTTTTCATATAAAGAATCATGTTATCTGCAAAGAGAGAGAGTTTGACAATTTGGATACCTTTTATTTCTCTTTGTTGTCTGATTGCTGTTGCTAAGACTTCTAATACTATGTTGAACAGGAGTGGTGAGAGTGGGCATCCTTGTCGTGTCCTGATCTCAAAGGGAAGGCTGCGAGCTTTTTCCCATTGAGGATGATATTTCCTGTGGGTCTTTCATAGATAGATTTGATGAAGTTCAGGAATGTTCCCTCTATCCCTATACTTTGAAGCATTTTAATCAGGAACAGAAGCTGGATTTTGTCAAATGCTTTTTCTGCATCAATTGAGAGGACCATGTGGTTCTTCTCTCTTCTCTTAATGATTTGTTCTATCACATTGGTTGATTTGCGAAAGTTGAACCATCCTTGTAACCGAGGGATGAATCCCACCTGGTCATGGTAGATAATCTTTTTAATGTGCTGTTGGATCCTGTTTGCTAGGATCTTGTTGAGAATATTAGCATCCATATTCATCAGTGCTATTGGTCTGAAATTCTCCTTTTTGGTAGGGTCTTTGCCTGGTTTGGGGATCAGGGTAATGCTGGCTTCATAGAAAGAGTCTGGAAGTTTTCCTTCTGCTTCAATTTTTTGAAACAGCTTCAGGAGAATAGGTGTTATTTCTTCTTTGAAAGCGTGGTAGAATTCCCCAGGGAATCCGTCAGGTCCTGAGCTCTTGTTTTTTTGGGAGGTTTTTGATCACTGCTTCAATCTCGTTACTAGATATCGGTCTATTCAGGTTGTCAGTTTCTTCCTGGTTCAACTTTGGGAGTTTATAGTTTTTCAGGAATGCCTCCATTTCATCTAGGTTGCTTAGCTTATTGGCATATAACTGTTGATAATAACTTCTGATGATTGTTTCTACTTCCTTGGTGATCTCTCCCTTTTCATTCATAATTTTATGAATTTGGGCTTTCTCTCTTTTCTTTTGGATTAGTGTGGCCAATGGTTTATTGATCTTATTGATTCTTTCAGAAAACCAGCTTCTAGTTTCATTGATACGTTCTACTGTATCTCTGGTTTTTACCTCATCGATCTCTGCTCTAATCTTGATTATTTCCCTTCTTATGTGTGGAGTTGGTTTGATTTGTTGTTGATTCTCCAGTTCTTTAAGATGTAGAGACAGCTGGTGTATTCTGGATTTTTCAGTTTTTTTTGAGGGAGGCTTGGATGGCTATGTATTTCCCCCTTAGGACTGCCTTTGCTGTATCCCATAGGTTTTAGACCGAAGTGTCTTCATTCTCATTGGTTTCCATGAATTGTTTAAGTTCTTCTTTGATCTCCTGGTTGATCCAAGCATTCTTAAGCAAGGTGGTCTTTAGCTTCCAGGTGTTTGAGTTCCTTCCGAACTTTTCCTTGTAAAAATTTATCTATTTTAATAAAACACATTAATTTTGGAGAATTTCAACTTATTTAGTAGATAGAAGTTATGTAAGATAATTTTCTTATTCCCTAAGTATATTTTAGATGTGAAGGTAGGATATTTTTTCCTGTGGAAAGCTACCAAACTATAATCAGAGGGAAAAAAAAATTCTTATCAAAACCTGTATACCTAACTTTAGACTAACTTCCATTCATACTTTTAGAGGGAAATGTCCATTTCCTCTGTTTTAAAATTCAGAACAGCTAACAAATAAAATTTTATTCAAATGTGACACTTCTACTTCCAGACAAAATAGAGTAGTAATTGATGAGACTTATCTGCCCACCTGAAAAACAACACATAAAATATATGAAATGGGTTTTAAGATATGTGATATCAGACAATAAAAGACAATGATTCTTAGAGAAAGGGAAGCAGACAAAGTAAGTCTTAAAATTGTGTCAGCTTATTTTATCGCATTTCTAGGCTGTAGCACAAGAAAGGAGAACCTAGGCAGAGCCCTGCAAAGGGTACTAAGAATCAGGGAGACCAGTGTGGCTAGAGTTCACAGGACAGCATACTAAAGAGAAGTTTCAAAGAAAGAGATCCCTGGGTATCCACAGAGGGTTCCCCTCAATTATGCGGTGAATGCTAGTGAAATAACTACACAAAGCTGGGGAAAGAACAGTTTCAGAGAATTAGAGGGAACAAGTGCTTGACACTCACATGGGACCAAGAATAATGCCTATTCTCACCAGGCAAATTGGAAAAATTTACAGTTCACAAGGCTTTAGATGGAGCACTCCAGAACATCTTGCCTCCGTTAGCAAGCATTAATTACCCATAGATTGAGCTTTGTTCTCCATTCAGCTCATAGACCATAACAGCCAAGTCTTGAAAACATCCAACTATTGCAAAGTAACTTAAATGCACCCCAGAATAAAACTAAGGAATATTTATACGAATACAAACATACCCAGCACCCAACAAAATAAGATTCATAATGTCTAGCATATAATGAAAGATTACCAGGCATGCAAAGAGGTAAGAAAATATGTTCCTTAATGAAAAGAATAATTCCTCAATCAAAACTGACCCAGAACTGACACAGATAGTAGAATTAGAAGACAACAACATTAAAAGCTATAATAAATGTATCATACAGGGAAACCTGGGTGACCCAGTCAGTTGGGCGCCTGATCCTTGATTTTGGCTCAGATTGTGATCTCATGAGTTATGAGATGGAGCCCTTCATCAGGGCTCTGTGCTCAGTGGGTATTCTCCTTGGGGAGTCTCTCCCTCTGCCCTTTCCCCTTCTCCCTGCTTACATTCTTCCCCTGTCTCTAAAATAGATGACTAAGTCTTAAAAAAAAAAAAATGTATATGTTCAAAAAGTTAAGTAGAAACATGGAAAATATAAAAAAGATCCATGTTAAACTTCTGGAGTTGAACACTACAATGTCTGAAATGAAAAATAGCATCCACGACATGTAGGACAACTTCAAGTGACATGTAGGACAACTTCAAATATATTTGTAATCAAAGTCCCAAAAGGAGTGTATGCTGGGGGTGGGGAGGGTGTATATGTGTGTGTGTATCTTGGGAGTGTGTATGTGTGTGCGTGCATTCCTGCCTGAAAAATATCTGAAGAAATAACTATCAGAAGAAATAAAGACTACTATTTTTTCAAATTTGATATAAACTATAAACCTACAGGTTCAAGAAATTTAAACATTCAAGTAGTAAATGGCAACAATCTCCTTATTACTAAAGCTAGAGAATTTTTTTAGATTTTAACCCTATTCCCCCAAATGAGATTATTTCCTTTTCCCAAAGAGATTATTGTTTTTAAAACATGCTTTTTGATAATGAAGGGTTTCATAGGATTTTGGTTGTCATGTTCTTGCAGAACAGATTACAGTGGATTAAAGGATTATGAGTTTCACAAATTATTTTAATAAGATTTGTTTCTTAATAGTGTGGTTATAGCACCCATGTCACAATAATCAGGCTAATCTCTAAATCTATCATGATTTATTTTGAAACAGTTTTTCTGTGGAGAAGAGCTATAACATTTATATTCATGTAGACATAGCTATGTATAATCTTTTACTTATTTCTCACTAACTCTTGCAGGAAACATTTATATTTCATCAGACAAGTTGACTTATTGATATCTATATTAAATAAGTTTTAGCAAGATTGGTTGCAAATATCTAAGAAATGAGAAGTCAAGCAATAATATATAAAAAATGAAATTTAATTTTAACTACTTTGACCATTATTTAAGGTCAAAATAAGTTGTGGTAAGAATTGAATCCTATAAAAATACTTGAAAGTAAATCTTAGAAGTACTTAGAAATTTTCTTAAAAATGCCAGGATGACAGTGAAAATGATGTAAGGACCTCTGAAAATTTTCCTTCCATGAAAGCTGGCAGAAAATGTTGCAACTTTGCCAGAAGTCTAGAAATTCACCAATGATTTGCCTATCCAAGAAAAAATGGCTATATCTCAGCAAGAATAATAAGCCTTATGGTGTTCTAACTTTTCCTGTTGTCATCCCCTACTCTCTAGCTCAGCACTAACCTTAAAAAATAACAGCCATGCATTCCTGGTACCAGAGGGAGTAAAATGGAACTGGAGTTCTTTAAGACCCTCATTTCCCCCAAACTGTTACTATTTGACATCTTCGGTGGTTTTCTGAAAGCCACCAATAGGAAGGATTGTCCTTATTTGATCTGGCTTGTAGTATGACCAGTGCTAACAGCCTCTTTTTGGGGAGCATTAGTCTAACAATTACAGGCAAGAGTTTTAATTTCACAGCTATTTTAGCTGGCTTAACAGTTAAGCCAAACAGTAGACTAATCAAAGAGCTTAAAAGGAGAGGCTGGAAGAGATGTTCATATGTGCCTTGAAAAACAACATGTTTTTGGAAATATAGAAGGCCATATGCATCCATAGGGCTGTGCACCTTCTCAAGAAAGTCCTGGGAAGTTCCTAAACTCCCACCTCTAGCAGACTGTAGTACTCTGCATACAAGAAGCAAAGACCAAGGCAGAGTTGTAAATTGCCTAGCTGAGTGTTGAATCCTGCCCCAACACACATACAAAGCCTCTCAGCGAACACTTCAAGTTTTAGTTCAGGTGTTTAAGGAAACCTCTATTCAATTATTAGCTGCTTGGTAAGCAAATTAGAGACTTTAGTGTCCATACATAACAAAGAATACAGACTTTTCAGAATTAGTTCAGAGAAATCACTGAACAAACAAGAATAACAAGTACCAAAAACAACAACCCTGGGAAGGGGGGAGGGAAGTATCTGATTTCCAGAGTTGCCACATTATATTATTTAAAATGTCCAACTTTCAACAAAAATTTGCGAGATGTACAAAGGAAGCATGGTTCATGCACAATGCATGATGTTGGACTTGCTAGACCGAGAATTTCAGTCAGCTATTTTAAATATGTTACAAGAGCTAAAGAAAAATATGTCTGAAGAACTGAAGGAAAGTCTGAAAATGAAAACTCACCAGGTAATCAGCAAAGATACAGAAATAAAAAAGAAATCAGATGAAATGCTGGAGTTGAAAACCATAATAACTGAAATGAAAATTTCACTCAGGATTAACAGCTAATTTAAGCAGGCAAAGGAAAGAATTAGTAACTTGGAGATAGTTCAATAGAGATAATTCAATCTGAGGAACAGAAAAAAAAATGAAGAAATATTGACAGAGTCTCAAGAGACCTGTGGCACACCATCAAGAGTACCAACATATACATAAAGGAAGTCCCAGAAGGAGAGGGGAGAGAATGGGACTGAAAGAATAGTTTTTAAACAATAAATAAATAAGAGCTGAACCCTTCTCAAATTTGATGAAAAACAATCTATACATCAAAAAAACTTAAAAAACTCTAATTTAGAACAATCTTAAAAGATCCACAGATAAGCTTCTTTTTTTTTTTTTTTAAGATTTTTTATTATTCATTTGACAGACAGAGATCACAAGTAGGCAGAGAGACAGGCAGAGAGAGAGAAAGAGGAGGAAGCAGGCTCCCTGCTGAGCAGAGAGCCCGATGCGGGACTCGATCCCAGAACCCCGGGATCATGACCCGAGCCGAAGGCAGCAGCTTAACCCACTGAGCCACCCAGGCGCCCCACAGATAAGCTTCTTATAATCAACTTGTCAAAAGTTAAACAGAGACTCTAGAAAGCAGCAAGGAGGTGACTCATCATACAGAAGGAATTTTCAATCATATTAACAGTTGTTTCTTATTTGAAGCCATAGAGGCCAAAGGCATTGAGATAACATATTCAAAGTGAGGAGGGGTAGAATAACTGCCTACCAAGATTTCTATATCCCGACATATTTTTCTTCAAAAGAGAAGGACAAAGTAAGATAGTCCCAGGTAAACAACAACTGGGAGAGTTTGTCACTAGCAGACCTGCCCTAAAAAAATATGGGAGTCTTTTTCATTGAAGTAAAAGGACACTAGATACTGACACAAAAAAATAAAGCATACTGGTAAAGTCAGCTTCATAGGTAAATATAAAAGACAATATATATGTATTTTTGTTTTTATCTCCTTAGCATTCTCCTATTTGATTTAAAATACAGCTGCATAAAATAATAATAAGCTATTTTGTTGGACACACAATATATAAAAAGTAATTTGTGACACTAACAACATGATTTTCTCATTAGACAAAGGAAAAGTATTTGAAAAAATCCAACGCCCTTTCATGATACAAACATTCAACAAACTAGGAAAAGAAGTGAATTTCCTCAATTTTTTTTTCAAAGTGAGTTTTCTTTTTTTTTTTTAATTTTTTAAGCTTTATTTATTTATTTATTTGACACAGAGAGAGAGAGAAAGATCACAAGTAGACAGAGAGGCAGGCAGAGAGAAAGAGGGAAGCAGGCTCCCTGCTGAGCAGAAGCCCTGATGTGGGGCTCAATCCCAAGACCCTGAGATCATGACCTGAGCCCAAGACAGAGGCTTAACCCACTGAGCCACCCAAATGCCCCAAACTTCTTCAATTTTTAAAAGGGCATCTCTAATAAATCTAAAGCTGATATCATATTGAATGGTAAAAGGCTATATGCTTTCCTCAAGTCTGGCCTCCCTAACACTTCTATTCAATATTGTACTAGAAGTTCAAGCCAGGGCAATTAGGCAAAAAAGAGAACTAAAAGTCACCCATGTTGAATAGTAAGTGAGGTCAGCAGGTTGAAGCATATAAAAATCAATAAATAAATATCACATGTATCTTATAGATTAACAATGACCAATCTGAAAATGAAATTAAGAAAAAATGTATTTACAGATGAACAAAAAAATTAGTCAAGGAAGTGCAAAACTTACATGGAAAACTATAAAACACTGAATGAAACTAAAGACATATAAACAGAAAGACCTTCTGTGGGGTGCCTCCATGGCTCAGTTGGTTAAGCAACTGCCTTCGGCTCAGGTCATGATCCTGGAATCCCTGGATCGAGTCCCACATCAGGCTCCCTGCTCCACAGAGAGCCCTCTTCTCACTCTGACCTCTCCCTTTTCATGTGCTCTCTCTCTCAAAAAAAAATTAACTAATTAATTAATTAAAATGACATTCTGCGTTTATAGAAAAACTAAAATAATTGTTAAAAGACAGTATTAGTAAGATGAATCTCTGTATCTTTGGATGAGGCAGCAGTTTCTTGGTTAGGACACCAAAAGCTCAAACAACCGAAGGAAAAAACAGATCAATTTGACTTCATCACTATTAACTTTTGTGTATCAAGTTACCTTACCAAGAAAGTGAAAAGAAAACCCACAGAATAGGAGAAAATATGTACAAATCCTGTACCTGACAAGTGTCCAATATCCAAAATGTGTATATTATTAAAAATTACAGCTGAATAATATTTAAAAACCCAATTTAAATATTGGCAAATTATTAATTTTTCCAAAGAAAATATACAAATGGTCAGTAAGTATAGGAAAAGATGCTCAGCATCATTAGTTATTAGGGAAATGCAAATAAAAACCAAAATGAGAAACTATTTCACAATGCATAGGATGGCTATAATAAAAATAATGGAAAATAATTGTTGGTGAGGATGTGGTGAAATCAGAACTCTTAGTTTGCTGGTGGTATTGTTAAAAGGATATAGCCACTTTGGAAGACAATTTATCTATTCCCCCAAAATGTTATAGTAGAGTTACAATTTGAGCCAGCAATTCCACTCCTAGATATATATATCCAATTCAAGAGAATTGAAAACATGTTCACATAAAAATTATTAAATTATTTATATTAGCAATAAACAACCCAAATGTCCATCACCTGATGAATAAACAAAATATGGTATATCCATGCAATGAAATATTATTATTATTTTTTTAAGATTTTATTTATTTATTTGACAGACAGAGATCACAAGTAGGCAGAGAGAGAGGAAGGCAGAGAGAGAGGAGGAAGCAGGCTCCCCGAGAAGTGGAGAGCCTGATGCAGGGCTCGATCCCAGGACTCTGGGATCATGACCTGAGCTGAAGGCAGAGGCTTTAACCCACTGAGCCACCCAGGTGCCCCTGAAATATTATTTAATAATAAAAAGGATTGAAGTATTGATACATGCTACGACATGATGCTAAGTAAAAGAGGCTAGTCACATATGGTATTGTTTCATGTATATGAAATGTCCAGAATAGGGAAATTCGTTGAGATGGGAAGTGGATTAATGGTCTCCAGAAGCTTTTAAAAATCCCATACTCATGGGTATGGGATTTTCTTTTGGGTGATTAGAATGTTTTGAAATTAGGTAGTGGTAATGGTTTTACAACCCTGTTCTAAAACCCACCAGATTATGCACTTTAATATGGTGAATTATGTAGTATATAAATTATCTTTTAATAAATTAATGCCATCATAATAAGTAGTATTTGTGCTCATATGATCATGGCACTGTTAATGTGCTATGTAGATTAACTTGAGAGACATAGACATAGGTAATTTAATAGCAAGACATATAAATTTTTTAAAGTCAGATTCATTATAATCTAATACATACACTCTAAAATTCTTATCATTAAATTTAAATTATTTTATCTTCTTGATGTTATAATTATTTCAGAAAAACATCTCACACTTACCTTTAAAAGGAACAAGTACAATAATAATGGACATTTAAGGGAAATTCTTTACATTGACTATTCATAATACAATTGAAACTAAAATCTGAGAAGTTAAGCAGGATTGTTGGATGCAATATGCACTATTTGAACTTTTTACATAAACTCTTATTTGTATAACATTTTATTCATGTTTTAAAAAATCTATAAATAGATGAATATGACTATTTATAAAAAAAATTTTTTTCAGGTCAAGCAAATAAAATAGCCAAAGAAGCTGCTAACAGATGGACTGGTATGTATTATAATGGTACTGATAAGCTATAGTTAAGCTTTTTCCACACTTACTGTGGTATATGAAATGCAGAAGCTATTGTGCCTAGTTTTGTTCAAGAAAAGACCTTTCTAGAAGTGTATGTATTAAGTTTTGTTTTTTGGTTTTTGGTTTTTTAAGATTTAGTTTGTTGGGGCTCCTAGATGGCTCAGTCAGTTAAACATCTGCGTTAGGTTCAGGCCATGATCCCAGGGTCCTGCTCAGCCTGCTTCTCTCTCTTCCACTCTCCCTGCTTGTTTTCCTTCTCTTGCTCTCTCTCTCTCTCTCTCTCTCTCTCTCTCTGTGTCAAATAAATAAATAAAATCTTTAGAAAAAAAAAAAATAAAGACTTTGTTTATTTTTAGAGAAAGAGTGCACACAAGTATGAGCAGGGGGAGGGACAAAGGGAGAGAGAGAGAATCTCGAGCAGACTTTGCACTGAGCGTGATATAGGGTTCAATCCCATGATGCTGGGTTCATGACCTTAGCCAATACTGAGTTATACATTTAATTGAGTGAGCCATTCAGGCATCCCGGTATTGAGTGTTTATTAACTCATTATACTAAAGCATTTTAGTTACTTAAGTTTGTTGGTTTTTTTTTTTTTAAGATTTTATTTATTTATTTGACAGGTCACAAGTAGGCAGAGAGGCAGACAAAGAGAGAGAAGGGAGGAAGCAGGCTCCCTGCTGAGCAGAGAGCCTGATGTGGGGCTCCATAGCAGGACCTGAGATCATGACCTGAGCTGAAGGCAGAGGCTTTAACCTAACCCACTGAGCCACCCAGGCACCCCTACTTAAGTTTATTTTTTTTTTTAATCGTACTGTGAGTCATTTTGTATGTAAAATACAATGTATTTTTGTAAAACCAATGACTGCTTACAGTTTAACTTCTATGTAATTTTTCCTAGATAAGTCACTTGGGCTATTACTTAAGCTTTATGATTTTAGTATAAGATAAAACTTCAGGAATTTCATGAATTCTAAAGATTTGTCTTCTTGTTCATAATAATAATAGCTAACATTTGTTGAGGGCTGGACTATAAGTCACGCATCACAAAGAGTACCTGTGGTGCATTCTCATTTTATCTCTGCAACAATCTTGTGAGTTAAATAGGATTATCATCCCTAATTTTAGCAATGGAACTGAGGCCATTGGGAGCCCATGGCGACACATGGGCTAGGCAATGAACAGGAATTAGAATCCAGCTTTCCTGATCCCAGAGTCCAAGCTCTTACCACTACATGATATTGTCTTCTCTGTATACCTGCTTTCATATAAATACTTCGTTAATCCATTTGCCAATGGATATACACTCTGGTCTACACAAGAGATGCTCTAAGAAACGAAAATTAATAAGGTATTTTCCCCTGTGTCTTAAAGCGTAGAAGATAATTAATAAGGATTGTTATCAAATATATACAGGTATGATCAGTATTGTTAAAACATGTCTACAAATTACACTGACGTTTTTCTAGTGTTCTAAAGTAATGGTAATTCAACTTTTACCATCTGGTAAGAGTCCGTAATACCTTCACATGTACCACTCATCATCATTCTGTTTATCTGGGAGAGTATGGGTAAAACTGTATTGACACAGAGACGCAGAAAATTTTAAGTGATGCCTTGAGTCAAAGGTGATTAGTCACTGGATGTACAAAGGTTCCAGCCAGGTTTCCTGACTCTGTGTTGAGGCTTCTGTATGTCACACAACATTCATGAATCACGTGTCCTTGTCTATTTCAGAATTAAGTAGGTTGATAAAATAATTGTAATTGTCTTTTTGTTCTGATAAATTTGCAATCTTATTTATTACAAAGTAATACATTTCATAAATATTCTAATGTTTTAGTGATGAGAACAGACAAGGGTAAAAACAGTAAGCCAATATTGACTAAAAGAGAAAAATGAGATGTGTGTCCAATAACTATAATTAAATAATAAATACAATGACATCAATAGAAAATTTGAGAAATACAAAACTTTGAGCAAGGAAGACAAGTGGACTCATAGGTTAAAAATAAGACAAAGTGGCAGGCACCATGGCACCCATGAAAAAGCTCGTGGTGAAGGGGGGCAAAAAAAAGAAGCAAGTTCTGAAGTTTACCCTTGATTGCACCCACCCTATAGAAGATGGAATCATGGATGCGGCCAATTTTGAGCAGTTTCTTCAGGAGAGAATCAAAGTGAATGAAAAAACTGGAAATCTCGGTGGAGGGGTCGTAACCATTGAAAGGAGCAAAAGCAAGATCACTGTGACTTCCGAGGTGCCTTTTTCCAAAAGGTATTTGAAATATCTGACCAAAAAATACTTGAAGAAGAATAACCTCTGTGACTGGCTGTGCGTGGTGGCCAACAGCAAGGAGAGCTACGAGCTATGCTACTTCCAGATCAACCAGGACGAGGAGGAGGAGGAGGACAAGGATTAGAAGTCCTGTGTCTGGGATATTTTGTATAATCTTTAAATAAAATCTAGGAATTACCAAAAAAAAAAAAAAAAAAAAAGACAAAGTGAAATCCTGCAATAGCTCTCGGGAAAGCAGCTCAGTAAGCAGTAGGAACAAGCAGCCTTTGTATATGGTGAGAAGAACTTCACTTTGAAAGGAATGCGGATTGTGTGCTTTATTTAGCTGCTGTATCACTTACTGAACTTCTCTGAAGCTGCTTCCTCCGTGTAGATTATATCTACCTTACATTTTGGGAGAATTAAATAAAACAGTTTGTAAGCCCTTTCACACAATGTCAGATACATAGATAAACAAATACTCCCCTTTCCCGTTCTTCTCTTAAAAAATCCTTTCATGTTTTCCACTTGATCATAAACGTCCAGTTATGGAAAAAAGAATAATTTGAACTTTTCCCCTTGTGTTATTAGTTGAGAAAGAACCTGAAACTGTTAAAATCATATAGGAAGGAAGATGTTTTTAGCACAGTAGAAACAGCTGTTGGGAGCCATATTTCCATTTGAAGTTACAACTTGATCCTTCCAATTTAAAAGTGTTAAGAAAAGCATGGAGTTTAAAAACAAATTACACCTCAGAAAACCAACCTGTCTTCAAAACAAAAAGAAAACATTGGTAATACTTGTAACCAGAGATTTTATCTACTTATTAAAGTTTTGCTTTCTTTTTATCTAAAAAATCTCTTAAAATGTGTTTAGAATGGAAGATAGTTACTGTTCAGTAATTCATTATTTCGGTTTTACAAAATGAGAGATGATTTTAGGGTATAAATATAACTGGAAATATCACATCTAAATGATTTATGGCATTAAATACACCTTTTTTTTTTTTTTTTTTTTTAAGATTCTATTTATTCATCTGACAGACAGAGAGGTATGCAGAGAGGCAGGCAGAGAGAGGGGAAGGGAAGCAGGCTCCCTGCCTAGCATGGAGCCAGATGCCAGATCCAGGATGCTGGGATCATGACCTGAGCCGAAGGCAGAGGCCTTAACCCACTGAGCCACCCAGGCGCCCCTTAAATACACCTTAAGTGTGATTTAACAACTTATATAAAATCTGGCATAATAATTAAGATAGTGGAGTTTTTATGACTTTCTGTGAGAGGCATCTTCGTGAGTGAGGAGGGGGATAGGTGTTGTGAGGTCCTAAACACAGATTCACGTTTATGATTTTGCCCATCTTTATTTCTGCGTATATCCTGGGGATGCCACCATGGAAATAAGCAGAAATCCTACTACTCTTAAGGCTGTTTCTTTAAAGGAAAAAAAACAACAACAACAACTATTTTTTATCCATTTATAAAAATTTCCACATAATAGGAAATTTTATTTGACAGGGAATAAATCATCAAGATCGCAGGTAATATTGTCTTGAAGGCAGACATCCAGCAGGCCAAGGCAGGTTTAGTCAGTCTTTTTGAGTTGGTGCATGAAGCATTGTTGTGGATAGGCTTTTGTTTGGTCTTCTGTTCGTTTTAATATTTGGAGATTTAATTGCTTCTCGGCCTTTTGGCAAAGATCAAGTATAATCTTTGGATGTTTATAATAAAATGGTTCCTTGCATTCATGTGAACCAGCAACTCCTTCCTGCTAAGCCTGTAACCTTACTGTGCTGCCTTAGCTTTATCTCTCCTAATCCAGGTTTGAAGTCTGTTCCTTCATGCTTCCTACAGTGTTGCATCTGTTCTCATTTGCTGGCAGTCTTTCTGTGCTCTTGGAGCCTGTTCTGGAAGCTATACACATATGGAGCCTGTTCTGGAAGCTATAAGCATAATACTTTCTCTTTTTAACATACATAACCCTTTGGAATTATCTAGTAATAAGTTAATGTTTCTCTCTCAACTCTTGTGTCAGCTTGAAGGTGTAGTCTGTCTACCTTATAGGTACCTGTAATAACTTCATACCCGTCTCACGCAGCAGTGGGCCCCATGTAAGTATTTAACTGTGACTAACAAGAATGTATGGTTTTGTAGGCTCTAGGAAAACGAAACAAATCATTCTGGAGTGCCTCATGTTAGTAGTGGTCTCTCATAGGTCCCCAGGAAAACTAAAGATTTCCTTTAAATTGTTACATAAAGATTCATTTTTTAACATCTGTTGATATTCCATTACAGTTTAATTTAAAAAACTGGGGGTGTTTTGTTAACATTCTGTTTGATGGAGTAGTAGTCACTTGAGAAACAAACTTCATCCCAAACATGTAATTATTATTTGTTACTTGGAATTAAATTTCCTAAAATGATATATTTAAAGGTGATCAAACTTTAGTCTGTTAAAGGTAATAAATTCCCCTAATTTTTTAAGGGTAACATAATAAAATAAAACATAATTAAAATAGACATAGCTCAGAGATATTATAGGTTTGGTTCCAGACCACTGCAGTAAAGTGAATATTGCAATAAAGTGAGTCAAATCAATTTTTTGCTTCCCAGTACAGGTAAAAGTTATGTTTTTACTATACTGTAGTCTATTAAGTATACAATAGCATTCTGTCTAAATAAGTAAGGCACATACCTTAATTTAAGAATAATTTATTGCCAGAAAGCATTAACTATCTGAGCTTTCAGTGAATTGTAATCTTTTTGCTGGTGGAGGGTCTTGCTTCCAGGCTGATGGCTGCTGACTGACCAGGGTGGTGGCTGCTGAAGGTCACGATGGCTGTAGCAATTTCTTAAAATAAGACAACAAAAAATTTGCCACATTGATTGACTCTTCCATGCACAAACAATTTCTCTGTAGCGTGTGATGCTGTTTGTTAGCATTTTATCCACAGTAGAACTTTCAAAATTGGAGTCCATTCTCTCAAACCCTGCCCCTGCTTTAACAACTAAGTTTATGTAATGCTGTAAATTCTTTGTTGGTCATTTCAACCGTCTTCACAGCATCTTCACCAGGAGGAGATTTCATCTCAAGAAATCACTTTCTTTGCTTATCCATGAGAAGCACCTCCTCATACCTTCAACTTTTAACCTGATATTGCAGCATTTCAGTCCCATTCAGGCTCCACCTTGAATTTTAGTTCTCTCGTTGTTCCCACCAGATCTGCAGTTACTTCCTCCACTGAAGCCTTGAACTTCTCAAAGTCATCCTTGAGAGTTGGAACACACTTCCACCACACTTGTTAATGTTGATATTCAGACCTCTTCTCATAAATCATGAATGTTCCTAATAGCATCTAGAATGGTGAATGCTTTCCAGAAAGTTTTTAATTTACTTTGCTCACATTCATCAGAGGAATCACTCACTATCTATGGCAACTATAGCTCTATGCAGTGTATTTCTTAAGAAGATTTGAAAGTCAAAAATACTCTTTGATACATGGGCCACAGAATGGATGTTGTGTGAGAGCACAGGCAGAGTCAATCCTTCAGATCTTAATTTGAACAGAGTCCTTCAGGGCTCTAGGATTTTCAGAATGGTAAATGAGCATTGGTTTCAAGTAAAAGTCACCAGCTGTTTTTGCCCATAACAAGAGAGTCAGCCTGCTCTTTGAAGCTTTGAAGCCCAGCACTGACTTCTCCTCTTTAGCTATGAAAGTCCTAGATGGTGTCATCTTTCAGTAGAAAGCTGTTTCATCTATATTGAAAATCTGTTGTTCAGTGTATGATCTTAGCTAGATCTTCTGGAGAACTTGCTGCAGCTTCTCCATCAGCACGTGCTGCTTCTTCCTGCATTTTGATGTTATAAAGATGGCATCTTTCCTTAAACTTCATGACCCAGCCTCTTCTGGCTTCCAACTCTTCCTTCTGCAACCTCTCCAACTCTCACTTCTCAGCCTTCAGAGTACTGAGGAGACTTAGGGCCTTCCTCTGGATTAGGCTTTGGTTTAAGGGAATGTTGTGGCTGGTTTGATCTTCTATCCATACTACTCCAATTTCTCCATATCAGCAATGAGGCTGTTTCACTTTCTTATCATTTGTGTGTTCACTGGAGTAGCACTTGTCATTTCTGTCCTGAACTCTTCCTTTGCATTTACAACTGGACTGCCTGGCACTAGGGGCCTAGTTTTCAGCCTGTTTGGCCTTTGACATGCCTTCCTCACCAAGCTTAATCATTTTTAGCTGTTGATTTAAAGTGAGGGAAATACAATGCTTCCTATCCCTTGAACACTTAGAGGCCAATGTAGGGTTTATTCATTGGCTTAATCTCAATATTGTTGTGTCTCAGGAAATAGGGAGGCCCGAGGAGAGGTACAGAGATTGGAGAACAGCCAGTTGGTGGGACAGACACACAAAACATTGATGGATTAAGTATGCTATCTTATATAGGTGCAGTTTATGGTGCCCCAAAACAATTACAATAGTAACATCAAAGATCAATGCTCATAGATCACCAGAACAAATATAATAATATTAATGAAAGAGTTTCAAGTATGTGAAAATTACCAAAATGTGGCATAAATATATGAAATGAGCAAATGCTATTAGAAAAATGGTGCTATTAGACTTTCTCTATACATGGTTGCCACAAACCTTCAATATGTAAAAACTGCACTATCTTTGAAGTACAATAAAGTGAAGTACAATACATGAGATTAGATAGTTATATTCTTTTTACTTTTTCTTTTATTACATTGGAATAAAGATTTAACCATAAGTCTTTGTACACAATTCATTTTATTTCCTTGGGATAAATCCTTGTAGGTAGATACAATACCTCTTCTGTGGCAAAATGCATTTTTAATTCCCCTCAGAGGACACAAAAGATACCTCTGCTCCTATCTTAGTCTTAAAATAGGAGAACTACCTTCTATTCTCCTCTCCCCTTCTCCTCACACTGACCTGATTATCTGGGAACCATCATTATCTGTGGGGCGAGGAAAAAGTCTAGAGAGAATGTGTACCCTTTGGGAACAGGAGCAATTTCATTCCTGAGCCTCTGCTGTGGAAATGGTGGTAGAAACACCATTGTTATCCTTTCCCTGTTTTTGGATTATTCCTAAATTGAGTATTCTTTAATGGCAGCTAATCTGCTGCATTTTTAAATATGCAATCTCATTGCTGAAAATTAAAAGAATTTTAAAGAATTAAAATTATTAAAGAAGATTAATTTAATTAAAGAATATTCCTTCTTCAGAAATGAATTGCCTTTACTTTTGAAAATAAAGCACACTTCCTATGTTGACACTTCTGACGGTAATAGAAGTAACAAAAAAGAATATTATATTTAACATGTTTTATGATTGTGTTTTTAATTCTTAAAAATATTTCTCAATTTTCTTTATAGATAATATATTTGCAATAAAATCTTGGGCCAAAAGAAAATTTGGTTTCGAAGAAAATAAAATTGATAAAAACTTCGGAATTCCAGAAGACTTTGACTACATAGACTAAAATGTTCGATGTTGGTAAAGGATCTATGTACTTGTGAATATGTAATTTTTAAAATGTTATTCAAATGTACCGAATTGCCATTTACCTATAATTGTGTTTATCATTTAATTAATTTTAAATAAAGTACAAAGTAGACATGATTTTCTCTTTTTTTGATCTATCAAAAGCAGGATTATGACCATATTCCCAGGTGGTCATCAAAGTAGGATAATGCAAATAAAACCATTTACTTTACAAATAATTTTTTAGGGATCACAGACATCATGACATGATAACATTTTTTTAGTTTCACTCAAATATTAAACATTGAGAACTAAGGGTACCTTTGAAGGTCCTATTACAGACATATACCCACACATAAATACTTGGAAAAAACCTTTAAAACTTTAATGGGTTCTCTACTATTTTTCATTATTTAGTGGGAAATGTATGTGGTTGATTTTCATTATACTGCATCATGTTTGTGAATTTACTATAGAAAAAAATACAAAATGTTGGTGTACTCAAGTTTAGAGTTAGGTAGTAATTTCTCAGTCATGAAAACTTCTTTTGACTTTTTGATGCCCTTTTACTCTAAAGAACAAGCATGTGACCCTTTGTCCCAATTTATGCACTTTTTTAAAGATTCAGTGGCATTAGCCTGCCACACATCACCTACTGGAGTTCAGGGATTTTCTTTTTTTCAACTACATTTTTAAAAGCAAATTAAAAATAATTTGTTTTGTGTGTATAACTTTTTTTCCAGTTCAGCTTGGGTATTTAGAGTATGGGCAGGCACTCTAAGAAAAACTTAAAAAAAAACAAAACTAATGTGTGTAATGCTCTTTACTCACATGCCTTAATTTTGTCTCATACTAATTTTGATGTTCTTTTAAGTAACTTGGAAAGATACCCCATATGTCTGAAATGACCAAACACCATCCAAACCATTTGTTGGTGAATCTGGCCTTTGTATTGCATGGAGTCGCTCTGGGCCTTCTTAATTACTTCCTGGAGGTTGTGGGGAGCAAATTGGTCCATCTTTGTTCTTTGTTCTCAAGGCTATTTTATGTTGCCTTAGGGCAACAGCTCGTTTCACAGGAGAAAGTATTTGAAGTGAGAGACAAAAGGACAAAAAATTAAAATAACTAGTCATAAGCCTTTCCCAAAAACACCAATTGTGGAAATTCTAAAATTTCTCAGATACAGTTTGCTATTTATTAGAAATTATACTTCTTTGTTTAAAGAGAGTGTATGTATATTCCAAAAGGAAGCCATTTCTAATGATCCTTAAAAGATTTTAGGTATCTTTGTAAAACATGAAGTATAATTAGCATATATTATTATATTAGTTTCAGGTATACAAGGTAACAACTGGACGTTTGTACACTTTGCAAAATGATCACCACAGTAAATCAAGTTACCATATAAGGATATAAAAGTTTTTTTCTTATGATCAAAACTTTTAAAATTTACTCTTGGCAACTTTTAAATTTGCAATGATGTTATTGGCTATAGTCACCATGCTGTGCATTACATACATTACATCTCCATGACTTATTATTTATATAGCTGGAAGTTTGTACCCCTTGATCCCCATCGCACATTTTGCCTACTCTCCACAGCCTCCCCTCTGGCAACTACCAGTGTGGTCTCTGTATCTATGAATTTAGTTTGGTTTTGTTCTGTTTGCTAGTTTTTTTAGACTCCACATACAAGATTCCATCTTTCTGTCAGACTTATTTCACTTAACATAATACCATCTAGGTCCATCTATATTGTTGCAAATGGCAAGATTTTATTCATTTTTATGGCTGAGTAGTAGTATTTTGTACCACATCTTTATCCATTCATCCGTTGATGGATACTTAGGTTGTTTCCATATCTTCACTATCATAAATAATGCTACACATAGGACTGCACATATCTTTTCAAATTAGTGTTTTCATTTTCTTTGGATAAATATCCGGAAGTGGAATTACTGGATTTTCGTTCATTTTTACCTTTTTTAGAGAACCCCATACTGTTTTGCATGGTGGCTGCAGAAATTTACATTTCTATTAATAGTACATGAGGATTCATTTTTTTCCACATTTTCACCAACAGTTATTATTTTTTGTTTTTGATAATAGCCAATCTGACAGGTGTGAGGTGATATCTCATTATGAGTAGTGATGTTGAGCATCTGTTCATGTGTCTGTTGGCCATCTGTATGTCTTCTTCAGAAATATGTATATTCAGATTCTCTGTCCATTTTCTAATTGGATTATTTTTATATTGTTATTGAGCCATATGAGTTCTTTATATTTTGGATACTAACCTTTATTAAATATGTGATTTGCAAATATCTTCTCCCATTCAATAGATTGTCTTTTAATTTTGTTAACTTTTTTTTTTCTGTATAGAAGTTTGTAGTTTGATGTAGTTCCATTTGTTTATTTTTGGTTTTGTTGCCATTGTCTTTGGAGTCCAATCCAAAAAAATATCACCAAGAGCAGTGTTACAGGGCTCACTGCCTGTATTTTTTTGTAGGATTTTTATGGTTTCTGATCTTACATTCAAGTCTTTAGTCCATTTTTAGTTAATTTTTGTATATGGTATGATAGTGGTCCAGTTTCATTCTTTTGCATGTGGTTGTCCAGTTTTCCCATCACCGTTTATTAAAAAGCCCCCCTTACTCCCATTGTATATTCTTGCCTCTGTCATCATAAACTGATTGACCATATATATTTGGGTTTATTTCTGAGCTCTCTATCTGTTCCATTGACTTATGTGTCTGTTTTTATGTCATTTACTATTCTGTTTTGATTAATATAGTTTGAAATTAGGAAATGTAATACCTTCAATTTTGTTCTTTCTCAGGATTACTTTGCCTATTTGGGATTTTTCTGTTAGTTAGTTTATAAAGATGTAAAAGATTTTTGTATATTAGTTGTGTACCCTCCAGCTTCACTGAATTTGTTTATTATAGTGTTTTTTTGTGGAGTGTTTAGAACTTTCTATATATAAAATCATGTCCACAAATAGTGATAGTTTTACTTCTTCCTTTCTAAATTCAAGTGCCTTTTATTTATTTTCCCTGCTTAATTGGTCTTGTTAGGACTCCAGTACTGTGTTGAATAAAAGTGGTGAGTAGGCACCTTTGTCTGGCTCTTGATCTTAAAGGAAAACCTTTCAGCTTTTTTGCTGTTGAGTGTGATGTTAGCTATGGCCTTGTCACATAGGGCATTTATTATGATACGTTATGTTCTGTTTATATCCACTTTGTCAAGAGTTCTTTTCCTAAATTGATGTTGAATTTTGTCAAATGCCTTTTTTATATCTGTTGAAATGATCATATGATTTTTATCCTTAATTTATCCTAAATTTATTTTGTTAATGTAGCATATCACACTGATTTGGTCTGTAATGTGTGTGCGTGTGTGATGTCCTTCTCTGGTTTTGTTAGCAGCGTAATGCTGGCTTCATAAAATGAATTTAGAAACATTTCCTTCTCTTCAGTTTTTTAGGAAGAGTTTGAAAAGGGTAAGTATCAAATCTTCTTTGAATGTTTGGTAGAATTCACTGGTGAAGATGTCTAGTCCTGGGCTTTTGTTCATTGGGAGTTTTTTACTACTGATTCTCTGTTCTTACTAGTAATCAGTCTATTCAGATTCTTTATTTCTTCCTGATTCCATCTTTGAAGATTGTATATTTCTAGGAATTTTTCCAGGTCTTCTAAGTTGTTCAGTTTTTTGGTATATAATTATTCATAATAGTCTCTTACGATTCTTTGTATTTTGGTCACATCAATAGTAATTTCTCCTCTTTCATTTCTGATTTTCTGAGCCCTCTCTTATTTTTTTTTTAAGATTTTATTTTTAAGTAATCTCTACATTCACTCTGAGGCTCAAACTTACAACCTCAATATCAAGAGTTATACGCTCTAGCAAATGAGCCAGCCAGATGCCCCAGCCCTCTCTTAAGGGTTTACCAATTTCATCATTTCAAAGAACCAGCTCTTAGTTTCACAGATCTTTTCTGTTGTATTTTCTAGTCTCTATTTCATTTATTTTTGCTGTGATCTATATTATTTCATTTTACTAACTTTGGCCTTTATTCATTATTTATTTATTTATTTATTTATTTTTATTTATTTGACAGAGATCACAAGAAGCAGAGAGGCAGGCAGAGAGAGGAGGAAACCAGGCTTCCCACTGAGCAAGGAGCCCAATGTGAGGCTTGATCTCAGGACAGTGAGATCATGACCCAAACTGAAGACAGACACTTAGCCGTCAGAGCCACCCAGGTGCCCCTTTGGCCTTTATTCTTTTTCTAGTTCCTTTAGGCAAAGTTAGATATTTATATGCGATTATTCTTGTTTCTGGAGGTAAGCCTGTATGATTATAAACTTCCCTGTTAAAGCTGCTTTTGCTGCATCCCATAGATTTTAGTATGTTGATTTCCATTTTCATTTGTCTCCAAGTGTTTTTTTATTTCTTGATTTCTTTGTTGTCCTTTGGTTGTTAAATAACATGTTTAATCTCCATATATTTGTGGTTTTTCCAGTTTTCTTCTTATAATTATTTCTAGATTTAAACCATTATGGTTCAAATCGATGTAATTTCTGGGGCACCTGGGTCGCTTAGTCAGTTAAGCATCTGCCTTTGGCTCAGGTCATGATCCCAGAGTCCTGGGATCAAGCCCTACATTGGGCTCCCTGCTCAGCGAGAAGCCTACTTCTCTCTTTCCCTCTGCTGCTCCCCCTGCTTGTGCTTTCTCTCTGGCTCTCTCTCTCCAATAAATAAAATCTTTAAAAAAAAAATTGATGAGATTTCAAGCTTTTTAAACTTACTGAGACTTGTTTTGTGGCCAGCATATCTATTCTGGAGAATGCTCTATGACATTTGAGAAAAATGTGTATTCTGCTGCTTGGCACCTTTTTTTTTTTTTTTTTAATTTTAAGTCCATATTGTAGGGCTAACAAGAATGATTGAGATGGGGTCTGTATATGAGCCAACCAGAGACTAGGCTACCCTCCCAAGTCAGTAATATGCTTTTTTTTCTTAAGATTTCATTTATTTATTTATTTATTTTAAAGAGACAGCACTAGTGGGGGTAGGAAGGGCACAGCAGGGTAAAGGGAGAGAGTCTCAAGCATATCATGCTGAGTGTGAAGCAAGGTGCAGGTCTCGATCCCATGACCATGAGACCACAACCTGAGCCAAAACTGTGGATGCTTAGCGAATTGTGCTGCCTAGGCACCCCCCAGGAATATGGTTAATTCTTTCTTTCTGGGTTATTTATTTATTTATTTATTATGGTCAGTTAGCCAACATACAGTAATTTGGTTTTAAATGTTTAACTCTAGGAGGTAAGATGGGGCCTGATTTATATTATTTGTCTATCTGCATGGTATAAATATTTCTACCATACAGATATAATAGATGCAAAAAATGTCAAGAATACAAAGAAGGATAAAATGTAAAATAATTAGGGAGTGATGAGTTATTACCTTCAATATTATTGTTTTTAATATATAAGGGTTCATTATAGTTCATGTAATTTAATCTTTAGTGATGGCTATTTAACAGGTGGTTCACTGCTACTTAACACTTGGTTTGCCTACCCTAGCACATCATTGTTCTTCATCTTTAAGAGCTGCTTTTAAGGGGTGCCTGGGTGGCTCAGTGGGTTAAAGCCTCTGCCTTTGGCTCAGGTCATGATCCCAGGGTCCTGGCATTGAGCCCCGCATCGGGCTTTCTGCTTAGCAGGGAACCTGCTTCCTCCTTTCTCTCTCTCTCTCTCTCTTTCTCTCTCTCTGCCTGCCTCTCTGCCTACTTGTGATCTCTGTCTGTCAAATAAATAAATAAAATCTTTAAAGAAAAAAAAAAGCTGCTTTTAAGCTTGCTCTTCCCTGGAAATAGAGATACTGATAAAGAAGCACAGGGCATTGGTCCAGCCAATCTCTAGGAAATCCTTCATCCCAGGCTGGTTTTTTTATTGATGTGAAGACTGAGTACAACTGGGGTAGAACAAGAGTCAAATTACTAGTGATCCATGATCAAATTTGGTTTAGTAAATAATACTATAACTGATACTCCCAGTATCTTTCCAAATGAATTGTGAAGTTTAAAAGGTATTTGAGAGCTGACATCCATCTCTAAATAGTCTTCTTCACATGTAGTTATTTTTAAATCTCACTATTTGTTTTAAAGAATACTAGGAGAAAGATTTTATAGTCTCCTAATAAGTTTCACAGTTGTTCAGGGCCAGATCATATCACTGATGTCCCTTCAGAGGTTGGTCCAGGACCAAAACGATCTGTAAGGATGAATTGGATATGACTTTTCCTCTGATGTTTGCCATATCATTTGTCTAATGGGATTATAAATTTCTTGGCCTGTCTCAGAAATAGATGCTATTATCCAACTTTATCAAACATGCTTCTTTTTAAGGAATTAAAAAAGGAAATGAATATAGCTGGCCAGCCAAGAAACAAGAAACCACCCTTATAATTCTTGAACACAAAAGTCTAAATTATAAACCTGATAAAACTGTTGTTTTTTTTTTTTTTTTTTTTTTGAACCTGATTGGAATAAAATAGAAAACATTTTCAGCCAATATGGCATCATTTGTAAGAGCAGTTAAAATGTGACAGATGGTAGGACTGTATCTTAAAATCACACATAAACTCATTTTCAGGATATGCTTTCTGAATATTTTCCATATACCAAGAGAAAAATGTACTGCATTATGAAATGTCCCACGGCATTGAATTTAAATATACTTATCTCAGCTTAATTAAAAATATATATATTTGTGAGAGATGGAAGTCAGATAACATGGCTACCTTTAGAAATATTTGTTGAATCTCAAAGGCAATGATTGCTGTTAACCAAGATAGGCAACTTACAACCCTTAGAGCCAAATCCAAGGCCTGATTTTTACAGCCCTTGAGCTAAGGATGTCCTTTTACATTTTTTAATGATGTAAAAATGGATAGGAATATGCAACAGAGGGTGTTTATGGCCTGCAAAGCCTAAAATTATTAATTCTCTGACCCTTTACAGAAAAATTTGATCCAAAAGGTCAAAAACTGACAGCCTGTGGGCTGCATGTGACCTGCAAGGTATGTTTTATTTTGCCCAACCTGTATTTTATTTTATTTTATTTAAAGATTTTATTTATTTATTTGAAGAGGGAGAGAGATCACAAGTAGGCAGAGAGAGGGGAGGAATCAGGCTCCCCACCGAGCAGAGAGCCCAATGCGGGGCCGATCCCAGAACCCCGGGATCATGACCTGAGCCGAAGGCAGAGGCCTAACCCACTGAGCCACCCAGGCACCCCCTGTATTTTATTTTTTAACTTAGATTACTTGCCAACATATTCCCATGGAAAATGTCACTTGCAAATTGAGATTTTTGAGCTTCTTTTGGAAACTGGATGATTTAGTAGTCTTAAATCCTTGTTACACATGGCAGCAAATCAACTAGAGGTAGTAGGACTAACTCAATGGTAATGAGTTCTTTTCTTGGAGGAATGCCAGCATATAGCTTGCTTGCTTGCTTTTCTTTTTTCATTAAGACTTCTTTATTTAATAGAGAAAGAGAAAGCACATGCATGTGCACACACAAGCAGGGGGAGCAGCAGAGGCCAAGGGAGAGAATCTTAAACACTCCCCACTGAGTAAGGAACCTGAGGCAGGGCTGGTTCCAGGACCCTAAGATCATGACCTGAGTGAGCTGAAATCAAGAATCAGATGCTTAACTGACTGAGTCATCCAGGCGCCCCACAGCTTCCTTCTTTAAGTCACAATTTTATATCAGTTTGACAAACTGACCTGAGATCAAACTTCAGTTTCAACTTTTCAAACTGCAGAACAAAAATCCTGGTGCTATTTTTTTAAATTGTATTGTATTAGTTTATAAATTAACATAGAGAGATTTGATATCTTTATGATGATGAAGCATCCTATTCAAGAACCAAGAGCAAGTGATACCTTTCCACTTGCTCAAGCATACCTTTGTGTTTTTCTAAAGATTGCATAATTTTCTTCGCATGGATTTTTCACATTTCTTAATTGTATTCTTTTTTCCCCCAGTTTCGGTTTTCCAGTTTTTTTCTTTTTCTTCTCCTTCTTCTCCTTCTTCTTCTCCTTCCTCTTCTTCTTCTTCTTCTTCTTCTTCTTCTTCTTTTTTTTTTGAGAGAAAGAGAAAGAACATGAGTGGGAGGAGAGGCAGAGGGAGTGGTAGAAGCAGACTCCCCACTGAGCAGGGAGCCTGATGTGGGATTTGATCCCAGGACCTTGGGTTCACAACCCGAGCTAAAGTCAGACACCCAACCAACTGAGCCACCCAGGCACCCCTATTTTTTTTTTTTAATTGGAATAGAGTTGACATACAATGTTATATTAGTTTCAGGTATACAACATAGTGATTCAGCAATTTTATACATTAGTGCTCAGTGCCAACATTTTTTAATTTTTTGTCTTTTTGATACTATCCCTTTTGATTGGTGTGAGGATATTTAATTGTGGTTTGGTTTGCATTTCCCCTGCTGATTAGTGATGTTGAGCATAAGCAAAGTCATCATCTGTCACCATGTAACATTATTACAATATTATTGACTATATTCCTTATGCTATACTTTTCATCTCCATGACTTGTATATTTTATAACTGGAAGTTTGTACCTCTTAATCCCTTTCACTGACTTTGTCCGCCACCCCCCCACCATTGTTCTGGCAATCACCAGTTTACTGTCTGTATTTAGGAGACTGTTTTTTTGTTTGTTCATTTGTTTTGTTTTTGAAATTCCACATATAAGTGAAATCATATGGTTTCTGCCTTTTTCTATCTAACTTACTTCCCTTGGAATAATGCCCTCTAGGTCTATCCATGTTATAGGAAATGGCAAGATTTCATTCTTTTTTGTGGCTGAGTAATATTTCATGGTGTGTTTATATACATCTTTATCCATTCATCAGTGGACATTGGGTTTCTTCCATATTTTGACTATTGTAAGTAATGCTGCAGTAAAACAGGATGGCATATAACTTTTCAAATTAGTGTTTCATTCTTTTGGGGTAAATACCTAGCAATGGAATTCCTGGATTGTATGCTATTTCTATTTTTTTTAGTTTTATTTATTTAAGTAATCTCTATACCCATCGTGGAGCTTGAACTCACAGCCCTGAGATCAAGATTTGCATGCGCTCTCTCTCTTTTTTTTTTTTTTTTAAGATTTTATTTATTTATTTGACAGAGAAAGAGGCAGGGAGAGAGGGACACAACCAAGGGGAAGTGGGAGAAGAAGAAGTAGGCTTCCCGCCAAGCAGAGAGACCAGCATGGGTCTCGATCCCAGAACCCTGGGATCATGACCTGAGCCAAAGGCAGACGCTTAACAACTGAGCCACCCAGGTGCCCTTAGAGTTGAATGCTCTTAAAAAAATATGGAAGAAGAGGGGTTTCATGCTCTTCTGACTGAGGATCCTCCACACTATTTTCTTTTCTTTTTCTTTTTTTTTTTTTTTTTCAGATTCTATTTATTTGTCAGAGAGAGAGATCACAAGTAGGCAAAAAGAGAGGGGGAAGCAGGCACCCTGCTGAGCAGAAAGCCCGATGCGGGCCTCAATCCCAGGACCCTGAGATCATGCATGACCTGAACTGAAGGCAGAGACTTAACACACTGAGCCACCCAGGTGCCCCCCACACTGTTTTCTACAGTAGCTATCTACATTCCCATCAACAGTGCACAAGTGGTCTCTATTCTCCACATCATTGCCAATATTTTTTATTTCTTATCTTTTTGATACTAGCTCTTTTGATTGGTGATATCTAATTGTGGTTTTGGTTTGCATTTCTCCTGATGATTAGTGATGTTGAGCATCTTTTCTTGTGTCTGCTGGCCATCTGTATATCCTTTTTAGAAAAATGTTCAGGTCCTCAGCCCATCTTTTAATTGGAGTGTTTGGTTTTTTGGTGTTGAGTCATACAAGTTCTTTCGGATATAAATCCTTTTGGGGTTAATTTTGAATACTAACCCTTTATTAGATATATCTTTTGCAAATATCTTCTCCCATTCAGTGGCTTGCTTTTCTTTTTTGTTGATGGTTTCCTTTACCATGCTAAAGCTTTGTATTTTGATGTATTCCCAGTAGTTTATTTTTGCTTTTATTTCTCTTGCTTGAGGATAGGTATACATAAATATACTGCTAAAGTTAACGTTCAAGAGATTACTGCCTATCTTTTCTTTTAGGAGTTTTATGGTTTTAGGTCTCACATTTAGGCCTTTAAATTTTGGTTTATTTTGTATATGCTGTAAGAAAGTGGTCAGTTTCACTCCTTTGCTTGTAGCTGTCCATTTTTCTCTATACCACTTACTAAAAAGACGTCTTTTCCCTGTTGTTTAGTCTTGCCTCCTTTGTCATAGATTAATAGACTATACAACACAAGGTTTGTTTCTGAGTTCCCTGTCTTGTTCCATTTAACTATGTGTTTATATTTTTGTGCCAGTACCTTACTGTTTTGATTACCATAGCTTTGTGGTATATCTTGAAATCTAAGATTACAATACCTCCAACTTTGTTCTTGCTCAAGATTGCTTTGGCCAGTTAAGGCCTCTTGTGGTTCCGTACAAATTTTAGGATTATTTGTTCTTGTTCTGTGAAAAATGCTATCTGTATTTTGATAGGGATTACATTGCATCTGTACGTTGCCTTGGTTCTTATGGATGTTTTAACAATGTGTGGTTCTCCCAGTCTATGAACATGGTGTATTTTTCCATTTATTTGTATCACCTTCAGTTTCTTTTACCAGTGTTTTATAGTTTTCAAGGTATAAGCCTTTCACCTCCTTGGTTAAATTTATTCCTAAATACTCTATTCTTTTTGGTACAATTGTACATAGGATTGTTTTCTTAATTTCTTTTTCTGCTATTTCATTATTTATAGAAATGCAACAGATTACTGTGTATTAGTTTTGTATTTTGCAGTTTTACTGAATTCATTTATTCTTATAGTTTGTGTGTGTGTGTGTGTTTTCTGTATGTAGTATCATGTCATCTGCAAATAGTAAATGTTGTACTTCATCTTTGGATGGCTTTTATTTCTTTCTCTTGTCTGATTGCTGCAGCCAGGACTTCCAAAACTGTGTTGAATAAAATAGGTGACAGTGGATGTGTTCATCTTATTCCTGACTTTAGAGGAAAAGATTTTCTCTTTCCACCATTGTGGGTTTTTCCTTTATGGCCTTTATTCTATTGAGATAAGTTCCTTCTAAAACCGCTTTGTTGAGAGAGTTTTATCATGCATGGATGTTTTATTTTATCACATGCTTTTTCTGCATCTATTGAGATTGTCATAGTTTTTATCCTTTCTCTTATTAAGGTAAGGTATCACATTGATTGATTGGTGAACATTGAAGTGTCCTTGTATCCCAGGAATAAGTCCCACCTAATCTTGGTAATTGATAGTTTTAATTTGGTTTGTTAATTAGCTAATTGCTAATATTTTGTTGAGGATTTTTACATGTGTTCATCAGGGATATTGACCTGCAGTTTGGGTTTGATTTGGTTTGGTTTGGTTTTGGGTCTGTACTGCTTTTGTCTGGTTTTGGTATCAGGGTAATTCTGGCCTTGTAGAATGAATTTGGAAATGTTGCTTCCTCTTCTATTGTTTTGGAATAGTTTGAGGAGAATAGTATTAACTCTTCTTTAAATGTCCTGTGAAACCATCCTGTCCAGGACTTTTGTTTTTTGGGAGTTTTTGATTACCAGTTTACTTTTGTTACCAGTAATTGGTCTGTTTAAATTGTCTATTTCTTCTTGACTCATTTCTGGAAGATTTTATGTTTCTAGGAATTTATCCATTACTTCTAGGTTGTCCAGTTTGCTGGCATATAATTTCTCATAATATTCTCTTATATTTCTTGGTGCCAGTTGTTATTTCTTCTTCATTTCTGATTATGTTTGAGTCCTCTTTTTTTCTTAATGAATCTGGCTAAAGGCTTATCCATTTTGTTTATGTTTTCAAAGAACCAGCTCTTAGTTTCTTTGATTCCTTTTATTTTTTTTTTTTTTCATTTTAAGTTTCATGTGTTTCTGTTCCAATCTTTATTTTTCGCTTTATTCCACTAATTTTTGACTTTGTTCTTTTTCTAATTCCTTTAGGTGTATGGTTAGATTTCTTGAGATATTTCTTGTTTCTTGAGGTAGGCCTCTATCACTATAAACTTCTCTTTTAGAACTGCTTTAGTTGTGTCTCAAAGATTTTGTATTGTTGTGTTTTTGTTTTCATTTGTCACCATTTTCTTTTTATTGTCTCTTTGATTTCTTTGTTGACCCATTGGTTATCTTGTCTGTAGCATTGTTTAACCTCCAAGTGTTTGTGGGTTTTTTTTTTTAATTTTCTTTTTCTTGTAATTGATTTTTAGTTCCATACGGTTGTGTTCAGAAAAAATGCTTAGTGTAATTTCAGTCTTCTTAAATTTATTTAGACTTGTTTTATGGCCTAAGATCTGATCTCTGCTGGAGAATGTTTCATGTGCATTTGAAAAGAATGTGTATTCTGCTCTTTAGGGTGAAATGTTCTGTATATACTTGTTAGGTTCACATGGTCTTACCTGTCATTCAAAGCCATTGCGTCTTTGTTGAATTTCTAGTTAGATAATCTAGTCATTGATGTAAGTTGGATGTTAAAGTCACCTACAGTTGTAATACTGTCAGTTTTTCCCTTTATGTCTGTTAATATTTACTTTATGTATTTAGGTGGTCCTATGTTGGACCCATAGATATTTAAAATTGTTATATCCTTTTGTTGGATTGATCATTATGTAATGATGACATATGTCATTATGTAATTCCCTTTTTTGTCTCTTTCTGTAGTCTTTCTTTTAAAGTCTATTTTGTCTGATTAAAGTACTTCTACCGTTGCTCTTTGTTTTTTGGGTTTTGTTTTGTTTTGTTTTGCTTTTGCTTGCAGGGAATATCTTTCCATCCTTTCATTTTCAGTCTGTATATATATTTAGATCTGAAAGGAGTCTCTTGTAGGCAGCATATATGAGAGTCTTCTTTTTTTATCCATTTAGTCACCCTATGTCTTTTGATTAGAACATTTAGTCCATTTATATTTAAATGATAGGTGTGTACTCTGCCATTTTGTTCATTGTTTTCTGGCTGTTGTAGTTTTTCTCTGTTCCTTTTTTCTCTTACTCTTTCCCTTGTGATGTGATGGATTTCTTCAGTGTAATGCTTAGTTTCCTCTCTATTTTGTGTGTATGTATTATAGGTTTTTGATTTGTAGTTACAAATAGATTCATAGATAATATCCTATAGGTATAGCAGTTGATATTAAGTTGATGGTCACTTAAGTTCAAATACATTCTAAAAGTACTAAATTTTTACTCCTTCCTGTGTGTTTTATGTATATGATGTCATAGTTCACATATTTTTATTCTGTGTAATCCTTGACTAATTTTTGTAAATATGTTTTCCTACTTTTGTATTTTGACCTCCATACTAGCTTTTTAAAATCTATTATTTTGCTATATATTTGCTTCTAACTATGAAATTTTTTCTTTTCATAATTTTCTCTAGTTATTGTCATTTCTTTTCCCTTAAAGAATTCCCCTTAACATTTCTTTCTTTTTTTTTTTTTTAAAGACTTATTTATATATACTTAAAATTTTGTTTGTCTGTAAGACTTCTCCTTGAATTCTGTATGATAATCTTGCTAGGTGGAGTATACTTGGTTATAGATTTTTTCCTTTCAGCAGTTTAATACATCATGCCATTCCCTTTTGCCTGGAAATTTTTGCTGAAAAATCAGTTGATAGTTTTTTTTTATTTCCTTTGTATGTAACTATTTTCTTTTTTCTTGCTGTTTTTGAGATACTCCTTTTATCATTACTTTTTGCCATTTTAATGTCCTTGAATTCAACTTGTGCTCTCTCTGTGCTTCCTAGATGTCTGTTTCCTTCCCCAGATTAGGGGAGTTTTCAGCTATTATTTCTTCAGATAAATCATCTGCCCCCTTCTCTCTCTTTTCTCCTTCTGGGATCCCTATTGTGCAAATGATATTATGGTTGATCGTGTTGTAGAGTTCCCTTAACATATTCTCATTTTATATTATTCTTTTTTTCTTTTTGCTCTTCAACTTAGTTGCTTTCTAGTATCCTGTCTTCCAGATCACTGATCTATTCTGCATCTTCTAATCTGCTGTTGATTTCCTCTAGTATATTTTTCATTTTGGTTATTGTATTCTTTCAGCTCTTAGATTTTAAATATATTTTCTATCTCTTTGTTGAAGTTTTTAAGTATATTCCTAAGTATTTTATCCTTTTTGTTGTCATTGCATATGGAGTCTTCCCTTCCATCTTATTTTCTAACTGGTTATTATGTATCCAAAGGCTATTAGTTTCGCATATTACAGTTGGTCCTTAAACAACACAGAAGTTAGAGATGCCAACCCCCACACAGTCAAAAATCCACATACAACTTTTGACTCTACAAAAACTTAGCTACTAATAGCTTCCTGTTGCCTGGAAAACACTGATAACACAAATAGTCAATTAACACATTTTCTATGTCATACATATTCTATACTGCGTCCTACAATAAAGTAAGCTGGAGAAAAGAAAATGTTATTAAGAATATCATAAAGATGATAAACTATCATAAAAAATCAAAAGAAATCATAAAAAACATAAAAAATGTTATTAAGAATATCATAAAAATGTTATTAAGAATATCATAAAGAATATAATAAAATCATTAAGAATATCATAAAAATATCAAAAAAAATATCACCCACTGGGTGGCTCAGTGGATTAAAGCATCTGCCTTCGGCTCAGGTCCTGGGATTGAGTCCCACATCAGGCTCTCTGCTCTGTGGGGAGCCTGCTTCCTCCTCTCTCTCTCTGCCTGCCTCTCTGCCTACTTGTGATCTGTCGAATAAATAAATCTTTAAAAAAATATATCATAAAGAAGTGAAAACACATTTATAGTATTATACTGTATTTGTTGAAAAACATCCACATATTAGGGGACCTGCACAGTTCAAACCTATGTTGACAAAGGTCAACTGTAATTTACATCTTGCTGTCTTCTTTTTTTGAATTTGTTTATGATTAATTCTCTGAAGTTTTCCAGGTATCCTATCATATCATGTTCAAATAGACATAGTTTTGATTCTTTTTTTCTGCTTCTTATTCTACTACTTGTTTTATCTAATTGCATTGGCTAATACCATTCATAAAACTGTGGTGGAGATTGATGACATCTTTTTTGTTTTTTTGTTTTTGACCTTAGCAGGAATGCCATTTGTATTTCTATATAATTAAAATGCTGGCTTTTTATAATTTTATAGTATATAATTTATAATGTTAAGTACTCATCTAGTCCTATTTTCTCAAATATTTGTATAAGGAAAGGTTGTTGAATTTGTCAAAGTCTTTTTCCCCATCTATAGAGATAAGTATATGATATTTCTCCTTAAGATTATTAATAAGGTGAATGATATTAATACATTTTCTAATGCTCAACCTTCTTGGCATAAAACCTACTTGGTTATGCTGAACTATTTTCTTAATGTGATGTTAAAATCTATTTGTTAACATTTCCTTTAGAATTTTTTTATCACTTTTTATGTGAGACAGATCTTTAGTTTTTTCTTTATGTGCTACCTTTACAGATTTAGATAAAAGATGTGGATGTTTTCCTTCATTCTATTTGCTCTGAAACAATTTATGTTTGTAATATTGGGACTCTCTGGTCTCTAAAGATAGTCAATTATAATTTTTTTAAAGATTAATTTATTTATTTTAGAGAGCATGTGCATGTGAGTCGGGGGAAGGTCGAGGGAGAGAATCTTCAGGAAGATTCCCCACTGAGTGTGGATCCTGACACAGGACTCCATCCCACAACCCATGAGATTATGACCTGAGCCAAAACTGAGTCAGATGCTCAACAACTGAGCCACCGCGATGCCCTTACTCGATTAAAATTTTAAATGAGCAAAAACAAAAATTAGACCATTCAGTACATATAGATCAACAATATTTTGTTTTTCATTTAAAAGTTCGTGATGTTTGTTTTCAAAAAGTTTGTTTTACTTGCTATGTAGTATTTCTTTATTAAGCTATACTGAAATTGAGGGGCACCTGGGTGGCTCAGTCAGTTAAGTGTCTGCCTTCAGCTCATTCAAGGTCCCAGGATCCTGGGATCAAGTCCCACACTAGGCTCATTGCTCAGTGGGGAGTCTGTCTCTCCCTCTCCCTCTGCCTTCCACTTCCCCTGCTTGTTCTATCTCTCTGTGTCAAATAAATAAATAAAATCTTAAAAAAAAAAAAAAAGATATACTGAAGCTGACATACATTTCTCAATTTTTCTGTTTAATGCTGTTTCCAATAATATTTTCAGAAAACATTTCCAAACATATCTATTTGCACATTTGTGGGAGTTTTGAGGATGAATCCCTTGGGAAGAAAGAGAGGGAGGGAGGGCGGAAGGAAGGGAGGGAAGAAAGGAAAGAAAGAAGGGAAAACTCCCTACTCATGAAGAACTGATCCTCTAAAAAGAATGAAAAATATAAGACAGTCGAATTTTATAGAAAAGAAGAGGAAGGGTAGTAGCTTTGAGGACTTTTTTAACTGCTTTTTCCATGGGTTTTTAGAAATGAACTCTAAGTAATTTTTTATTAAACAGATCTGTATAAAATGAGCTGGGAATCTATTATCAAAAACAGATTTGTAAAATCTGTTAGAACCTATTAATAAAAAGAAAGCTTGTAATTACTGTTCACATGTCTTTAGGTTAAAGATTGGCTTTCGAAAGGCAAAGGCTAAATGCTTTCTAAACATCTCTAAAATACAACTTACCAATTTGGAGACTGGATTTGCTGCAGAAAGGGTGAGTTATTTTGCAAGCCTGAACTTGGAAGGCATCGTGTTTCTCATAACATTTTGAAAAGTCGCTATGGGAACTTTTACACATTTAAATTGAACAGATGTGTAATTTTCTTTCTGTCCAGTTGTGGTTGTTACCATGCTTAAGTAAATGTACTTCTTGCTTACATGTGTTTCCTGTGTTATATGAGCTCTGGGGACCCACACCTGACTGAGTTTAACTTGCTTAGCAATTTCTATCTGAGCAGAATTGGTTTGATTCTTAGGTTAAAGGGAACAAATATTTTGCTATAAGTCCCCTAATAAAATCAGTTTGTTATGAGATTGAAATGGCCTGTTTGTTTGCTTATTTGTTTGTTTTTAACAGAAAAAAATGTACTCTTTAACGATTCCATTCATGGATCCAGAAGGATAACTTCTTTTTTAGAACAGTGTCAGCATTTGACAATAGCACAACTTCAGGGAATAAAGTATCACAATATCAAAATTATTTTGCATAACCATAACTGAAAGTATCTAAGAGGTTGCTTAAGTTTTCTCACGTGTGAACAGAATAGCAGCAGTGACAGCCACGTTATAGTGCAATGTTATAATAAGATCACTTTAAGAGTAAGGTGTAATGTTGGAACTAGATATATTTGGAAGTATTGGACGACCTTCTCTGGTACTAGACAAAAGCTCCAAGATAACATGTTGATTTTTCCTTTCTACAGGCCCAGAGCACTCACACAGAATTTGACACAAAAGACTTGCAACTTCATCATCTCTTGCCCCAAATAGACACAGAGTATTGCTTATCAATGCTTTTACTCAAACTTATAATTGGCCTTATTCTAGAAGGCACCTGTTGCTTTCAGTCAGCCCTTCTCAGTCCCTACAACTATTTCAGACATTTGCCACCCCAGCCTCTCTACTCAACATCACTTTACTCGATTTTATCCATTTAAAAAAACAAAAACAAAAACAGGGTGCCTCAGTGGCTCAGTTGGTTAAGAGACTGCCTTCGGCTCAGGTCATGATACAGGAGTATGAGCATCGAGTCCCGCATCGGGCTCCCAGCTCCATGGGGAGTCTGCTTTTCCCTCTGACCTTCTCCACTCTCATGCTCTCTCACTCTCTCTCTCTCAAATAAATAAATAAAATTTAAAAACAATTAATAAACGAACAAACTTAAATTTGAGCCCTTTTTTTAAAAAAAAAATTATTTATTTATTTGACAGACAGAGATCATAAGTAGGCAGAGAGGCAGGCAGAGAGAAGGGGGAAGCAGGCTCCCTGCTGAGCAGAGAGCCCGATGTGGGGCTTGATCCCAGGACCCTGAGATCATGACCTGAGCTGAAGGCAGAGGCTTAACCCAGTAAGCCACCCAGGTGCCCCGAATTTGAGCCCTTTAAGCATAATTTCAGCTCTCTGACCAACCTACCCCCGGTTATTTTCACACCCGTACTTCCTATGTAAGCCATCGTCTCTGCTGTTGCCCATGATCCAGCTCCTTCCTGGTGGTTCAAAGACCTACCTTCATTTTCCCTCTTCCTCTTCCCATGAATCTATTCCCTCTTTTTCTCTACTGGCTGATCTTTCCTAACACATCTCTCCAGAGTTTCATCAAACTGTATTCCTGTATTACTATTCCTTCTTATATTCTGATGCCCTAGGACTTAGCTATGTTGTTCAAGGTATTCCTTGAACATATTATTCGCATTCATCCAACATACCTTTTTTCCACTCATTAAATCATTTGAACATTTATTTTAAGTACTCTTATTTGCCAGGCATTGTATTAGATGATGATATAAAGATAAATGAGCCCTATAGTTTATTTGCCTCAAAGAATTCTAATCGAGTGAGGTAAACACATAAACAGTCGATTATAAAGCTATGAAGAAAGCTTAAGGAGAGGAGTATACATGGTGTTACCTAAACCCACACTTTTTACATTTAGATCCATAGATACAAAGCTGACTCTGAGTCCACCTCTGGATATCACTGTCCCTAATCTGGATCCCAGTTCTTGATATTTGTTTGATAAATCCACACCAGGAAATAGCATTATATTTTAATAAGTAAACAGAATCATATTAAATAATAAGAATATATCAATGTAAATAATGTAATGGCATATCAGAATTTACTGGTTGTATGCTACCTTTTAATATATATACACACACATACACATTCCTGTGTTATGTGAGGATATATCTATATATGTATTGTAGATATACTATATGTATAATAATATATAATATTTTTATAATACATATTTGTAATTACTTGTATACGCACAAAAATATCTGGAAGAATTCACAGGATACTTGTGGTTAATTCTGTGAGAGGTAGAGATTTTTCCTCTGTTCCTTTTTATAGATTTGAACTATATATTGCTTGTTCAAAAAGTTAATTTATAACAGAAAAACCTAGATGTCTCCACACTATCTATTATTTTCCACTTAATAGCAAGAAGTAAATCTAGCTAGTTTTGTCTCAACCATTAGTATGGAAACTTTGCTCATCAGAGCCCCTCATCAGGCATAGTCTCTATCTAAACCCATGTCTCTAAGGTCTAGTCCCAAACATCTTTCATGAATCTTCTGAGACTGCCAGCTCCAGGTGACCTCTTTTAAGTCTCCATATAATGAATTCAGGTATGTCCATTCTTGTGGTACTGGTCTTCTGTTGTTATGCAAAGTTATCTAAATGTTCATGTTTGGATATCTAGCGACATCCTCCGCATAAAAAGCACTTCATATATTTTTTTAAGATTATTTATTTATTTATTTATTTATTTGACAGACAGAGATCACAGGAGGCAGAGAGGCAGACAGAGAGAGAAGAGGAAGCAGGCTCCCTGCCGAAGCAGAGAGCCCGATGTGGGGCTCGATCCCAGGACCCCGGGATCATGACCTGAGCTGAAAGCAGAGGCTTTAACCCACCGAGCCACCCAGGCACCCCGCACTTCATATGTTTTGAGCCATTAACTCAGTCAATTCCTTGAGGGGTATAGTTACTGCCTTAATTAAACTGTTACACGGAAAACTAAATGATAAGCTGCTGGAATTATTCCCTAAGTCCTTGGAGTACGGAATAGTGGATTTGGAGTCAAACAAACTTGGGTTCAAGGGCTGGCTCCAACTGGATGAATTTAGGAAGTTATTTAAAGTCCCTGAGCCTTTGTGCCCTCTTTCTTAAATGTGGTAAAAACAACTGACCTCATAGATGTTGAGTTTGGAGAATTGTGTGAAATAATGTAGACACAGAAATCAACACTGTGTTCAATCAAACGTATTTATATCATCCTGAGTATTTAGGAAGTTCTTGCTAGGAGAAAATAAAATACCCCTCAATGCAAATATAATGACAGAGGTCATTGTCACAGGTGCACTGTCTTCCAGTGCCCAGACTCCACCAGACCTCACTCTCTCCTTGGAGTCCTTACTGTTGCTGCTGGAGAAGCCTGTGTTTCCTGGCATTCTCTCTCCCCGACTTCACACCACCACCAACTCTCAACCAACTCTACAATCAGGGCATTCCCCACCCCTTCCAGGACAAGGGAAGATGAGTTACAGGAAATCCCAAGTAGGAAACAAGAAAGCATTTTCTTATTAAAAAGCATTGATATACATGGTGATTAGGGTCTTGAGTAAAATTACTTATGGGCAAATGGGCTTCTTTTGCCATATCGGGAAATCCAAACCACCCCATCTAAAATTGTTTCTATGGGAAACTATGTTCCACGTGCCTAACAACTGACTTAGAAATGAGCTATTGGAATGCAACTTGTTTGGGGACTCTCTGTAGGTCAACATTCATAACTCATTGTCAATGAAAACTGAAATGACATTTATTCTGCTATTACTGAAACACACTGCACATATGTTTCTATGACTGTTTCTTGAGGATACCAAGTATCTAATGTTATTTAGAACAGCAGCCCAAGAAACCCATCAGATTGAATTGATATTCTGGGTCTTAGTGATATTTAATCTACTAACTCCGGCAACTCAGATGTGCTTGTTAGGTATCTCTCAGACATTTTTAGAATTTAATATTTTAAAGGAAGGCAGAGAGAACCTTTCCTTTTGCAGCGCTCCCCTTGTGGTTGTATAAGCACGGCGCTGAAGCAAGGGTTCCCTCCCCCTTTCCCTCCTGGGAGGCTTCTCTGGCCATGTATGGTAACTGTCTCAGAGCAGTTCATGGGACTCAGGGGAGCAAGCTCAACCCTTATTAGGATCCAAGCTTACAAATTAAACAGCCCAGGGACTGAGATTAAGAACCCCCTGTGTGTAGAAGCTGGTAGATACTGTATGGAGCAACTAAACTGACTTTGGAATAAAGTTGTTGCGGGAGGAAGAGGCATGAGTAGAAATGATCTCTATGAGGTTGTTATTCTCACAAAAAACCAATTCCTGTCCTGTTTTGAATTCATCCTGTCCTAAGTCCCAAGAAAACATTTTTCTAACTCTCTTTTTTTTCCATCCGCGAAGAGTATCAGGTGTGTCTTTTCTTACCTTTTTCTTCTTTCTTTTATCTTCGTGTCTACATACAAAAGCAATTTCCATGTACTCTTTGCTACCAGGTTTATACTCAAGTCTCTGATTTACTCAGAGACTTTTAATTTAGTTTCTCTAAGAGGGATAAGAAAAAATCAGCAGTAGGCAGAACGTTAGTTCTCTTCCCACCCCTTTAACAAAGCCAGTTCTCAAAATGGGTAAGATAGAAACATTAAATGTGTCTTGATAAAAGTTGTGGAGATACCCAGAGTGTTTGGCTTGATCTAAGGGATGGTTGTAACTTTTTGAGAATTAGGAAATGAAGCCAGCTGAAACTTTTTCTCTACAGAGTAAGTTCTCTGAACACCTGAGATCTCCAGTCACTTGTGAAATGCCTCCTTCAAACCTATGACAAAGAGGAATGACGAGGTCCAAGTTCTGAAGGTAATCCTGGCACAGAAAAGGAATAGGTAGAAATAGGTACACACTGAGTGCTTTAATAAAGCTTTTCAGAGGGTGCTGGGGAGTCCGGGTAAAAGAATAATTGTCCAGGGGCATCTCAAAAGTCCTGATAGAAAAACAAATGGTTAATCAGGGCCAAGTCTTTAAGATAAGGTATTCTGGAGTGGGGCAGATGAATGCAAGAAAGGCCAGAGGTTCTGTGGGTGATGTTTATTATTATGTAATATTATGTCTATTATAAAATGCAGAGACAGTCATTTTAAAGGATAAGATAAATAGAAGTCCTAGGATTTTGTTTTTAAATTCTCATAATTTGCACTTTATTTTTTTTTAAAGATTTTATTTGTTTATTTAACAGAGAAAGAGATCACAAGTAGGCAGAGAGTCAGGCAGAGAGAGGGGGAAGCAGGCTTCCTGCTGAGCAGAGAACTGATGCGGGGTTCCATCCCAGGACCCTGAGATCGTGAGCTGAGCTGAAGGCAGAGGCTCAACCCACTGAGCCACCCAGGTGCCCCAGATTTTAAACATATTTTACAAGTTGAATAGGGAAGACTTGATGAGTGGTTGGATGAGTGGTTGGATGGCACAGAGGAGGGGGTGAGGGTGAGGAAGAAGACAATGTTAAAGGTGCCACCCAGTTTCTGGTCTGAGTAACTTCTCAAATGAGAGTGGCATTTTACCCTTTAAATGTAACCTGGTAAAAAAAAAAAAAACTCTGCCATTTAAATTTTGGAGGGGAAAAAAAAAGACAGGAAGAACTCTTACGGTCATTTCATCTGTCTGTGTGCGTGTTTGTGTTTCCTTTAGTGACAGGGATTACCTCTAGCCCTCATATTCTCTGTTCTTGTCTTCTCTTTCTCTAAGGGAAGGAAATTCCCATAGAAAGCCAAGACTCCTCAGGCCCCAATTTTCTGTTGCTTCCTCTCTCAGATATTAAATACATTCTAGGTTGTAAAAGTTACAGGAATACCTTTATTACTTGCAATTTTGATTGTGATATATATATATATAAATTATTTATAAAATACATATAAGTTATAACCTTTTCCCATTGATCCATTTTATGACTTCTTCTTAGTACATTTTCAGAAACACTTGAGACTTTCTCAGCATACACATACACTAGAAGTAATGCTATTCACAGGTGTCTACAAAAATAAAGAAGTTGAAGGAGTTATGGTTATTCCATACGTGGGCGGCAGGCATCTTTTGCACAACTCCAGAGCTCTGGCTGGGAACCCCCTCATTAAGGGAGCCCTTGGGCCTAGTACTTATCTGTAGGCAAATGTCAGCTACAACTACTCTTAAAAAAAATCCTTTCAATGGCACAGCCACTTTGAGTGATTCTGAGGATCCCAAAAAGATAATGGACCTAGGGTTATGGAAACCCTTAAGTTCATATACGAATGTGTGTTACTATCTTTAAAACAAAACCATTTTTAAATGCTCCTGGAGTAGCAACCTACATAGAAATTGAATCAATCAGTCAATCAGTGAAATGTGAGAAGCTGTCAGACCCACAGTCCTGTTCCATAATCAAAAGTCTGCTTGAATGGTTTTTAATTTGGAATGAATTTGAGTGACTTGGAGTTTGGAACATAGGAGAAAGCAAGATGTTTCTCTTACATGCATACTGAGCAAAATGGTTTTTTTAATGTCCTGTTGAATGCTTGTAATTACTTCTGCTTCACTCTCTTAGTTAGAAAGACTAGTAAGTAAGATACACATCTGAGCCTGTTCAGTGATCCTAACGTCTAAGGGGAAATGTTATCTACAAATTTAGAAATATCTTGCTAATTTTCTCCACAAGAGAGAATTTGCATAACTCTTGAACTAATTTTGAGACATGCAGTTTTGTACTCTACAGGTACAAGTTTATATAAAGACTTGACAACTACTTTGGGGAGACAAGGTTTTCTTTAATCAGTCAGATATCTAAAAGTCATTTGTAACTATCACAATCATTGTTCGTGTTCAAAAACTGCTGCTGGAAATGGGATCTGAAGTTAGAGTTGGGTTCTCCTTTATCTTACTTTGCAGGTGTGATGGGTGCTCGCCAGTTCAATGATAGTCCCAGAAAGCAGAAATCCTGGATTTTATTCAAAGGCCTGAGCCCCAGAGAGGGTTGTGGATTCCTGCTTGTAGGTAGACTGTTGGTCTAAAGGCAAGGGGAAGCAGTGATGAGTGGGCCGAGTCAAAATGTCTCTGCCAAAAACACGAAGGGAAGATTTCCTTGCTATTAGAAAAAAATTACTCCAGGCAAGGTGGAAGAGGAAAGAGAGGGAAAGTTGGGGGTCCTAAAAATGCATGGGACCCTTGCACTGCTTCTTAGCTGCACTGCTAAGGACAAGGCAAGCTCCAGAGAGATATGCCCTGAAGTACATAGGTGGGCAAGAATTCCATGTCCCAAATATGGCCCTGAAGTTGCCAAGAGCCCTTGGACCTGAGTGGACCTCTTTGCAGCAGGTGACAACTATGAACAGAAGATCAGAGGCACAAGCCCTTGATACTACGTAAGATCTCAGGGCTGTGGCAAAATCTTGGGAAATAAGGAGAGAGCCTCAAAAGGGGCTCAGGTTCAATCTCTCATCCTGCATGATGGGACCTTAAAATGGGAAAAAATTTGATATAGAAAGTAAAGTACACCGACATGTTTGCCTTACAAAAATGGGTTTATGGGCTGAGATTTAGGAACATTACAAAGGGCCAACTTCTTTTCTGTATAAAGCACAGAAAGACACGTCTGTGTAGCATGTCTAGGGAATTGTACTCATTCTGGAATAGGAGGACATGAATAAATGAGGCTTAACCGTGCCAGCACTCCAGAATGAAACTAGATGGAAAGGATTCTCAGTGCCAAGTCCAAGTCATTTACACAGGGTCAGCGGACACAAGACTTAAACGTTTATATAGGTTAGAATTTCTGAAAGGGAGCAAAGGGCCTGACGAGCCTTGAGGTTTCAGATCTGGCTTACCCAATGAAAACTCTCACATTTCTATCTTTCCAGAAGACACCATTGATGTGAAATGGGGACGTGTGTCTCTGAGAAAGAGTGGGAGGTAAGTCCTTCCCTATGAAATTCCTCTTTGACTAGCCAGAGAGCAGCAGGCATTATCAAATGCAGAGGGTGGGTATCTTCCCCGTCAGCCGAGATGTCTGGCAGGAGCTAGAAAATGGAAGCACCCAGAAGGCAGACCCTGACTCCCATTAGCCAATGTTTGTACTGGGAAAAAGCACCAGGAAGAGCCAGCCAGGCTTGCAAGTATAAACGGTGTTACTGAAAGCAGAGCATTACATTTGGTATAGAAATGGCCTGCCAGTACTTTGGGGGAAATGGACCCCAAAATGTGAAGACAGAGAAGGTTGCAGTAGCAGGGAGGCAGGGCACAAACCCAGAGGTGCTATCAGGGGAGATATGAAAGGCAAATGACAGGGAAGGGAGAGAGAGAGAGGAGAAAGCACCACTGTGTGGGGATTTCTGATGGGACAGGAAGTGAAAATTATAGAAATCGAAAGAGGAACTTGGGGACCAGAAAGCTGTATTTCCCAGAGCACTCCCTGACTCCTCTCCCCACAAAGAAGCAACCATATTAGGGGAAAGATAGACAGGAAATGTCCCTTTGCACCCTAGTCTCTGACTCTGTGGCTGGATAAGATACCAGCTCCGTAATAGGGTACCTTTTAGGTTGAAGTGAGGGATGTTCCCAGAGTGGAATGGAGCCTGTTTGCATTCAAAGAAGAATGAACTTCTCATCCAATGTTAATGCTAACACTTCAAAAAGAAGAACAAAAATTACCAACTGTTGCTTTTCATGTGGTGCTCATGAGGGAGGGTGAGGGTAGGAAAGGAGGAGGAAAGCAGCCTCTGCTCAGAATTTATTTTATCAAGCGTTTGTTCAGTTCTTGCTCCAGGCTAATTGTAAAAATAAATCATGTGGCAGGCAGCTTGCAACCCACAGGTGCACTTGGGGACATTACTGTCAAGGTCCCCGTTGTGATTCAGAAGATATTTACTGTGAGCTAAACCAACTCTACGAATCTTACACTATGTTTTGGGAAGCTAGACATCTAGACGTCTAGAAAAGAGCCAGCATGCAGAACTGTCATTAAATAATTTCAATGTTTTAAATTGTGGTGAAATAGACGTAACATTACATGTATCATTTGAGCCATTTTTAAGCGGACAGCCTCTGGCATTGAGTACACTCACGTGGTTGTGCAAGCCTCCCCACCACCCATTTCCAGAACTCTTTTTACATTATCCCAAACTGAGACTCTGTATATCAGGTATTAAACAATAACTCCCATGGCCTCTCTGATAGCCCGTGGCAACTGCACTCTCTCACTCTCTGTGTTTATGAATCGGCTCTTCGAGGTGCCACATGAAAGTAGAATCATAGTGTTCTTTCATGACTGGTGTATTTGATATAGTATAATATTCATCCTTGTTGTAGCCTGTGTCAGGATTTCCTTCCTTTATAAACCTAAATGGACCTAACTTTCTTAAGGGGGATACAAAGGATCTCCTCTTTCTAAAAGAAAAAAAAATGTATAGATCCATATCATTTTTTAAAACCTGCCACAGTTGTGACTAGGATTTTTTATAGTATTTATTGGTTTGCAAAAGAAGACTGGAGGTAGATTTCAAGGTAGCATTAGTTAAGGTCCTCTTGTTTCTGGGATGGGTTTTTTTTGTTGTTTTTGTTTTTTTTTAAGATTTTATTTATTCATTTGACAGAGCACACAAGTAGGGGGAGCAGCAAGCAGAGGGAGAAGGAGAAGCAGGCTCCCCCACTGAGCAGGGAGCCCAATGCAGGGCTTGATGTTGGGGCTCAATCCCAGGACTCCAGGATCACGACCCAAGCCAAAGGCAGCCACTTAACTGACTGAGCCACTGAGGCACCCCATGGGATGGGCTCTTTTTAATCTCAGAGACAAGAGCCTAAATCCAGACTTCTTATCTCTATTAGTGAATGAAAGTGAGCACTCAACCAGTCTTCAGTCCCTTGAGCATTTCTTCCCTTCTACCTCTCCTTGGCCTTCCATCTCCATAATGGCTTTCTGGGTAGAATATCTGGGGGCAAAAATAGGAAGAGGCCTGCTTCCACCCTTTTGATTAGCATTCCTTATACAGGAATACCATACCTGGATCCAAATTTTGGACACTATTATGATAAGTGTTGAGTGAGGTTCCAATCTTTAGATAAAGTGGATTAAATAAATTAATAACTTTCTCCTTTCAGCTCTAACCTTATTTTCAAAAGTCTATGCCTTTTACTGAAATAAGAATCTCCTTTTCTGCTCTAAAATTGCCATAGGGGTGACTTTTGACCTTATTCTCCAAAAGCAAAAGGTCCTTTTTCCTTAATTCACTGCAGGGTGTCTACGTAATGGCTGACAGGAGGGCAGGATCAGTCTCACCTGGCATTTTGAAATGACCAGCTGGTCATTTCAGAGAAAATAATCTCCCAAACAGATCAGGCTCTGAACTTTCTGCTGTTAAACACAGTACCAGTACCTAGGCAGAACTAGGAACGATCAACAAAACTCATTGACCCATCTAGCCATGCCCAGAGTGGGAGCCTAAGAAAATATGAACATTTACTTAAAGGCAATGCACAGATACGATTTCCATGAAAATATCACAAGAGAACTACCAGAAGGAAATGGTATATGCCTTTTTAGGCCTTTAAAAAGTTTTAAAAGGGGTGCCTGGGTGGCTCAGTGGGTTAAGCCTCTGCCTTCGGCTCAGGTCATGGTCTCAGGGTCCTGGGATCGAGCCCGGCGTCGTGCTCTCTGCTCAGCGGGGAGCCTGCTTCCTCCTCTCTCTCTGTCTGCCTCTCTGCCTGCTTGTGATCTCTGCCTGTCAAATAAATAAATAAATCTTAAAAAATAAATAAATAAATAAATAATAAAAAGTTTTAAAGGTTTTCAATGTAGGGATGCCTGCGTGGCTCAGCCGGTTAAGCAGCTGACTCTTGATCTCAGCTCAGGTCTTGATCTCAGGGTCATGAGTTCAAGCCATGCTGGGTTCCATGCTGACCATGGAGACTACTTAAAAAAAAATTTTTTTTTTAAGATATATTTTCTTTTAAGAGAACATTTTCATGTTTCTTAGAAGTCATTATGAGTTGCTTTAATCTAAATTTATTTTCTGAAAGTTGAAAGTAAGTGAAGATGTCTATTTTCAGGTGGGACAATCAAGTCAGTGCTTCATCTCCCTCTTTAGGATAGTCAAGGAAAGGAACAGTATGGCTCCCTGCACTTTCAGTTCACAAGTTAGTTGCCCACTGATGCTTTCATGAATAAAGCTGGAAAGAAGATCTAACTTTGGGAGTAGAGCAAAGAGGACCTGGAAGGGGAAAAACCAAGAATGAAGAAGCCCCAAGAATTCCTATTTCAGGACTCCGTTCTTTGGGACATTATTGCCTGATATAAAGAAACATTGTCCCATCCAACCAACTTTACTGCTGTGCTGCTCTCCAGACTTAACTGGAATTCCATATAGAAGCAGCCAAGAAGTCATGGGCTGTCCATTATCTCCTGTCACTCTGCATCTGAATTCAAGGCCAAGGTCTATCTCCTTACAGCATCCATTTCTCCATTATAAGAATGCTTTGTTTTTGCAGGAAAACGAAGACTATTATCTGAGTCTTAGAAGAGCAGACACGTGAGTATGAATTTTCCTAAAAATGACATTATTTAGCATCATGTTAACTCCAGCTTTCTTCCACGGATTTTGTGTGTGTGTTTAAAATATAGTAATATAAATCTATGACCATTTTGACCATTTCTAGATATAGAAACGGTGGCATTAAGGACACTTAATGGTTATTTTAAAAGTTATGGGTGGCTGTGGCTCAGTCGTTAAGTGTCTGCCTTAGGCTCAGGTCATGATCCTAGGGTCCTGGGATCAAGCCCTGCATCGGGCTCCCCGCTCAGTGGGAAGCTGGCTTCTCCCTCTCCCGCTGCTTGTGTTCCCTCTCTTGCTGTGTCTCTCTGTCAAATAAATAAATAAATAAATGTCTTCCCCTGCTCTCCATGCAGAGGCTCCTACATACTTTTTATATAAGCCGAATCTTATGGATAGTATTTAGAAAGCCTTTATTTCTCAACTTCTCTTAACAAAATTATGAGTAGTTTATCCTGCCTTTTAAAAATAGAGATTCTAAAATCGAGTGCCTAAAAGAGTATGTCTTTTTCTTACTGGTCCATTGCTCTTCTGACCTTTTATCCACTAAAGATAGCACTTGGGTTGATCTTAAACTTGCTCTCCCTCAAGCTAAGTGATTTCAATTTCTTTGTCTATTAATAGGTATCATTGCCCTCACTTTAGTCATGGTGGTTCTCACAGTGGTTCTTCCCTGAACCCTATCCAATGTTATTTATATCTCTTAAGTTTTGAAATCTAGTAGTAATAGCTATAAACTCAACTTAAAATAAAATCAAACAAAACTCACTGAGGGGTTTACCAGAATAGGCTTCTGGACTGGGATCACTAGTGCGAGAAGAAGTTACTGTTCCAATAGGGCTGTTGAGTTTCACCCTTTCTCTTCCTGTGATCACTCTTTCTTAGCCCATCTGTCCCTCTGCCACTTTAGATCCAGTCTTATCTCAAAACTCCATCCTGACTAAGAAAAACTCTTCTTTCCTTAATTCCTCATGGTTGAAACAATATGGCAATAGGTACAGAAAATGGGAGTGTTAAACTACATTTTCCAGAGTGACTGGATTGAAACTTTCCTGAGCTATTTTCATATCTCATGTCAGGTGGTTGATTTGGTTTTTTTGTTCAGAAAGTGTTGGCCTTGCTGGACACTGCATCTGAAACTAATGATGGCTATACTAATGATGAAACTATATGTTGGCTAATTGAATTTAAATTTTTAAAAAAAGGAAAAGAAAGTGTTGGCCAAACTATGAATGACACCTTAATGGGGGAAAAGTCACCCAAACAAGAGCAAGGTTGGTGATATCTCAGTGTTTACTGGTGTTTGTGCCCCCTCCTAGCATGGTCCTGTGAATGTGAGTTCTCAGGGGATAGTTGTTGGCTAAATAAATGAAGGAAGGATAGGTAGGTTTGAGAGACGGTGACATTCTAGCCCCTAGTAAGCCAAGGAACCCAGAAGTGGAAGCAGGGGTGGGTAGGGTAAGTCAGAGGGAGAGTAACATTTGATCTAAGGTGAGGACATGGGCCAAGTGAAGATGAAAGCCTGAGTGAGTTTGAATTTGACCATATCGTCTAGGTTGTGACAATCCCAAGTGATTTACAAATAGCTTAGACAGAAATCAATGGAGTAATTAATTAAAGGAAAATGAGAGAAAGCAAGCAAGCAAGCTCTTTTGCCTGCTCTTACCTGCCATTTTTGCATGTTTGTCACCCCTCATGGGCACAATCCTAATCATTCTTAATCCATGAAACATGGGTATAGCCATACTCAGAACAAGGCTGTGTCCTTAAAACTATACTTTGTCCTAAATTATTCCTTTTTTAAATGCACTTCATGGGGCGCCTGGGTGGCTCAGTTGGTTAAGCGATAGCCTTCTGCTCAAGTCATAATCCTGCAATCCTAGGATCAAGCCCACATCAGGCTCCCTGTTCAGTGGAGAGTCTGCTTCTCCCTCTGACCCTCCCCTCTCTCATGCTCTCTCTCTCTCTCTCTAATTCTCTTCTCTCAAATAAATAAATAAAATCTTTTTTAAAAATGAAATAAAATGCACTTCATGTAAAGTTTCCAATTTCTCAGAGTTGAAAAACCATCAGATGACCCTGTCATATGCATATGGAAGCCACAGTCACCAAGAACTTAGTAGGCAATACACGCTTCAGATTACTTGGTTAACACATGGTATTCGAAGTTCAAGTGGCCAATAGGCTTCAATCCCCAAGAGAACATTTGTGTTTCAAAAGAGAGTCTTATTAACTAAGTGAAACTGACAGAATAATTCCATACCTTTCTGTGCCTATTCTGGGCAACCTCCTTCTTCTCTCCACACCATCGGGCTAGAAATAGAGGAATCAGGAACTTGGTATCCTAGTTATGTTCTTGTTGTTAGCCATGGGAAGCCAAGGCAGCTTCTGCAGGGAGAAAAGTCATAATAAAACCACGTTTAGAAAGTTGACTAGAGAAGTAATGTTTATTGTAGATTTATATGAGGACGCCAGGAGGTGATCTCTGCTACTGCTCTTCCTGGTGCTCATAGCCACGTACACTGAGTTCAGTGGAGAAACACAGGGAGGCTCTAAGCTCAGTAATCCTGAGGAGTGGCCCCTGGTTTGGAAACATGTACCGAGTGTATAAGATGCATCATGTGCTAGGGACATAAAGACCACTAAGATTCAGGAAAGGGTGGTCAAGTCTACTTGAGGCAAACACTGACCAGGTGGTGACCAACTCAGCCTGGGGGGATATAGATAAGAAGGTCACCAATTCACTGACTCTACCTGAGGGAAGTGGGAGAACACTTCATTAAGGAAAAGAGACTGGGCCCCACAGTGTTTATCATCCTGTATGATTATAAAATCTACCGTTTATACATCTGGTTTCACCACTCCGCTACTCCTTGAGGTCAGGGCTGGTCTGTTATAGATATAAGGATAGTTTCATGCACTGCTTGGCATAGCATGATCATTACTATAATTCTTTTGGAAAGAATAAATTGATGGATGTGAAGAAACATAGAAATGCAAAAGAAAGAAAAGGGTTAAGTATTACATGTGGAGAGAGAAAAGCAGAGCAAAAATGGGATTGGGAAATTCAGTGGGATTTTCAGGAAACACCATTCATTCATTCCTGGAGCTTGGGGTGATTTGGGGAAAGGATTGGAGAAGGAATGCCGGGAGTATGGCCAAGATTCAGAGTGTGGAGCACCCTGTAGGCCCTGCTAGGATTTGGACTTTATTCTGTAGGCAGTAGGAACCCATCCAACATTTTCCAGCAGGGAAATGATTAGATCAAATCTGGGTTTCAGAAGAATCACCAGCAGCAACATCAGGATGAACTTGAGGAAAGGGAGGTTAGATGGAGCAACCATCAGCCCTCCTGTCAGCGGGGAGGAGAGCAGCGGCCACGGAAGAGAACATTCAGAGTAGCAGTGTTTTACTGTGGAGAGAGTTGAAAGAGTCGAAGCCAACATCAAACTTCTAGTTTGGTAGGAACAATGTGCAAGAAAGCAAAACAGGTAATATCAGACAGGAAGGAGGTAGGTAGAAGGAGAGATTATTAACTCCACATGGAATATTTGGAGTCTGAGAAGCCAATGCATTTCCAGGGAGAGTCACTCTGTAAGCAGTCAGTAATGTGAAACCCAGAAGAGAGGCTGGGGCCAGAGATGGAGTCTGGGGTGTGGTCTTTGGAGCCATTTGATTGGATGAGAAACCCAGAACCAGCCCATGGAGAGAGAAGAGAAACAATGAAGCCTGGGGCGGGGGTGGGGGGGCGTGGGGGGGGGGGTTGAGATATTCTTCCCTGCTTTTGAAAGTTCACTGCCTTTCTTCCTGTTATAAACATATCTGAAAACCAACAAAAGGCCCAGGTCAACGGAAATGACACTGGTTTTTTTGTTTGTTTGTTTGTTTGTTTGTTTAAAGATTTATTTATTTATTTGACAGAGATCACAACTAGGCAGAGAGGCAGGCAGAGAGAGAGAGGAGGAAGCAGGCTCCCCACGGGGAGCAGGGAGCCCGTTGTGGGGCTCAATCCCAGGACCCTGAGATCATGACCTGACCCCGAAGGCAGAGGCTTTAACGCACTGAGCCAGCCCCTGATTTTTTTTTTTTTTCTTAGAAGTTTTCTAATTTCTGGCACTGGAAGAGGTGAGCTGGCCTTTTTAGAGGTGGGACTACTACCCTGGGAGTTGACTGCTATGTAGTTTTAGGTAAAGCAAGCATTTTCATGGAGTCAGCTCATTCAGAGTTGACCCACAGCCCCTGAGTTGTCTGCACAAACACACGAAAGCACTGTATAAGAGCCAGCCCAGCACAGAGGGGGAAAGTTTGAGTCAGAGTGAAAGAACAATGGAGCTTTCAAAATGCCTCTTATTGTTAACTATCTTGAGACCTCTGCAGGTTCTGTGACAGTGAGCCCTCGAAGCAACTTCTGGTAGTGACCAAGGGAGGGAACCACAAGCACAATGCAGGCCTGGAACGTGACGGTGATAGAGTCTGTGGTAATTCAGGCTGGGGAGCTATTTTTGCATGAGTTCTTGGTGAAGGAAATGAGTAAAAAAATTAGAAGTTGAAGATTATATAGAGAACAGATGGGTGGGGGCCAGAGACAAGGGGCAGGGTGAGTGGGTGAGATGACCCGCAGTCATGAGAGGACTAAGTTGTAGAAATATAATGTACTGCGTGTTGAGTTTAGTTAACATACTGCATTATAGATTCAAAAGTTGCTGAGAAAGTAGATCTTAAAATTTCTCATCACAAGAAAAAAAAATCTATGACTAAGTGTGATGATGGATATTAACTACACTTTCTGTGGTCATCATTTCATAGTATCTACCCAAGTCATTATGTCATCCACCTGAAACTAAAATGTCATATGTCCATTATAGCTCAATAAAACTGGAAGTGAAGACGTGCCTGGCTGCCTCAGTGGGTAGAGCATGTGGCTGTTGATCTCAGGGTCATGGGTTGGAGCCCCACATTGGGTATAACAATCACTTAAGGAAATTTAAAAAAAAAAAAAAAAAAAACCTAGAAAAAAGAAGCTGAAGAATGTAAGAACATAAGTAGAAATAGTTACTGGGGGGATTAAAATCAACAGTGTTCCCATGAGTAATGTCATTTGATTAAAATAAGTCATGATGGAACATCTGGGTGGCTCAGTCAGTTAAGCATCTGCCTTTGGCCCAGGTCATGATCCCTGGCATCAGGGATCAAGTCCCGAGTTGGGACTCCCTGCTCACCAGGAAGTCTGCTTCCCCCTCTGCCTTTCCCTCTGCCTGCCACCTCCCCTGCTTGTGCGCAGGGGGAGGGAAGGAAGGAAGGAAGGAAGGAAGGAAGGAAGGAAGGAAGGAAGGAAGGAAGGAGAAAGAGAAAGGTGTTACAGATAGCACATTAAAGACAATATAGCAAAAGTTTTAGGCCGGGAACATGGTCAGGTTAGGTTTGCTGGAGAATGTGGAACTGGAAGTAGCCCTTTAGTGACAGGCAAGATTCAAATGAACAGAAGGTGGGAGGGAGGTTATTATAGGCAGGAAGGATAGTGGGAGCGCAAAAGAACAAGCTTGCGTGTACACTGGAATGGTAATCGGGAGACACAGTGGCTATTTTAACTTTTTAAAAATTAAATTAAATTAAATTTTATTTTATTGCTAGGTGTATAGTAAGTGGTAGCAGCAAGAACAGGGAGCAAGAAGATCAAAGGATGTAGATTTTCGGGGATTTCAAATGAACTAGAAGGGATATATGTACAAAGTAAGGGAAGACCCAGCAGGGTGGTCTGCCTCTCTATGGGGCATAAATAACAAGTTTCAAGAGACTATCCTAGCTAGAGCCTTCCAGGTTTTTCCTAGTAATTACCTAAAAAGTTTTATTGACTGCCAAAACTGTATTCTACTACTAAGCACTAATACTAACAATATTTGTTAAGTTGTTAATATCTCAGTACCTCTGATATATCTGTCACTGTTCTAAACTAATAAGGGAATTATCTCATTTAATCTTCCCTACAACACAATGATAATAAGAACCATTATTATTCCCATTTTACAGATGAAGACACTGAGACACAAAGAGGTTATAAAGATGCTTACCCAAAGTCATGCGGAGCGGAAGAATGAGGATGAAACCCAGACTTCAGAGTCCTACTGCCTCTGAGAGAGTACCCCTGAGTCGGGCTTAATAATGTCTTTAGACTCAATAATGTCTTTAAATCCCCTTACTGTGAAGCTGGTATGGCTGTCATGAAAAGGTCAGCGTGACATCTATGCCTGTATTCACGTTCCCCATCTCTGGCTCCCCATTTTCTGAGAAATGTAGAGTCTGGGAGTGGGACTAACACTTCCTCCCTTGGAAATAAATGAGAGAAAAAGACCCTCCTCCTTTCATTCCCCTTGATCCTCTCAACATCATGATAACATAGTTCTTACTGCTCAGAGATATGAGTCTGCAGCATTCATTAAGAACTCCAGGGCTTTGCCTTAAATCCCAAGCAATTCTGCTCCTTGTGTCTTTCTCACCACCTTTCATTTGGGGGTTCACGTTACATGTGGTGTTAGAGTTGTTCATTTTTTTGCCCCCGTACCTGTCACCCCAACATCCAGGACAACTTTCCTGATGACTGGTTTACTTTTTGTATTTGTTTATTCAGTTTTTCCTATTTGGGGTAAGGTACCTCTGAGAAAAAGCTATTGGATGACCTATTTTTCAGTTCATTTCGTAATTACTGAGTGTCTACAAATGTATCACGTGATATATGATGAACTCTGTCCTGCTTACTGTCTTCTTACCCCAAAGGAGTCCTGAAAACCTTTTCTAGACCCGTAATCCGGCAACACACATTGCCTTCCCCCAAACAATCTCCCTTTCATGGGAAACCATAGTCTTGTGGAGATGAAGATTCTATGCCATGTATCTTCTTTATACTGGCTTGAAGATCAATACCCACCTTATCTTGACATCAAGGGGTGATGAGGCTAACTCAAATGTGCCAATCTATTTACATGTAGTTGATGGCCTCTATTCCTTTTCTTTTAGTTGCGGTATAATTGACTTTTAACATTATATTATTTTCAGGTATACAACATAATGATTAGATATTTGCATACATTGTGAAATGATCACCATGGTAAGTTGAATTACCATTCATAACCATACAGTTACAAAATTGTTTTTCCTTGTGATGAAGATTTTTAAGATTTATTCTCCTAACAACTTTAAAAGATGCGATACAGTATTATTAACTATAGTCTCCTTGCTGTATGCCACATCCGCATTGCTTACTAATTTTATAGCTGGAAATTTGTATCTCTTGACCCCATTTTGTGCTCTCCCCCACCCAGGATCCTGGCAACCAACAGTCTGTTCTGTCCATGAGCTGGGTTTTGTTATGTTTTGGTTTTTGGAATCCGGGTATAAGGGAGATCATACATCTTTCTTTGACTTATTTCACTTAGCATAATGTCCTTGAGGTCTATTCCTGTTTTTATAAATAGCAAAATTTCATTCTTTTTCATAGCTGAATATTATTCCTGGTGTGTGTGTGTGTGTGTGTGTGTGTGCGCACATGTAACAAATTCTTTATCCACTCATCTATCAGTGAACACTTAGGGGATGCTGGCTGGTTCAGTCAGTGGAGCATGAGACTTCTTGGGGTTGAGAAGGGGTTGTAAGTAAGTAAGTTTTTTCTTTTCTTACTTACTCTCTCTCTTTCAAAAATAAATAAAATCTTTCTAAAAAATGAATACTTGGGTTGTTTCTGTATCCTGGCTCTTGGAAATAATATTGCTATGAACATGGGGTCTACATTTTCATTTTCTTGAGATCAATACCTAGAAGTGGAATTATTGGATCATATGGTAGTTCTATTTTTAATTTTTTGAGGAAACCCCATAATGTTTTCCACAGTGGCTGCACCAGTTTCCATTCTCAATGCACAAGAGTTCCCTTCTCTCTGTGTCCTCGCCAACACTTGTTATTTCTTGTCTTTTTGATAATAGCCATGCTGACAGAGTTGAGGTGATTTTTTTTTAATATTTATTTATTTATTTGAGGGAGAGACATAGAGAGTACAAGCAAGGGGAGAGGCAGAGGGAGAGGGAGGACGCAGACTCCCCCACTGAGCCAGGAACCCAACACAAGACTTGATCCCAGAGCCTGGAGACCACGACCCAAGCCACAGGCAGACACCTAACCATCTGAGCCACCCAGGTGCCCCGTGAGGTGATATCTTACTGTGGTTTTCATTTGCATTTCCCTGATGTGAGTCCTCTTGCTCCTAGCTGCGATAATGGGTCCTGGGTTGACCTTTCACAAAGTGAAGACGGGTTCTAAATGTTGCGCAGTGTCTTACCCAGATAATTGTGCTGTATTCCTGTACTTTAGAAGAGGATTCTATTAATACTGGCAGGTAAAGAGAGTATGACCTGACCAGGTAGAGCAGTATGAGTGGGGACTATTTTGGGGTTCAAATTTCAACCCTTCATACACTGACTGTCTTACTTACTTATCTGAATCTTTCTAAACCTCAGTTTCTCTATCTGCAAATAATAGTTCATACTATTGCAGCACCATTGCTATGTTTAAATAAAATCAAATGCTTAGCACAGCGCCTGGCAAATAATAAGAGCTCAGAAATTTATTTTTCTAAAGAAAAAAAATACAGATTTGTGGGTAAGCTGGCCATTTCATTTTATTGCCAACTTGGTTGATGACAACTCCACTTTTCTGGTTGCTCAGGCCAAGAAGTTTGAAGTCATACTTGGCTCCTTTCCCCCCCTGTGAATCCCACATCCAATCTCTATTGGGAAGTCTTATTAACTCAACTTTCGAACCTATCTGGAATTTGACTATTTCTCAGCACCTCCATTTGCCAATGTCCAGTCCAAGTCACCATCATTTTTAGACCAGATTACCACCTTAGCCTCCAAACTGGTTTGTCTCATCCTTACTCTCAGGCAGTCTATTCTCAACACGGGCACAAAGGAATCCCCCTGAAATGTACGTCAGATCAGGTCAGTATGCTTAAAACCCTTCACAACTCTCCATCTTTCTGGGAAGTAGAAGTATATTTTGCAGCACTGAGGCTGGTTGCAGAGGGATGGTGGTCGGAGAGGTCCTGGCTAATCTCCCTGACACCCACTCCACTCTTCACTCTCAGATCTCTTCTTGCACTCTCTCCCTCTCCAGCCACACTGGCCTCTTGCAGGCACAGCTCTGCCACAGGGTCTTTGCTGAGCTCTGCCTGGAAGGCTCTGCCCCTTGATGGCTGCAAGGTCGACTCCTCTCAAATCATCCTTTTTTTAATGAAGCCCAGCTTGAACTCCCCACTTAAAATCATGTCTTGTAGACCCATCACCCCTGCCCCTCCTCAAGTTATGCAGGAGAAATTTCTGGAGCCCCGCTACCACTGGTTCATGACTACTCTCATCTTATAGCCAATTAGAACAGACCTCCTTCCTTCCAGAGAGTTCCAACATTCTGGCTTTGGACTCGGGTCAACGAAGCCAAGCACTTATAGTCAGTGGTATTTACGGCAAAATGCTGACCATGATATCCGTTGTACTGGAATAAGTAGAAATAAATCTAGGGGGACATTTCTCAAGAGGAACTTTTAATATGTAGACATCCATCTTCATATTTGAGAAAGATCCACTTTTATTGTTATAGAATTCAAATCTAGTTTTTATTTCCATTGTTCATAGTTTGGTTTTTCAGGAAACGAAAACACCTAGTATACTTAAATAGATTTGAATCATTCTTTCCTATTACAATCTTATGTATTACTCTCCCAAGGAGACATAATTTCATCTTTTAAAAAGTATAAAAGCTTAAATTCCCTTTATTTTGATAATGTACACTCCTATTTCAAACATTATTGTTTTCGTTCCCTAAAGGTTTAAAGTAGCAAGATCAAAGACATAAACTTGGAAATGTGCAGTAAAATCTTTTATCTCAGAGAAGGAAAGACCAATAAAAAAGCGAATCCCTTGGGGCGCCTGGGTGGCTCAGTGGGTTGAGCCGCTGCCTTGGGCTCGGGTCATGATCTCAGGGTCCTGGGATCGAGTCCCGCATCGGGCTCTCTGCTCAGCGGGGGGCCTGCTTCCCTTCCTCTCTCTCTGTGATCTCTTCCCTTCCTCTCTCCTACTGTGATCTCTCTCTGTCAAATAAATAAATAAAATCTTTAAAAAAAAAAAGCGAATCCCTGGATTTGAGACGGAGGGGCCATCTTCGGCACCTCTACTGTGTTGTTTGAAACCTACAGGCATGGGAGGAGAAAAAGCTTGCCTGAGCTCACTCGGCTGGTTGACCAAAAGCCCACCCTGGAGGCCAGTCCTCTTAAAAGCTAGAGGAGTTCTGCCTTCATTATCCCATACCAACTCAAAAATAATTTGGGCTAATTATGCAGCCTGCCAGATTTTTGTTTGTTTGTTTGTTTGTTAGCACTCACTCATCCACATATGCCACCATCACCGTAGTACCCTTCCGTGTATGATGAAATAGGATTTGAACCTGGGCAGAATCCTCTTCTTATAAGTACTTGAGTACTTGCATTGGCAATTTCACCCTCTGGCATGAACCCACATGTCACAAAATATTAATTGGCTGTCCCTATGTGTGCATATGTGGTTATTTCTTAGGCTCTAATGAGGAAGAGCTAAAGCAGTGTGGGATGGGCTAATGTTCAAGAGTGAAGAGATGATAGAGACCTTGTAAGGTGAAATGATGGAATGGCTCGTATCACCATGGTAACCAAGCTGGGACTCTCCAGACACTTTGGGGCTGAGGACTTCTGAGGAGATTAACCAACTTTCCTGCTTCTCCTCAAGATGTTCCCAAAGACACTTACTCTCTCTTCTCCCGGCCACTGTTCTCCAGTCCCCAACGGTCACAAAAATAAAGACAAGTTTTAGCCATGTTTGTTCACAACATTTATTTTGAATTGTTCTCTGTGCTTATTTCGAATAAGGAATAAGTCCATAGGAACTCAAGTCGTCAATATGGGATAGCACAGAACTGAGGCTATGTTTATTCCTGACATGGCCATGTGTGCTGAGAGTCCATTTCTGGAGTAATTGCAGAGATTTGCAACTGTTTATATAGCATTTGAAATCCTAGCCTTCTATTCCCATGAGACCATCATAGTCAGACTGTTTATGTGTTTCGTCAGTTGAACGAGAGTCACTTTATTATCTTAAATGTGAGCTCCCCTCCATCTTGCCCCATTTCCCATTAACCAACCCTTACCAGGAGATTGGAAGTGACATCGAGGAAACTGGGGATCCTCAAGATGAAATCTGTTGTTACAAAGGTACAGAGATTTTGTAGGCTGTACTCTGTTTTCAGAAAACCCCCAAACATAGTCCTAAGAATCAAAAACATTTAGCAAACTTTGTTTACACCAAATGAAAGGAGAAAGTATGGCATATTCCTGACTCACGATTCCCTGTCCCAGGGACTTAGATATTTGGAATGCAGACTGTGCCCTTGTTGGCAGGGATTTGGAATCAATTTACAGTGTGTGAGATGATAACACATGTTCTGGATCAGTAGCAGGGGAATGTTTGGAGCTGTAATTCTGTCTCCCCATTAGCAAGAAGCCTTGCTAAACTCACAGCTGGATAAATGCCTAAAAAGAACTAGGCTCTTTGTGTGTTTGAGTGTATGTGTGTGTTTATAAAGACAACACAAAACCCAGCCCCAAGGATAATTAAGGCCATCAGAAATGAAATGCTACTTTCATCATGTCAACAAACTGGTATCTAGTGAAGATGACTGCCTTTCTCAGCCAGAAGTGTATAAAGTGTATACCTTTTCCTATCTGGGCTTAATGATACAGGAGATGGTTAGCAAGAGTGGAGAAAGAAAACCACTGTGGGCCCAGTAGTCACAAGAAGAAAATCAAATCGAAAGTCTTTGTTTTAATAAGACATGAGGGGAGATATATTATATTCAAACGGCAGGAGTTGAAACCTGATCTCCCTGAGGCTTGAGGTAGACGCTGACTCTTGGCCCGCATGAACCAAACATTACAGAGACATGTAAGTGCGTGTAAGAGCAAGCATTTAGCTAGCACAATTTAGCAGGCTTTACGAAGCCAAATGCTAAGACTGGGCAAGAAAGAGCAAATGGTGTTCTTTGAAATGGTGTAAGTAATTTGCTCGTAGAGATCAGCAGAAAGAACAATTTATATACTGTAACCCTACTTTCATATTTTTCTTTTCTTAAAATCTGTAGTGTTCTGTACCTTTTTATTGACCTACTATGTTCACCCTACCTACATAGACACATAGCTTCTCTTGTAACTTTCCTGAATGAATGAATGAATGAATGAGTGAAGTGGTCATTTTATTTAAAATATTAAGACTACAAAAATCCGTGAGCCAATCATGACCAAATTGGTGTTTTTAGACTGGTTCACTAATTCACAACAGGATCCATTTAATTAGGGCTAGCTTATAGGTTATCAAAGATCTGAAAAGAGCCAACATGGTTAAATGGCCAAGATAAAATCATAGCTTGAGTAGAAAAAAAGATAATGATTTTACCAACCCTTCTTCAAAATTAGAACTCTAAGAATTTGTAAAATCATCTATTGATTTAGAGCTATAGTTAAAGAACACACTGGCTCATTTTGCAATCTTTTTTTGTCTTCTGTTTTGCTTTGTTTTGTTTTTTAGCGTGAAGCCCCAGTCTCCAAGACTTTATAGTACTTAAAAAGCATTTCTCAGTTGGCAAAGCACTTCTGTACACATTATTTCAACGAATCTTCTTGGCCTCTTACCTTTTTGTTCTAAGATGACATCTGGGCTTCTTCAGAGGTGACCTGAAGTATTTGGTCTTATTATTTGAGCAACATTTTCCCAGAGTCTTGTCTTCATTGCATCAACTTCCTCTGACAACCTGAAAGACTGTCTTAGCCATTTCCTGCCCAGAGCCCTGTTCCTTTTGAGCCACTGGCCTGTGTACCAGCTTCCTGCTTTAGGGATATGTTTAGTTATCTGCTCACTCAAAGAACAGAGGAAAATTCAGTCATTGATTCCCCTTTCCCATTTAAGTAACCAGCACCGACAGGCCCAAAGACCTGTGCTGTGCTCTTCCAGTACTAACTGGAAGTTAGTTTTTTTTTTTTTTTAAATCATTTGATAGGAGAAGGCATAAACTAATTGTTTATGACCATGGCTTCCCAAGGGGCTGTTGGTTTGTGTTTGAATTGACCCAGCTTGATCCTGATCGTGACACACCCCTTCCAAGTGGAGCCGGATCTATCTTATCCTTTCGTGGGCCCCACATTCTGCCCAAGTACAACACAATCCTCCACCACATTCTAATCTCATTGCCGAGAAATCCCTTCTTTCCAGCATTATGTGTGCTTTTTTTTCTTTACAGTATTTAAAAAGCCTGTCTATAACTATAACTATCATCGTTATCTTTGCCATTTCCACGTTCATGGATTTATTTGGACTGTTTCCAGTTTAGAGCTGTTAAATAACATTGCTGTAAATATCTTGCAAAATAGCTTTTATTTAAAATTATTTTCTCAAAATAAATTTTAAGAATATTAGTGTGTCAAAGATTATGGTCATTTTCATGGCTCATAGTCTGTGTTCAGCTTGTCTTTAGGAAGAAGTCCCAACTCATCCCATCTCTAGCACTGTAACGGCTGGTTTCTTTGAATCCTTCCCAAACTGGGTTTTATAATGATTTGGGGTTTTTTGTTGTTATTGTTGTTAATGTAATCATTAGAAAATGATACTGCAGCTATCTTAATTTGCATGTCTAATGAGGCTGATCTATCAGTATAAAATTTTAGGACTGAGATAACTTTTAATAGAGAACAAAATCAATTTCCAAGGGAGTGGGATTGATCATTCCTTCAAATCTATTGGGCATTTGGGGCAGTTGGGTGGTTCAGTCAGTTAAGCGTCTGCCTTTGGCTCAGATCATGATTCCAGGATCCTGGGATCAAGCCCCATGTCAGCTCCCTGCTCAGCAGGGAGTCAACTTCTCCCTCTCCCTCGGCGCCTAACCTCACTCAGGCTCCCTTTCCCTCTCTCACTCAAATAAATAAATAAAATCTTTAAAAAAAATATCTACTGGGCATTTGCCTGCATGTTGGCAGAGGAGAAACTCTTGACTGCTATTTAACAAAATAGCTATAGTCTAGATACTTGTTTCCTCACACACAAATGATGATGATTGCCAAAGTCTTTTAACCAATTTAGTGACCTCCAACTCTCCAAGTTATTTACCCACAACTTCCAGTTTAATGTGCTGCTTACAGAGGACATAGGGGAGGGGGATGAGGGCTCAGAGCCAGCTAGGACTGGACCCTCTGTCTCCCGAGTCCCAGACATTGCCCTTTTGCCTTTATCTTGCCCCCGTCACTTTTTTCTGGGACTCTAGGTATCTTGAAGAGCTGCTGGCTAAGGTTGGAGGCTGTCGGTACAGCTTTCTGCCTGCCGCAGTGGCAGCCACTGCTCGAGGTTCACACACCTGCTGTTTGTGATTCTGCCCCTTTGCCTCCTGCTGGCCCAGAGTCCTCCGGCATGCTGGCTGCACTGCAGTTTGAGCTGTTCCTGCTGTTATCTCTGAGCTATTGTTGGCCGCTGACTCTCCTCAGGTTGTGTTCCATGCCTTCGGTTTGTCCCCCGCCCGGTTTCTCTTCCGGAGCCATGGGACCTGCTGCCCTGTGTGGCCACCATGACCAGCCTGCACCCCAAGGGGCTTGTGAGTTGCATGGAACTGACTCCCTCCACTGGTGGAGGCCCTCCCTGATCAGGGGTCTGCTGCTTCTTTTTTGAGGGAGGTGAACAGGGGCCTAGAGTCAGCACAATGCAGGCAGATGTCACGTTTGGTGCTCCATGCGAGTATATTTTTCAATGATCCAGCAGGCCTTCCTCTCAAGCCTTTTAGGGTGTACATTGCTCTCTTCTTCAAAAACACACACACACACACACACACACATGCACACTGAATATAGTCTGTGATGCAGCAAAATACTGTGGAGCCAGACAGTCTGGGTTCGAATTCTGTCCCCACCACCTAGCTCTGGGACCTTGGGAAGTTACTTCACCTCTGCCTAGGTCAGGGTTTTTTTGTTGTTGTTGTTTTGTTTTTTATAAATTTTGAACTTCCCCCGCCCCCCTTTTTTTTAAAGACTCTATTTATTTATTTGACAGAACACAAGTAGGCAGAGAGGCAGGCAGAGAGAGAGAGAGAGAAACAGCCTCACCGCTGAGCAGAGAGTCCAACGTGGAACTCGATCCCAGGACCCTGGGATCATGATGTGAGCCAAAGGCAGCCACTTAACAAACTGAGCCACCCAGGCGCCCCATAAGTCAGGGTTTTTGCCCATTATTGTTTCTTGAAAAGGGAGGGAGATCATACAGGAGCAAAAAGATCAGAACTTATCCCAGATATTCCTTTTTTAATTGGTGGTCTGCTTTGCTTTGCCATTGGGGGAAAAGTAAGGCAGCCCTGTATTGGCTTGGGAGCTGGAATCTAACCACGTGTCTTAAAGGAAGAACTGAAGTGGGGGTGTTTTCACAGTATGAGGGCTCTAGTTTCACGTTGGCCTGGCATTCAAGGTAATGTGGTAGAAACCTTCTAGAGGCCATTGTGTGAGCTTCTCTCTTGCATAGCCGTATAAACTCTTGGGCTTTGCCTTCTTCGGGTTCTCATCAAGGTTCCCTTAATACAGGAAACAGGAACGAAACAACATTCTGTAGCATTTACTAGGTGCCAGGCACTCTTCTATAGACTCATCTCCTGGCCACAGCTCATGAGGTTGATGATGATCATCGCCAGTTTATAAATGAGAAAGTAAGGCACAGAGAGGTTAAGTAACTTGCCCAAGACCCCATAGATAGAACACTAGATTCTACCAACAGCACACTTCGCTAAGTGGCCCTACACTGGCAAAGCAGACGTGCACCTAAGGAAAGGGTAGGTCACCCCTTCCTACTTCTTCTCCATAACATCTGGCTCCCTGCTGCTGACCTGGCAGCTTTTTATTTGAACTACAAGTGCCAAACTTAACATGATTGTGATCTGAAAGCATGCAAATTCAGGAAGCTGTGAAGTTGCTTTACTCAGTGGGTTTTGAAGTGATAAGAAACAATGACCAAAAAAGTTCCAGCTTCTTGCTTCCAAGCTATCAGGTCTGGACAGAAAATCATATAATGTTAGACATGGAAAGAACCTTATTGTTTTATGGCTTCATTTTACCGGTAAGAAAGCAAGTACAGGGAGGTGAAGTGCTTTGTTCAAGGTCATGAAGCATATTTTCTAAACTTGCAGTTAGATTGTTTAGGTGGGTGGGTCAGGTAAGTTTTATTGAAATACTACTATTGAGGTTCTATCTGGTTATGGAAATTGGCAGATGGGATTAGTTTGGGAAGCTTCTACAGCCAACATGGGTTCATATAGCTTAGTTCATCTATCAAGTTTACCTCTCCTAGACAGACCCATTTCCACTACTGGGAATGCCATTGTTTCTGGAACAATGACACATTGAATGACTAGAGATTGGTTATTCAGCACTGGCGTCCTTTTAACAATTTTTTAGATTTTTGGTGCCATCAAGGCCTTTATTTTCAGTGTATTCTATAGACATTTCTAATGATCACCAATAGTACAGTAGTGCTCATACTAATCTCCCAATCGCTTGAAGTTATAAAGCTGGTGGTTAAGAGCATGGATTCCAGAGACAGACTGAGAGGTCTTAAATTTTAGCTCTGCAATTTACTGGTTTGTGATGTTGGGCTGCTATATCTTAACCTATCTGTGCCTCAATTTCTCCATCTGTAAAATAGGGATCATAATAATACCCCCCTCCAAGGGTTGTTGGAAGGACTAAATGACTTACTATATGCAAAGTACTTAGGATAGGGCTTGGCATGCTATAAGCACCATATTATTATTTCTAGAAAAGGAGGTTGAATTACAAGGAATCACTTTGGACCATGAAATGCAACTGAAAAAGTACTAACTATTTCTGCTTCCCAGACTAAGGCTAAGCCTGCTTTTATAGCATAAGTGGGACCTTAAAAAATATTTTCCCAAGATCATCCATGGAGAAATTGACTCAATTTACAGAGCTGTGATTCCTGCCAACCTTCTGAAATCTACTTCTCTGTCTTTTTAAAAACAAGGAAGAAAAAAAGCCAGAAAAGAAGAGAAAAATCAATCCTACTCATTGGTCTGCTTTTTGACTTCCCTAGTAGAAGATCTTCCTTATAAGTATAAACAAATAGGTTAATGCAGCCACTATTTTAGAAGTTTATACACATAACTTTCCCAAATAGAGTAGAAGTATGTACAGAAGTCAGAAGGATAAGAACTGAATCTCCAAAAGTGTAGACTCAAAAGAAAAATGACAGGTTTTACTGGATTTCATATTGACCTTAATTTATTACCTTGAGGGTTTCTAGGTGGGTATATTTTGTAGCTCTATGTGGTAATAGTAATTTATACTTAATGACTATAGTTGGGCCTTTGTAGATTGTTCTAACCTTCCTACAAGCATCCTTAAGTAAGAAATAGAATTAAAACATGAAAGAAATGGAAGTTTCCAAGTGAGTTCTCGCTTCTTCATCTTTAGAGACAGTGTGGTACATTGGAATTAGAGTCCAGTTTTAAGTCTGGATTAGCAACGTACTCTTCTCAATCTCAGTGTCTAACATGTAAAATGGTTACAATAAGATTAATCCTTGTTGTGTTTTTACATAAGACATGCAAGTAAAATCAGTGTCCAGTGATAGCTAGGTCTCCTTTCTTAGACATAAGAAATAATATTTTTATTAGAAAATGTTCCTCCTTCCCTCCCTCTGGGAGGACACAGCACAGGCATGTGGTTTGGCCATGGTCAGTGTTTCTGTGGCATCAGAAGGTAGCTTTTCTTACTTCAGGCACCCTGGAGCCAGAGCCCATCTTGGTGACTTAGAGAGCTGAAGTTAGGCCCTGCTCCTCCCACTCTTCACACACAGCCTACTCAGCAGCCCTAAGTAGATGATGGGAAGGAGCCAGAGGTGTGCCAATCAGACAAAGAGCTTCCCATGTGGAGGAAACAGCAAGTGTGAAGGCCTGGAGAAGGGGATCAAGCCTGGTAAGCTTAGGGAACACCAAAGCTCCTGAGCTGAAGAACCGTTACCAAGGGGAAGACAGGTAGAAGATGAAGTCAGAATGTTGAGGAGGAGCTAGATCTCACTTCCCTGCAGGACAGGGATAGGAATTGGGATTTTAGTCTAATTTTAGAGGAAACCACTGGAGTGTTTTGTACCTAATCCGAATTCTGATTTGTGTGTGTGTGTGTGTGTGTGTGTGTGTGTACGTATGTGTGTGTGTGTGTGAGAGAGAGTATTCCTCTATTTGCTAAAGGAACTGCTGCCCGATGAATTCTGCTTTAAAAAGATCATTTTGGCTGTTGTAACACCAGATGTAAGGGGCAAGAATGGAAGCAGAAAGACAGGTAGAAGGTAACTGTCAAAGTCTACCTCGGGCGCCTGGGTGGCTCAGTGGGTTAAGACGCTGCCTTCGGCTCAGGTCATGATCTCAGGGTCCTGGGATCGAGTCCCACATTGGGCTCTCTGCTCAGCAGGGGGCCTGCTTCCCTTCCTCTCTCTCTGTGATCTCTTCCCTTCCTCTCTCCTACTGTGATCTCTCTCTGTCAAATAAATAAATAAAAAATCTTTAAAAAAAAAAAAAAAAAAAGTCTACCTGACGGATGAGCTACTCTTACATCAAGGTAGTGGTTGAGAAAGACTAAGTATGGGGACTATTCTGGAGGTGAGCACCCTAGGACTTGATCGATCTGAAGAGTATAAGGGAAAGAAGGATTAAAGATGACCTCTTGAATTTTGCCTTGAGAAAATGGGGAGATGGTACGGAAGTGGCCTAGAAGTTAGGAAGATGGGGGATGTGCAGGTCTGCTTAGGTAGAAGCAAGAGTTTGGGACATTAGGTTTGAGATGTTTATTAGACCTTCTGGTGGAGATGGAAAGTAGGCAGTTGGGAATATGAGTGTGGACTTCAGGTTAAGGCTAAAATGTAACTTGGGACTCATTAGATGTTACTCCTACTTTTAGAAGTTGAACATTGAAAGAAGGGACTGCAAAGCCACTTGAAGAGGCATAGATGGGCACTCACAGCTGTATGTCACACACATCATGAGGGCCATTCCCAATGACCTAACATGACATACCTGGTGATGACACTGTCCGTTGGAGAATGAACCAGTTTGCTGAGTGATAAGCATCACTTCTCTGGAGCCATCAAATCTTTTTTTTTTTTTTTAACTTTTGTTGCTTTTATTTATTTTGCTAATTTAACTGATATAAAATGATGCATCATATTTTAATGCACTTGTAAAATAAACCACCTGCTTGTTTGCTAATTTTCCCCTTGTTATATGAGCACTCTGTTAATATCTTTCCAACTGGCTATTGTTAGTGACAATTGCTTACTTTCATTTTGGTTTTGGTTGACTTTTTTTTTTCACTTGGGATTGTTTTTAGCTACTAATAAAAGAAAACTTGAGTACAGTGAGAAGGGGTTACTTCTGCTTGCCCAAACAAGTTATCTAAAAGCAGGTGATCTAGCAATTCCATGATTCCAACATGGCTCCATACTTCTGGGTTTCCAATCCATTGTCCTCAACGTGTAGCTTTCTTTCTCAAGCTTGCCTGATGGCTGCAGACCTTTGCGCATCACATCTATATTCCAGCAGGAGGAAGGACACAGAGTAGAAGACTTGTCCTAGCTGAGCCTATCACTTTTCATCATGAAAACAAGAGCTTTCTTTGAAGCCATGCCAGTAGAGGTCTGCTTATATCTCATTGACCAGAAACAAGCCAAACAGCCATGCCATGTTACAAAGGAGTCTGGGAAGATGACAATTTTTGTATTTTTTTTTGTTATGTTTTATTTTGTTTAATTCTTTTTCACTCATGCATCATTCATTTAATCATATTTAAGCCTTTAGCATGACCACATTCAGGGTATCCTGTATAAATCACATTTTACTCTACCTTTAAAAATTTTTGTCTTTAATTTCTTAAAAATGTATTATTTATTCATTCATTCATTCATTCACTCATTTGAATTGGGGGGAGAGAGAGTATGAGCAGGGGTAGGGGCAGAGGAACAAGCAGACTCCCCACTGAGCAGGGAGCCTGATGTGGGGCTCAATCCCAGGACCCTGGGACCGTGACCTGAGCCAAAGGCAGACACTTAACAAATTGAGCCACCCAGGTGTCCCCAAAATGTATTTTTTAGGTAAAAGCTTCTATTATTTTTAACTTTAATTTTTGCACAAAATTTATCCTTTTCATTGTACAGCCTTACAAGTTTGGAAATTGTCAAGGGGACAATTTGCCTCTTAAGAGTACTTGATCAGGGGCGCCTGGGTGGCTCAGTGGGTTAAGCCACTGCCTTCGGCTCAGGTCATGATCTCAGGGTCCTGGGATCGAGTCCCGCATCGGGCTCTCTGCTCAGCAGGGAGCCTGCTTCCTCTTCTCTCTCTGCCTGCCTCTCTTCCTACCTGTGATCTCTCTGTCAAATAAATAAATAAAATCTTTAAAAAAAAAAAAAAAAGAGTACTTGATCATAACCACTAGGTTTCTGTATTCCTAAGAGCCATCCCTTCTGGGCCTTTTCTCCCAGCAAAGATGAGGTTAGGATCCTAGCAATGAAGGTGGTGGTTGTTTGACGAAACACTTGGTTTTATTGTCATGACTGGATGAAGCCCAAAATGGATGTGTAGCAAATAGTTGTTTATGTACATTTTCATTAAGCATTCCCATTTCCAGTATGTCTAAGTGATAAATGACCAGTGATAATGAATAAGTAATTCAAATAATTGAATATCAGTATCAACCTTACCATATGAAGGAAAGGTCAGGCATGTCCCCACAATGTGAATACATGATAATATCATTACTAGCATTTATTGAGCACCTATACTAGATGCTTACCATATAGCATCTCATTCAGTCTTCACAACCACCATGTGACCTGGTGTATTGAATCTTCTCTGGACTAGAGACAGATGATTTAGACTTGACACTTCACTGTCAATTTTATGTAGAATGTGTTGAGATGTAACTCACATTTATAGATTTGCTTGGTTTTCATTAATATTCATTAAGAAAAAACAAACAAGGGTGAATAAAGTAAAAAACATGTCAATATCTTGTATGTTTCAAAATAAGAGTAGATTTAGTAAGTTTTAGGTGTGCATGTGTTTTAATTTTTTTTTAGGTTTTTTTTTTTTTTTTTTTGAGAGAGAGAGAGCATGGAGGGAGGGGCAGAGGGAGAGAATCTTCAAACAGACTCTATACTGAGCGCTGAGTCCAAGGTGGGGCTTGATCTTATGACCCTGAGGTCACCATCTGAGCCAAAACTGAGAGTCAGACCCTTAACTGACTGAGCCACCCAGTTGTCCTTTTCATTCTTTTTTTTTTTTTTCCCCTTTAAGATTTTTATTTATTTATTTTGGGAGAGAGAGGCAGAGAGAAAGAAGTTTATTTAATTTTACAGTAATCTCTACACCCAGTGTGGGGCTCCAATTGAGTACACCAAGATCAAGAGTCGTGTGCTCTTCCAACTGAACCAGCCAGATGCCCCTAGGTATATATATATATATATATTTTTTTTTCAATTTAACTTATGTGGATCTAATTTAAAATTGATTAACTCTAGTAAGCTATCTCCTTAGTGCCTCTTCCATGCTTTAGTTTTGTGTAAATAATTTGCGTATTAATTCAAGTTTATAAGAATTTTTTTCAATTAAACTTATTTCTACATAGTTCTCCACAACTTTGCCACTAAAACTTGGATATTTCTCAGCCTGACTGGGCTTCAGTTTCTTCTTCTATAAAATTAGGCAGTTGGGCTATTATTTCTTGGCCAAAATTTTTCCAGCTCTAATATTCTGTGACAATTGAATATTGCCTACAGGCAAATAATGGAGTAAATGACAAAGGAGTCTTCTTTGGAGAACAAGTTTACTTCAAAACATGGATGCTACTTAGTGGGCCATAACTTTTCTGTTGTTCATGAGTCAGCATGAAAACTACCTCCAGAGAAGGCTAAGTAGGTCAGATTTATCTAAGAAGACAGCTGTGTAATTCCATATCCCTCTCCAGCCCCATGGCACTGTAGATACATAATGCTGGCTTTTTGAACAACAGTCAAAGAGCATTACCCACTTTGTAAAGTACACAAGACCACAACCTGAAAATGAAGCTGGCCTTCAAAAAATTTCAGAAGGAGAACAAAATAAAGCTCTTTTTATATATGGTCCACAGCAATTTTCTTCTATCTTTAAGGTATATTCATGGATTCTGTGATACTGGTTAGTGTGAGCAAGACTTTAAGTAAAAAAAATAAGATAGTTTAAAAATCAGTCAAAAAGAAAAAAAACAGTAAAAAAAGTTTTGTACCATGACTGCTTATTAAACCTGTTTCGTAAAACCTGTTAGGTCATCAGTGTTTGCTTGCTTTCTTTCTAAGTCCTAAGAGGACTTAAAAATACATAATATAAACAGGCCAATGAGAGAACTTTCATTTAAAAACAAACTTGTAAGGTGCAGTTACTGTCTACTTTGGCTATGCAAATTTTTTTTTTTTTTTTTTTTTTTTTCCAGAAGAGGACCCCTTAACACAGTGGGGAAACCTTCAGAGCTCAAGGGGCAAATACAAACCTAAGAAGTAAAATGAAGAAAAAAAGGGACACATTAGAATGGGATTGAAGATCCTTGACGCAGAAAGGAAGATGCCAGCAGGAACACATGGAAAAGGCAGGGAACAGAGTGAACATTGGAGGTGTGGAAGTTGGATAATGCAAAGTGACTTTTTCCTTGGGAGAGAGAGGACCCATGATTGATTTAGTCCTTCTTTGGCATCTGTCCTGCTCTTTGACCATTGCTTTCCCATTGTCTGGACTGTAAGGCACCAGAAACAATTAGAGAATCAGTGTAAGCAGACAGGTGTGCCCCAGCCACTGCCCCGCTTACTTCTACGCTGCTCATATTCTCTACATTTCATACAAATCATTCTGGAAGCAGCAATCTAGTTAAAAAATCTTAAGACTGCAAATACTTCCAGGTAATGCAAAGCAATTCCTGAATAAACCTTTGTGATATCGTTCGCAAAGGCATGGTCTTAAACTTAGATCTCAGACATTAGGTTACTTTTGGTTATAGGCATCAAAATACTGGGGTTAGAAAATCCATTCTCAAGGGTTCCGTGTTTCATCCAGTTAATGTTAGAAACAGGCAACTGACCACGTCCTCGATCTCAACCGTGTTTCAGAAGAGGCTAGCCGAATTTTACAATATGAATCTTCCGGGGAGTATCTGCAGGGTCTGTAAAGCTATCAGTGCCCCAAGAAGAGGCTTCCCCACCTGTCACAACCTGGACCGTCTCCATGGAGGCTGCCGGGCACACCACCGCCACGCCTCGCTGAGGTCAGCCTCTCGAGTCTTGGGAGAGCTCTTTTTATTCTAAATTACAGACTTTGCAGCCACCGGATATCCTCGCTGCATAACTGGCAGTAGCCATGTGGCTGCACTAGCGTTTCCTGACAACCACTGCATTATTTCCACTAATATCCTGTCTGAGGCCTCTGGTCGGGCGACTCCCCGCTCCCACCGTCCAGCGGTACCCTTTCGCTCGTGGATAATAACCCGACTGTGCCCGCGTGCCCAAACAAAGAGAAAACCACCCGAAAGTTCCTCAGATCGCACTTGGCGACAGTGGCCTGCTACTGCCTCTCGACAGCTCTTCAGCGACCACGGCACGGCCGCAGACAGAGCCCGAGGACCGCGGATCTGGGAAGGACGCGGCCGCCTGCTGAGGGGCGGGCCCGCAGCCGTGGGGTCCGCGCCCGGGCGGGGCGTCCTGGGCCGCCGCGTTCGCATTGTCCACGTCCCCCCGCGCCCCGCCGCGTTCCGTCCCTCCCTATCTGTGGCGCACACGCGCGCAGAGCGAGCGGCGCGCTCGGGGCCAGAGTAGCAGCGGCGGCTGCAGCGGCGGCGGCGGGGGCGGGGCGGGGGCGGCGCGGGGCGGGGCGGCGCGGGGGCGGGCCCGGGGCGAGGCAGCCCCGGCGCCAGCGAGCAAGCGGCGAGCGCGGCGAGCACCCGAGAGGAGCGCGAGCACCAGCATGGCGGGGCTCCGACGCCCGCAGCCGAGCTGCTACTGCCGCACCGCCGCGGCCGTGAACCTCCTGCTGGGCGTCTTCCAGGTCCTCCTGCCCTGCTTTCGTCCGGGAGGGGCTCAGGGACAAGGTCAGCCTTGCGCCGCCTGTGCTCGCTCGCCCTCTCCACCCCGCCCCCCCTTCTCTTTCTTTTAGGGAACTGCTGAAATCTATAAGACGGCGAGGGGAGGAAGGGGAAAGGGGCAGGAGGAGGAAGGAAAGCGGTTGCAATTCTCGGCTGATAACATTTTCTGACCGCAGCGTCCTCTCCCGCGCCCCCTGCCCTCAGACAAACAGAAAGCTGGGCAGTCGTGGAGCCTGGGGACAGCGGCGCGGACCGCTAGCCGCACGCGCCCCAGAGCCTTTGTGCGCGGGCCCCGGGCGCCCCGGGCGCAGCCCCCGCTTTGTGTGGCGCGCGCTGGGGCCCCGCCGCGGCCCGGCTTCCTGCAGCTTTGTTCCACGAGCCTGGCCGCCCGGGACCCATCCCGCAGACGCCCGCCCCAAATGCTGCGGGATGCGGAGCGCCGAGTGGCCGGCGGAGCAGCTTCCCCATCTCCGTATCCCCAGTACGCGAACCCCAGACCTTGCACGCTCCCCGCGACAGGGGGGCCGCCGACTTGCACCCCGCTCATTGTGCTCCCGGGGGCCGACGCTTTAAGGAGAGGGTGACTTGTTTTGGTGAGGCGGGTGCTTGGGGGCACGGCAGGGAAGCAGGAAGCGTTTCTTTTCCTTGCATTAAAACGCGCTGTATTTTTTTGGTTGTTCGTGCAGCGATTGAGCCCTTGCCCAACGTGGTGGAGCTGTGGCAGGCAGAAGAAGGGGAACTCCTACTGCCCACTCAGGTGAGGACAGCCAGGTGACAGGGCGGGTGTGGGAGGAGCGGCCGCGAGGGAGGCCGTCGGCCCCCCAGCGGCACCCGCGCTCGGGCCGCTTTGCAAGGCAAATAAACGGTCGGGCCAAGCCTGAACACCTGGCAACGGTGGCCTTCCCAGCCTCCTCCCGCGCCATGTGACAGGGCGTGAGTCACGCCCGCCCCAAGTTCAGGAGGTGGGAGCCCTGGCCTCCTCAGCAGGGCCGCGGTCGGCCAGGGCAGCCTTGTGCAGGGGAAGGGCGGGCCCCAGGGCGGGCTGGGGGCCTGGGTGCGCGAGGGGCGTGTGCCCTGTTCCCTAAGTGAGCCAGAGCCCTGTGCCCCAGGACAACAAGGAAGACTGATTGCAGAAGTGTTAGTGAGTGGCACTTGCCATTCTCGTGAAGTGGCTTTGCAGTGAAGATGGGACTTTAAAAGGTTGTAGTCTTGGATTTTTTCCAAGTGCCTTTAATTCGTGTTAGAGACACCCTCTTAACAACTTGAATTTCAGGTTTGGGGGGTTCTCCCCCCCCATTTGATACAATGATTGCATGTGGAAAAATAATTACTAGCATTTCATTGAGAATCCGTGGCATCATACAGGGTTTATTTAGGGCTGCGGTAGATACAGTTCTGCAAGGCGTTGTGTTAAGGTTTAAGGTCTAACGTTTGAATGCAAATGTGCACAATAAAATATATTGTCAACTGCTTTTCAGCAGCGACAGTAGTGACCCCTGAATACTCTTTTTTTTTTGGAGAGGGGAGGGTTGAATTATAAGGGAACATTCAGCTTGTGTGGGCTAATTTTTAAGATGTTCATTACTTCCCACATTGGTGACAGCACTTAATTCTATGTTGTTTCTTGCGGCTCTTTGGAAAAACAGGATGTCTAGCTGTAAGTCCACGGCTGTGCAGTTTTACATTTGAGTTTCTCCCTCCTATGTGAAGCATTAGAGTGCTGGTTTTGAGACATTCAGAATATTCACTTTAACCAGGACTAATGAATAACAGCTTCAAGGCAGAGAGGTGATTTTTAGAGGAAAATTTTCCTGGACCTTCCCTGAAGGCCAGCATGCTGAATAAGACCAGTCCTTTGAGAAAAAAACCTCATCGGGATGGAGAGCAGATAGTCTGTCCTTCTCTTAAAAGTTTATTCCCAAATGGATTTTTTTTTTTCCCCTGATTATAAATAACAGATGTGTATTGTGGAAAGTTTGGAAAATACAGAAAGATAAAAAGAACCAAATAGAAATCATTAATGACTCTACTGAGAGATCCACATATAAAACTTGACGGTTTTACTTTTTAAAAATATAGTTATATTTGTGTGTTATCAGAGTTGTTTAAAAGCAGCATTCGTGACATTCTGGGCTGGAGACTTGTGTCTTGTGGAGACTGTCCTGGGTGGAATTCTGTGTCTTGGGGGCTACGAGATGCCCAGCTGTTAAAGCATCTCTGTCTCTACCCACTAGATGCCAGTGGCACTTTCTCCTCCCTCCCCACCCCCCCTTGTGACAGCTAAAAATGTCCCCAGACATTACCAGATGTCCCTGGGGAGGAAAATTGCCCCGGTTGAGAAGCACTTGTGTATATCTATATGCATTTGCATTTTTTACTCAGTTCTGGCCTGTGCTCCTTACTGGTTAGTGTTGGAAGTCAACCCAGACAGAAAGGAGAGTAAATTATAGACACTCTTTTGTTGTAGTATTAGTTGAAGATACTGTGCTCAGAGATGGAAATGTCAAGGCCTATGATGTGATTAATGATTTTATTTATAGCCTTCAGAGTTATTTTATACAATTCTTAATTTGTGGTTGTTTTGTTTCATGTAGAACACAGTTTGTTTTGGTAAAAAAAAAAACAACACATAATTTAGAAGTTGTCTTTCTGGAATACTCACTATAAAAGCATTTATAACTAAGCTATTTTAATCAGAGCTATAATGAAAGTGAAACTGATATTCAAAATAATTTTCTAAATACTTCGCCTCTGTCTATATGTCTGTCTTTTGGAGACTGTTTTACCCTGCATGTACCTGGGTGGGGGGAGGGGATGTATATGGATCTACCTATGTAAACTGTGGGTAAACATGCATATGGATCTCTCCAAGCTGCATAAATACACGCACTCGTATGTGTATAAACTGCAGAGGGTTCTAAAGAAAGTTATTTTTAGAGGATTCTCTTTAAAGTATTTTGACTTTTTTCCCCAAAAAACTCCCCTATGTGTCATGGAGTCAGCTGAAAAGAGTATTTATAGGTGTTTTTAAATTTGAGCATTTCTGCTTAATTAATCTGTAGGTTGGGCTCCTTTCAGTCAGGAAGACTCCAAGGCAGAAGCTAAGATTTGTCAGTGATAGGTGAAGTGGGAACACCAGAGAGCGTGGCATTAAAAAATAGAATATTAACATTTGTCACCATGAATTATTTGAACTGTTGTTTATTTTGGAAATGTTTTCTGGTGATTGGGTCTTTCTTTTTTTCTTTTTCTTTTTCTGATGGGTCTTTAAGTGACCAAAGACTAGAAAAAGGCATCATTAGTAAAACCAAATACAATAATTAAATTGTTATAACCTTCAAGACCCTCTGGATAGGCTTCCAGGTTTTGACTGCTGGTTCCATCCCTTTTCTCAGTTTCTTCATCTGGAAAATGGGGGTAATTCTCTTAAGATCAGCAGTGCTTGAAGTATCCGGAACTTAGTAAGCACTTCACGTATGTTACCTATTCTTTTGGTATATTTCTCAGCTGACTCCTAGATTCGGTTGCTGGAGGGCATGGGACAGCTTTCCTGCTTTCCAGGGCAGAGAATTCAGTACTATCATATGTCTACAGGTGTATAGATATGTTATGTTACTTGTATTTTTTTGTTATGTGCTGTTTTATGTGGTCAATAGTTGGCGTAGGAACATAAAACACTTTATCCATGACAATAATGAGAAAGAAGGAAAAAAACGTAATTTTATTCTTAGATTTACAGAATTTTTCCTCTCTTCTGACTTGACTTCTCCCATCCTTTAATACAAAGTGGTGATGGTTAGGAACCAGACACATGTTTTCATTAGCTTATTATCAGGAAATAATGGCCTGTGTGTGAGACACTGCATTGTGTACCTGCTCTATTCACCTTCAAGGTACAAACCCTTCTGTGATCCCCTTGACCTGCTCTGACTCTCAGGCCCTTCCTGACCTTGTGTGTCGTTCCAGTCAGTCCCCTGGGATGCTCCCTCTAGCAGGCCCCACATGTATCTGTTGAATGAAAGGACAAAGGCTATCGCCGTGCCGTTCCCATTGGAGCCAGTCCTTCCAGACCTCTAACTCAGTGGTTAGAGATCTAGCAGTGGCACTGTTGTCATTTCTCTCTATGAGTTTCTTGAGTGTCTGGATTTCTTCTTTGCCTTGCCTGTACCTTCTTGCCCTGACTGGATTCCCTGTAAGAGAGTTTGGGCTTCTAAGCTTGGTGGTCCCATTGTGGCCGTAGTTGAGGAGAGCCAGTTATCAGTGTCTTGTCCTGTTTATGAGGTTAGTTTCAAAGGTGGCTGGCGGAATGCCTTAAGTGTTGGTTTCCTACCGTTCTTTGTTTTTGTTTTTGTTTTGGTATGAGTGCTAGCAGCAAGAACGGCAGTCTAGAATTTTTTCTTCTAATCCATTCAGACTTTGCTGAGATGAGAAGGCTCCTAACACCTCTGGTTAGATTGGAGACACTGACATTTTTGCTGAATACAAGCAGCTGTTACCTGATACAGAACCGTTTTGGTCTGGTTTGGGGTGGCTAGGCTTAGTGCTTTTCTGGCCTTGTTTGTTCATCTAGCAGACACTTATCATGGGCCTGACCCAGTTAGACCCCTGGGATACAGCGATTATAAGTAAGAAAGTCTCTGCCTTTAAAAATCTCATGTCTTACTCCCTTAAGTCTGATGGTATAGGTAACGGAAACTGGTAGAAAGAAATGTACTATTGTACATTGAATATCTGAATTCTTTATTATCTCAGGTACTGTGTTACGTAATCACATCTTGCTCCAGTCAGTGAATCATTGACTGGTATTTGGAAGTCTTTTTGTCATAGAGATTTATTTTTAGTTTAATCTACTTCCACTGTCAACATAAAAAATAATACCTAACATGAGTTGAGTATCATTGGCATTGTTTCAGCACTTTATGTGTTACTAATACTCACATTCATATACTTAAAGTGTGAAGTGTTATGCCCTGACTTTATAGATGAGGAAACTGAGGCACAGAGTCATTAGAAAAATTACCCAAGGCTGAAGGAATGGGCCAGTGGTATGATTTGAATCCAGGAGGCCCTGAGCTTCAAAGCCCATGCTCTTGGCTGCTAGGTCACTGTGTGAGTTTTTGCAGTCTAAACAGTATTGTGGTGGTAAAGTTCCTGGGTCTGAGGGAGATACTTTTGTGTTTTGTTTTGAATTAGAAAAATTTGTTTCATGAATTTTAAAAAAATGGTCATATCCACTAGTATTTTTGAAATTTTTGTTTAAAAATTTTTTTATGGAGGCATAATTGACATATAACATTATTTTACTTTCAGGTGTGCAACATAACAGTAAGTCTAGTTACCATCTGTCACCATACGTAGTTACAAAGCTTTTTTTTTGGCTTATGATGAGAACTTTAAAGATTTTTTTCTCAGTAACTTTCAAATTTGCGGTATAGTATTATTCACTGGTCGCATGCTATACATTACATCCCCAGGACTTCTGTACTTATTTTATAACTGGAAGTTTGTACCTTTTGACCAACTTCACCCATTTTCCCCGCCACTCTCCAACCCTCTTGGCTCCCCAGCAATCACTGGTCTGTTCTCTGCATCTGTGAGCTTGGCATTTGTTTTTAAATCATTTCATTTATTTATTTATTTATTTAGAGTATGATCGGCGGGGGGGGGGGGGGGGGGGGGGGCGGGCAGAGGGAGAGAGAGAGAATCTTTGGCAGAGTCCATGCTAGCATGGGGCTCGATCCCATGACCTTAGATCATGACCTGAGCTGAAACCAAGGGTTGGAGACTCAACTGACTGAGCCATCCAGGAGGCCTTGTTTTTGTTCTTGTTTCTGAAATTCTATATCTGAGAGCAACCACAGGTATTCATCTTTCTGTTTGACTTATCTCACGGAGCATAATGCCCTAAGGGTCCATCCATGTTGTTGCAAATAGATTGCGTTTTTTTAATGGCTGCATAGCATTTCATTATATGTATATGTACATATATGTTTATATGCATGTACACATATATATGCACACACGTACATACCACATCGTTGTCCCTTCATCTTTCAGTGTACACTTAGGTTGTTTATGTATCTTGGCTGTTGTAATACTGCTATGAACAGGGGGTACAGATAGTTTTTTGAATCAGTGTTTTTAGTTTCTTCAGTTAAATACCCCAAAGTGGAATTGTTAGATCAATTTTTAATTTTTTGAGGACCCTCCATACTGTTTTCCAGAGTAGCCACACCAGTTTGCCTTCCCACCAACAGTGCATGGTTGTTAATTTTTGTCTTTTTGGTAGTAGCCATTCTAACAGGTGTGAGGTGTATATCCACTAGTACTTAAGGAACAGCTAGACTGTACTTAGCTCTGCAGACATTTACGGAGCATGTACTGTGGGCCAGGCACTGGTCTAGGGGTTGCAGATGTCACGTTGAACAAAAACAAAACCCCTGCCCTCATGGAGCTTGCAGTCTAATGGAGGCATTTAGATGGTAAATACGAAGTAGAATAGATTATATGTTCTTTAGTCTGTTAGAAAGGCCTCAGTGCTGTATGGTGGCAGACCAGAGGAAGATTCAGGTGATGGGAGCTGGAGTTTTAATTTAACAAGTTGAAGTAGGTGGGTTTGAGAAGACCTAGAAAGCAGTGAGAGATTTGGAATAGTTAGTGCAAGGGCCCTGAGGCACTGCCAAGGGGGTGGGGTAGCAAAATTATAGGATTTGGCTCCCGCCTTTGAGAGCCTGGTGGTGGTGGGGAGATAAGGCTGGTACTACCCTGAGATAACATTCAAGTGCTGAAATGTAGGAACTGAGAGGAGGGAGGCGGAACAGTGCATCTTAGAGGAGTCTATTACTGGCTTAGGGCTGGGAGGGCTGCTTAGATGCCTGCATTAGCGGAGGTGTGAATGGGACCTCCTCTAGATCCTTACTGGAGTGACAGTTTTTAAGCAGATGCTTCAGCTGGGAGTCCAGAGCTCCTGATGAAGTGTGGCTGTAGAGATTGGGTTGGGTATGTCAAGGTCATTTGACAGTTGCCCAGTTCCAGGTTATGGAGCTTGGAGTACGTCTGAATCACAGCTAGGGAGCGGGTGTTAGGCTCTTGATACGGGATGCTGGGTCCATACCAAGTGGGTGGAAAGTCGTGACTGATATTGCAGAAAATCGGTTTTGTGGAGACAAAAGGGGTGGACTGGAGGCAGCAGTCTTAAACAGAGTGAAGAGCGCCATCTGTGCTGGTCATGGAGGCCTGGGGTACTGATGGTGTGGGCTGCTTTGCTGGCAGAAAGGATGGAGAAGAAAGCACAGGTCTGTACCGTAGTTCTGTTGAGTGAGTAGGTCTTTATGGCTGGAGGTTAAGGAAAGAGAGCAGTATAAGGTGACCCTAAGGTTTGTCCATAGGTCAAGGAGTGCAGTGGTATCCTTGACAGAAGGAGACCAGTTAGAACAGAAACCACTTGGCAGGGGCCCCGGATGTTGCTAAGTCAGTGTTGATCATTACTGTTTTGGGGGAAGACAAAATGCGTATGTGCTAGAGGCATTTGTGCTGTGGGGCACCTGCCATGTGCTGGCCATAGCCTGGTGCTGGGCTCCCTAAAGGAGGAAGAGTCTTGCTCTTGGGAAAGATAGGCATTCCCTGAGCAACCACATCAATGATTGAGGAGGAGTTGGGTCCAGCGGTGGGGATTTGGGCCCCACGGTGATAAGCTTGTGTCAACATTGTGAGTGAATTGGTGTAGGGAGTCTGGGCCCAGGAGGACTGGTAGTGACAAGTAGGAAGGCAGGGGGTGGAGAGGCAGTAAGTACCAAGAACAAGAAGCCGGAGAACCAGGAAGGCTCGGTATTCCTGAACCCAGCAGTGACGAGCTTCGGGAAAGAATGGTCAAGACTCTGTCTGCCAGACAAATACATGTAGTATTTAACTGGATCTACCCTTGTGTTTCTATTTCAAGTGACTTTTCTTTTTACCCTCCTGGTATATGTCATGTGGTCAGATTTTGGCCTGGTAAGTCTGGGAGAGGATTTTGGAAGTGTTTTTGAGTGTGATGTTTATGCCATTTATAAAATTGATTAGCCTTTTTATGTTGATGTCAAAATATGTCAGGTAGTCAGGTATCCATGTAGGGAATTCTGAGCTAACCAATCCCTTTTCTATATATATATATATATTTTTTTTTTTTTAATATTTTATTTATTTATTTGACAGACAGGGATCACAGTAGGCAGAGAGGCAGGCAGAGAGAGAGAGGGAAGCAGGCTCCCCCCTGAGCAGAGAGCCCGATGCGGGCCTTGATCCCAGGACCTTGAGATCATGACCGGAGCCGAAGGCTGCAGCTTAACCCACTGAGTCACCCAGACGCCCCTCCCTTTTCTATATTATCATTAAACTTTATTTTATGCGATTCAAGTTAAATGTTAAAAAAAAGGCTCTTGGAGAGAAGAGATGTCAAAGTAGTTTTGAGATTATGTTTAGGTCATGACTTTAAGCAGGGAGAAACTTTATTTACACTGTCTGAGGGATTACATGGCAATTTATGGCTTTTAGGAGTATCATTTTTTCAATAATGAATAAATATTCATTAATATACCTGCTGCTATCAATATCCATAAATATTCATTGAATACCTGCTGTGTATCAGGCACTATTTTTTATTTTTATTTCACTTTAAAAAAAAATTTTTCCAATATTTTATTTATTTATTGAGAGGGAGTGGGAAAAAGGGGAGGAGCAGAGGGAGAAGGAGAGAGAGAGAATCTCAAGCAGACTCCATGCTGAACATGGAGCCCGATGTGGAGCTGGATCTCACTACCCTGAGATCAGGACCTGAGCTGAGATCAAAAATGGAGCTTAACCAGCTAAGCCACCCATTTTTTTTAGGCACTGTTTTTAGACATTCGTTACAAGTTCATCATCCATGTGAAATTTAAGAATTATTTCTTTTGGAGATTTTTGCGTTCTTTTGAAATAACTGTTAAACCATGTTTTTTTCGTTTGTTTTTATCAATAGGGTGATTCCGAAGAGAATATGGAGGAGCATTCTCAAGAACAGAGGTAAGAAAAACAACAGGAGCAAATACCTGCATTCTCAACATTGCTGCCCACTTTGGATGCTGTCTGAAGTCTTGGTATATGTACGTTTATGTTTACATGTTTAATAGATCAGTGATATGCCTTGCTTTTTGGCGTTGGGGTGTCTGTGGTCTCTAATAATTAATATATCTTTGTTTGAAAATAAGGTTGTACAGAAAACTGTTAGAAATATCTACCCCATCCCTGAAACTCAGCTTTGCATTTTCCATGGCGTACTTATGCTGCCCCCCTTTTCATAAATACCTGTTTAGCATCAGGCATAGTGCTGGGTGCTGTGTGTAAAATAAGGACCCAAACCCGTGTTGAATGTAGTGGTGGAGTCAGACGTTACTGTAAACAAAACAAAATGGTTGTGATTACACTATTGACAATCAGATTGCCGTGGTATAGAATAATGAGGAAGATCAGGTGGGGCCCCTCTTAGCAAGTATATTTGAGCTGAAGGCTATGGAGGACTAGCCACCAGCAAGCAGCAAACGAAGGGAGAGTGCTCTGGGCAGAGGGAGTGGCAGGTGCAAAGGCCCGGAGGTGGGAGGCACTGGCAGCATTCCAGGAACTTGGAGAAGGCCAATGTAGTATGTAGGATACTAAGGTAAGGTAGGACCTTAGAAACCACAGTAAGGAGGTTGGGTTTTATTTTTTTTAAGGGTGGTATGATTTGTTAATGGATTTAAAGCAGGGGCTAGCAAATCTAAAGGTGTAAACTAGATTTTTAAGAGAATACCTTGGGACAGTTGGTTAAGAGTTTGCCTTCAGCTTCTGTCATGATTCCAGGGTCCCTCTCCGTTTGCCGCTGCCCCCTGCTCATGCTCACTCTCTGTCTCTCTCTCTCTCTCTCTCAAACAGATAAGTACAATTAAAAAAAAAAACAAAAAAACAAAAAGAACTTCGGTGGTGGAGCAGTCTCCGTCACTTGTCATACTGGGATGTCTGGTCGCCTGGAGGTACACGGAGACTGGGCACAGGGATTTCTTTCGGAGAGTCAGCTTCTAGATCTCATTATCCATATAGTCTTCTAAAACTGATCTGTCTGAGGTTACAAGCTATCCTTTTCTACCTCCTCTTTTATAATCTCTTTTCCACTTCATAGGAGAAAGACAGACTTCTTCCCCAGCCCCCATCTTATATGTGCTCCGTATTGGGCAAACAGAGGCGTGATTTGAAATACTGGCATTGGTTAGGAGAAGCGATTAACTCTGACTGGATAACAAATTCTTTTCTAACGCTGGTGGTTTTCAAACCTGTCCACAGAATTGAAGGGCACAATCAAATCAGCAATTGATAGATCATCAGCAGTTATTTTTAAATGATAGATCACTCTGCTTTTTGGGTAAACAGGGAGTTTAGAGACTGTAAGGACAGTGCTGTAACAATTCTCCTTCCATTCACACCCATTTATGTGAACAAGCTTTTTCAGGGCTTACATTTAAAAAAAAGTAGACAAGAAAAATAATAGTCATATGAATCAAGGATGGAGGTAAGATACTTTCATCCATTTCTTTAAGGAATGCATTTTCAGTAAATTTGTTTCCTTATGTCTAATCACCTGTCAAGACTTACAAATTTGTTGGTTTGATTGGTTGTTTACTAACGAAAATTATACTGGTAACTCAGAAGAAAAAAATATTTAACACTTAAACCCAGTAAGTCACAGGAAATTTTTTTTCTTAAGACTTTATTTTTATTTATTTGACAGACAGAAATCACAAGCAGGCAGAGAGGCAGGCAGAGAGAGGAAGGGAAGCAGACTTCCTGCTGAGCAGAGAGCCCGATGTGGGGCTCGATCTCAGGACCCTGGAATCATGACCTGAGCTGAAGGCAGAGGCTTTAATCCACTGAGCCACCCAGGCGCCCCAGCACAGGAAATATTTTTAAAAGCCCAACATTTCAGGTGAAACACATAGTTTTGTTTCAGAAGCCTTTCAACATAATGATGTACATGTTAGGTTAAAATTTTTGGAGGGAGGGGCTCCTGGGTGTCTCAGTTGGTTAAGTGTCTGCCTTCAGTTCAGGTCATGATCCCAGGTTCTGGGTTGGAGTCCCGCATCAGGCTCCCTACTTAGTGGGGAGCCTGCCGTCTCCCCTGCTTGTGCTTGCTCATTCACTCGCTATGTCTCTGACAAATAAATAAATAAAATATTAAAAAAAAAAATCCTTGGAGGGAATATCCAGCCATACAAGAATGCCTATTGGTGTGTTTAAAAATATGGACGATGATAGGACAGCTGGCTGGCCCAGTTGATACAGCAGGTGACTCTTGATCTTGGGGTCATAATTTGGAGCCCCATGCTGGGTATAGAGATTACTTAAAAAAAAAAAAGAATGATGGTAGATTTCATTGAATATGAAATATATACATATGAATATATATATGAAATATATATATGGAATATATATATATTTCATATATATATTTTTAAAATATTTATTTATTTGACAGAGAGAGAGATCATAAGTAGGTAGAGAGGCAGGCAGAGAGAGAGGGGGAAGCAGGCTCCCAGCTGAGCAGAGAGCCTGATGCGGGACTCCATCCCAGGATTCTGAGATCATGACCTGAGCTGAAGGCAGAGGCTCAATCCACGGAGCCACCCAGGCACCCCATCCATTGCATATATTTTTAAAAGTGATGGTGAGTTTTATTTAGAAAACTGTTATTTATAATATGGCAGAAATGACATTCTATGCAGCCATTTAAATTCATAATATAAAATTTTAAATGTGGGATAAATATATGAGGCAGAATTCAGAGTTTGCCATTGTCTTCTGTTTGAGTGTAGGGGAGGGAGCAAGGAGAGGTGAGGATTGCTGGTGGTGGTTCAGACGAGGCTGGTGGGAGTTGGGAAGTTCTGAGATGGATTTTGGGGGTGGAACAGATTCATCAGTTGCTGAATCAGTGGTAGAGCAGGAGGGGAAGAGAAGTAGTCACAGAGGTCTTCTAGAATTTGGCTTGAGCATCTGGAGGGGATGACACCTGAGATGGGAAAGGAAGTAGGGGAGGGAATCAGGAACTTTGGTTGCCTCATAGGAATGTCAAACTTGATTTGACACGTTCCTGAGGAAGTGGTACTGTGAGCCCCAAGCTAGGAAGCTCTGGGCAGCCTCCAGGGGTGGGCGTATCCAGCCTGTAGGCAGCCTGGTGTGCGCCTTAGCTTTTGTTCTCTTCTGTAGATTGCTGTGCTCTCTTCTTTCTCATCAGCACAACTGGTTACTTTCCTCCGTTTTCTGTCAGACTTGAAGGTATCAGTAGATGTTATCCCCGTGGGTCTTTTTACCTAGTGTCAGAGTGCTGGGGAAGGTGTGTGGGGTGGGAGAATGGCAGTTACTCAGCACAGTGGCTTTCAAACTTTCTGACAGTGACTCACGGTAAGGGATATATTTTACATCATGTGCACCTAGCTGCCCATACACATATATCTGGATGTATGAACTGAGTACCTGTACTACCTGAGTCATACTCTTTTTTCTTTTTTTTTTAAAGATTTTATTTATTTATTTGACAGACAGAGATCACAAGTAGGTAGAGAGGCAAGCATGGAGGGGTGGGGGAAATAGGCTCCCTTCTGAGCAGAGAGGCTGATGCGGGGCTCGATCCCAGGACCCTGAGATCATACCTGAGTTGAAAGCAGAGGCTTTAACCCACTGAGCCACCCAGGGGCCCCTGTCATACTCTTTTCTATTTCATTTTTTTATTGTGATGAAATATATATAACAGGTCCCATTTAAACCATTTTTAAACGTCAGGTCTGTGGCATCGAGCTGATCCACATAGCTGTGCAACCACTCACTACCATCCATCCACAGACTTTTTCGAATTAATTTTATTGCATGTAAAAAGAAATGCTGGTTACCTCTACAGGAATGATTTTAAAATTTCTTAATCATGAATCCCATTTTGATCAGCCCTGATTTATATGTTTCAATCTCTCAATATTAACTATTTTGTAGTATTTTGCTCTTACATTATTGCTAGTTGCTTTCCTTTTAACTTGCCTTCCAAACCTCTTCCTCTTTGTTTCTTCTGGCTTTTTTTCCCTACCGCCCTCCCACCTTGGGATTTGTTCCTCATGTGTAAAGACTAGATCACGACAGGGGTTGGATGGTACTCTTAGAGAATTTTCTTTGTGTCTGTTTCCTGAAGATGTAGGTTCTGGAGCTCTTTCCAGGAATTCTCACTGTAAGTGTAATGTCCTGTGATAGGTAAATGAATCACCTAAGTACTTAGTATTCATTTACCTTTACTGCACTGTTGAGAAATTTTTTAAATGAAAATTTTAATACCTCCAAAGCTCATATAATGTCTTGCTGTAGTTAAAGTAGAACTTCTGTTTTAGAATGTATTTAGTTTTACAGAGAAGCTGTGAAGATGGAACAGAGAGTTCTCATAGAGCCCTCATGCACTTTACCCAACTGCTAACATCTTCCATTACGGTGGCACATTTGTTAGAACTAAGAAGTCAACACTGGTACGTTACCATCAACTAAACTCCGCACTATTTGAACTTCACTTATTTTTCCCTGATGTCATTTTTTTGTCCAGGATCCCATCCAGGATGCCGCATTACTTTTAGTTGTCATGTCTCCTTAAGACCTCTTGGTTGTGACAGTTTGTAATATTTTCCTTGTTTTTGAAACCTTGCCTGTTTTGAGGAGTACCGCCTCAGGTCTTTTGTAAAAGGTCCCTCTCTTTGGGGTTGCCTGATGTTCTTTCTTTCTCCTGGTTAGATTGGGGGTATGTGTTTTAGGGAAGAAGACCACACCTATAAATGGAATTGTCATCACGTATCAAGGATTTCTCCTGTCAACATGGCTTATCGCTTTGATATTAACCTTAATCACCTGGCTTTTTCATCTCTTCTCATGCTACACTCTTTGGAGGCAAGTCATCGAATGGAGTTAAACTCCACCTACAGAAATTATTTGGAGTTCTTCCCTCATTTATTCATTCAGTCATTTATTTATATCAGTATGGACATACTTATTTTATTTATTTTACGCTTTGGATTATAATCTGATATTAGATTTGCCTTGCTAGCTTAATGTCCTGCCTAAATCTTATTGTGAAGTTATTACTGCCTCTTTACACATGGTTTTAAACATTTTTGTGATTTTTGGTTTTAATTATTACCCCACATACTAACTCTCTATTGATAAATAAGACTCGAAGTCAGTAGAGGCAATGCTCGGGAATTCTGCACCACAAATGCCTCGTCTCGAGAGGCACCATCTAGAGGACCACACTGCAACTCCATACAGCTGTGGCCATAAAAGAGAGTTTCAAGATGTCCCAAGAAAAGTGTAGGTGGCACTGACATCTATCCCTGGTGAGAATCTGAATCTGAAGAGGGCTCTGTGTCTGAGTCGGCAGCCTGCCCAGGGTGGGGCCCAAAGCAGACCACCATTACTCTTGGGGTGAACGGTTCTGGAGTTGCCACCCTATGATCTCAAACACACTTAGGGAAAGCTTTCAGGGAAATTGGCCTCAGTGAAGATTTTGTTTGTATTAACTTGAGTGAATGCTATGTAATTGCATTTGGTTGAAAGCCAGGAAAGCAATATCTGAAAGACTTTCTCCCCTCTTGCCTCTGAATCGACGTTTTTCTCCTGGGTGTTCTCAAATACCAGCAGTAATCTGTTCCTTCGCTGAAAGTGAGAGATTGCATTTGGGATTCAGCAATGAGAGCCAGTGAGAGCGGACTTCAGCTCTTGCGGGAATCGAATGCTCTCTGGGAAGCTCGTCTGGCTCTCTGGACATAGCTCCCATAAGCCTTGCTGGCGTACATTAGAATGTGAACAGTGTGAGCAATGGCGAGGCGAACACTATAGTGTATCCACATTTAAAATGGTGATATGAAAGTCGTAAATACCGACTGGTCAAGTACAGTGTGGGACTTGTCATTGTGTTGTATTTTTTTTTTTAAAGATTTTATTTATTTATTTGATAGAGAGAGATCACAAGTAGACGGAGAGGCAGGCAGAGAGAGAGAGGGAAGCAGGCTCCCTGCCGAACAGAGAGCCCGATGCGGGGCTCGATGCCAGGACCCCGAGATCATGACCTGAGCCGAAGGCAGTGGCTTAACCCACTGAGCCACCCAGGCGCCCCGTGTTGTATTTTTTTGATGTGATTTTATATGATCAGTTAACAGCAGCAAACTGTGTTCTTCTGAATCCGTTTTTACATCAGTTAAAGGCTGAGCCTAAGAGTCAGGACATGAAGAACGTCTTGTTAACCTTTCAGCAACATACTGAAAGATATAATTGCAGACAAAAATGACTTAATCGCTAGGGAAACTTCCTTTTGGCAGCGAAGGGGATTTCAGAGCCACCACAGGGAATGGAACTGCTTTTCACTTTTCTTTGTTCTCCTTTAGAAGTTGAAAGCTGTTTTTTCAGTATAACCCCCCAGTTCCTTACCTGTTGACAGGATCCTAGCTTTTTAATCTGAGCATTCCTCCCCAGGGTTCCACTGTGGACATTCTTCTCTTCCCATCTGTCGTTTTCTCTGAGGTGATCTCACCTGTTCTCTTGGGGCTTTACCTAAATAGAAAGAACTTGAACTTGGATTGTACCTTCTAGCCAGGGGTCTTACCTGTCCGGCTGCCCACAGAGAGCTCCTTTTAGCTTTCAGGTGCTGCTAACTTACTGAGCTCCCAGGCTCAGTTCCTTCTCAGCCCTCCCCCGCATTGTGCACTGTACATTCATTTGTGTAAGCCTGAAACCAGGATGCCCCTTGACTCCTTCCCACTCCCCACCCTAGTGTATGACCAGGTGGTGGCTGGATCTCCACATGGTCTGCTACCTCTATTTTATAGCTACCCAAACCTGTTTTCCACCTTCCCACCTGAGTAATGTATCTCAGTGATACTTCCTTTCCTGTCCTTACACATGCCCTTTGTGACCAAGTGTAGACGTTGGAACATAGCACAGAAGGCCTTCTGTGATCTCGGCCATGCTCACTTCTTCAGCCTTCCTGCCCCTGCTTCTCCCTCCCCTCTTTCACATGGACTCCTGCTCTCTCTCCTCTCTTCTCTTCTCTTCTCTTCTCTGGCTAAGCCCCTTACCTGACCAACTCCATATAGTACCGGCACTTGTAACACAGGCCTATCTTTGTTTAAAATCACCTGTCTTGGCATTGTCCTGAGTCTTGATCCACTAATTCCTTAGCACCCAACCTAGTACTTAACATCTAGGTGAAGAACTGCTGAATGAAGGGAGGCAAGCTCCTGATACAAATTTAAGTCTTTTTTTTTTTTATTTTTAAAGATTTTATTTATTTATTTGACAGAGAGAGATCACAAGTAGACAGAGAGGCAGGCAGAGAGAGAGAGAGAGAGAGGGAAGCAGGCTCCCTGCTGAGCAGAGAGCCCCATGCGGGACTCGATCCCAGGACCCTGAGATCATGACCTGAGCCGAAGGCAGCCGCTTAACCCACAGAGCCACCCAGGCGCCCCAGATTTAAGTCTTTTTAATTGATAACTTATATTGTTTCACACGTTCTTTGTATCCAAGCTCACAAACCATATTTGCCATCAGAATCAAAGCAGTGGTATTAATATTAGAGGTTGTGGTTTTTAAATTAGGTCATTGCCGTTGGTGTGTTTTTAAAGAAAATGGGTTATTAGCTCTATTGGTGCGTGCCCCGTGGTACTTTCTATAGAGTCATGTGGGCCCTGGGAAGGATGCAGAATGAATGCATTCAGTCATGGGCTGCACGACCCTCACAGTCTAAAGTAAATTTTTATTGATTATAAGACAGCTGCTAATATAGATATTCTTAGAATTTAAACTTTTCAACAGGGTTCTTGGTATATATTAAAATTGTTTTCAAGTCACAAAATACATTTTTTTGGTTTTTTTTATTTGTTTGTTTTTAGGTTTTGAAATTTTCAGCAAAGCTTTTGAGACTTATTTATATAATTGTTTAGACCTCAATTAGAATTAATTAGAAAAAATAGTATAGTAGGATCAGTATCCTAATTCTGATTTTATTAAAATTATTACTTCTAGATTTATTTTTCTACAGACTTTGGAGTGATTAAGCTTGTGCTAATTTATATCTTTATATTGAAAAAGATATTTGGGGGCGCCTGGGTGGCTCAGTGGGTTAAGCCGCTGCCTTTGGCTCAGGTCATGATCTCAGGGTCCTGGGATCGAGTCCCGCATCGGGCTCTCTGCTCAGCAGGGAGCCTGCTTCCTCCTCTCTCTCTCTCTCTGCCTCTCTGCCCGCTTGTGATTTCTCTCTGTCAAATAAATAAATAAAATCTTTAAAAAAAGAAAAAGATATTTGAACCAATTTTAATAATTCCAGGTATATTTTAAAGGGTTATTCTAGATTAAAACTAAGCAAAACATTTCATTAATGTTCATGATCCTGAAACCATAAAGTAGAATCAAAATCTCAAGAGCTTGGGTATGGTCCCTAAATGTGGCATAACTTGTGCCAGAAACGTCCCTAAACATGGTGTAACTTGTGCCAGAAACTTGATGTTCATTACCTTAGACTAGGAATTGCCTTTAGGCGGAGTGTCTTAATCCAACACTCAAAGTCTGACGCTAAGCTTGCTTCATAACTGTCTCAGCTCCTTGTCACAAATACTTCATAGTCAGGTGTCTTCTGAAGTCTGTTCAGTGGATGTGCGCATCCTGAAGTAAGAGCTAGGCAGATTCAACAGCCCAGGAAGACTTGCCCATGGAAATGACAACATGGGTATTAAAAAGTACATAAAAGATTTCTAAGGAGCTTCTTTCAGATCAGAGGGAAGGTACCACTGTGAGTGAAAGAGAGACTTGGATGTTTTGCCATTTTAAACCCAACCTCCATTTTCAAGAAAACTTACAGCTGTATAGTTAGAGATGAGCTGACACTGTGGTTGTCTTAGGTTTCTTTGATGTTGGGAGAATTGTGCTTTGGTTGCTCTTTACTCATCATGATGCGCTGATGAGAAATAAAAGTACTTTTCAGATGGATCCCAATATACTGACAGCAGTATCCATCAATACTGTGGAGGCATTCTGGATGTGCTGGGACACCAAACTTCATATTGCTTAAGAGGGTGACAGAGCTTGGGATTTCAAGGTTCAAAGGAGAAATAGAATTTCCCAAGGCAGTATTCTCTGTCTAGGAACATAAGTATTAAAATAAGAGGGTCTCCCGGGAGCTCGTTACTCTAGTTTTAAATGAATTGTCATCAGATTGTTTTGTTGTTGCAGTCTTCCACATATGAAATAAGACTCTGGAGTAATAGTGATTCCCACCCCCACTCCAGTAGGTGTAACAAAAGAATGTTGCCACTTCACAAATAATTAACTATAATAATTTAGACAGTATTTCACAGATGGTGTGCTCAGTAAAGATGCTTCTGGAACCATTGTTTTTGAATTGCTTTGCAAACTCATTTATGAATGATACGGGGGAAGTCTTGTTTATTGTGGCCTTTCCCAATGTTTTCTCCCAAGTAGTGGGGATGTAGTTTTAAAAAGTCTGCTATGAATGTGAAAATTCTTTGAAATTTAAAAAATATATATATTTTTAATTTATTGAGAATTTTAAGTCATTTTAAAATTACTCTCTGATCGCTTTTTTTTTTCCCTTCAAAAATCTTTTAGTAAAATGTATGTTTCGGGAAGATTGCTGTATTTACCTCATGGGATAATTTTCTGTGCTATACACATACATATCCCAGTTGGAGAAACAAGGTTTTAGTGCCATATATGTTTCTTCCCTCACGGCCAATTCCTGTTGTTTTTACCCAGTTTGTTGAGATATTTCAATCAGAAGACATAGCTCTGGATGGCATGTGGCTCTTGGGCTAAACCTAAACATTACCTATTAATAAACTGTGGGGACAACACCAAACTAAAAAGCTTCTGCACAGCAAAGTAAACCATGACCAAAACAAAAAGCAACCTGTGGAATGGGAGGAGATATTTGCAAATGACGTATCTGATCAAGGATTAGTATACAAAATATATACTGAACTTACACAACTCAACACCCCCCAAAATGAATAATTCACTCAGAAACGGGCAGAAGACACGAACAGACATTTCTCCAGAGAAGACATCCAGATGGTCAACAGATACATGAAAGATGCTCTATACCACTTAACCAGGGAAATACAAATCAAAACCACAATAAGATCCACCTCACACTTGTCAGAATGGCTAAAATCAAAAACACAAGCAACAACCAATGTTGGTGGGGATGTGGACAAAAAGGAACCGTTATGTACTGTTCATGGGAATATGGGAATGCAAGCTGGTACAGTTACTGTGAAAAAGAATATGAAGGCTCCTCAAAAAAATTAAAATTAGAAATACCATATGATCCAGTAATTCCGGTACTGGATATTTACCCAAGAAAATGAAAACACTTGTTTGAAAAGATATATCCACCCCTATGTTTGTTGCAGTGTTATTTCAATAGCCGGGATATGGAAGTGCTCCACTGAGAGATGAATGAATAAAAAGGAGGTTTTATATCCATATCTATAAAATGGAAGATTATTTAGCCATAAAAAAGAATGAAATCTTCCCATATGTGACAACATGGCAGGACCTAGAAGGTATTATCCTAAGTGAAATAATTCATATAGAGAATGATGAATACCATATGAGTTCTCTAATATGTGGACTCTAAAACACAAAACAAATGAATAAGGAGAAAACCATACTTTTCATTACAGAGAACAAAAACGGGTGGTTGCTAGAGAGGAGCGGGTGGGGGATGGGTAGAAGAGGTGAATGGGATTCAGAGGTAAAAACTTCTAGTTATAAAATAAGTCACAGAGATGAAAAGTATAGCACAGGGAATATGGTCAGTAATATTGTCATCCTGTTGTTTGGTGACAGAGGGGACTATACTTATTGTGGTGAGCACTGAGTAACATATAGAATGGTGGAGTCACTATGTTGTATGCCTGAAACTAATACAGCATATGTCAACTATACTTCAGTAATTCTTTCAAACTTCAGAAAAACTTCACCCCCCCACCCCAAAACTAAATTTTTCCTTAGGAAAGATGATTTGCCACCTGTGAAATGTTCAGAGATAGCCACTGCTGCATTTGAAGGTAGTTCCCGGAGAACAGCTTCAGTAAAAACCAAACGTTGTGTGTGGCTCTCATGCTGAACATTGTGCAGATGTACATAGTAAATAATTCATGTTGATGTAACGCCTTGTACATCGTTAACTTTTTGGGTTGTACTACCTTGTGGCTGTTGGTTCCTTTAGCTGCTACTAAATTACTGGTAACAGGTGAAGTCCAGTTTGAATAACAATCCATCGTTCCAATGAACAGTTACGGCAGATGTATGTAGCATGAAGCTTTGGTGAGGTAATTCCTCTGGGATCAAGACTGATATCTCGCTCAAAACCAAGTCTCACTAATCCAGTTAATCCTTAAAACCTGGATTTAAGTGGTTGCCCTTGTGTTATACTTGGTAGTTCACAAAATATTTTTACATGAATTGTCCTTAGTTAACTAGGAATTCCCATTTTATAGAAAAGGAAACAGATTGAAAAAAGCAAATCAGTTTAAGATTACAGAGCTACAAAGTGGCAGAAAAGCACATAATCTGAGGTGTCCTCTCTCAAGAAATACTTGTTTTTCTTCATCTAAAGTGATATAGGGGGTGCCTAGGTGGTTCAGTCAGTTAAGCCTCTGTTTTCAGCTCCCTCTGCCCCTCCCCCCTTGGTGGGGGGAGACCTGCTTGTCCCTCTCCCTCTGCCCCTTCCCTACCCTCGCCCTCCCTTGTGTGCTCTCCCAAATAAATAATAAATACAATCTTAAAAAAAAAAATAACTGATGCAGGTTGGAACATGACTTTCCCAATTAGTCTGCTCTCTATATAAGGAGACCAAACCTAGGATTGATATGTGGAAGCAACTGAATTTTTTTTTTTAAAGTAACTGAATTCCCTGGTATTATATGGTTCCTAGCAAACCTCTGAGAAAAATGAGTCTGCCTCTTAGAAGGGAGACCCAGAATTGAGACTCGAGTACAATAACACTTTACTGTGTGTTAGAGAGTTTCTTTCATTTTCTATCTTCTTTTTTAAAGAATTATTAGAGAGAGAGAGAGAGAGATTTGCATCGCACATGCACACAACGCACAGAAGCAGGGGGAAGGGGAGAGGGAGAATCTCAAGCAGACACCCTACTGAGCTTGGAGCCCTAAGCTGGGCTTGATCCCCTGACGCTGAGATCATGACCTCCGGCGAAATCGAGAGCCTGGAGGCTTACCTGTGGGGGCCATTGAGGTGCCCCACCATTTTCTGTCCTGTTCTAAGTGCTGCTTATCCCCTGACATTCAGCGGCATGGCTTTTGAAATCATTGGAAAATACAAATCTGGAATTTTAGAATTACTCTGTGGAACACATACCACTGTAATGTGCGCGGAAACGTCTTTAGCCCTCTGGATGGGCATGTTATCCTGTTTGCATTGCTTTGTGATTAGATATTTTTGGCTTCAAGTAGCAGAAAACCCTGACTCAACCAGCTCAAACAATGAAGAAAGTGTTTTGTCACCTAACAAGAAGCCTGGAGGCTGGGTGGGTCTAGACTGGTTTACTAAGCAGGTGAGCGTCAGCACCAGGCAGCCGTGTTCTTCCAACTCCCTGTTCTGTGGCTAGCTCACGGTGCTGCCCGGCTCCCTTCAAGGTTGCTGAGGCTCAAGCCTCATAGCCTCAAGTCCTCCCCTGGAATCACCAAAGGCAGGTTCAAAGAACCTTCATCCTGTGCCTCTTTCTCAGGAGCGCCCCTCAGCTGACCTCCCCTTCCATCTCACAGGTCAAAAAATGGTCCATGCTCACCTTGAACTATGCCTTGAACTACTCACCCTGGTCCGCAGGGTTTACACAGTCACCAGGGAGTGGTGCTTACTGACCCTGCTGAGGCTGTCCCTGTGTGGGAAAAGGGGGTGGATGGTGGGAAGGCTGCTGGAGGTGCCTGCTGGCTCCAGCCTGGGGCTTGTTGTCAGGGAGGAGTGACAGGTCTCGGGCAGTGTTTCTCAAAGAGGAGTTCTGGACCAGCAGAATCAGCTCAGCCTGAGAACCTGTTAGACCAGTTCCCAGAGCCTACCCCGGGGCCTACTGAATCAGAAGCTCCAGGGGAGGGGCCTGTGATCTGTTTTAACAAGCCCTCCAGATGATAACACTGTGTGCTCAAGTTTGGGAATCCTTGGTCCAGTGTAAGGCATCTGAGGAAGAACATTCCAAAATCCACTTTGGCTCAAGATTAAATAATGAACAGCAGAAACGGTCTTGTTGGTAAAACAGTGGGGTGGAAGTTTGGAGACAGAGGTTACTTTTTTTTTTTTTCTCCTCTCCAGCCTGGCTTACTGTTACTGGCCCAGTATTTGAGCAAACCTAGAATACATATTCTTTTCAGATGGTATCAAGTTTCAGCCAGTTGATCCAATTTTTCTAAAAGAGCTGGTATCATGGGTATGGGGCTAGAAGGTGGGGTTCCACTCATCGAGGTCTGCCATGCTCTGGCACACCTAGTAAACAGGTGGGCGAGGCCATTGCAGGTCAGCTCTTAGGAGAGAACGGAGGAACTTTCTCAGGGATAATTCATTCATTATAAGGGAAGTGAGTCTGGCAGAAAACCTTGGCCCTGTAACAAAAAGTCTCAGTTATTGGATGGGAGTGGCCACTCACAGTACAGGCTGGTGTGTGTACTCAGATCTGCCTCCTGGCCCTGCTCCCTCTGGGCACGTGGCTGTGTGTGTGAGACAGTGAGAGTGTGTGAGCCTGTAGGGGGGATGTTGGGGCATGAGGAAGGATATTATTTAAGTAAAAACTGAAAGAACTGTGCTGAGAATTCTGTGAGAAACGGGAGTGGGAGGAAGCAGAACCGGTACCGCCTACAGGGAAGGGAACTTCCCCACTGCTGGTCACGGACACTTGGACAGGAGCAAGGTGGTGCCCCAGGGACATGGTGGGAGCTGAAGGGAAGGAATGAAGTCTGGACGAGGGCCTAGGATAGCGTCTCTTGTCCTTTAAGAGAGATTCCCCAACCAAACCACAGACTGGGGTTTCCCTGCAGCCCTTTCATGTTGCCATGGGAGGATTTGCCGGCTGAGGCGCAGATGGAGGAAGGCAAGAGAAGGAAACCCAAGTTCAGGTGCAGTGTATTCCTTTTCCTGGGGCTGCCATAACAAAGTACCACAAACTGGGTGGCTTAAAACAGCAGAGGCTTGTTCTCTCCCAGCTCTGGAGGCCAGGAGTGTGAAAGTAAGGTGTTGGCAGGGCTGCGTTCCCTCTGAAACCTGTAGGGGAATTTTCCTTGCCTCTGCTTCTGCTGGTTTACTGGTAGGCTTCGGTGTTCCTTGTCTTGCTGCTTACATACATCATTCTGGTCTCTGCCTTTGTCTTCACACAACATCCTCCCCGTGTCTCTCCATGTCCTCTCGTGGCCATCTGTTTAGAGGGACAGCAATTGTCTTAAAGGAGGGGCTCCCTCTTCTCCGCAGTGGCCTGATCTTAACAAATTATGTCTGCAAGGCCCTATTTTCAAATAAGGTCACGTTCTGAAGTACGGTGGGGTTGTCCACTTGTAACATACACTCATTTGTGGGCCCGTGTAAGGGTCTCCTCGTCTCCTTTTTCTGCTCTTCCTCAAGTCTGGGGTTCCTGAGAAATAACTGGTGTTGGGCTGGTGCTCTAATTGATTGGCGGTGACTTTTGGTTTCCTGGAGCTGCCCTTCCGGACCGTGGGGGCTTGAGATTGCCAGAACTCCAGGGGCAGCGGCAGGCCCCATGTGTTTTCTGACCCAGCTCATTGAACCTGGCCTTTTGGTCCAGTGGACTTTATTTCTGAGTCATTTGTTTTGCACATCTGCAAGAGCCTATCCAGGGGAATTCTGTATGCTATTTACGCAGTCATGAGTGTCAGGAACAAGTATCTTCTCTAATGGATTTTTTTTTTTTTTTTTTTTTTTTTTGCCTTGTGGGGAGTAAGTGGGGAAGATTGATGAGCATTTCAGTATGTACTGAAGCTTCACGGGCAAAGCCTTGAAATCAAGCTGTACTCCTTTGATGAGAATCCAGAAACGTGTGGTTTCTGAGACCCCTGGCAGGCTGTGCACGCTGTGCTGCGTCTGTGTGTGGCCTTGCCTGCGACCTGTTTCCTCATCGGTTTCAGCTCAGCACAGAGGAGTGCCTGCGGGTTGCTTCACAAGCCTAAGCAGATTCCCCGGAGCCGTTTAAGGGTTTGGTGGGGGAATCCTTTTGCTGTTTCCTGGAAGCCCGTGCCTGAAGATGAGTCTCTTTCTGCTTCCATGTATTTTAATGGCAGGCGGCTGGGTGTCTCACAGTGTAACCCTGAGGAGTAGCTGTGTCATCGTGAACTTAGACACTTCTGTCATTCACTTTCAGGTGGATGAATGGCACATCCAAATTGCCTGTGAGTTTGGCTTTCATGTAACTTAATTAGCAGATTTGTGTTTTGGGAAAGTCTGATCTGTGATCTTGAAATTGGTTACGGTTGGTGTAATTCATGGGTAATTGGGCGCCTTCACAGTGACTCCTCCCATCATTAGAGGGCTGGGGTGGTTTGTGGTGGCACTGGGAGAAAGGGAGAAAGCTCTGGCTCCCGGTGCCTTAATCTTTTAATCCATTTAACCTGGGTTTTCAGTGCCGGCTTCGTTTTAATTTGAAAGTATGCTAAGGTAGTTGGGAAGGGGTTTCATTTACGCACCACATTTAGACCATAATTAAGGGAGGAAGGTTATCCCCAATTGCCTACATTTCTTAAAGTTACCGTGGATTCAATAAGGGTCCCTTAAAGTTACACTTCTCTTTGTTGGAAACCAAAATTCTAGTTTAAAAAAAGAAATGAGGCTAAAAGCAAACAAAACAAGCATAGCAAAACCAAACCCCAGTTCAGAGATGTTACGTGGGTATGATCCTCATGAGTTCCGTAGTGTATCCGTGGCACGTAGACTAGAGTTTATGGGCACACAGATACCAAGTAACACACATCAGTTTCTTGCTGAGTTCAAGGTCTGTCACTTGAACATGCATTCTTTACAATGTCTTTTTATTCCTGCTTTTGAATTGGGGATAAAAGGGAAAAGTGGAGAAGGAGAGAGATGCTCCAGGAGACCTGAGCACCTGTGATAGTGACTAATAAAAGAGAAGGGGGAGTAGGTAGGAAGTAAGTGCATCAGGAAACTGGTTAAGAAAAGGAGAGTCTGGATTGCGGGCGCTTTTTGTTTACACCCTTCGTTAGGGATTTTGATCAGATAGATGGTGATTATTGTGTTAATCTTATGAAATTAAGTCACCAGTGTTTTGTGTTGTTTTCTCAGTGGTCCATGTCATTTTTCTGTCCTCTGTAATCATTCAGGTGATTGGTAAAAATCACTTTTACTCCTCTAAATCTGTTTAGGGACAACTTTATAAATATTTTTTTCCATTAGTCATTTTATTCCAATCTGTATGGTTTGTGTATTTGTTTTCTTAATATAATTTTTTTTGGGGTGCCTGTGTGGCTCAGTCCGTTGAGTGAGGTCAGGTCATGATCCCATGAGTTATCAGATCATGATCCCAGGGTCTTGGGATGGAGCCCTGCATTGGGCTCCTTGCTCTGTGGGGAGGCCATTTCTCCCTATGCCTCACTTTATCTCATGAATAAATAAATAAATAAATAAATAATAAAAATCTTTCAAAGAAAAGTAATGCTTTTTTAAAAGTTTCTTTAAGTAGGGGCACGTGGCTCTGCCTTCAGCTCAGGTCATGATCTCGGGTCCTGGGATCAAGCCCCGCATCGGGCTCTCTGCTCATCAGGGAGCCTGTTTCCTCCTCTCTCTCTGCCTGCCTCTCTGACTACTTGTGATCTCTGTCAAATAAATAAATAAAATCTTAAAAAAAAAAAAAAGTTTCTTTAAGTGATATCTGCACTCACTATGGGGCTCAAACTCACAACTCCAAATCAAGAGTCATGTGCTTTACCAAGTGGGCCAGTCAGGTGCCCCCAAATCTCACCTTTTTTTCCCTCTAACCCAATCAGTTCAGTACCTTTTTTTTTTTTTTTTAAAAGATTTCTTTTGGTCTTCTGAGTAAAGACTTTTAATACCAAAAAATTGTTTAAGCTATTATAATATTAATTTTCTATACCAGTATAACTTTTGGAGTATTTTTTCTTGTAATGGCTAGTTTTGGATATATTTGGCAGAACTCAATAGATGGTATTTCTACCATAAAGTAGAAACCTGATTAAGAGACTTTAGCATACTTATTATAGCAAATAAATGAGAAATAGCTAGCTTTTAATTTTTATGGAAATCGGAATCCTAAAATTTTCATAGACGTTGAAGCCCTGGAAAGTTAAGTCTGTTCTGTCCTTCAGGGAGGGATGCTAGGAGGGACAGGCTGACTTGAGCATTTTGCTTTATGCCACTGAACATGGGTTGTCAGACTGGCCTGCTGCCCTTGGGGTGACATCCTCCCAGAGAAGGTGTCTTACCCACATTTGTACCAAAGCACCATATGGGCCAGTCCTGAACTTAATTCTGCCTACTCCAGTTTTATTATACTAAGCATGTGTTTCTTTTGGAGCCTGAACAGTTCATTTAGAAATTAAATTAAAATGTTAATTATTAAAACTAAGTATGCTTTCACATACTGGGTTTTCTATGCAGACTAACATACTATACTTTATAGTTTAAAGCACATGGCCATGTGTTCTCATTTGCTCTAAGCTTGTAGATCGTATCTCATCTGGAAGAGGGGGATAATGAAACCAAGATTCTGGGTGTAGAAACATTTATTAACATTTAACATTTCTGTTTTTTTTTAAAGTAAGTTCTAGCTCATTCGTAGGAACCTCTCAAGAGAAAATAGCCTTATTTCAATTTTACCCTGACTTTTGAGACTCATGCCTCTCAAGGTTTTAGTTCTCACCACAAATGAAAGGTGCTGGGGCTGAGACCGGAGTCCAGGGATCAAGCCACCAGACTTTGAATTTCTCACACTCATGGGTGTGATGTTAGTTGAAGTGATTAGAAAATTCTCACTTACTCTCATTTCTTCCTTTAGTTTCCCTCTATTCTGAGATGAGTAGAAAGAAAAGCAAGATAGAATAGTATCATCTAATTACATATACTGAAATGTTAATTCTTATAAACTGGGGAAAAGGCAGAATGGAGTTATGGAAACTTTGACCTAAAAAAAGAACTTTGACCTAAAAAAGAACATTTTTTTTTTTTTTTTTTTAGAGATTTTTTTTATGTGAGGGATAGTGCAGGTGCCAGCCAGGCAGGATGTGGGGGCAGGGAGGGAGAGAGAGAATCCTCAACCAGACTCCAAACTCCCAGGTGAGCATGGAGCCCTGACATGGGGCTGGATCTCACAACCCTGAGATTACAACCTGAGCTGAAATCAAGAGTTGGACACTTAACCTACTGAGCCACCCTGGTGCCCCTAAAGAAGAAGATTTTTTTCATAAAAGTATTTAAGTTAGCTCAAGGGGGCTGATCAAAACATCCATGATGATGGTAACCTGTAATTAACATGCTGGTTTGATTGTAGATAATTCTTAATAGTTAAAAGCCTAGGACTAAAATATTTTTCTTTTGAGTTCACCCTGGATTAAAAATAGAGGGACCTTGTTGAAAATTTGAATTTTTTACTCACCCCTGTCCAAATCATTACATTTTCCAAATTAATGATGCTTCAATTGGAGAGATCTTCAATGACCATTTTGAATTTATATTAAATAATAAATATGCACAAAATTTTGTTTAAATCATTGTCTGAGTCTCAAGGTTATGCATAAAATATCTCAAGCTTGCCAAATTAGACTGGGGAAAATGAATGTTATGCTGTAATTACTGATTAAAAGGCAATATGCTCATAATAGGAAACTGGAATTGCATGGTTACTAGAAAGCCCCCAGAAGCATATTGGTTAACTAGTAGCTTAAAAACACAGGCTCTAGTCTCAAGGAATGTATAGTTTGAAGAGAAAGAACACATTATTTTGGTGGCACATGAAGTAATGTATGTTTATGAGCAAAGTTTTTAGTTTAGTTCTTTTTACTTGTCTTTTTTGGGGCTTTATACCTATAATGTTGGGTGAGGGCTGGGGGCAAGGTGGAAAAGAGCCAAAGAGAAAATGGGATGAGGATAGGTGAGTGGAAGAGTGGTAGATGGGAGATGAGCAGCAGGCAGAGGTAAGGAGGAGATGGCTGGACTGGAGTCCCTGTCTTCCCCCTACCCTCACTTCACAGGAAGCTAAAGAAATGAGCCAAGGTCAGGAACCTGAAGTGTTCACGTGGGCAGAGCTGTGAAATACTATGCTGAGACACAGGCGGATATGGTAATATTTACCTGAGGTCGTGTATTTTTTCCAACCTCTAGGTAGGAAGTCACTCAGATGGTGTGCAAAATGATGTGCTTGGGGCCAGACCACCTTGATCTGAATTGGACATCCTACTTCTCCGCTGGCTGCCTTTGGCAAGTTGCCAACATGCCCTGTGCCTTAGTTTCCCTTCTTTAAAATGTGGATATTCTTAGGAGTACCCGGTGGCAGAGTTAAAAATAATTTAACTGGGGCGCCTGGGTGGCTCAGTGGGTTAAAGCCTCTGCCTTCAGCTCGGGTCATGATCTCGGGGTCCTGGGATCGAGCCCCGCATGGGCTGTCTGCTCAGTGGGGAGCCTGCTTCCTCCTCTCTCTCTGCCTGCCTCTCTGCCTACTTGTGATCTGTCAGATAAATAAATAAAATCTTAAAAAAAATAATAATTTAACTTCATTTAAGAGTTAAATAAAGATACGTAAGGCATTTAGGACAGATCGGGGCACAGAGCCGCGCTACACAGCTGGAGGTGGGGCTGAGATGGCCCTCACCTGGTGGGCAGCAGGTCTGCTGGAACATCAGTGCATGGCTCTGGCCCACACCCTTTGCTGGCTTCCAGGAGAGACCGCTCTTTTCAGGAATTGTTGCATTTGAAAAGCTGGAACTAGCGTGGGGAAGGCCCCTGGGCTCAGGGTGTGACCCCTTCTCTGTAGTAGCTAGCTTCCCAGCTGCGTGATCTTGAGCCTCTGTTCTCTTATCTGTAAAACTGAGCACCCACCTCACAAGGTTGTGAGGGTTCTTTAAAGGATTTACATATACGTTGGCAGCACCTATCAAAGTGTGTGTGTGCTTTAAAGATATTATGCTTTCAAGAGTTTCTTGAGGAGACAGTAGGATATGTTTACAAATATGTAAATGTATATTTACATGGGGAAAAACGTATTTTCCCCTATTTATAAAAAACATATAAAAATATATTTTCCCCTATATATAAAAAACTTATTTTCCCATATTTATATAATCAGCCTACTTTATGTTGGGAAAGAAGTGCAAACAATTTATACTGAGGGCATCCATGTAGATAACGTTATAATAAAGTATTGGAGAAAGATGTTCATGACACTGAATTTTTGACAGAAAAATATGGACATATTACTGGGGTGATCATTTTGCTGCGTGTACAAATATTGAATCGTTATATGGTACACCCGAAACTGATGCTATTTGTCAGTTTTATCTCAAAAAAAAATCTTGTAATGAAATCTTGTCATGGCCCCTCTGACAGTTCCGTCTCCAGCCTCCAGAACGTCTGCTAACGATATAGCCCTTCCTAGGGTTCCCTTGTCCAGACCCATAGTCACTCTTGTCCGAGAAGACCACTTCCCACTCTTCAGGTGACACTACCCGAAGCAAGGGTGACGAAAGGTACTAATGTTGACCGAGCCTGGGCCAGGTTCTGTGATAGAGTTCCCCACATACTGCTTTGTCTTGTCCTGATAATGGCTCTGAGGGACGTAGTTCAGAACTCAGAATGACCGATATGCCACAGGGCACACGCGCAGTCTTCGAGAATGCCCTGGGCAATGAATGGTCAGTGTTTTTGTTTGGGAGTAAAAGATTATTTTTATTTTTGCTTATTCTGCCATAAGGCACATTACTAAAAAAAAAAAAAAAAAAAAAAAAAAGGCCTTGAATTAGGGAAATTCATAATAAAAAGAGGAAACCGATAAAGAAATAATGACTTGTAATCCTTGATACTCTGAGTGCTGGGAGCCAGGGAGAGCCCCTTCTGCCAAGGTGGTGTTTACACATGGGATGCCCTTGCTTCAGGTAATGTGACCTGCAGAGTGGGAAGTCGTCTTCTTGGACATGAGGAGTGACTGTGGGGTGGGGAAGGGAACCCAGGGCATTGAGGAGGATGGAGGTAGAGCTGTGGGAGGGGCTGTGACAGGGCTGACAGCTGTGGGCAGATTCTGGCGAAAGTCTAGACCCAGCTCTGAGCCAGGGTGCTGGGAGTGTGGGGGGTGGAGCTCTGCCAGGTGTTTACCCATTAGTTGCTCAATCCTGGGGAGGTGTGAGGGGGTCCTAGGAGAGGAGAAGTAGCTCCTTGGCAAACACGTAGGAAAGCATCTCAGCATGTTAATGAGGGTGTCTGGACTGGTGCTTAGGGAGTGGATGTCAGCCCAAGCCAGAAAAGAAGTCTGAAGATGAATTCCTAGAATGCCAAGCCAGCCTCACTGCAAGGGGTGTCCCTAAGAACCGGAGAGGTGGTTGGTGGAAGAGAAGCCCATGCAGAGTCAGGGTATCAAAGTAGATTAGGCTATAGATTTAATGGATAGAAGTTCTTTAAAAAGGATCAACCAGTACTTGTCCAGGCATTAGTTCAGAAGACTGGTCTAAACTACGGTTTCAAAAAAGGAAATACAAGATTCTTAAATTACTGAACACTTTATTTAGGCCACTCTATTACAGTGGGGATGGGGAGACCCACTGAGCCAAAGGGACGGTAACCTTCCAAGAACCACCCCGCCCCCCGCCAATCTTATTATTCAGCTGCAATGGCCATGCATGGCAGGGAGGACTAACCCTCCCCCCAGCCCTAGAGATGTATACCCGTCTAAGTCATCCCCTTTTGCATAGTTGTGTGTCTTGTGTTACCATGACAGTGTCATGATTGTCCCCTCCATGTTGCCAGCAAATAGTTTAGGGTTAGATGTTTATGAATGACAGTTTTGAAGGCAGTGTTATTTGAGGACCTGAGGACCTCAGCACCAGTGAGACTATGCTGCCAAGGGGATGGCAAGGTGGGACATTTCCACAGCTGGACCTGCCTGTCCTGAACTGTTTAGGACTTCATGTCCTGGGAGTCATGTGAGAGAAATCCTCTTACTTACCTTCTTCTGAGTTAGGCCTCAGCTGCCTGAAGCTGAAAACATCCTGTTACTCCTGTGTCTTAGGCACCTCTGTCAAGTCCTTGAGAGAAACCTGTGACTCTAACCCAGTTTAAAGCTTTTTGCTCCATGGAATCATCGACCTAGAGAGTTAATTTCACTAAATTGGGTCTCTCATTTTGTTATTCATATTTTCAGAGACATGTTTTTAAAGTCTTCATCTCAGGTAAAGCATTTTCCACATTACAGTTCAATTTCCGGTCTGTTGGAGCTGCTTTGTCCTGTTCTGGAAAAGAAAGTTATTTGTGTGCTGAACACACAGATTTGAAATTATAGCATGTTGACACAAATACCTCACACAGAACAACCACCAAACGAACCACGCAAACCTCATGCACAACATGTATATAGCAAGCACAGCACACATAGCCCACACTCAGACAACACACGCATACCCACAGAAGACAGGCACACACCATGCACGGACAATAAACGTGCTCCCCAGAAAAACTGGCTCTTCTTGTCATGGACTTCATTCTTTCTACTCCTTTTTTTTTGGTTATTGTTGTTGTTAGATTTTATTTATTTATTTATTTGAGAGACCAGGAGAGACAGAGGGAGAGAACATGGGCATATGAACAGGGAGGAGCAGAGAGAGAGGGAGAAGCAGTCTTTCCCCTGATACAGGATTCAATCCCAGGACCCTGAGATCATGACCTGAGCCAGAGGCAGATTCTTAACAGACTGAGCCACCCAGGAGCACCTGTATTCTTTCCCACTCTTTACTGTTTTCTCTGTTTTTAGAGAAACAGAAATACTTAAAAGTGTATTCTTTTTCTTATGAAACATTTCAAAAATAAAGAGAACTTGAAAGGACTATGCAGTGAGCACCCAGACACACATCTCCTGGATTCAGCTTCTCCTGACATCCTTAGAGCTTTCACGAGCAGGGGCCTATGTCTGAGCATTTTGAAGTTTTTGGCTAAAAAAAGAAAAACGTTATGTTGCCTTCTCTTTTCATTTTGTCAGTTTGAAGGCACAGTTCCCTTTCAGCCTGCTATTCCCTGAGTCTTTGTTAGTTTGGGGAGGCGGGTGGGAGAAGGTGTAGGAGGATGGAAAATGAGCATCTTGCTTTCTTCACAGACATTGCTAAGTGGGTTGTGGATGGAGCCAAGAGTTTTGAGGAGTCCAGTGCAGGAGGCCCTTCCCTTCAGCCCTGTATATGGTTTTGCTGCTCCGAATGAGAATGAAGAGACTGAGGGGCCCTCCCCTGCTGGGAACTCTTCCTAAAAGTCCACTTTGGGTAGAGAAGCAGATTACAGTCAGAGCCAAGGAGGGCCGAGGCCAGCCTTCCCTGCTCTCCCACTCATTTCCGGCTCGCTGTTTAATTTGAAATCCTGGAACATGTGTTTTAGTGAATCGGTTCATAAAAATGTTTTTGCAGGATTCTAGAAGGCTAGAGGCTGTGCATTCTTTAGTACTCCATACATGGATAATTGCATTGTGTGAGTGTGTGTGTGTGTGTGTGTGTGTGTGTATGTATGAGAAAGAGACCAAGACAGAGTGTGTGTATGTAGATTGTATTTTTGGAGGTGGATAGGGAGGTAGAGGGTGAAGACAGTTCTTTTAAACTCTCTCTTCACAAGATACACTTAGCACTTATGCCGAGGGTGAACAATGAAGAGTTGAGATTCCTTGGCCCTCTGGATCCCCAGGGTCTTCTCACTTGGCCCTTCTGGGCAAGGCTGGGCCTCTTCTTTTTCTGTTTCAGTCCCTTTGGAAACTAGTTAGAAGGTGGAAATTGAGAAGTTGCCATTTAGAAGTTTATACAACATATGCAAGAGAGAGTCTGTTCTAGACTTTGCAGTTATATCCACTTTGAGCTTTTCCCAACCTCTCATGCCTATTGGAATTAAGTGAAAGCTCACCATACTGCACAGCATAGCTCATTCTGCATTGGTAGCATGTATGTGGTGTGTAAGTCTGAACTGGGTTGGTTTTTTTTTTTGCTTTGAATGCAGTCTTAACATGGAGAACTTGGGTTTCCTCTCATTTTCTGAAATCTTTACCTGGCTTATCCTAGACACAACCCATTTTTTCCCTCCTTTAGTATTTAGAGAGGTGGGTTAGACCTGAACTTAATGTTTTATCTTCTGAGCCCTGGTCCTGGGTAGTGACTTTCCCACAGAGACAGCAGGGTTAGGCCAGGCTGTGGCATATCGTTCTCTGGTGCATTGGTCTGGACAGGAGTCATCTAGCCCTGCCAGTGAAGAAGTGGTGCCCTTTGATGACACCCTTCGCACTTGATTGATGATTCAGCTTCAGCTTGAATACTTCATGTGACGGGGAGTTCACCACTTTGGGAACTCACTTTCCATTTTGGAGCGTATCGCTTTGTTAAGCTGATGTTTGACTATGATTTCACGTTTGCCATCAGAGGCCTTCCAGCAGTTGATTCCAGTCTGCCCTCTGCAGCAACACAGAACGAGTCCACTCGCTCTGCCATCAGACAGATGGCAGTTCCACACAGATTTGAAGACCATTATCAAATATCTCTAGGTTGATTATATCCAATTATTATTTTGATACTTCAGGCTAAATCATTCCTCACTTTTTTTCCCGTACTGTTATTTTGATCTAAACTTTTTTTTATTTTAAGTTTGGCCAATACTGGATAAAATGATTCAGTTGAGATCAAAAGGGTGCCATATGCAAAGAATTCTTTTTTTCTTCCTTTTTTGGGTCTCGACTCTGCTTATTTTAATGAGGACTAAGATTTCATTAGTACTTGTATCAGTCTCTTCCCACAGGGTCTGTGTTGATTTTTTGGCCAGACAAAACCAAGAACAAAAACCAAAACAAAACAACCCCTTAAGACTTTCTTTTTCTCTTTTTCTTTTTCTTCTTTTTATCAGGAACTGTTAGGTTCTCTTTCTCAACACAGACTTAAGTATTTAATTGTCTTCTCAAAAAAAAAAAAAAAGTCTTCAAGTATTTACATTTGGTCTTGTTAGGATTCCATTTTGTTGATTTGGACCTACCTTAGCCTGTTGTGACCAAAGGAAGCCACACCCGTGCGCGCACGTGCTTGCACACACACACACACACACACACACACACACACACACGCTCTTTTATTTCTCATTGTGAAATTAGTTCCAGACTAACCACATGACTTAGTCTCCTCTCTCCCAAGACCTCATCTGATATGACAGGACAGGAATTTAAAAGGTAGAAAAAGCTCATAATGAATAAATGTTTGGGAGAGGAGCTCTTAGTTGTTACAAGGAATGTCGAAAAAAATTCTGGAAGATCAAAAATGGGTGAAGATGATAACTGACAGAGGACATAGAGAAAAGCCTACAACGGGAAATATAAGGGGATCTACTAAGCATGACAGGATAAAGAGAAGTTTCTCCAAGGTTTTAGGGGGAGAGTGGGCAGGGTTTGGCAGGGTGCAGTTCACTAATGAAGACACTACAGTGGGAACTAGGTGCTTGACAGGGGATAGGGGCTTAGCACTCCTACCTCCCAAGGCTGTTGCCAATATTAAAGTAAATAATGTATGTAGTTTGTTTTCTGGCACATGGTAGGAACTCTCAGAATGTGTGTGCAGGTGTTAACGCCTCTCCTGGCCATACCTTACTACTACGAAGGTGAAGAAGTGTATCACTTAGGATTAGGATCAGCTTCACGAGACAGAAAACCTGGTGGCATAAACAAGGTAGAAGTGGAGTGAATGGGAAAGGAGTTTGCTTCTGGACCGCTCATTAAGTCGTCAAGCTCGATGGTCCATGGTTGTCAAGGTTTGGCTCCTTCTGTCTCCCACTTCAAAATGACTGCTCAACCTGCATAATCCTGTTCCTGTCACTTCCAGGAAAGAGAAAGGAGCTTCAGTGGCATTTGGCCTTCAACTTCCCTTTAAGGTCACTTCCTGGAAATAGCCCCAGAATTCTAATACACATTTCATTTCCAGAACTTAGTCAACGTGATGGCCTCTTTGGTGCAGGGTTGGCTGGGAAAGGAGTCTATCTACTCTCCCACCATGTGCCCGGTTTAAGAATGTAGGGAGAGGGTAGTTGGGTTATGGACATTGGGGAAGGTATGTGCTATGGTGAGTGCTGTGAAGTGTGTAAGCCTGACGACTCACAGACCTATACCCCTGGGCAAATAATATAATATATGTTAATAAAAGTAATTTTTTAAAAAAGGAGGAAGGGAAAACAACTGTTGATGGCAGCTAGCCATTCCCTTTGTCACAACAAGCCTTTACTTACCAATATATTAGGACCTCAACTTCTGGAATATAAGATTTGCTCCAACTCTTTGGGATTTAACACAAAGGTCCATTAACCCAGAAAAGCAGACTTTCGTTGACCTGTGAATTATTATGTGTTAGACTGGGCATTGAACCACAGAAGCTTTTTATATGGCTAACGTGCCTTTAAACATACCCTGCTGAAAAAGCTTAACATTACTTTTGAAAAGATCTGCAGATAAGGGAAACACTGGAAATCACTAAGACTATCTTGAGCGGCTGGTAAGAGTCAGACATTCCCCTCTGGTAAGGAGACAGTTCCTGCAGATTGCTTTGACTGTTAGCAGCATTTGGTGTTCATAGCTTGTTACTTGATCTCTCTGCCCTGAGAGTGCTAACTCTGCCGTCACTCCTGGGAAATCTACATCTTAGATTTTTCACATAATTCCCTTGTGTTTGGAGGATAGCTATGGGGTCCGTGACCTTATTCCTAGATATGAAATTTCTAGAAAGCCAGTTATTGTGAAGTCTCATCTTGCTGGATGATTTTTTTCCCCCTAATCTTTCTGACCATGTTTATTTCTATTGACCCAAATACTTGAGATTTATTTTTAGTTGGAACAACTCAGATGCCTAAAGGTTAATCTTAAACTCTATAAATTGTACATTAAAACAAAGACATAATTTCAGCTTCTCACACTTAACTTGGAGAATGCTTTCTCACTTAGGAAACTTTTCAAAAGGCTTCACACTTAGCAAATGTTCATGTGATGTTTTCCATTGCTGTAACTTTTCTTCTTTAATTCACTTTTTCCCATTAATCATTTTTAAAATGCAAGGGAATTTTCACATTTCAGGGATCTGGTTATTATTCCTTCCCGTCCTTGGAGCATAACATAGCTTTTATTTTTATGTATGTATGTATGTATTTAAAGATTTTATTTATTTATTTTACAGAGAGAGAGAGAGCGATCACAAGTAGGCAGAGAGGCAGACAGAGAAAGAGGGGGAAGCAGGCTCCTCACCGAGCAAAGAGCCCAATGCAGGGCTCGATCCCAGGACCCTGAGACCATGACCTGAGCTGAAGGCAGAGGCCCAACCCACTGAACCACCCAGGCGCCCCATAACCTAGCTTTTAAACATAAACTAGGATGGAATTAACTGAATTAAATAGGAAAGAATTAAGGTTCGGTGGCACAAATGGGCAGCTATTTGAAATGTAGACAAAATAAGTCAATTCTATGAGTTACTATCATTTTTCAAATTGAGACATTATGCAACTGCTAGGATACAGCTTTGAAAAATCTGTTAGGCGGTCTTTTTGGATACACCGAAATATTAATAGGTAAGAAAAAAACTGCGTATATACGAAATCAATGCCTTAATTCAGTTTGTGGCCAGAGCCAGGACCAGGGGTTAGAGAACCTGGGTCCTGCAGGTTACTAGTAAAGTGGTTTGGGGCAAGTCATTTGACTTCTGAGTTTTTCATTACAAGAAGCAAAATAAGGCTGATGTCTGTCCTGCCAGCCTCATTGCAAGAATGTAATAAGACACTGGTTGTAAAGTGCTTTGATAATGATTAAGGGTCATAAAATGTAAGGTTATATTATGAAAGAGTCATATAACTGAGACTAAAAGCAAATTTTTTTTTTTTAAGATTTTATTTTTTTGACAGAGATCACAAGTAGATGGAGAGGCAGGCAGAGAGAGAGAGAGAAGCAGGCTCCCTGCTGAGCAGAGAGCCCCATGCGGGACTCGATCCCAGGACCCTGAGATCATGACCTGAGCCGAAGGCAGCGGCTTAACCCACTGAGCCACCCAGGCGCCCTAAAAGCAAATCTTTAATAAGAAAACAGAAAACTCACTGCTTTTCAAAATACATTGTTTTCACTACACATATTGAAGCCTTTGCTTTTAAATGTAGAATGAAGGCTAAATGTTTTGATTCTTTGTGTTTTATCTTACCCAAGAGAAAAATTGACTTATTAGAATGATAATAATTATGTTGCTTGGCTAGTGTAATATAAGTTTTCTTATTAATGATAACTTTTTTCTTTTTTTTTTTTTAAAGATTTTATTTATTTATTTGACAGAGAGAAATCACAAGTAGACAGAGGGGCAGGCAGAGAGAGAGAGGGAAGCAGGCTCCCCGCTGAGCAGAGAGCCCGATGCGGGACTCGATCCCAGGACCCTGAGATCATGACCTGAGCCGAAGGCAGCGGCTTAACCCACTGAGCCACCCAGGCGCCCCAATGATAACTTTTTTCATTTATGCCCTAGAACTAGCAAAATGTTGTGATTCTTTTAGCTGGATCATAAGATTTGTCTCTACAAAAAGGCTTTTTTTTTTTTTTTGAATGAGTGAAATTTAGCATATATGAGAAGTAGAATCCTTGACTTTTTGCCTCTTCACCACTGGCAACATGCCACTTTAAGGATGGATGCATTCCCTTGAATCTCAGCTAGTTTTTCCAGAGTGACCAGCTAAGAGAGTTTAGAGTTCAGGGAGCCGTGTGGGAGGAGAGGTCAAGGTTGGCAAGGTGTAAGATATAAGGATGTAGGGCGAGTGTCAGGGACCCTGGTAGGAGGATTAAGACAACTTAGGTGTATTTTGTGCTCATAGATATAGATATTTGCAAATAAAGTATGCTAGACTGTCATGAACTCCAGCACTATAACTTCAGTCTTAAACTACAGTGTGAGTAAAAACATGTTTGTGCATCATTTGAATTAGTGTTTGAAAGCATCTTATGTACTGAAGGGAAAAAGAAAAATGTCCTGTTTGTCAGTATTCAAGTTCATGTTCTGTTTGGAGGATAAGTTTTGAGCTCATGACCTGTTAATGGATGTGGGATATTACTACAATTTTATCACCCAGCTAAAATGTCTTATATCCCTGAAATGAGTTGGTGGTAAAATTGTAAGAATTCAGAAGAAGGGGGCCAGTTTGGGGTGAGAATGGTGAGTAGGGCATGCTCAGGATGTCAGGAGGTGCCTGGCCAGAGCATGGGGCATATTTTGTGGTTTCAAACATAAGTCTCCTGGAGAGGTCATACCAGATTTCGATAGCTTGAATTCTTGCCTGGGGAATGAAACTATTCCAGGAAGCAAAAAAGATCAGAGGGAAAGTGTTGGAAATAGAAGACGGTAACAAAGAAACAAGAACTTATGTATAGTTGAGCTGTGAAGAAGAAAAACAGAATTGTGCAGCGGTACTCTTTTTTATTTATTTATAGATTGTATTCATTTTTAGAGAGAGAACATACACATGGGGGAGTGGAGAGGGAAAGTCATAAGCAGACTTAGCTCTAAGCATGGAGCCCGACATGGGGCTTGATCTCATGACCCTGAGATCACCACCTGAGCTAAAACCAAGAGTCAGACGCTTTAACCAACTGTGCCACCCAAGCCCCCCAGTGGTACTAATATTTAAAATCCAAGAAAACGTTCAGAAAAGAAAAGAAGACTTCAATGCCCATGAAGTACCTGGGCAAATTAACCCAAAATGAGCAGCTTGGAGATGCTGTCTAGATAAAGCATTACACTTCAGAGAAAAGGAAACAATAGTCCCAAGGATTACTTGCAAAAAGATTAAATAATATGCAAAGGCAAAACAAATTTAACTGTCCTCGCCTTCCTCAAAATGACTTTCAAAGCGAGGTCACTGTGGAGATGCCTTTTCAGAAGAGCTTATGGAAACTGATAACCACGCAGTTAAATCCAACCCACCCGGCCCTCAGTCCCTCAAGTATCAAGTCTAGAAAACCAGCTTTACCCATACATCACCTCAGGGAAGAGTGTACTTTGGAGCCATTGTTAAGGAATCTTTTAGAGGATGGACTTCATTTAAGCAAGAATGACTAGGGAAACGTCAGCAAGGTGACTGAGCACCCCCCAGCAGATCCTAAGACTAAAATCTTTGGAAGGGGGCGCCTGGGTGGCTCAGTTGGTTAAGCGACTGCCTTCAGCTCAAGTCATGATCCTGGAGTCCCAGGATCGAGTTCCACATTGGACTCCCTGCTCAGCAGGGAGTCTGCTTCTCCCACTGACCTCTCTCCTCTCAGGATCTCTCTCATTCTTTCTCTCTCTCTCTCTCAAATAAATAAAATCTTTTAAATAAATAAATAAATAAATAAAATCTTAGGAAGGGCCAGGGATGGGAGAATGAAAACCTTCCCTGTAACTGTAATTGGCTTGTTTTCCGCCTCAGTGTGTGTTCCTTAGAAGCAGTTGCTGAGACAGAGTTTGTTGTACAGGATATTTATGAAGGATTAACACTTGGGGAAGGGAGGGGGCAGAGGCAGGGTTGGGTGGCTGGAAAGGTCAAATTGCAGTATAGGTCTGCATCTCTGAGTCCAGTACCACGGGGAACTTCGGGGTGGTTATGGCCCGTCAGGGCTGTCCAGTGTTGGGCGCAAATGGTTGGGCTTTTATACCCTTGTCTTCATCAGTCATTCAATGTGGACTGCCCTTTGAAGGGCATGTTTTTGGGTGGGTGGCGGTCTGTGGCTGAGGCACACCTTGAAGGAGCTGCCTGGTAGAGGCTCTCTGCCCATAGCCATGTGGGTAGCACATCTCCAGGTCTGCCATGCTTGCTTTTCCTTTAGTGGGAAGACAGTTGTCAAAGCAATCATTCAGAAGATGAATTTCTTCTCATTGATGATGGTAGCCGCTCCCTTGCCAGACCAGTTCTAAACATGATTCAGCCTTGATCCTAGGACTGGCTGTATGTAACTTAGTATCCTGCTGCAGTGAATGCCTTTAAAATTTGTAGAATTGTGGGGCACCTGGGTGGCTCAGTTAAACGTCTGCCTTCTGCTCAGGGTGTGATCCCGGTGTTCTGGGATCGAGCCCCACCTCGGGCTCGCTGGTCAGTGGGGAGCCTGCTTTTCCCTCTGCCTCTGTCCCTCCCCCTTTGTGCCCTCTCAGAGAAATAAGGAAAATCTTAAAAAATAAATAAAACATGCAGAATGGATTCTATGATTGGCAACTAAGAACTTGACACATGAATAGAATGGATTGTGTGGAAAACATCCTAGAGGCTGGGCAAACAGTTAAAAGACCACTGCATAGTCCAGGTAGGGACTAGTAAAGGCCTGAACTAGAAGAGGCTTAGTAGACCATAAGAATGGATTTAGGAAGAGTGTAAAAGAAGGAATAAATCACACTTAAAATGGTTAGGATAAGGAAATGGTGGGGAAAATCAGATCTCATTCAGCATTACCTCTGGGGGATGTATTTGGGTGTGACATAGGGATGATTGGGTGTGTGTAAATAATAGGCAGACATACTTTTCAATTTATACCCTACCGTATGCTGTATTTATTATATGCTTAAAATATTTTTATGGTTTTAAAAAAGCTCTAAGTTTTGAACCAGGAAGATTAGAAACATGGTAGTGTTCAGATATCAAATTTTGGTATGTATATTGTGCATGTGTTTGAGCCTATTTTTTTCTAATAGAAGAAGTCACAATAAGTCAGATGAAGGAAGGCTATGAAGACCAGAAATGTAAAGTTAGAAAATTAGATACATGTTCTATCTGAATCTTCCATTCAGAACTTGTAAAGCACAGTGTGCTAAGGTCCTTAAATATTTTCTTCTCACATCTGCATTGTAGATAATGTCATCCACTAAGCAGATTCCCAGTGGAGATTGATTAATGGTGTATCTCATTGGTTTCCTTGAATTGAGGAATGTTATTTATTTAATGTTTGCTTTAGATGGCCTTTTTAAGCAGAATCAGGCCTATAAATACAGAGAACAAACTAATGATTGCCAAAGAAGTAGGAACACAGGTTGAAGGGGAATGGGAGATACAGGCTTCCAGGTATGGAATGAATTAAGTCATAAGAATAAAAGGGTATAGCCTAAGGAATATAGTCGGTGATACTGTAATAGTGATGAAATGGGAGAAGTGGTAGCTACACTTGTGATGAACATAACTTAGTGTATAAATTTTGTCAAATCACTAAGTTGTACACCTGAAACTAATGTAATACTGTGTGTCAACTCTACCAAAAAAAAAAAAAAAGAGAGAGAGAGAGAGAGAGAGAAGAGTCCTCTTTTCCTAAGTCAAAAAGATGGTACATTTTATCTGCATAGAACTCTACCACATATAATGCTTTTTAAACCATTGGTAATACTATTGGTGGGAATGCAAGCTGGTGCAGCCACTCTGGATAACAGCATGGCAGTTTTGCAAAAAGTTGAAAATAGAGCTACCCTACGACCCAGCAATCTCACTACTGGGTATTTACCCTAAAGATACAAATATAGTAATCTGAAGGGGCACGTGTACCCGAATGTTTATAGCAGCAATGTCCACAATAGCCAAACTATGGAAAGAACCTAGATGTCCATCAACAGATGAATGGATAAAGAAGATGTGGTATATATACACAATGGAATACTATGCAGCCATCAAAAGAAATGAAATCTTACCATTTGCAATGATGTGGATGGAACTAGAGGGTATCATGCTGAGTGAAATAAGTCAATCAGAGAAAGAGAATTTTCATATGCTCTCCCTGATAGGAGAAATTTGAGAGGCAAAGTGGGGGGTTTGGGGTGTAGGGAAGGAAAAAATGAAACAAGATGGGATTGGGAGGGAGACGAACCATAAGAGACTCACAAAACAAACTGGGGGGAGGGGGTCAGGGAGAGGGTGGTTGCGTTATGGACATTGAGGAGGGTATGTGCTGTGGTGAGTGCTTGTGAAATGTATAAGCCTGGCGATTCACCGACCTGTACCTCTGGGCATATAATACCTTATATGTTAATAAAAGTGTCTTGGTTTGGGGGAAAAAAATACATTAGTAATAGATCTTAAAAATTAAAATAGGTTAACCTTGGGTTAATCTATAAATCAGAAATAAACATCACTCCTCAATTAAAAACTAATTTTAATATTTAGATAGTAATTAGTTCAGTGGTTCTCAACCCTCATCTTACTATAGAATTCCTGGGGAGTTTTTTGTTTTTTGTTTGTTGGTTGGTTGGTTGGTTTTAATATTGATGTTACTGGCCCTAGCCTAAATTGATCAAATCATAATATGGACAGTCAGAGTTGAGACTGCTGCATCAGCTTGCTTTTGTAATAGACCGACAGCTGCTTCTATGGTGCCCTTGTTTTCATCTTGCTGACGGAAATATGATCTGTCAGGAAAGGAATGACAGTGTTCATTTTGAAGAAGACCAAATTTTTATTCTATTTTATTTTTAAAGATTTTATTTATTTATTTGACAGAGATCACAAGCAGGCAGAGAGAGAGAGGAGGAAGCAGGCTCCCTGCTGAGCAGAGAGCCCGCTGCGAGGCTCGATCCCAGGACCATGAGATCATGACCTGAGCCGAAGGCAGTGGCTTAACCCACTGAGCCACCCAGGCGCCCCCCAAATTTTCATTTTAAAATGTAAACACATCTGATGATGCGAAAAGGTATGGCAATACCTTTCGATATTAAGATTTTGATACCTGATTCTCATTTTTCGAAAAGTATGTGTACGAAACAGCCAAATTAGAGTCTGGCTTTGCATAATTTTTTCTTAATTTTTATCCTGTGCTTCCCTGTCATTCCCATCTGCCTTTGACCTTGAGGTCTATCCATGTGGGAGTCTTAAGAGCAGTGGCCTTCAGATCCAAGATGATGCACATCTGGGGATACTTGGAAGCCTTTTCAAGGGACTATGCATGCACCTGTAATTGAAAGAGAATCCATTTCAGATTCTTAGACCTTGAAAGTAATCAGTCCTAAAATTGACCTGTGTCAGAAAAATGCTCTTGGCCCAGGTGGTTTGCTGGTTCTCCTTTCATACCTCCCCTTTCAGAATTACCTGTCTTTAAAGGAAAGACAACTTCACATTTCCCCTAATCATCAAGGTGCCAAGCAGAGGGATGAGAAGAATATTGGTGTGGCTGCTGAGAAAGGGAATGACTAATAGAAAATGGTCGTTTTGCAAATATAAGTTTCCTGTTCTTTACTGTCCATAAAATTGAGAGGAGATTTATGGAGTGTTCAGCTGATAAGTTATTAAATATCACACCCATGGATGCATATTATTACTCTTTGCTACAAAAATCTTCCACCTCCATCTACCTGTTTATGTGAACCCCTTTTCTCAATGCCTTCATCTGTAAGAACTAAACATAAGAGATTTCATGTGGAATCTTGTCTCAGTCCAGTAATAATCTACAAAGAATGAACTAATATGAGGGTAAGTCCCATCCATGTCATTAAAATAGACATTATTAATTATATATTGAATAATTATTTTCAATTATATTGAATAATTGTATTATTTTTTGGTCACTTTTGTCCTTAAAATAGTAACTGTATCGAACTCAATTTAAAAGAAACTTTTTAAACGTTGAATTTTATGGTTAAATACCCAAATCTCAGTTTGTTTACAGATTTTTGTTACAGAGAGGTAGGGTAGACTTAGGCATAAAAGTATATATAGTAAGACTATTGTAGGGAAAGTAAAACAGAAAGATGAGCTCAAGGAGAAAGGGATATGATACACAATTTCCAAGTTTTGAAGGGTTTATTCATTTATTTTTTTAAATGAATGTTAGTATGTGAAAAATGCTGACGGAATTTAGACTAGAATACTTTTAAAAGTGATGTAATCATTTTATCTAAAACTCAATATTTACAAAATGCCAGAAAAAATATTCTTTGTATCTGTTTCAGTGTACAATTTTGAATGTTAACTTCAAATGGTGTAGAGTACATAGTTTTTCGGAAACCTTTTTGGGATTATTCAAACAAAAATGTGAAGAACCCTGGCCAGGCTTATTGTGGGGGCAGGGTAATGAGGAAGACAGGGTTATTATTTTTTTCCTTGCTTGAAATACCTGGAAAGAGGATATTGCTGTGCATTTTTAAGCCTCTCAGCAGTAATTTAACAAAAGAAGATTATTTGCCAGATTCTAAACAGGACATCCAAAAATGCACTCTCTTTTCTAAAATCCCTTAACTTCTTAGGCCCATAGCCTTTAGGCCATTCCTGACCTCTCCGTGTCTTCCGCCCTCGGCCTGCTAAAAGTTGAATCTCTTTTAGAGGCCTTATTTAGATAAGCAGGCCAATTGTGTTATCAGTATATGTTAATGGCTTTTGTTTTATTTTTCTAAACAAAAACTTCATTCTTTTACATTTATTTTTGAGGTTGTAACACTGACACACAACGTTATACTCTGAGTTTCAGGTGTAGGACATAGTGATTCCACGAGTGTATCCGTCATGCTATGTTCACCACAAATGTTAACTATCAGTTAATGGGGTTTTAACTTACAGTTTGTCACATGCAAATAGTCTTCCTGTTCTGCTAATTTCCATTTTTTATCTGCTGGTTTCAGTTATCAAAGAGTCTAGAGAGATTGGGAATGCCTAAGGAAGTAGCTGGAGCCCCTGGAGAAAGAATTCGGATATACTGTGGTCTAATTGTGGGCTCTATTGCCAGCAATCTGCTTGAATTTACAGTTACATTGCAGACTGTCTTGTTAGCCTAAGGGGGCGGAAATCGGTGTTTGCCTTTCTTGTTGTCTTGGCCACAGCACATTTGTGTACTTATTAGGGAAAATTGCAAGACGTAACTACAAAAGCTTATTTCTGTTGGTTCTAGGTCTCCACACTGGGTAGATGAGGAACTCTACTTTATCATTTTGGGGTTGACAGTTTCAAAAAGACAGAACCAGAAAATATTTATCAAATGAGTAGACTGAAGATTGAAATATGGCAGATTTGGTTTGGTTTTTATATTTTGTGGGCAGATTAGGTATTGGGGAAACAGTATAGATCGTCTTGTTTTCTTATGTTTATTCTGAATTCCTGTACTGATGTTTCAGTAGCTGTCGTAACATAAAAATATTTAATAATATAACCCTTGTAAAATTGGTCTCCATTCAAACATGTCTTCCTACTTAGTATTAGCTTATGTTCACCGATTTCCCATCTAGTAGGTAGCTAATATCTTTGTGTTGGCAGTTGAAGACAAGAACATTGACAAAGAGTGATTATTTGATGCTTCAAAAGACAGCTGTTTAAATATCAAAACATTAGGGGATACCGTTTTGAAAATTACTAAGGCCCTTAAATGTTTTAGCAAATGTAACTCCTTCTGTGTCCTGTCTTACTAGTTTTTGTCAAGAATTGTGCTAGAAATTCTCAACTCTTGACTCATTCTTTGTTCCTGTTGAGACTTACTTAGGGTACAGTTGGGATTATAACAACATTTGTTAAATATAAAATGCTTATTTTCATAACTTAGTTTTGTTTTTTAAGATGTGAAGCCCCAAATAATTCATAATTCTCTTCTCTCTCTCTCTCTCTCATACTGTTGTGGATTTTATTTTATTTTATTTTTTAAAGATTTTATTTATTTATTTGACAGAGAGAAATCACAAGTAGATGGAGAGGCAGGCAGAGAGAGAGAGGGGGGAAGCAGGCTCCCTGCTGAGCAGAGAGCCCGATGTGGGACTCGATCCCAAGACCCTGAGATCATGACCTTAGCCGAAGGCAGAGGCTTTAACCCACTGAGCCACCCAGGCGCCCCCTGTTGTGGATTTTAAGTGGCTTCCTTTTTTTTTTTTTTTTTTTGATTTTTTATTTATTTATTTGACAGACAGAGATGACAAGCAGGCAGAGAGGCAGGCAGAGAGAGAGGAGGAAACAGGCTCCCTGCTGAGCAGAGAGCCCGATGCGGGGCTTGATCCCAGGACTCTGAGATCATGACCTGAGCCGAAGGCAGCGGCTTAACCCACTGAGCCACCCAGGCGCCCCTAAGTGGCTTCCTTTGAGTAGCTTTTTTTTTTCCCCAGGTACTAATTTTCCCTCAAATACAGCACCACACAGGCTTTGGCACCATGTACGTTGGTTTGAATCCCAGCTCACCCCCTGGCCATGGGCAACCTTGGCGGGGTAAATCTGTGCAAGCTTTAATTTCCTCCTCTGTAAAGCAAGACTAGCTGTAGCTTTCTCGGAGTGTTGTTGAGGTTTCCCAACAGCATGTGTGTAAGGCACTTAGTGAGGGACTATGTGATAGCCAGGGCTCCATGCTGGGACCAGAGGCTGCCATGAGGTATTGACCATGTTACTTTGGTATCTCCGTCCCTTTGGGCTTGGCATTCGTCTCAGCTGTGGTGAGAATTGCTGTTGCTTCTTCTTCTTCTTCTTTTTTTTTTTAAGATTTTATTTATTTATTTGACAGACAGAGACATAGCCAGAGGGAACACAAGCAAGGGGAAGTGGGAGAGGGAGAAGCAGTCTCCCCGCTGAGCAGGGAGCCCAGTGCAGGGCTTGATCCCAGGACCCCACCCCCCATCGTGACCTGAGTTGAAGGCAGATGCTTAACAACTGAGCGCCCCCCCCAGGCACTCCAGAAATTGCTTCTTAATGATGTGAAACAAATCAGGAATGCCAAGTAATGGAAGTAGGAGGGCGTGTTTCTGTTTTCAAAGTGGAAATACAGTAGTTGTTTTTATTTTAAAGGTTAAAATGGCTAATTTTTGAGTGCTTGCCCTGTGCTGGATACTCTTTACAGCCCTCGACCAATGGATGCTCATTTAACTCTTCAAATACAACTGGGAGTTAAATGCCATTAGGATGGGTACCTATCACTAACCTCATTTTAGACTAGGAAGTCAAAGGGAGTACCTCCTCAGGCCCACCTGGCAAGTGTAATGCCTGGTGTTAAAAAAGTTTTCTCGGGAAATACTACATAAAGAAGAAAACTAAAGCCACCATAGAGTACTGAGATCACTGTTTTAAAAAATAGCTTTATTTAGATAGAATTCACAGTTCACACAGTCCCGTGTAAATGTACCTGTTAACGGTATACAGTTCGGTGGTTTTTAGTATATTGGTCCTTGTGCAACCATCACCATAATCTCAATTTAGAACAATTTCATCACCCCAGAAAGAAATCTCATACCCACCTCCAGCCACTTCCCATTACCTCCACTGTAGTCCCTGGCAAGCACTACTCTATTTTCTGTCTTTCTGGATTTGCTTATTCTGAATACTTCACAGGCGTGGGATCGTACAACAGGCAGTCTTTTGTGACAGGCCTGTTTCACTTAGCATCATATTTTTGAGGTTTACCCACATTGTGACATATATCTGTACCTTGTTCCTTAGTATTACGAACTAGTATGTCATTGTTTGGATGTATGGATTTTGTGCATTTGGGATGTTTCCAGTTTTTTGGCTGTTATGAATAATGCTGCTATGAACATTGATTGGTGTATAGGTTTTGGAGTGGACATATGTTTTCAATTCTGTTGGCTGTGTATCTAAGAGTAGCTTTGCTGGCTCCATTATAAGTCTCTGTGTAACATTTAGAGGAAGTGTTAAACCGCTTGCCAAAGTGTCTGCACCATTTTACATTCCCACCAGCAAGGTTGGGGAGGTTCCAGTTTCTCCATCCTCACCAGCACTTAATTACTGGACATTTTGATTCTAGCCTTGCTAGATGTGCTGTGAAGTGATATCTCATTGTGGTTTGGATTTGCATTTCCTTAACGACAAGTCATGTTTAGCATCTTTTCATGTGCCTAGGGCCCGTTTGTGTTTTCTTTGGAGAAATATCTATTCAAACCCTTTGCCCATTTTTTTTTTTAAAGATTTTATTTATTTATTTGAGAGAGAGAGAGTGAGAGAGAGCATGAGCGAGGAGAAGGTCAGAGAGAGAAGCAGACTCCCCGTGGAGCTGGGAGCCGGATGCGGGACTCCATCCCGGGACTCCAGGATCACGACCTGAGCCGAAGGCAGTCGTCCAACCAACTGAGCCACCCAGGCGTCCCGTCCCTTTGCCCATTTTTAATTGGATTAATTGTATATTGTTTAGCTATACAGTTGACCCTTGAATAACTTGGGTTTGAAATGCACAGGTCCACTGATGTGTGGATTTTTTCAGGAAACCCAGTACAGTACCGTAACTATATTTTCCTTATGATTTTTTTAAAGATTTTATTTATTTATTTGACAGACAGAGATCACAAGTAGGCAGAGAGGCAGGCAGAGAGAGAGGAGGAAGCAGGCTCCCTGCTGAGCAGAGAGCCCAATGTGGGGCTGGATCCCCGGACCCTGAGATCATGACCTGAGCTGAAGGCAGAGGCTTTAACCCACTGAGCCACCCAGGCGCCCCTCCTTATGATTTTCTTAGTAACATTTTCTTTTCCCTAGCTTACTTTTTTGGTGAGAATATAGTATAATATATACAACATATAAAATACATGCTGATCAACAGTTTATGTTAGCGGTAAGGTCAACAAATAAACTGTTAGTAGTTAAGTTTTTGGGTAGTTGGAGATTACCTGTGGATTTTCATTTTGTGGGAACAAGCCCCACATTGTTCAGGAGTTAGCCATATACTGTGAGGTTTTAATGTATCCTGCCAGAACTTTTTTTCCATTAATAGTGTGTATTGTTTTTACTGTGTATTTTTAAATGGGATTATTTGACATGTACAGTTTTGTAATTTTTTTCTTTCTTTTTCCAGTTTTATTGAGAAGGAACTGACATATGCCACTGTTTATACAAATTCAAGGTGTGCAGCATGATGGCTTGACTTCTTTCTGTATGTTGTGATTACCGCAGTAGGTCTAATAAGTGTCTATCATTTTATGTAGATAAAATAAAAAGAAAAAGCAAAAAAAACCAAAATTTTTTTTCCTTGTGATGAGAATAACTTTTAGGATTTCCAATCTTAACAACTTTCCCATATCTTACTATACAGCAGTATTGACTATAGTCATCACACTGTATGTTACATGCCTCCTAGTTATTTATCTTATAACTACAAGTTTGTATCTTTTAAACACCTTCCTCCAGTTCCCCCCACCTCTGGTAACCACAAATCTGATCTCTCTTTTTCTGTGAGTTTGGTTTGTTTTCCTGTTTTAGATTCCACATATCAGTGAGATCATACAGCATTTGTCTTTCTCTGTCGGACTTATTTCATTTTAGCATAATGCCCTCAAGGTCCATGTATGTTATCACAAATGGCAGGATTTCCTTGGGGGTTTGTTTGTTTGTTTAAGGCTGAATCCTGTTGCATTTGTGTGTGTTATGTGTGTCACAACTTCTTTCTTTATCTATCAGTGGACACTCAGGTTGTTTTCATGTCTTGGCTCTTGTTTTTTTTTTTTTTTTTTTTTTTAAAGATTTTATTTATTTATTTGACAGAGAGAAATCACAAGTAGATGGAGAGGCAGGCAGAGAGAGAGAGAGGGATGCAGGACTCCATCCCAGGACCCTGAGATCATGACCTGAGCCGAAGGCAGCGGCTTAACCCACTGAGCCACCCAGGCGTTCCCATGTCTTGGCTCTTGTAAATAGTGCTACTAGGAACATGGGGGTGCAAATATCTTTTTAAGTTAGTGTAACTTTTAACCTTAATATATTGTGACCATCTTTTCGTGTCTGTATCTGATCACGGCACTTGTAATGACTGCTTTGTAGTTCATTATATGAATGTTCCGTAATTTAAAGTCACATACTTTATATATGGGATGTATTTGAAAGGGAAAAAAAAAAAAACCCACGACACTGCATCTCCAGCTTTGAGCACTTATGCAGTAGTTTCTTTAGGATGCCTTCCTCACTAGAACTGGAATTGCTGGGTTAAAAGGTGGGCAGGTTTTAAAGCCTTTGAAAAATATTCCCTGAGGCACCTGGGTGGCTCAGTTGGTTAAGGGGCTGCCTTCTGCTCGGGTCATGATCCCAGGGTCCTGGGTTGGAGCCCCTTATCAGACTCTCCGCTCAGTGGGGAGCCTTCTTCTCCCTCTCCCACTCCCCCTGCCGTGTTCCCTCTCTCCTCGTCTTTCACTGTCAAATAAATAAATAAAATCTTTAAAAGAAAAAAAGAAATTCCCTAAGTGCCCTCCACAAACGTTGGGTTCCAGTTTATACTCTGCTGGTTTCCACACAACCTTCCTAACGCTATCAGTATTTTTGTTAATTTTGAGTCTGAGGGCCCCAACTGGTATTCCATACTTCTTTAAATTTGCATTTATTTATTAATGAAGTTGGTTGCAGTGTTTGTTTCCCACCATTGTTCCCTGAGCCTGTGGATTTCCTTCTGTGCCTCTTCCAGATAGCTCTCTGCCTGGGCCCCCCGATCTAGGAAATTTTCCTACCTCTTCCCCCACCTGCACAGACCCAAATACCTTCTCTCTCTCTCATTCTCAATTGCCCACGTCCTTCCCAAAGCCCTGGGAGGGATCGGAGGAAGGTGTTCACATAGATAATGTTTTTTAATTAAATTTTCAGAAGTGAGATCTATTGTGTATTTTTTCTTCCTTGAGCCCCTCCAGTAACTTTCAAAACCCCATAAAAGCTGGATCTCCCTGCCTCTGGGACATGTTACATGTTTAATTCAAAGTTGGGTTGAATGGCACCCGTGAAGTTTAGTGCTCATTAGCTTTTTTAGTATTTGCAAAGGAACTTCTGTTCATCAGAGAGCCTTGGTTCCTAGTAGGGTCATGAAAAATATGGTAGCGGTGAAAGAAATATGCTCTGAAGGTTTTTAACAGTTAAGATTAATTTTGTGGGTGGTATGTGTGTTTATGCAATCATGTGTTCCCAAACCTTGTTAACCAGAAGTCAGAAATCTATTTTGGTACATTCCTGATTTCCTGTGATAACCCAGTCAAATTACTCATTGTCCGTATAGCCTCTATCTTAACTCACTCTGATTTACCTCTTTTAAAGCCTTTAAACAGAGTAGGAATCTTTTAGAACCCTATTTTTTAGGTCTTGAAAATTTGCCCAACTTGAGTGATGGGGCTTCAGTGTGATTAACTTTACTAGTTTTCCACATTTCCTGAACTAACCATGTGTGTGTATTGACTAATGGGGTGAAAAAAACTCAATAAACTGTTGAACAGAAAATTTCTGACTTGATTTCAGTGAGACCTGAGACCTGGAGCTTGGGGGCAAATACCCAGGGCTTTCTGTGGACTCCAGTCTGGTTTGCTTTTAGAAGTGAGGTTGCTCAGCAGGTGTTTGAAATCTCACGGGTTCCCTAGAATGTGCTGTACTCTATGATTGGAGGATTGAACACATAAACTTTACAATGTCTCCTCAATTTCATGAACACCTCTGGGGAGGGAGCTCTGGTGGATTCTGCAGAGTATTTCAAAAGACAATGTTTGGGGTATAAGAGAACACTGTGGCAGCCAGCAGCGAGGCGGGATGTCCAAGAGCAGATCCAAAGAGAAAACTGACTCAGAAGAAGCTGAGCCCATGTCAAAGTCTGTGAAAATAGGGAGCAGACACAATTAGCTGAGAAACTGTTAATGGAATAGAAGAGCTTGAAAACGGCGAATAAATTAGTTTTTGTTTCAGCACTAGATCTTTCTGGGGAGAAAAATGTACGTAACAAGTGCGACGTTGGAGGGTCAGAGTGTAGACTAGCGAGAATCTAGCGTGACACGTGGTAAGGGAAAATCGGGTAAATTATTAAGAAATTTCCTCATGATTAAAGTCATGTGTGACAGTTTCAAAAAATCATACCAGGCTCTGCTGTATGTTGGCATATATTGACTATAAAAATGAGTAGCCTCACTTGATGTTCAGACTCTCTTTTCAGTATTCCTAGGATATACCGGAACTAGTTTTCAGCTTTCAGAAGGAAGCTGTGACTCCAGGGGACACTACTTAGCTACAAGTCAATTGGGCCTCCTCTCTCTTTTTTGCTCTTTGCAGGCCGGGCACCTGGAAATCCTGGTTGTTAAGGCCGTTTCGGATCTCCAGAGACTTTAACCTGTGGTTTACTTGTTATAGTTGAAACTTTTGAACACCTTTCTTACATTTCCTGTGATCGGTTTTTAGCCTCCATGTGTGGTACTCTTGTCCCTGCCCTCCTGTGGGGAGAATTCTATATGTAAAGGACTTGCTGAATTGGTGATATGGTCAGACAATCTTAGGAACACGTGAAGCGTGTGCTGGTGAGTCAGAGAGGTGTTGTGGCTGTGTGGGTACTACCTTTTGTTCTTCGTTGGTTGAAAGCTTTGATAGGGAAAGTTCTTTGGGATTTCAACAGCAGTTGTTCTGATGTCATATGTAAATATTGTCTTTTTGAGTTGCTTGCTTGGGGCCAAGCTTTTGGTGAAAGTTGCTGAAGTGATAGAGGCCGCAATAGAAAATTATTTACTGGCATTGCATACTTATTTTTGAGCTTGAATCTGTATACATAGGTCTCTCACTTTTTTTTTTTTTAAAGATTTTATTTATTTATTTGACAGACAGAGATCACAAGTAGGCAGAGAGGCAGGCAGAGAGAGAGAGGGAAGCAGGCTCCCCGCTGAGCAGAGAGCCCGATGCGGGGCTCGATCCCAGGACCCTGGGATCATGACCTGAGCTGAAGGCAGCGGCTCAACCTACTGAGCCACCCAGGCGCCCCCCCCCCCTTTTTTTTTTAAAGATTTTATTTATTTATTTGACAGAGATCACAAGTAGGCAGAGAGGCAGGCAGAGAGAGAGAGGGAAGGTCTCTCACTTTTTTAAAAAAATATTTTATTTATACATTAGAGAGAGAGGAAGCACAAACAGAGGGAGAAGCAGGACTCCCTGCTGAGAAGGGAGCCTGACCCGGGGCTCCATCCCAGGACCCTGGGATCATGACCTGAACCAAAGGCAGATGCTTAACTGACTGAGCCACCCAGGCACGCTGGTCTCTCACTTTTTATTCTTGGCCAGGGAATGTGAAGTTTTCCTCAAATTTCAGGTTACATTAATACCGTAGAATAAGAAAAGCTGAGATAAGATTATGCAGACACTTTAAATTGCCATGGAAGGAATTTGAGTGTATGTACCTGTCCAGTTCTTATTAGCTAACACATTTAGACTATGGAGAATGAGTAATTTTAAACTTTTATCCTTGGCTCTACATAGGAGCCAAGGTGCATGGAATTTTAAAACAGATGCATGAATTTAGTACACACGTAATTTGGCCATTTCCCTTTGGCAGGGACAAAGGAAAAAGGGCTCCATCCAACAATAGGGTAAATGGCTGTTCTCCCCCTCAAGAAGTAAGGGGCTTATCAGGCTTTCAGACAGAAATTCACTGTGAGTCTCTAGGAAGATGGCCTGTTGGCTCCTTACACACTTTTTTACACAAGGACACTGGAGAGCCTGCTGCCCTGGGACTCTGTGATGTGTCAGAAACAGGATTCAGTGTGGTGGACAGATAGGGAAGTTTGGCCTTCCTCGATCACAGGGAGTTTACACATTTATGCATGTGGAAAAAAAAAAAAAAACCCACCAGGGTAAAGCCCAGTCCGTAAATGCCAAGCGAATCATCCAGCTGCCATTTGCTCAGGGAGAGAGATTGTCAGGTGTATGCTACGTGGGGGCCCACATTGAGTGAGAACTCATGTGGGGGACAACCAGGGCTGGTTTCCTCATCTGGGCTAACTCTGGGGCTTTGGGGGTCTCTGGAGGCCTTGAACCTACATGGTTCATCTTTGTCTGTTGCCAGTTTTTCTTAAGACTCAGAAGGAAGAATTTTAGAATAAAATAAACCCCAAAGTTCTGAGTATTGTGGTCAGTTTGCATCCATCTTAAAAATAGAGGACTAGGGCACCTGGGTGGCTCAGTTGGTTAAGAAAGTGCCTTCGGCCTCAGGTCATGATCCTGGAGTCAAGTCCCACATCAGGCCCTCTGCTCATCAGGGAGCCGGCTTCTCCCTCTGCCCCTCGCCCCTTTCATGCTCTTTCTTTCTCTCTCAAATAAATAAAATCTTAAAAAAAAAAAAAAATAGATGACTAACCTTTAACAATTGCACACATCAGGCTGGAGACTGGGAAGACCCTAGATCCCTGGTGCATTTCATTCCCCACTGTCGGGGTGGTTAGTGGGGAAAGTTTGAGAAGCGCTGATGAGAGACTAAGAAGGATCAGCTCCTCAAGTCTCCTCTCCTTTTTCCAGTGACTCAGTGGGTTTAGGGAGCAGTGGTTTTGGTTGGGTGATAAAGGACTCTGTTGTGCTGGGGTCCTTGAACGAGATGGATTCATTATTAAATGCACATTGGGCTCCCTGCTCAGCGGGAAGCCTGCTTCTCCCTCTCCCTCTGCCTGCAGCTCCCCCACTTGTGTGCTCTCTCTCCCTCTCTCTGTCAAATAAATAAAAAAAAATTTTTTTAAAGATTTTATTTATTTATTTGACAGACAGAGCAAGAGACGAAACACCTGCAGGGGGAGTGGGGGAGGGAGAAGCAGGCTTCCCACCAAGCAGGGAGCCCGATGTGGGGCTCCATCCCAGGACCCTGGGATCATGACCTGAGCTGAAGGCAGACACTTAACTGACTGAGCCACCCAGGAGCCCCTGAATTCTTTGCATTTAATAATGAATCCATCTCGCTCAAGGACCCCAGCACAACAGAGTCCTTTATCACCCAACCAAAACCACTGCTCCCTAAACCCACTGAGTCACTGGGAAAAGGAGAGGAGACTTCAGGAGCTGATCCTTCTTAACTGACTGAGGCTCCCAGGTGCCCTGAAGATTTTTTTTTTTAATTATTTAATTGTGATAAAATATATATATATACTATAAAATCACCATTAACCAGCCACATCACTGGGCTACCAGCACCATCAACTCTCCACAGGACTGTCTTCATCATTCCCCCTCCCCCAGCCCCAGACAGCCACTTTCTATCATTATAGATGATACTCTAAGCCCCACATGTAAGGGGAGATTTATTTCACTTAGCATAATGTCCTCAGGGTTCATCCATGTTGTAGCATGTGTCCCTTGTTCTGATTGTTCCTTGTCTTTTATTCCTTATGCTAATTACAGAAGAAATACACGTTTACTTTACAGTCTTTCAGCAGTATAGAGAAGAAAAACGTTCCATGATTCTCCTACCCAACATAAGTCTTGCTGTGTTTCAGTACGTGCTTCTGTTAAGACTGCCTCTTAAAACAGAACAGTCTAGAGTGAAATCCCGCCTCTGCTGGGGCCTCTGGCCTCTTTGGATGTGAGGGAAGCTGTTGAATGTAAATTTGAAAGACAATGAGAAATGAAGCATTTAAATGTCTGTGGAGCTGTGGTGACAGGGGGGTGGTAGGGGAGAATGTGGAGGGGTGAGGTGGGAACCCGCAACCACCTTTTATGAAATGGGACATTCTCATCTTTGAAGCTTCAGCTTGTGGGTTTTGAGTTCCTGTTTGTGCCCTTTAATTTCAACTTTCTAAGTTCATCAGTTTGTAATAAATAGATGTCCTGGCTTTCATTATGTGCAAATATGAAGGAGACCTCCTCGGGAAGTCTCTTCCCTCCAAGGTGGGTGGGTTGGGAGAAGAGCTCTGTGCTAACAAGCACGGGGAAGGGAAGAGACCCAGCATGGAAGGAAGGATATATGCAGTGCTGAGAGGCTGTGCTCTCTGGGTCCCCTGAGACTCAGCCCCCCAGTCGCTTCCAGGAAGTCCCAGAGCATTGCTTCTTCTGCCAGAACTTCTGGTGCTCTGCCCGCCTGGTTCTCAGTCTTTAGTTTGCCTCCATGTGGTGAGATGGAGTTCTTTAAGAGCACAGTCCTGTTACTTTCTTATTTTGGTGTCCCTGGTGTACTTAGCTGGGTGCCAGAGCCGGAGGTGGTCTTTCATGGGTGTTCCCTCCAGTGAAGGGAGAGCCTGGCCAGAAGGCTCCTGGGTCTCACATGGGGCTCTGCTGTCTTGATTGTCACCGCAATCCTCCTGTCCCCCAGGGCTCCCTGCTCCCCCACTGGGCCCCTTCAGCACCAACTTTGCTAGGAGCCCTGCCTTTGGTGAGTTAAGTGATTTTAAAAAGGCAGAGGAAATCCCTGTCACCTCTGCCTCAGGGCTGCAGAGATCCTGGGTTTCCCCCAGCCCTCTGTGATAATTGGTGGTTAGACTGGGACTGGACAGGACTTAAGAGATTGAGCAGGTTTTTGTGGCATCGTCTAATTAACTTAACCATCATGTAATATTTCCATGGTCCTGTGTTTTTCTTTGGTCTGGAAAAGTGCTTAAAGACCATGTGACTGTAGGATGACCTGTATTTTTGCCTTTTACATTTGTTGTGCCTTTAGTGTTCTATGTCAAAATAAGACCTGAAGTCTCCTGTGAGTATAATTCCCAAATGTTATGGCAGGCATTGGCAAACCCTGTTAATTAAAAGTACCAGAATTATGTTGCTTTTTAAGTAGTAGTTTTGAGTCTTAAGTATTTTCTGTTTGTCTCTCTTTTGCTGTCCTTTGAATGGAATTCCTTTTGTAAGATGCAAGGTTAGGAGCTTTGCCTTAGATTAGGGAGGGGGGTATAGTTATATCAAGAATGAAATGGACAACAGAGAGAAGCATAACAAACAAAAAATCAAAAATTTGAAGGAAAACATCATTGCATTGTGTAGGAGGAAACCAAATCTGATGCACACGTGCAATGTAACGCTTGGGGCCAGGAGAAGCGGAAGTTTTTGAGGAAGAGGAATTGAGGCTTTACAAATGCAGAGGCAGACATTTGCAGAGTTGGTTGGCTGTTTTGCAGGGTGTGCTGAGGAGAGCAGTCAAAGGGAGGTTGGCTGTATGCTTTCTAACTCACCTCAGGTTTTGTAGTGGTGTTCTCAGGTGATCATTGTTTAACATACTGTTGATAGGCTTGTGGGAAATGTCTACAGTAAGCTAGTGTTAAAAGAAAATGAAAACTTACCTCCAAATCAGGACCACACCCAGAAATGAAGCTATCATCTAGATTATAGGGAATGTTTTATTTGTTTTTTACCCCTTGTTCAGGGCGATACCCAAGGTTCCATTCAGAAGTCTTAGACAAGGGAATCCATTCTAGTTGAATATCAACCCTGCCCTTCCTTCATGACAGAATTTCCCATTGTATTTCTCATTACCAAATTCATATTTGTGATAGCAAGCTTAGGTAATTCAGAAAAGAACAAAAAGGATAGAAATCATTCTGTGAGCCCCACTCTGCTCAGTAATACTGTCTTGCCTGCACCTCTCACGTTAGGTACGCAAGGCTGTCCTTTTGTCCTTCCCAGATTTCACTTCTGTTTGACTTTTTCTGTCCCTCCTGCAGAGAGTCTAATGGGGAGTTTGGTCACTGGCTGCCCAGGAGTGCCCTTCTCAACCCTTCTCAAAGCTTTGCGCGCCAAGGACTCCCTTAGAGTTCGTGTGGTCTGGGGAAGGGCACTGATGAACCTGCGTTGAGTCGCATGCAAGTCCCCGTGGCAGGGAAGACTGGGTCTCTAACTGGAAGGAGAGAATGGCCAAAAGTCATGGTTCCTCTGGGTTAGCAGTTAAGTATTCTCCCACAATACTTTGTAAATTTTTAGAAGACCAAAAAAAAAAAAAAAAATCGTTGTTAGTAATGAGCACACAGATATGGCATCTTTAAATGGCTGGCATTGTTTGCAGGTAAAATGTGTTATATGGGAGTTACGCTTTTTTGCTTTATCGTTGTCTTATTTTAGACATAGCTTAATAACAGTGTATGCTTCTTGTCTATGTTAAGGGACTTTTGTAAAGAAAGTAAGCTTGTGTGGTAGCACAAGGATTGGTTAATAGGAGGCCTGGGTTTGTTTCTCATTTGGCTTCTAATGACATTTCTGTTGTTGGGCAAGGGATCATTTGGGTTTTCATTTACTGGCCGAGAGAAGGAGAGATTTAGAGAAATTTAACATCAAATTCCAATGCTATGGCTTGATTTTATCACTTTATATTATTTAGAGGGTTTGGAGTTGTGTCATAGATTTTGTGCAACATGGTCATTACTGTGATTTATTTGGTGTCTTTGGCCAGGATGTGACCCTTCGATTTTACTGCACTTCCCATGGGAAGATATGGTTATGGTTTCTAAGAATGTGCTGTGAAAGTAAAGCAGGGATTGTCTCTGGGTAAGAAACTTCATTGGGTGGCTCTTCTGATGAAGACAGCAATATTTGTGTAGTGACACACACTTAGCATGCTAAAACAGCATGGCTCTCCAAGTATTTGACAGGTGGCTTTTTACAGTCCCTTTGTGTTAGTTTTTCCTGCCTTAGTGGAGCACCTTACATTTATTTCTCTCTAGTTTCATCTTTTTGGTACCACATTTTTATAATCTGAGAGGCTTTGATTTTCGATCTTGTTTATTTTAGGGTGTTAGCCACACCATTAGTGTGAGCAGCTGCTTTTTCCTGTGGTCTGTTCTGAATTTCCTGGCCATGCTGAAAGACATTGCGTACTAGGCCTGTGACGTCCATTCACTCATTGAGATTATCTTGTCTCTCTGAAATGGAGAGCATTGTGGCTACGGATGGAGCTGTAGAACTGGGAGTAAAATATTGTAGCCTCAGCTTACTTCGAGAATTTGGCATTAGATAATATAAGATGTATTGCAGCCTGCCTCTTTGAAAACTGTATTGTTGAGTTGTAAAAATGGGAATGTATTGATAGGGAGAATCTACTAGATGAAAACAGAACGGAGAGTAAGGCTGTATTTGAGCTCCTAGCAATTGGCATTGGTAGATTTGTGTGGGTTGAAAACATAAGTTTTAAATTTAGTGTATCCTCTTCCAGTGACTGGAGAAAACTATGTGGCATGTTTTAAAATACTGAAAAAAGAGGACCAGTTTTAAAATAAGGAATGTCCAGTCTGGTTGCAGTAATGCAGATAAACCCATCCACCTATGGAAATTTAGGGGGAAACCTCGAGGTTTAAAAACAGCAAGACAGTTAAAATTAAGGTGAGAACAAGCGTCAGCTTAAAAGCAGGTAGAGGAGGAAAAGACTTATTTTGGAACTTAAGGAGGAAATAACTGTTGCTTCCGTTTTCTCTTATGTTGTTCTTTCTTTAAAACACTGGTCTTGTCTCTGTGGGTTCCCTTCCTGGACCTGTCTCATAAAATGTTTATATTGAAGTTGCTGTGTATCAAGCAAAGCAGTTGACAATGCACGCTTTGGTTTTAGAGTTTCCAAGACTAAGGGAAGTAGCATAGGGGAAAAAGGAATTGGTTTGGGCTTGGGGGAGCTGACCCCTCTCTCAAAGAGTATGGCCTAGAGGTAGGTTAGAAACTCAAGAGAAATGATAGCCGTAGTCCTTATCTGATGATATGTGCTATAGGTCACACCAGGTATGGATTGTTGCTCCCTTTCTGTAGGGCAGCTTTGCAGTTAGTCTGATCTGGGAGGATCACATCGTCTGGAAATAGGGTTCAGTGAGGTGAAGAAGAACCTCCCATTGCTTTTACCCCACTGTCCAGCACTGTCCAGTACCCCACTACACCAGTGTTTGGAGACCATTCATCAGTTCCATTATCTTTAGTGATCTTCTGGGTAGTTTGTAATTAATTGTGCCTTGATGCTTATGAGGAATGACATTTAATCCAGTACCCATGAACTTTGACTTTCATCTACAGAAGGTGGAAACTTTTTTCAGTTAGTTGGCTAACTGAAAAAAAAAAATAAAATAAAATAATATCAATAATAATAAAGTGGGAATGTTCTGTTCCATATTGTATTGAGTTGGTTGTATTTGCAGTAGTAATAGAAATGATTGATGAGCTGAATTTTCTAATTAAGGAAATTGCATACAGCACGCTAATAAAATGGGGAGGATGGAATGGAATCCTTTTACAAAAGAAATGGAAGTGAAGTTTCCACTTAAAACAAATTAGCAAGTTTTCGTGGGTGTGCCTGTTCTACCTTGAGCATAACTTGAAGAGAAACCTACTCTATGTGTATGTTTCCACTTACTGAAAGTGAATGTGTACAGTGAGAAACTTATGTGCATTTCTTATTCAGAAACCCGTGCTGCTGCTTTGGAAGGCCAAAAGATGTGAAAAGACAATGAGAAGAGAAAACTGAAACCCTGGGTGGGTGGGGGGGAGGATCTTCATGTAAGCACAAATATGACACCAAGTTAAATCTAGGAGTACAAGTAGTTTGCTCACAGGAGAAAATAAATTAAGAAATTAAGGATGCATGTGCATCTTATACTATAGTGTGCTGTCTGGCCTGATTCCTTGTGTTAGGAATGATTTTATTTGCTTTAAAGCTCTCTCTTCACTCCTCACCCTGGCCGAGTAACTGTGGGAGATTTTCTGTTATTCAACATATGCCCATATTTTGAAGTCATACGGTGGTATTGTATTAAGTAAGATCTGATTGCAAAAATGGACACTGTGGGCTGTTACACAAGATGTTACCATATGTTCATTCCACGAGACCTCACACATGCTTTAAGAAGAGAACAAACGTTTTTCTTTCAAATCCAAGTAGTTTGTAGTTAATATTGGGGTCAAATATTTTAGTTGCAGCATCTAAAATTCTTGCTGTGTGTGTTGTTCTTTTTCCTTAGGTCTCTGCTGCTCCTCCGAGGAGAGCAGCTCCTCCTGGTCAGAGGCCTTTATCCTCGTGCTGTGGTGGACATACAGTTTAGAAAATACTGAGTGAAAAGTACTGGTTGAATTTGGGCAGATCTTGATGATGTGATTACTAGCGTTTTCTTGTGAAGGTGGTGGTAATATATTTTTTGTTAATCCTATCCGCTTTGTTTAAGTGGCATCGATTTGGTAAATGACGGGGTTTGGGGGCAAAGGTCCAGTTTATTGGATGACAAAAATCAGGACCCTATAAAATACCTAGAGAAGGCTGCATTATGAGTGGAATCAGAAAAGAAGAAAGATATTAGGTTCAGTACTGGGATCTGAGTGAGCTGTCATCCCCACAGGAAGGGGACATGGAGAGAAGAAAGGCCAGAAGAGGTCCTGGGGGTGAGGGAGACAAGAGAGTGTTGAGGGCTGTGGAGTGGGGGAGTGCCTTCTCAGTTGGCTGCGGAGCTGAGGTCCTCTGCTCAGGGCGAGGCTGGCATGCTGGACTTGGTTCTGGTGATCACTGTTGACTGAAGTAGCATCAGAAGCACGTTTAGCTCATGGAAGTGGGCCTCTGGGGGGTAGCAAAAAGTGAATGAGTCTTCCCTACTTTGACTTAGTGGCTGTGTGGCGTAGGACCATCAGTGGTGGCAGAGATAGCTCTCAGGTCCTGTGATCCCAGCTGATGGGATGTTCCTGACTCGGTAGTCCTAGAACTGCATCCTGGAGTGGTACACCTCCCTAGTGTGACAGGTGGCACACCTCCCCAGTGTGATCAGTATTCTTGCTGGGGCCACTTTCCTCTTGTTCTGGGAGTCCCTTCTAGAGGCCCAGCAGAGAGACTGCTCCCTTGAACCTTCCAGCAAGCTCATAAGCATCTAATTCCCTATGTGAAAATCTCTCTCTGCTTAAAATAGCTAGCTTGTTTCCTGATTCTCAATGAGACCGAAGAATTTTGTGATGAGAATGAATGAGCTGCGTTGGAAACAGACATTTCCCTGGAAAAATCCCAGAATGAGCAGCAGAGAGATGGGTAAACGGATCTGTGGTTCTGTCATGCACATGCTACTTCTGTTTTCCTAATGGGGACAAGAAGACTGGAGTTGCCGGAGGGAGTTGTTCTAACAATGCGGATTTCCAGGCTCTATCTCCTGAGATTCTGACCCAGGAAGAGGTGATGGATTCCTGAAGTCCGTATTTAAAAAAAAGCTGTACCTGGTTATCTCTGAAGGATGCATAAATTGGATACCAGTGGACTAATTTCTTGAGTCTAGGAGCTGTGCTCATGATGATCTCTTTTTTTATTTTTAGAATTATTTATTTATTTGAGAGAGAGCACACTTGCTTGTGCCCGCCGTCTGCTAGAGGGGAAGGGTAGAGGGAGAATCTTCAAGAGAGAATCTTCAAACTGACTCCTGCTGAGTTCGGAGACGGAGGTGGGTGGGGCTAATGGCACCACCCTGAGACCATGACCTGAGCAGAAATCGAGAGTCAGAGGCTCAGTTGACTGAGCCACTGAGGTACCGCATCATGATCCTTTTTAAAGATTCCACTGCTGAGGATTAACCTTTTCTTGAATTTAACAGGATTAATTCTGTGACTACCACCATAATGTGGTACTATTTCTAGAGTGAAGTGCACAGGATTTCCTTCTTTTGTTATTACTAGAGGAAAGAAATATATTTCTGAAGTGTTACTGAATATAGGATAAAAATTGAGTTGTTTCTAGCAAGAGTTAACAATTTAAGTGTGAAGTTTCTGTATTTTATTTATTGTATAACTATGGTATTTTACACTATAATACCACCATTTTATTGTATAAAATACTATTAGTACATTTTTAAATCTCTGTTTATAGTTAAGGGAAAATCACAATGAAAGCTATTTAAAACACAGAAGTGCCTCCTCAGAAGAGAGGTCAAAGGATTATTTGGAGAACTGGCAGATTAGGAATAATTTAGTGGTTTCGGGGTTCACTGAGCTCTGTAGACCAGGTGATTTAAGGATCAGGGCTCACATGTCCACGTAGATTAATATGGGGATGGAGATAGCAGGTGGGTAGAGGACCTTTCTTGGTGTAAATAGTGTTCTGTTCTTACTTGATTTCTTCACCCGGCACCCACCCCCACCCCCAGAAAAAAAGAAAAAAACAGTCCTGATTTCTGCACTTGTCCTTCATCCTCTCATGCTGGCTTTTTGAAGGTACAAGCTAACAGATGAAGAAGGAAGTCACCATTATTCTGTAGTCTAATAGTGCCTACTTGATTGAAATTGATTAGCCCTAGAAGACTGGAGTCCTCATAGCAGCGGGGGCTGTATGTCAAATGGGCCTCCACAGACGGGCGAGACTGCTTTTCCTCTGCAGCTGCTTGGCTGCTCGAAATTAGGCAGAATGATTTTGCACTTGGATAATGGGCAGGAATTAACTGCAGCTTACCAAGTGCTGCATAATGATGGGAAATGTGGAGGGCGCTAATCAAATGCATCTGCATATGGCATTCTCATTATATATAAGAGGCATCTGTGTGCACAGAAAGGAAATCAGCTTGGAGGGCTTGGGTGGGTGTATGTTGGGGAAGAGGAAGGGGCCTCCTCTGTCCCTTGCCACCCTGAATCCTGATGGAATGACTGAACAAGGAGGCTGGCACTGTGCAGTTGCTTAGGTTCTTAACAGAAGCACAGCTTTATTGAGACATAATTCATATACAGTACGATTCAACCATTTAAAGTACACTATTCACAGTTTTTAGTCTATCTGCCAGACTAGGCAGCCATCACCACAATTTAATTTTTGAACATTTCTGTCCCTCTTAAAAGAAGCTATTGGTTCTTTTGTAAAGAAAAGGTAGTTTGCACTTTTGAAGAGACACTTTTTTTCTGTTTTTGTTTGGTTTTTTCTGTTTCTTTGGTGGGGATAGAGATGATATTATGCCCTCTGCAGAATCAGCCTATTTCTCAGAAAGCATGTGTTTTTATATATAGTCATAAAATAGATTTTAATGTTCCAAAGGTTACTTGCTTTTCTGACTTTTGGATCCAACCTCATGAGTTACATTTTAGTTACTAGGTTTGTCTAACTACTAGTTGGGACCTTTTCAGCCTCAGGTGACAGACTCCAATCATTGGGTTAAGCATTAAGGGAATTTGTTAGTCCTTTTAATCCAGAAGAAGGAGGGTTGTGGACTCCAAGGAGTAAGTGAATTTCGGGATTCTCCCTCGCTCTCTTGGATCTTTTACCTCCATGTTGGCCTCATGGAGGACTAGTGTGGGGCTGGGGTGCTCCTGGGTTCCCCTCTGGTGCTGATCCAGGGTGTGGTTTTAGGGCTCATCTCAGCTCGACTTGGGTTTTGTGTACCCAGTATTTATAAATACAGTAGGTTTTGATTTCTTCATTCTGGAATTATGAATCTACTCGCTTAAGCAGCAGGACAAAACAGTCATCTCAGCCATGCTGTGGTAATTAGTGATGCGGATTCGGGTGGTGTCAGGGATTTGAAGCAGGCCCGGGCCCTGGATGCTTCCTTCTTAAAGATTCTGCCCAGCCACCGGTGAACAAAGCGGGTCTCATGTTACTAGCTTTACTCTTCCAAGATGTTCTGTGCCTGATCCACTGCCTTAATTTCCTCAAAAGGTTCACTATCCTGTTTTTAAAAATTTCTTAGTTGACTTCTTTTTATGATTTTATCTATTTGAGAGAGAACAAGAACAGGGGAAGGGCCAAAGGGGGAGGTAGAAGTAGGCTCCCCACTGAGCAGGGAACCCAGTGCAGGGCTCAATTCCGGGACTCCAGGATCATGACCTGAGTGGAAGGCAGACAGATAGATGCTCAACCTCTTAACCAACTAAACCACCCACGTGCCCATTAAATTTCTTAGTTGTCTTGACATCTAGACATTTTGTATACCCTTGACATGACTAGGCCTGACTTTTTTTTAAGATGAATAAAAAATACAACCTAACTGATTTCTAATACAACTTAACTGGTTTCTAAGACTGTTGTATACATCGTCCATTCATTTGTTCTTTCTTTTCCTTAGAATGCAATTCGGTAAAGGTTTAAATTGAAATTTGGAATTTTTTTTTTCTTTTCTTTTTTTATGATCCTGTGGTTCTGCTGTGTTATGGTGAGACTGACTTTATACTGGATAATTAAAAAGGTATTCTGAGGCCTGAACTGTCATTTTATAAATCCGTGACATCAGCTGAAAAGGTTTTCTTTTACTTACCAAATCCTATCCAGCAGCTGTTCTCTTGGGACACGTTGGCCCACAAGACAGACCAAAATCCCTGTCCTGGTGGAACTTGCCTTCAGATCGGGGATGGGAAGGAGGCAGCAAACCTAAATACAATAAACAGCTGAAACCAATGGGTGTTTGAAGACCCTCTGTGGTATGAAGGAGGTTGGGCAAGGGCAAGGGAAAAGATGAGGACTGTGGGTGGGGTGGGGACTGTCATTAGAGTGGGGAGGCTTTTCAGAGGGAGAGATTTTTTAATACAGATTTGGAGGAGGTCATGGGGTTGGCCATGAAGTTGTGTGAGGGAAGAACTTGCTGACAGAAGAGCCCCTCCAGAGGCTCTTGACGGTGGGAACTTAGGCCCGGGAGCGCTCACAGAGCCGACCACCTACCAAGGAGGGGAAGGAATTGAAGGCAATGAGGGGGTGGGGGTGTGTGTGGTGTAGGGTTCAGGGGAGACATTAGCAGTGGGCAGTCTTTGCAAGGGTTCTGAGCAGAACACAGTGAGATGATCTGAGTTAGATGTGTAAAGGCTGGTGTGGGGCCTTGACAGCAGGGAGAGCCCTTGAGGTCTGTTGAGGCCTTGCAGCCAGGAGTCAAGACAGGGAGATGAGCATCCTTTGGCCATCCCGGAGGCAGTGAAGGTGGTGAGGCTCTGGATATGCTTTGAAAGCAGAACTCATAAGATTTCCAACAAACTGATGTGGGGGGAGAGGCGGAGAACAGTCCAGGATGATTCTAAGAGTATTGGCTCGAACAACTGAGCTGAGATGGCTATCGACAGAGCCAATGGGGTAAAGAGTTTTGTTTCGGACTTTTTTTTTAAATGCCTTGTAGACATCCAGTTTGCTTGGGGGTGCATAGCCAAGGGGTGGGACTGGAGAGAGGGCTGGGCTGGAGATGTAAGCTTGGGGTGATGTTTGGATCCTGAGATTGGACCAGATCAGCCAGTGAGGGCACATAGGCAGGAGAGAGAAGGCTTTCAGCCTGGGGTTCTCTGTCTTGATGAAGTAATGAAGGAAGAGGAGTCCCTGGGGGACTGTGGAGTCTAACCAGTGACTTAGGGAAGTAGAACAAAGTAACAACCCAAGTGTTCTGGAATTGAAGCTTCTGTTAGCTTTTAAATAACTTATAAATGTGGAAATGTGTTCTTGGAATTGATCAAAAGAAATGATCATAAGTGATGTTTAAAAAGAGTGCCTTCCTTTTGCTCTTGAGTTTCCTAAAACCACATAACTGAAAAATCTTCACTATTCTCAGAGATGTTAAGCCGCTTAACGGTTTTGGAGAATTGGGGTAGGGGGAGATGTTCCTGACATTGCCCTTAATTTTAGTCCTGCCTTCTCCTGTTCTTCTGTGTATTTTTTTTTTTTTTAAGATTTGTTTATTTATTTGGCAGAGAGAGATCAGAAGTAGGCAGGCAGGGATGGAGGGCGATGCTCAGTCCCAGGACCCTGAGATCATGACCTGAGCCCAAGGCAGAGGCTTAATCCCGCTTAACAAACCAGGTGCCCCCTCTGTGCATTCTTTGGTTGTAATCATTGTGCATGGGACAGTTTTGTTTCTCTTTATTTGTTGGCAGCATTTTTTTCATGTGCTATTACTACCTGCAATACATAGTTTTTATTAGGTCACTCCACTTTTTTGGGGATGAGAGTACCTTGACAAAAGGATGGAGTGGGTCAAACTGTTGGCACTGGTTATCTCTGCTTTCCCCTCCCTTCTCTGCTGGGCCCTGGAGTCTGCTCTGGATTCATCCTGGTCTTTGTCTAGGGGTGGAGAATGCCTAAAGCAGAGGGGGAGATGTTAGAGATGGAGCTGGGCTGCAGTGCTGGGGCCAGTTCTGACCAGTGGGAGGGTAACAAGCCCACAGGGCCAGACAAAGGGAGGGAGGGCCTATGAAGAGGGGCCTCTCTCCTGGGCTTGAGTGACCACAGGGCCACTCTTTCTTCCGTGACATCTTCAGCAATAACACTTGAGTGCCTCAGAGGTTTGAAAGAAAAATTACAATTTAAAAGGAAAACCTCTCATGCACTATTTGCATGTGAGTGGCGCCTGTATAATTAAGAACAATTAAATTCCCTGGGCTGAAATGAAAGGGTGGCTGCAGCTACTTTTGCTGCTGTTCCAGGGGAGTGCAGCCTGGAGCTGTCAGCTCTCTTGAATTAAGTTGGAGGCATTCTGCCTGCCTGCCTCCCCCAGCCACCTAACCCCCTACCCACCCCCCCACCCCCCCACACACACAGACACAATAAATTCAATTATAAAACAGACTCTTTTTTAACCTTGTCCTGATTTGTTTCTCTGGAGTCTTTGGAATTCAGAATATCAGTCTTTACTATTTTGCTTTTCTTCGACCTTAGAACTGATACTTCTCTACTCCCGGGCAAACACTCTGCTGGGTGCTTTGCAAGCTCTTTACATGTAAATTTCATTTAATCCTTGCAGTGGACCTACCTACCTATCTTAATTTTCTAATAGTGAAAACTGAATTCTGGCCACAAGAATAGTAGGTGATCTCTTATACTCATCTTTCTAGTTAATTCCGCTCTTGTGTTTTGGTTTCTGATGGGGATCCAGTCACCTACCGTAGGCCTTGGGAATGCAGCAACCTTCTTTCATTGCTAAAACCTTCTTGATCCTTGGAGTCCTTCCTCCCAGACAGAGTAGGAAGCAGGACACCATTATCTCTGTTCTTCCTCTTCTGGCTTTGCAAGAGCTCTGCAGTTTGTCACAGGGCTGAAGGACTTTGGGTACAGCAGGAAGATTGTTGCTTTCTGACCTGGGGCTCCCGACATTCATCCCCAGGGAAGGAGGCAGTGCATGTCAATAATTGAGTGTGTTTCAAGCAGTCTTTGAAAAGTAGGCTAGTTTTTATTCCTTGCCTTCATGGCAATGTAAATGTATTGGGCTCTTATTGGCAAGGCCCCTTCGAGGACTTAATCCTAGCAGATCAGGTGGGGACAGCACCTGTGTGTTCCTTCTAGCACATCTTATATTTCTGGTGTGGTCACATCAGTAGGGAGTGCCCTCCTACCCTGGATTCCCTAAGTGTATCATAGGGGTCCTTCCAGGTCCCTGCATGGGATTGGCCCTTCATATGTGCTTAGGAGCAGAACGATAGGTTCTAAACTCTAAGGTAGTTTCTGTGTGCCCAGTCCTAAAAGCGCTTCATACACAAGCATTTCTCATTTTACACCAGCTTGTGAGCAAAGCTATTGAAAGCTACTACCACAGTCAATGACTTTTCCCAGTAAAAGGCGGCCAGGAGCTATCCTTTCTTTACTTAAAAGTTTCTTTGTTTTGCCATCAGATTTGGGTTACATTTTTTTTTTTTAAAGATTTTATTTATTTGACGGAGAGAGAGGAATCACAAGTAGGCAGAGAGAGAGAGGGGAGGAAGTAGGCTTCCCGCGGAGCAGAGAGCCTGACGCGGGGCTCGATCCCAGGACCCTGGGATCATGACCTGAGCCGAAGGCAAAGGCTTTAACCCACTGAGCCACCCAGGCGCCCCAGATTTGGGTTACTTTTATTGCTTTAACTATGTAGCCTTCTGATTAATTAGGAAGCTGTGGTTCTGGACCACATGAAAGGGAGGCGGCACTGGGAGCCTATGGGGGGGGGCCTACCCCCACCCCCGCCCCGGGGCCAGCAGAGGCGGGAAGGGTGGGTAAAGTTACCTGGTATTAGTTCTGTTCAGCAGTGGCTCCTGCCATTTCTGGTGTTTGAGAAGGGTGAGAAGCTGTTTTAGTTAGAATTAAGTTTTTTGGTAACAGAATTTTAAGATACCAGAGGTTTAAAACAAGATGGATCAAAAATATATGAAGAACTTACCAGACTCGAGACCCAAAAAAACCCAAGTAATCCAATCAAGATATGGGCAGAGAACATGAACAGACATTTCTGCAAAGAAGATATCCAAATGGTCAACAGACACATGAAAAATGCTCCACATCACTCGACATCAGGGAAATACAAATCAAAACCACAATTAGATACCACCTCATACCAGTCAGAATGGCTAAAATTAACAAGTCAGGAAATGAGATGTTGGCGAGGATCCAGAGAAAGGGGAACCCTCCCACACTCTTGGTGGGAATGCAAGCTTGTGCAGCCATTCTGGAAAATAACATGGAGGTTCCTCAGAAAGTTGAAAATAGAGCTACCCTACAATGGCACTACTGAGTATTTACCCCAGAAATACAAATAGAGTGACCTGAAGGGGCATGTGCACCCGAATGTTTATAGCAGCAATGCCCATAATAGCCAAACTATGGAAAGAGCCAGATGTCCATCAACAGATGAATAGATAGAGAAGATGTGAGATATATACACACAATGGAATATTACTCAGCCATCAAAAGAAATGAAACCTTGCCATTTACAACAACATAGATGGAACTAGAGGGTATTATGCTAAGCAAAATAAGTCAGTCGGGGAAAGACAAGTACCATATTGATTTCATTCATTCGTGGAATTTGAGAAACAACAGATGAACATAGGGGAAGGGAAGGAAAAATAAAATAAGATAAAAACAGAGAGGGAGGCAAATAATAGAGACTCTTAACTCCAGGAAATAAACTGAGAGTTACTGGAGGGGAGGTGGGTTTGGAATGGGGTAACTGGGCGATGGGCATTGAGGAGGGCACCTGATGTGATGAGCACTGGGTGTTGTGTACAACTGATGAATCACAAACTCTACCTCTGAAACTAGTAATACATAATATATTGATTAATTGATTTTATATAAATTTTTAAAAATAAGGCAAAAAAAAAAAGTAGCTTTGTCTCTTCTGTGAGAGTCTGGACTTCCACAGCTTTTGGCGCCAGGAAGTGTTCAGGGACCGCTGCTCCCTCCAGATCATGCATTGCCTTCCCTAGGGTCCTGGGCCTGGTACTCAGGATGCAGGGCGGAGACACTTGTATCCATGACAGCAGGTAGGAGGAAGGAATGAAGGAGAGGTCCAGAGGGTTCCTGGAAGCAGCTGCACAATACTCCAGCTTACCTCCCATTTGTTGGAACTTGGTCCCATAGCCATACCCAGCTGCAAGGGAGCCTGAGAAAAAGCGAGCAAAAAATGATATGTAAGAGGGAGAGAAGAGATAATAAGGCCTGAAGAACAAATTCCTGTCACACAGAACCCTGGGAAAGAAACCACGAAACCTTTACCATTATCTCTCCAGGGGAGATTGTTTTTGACACAACACGTTTTTAAGCCTTCCCCACTCACCCGCTGCGGTCCCTAGGGAAAAAAAATAACCCAGCCCCTCTGATTTGTAGTAAGGTGTACTTGTCTTTCTGGGAACATTCTAGTCTAGTTTCTCCGGTGTCAGTATTACTTGGGTTTCACATGAGAAAAACCAGCGCCTGAGCCATTCTGACAGGGTGTTCTGTCCTACAAGACGTGAGTTTGGCAGTTGGAAGCCATGCTCTGTGGGCAAGTGTGTGGTGTGAGCCATGGTGTTTCGTAGACAGCTTGACAGGCCAGTTAAAAGAGCTGCTGCTACATTAACAACAACAACAACAAAAACAAACCAAAAAAATCAGAGGGCAGTTTCACTTTTTGTTTCACTTTTAAAGAAGAACTGACCTTGTTGGAGAGTGACTTGTCCAGGTATTCTGAGAAACAGGAATGCCTGGACACACAAGTTAGTATTGGGCGAGACTAACCATCGCCTTGCCTTCCCAATAAGCTCATGCCATGAGTCCTTCACTTGCTCTGGCCAAGAAGGCCGCGATAAACAGTTAAAAAGTATTGACATTTTTCACTAAAGTTTTCCAACAGGATTGCTAATAGTCTCTGTAATTGCCTGATGATTTTGCTATATTGCTCACATTGGGAATTAAAAAAAAAAAAAAACTGGGGCACCTAGCCGACTCAGTTGGTAGAGCATCTGACTCTTGATCTCGGGGTCATGAGTGCAAGACCCAATGTTGAGTGTAGAGATCACTTAAGTAAATAAAACTTAAATTTTTTTTTTTTTTTAATGAGTTCATTGTGTTTGAATTAAAGTGTTGCTCTGGGATGTGAAATGACATAGTATTATTCTTTCATTCAAGAAACTAAGAAATTGCTTTGCATACGTCGGTGTTTTTCCTTCTTTGCATTTCTGTGGTCTGTGTGCCTTAATTTCTGTTTCTCCCCTTGTCTGGAATTCCTCCTTCATTTCACCTGAAGACAGCGTATCCAGCCTTCCAAGCCCTACTCTGTGCCACCTCTTCCAGAACACTTCCTAACCTGCTCCACACCCGTTTTTTCCATCTCAGGGACTGTGCTCCACCTTGTCTTATATGCAAGACCATAAGCCTTTGGTTCAAACTGCTTTGGCTGTTATAATCTCTTAATGCAGGGAAACTGAAGAAATTAATGGCAGTGTGATTTGGCATTGCTGCTTTCATCATGTGAGTAAGTATAGCTATCCAGTTGCTGAAAGGGTTGTAGATGAGCTTTAAAAAATAGCTGGGTCTTAATGTTCAGAGAACTAATATCTAAAGTTATATGGACACTTCAGTAGCTCATATTTGGTTTTCTAGAAATAGCCATAGTATTGCAGAAACTTGGATTGTCTACCTGTGACTGAGAAGGATAAGTCCTTCATCCTGAGTCTCCCCATTCCCTTAGTGTTCATGTGAATTTCTGCCTTGGCTTCCACTTCTGATTGTAGCATCTGGCCAACTCTTTTGCTGCTTAGAGACTGAATTCCTTTTTCATCCTAACTTGGTGTCCTAGAAATGGAAAGGTAGTGCAAAATGCATTTGGTGTTCTGCAGATATAAAAGTTACAATTATTTTAACATAGTAGAATCTAGGAAAATGTGTTATTACATCTTTAAACTGTAGATGGGAAGCCATAAGTTGCACTAAGGCTTAAGTTGGAACAGGAGTTAGGAAGCATGGGCTTAATTATTGACCTCTTCTTTCATTTATTTATAAATTTATTTTGCCTTTTCTTTTCTTTCTTTCCTTCTTTCTTTCTTCTTCTTCTTTTTTTTTTTTTTTGAAAATATAGTCCCTTAGCTAAAGGAGTTCTTTATGGCATGTGGATTGTGATGTAAATACAATAATATATTTTAAAATTATTTGAAATGAAAAGACAGTGCTCTTTGAGGGTTCCCAGATCCAATTCCAATGTGCGTGGGTGTTCCCCCATATATAACACCAAGCAATTCTAGGACACCAGCAGGATGTCCAAGAATTCAACTCAGTTCTGACTCAAAGATTGCATAAGTTAAGGGCTCAGACCTATAAGACAGCCCTCTTCTCTGGCTCCCACTTCAGATGATAGTCACAAGCCTGTTGGCATTGTGACTGTTACTTGTGCTTCTGACTGACAGGTTCAGATTGGTGGTTCCAATGACCTTCTCCTTAGGTTTGATTAATTTACTAGAATGCTGTCAGAAATCAGGGAAACACTTAGATTCATACATTTTTTAAAGGCTATCATAAAGGATATGAATCAACAGCCAAAGGAAGAGACGCATAGGACCGGGTCTCGGGAAAGGGCGCTGAGCTTCCATGCCCTCTCCACACCTTCCACTCTTTCTGCCTCCCTACCAGTTCACCAATCCAGAAGCCCTAGGAAGTAGTCTCTGGTTTTATGTGGAGGCTTGCTTGCTTGCTTGCTTGCTTTTTAATTTTTAATTTTTTTGAATTTCAATGTAACAGAATTCATTGTTTATGCATCACACCCGGTGCTCCAAAATAAAGATAGACTAAGTCACTGGCCATCAGCTGAACCAATCTCCAGTGCTGTCCCCCACCCCTACAAGAGGAGGTTGGGGCAGAGAAAGAAAGTTCCAAGTCTCTGATCACAAGGTTGTTTCCCCTGGCAACCAGCCCCCCCACTCGGTTGGGTTCCAGCATTCATTAACATAACAGAAGACTCCTTTATCACCCTTAACATTTGGGAAATCCCAAGAGTTTGGGAGCTGTGATCCATAAACTGTGGACAAAGACCAAATATATATGAGAAATAAATAGTAACAAATGACAGTATTGCAAATGCCTTTTGAACATAAGGTCCTGTTAGTGCCACTAGAAGGCAGGGACAGATCTGAGGGGTGTGAATGTGTCAGGTCCCCACAGGGCCTTCAGCATCCATTGCATGGGGAGTTCAGAAGAGTACAGGAGTCAGAATCTCCACAAGTGTCCCCCCCCCCCCGGCAGGTAGGCCATCAGTCACCAAGATGGGCATACCACAGTCCTATATCCACTGAGGATAAATTTCAAGAGCCCCCGTGGATGCCTGAAACTCAAATAGTACTGAGCTCTATCTGTGCAGTTGACCCTTGAACATAGTGGGGCTGGAGGTACTTAACTCCTGGTGCAGCTGAAAATCCATGTATAACTTTTGATTCTCCCAAATCTTCACTACAGACTGACTGGTTGACTGGAAGCCTTATTGATCACCTAAATAGGCTGTTAACACATTTTGTAGGTTCTGTGAATTACACACTGTATTCTTACCATAAAATAAGCTGGAGTGGGAAAATGTTAAAATCATAAAGAAGAGAAAATTCATTTACAGTATCAAATTTATTGAAAAAAATTTGTGTACAAGTGGACCCATGCACTTCAAACCTGTGTTCAAGGATCAGCTGTGCTGTTTTTATTCCTAATCATACATACCCATGATAAAGTTTAATTTATGAATTAGGCACAATAGCAGATTAACACCAATAGTAACAAAATAGGACAGTTATGACAGTATACATGAAAGTTATATAAATGTGAGCTCTTTCAAAATACTTTATTGTACTGCACTCACCCTTCTTGTGATAATGAGAGATGTCAAATGCTTGCTGCCCTAGTGAGATGTAGGAGGTGAGTGCTATAGGCTTTGTGACTTAGCCTGAGGCTCCTCTTGACTTTCTGGCTATGTACCAGAAGAAAGATTATCTGCTTCTGGACTGGGGGTGATGCAGGTGACTGAAACCACAGCAAGAGCAACCATGGCCTGGGGGAGACTAGTGGGCGGTGCCCTGTGATCCGACAGTGGAGTCCCAGCCAGATGCTGAACTCTGCCATGGATTCCATTGGGACAGGGCTGGAGGCCGTCTGTGGGATGGTGTCTGGTACATTTGGAAACCCAAGGCAGGAGCTCAGCAGAGGGGTCTAGGCCACAGATACACAGTCTTGGGAAATGAATCAGTGAAACCACAGAAACCAGTTATGGCTGATTGAAGCAGGAAAGGAATTTATTGAGAAGATGTTGGGCCGCTCTCAGAATCTCTAGGAAGACTGAAGAACCAGGCTCAGAAAACAAAGCAAGGAAGTGGGTTGTAGCAGATAGAAGCACAGCCAGGATTGTGCCATGGAAGCAGATGCCGAGGACACTGCTGTCCTTGACTTCTGCCCCGCTGCCTGGCTGCGGAGCTCATTCCCAGGATGATTCTCTGCTTCCTTCCCTTCCATGTGGCCCCAGCTCCCGATGCCCTCTTCTGGCAGGCGAATCTGGCCAAGTCCCAGTCACATGTCAGCGTCTTGACTACAAAGCAGGGCTAGAAAAATGAGTAACTGGCCCTTTCAGAATCCAGGAGGGGTGGCACTGGGAAGTCTGTGGTTAAAGTAAGGAAACCTGGATGCTGCACAAGGAGATGACAGATGTCCATATAGGAAAGCATCACCTAGCTGGTGATAGCTGAAACTTGTGGGTAGATGTGACAGGCCAGAGAGAGAATTTAGGGAGCACTGAGGGGACAGTCATGTGGAGGAGAGGAGCTTGACAGGGAGCTGAGAAGGAAACAAGGGGGAGACTGGGTGAGATTTTCTAGAAACCAAGGAGGGACCCTTCAGGAGAAGAGCCAGGCAGATTGAGTAACGTCAGCACTTGCCTTCCTGGCATGTCCTCACTGATGACCTCAGCAAAGCATTTCTGGGAGAGTGAGGGGGCAGGACACCAGTGACATTGGTGGGAGACAGTGTAACACAGGGGCTTCTTCCCTGTCAGTCACCTGGCAGCGGAGTGGGCTTTGGCTGGTTGTTTAAATGCCCAAAACGTCGGTTTCTTTGGGTATGGAAATGCAATAATAATGGTGTCCACACGGGGTTCTGAGGATTACATGGGACGGTGCTGGGCTCAGCATCTGGTACACTGTGAGTGCTTAGTAAGTGTACTTGCTGTTGTTACCTTTGCCCAAAGCTGAAGGGATGAAGGTCAAAGGGTTTTCCCAAGTGACAGAAGCGTGAGTCTCTCCTGTGTCTAAGTGGAGAAGGAGGGGACGTTGAACATCCTGGAGAGGGCATGGTGGGTAAGGACCTGTCATCAACCCAGGTTCCATCCAGAAACGTGCCTTAGAACCTTAGTCTTTGAGAGAAGGAATGCCTGCCTCATCCATGGGTGGTATGAGCTGGGAGAATGCCTTTGCAACTCGAGGGACAGATTGGTGTGCACAACTTTTGTCCTGGCCTTGGGAACATGCCATACCCCAACACGCGGATATCCCATTACCAGTGAGAGTGTCTCTGACAGACTGCTGCTGGTATTATTGCTCCAAGGACTTTCCTCTTGACTTTGACCTTAAAGTCAGAGGCTTTCTGTAATAGAAGCTAGGAAAATCATGTCCAGCCAAATGGTGTTTTTCCCCCCATTTTGGGAATTCCAGGGGGAAAATACTGGTGTCTGCCTTCACTGTCATGTGGTTCTTCACCAGTTGTTACTTCTCCAGGAAGAATGGCAGTTCTGACCTTAGGAGATGTGCGTGTGTCTATCATATTTTTCTTCTGTAAACTTCTGGGAGAAATATTTTTTAAGTTAAAAGTAAGAGCTGAAAGCAGTTTGTAGTACTAATATTACAATGTGGAATTTCATAACTCATGTACTTCTAGAACTTACTTCATAAATCATGCAGTTTGGGCTTTTTCACAGTGGTCTGTAAAGCTGGGCACCATTGAATCACAGAAGTGATCAGGGAGGGCTGCTTCTGGGCTTCCTGTCCGTGGGGACCTGTGGAGGTCTTCCACTGGCATTGGCAGGCTTTGGTAAGGGCTGCCCCAGGCAGGAGCTGCTTCTGTCTATGCAGGGGTCCTTCCCAGTTCTCCTGTATAACGGAAAAGTACTGAAATCCCTCCAGGTTCATGGGAATAACAGCTGAGTCCTGAAAATACCTGCTGTTGGCTCAGGGGCCAAGGGGTCTGACAGTGCATGAATCTCTGCCTTTGTGAATCTGTAGGTCTTTTCCAGCATTGGCAGCACTGGTCTCTGATGGGCACTTCCAATTCTCCCAGCTAGGGAGAAGAGCCCAGGAGGTAGCTCAATAGCATAACAGGTCTTTCCTTGAATGTTTCAGAGTCTAGACAATAGTGTTATTTTGCTACGGTCTCTTTTGTTACCTTTCTCAGGCAGAGAGGGGTTTTGCAGAACACATGAGAAGCCAGTCCTCTTGTCCTGGTGCTCATCCAGTGCCTATAGCCTGGTCATGGACCTCTCTCGAGGGACTGAAAGAGTTTGCATGGAAAAGGCAGAGAGCTGCAGCTGTTAGGGCTTTGAGAGGCTAAGGAAAACCGGGCTATTTAGGAATATGGAAAACCAGACAGTTCCATCCTCCCTGGAGCTGGTCACCATTGTTTCTCAGATCCCTGCCAAAGGTTAATTTTTACCTATTCAGCAAGGGTCACAACAGCCTGTGTGGACTATTTTCGGAAACTCGTTTGTCTTCTCCAGAAACTGATTAAACCTTCAGGTCCCTTTAGGAGTAAAGGCCCGGCACAGACCTACAGTGCATGAGACTCTTTTCAGGGCACATCGTGGCGCACGTTAGGCTCGTGTCCCCACCCGCGTTCTCGTCCTCCAGCAAGGCCTCATCGTCGGCTGCCCCCCTTCTGCTCCCTCCTGTCCTCACTCTTGCTGCTCAGCACTCCACCATTCAGAGCTGCCGGGCCAGCTGTCTAGTGTGTTTTCCTCGCTCGGATGGTGTGCTCCAGATGTGGCCAGTGCTCTCCTTAGCCTCTCTGTCTTCCTCTTGCTGTTAGCTTTGTTCAAGTGGCCTCCCTTCAGTTTCCATTCCAGGTCACTGTTCTTTGAAGCCCCTGACTCCTCCCACCCCCACCCCCACCCCGAGCTTTCCTGGCCATTTCAGAGATTTCTGTTCTTCTCTTTGAATTTTCTTGATCTTTGAGTTTGGCTTATTGGCCTACAAGCCTTGTCTGGTGTCCTGGATCATAAGCTTGAGGGGAGAATCTTCCTCGAGCTAAGCCTCTGCCCCAGGGCAGCCAGTCCATACTGAGTATAGGCCAGGAGGCCAGGTCTGCAGCTGCTGGGCCCTGTTTCTCATTCCAGAGAGGTGGAGCACTGCATTTGCCCTGATGCGTTTGTTGGTCAGATAGCATTTCTGAATGGCCAGAACAGTTGGTTATAGTCAATCCATTTCCATGTCGAAGTCACTGGACTGAAATGTTTCAGTGGGTGTGTCTGATGTCAGAGATTTAATTTTCCTAGGAATATGGAGTCTGGGCATCTGAATGCTCCTGTAAGGATGTCAGAGCCGTGCTCCTGCAGTTTGCCAAAGAGGAAACTCAAAACGGACCTGGGACCTGAACCAAGGTCTTCTCTTTTCCACAGAAATTCCTTTCCTCTTATTCTACCCACTTTTTGGAACTGTTTTTGTTGTTGTTGTGTTTATTTTTTATAGAAAGAGAAAAGAGTTAGCTGAAGTTTCTGGAAAAAAAAAAAAAAGATAAAAGAGGAAAACATTCAGATAATCTTAGGTGATGATATTCTTTCCAAATATCATGTGTAGAATTCCTTGTCCACATGTCCTGCTGGTGAGGTAGGAGTCAGCACTGGGACGGCCAGTGTCCTCAGAAGGGCTAAGAGAGTGTGGGGGGCAGGGTTCCTATAAACAAGAGCTCCCTCACCTCAAATAACCGTCACCTCGACTCCTCTCCCTGTGCTCCTGTTAGGGAAGCAAAATGGCCCTTTGTTTATTTTCCTCTTCTCATAAAGGGCTTTTCCTTAGAATTATCTTGTTGGTGGGACTGGGGTGAACATTAGAAATATGTGGCATGAATTTATCATTTGTTTTTTTAAGATATCTGAGTTTCTTTTATGCCAGATGAGGGGAATCCTAAGAGTGAAAGAGGGCAGGTGAGCTGTGGCGTAAGGGAAGCATTCACGCTATTGAGGGGCACACATATGAAAAGGTTAATGCTGACTTTTTGAGTAAGGGAGAAAAAGGAGGGAATTTTGTCTTTTACTGCTGTAACTCCTAAGGCTTAAGTTACTTGGATGTCATCGAGTTGGAAATGAAACTCTGGCATCTTTAAACACAGTGTAATTTCTTTGCCACCAGTGATATTTGAGGATGGTTGTTGATGTCCACAGTTGGCTTAATTTTGGCAGTTTGCTCTGTCTTTTCCCCCTTCAGTTTTTAACAAATACTTGAGGGCGTGTGTGCGTGAGCGGGTATTGTCCAGGGTGGTATCTACACTAAAGCAGTTTTATCTTTGAGAACTAACTTTTTAACTCAAGACAGTGATGTTAAAGCTCCTCATAACTTGATCTCCTTTCCAAATTGTCAAAGTCAAGTGAGCTGAAACTGACCAAAGAGAAAAAATAAATCTGTTCTGTGAGTTTTAGAGAGAAATAGTGACATGATTTTACTTCTCCATGATAAAATTAAAATAGGGTTTTTTTTTTTTTCTGAAGTTAGGGAAATGCTGACCATGTGTAGTTTATAGCTTTAAGGTGGACCGTACATAGCTGACTACTGTTGGGTTTGTTAAACTTCCTGAATGTGGGCTTTAAAAATCTCTGGTTATGATAGGAGATGGCCCAGGTTTATGTTTCATTTGTTCTCTCTCTTTTTTTTTGGATGTTAAATAGTTGCGTATTTATTTATTTAATAAACATATAATGTATGTTTATATTTCATTTGTTCTATTCAGAGAGAATTACTGCTACCCATTCGGGACTTTTAAATCCCCAGGTCAGCTCTGACTCAAACTCGATCGGCTTCTCCATCTGCTCTCATTACTTTTCTTGTCAGGTGACAGTCTTCCTCTTAGTAACATGATCTAATATTTATTGCACTTTTAACTATGTGCCAGGCACAAAGCAAAGGCATTATTCTCTCATTTTAACCTCAGGATAATTATATGGTAGATACTGTTGCCATCTTCATTTTAAAATTGTAAGGCTGGGACTTGTGGGAAGTGATTGACCCGCTCAGGACTAGAGAGTGGTGACCTTGGGCCTGGAATTTAAGTTTGTCTGCATTCTGAAGCCCAAACCCTCACCCAGCCACTAGACTGCCTTGGTTTCTTGGGTGGGTCCTGTGAACTTGGATAAGCCTGAACTACATACTAGCTTCAAGTTTCTGACCTCAACAGACCTGCATTGGAATTCTGGCTCTCTTAGTAGCTATGTGATCTTGAGTGAATTGCTTAAATCCTTAAAACCTTGTCTTCATTCTGAAGTTGGGTGTGAAATCCAATGTAAGTCCACTTCCAGTGCACAGGACAGAGGAGACTATAGTTATGTTGCTTAATACTTATGCAGTAGCCTGACTTTTCTAAGACAGTTTTTGGCATGTGAAGTTGCCTGTTTTGTTTTTCTTCTGGGATGCTGAGCCCTGGCCAGCTCCATCTGATGTTCACATTTCTTTACATCTGTCACTTACTAGGATTCTCCGAAACATTTCTGGAGGCAACTAGGTGAGTTAGTGGCCTTTTTGTACACAAGTTATGGAGGGAGTCCTGGCCTTTTGGGGTTGGAGGGAGACCAGTAATCAGCATGCCTCTTCTCTGCTCAAGTTCAACACAAGTGGAGAAGTGGCAGAAGTTGGGCTGGTGAAGACTGAACTGTCCCCTTGATTTAGACAGGGGCAGTGAAGTGGAGGGAGGAAGGGAAGATTGCAGCCAGGATTCTCCCTGTGAGATGAGGGTTTGGGAGGGGTTCTCTGGTCTCTGTGTTGTCTGCACCTTAAGGGAAAATGGGAGACCAGCTTGCTGAAGGTTACAAAGCTTCTATTGGCCAGTGGCTCTGAAACTCAGATGTCCACTCCTGGACCCAGTCTTGGGACCATGTTTGGTGGAGCGCTAGGTGGAAAGATTGTATTTTGGAAAGTTTGCTGTAGTTTTTGAAAATAGCTACACTTGTTACATTTTGGGGCTCTTCAGTTAAATGTTTTTGAATTACATGGCTTTCGAAGGTCATATAAACCGGGTGTCTGGGTGGCTTAGTTGGTTAAGCATCTAATTCTTGATTTTGGTTCAGGTCTTTATCTCTGGGTCATGAGGTTGAGCCCTGAGTTGGACTCTGTGCTCAGCATGGAGTCTGCTTGAGATTCTCTCTCTGTGTGCAGGCTGTATCTCTCTCTCTCTCAAATAACTATTTTTTAGAAAATAATATGATGACTGATAGTTTCTTGGTGTATATATCACACATACACACATACACATACATATCACGTGCTTTGCATTTTATGTCATTAAGTGTATTTATGTATGTGTATGTATATTGTGTTATTATGTTATACGTATGTTTTTTCTTCTGTTTGTTTTCTTTATATGTTTTTTGGTATGTTAATTTATGTCTTGGTTCTAAAGAAAAATTATTGTAAGATTAAGAACTGCAGAAGGATATGATCTGCCATGTGAGGTTTTATGTAATGATTATTCTTATAAATACAGATTTGGGGATGGTTTCAGCATTGAGGAGCAACCCTGTCTACACTCCCCCATCCTTTCCCTGTTACAAATAGTCTACTAATTTAGAGACCAAATCTCCCTCTCTAGTCCCTTACCCCCACCCACCTTACTTGTATGTCTTGTCTTGATTTAAAGTTTATGAAAATAGTCATGTTACTCAAATGCATCCAGAAATGAAGCCTATTAAAACTTATATGCAGTCTGTTTTTTGGTGAACGCTTATAGAATCTATACATTTGATATGAAGTTACATTAACCATCATCTAAAAGTATCTTAAATTTTTGCAGCTGTAGAATTATATTAGACTTCTCATAATTCAGTTTTTACATTTAAAACCAATTTAGACTCATCTATAAGGAAGGAAAATTATAGCTCATGAGAACCATTGGCCTAAGTATATATTCTTAACTCAGCATTTATTTTATTTTTTTTTTTTTAAGATTTTATTTATTTATTTGACAGAGAGAGGTCACAGTAGACAGAGAGGCAGGCAGAGAGAGGGAGGGAAGCAGGCTCCCTGCTGAGCAGAGATCCCGATGTGGGACTCGATCCCAGGATCCTGAGATCATGACCTGAGCCGAAGGCAGCGGCTTAACCCACTGAGCCACCCAGGCGCCCCTAACTCAGCATTTAAATCTCAAAACTACAACAAAATTAATCTGTCTTGTCTTTTCTTTTTTAGCTTTTCAGACAAACTGTTCAGTGGAAAGGGCTTACATTTTCAGCCATCAGTTCTAGATTTTGGAATTCAGTAAGTATCTTTTCTTTATAATTCTTAATAACTTGTTTTATTTACATTTTTTGTTTTCAGGATATCATTTATATATACTTAAATATATTAATATATTTAAAATGTATTTATATATAGCACATTTATATATCTATAAATAAAATGTTAAATACATTTTAAGTATATTAGTAATATGAGGGATATTGATCCTAGGACTTGTTCAGAGGAATATTTTTGTGAAAGGGAGAATGTAAGATTGTTTTAGCCATTTCTTTTTCTTTTTTTAAGATTTTATTTATTCATTTGACAGAGATCACAAGTAGGCAAAGAGGCAGGCAGAGAGAGAAAAGGGAAGCAGGCTCCCTGCTTGCTGAGCCGAGAGCCTGACACGGGGCTCCATCCCAGGACTCTGAGATAATGACCTGAGCCGGAGGCAGAGGCTTAACCCACTGAGCCACCTAGGCGCCCCGATTTCTTCAGTTTTTAATAAATACTCCTTAAAATGTGATTGGAATTTAATAAGAAGTGGTTGAAATTTAATAAGAAGTCAATATTAAGTGACTGGAATTTAATAAGTCAATATTGTTTTTCTGTAACAAATCAAGTTATTTTATAGTGAAAAATACTATAAATATTGATGGTTTTGGAATTCTCTGCCTTAGATCCATTTGCTTGTTTTTACTGCTTGTTATGCTTTGTTATGCACAGTGCAGACATTAGTTGCTCCATTCAAGATTTTGAAACACAGTGGGAAAGACAGCATATAAGCTGCAGTTACTTACTCATCCTAAGTACAATGATGCCCTCATTACGTTCAGAACCCTGAAGATGAAGGGACCGTGACTTGATTGTTGGTTGAGGGACGAATCTGGGAACTTGGAGAAGTTAGGAGAAGGGCGATGGTGAGCAGAAGGGAGAACTGAAGGACTCTTGTAGGCTGTAATGCTTACAGTGGTTGAAGTTGGAAACCTCTGGTATTCAACACCTTGGATGTAGTATGTCTTGGCTTTGAGGAGATACTGTGCCACGTTCCTAGAGTTTCAAGTATGGAAGTAAAAGTGTTTAGGTGTCAGAGCCCCACTTGCTTCAGCAGCCTGGAACATTCATTTCATGAAGAGCTGTTTTGAGTTACAAGAAGAGTTAGTGAGTGAAGGAGGCATGGTGCTGGGAGAGCACCTGGGACGCCCTCCTTGACTCCCCTGGACGGCCTTCTTGCCCTTTCCTTCTGGTCAGCAAAAGGTTAGAGCCGTAAAGGAGAAGGAATGTTAAACGTAGAATTAAGTACCGTGTTGAGCTTTTAATGGTGATTCTGTAAAGGGAAGAAGAGAGGAAAGTGGGAAGGGTGCTGGCTATCTTTACAATATTCTAGGTGTCTGCCTCTTTGTGTTTGAATTTGCACATTTTTACTGTTCAGTAAAGAAGTGTTCAAAGCTGAATTTATGAAAAAACTTCACTGGTTTGAGATTCTGAGAGATCGCTTTACTTAGGTGAAAAGTCTTTATGGTAAGCGGGAATTTTAATGCAGGACCTACTTTTACAAATACATACATTGTCTATTATATACAAATACAGCATTAATACCTACAAATACAACATTGTTTATTACATTGTATGTTAACTAACAAATTTAAATAAAGATATGGAAGAGAAAAAAGAAAAAAATATTACAGTCTGGTAGATATTGTAAAATGAATAGTAGTAAGTACAGTTAGATGAAGGTAACAACTCCAGTTGATGGGATGCTGGCTGTGATATATTTCCTCTTCAGTAAGATAAAAGTCCTGAGAAGAGTGCACATGGATGGATGGATGTCTTGGCTACAAATGTTAACTGGCTGTTTGCATCCCTTTCTGGCCCTGATAACTGGAAGTGGGTTGAAAAGCAAATGTTTTAAATGTTTTATTTACAAAGGTTATCACACTTTAGCCTTGTCTCACCTTTGGATGATTCAGTTTTGTTTGTGTAGTACTTTGTAGTTCTCAAAGTACAGTTGTATCTCTTGTCAGCTGAGTCTTCTATCAATCCTAGAAGGATAGTGGAATACTGGGGGGGCAGGCATTATCTGAGAGAGAGAGAGAGGCAGAGAGTTGTGTGTGTGTCATTTTCAAATTGTACTTGAGCATGAACTGCAGATGCTCATGAATTTGGTGCATTTCACTAGAAGTGACAGAATAAGTCTTCTCCAGCACATACCTTTTTTTTTTTTTTTTTTTTTTTGGTGAGCTCTAGGATATGATTATGGGAATGAATTATTTTTTCTAAAGTTTTTTAAAAATCTCGGTAAGAACAAATGGTAACCTAAATTAGAATGCTTCTTTATTTTTTTTTTTTTTGAGATTTTATTTATTTATTTGAAAAAGAGAGAACATGAGTGGGGTGAGGGGCAAAGGAAGAAGCCGGCTGCCCACTGAGCAGAGAGCCCAGTGTGGGACTCAGTCAGGTCCTGGGATCATGACCTGAGCTGAAGGCAGATGCTTAACCGACTGAGACGCCCAGGCACCCCAGAACACTTCTAAAATTAGTTAAATTCTTCCTTACTTTTTACATATGGTCTATTTTATAGGCATTAGATTCAATCTTCAGCCAGAGAGTTCTCCTCCTGATTTCTTCACTGCCTTTGTTCAGCTTTTGCTATTGTTTATTTCAAAGTTGACCTTGGGCAAACCCCACCCCTTTTCATCACTGCTGTTTCCCTCTGGGATGAAGAATCAGGATCTTGTTACTCACCTGCGTTCTGCCCACTTCTTAGGGTTTATTGTAAGGGTTAATATTCCGCTGGTCCGGAGATTAAAAGTGCTAATCATTCATAAGAGATTTTAATCATTCTTTTGTAGTATTAAATTAGTAGAGTATCTTCCAGTTGTCACTAGTGACTGAAATTCTTATCCTCATAACACTTTTAAAAATAGAATTAAAAATAGAATAAAAATAGCACAGTGGTAACTAGGTCTGCGCTAGGTCTGGTGAGGTTTCTAGTGGATGCAGTCATGGGGCTCTGTAGAATTACAGTTTGGGGTCTGATTTTCTAAAATGTTTTTGTTTGGGCAATATCTGTATTTTTTTAAACTAAACATCTTGTATTCCAAAGATACAAAGCTTTGAGGATAAGTAGTAATAACTTTGCTGATTGAGCCTTGTATTACGTAAAACCTTAAATGATGAAGTCTTTATTTAACTCAGTGAAGGGAGAAGGCAAATGTGAGCCCAGTACACCCAAAGCAGAGCTCTCAGAGGTGACCCCTTATGGTAATATAAAAAATTTTAGTTGTATTAGATAAGAACATTAAAAAAATAATAATAATAAAAAGTTTAAAAATCAAGAATCACATTAGTGTGTATTTTATTTATAACTGGATATAAAGGACTTATTTTTTAAAATACACATTGGTTGTATTAAATTTTCAGTAGAGACTTGTGATTAAAAGTAGGAAGTGTGGGTACCTGAGTGGCTCAGTCGGTTAAACATCCGACTCTTAATATCGGCCTCGGGTCTTGATCTGAGGGTCATGAATTCCAGCCCCACACTAGCCTCTGTCCTGGGCATGAAGCTTACTTAAGAGAAAAAAAGGAAGAGGAATATGAAGGATTTGATGGCGGGATATGGTAGTTTGGAAATCCCATTGTCCATAAGACAACATGTACTTCATTTTCTCTAAAACACACAGTTCTTGGTATCAGAGAAATCAGAATAAAATCAGAGAAATACAAGTATAATGTAGATGAATTTTTAACATAGAATATAGTTTTATTTCTAGGCCATGTTAAGGAGAGCCGTATATTTGGGTCTCTGCTTCTGAGGAGGGCATTACATCTGGAGAAGGGGCTTCAGTGAAATGTATGTGGCTCTCTGTGTATGACCATGTGACCTAACTGGTAGGAATCTGAGGGGAAGGATTCCAGGGACCATGGCAGGGAGGCGGGCCCAGGTGGGCCAGTGATAGCTCCATTCCTCTGCAGTTCCTTTGCTCTCTTTGCAGCGGATGGAAAAGAGGAGGGAGGGAAAAATCAACATGAGCATCCTCATCAGTGAGGGTGTTTGCTGGAAAGCAGATATCCTTACCTTAGAACGTGAATATTTTGAAATTATGTCTGAAACTTCTCTGTGTGTCTGTCTGTGGAGGGAGGAGCCAGAGCTTTCATCAGAATTTTCTAGAAGACTCATGATTCAAACGGATAAGAGCAAGCACTGGAAAGTGCTGCTGAGTTTGGTTCTCAGAAGAATGGTCTTTAGCAACAGTTAAGTTTTTCCTTTCATGAGACAGGATAAAGTCTCTTTGTAAGTAGAAATCCATTCCCCGCAAAAGCCTTTTTAAACTATCACTCAGAGAAGAAACTCTCAAAAAACCTGGGTTTTTCTATGAGTACAGCTTCTTATCCAAACCTGTTTTCCTTTGAATTAGAGCCCCATTAGGCGAGTACCTAGTTCCTACTCTGTATTTGCAAGCATGTAACGGCCTCTGCAGGTCGAATTCTTCAACACCAAAGTCAGAGAGGTGTTACCATTGGTTGGCATAAGTGTCTCATAAAAGAAAGGATTCTTTTAAAAGGCTTTGGCTTGTGAATTAAATGTTTTATTAATAGCCGGATTTAATCACTGCTGCTTTTAGCTTTAATGAACACCAACAGCTTTCTGGGTTGAAAGCATATACATGGTGCGGGGGTGGAGCGGTGGGTGGATGGCCCTGTTTACGACCACACAGTCCATTGGTTTTTTTTCTCCTTGTTCCCCTCCTAGGTTCCTGGGTCACCCTGCAGCAAAGATTCTCTATGCTTATAACCCTAGTAGGGATAGGGAGGTCGTGGTGAATTCAGTGTTTACAGCTGCTAGACATTTTCATGTGCCTCCTGTTCATTGCAGGGTAAGTGTTGATATACTCTTGGAAACTATGCTGTGGGAGGCTGCCAGGCTTTCTTGCTTTCTTTGGCCTGCATTTTTGACTTTCTGCTCCCTGTCTCCCCTTTTCCTGCTACCCCCACTCTTTCCTTCTGCGTGTTTGCTTTAGCGTTTATTTTTTCAGTTGTCCATAATTTTGGTGGCTCTTGATATCTCCATGGGGGAAAAAAAAGTTTAGAGTCTAAACAAGGTATAATGTTGTATATCTAATAGGACATTTTCATGGTTAAAGAAACTTAATATTATGGGTCTTGAAATGGCGACAACTGCTGAACCCTTTAGTAATCATTACAAGTTTTTAGAATTGTGATCTCTGCCTGGAGAACCTACTAGAACAGGACTCCTTTCTAAATATAGGAATAGGAAGGAGTGAATGGCTCCTTATAAAGTTAATAGGCAGCAGAGAGCTACCAATCCCTGTTCTTCCTCGTTGTTTAGATTTCAGTGGTCTTTAACGTTGAGTGAAGATCCCAGTTACTAGTAGGTTTTATTTGTTTATTTAGCTTACTTATGTCTACCCGATACATTTTTTTCCTTTTAAATATTGGACCGAGGAGATGGTGCAGTAGGGAGCCCGGTATTTTGTTTATGATAGTCCAGATACACGCAGCTCCTGACTTTCTTTAGGAATTGTCAAGTTTGTACATTGGTGGCTCCTTTTACTTAGGTGGAGTTAGAACTGTGTTTGGTAAAGGCCATTGAACACATGGGTGCAGAAGTGGAAGGAAAAGGAAGAAGGTGAGGGCATAGGATTCCCAATCTGAAGTGAAAGGACTTGGCAGCTGCCTTGTGGTCAGTCTGTGGTGTGTTCTTTGAGAACATTCTCTTCGATTGTTGGATTTTGATCCATTTGGTGATTCTCAGGGACTCATGATACTTCTGAATCAAGGGTACAGAATAGGCATCTGTTAAGGGGAAATTGTCAAAAAAGGAAATCTCTGAAAGACATTTTTTTACAGAGGTTCATTCCAAATGGCTAATTTGGTACCTTCCCTTCAGGTAATTCCAGCAATGGGGAAAACATCCTTCAGAATTATTTTCTTACCTACTGAAGAAGGAAGCATTGAAAGTTCTTTATTTATTAATACCTCCTCCTATGGAGTCCTTCCCTATCATGTAAGTAACTTTTCCCTCTCGTCCCTTGATTTGGTTGTTGATTTAACAGGGGGGTTGGGTATTTTATAAAAGACTTTTGTAAATGTTGCTGCCTGGTTTATGTCATTAGAATGAAAGATTGTTAATGATGTAAACTCACCAGCTTTCCCGCTTCTTCTACCTGCCATGCTATACACAGTTGGCTGTCTTGAGCCCAAAGCACAGAGCTGTAACTCTCACTATGGATCTTTGAAGGGCATTGGAACAAAACCAGGAAGTCTACCATATTATATTTTTATTATAAAATTTAGTGGGCTTTCAGAGCTCGGCCCTGACCTCATGCACAGTCCAGAGGGAGAAGCTATAAAGGCAGTCCCTAGTGCTTCTGCCTCCTTCCCTCCTGGGCTCGGGAATATTTCTGATCAGGGGATATGGATTTCATGTTTTGGGGGCACCAGTTCTCGGGGAGCTCACTATTCATATCAAGGCACCAGGGATGGAGGGGGAAGAGTTTTTTTGTTGTTGTTCAGGAAGTAGTTAGGAATATTTATCTTAAGTGGTCTCTGACATCTTTAATAGGATGTGACATCAAGCCAAGATCTATCATTTTTGTGGTTAGTTCTTACTGGTTTCCATTAAACACTTGGTTCCATATCAGAAAAATTGTTTATTTCTGCAAAGGTTTGCTACAGTGAGGAACATTCAGCTTAAATATAGCAACTTTTGTTGCTTTCTTTTGTAAACAAAAATACATGTAATAATTGGATTAATAGAGTCTTACAGGCCACAGTGGTGAATACAGATTTCCTTTCCAAAGGTATTTTAACATTATGGCAAATATGTTTCAAAATGAATAGGGGAGTAATTAACTTTTTTTTTTTTTGGAAGGTATCTGGAATTGGCACTCGAAGAGTCTCTACAGAAGGGTCTGCAAAGCAGCTACCAGACGCTTACTTTCTGCTTCCACAGGTCCAGAGCATTCGACTTTCACAGACACAGGTAATTTTAATAGATTTATTTTGAATTCTGGTATGCACTAAACTTTGTAGTCCTCTAAATTGAGGTATCTTTTGCTGCCCTTTTTATATAGGATTGTTAGAGATGTTAAACTCACCAGGTTGTAGAATTGGGATTTTACTATTTTTTGCTTTTTTGGAAAAAAACCCCCTGATATATATAGAAATAATATACATATGTGAAGTGTTGGTGGAATCTACGTACTTCTTGTGAAAGGCTGTATAATCTATGGTGTTGCTTTCCCATAGTTAGCTTAATCTTGTTTTTGATCATTTGAAATGTTTCCAGTTTCTCATTATTATTACCATTAGGCCATGTACAAGTTTTATAAGTTTCTTTATTTCCTTTTTGGCTTACTATTTCCTTGGGGTATGTTTTGTAAGGAGAGATTCCGTAGTTAAAGAGTATGAACCATTTTATAGAGCTTGTTAAATCTTGCCAGGTTGCTTTTCAGGAAGACAGAACCTCTGTGGTCACCAGTAATGGTATTTTTTTAGGAATGTCTTACTGTCTTCCCCTCTCCCTGCTTCCAGTCTTTCCTGAGTGGATCTCAGTGGAAAGAAATGTTGTCGATGTTTTAGAGTGTGTATCCAGTCGACCCTTGAACAGTGTAGGGGTTCTGGGGGCCCACCCTCTCTGCAGTTTAAAATCTGTGTGTAACTTTTGACTCCCTAGAAACTTAACTACTAATAGCAGACTGTTGACCAGAAGCCCCATAGATAACATAGTTGACTAACGTGTTTTCTGTGTTGTAGATCTCATATACTGTATTCTTAGAAAAAAGTAAGCTAGAGAAAATGTTATTAAAATCATAAGGGAAAATCCATTTACAGTACTGTACTCTATCAAAAAAGAATTTGCATATAAGTGGACCTATATAGTTCAACTTCTATTGTTCAAGGGTCAAGGGTAATGATAATTTAATGTTATTTCAATATGCATTTCATTAATAGGGTATAGAGTTTGATCACTTTTCCCCCTTGACTTATTTCCTGGTGACTACGGATAACTTCGGAAATGGAGAAAACTCTTGAACCAATGTAGGATCAACTTTTCCACCTTACCTACCCTTTTTTTCCTGATTAGTGAATAAAGAACATTGCTAAGAACTTTGTGTGGGTCACAGTAGTATCTGGGACTTTCCTTCATTCAGTAGTCTTCTTGAGCCTCTACTATGGGCATGCACTGTTTTAGCATTTCCATCTTCCTGGAGCTTCCATCCCAGTGGGAAGACAAGCAAAACTAATTTACCCGAATGGAATGTCTGGGAGATTTGTCATCATTTTGGATAATTCTTGGGGATTTTTATTATTATTATTAGTATTATTTTTTTTTTAAATTTTATTTTATTTTTTTAAAAGATTTTATTTATTTATTTGACAGTCAGATCACAAGTAGGCAGAGAGGCAGGCAGAGAGAGAGAGGGGAGGAAGCAGGCTCACTGCTGAGCAGAAAGCCCAGTGGGGGGCTCGATCCCAGGATCCAGAGATCATGACCTGAGCTGAAGGCAGAGGCTTTAACCACACTGACCCAGGCACACCTATTATTTTTATTTTTATAAAATTGAATAACACCCCTTCCTAGACTTTAAGGACAATTACTTAAGGTTTGCAAATTTGGATTTGGTTTAAATCCTAAAACCAGTGGGGATCTATTGAAAGGTTTCAAGCATAAGAATAGCATGATCTGACTTGCATTTTTTGTAGGGGTTGAAAGGCTGGAGTAAATGTGACTTGCATATGCTGATAGCGTAGGTTTTTCCTGCTGAACATTTTTAGCCTTATCTCAGGGCCCTCCTTCAGCAAAGGGGGCCCACTGCAAATGGCCAGGTTTCTCTGGTTACTGAGACAGGAAGCTTTGAATGCCAGCTTCTGTGTTAGTGGTAATAAAAGTATTGAAACAGAGACAGGTGTTCAGATATCTTAGTTAATAGGGGTTAATTGAAGGAAGACAAGGCGGTAAGTAATGGAGAGGGGCAATGACCCTGCTGGCCTCTGCACGAGATCTGCTGGAGACTTTGTTATGAAGAGAGCTTGCACGTCAGGCGCTGTACCTGGCAGACCTTGTCTGCTAGCTGTGATGCCCACTGCCCTTTCTTGGGTCCAGGCTGTCATCGTCTCTTTCCCAGGCAATTCTGATGGACCCGTAACAGACCTGCCAGTGTCTACTCTGGCCTTTTCAAAAGTCTCTGTCCCCCAAATGCAAATTGGACCACACGTGGGATGTGATAAAATGCACTACATTTAAGAGTTTGTAGCTAAAACTCAAATTTGGGGGGCTGATCTTTTGTTAGAAACCAGTATTTTGAAGATCTGAATATCAAAAAATATCTCTTAAAAGGCGACTATTTTAATCTTCTATTTTTACTGTGATTCAGAAAAAAGGAAACTATATTTTTCAAGGCTTACTATATCAAAAAAAATAAAAACAACAACAAACCCTACAACATTAGACTAAAGAAATCATTATGGCACTCCTCAGAAAAAATTCTGACTGTGATATTTCTGCATGGAAACAACATACATATATTTGTGTGTTGTGTTTTAAGTGGGCATAAAATTGCCAGCTAACCTTCCTCAGAAAGAAATGTCTTCATTTTGATATTCTCTCTGTCTCAAGTTTTCTTCATTCTGTTTTTTTGGTCGAGAACCCAACATCTGGGTAGTGGTTGAGTTCAGCTTCCTTCAAAAGGGGTTAGAGGGTCGTTTTATGAGAAGGTACTCATAAAATCACCTCTGGCTCAGTTTAGAGCTGGAAGGTAGATCTGCTAGAAGGCTGGGGAGTAAGAAGGCTTAGGCAGAAGTTAGGATGTCCTCAACTTTGCTTTCACTTACCTCCTTTGCTCCAGATGAAAAGAAATAACTTTATTGTGTCTAGGAATAAAATTTGAAGTTGAGAAAAAAAATACAGCTGCTTCATGTGAGAACATTGAATCCTAAGAGAACTGAAACTAAGGTGATAACAATCATTTAAAAGAATTCTCACTCAAACAATAAGAGGGCCAAATAACTTTTAGATTTCTTTGAGTAAAAGGTACAGCCTGCTATACGTTCTGGTTCATGTCACATCTGAGCCTAAATAGAGTTGGATTTCAGTTTAATTGCATATTTAAAAAAAAAAATTACCTGGCTCAAACATAGGTAACAGGAGACAAAGACATGCACACAAGGATTTACCCAAGGATTCCTGAATATAAAGTGTCTAGAAGGTGAAGGCTCCAAAATGAGCAGATGCTGCTTGATTCTGCCGAGCTATAGACTTGCTAATCAGGGAAGGAAAAACAGCAGGAGTATTTTGCAAAGCTAGGAGTGTTGTTCAGCAAATGCCCTTCTGGTGCTCTGTGGAGGAAATACAAATGAAACGGCATTTTTAACAGGACCATGAGCTATTGCTTCAAAACGTCAAAGAAATTTGAGTTGTCAACATCCTCAGTTGTCAGGAGGATCACGGAAGGCGTCAGCTGTTTTGCGGCTGCAAACCCAACACAGTTCCATGGTGAGAAATTAAGTTGAAAGTAATCAAGAGACAGCTGTGTACAGCTGCAGATCACTGTAACGTGTATGGCTTCACACACCTGATGCAGGTGCCTCCACTGTAACTCAGACATCGAGAAGCAGAATGAGGTTTTGGTCATGTGCCAGGATGGCTAGGAGCATGGAGAGCTCAGTACAAATAGTGACAGCTGTTCGTGCCTTTCCCTCACTTAGAACCTCAGCTCCGCAGGGCAGAGACCATTGCTCTACTGACCCCATCATAGGTGCTCAAATAACAGGCATCGGCATGACTGTGTGAAAGTCATTTTACACATCCAGGGATAAACAGGAAAATTCTTACCAAATAAGATTATGGAGTACAAAAATGTACATAGTTTCAAGGAGGCTTTAGGGAGATTGCTAGAAAAAAGCATATAAATATGTCATTAGTGGAGAGCTAGGGCTACACAGGGAGGCTTCTAGAACCTTTGGGTTAAATTGCATGATTATAAACCATTTTTCCCAGCATGCTGTGCATTACGTCTCCAGGACTTATTCCTTTTATAATCAGGAGTTTGTACATTTTCACCACTGTCACCCACTCTGCTCCCCCTGCATATCCCACCTCCGGCAATCTTGAATCTGTTGTCTCGTGAGTTCAGTTGTGTGCGTGTGTGTGCGCGCACGTGTGCGTGTGTGTGTGTGTGTGTGTGTGTGTGTGTGTGTGTGTGGTTTTTTTCCCCATAGAGTCCACATATAAGTGAGACCATATTTGTTTTTCTCTGTCTTATTTCACTTAGTATAATGCTCTCTGGGTCCACCCATGTTGTTGCAAATGGCAGGCTTTCCTTCTTTTTTGACTGAATAATATTGCATTGGATATACATATCACATTTTCTTATCCATTCATTCGTTGACAGACACTGAGATGGTTTCCCTGTCTTACCCATGATTAAAAAAAAAATGATCAGGTGGCTCAGTCGGTTAAGCATCCAACTCTTGATCTCGGCTCTGGTCTTGGTCTCACAATCATGAGTTCAAGCCCTGTGTGTTGGGCCCCACCCTGGGCATGGAGCCTACTTAAAAGAAAATGCTACAATGAACATGAAAGTGCAGATATTTTTCCCAGTTGGTGTTTTCATTTCCTTTGGATAAATACTCAGAAGTCGAATCGCTGGATCATAGGGTAGTTCTGTTTTCAGTATTTTAAAGAATGGTTGTATTCTTTCCATAGTGGCTGCCCCGTCTTACATTCCCACCAACCACCAAAGGTGCACTAGGGCTCCCTTTTCTCCGCATTCTTACAAACTGTGTATATGCGTATGAAGAAGTAAATGTTGATGGAAGACAGGGGAGCTCTTTCCACTGGGGATCTGCTATACTGAGTTTTTCAGATACAGGAGGTTGTCACGCCTCTTCTCTCACACTTCCTTAAAATTGCTTCCTGGGGTAACAACTAGAAATTTTATGGCATCACTCACATATCCTTGCCACTTGCTGCAGATCACCTTATGCGAATATACTGTGACGTCCATCAGTGTTACTCTCACCAAAACCATTGAAAGATTCAGGTAGCTGGGGCAACTGGGTGGCTCAGTTGATTAAATGTCCAGCTCTTGATTTCAGCTCAGGTCTCTTGGTCGTGAGTTCAAGCCCCACATTAGGCTCCATGCCCAGCATTTATTTATTTATTAATAAATTAACAAATAAGATTCAGATAGCTGTGACATAAGTTAAGTTTAGGGAATGCCACAAAATTATGGATTTATTTTAGGGATACAAGCTGGAGGAAAAATTAATTTCTTGTATGAGATCAAAAAGCCAATCTTATACCTCTGTGTGTTTCCAAGAAGCCTTGGATCTTTCCACTGAGCCACACTACCTTTTTTGGAAGCATTAAATGAGCGTCTGTAAAGCATACAGGACAGAGCTTAACCTCCAGAGTATAATTTTATTAAAGTACTCTGAAAAGGGCATTATTTGGTATTTTATCCTCCTTTTCTAAAAGAGCATATGTTTAGGAAAATTGGTCCAACTGTCCATTTTATTTAATCTTCTCTCTACTATTAGGGGGAAAACAAGTGTTCACATTTGTATTGTCATATAGATCATAATTGCTTCTGCCCTCTTTTTTTTTTTTTTTTTTTTGAAGATTTAATTTATTTTAGAGACAGCAAGACAGTGCAGTGGGGGAGGGGCAGAGGGATAGGGAGAGAGAATCTACCAGCGGACTTGCTGCTGAGCATGGAGCCTGATGTGGGGCTCAGTGCCATGACCCTGAGATCATGACTGAGCTGAAACCAAGAGTTGGGTGCTTAACTGAGAGTGCCACCTGGGGAACCCCTGTTTTGCCCTTCTAATATGAATATCCTAAGCTTAAGATACCAGTTTGTTTCTTGGAATAACAAAAAATGGGTCTATCTCATGGAATAAACTAGGGTGTCAGTGAACAATTATTACCTCATTTTTTTTGCAATATAGGCTTATTTTGGTCTTTTTTGTTTGTCTTTCACCTACTGGTTTCTGACTTTGGCATTTTTCCTGCTCAGTTGAATCAGATGAAATGGCTCGCTCACTTCTGGAAACAGATATGTGTGTGTGTGATTCGTCTTCTCTCTAGATTCTTACTGGCCTGGTGTGTTGTAGCGGCTGCCGAGTTCTGTGGAGAGGAGGGTGTATGTTTCTGTCAATCTGCTGCACATGTGTGTCTGCTCTTAGGAAGAAAGTAGAGGAACATGAGGACTTGAGATTGCTTTTAACTTTTTAAACCTTCTCATCTGGCCCTTCTTTTTCATTTCTTTTGTCCTTTATGAAATAAGGGTTCCTAGCAGGTGAGAAGTCACTGTTACAGTGGGTCCCAGTAAGAGTCTGAGGTCCCTTTCCTTTTGCTGTAGCCTTGTCATTATTTGGCCCTTGGCTTTTTCTGGTCAATCTCCACTCCAGTGCATGTGCCACACCGCTGCTCTAGCATTCTCCAAAGCAGTGTCACTCAGTGCTTCTCTGGGCTCTGTACTAGCTACTCCCAGAGCTTGGCGTAGGAGGCCCTTGCTTCCTCGGCAGCCCCAGATGTCCCCCCCTTTCCTGCTCCACGCTGGCCTCCAAAACTGCTCACTGTAAGAATATGCCATCCCTTCTTACATATACTGCCTTCCCTTCATAAGCTCTCACCCCCTGTAATTCTCACAGTCCTTCTTATTCCATCCTTTGAGACTCAGTTCGGTATCCCCCCCTCTGCAGGCTTCCCAGGGTCCCAGGTGAACCTGTGCTCCAGGCCCCGCGGTACTTTTTTTAGGCCCTTGCTTGAACATTTGGGGCCCTGGCCCTCTATCATTTCTCTCCCATGCTCTTCCATGAAGCTGGCTGGGACAGGGCCTCTTTCCTTTTCCTTTTTACAATCTCACCATCAGTGTAATGTTCAGTACACTGAGGGCCCCAGAGTTTGTTTGTTTTTTGTTTTTTAATTTATTTTTTATTTATTTTCAGCACAACAGTATTCATTATTTTTTCACCACACCCAGTGCTCCATGCAATCCGTGCCCTCTATAATACCCACCACCTGGTACCCCAACCTCCCACCACCCCCTTCCAAACCCTCAGATTGTTTTTCAGAGTCCATAGTCTCTCATGGTTCACCTCCCCTTCCAATTTCCCCCAACTCCCTTCTCCTCTCTATCTCCCCATGTCCTCCATGCTATTTGTTATGCTCCACAAATAAGTGAAACCATATGATAATTGACTCTCTCTGCTTGACTTATTTCACTCAGCATAATCTCTTCCAGTCCCGTCCAGGTTGCTACAAAAGTTGGGTATTCATCCTTTCTGATGGAGGCATAATACTCCATAGTGTATATGGACCACATCTTCCTTATCCATTCATCCGTTGAAGGTCATCTTGGTTCTTTCCACAGTTTGGCGACCGTGGCCATTACTGCTATAAACATGGCCCCAGAGTTTTTAATAGATAGGTGAGTCAGTGGGCGTCCGACTTGAGATCCCCAAATAGCGTATCTACCTGTAAGATTTGTATGACTTCACCTTTTCACCACATCAGCCACACTGACCTTCACCAGACTTATTCCCAGGGCAGGTGGTAATATTCTTATTTTAGAAATTGTAGAAGAGACTCAGAGTTTAAATTACTTGGTGGAGGCTGAGAGCTGAATAGGGATCCATAGCACAGCTCAGTCTGCTGTAGGATTTTCTCAGATGTGGGAAGCATCATGATGACTCTAATATCTGTGGAGTCTGTAATTCATGTTCCACAAAACACAAACAGCAAGTGAAATGTGGTTTTGGGCCACATTTTTGTAATGGTAATAAAACTGTAGAAACACCTTAAAGGCTCAACAGTAGAGGGAGGATTTGATGAGTTTGATTACATCAGTATGGCAGACTATTAAGTGATTCTTCCAAGTTATAATCATGGTGCTTAATCTGACAAGTGGATAGTAGAATAGAAGGTAGACTCTACTTGATGATTGTAACTGTAAGATAGAAGGTGAAATAGAATACATAAATAGAGTTTGTTAGGCTTGTGAAAAGTGAAAGTTTTTATTTTTTAATTTTTTTACAGTGCTATTTTGGTTCTAAACCACTGAGATTTGAGGAGTGTTTCTGTGGTTTATTTGAGCATAATTCAAAGAATATCTGAAACTGGCATTGTCTCAGAATCTGGCCTAGAGTCTCACTGTTGGAATTGGCTTGTCTCTGAGATTTACAAGGACTCAAGTTATTGTTATTAGGATCATTGTAAAATAATGTTTATTGCTAAAAATAAAATGGTAAGTCAAACTGGGAAACCCAGAGAAGTGTAGAAGTGAGAGGAAAGCCCATGGCATACAGTCTCACCAATTAAAGGGGTATGTGTGTCCTAACATGGTATCATATTACCAAATTATCTAAAAGTGAGATTGTTGTTACAAACAATTACAATGTAATCCTTAGATAAGGTGGGAGGGGACTAGAGGACTGAAAATTTAGAGGTTAGACCCAAGACCACGGTCATCCTTGGCAACGAGAACCAGGACCGATGTTTTATCATCTGCTCTCAGTGTGCTTTCTGAGTGTGCATGCCTGTGATAAGGGTTCCGCTTCCCCACCACAGTCTAGTGTTGCTGGACGGTGTGAAGGAGAGCTTGAGAGCTTCTTTCTGGGTGTGCAGTGTGATACCTAATGCGCTTCAGACCAGGAGTTCCTCGCCTTTTCAGATGGACACAGCCCTCACTTTTGGAGTGGTGATGTCAGGCCCTTGTGCCTGCCTGGGACAGGTGTTGGGCAAGTGTTGCTTGGAGCCCCATGCCTGCCAGGCTGGGGGAGGGTGCCCCAGGGTGCTTTCCTGCTTCTCGCCTTACAGATGCTGATCCCTGTTAATTAAGTGTGGCAATCTGAAAGGGAATCTAAAATCACTATGGGGAGGGGACCAAGGGAAAGTCTTTTTAATCACAATTCCACAAAAGAGAAGGGGGCACATTTCTCACTAAGTTGCAAGAGTCTGATCCTGGATTTTGAGATGGAAGATTGAGAACTGGGAAATGTAACCTCTCTAGTGGCCCTGTTTTCTTGATGGGCTTCCATTATTAGTTAAATGGAAGAAACAGATTTTCTGAATGTGATAGCTGAGAATGCCTACAAATCTGTGTGTCATCAATACTGTATTTAGTACTGTTTCTTTGTGTGATAAAAGTTATTTGATTTTTTTTAACATAATATGATACAGTGTTAGTCTCTGGAAAAGTATTACTATGTGTTAGATAAATGCCATTACTTAGTTTTTGTCTGTATACTTGCCTCTGAATATGGCTTTTATTTTGTTTTTATTTTTTGGAAATAGAATCTTTATAAGGGATGTGTGCATTTTTAAAGTTGATACTGGACATTAAGAGGACAAAAGAATACTAATATATCAATAATGAATACAGTGCTATAGAAATAGTACACATAGGGAGCAAGTGAGGAGCATTTGCATGCATGAAAATGGCTTTTAAAAGCAAGGGAATTGGGGGGGAAACGCAAGGAATTGCTTAATTTTATACCTTTTCCTCTTTTTCGTCTCATCCCAATGAGGATGATTCTAGGGGATGGGACTGTGGGAAGTGGAGAATAGGGGGCCGGTGAGTGGAAGGAAGGGGAGGGAAAGACTGGAGGGAGAAATGCCTAGGTGTGTGGGGGTGGGTGTCTCTTCCTTCTGTTCGACAGAGCAGGGAGTGCCTCCCCTCCGTCTTCTCCCTGTCGCTTCTCTAAAATCTCTGCTGTCTTGGCAGGAGCGAACAGTGTTCTTGGAGAGCAGTTACCTGGTCAATTCTTTAACTCGGCGCTTACCTTGTTTCTTTTCTCCCTCCCAGGAGAATTGGCTGGCTCCTTACGGAAAACCCCGAGAGATCCCTAGCATAATAAATACAGTATTCAGAAGTTTCTGTTTTTAAATGTGTATTTTCCTTCGCCAAGATTATAAGCTCCTCAAGAGCAGGAATCCTGTCTTAGCCAGTATTTGTTTTCTGATTACCTAGCACAGTCTGGCCATATAACACACAGTGAATAAGTGACCTTCAAAGGAAAAAACTATCATTTCAGCTATTTATGAACTTAAGAGAAAAGAATCTTTTTTGACTTCTTTCAAACATTCATTATGTTAGAATATTCTAGAAACTTTTGTTGGGGTATTTGAAGATGCCCAACAAATAATGCCTGTATTCCTGGCCAAGTTCTAAACTAGTGGACGTGTAGTTAGGGGTGGTGCCTGGGTGGCTCAGTAAGTTAAGTGTCCAACTTTTGATCTCAGTTCAGGTCTTGATCGCAGGGTTGTGAGTTCAAGCCCCGCACTGGGCTTCATGCCAGGCATGGATAATACTTAAAAATAGAAAATGAGAAGTCAGGGAACCAAAATGTCAGTCATATTGCTGATAAGCCACATTCTTATGTATCAGCTGAGCTCAGAGAGAAAGTTACCAACTCTCTGTTCCATTGGGTAGATCACAGGGTGGCCGGTCAGAAGGGGGTTTTGAGTCTGAAGGACAGACACTCTTCTCGAGAGTAGAGAGGAAAGAAACCAGCTCCTCTGTGAGCCCCTACCCTTCTCTGTGCTGTCCTCAGCACAGCATCATGTTCTGGCAACCCCCTCTACCTCCAAGGGGAGAGGAAGAGTTGGGGCAATAGGATAGGTGAATTTAGGGAAAGAGAATCCTTTCCTTGTAACATTCCTCAGTTTTTGTACCTGTGACCCACTGGGCTTGCCTGTTATCAAGATGGGGTTCTCCTTTCCTCTGGCAAGGAGATCAGCAGACTCCTGGCAACTGTGCTCCCACTGCCCTTGGTCTGTTCCTCCTCCCACTGGAACCAAACCCCCATTTCTTTGATCCTCCTCAGATTGTTGGGGAACATTGCTGAGTTTGCCTCTTGAAAGCTCTGAGACAGATTAGAATAATTCACTAATAGTCCATTCCAAAGGCACACTGCAGTTAAGGTTGAAAGTTCATGTCCTCATCTGTTTCCCATTCTGAATTCTTTTCAAGTATGATATTGAATACAGCTTATCAGAGTTTTTGCAGTGGTATCAAATAACAGAATTAAGATACTCCAATAAAAAAACACCAGCCATATAAGTATGTCCCATCATAGAGATTATAGTGTAGTGAATAAGGTGCATTCTAAAACCACACCACCTGGGTAAAAATCTTGGTCACCTCTGAGTGACCTTGGCCAAGTTACCTAACCTCTTTGTGTCTTAATTCATCTAAAATAAATAATAATCGAGTACTTCATAGGATTGCTGTAGCTGTTGACTAAATTCATGCTTATAAAATGCTTAGAACTAGTACCTGAACCCTAACTAAAATTCGCATTCATCACTTAACTTAAAAAAAAAGATATTTTGACTATAAACCTTCTCCTATTGTGAAACTCTTGGAGAATTTTTAAATTCAGAGATTTAGTCCTTTGGCAAGATGTGAAAATTCAAGTCTATAGTCCCATATCAAATTATCTTGGCTTGTGAGTTAACATTAAAAGAATTTGAAGCCCTCCCCAGTTTCTTTTTTTTTTTGGTCTTAGCCCGAGAGGTTTTCCACACCTGTGTGAGCTGGGGAGCCTTCAGCAGCTAGAGCCCGGGCCTGCTCTTGCTAGAACGCATGAGTCTTCCCCAAGTTATACTGACTTAATATTAAGTCACTCCGGGCTCCTGGCTGGCTCAGTAGACCATGCGACTCTTGATCTTAGGATTGTGAGTTCGAAGCCCACGTTGGGTGTAGAGATTGCTTAAAAATTAAAAGGAAAAAAAAATCTCAAAATGTATCAAGTCTCTTTTGAGCCTTCCTTGAGTCTAGACTCTTAAGATACACAGGAATATCGGGTATCAACCTCCCATCCACCAGATTTGGAAAACATGCCTCCCATTCCAGCCCTCAAGGGACTAATTCTAAGCAGAATGATTCCTAACACTTCTTCTAGCCAAAAAGAGGGATGGAGGATGGAGAGCATCACCTTGGTTTTGGCTTCAGTTTATGCCAGTTGTTTTGATTCCAAGACCTTTGTATTTAAACTCAGTGAGGAGAGATTGCCCATCAGGAGGCTGCCTTGGGACCTCAGGAGCTTGGGGAAGTGCCCCTTGCACAGACCAGCTCCTCTCAGGAGCGAGCCCCAGAGGCACTCTGGTCTTCCCTCTGAGTGAGCACTTGGCAATGGTGGCAGCCTGGTGACAGGTGTGTCTTTGTTCTCCTTCCTGTAAGAAGCCCTTGTTTCTGGAACCTCTGTGCTGAAAGGTGGGGACACCCTGTTGGGACAGAGGGCTGCAGTGCCTGGGCAGGGGCACTAGGATCTGTGAGCACACTGGTTTGCACAGCTTCTTACAGTAGACTCATTTAGGTTTCTGGAACCTACTTTTTCTTCTTCTTCTTCTTCTTCTTTTTTTAACAAGCCAGTCATAACATGGTAGGATTCCAGCATTAACTTGTTAGTCGTGGCAGTTTTTACTTCACAATGTGAGGTGTTTTTTTTTTTTTTTAATTAACATAGAATGTATTATTTGTTTCAAGGGTACAGGTCTGTGATTCATCAGTCTTAGACACAGTTCACAGTGCTCACCATAGCACATCCTCCCCAGTGTTCATCACCCTGGAACCTACTTTTTAGAGAAGGCTTTTCCCTTTCAGCCCCACCTGTTTCCAGTGGAGCATTGTTCTCACCTGATTCCTGGAGGGGAGCTGCTACTGACATTTAGGAAGCTTGGGGCCCGGTGGGGATAGCGTGTTGGCCGTGAGCCACTCACGGTCTCCCCCAGGTTGTGAGCTTGCCTCGCTTTCTCTGCCATTTGGGGCTATTCCTCCAGAATGTGCTTGGCTTCTCCTGGCCCCTCTTCCTCTCAGGAAGGCTCAGTTGAGTTTCTAGCTATTTAACCAGCTTCTTTTGTTGGTCTTTTTCTTTCTCGAACATCTGTAAGGCTGCTACTGTTTTCTGGAATTGGCTAAGTCCTTTATTTTTTCTTGTTCTTTTTGATCTGTATTATATATATATATATATATATATATATATATACACACACACACACACATACATGTACATGTGTGAATATATATATATGTATATATATATATTTTTCTCTCTCTAGATGTTTCTTTAGATATTTTCTTGTGAGTTCTCCTAAAGGAAGAGAGATGAAAATCAATGAGTTCTGGGTCTGCTAAAAGCATCTGCTGTTCAAACAAATCTTCTCTTCCCTGTGTTGGAGAGTCTTCCTCCGGAGATGCTCCTATCATACCAACATCTAAATCAGGCCTGGGGGTCAGTCTGTCTCCATAGTCTTGCCTGGCTCCTCTTGAATGGGTTTCCTCTTCTTGCTGTGCCTTCTCTTAGACTGAGTCCTACTTCTGTGAACTTCATAAACACGTTCCCCCAGGGCATGGGCCGTAGCTGTGTCTCCACCTTGTATTCTCTGAGCATTCTGCTCTGAACCTCCTGTCCCCTGTATCCCTGAACCTCTCCAGGTCTTATGTAGTCGTCCTGGGTATACCTGTCTCAGTCCTCAGCTGTTCTTACTGTGGATTCTGCACCTGGCTTTACAAGTGCCTTTCTCCATACCTCCTGTAATGGAAGCCTGGTTTCTTCAAGGGGAGCAGTTCCTATCTGCTAAGGTCTTGCTTTTCTTCTTTAATTACATTTTTTATTTTTTAATTTTTACTTATTATTACTTTTTTTTAGAATTTTCTTTTTAAAGATTTATGTATTTGAGAGAGAGAGCACAAGTGAGAGCGAGCACAAGCAGGGTGAAGGGCAAAGGGAGAAGCAGGCTCCCCGCTGAGAAGGGAGCCTGATGTGGGACTCGATCCTGAGACCCCGAGATCATGACCTGAGCCGGGGTCATGATCCAACTGAGCTTAACCACCTGAGCCACCCAGGCACCCTATTCCATTTTTTAAATGCTCCAATGAGCACAAAGGTCTCTTTCCCTCACTTCAGTTAGCTACCAGGCTATGTCCATCTCTCTGGATTCTGTTGAGCTGGACTTTTGAGGCCTCATTTTCTCAGTCATGTTCTGTCTAATTGTTCTCTAAGAGGTTAGTCTTTCTCTTAAGGGGAGCTCTCACTCCCTCCTTCTTCCTCCATCTGCCTTTTTTGTTCATCTTGCTCTGATAGGAAAACTAAATCATGTGTCCCTAACCTTCCAACACTTCTCTGATGTCCAGAGTGAATGGATTGTTCTAACCTTAGTGGTTGCTTTCTTTGTGCACGCAGTTAATTCTGTCAAATTGCTTGTCTGCCTCAACCCAAGATGAGAGCATCTCTTCTATCTGATTAGCTTATTGCTTCTTTATTTATAAAATCTGCCATCTGTCTGTGTATCTGTCATTTTGGATCTTGAGCATCTAAAACAGTGGTTAGCATTTAGATGATTAATAAATCTGGAGCCAGTGTGATGGGGAGGAACTTCTGAGTCTGTAGACCGGCCCACATGAATTTAAGTGAGAATTTAAACTCTTTCATAGTTCCAACTCTTGGCCATGAAGATAATGTATAAAAAAGGAACAGAATTTGGAGCAGCCTGTCTGTACTGTCTGCCTGGAGTTGGACCCAACAGTTTCTTCAAGATCTGGCAATAAAAGCAGATGGTCCAGCTCTGGGAGCTCTCTTTATTGTGAGAGGAGTCCTCACTAGGACATCTTTTCCTTTTCCTTTTTCCTTCTCCCCTTCCCTTTCCCTTTCTAGTGGTGAAGTATATGAACCATAAACTACCATTTTAAGTGTACAGTTGAGTGGCATGATGAAGTACATTCACACTGTCATGCGATCATCACCATCATCCATTCTAGAACTTTCTCATCTTCCCCAACTGAAGCTCTTACACCCACTACATAGCAACGCTCCATTAACCTTTCCTCTCAGTCCCCCCCCCGGACCATTAGTCTGCTTTCTGTCTCTATGAATTTGACTGTTCTAGGCCCCCTCATATAAGTGGAATCACAGAATATTTGTCCTTTTGTGTCTGGCCTATTTCACTGTGTTATAATGTTTTCAGGGTCCATCCATGTTCTAGTATATGTGTCAGATCTTCCTTAAGACTAGGTAACATGCCATTGTATGGATACACCATGTTTTGTTTAGTCATTCATCCATGGATGGATTTTGGGTTGTTTCAACTTCTGACTACTGTATCTAATGCAGCTATGGGTTTGGGTGTACAAATATCTGTTCGAGTTCCTCCTATCACTTTTGGGCATATACCTAGAAATAGAATTACTGGATCACTCAGTAATTCCATGTTTGATTTTTTTGAGGAACCACTATACTGTTTCCCACTGCGTCATCCTTTCTTCCATAGCCGTGGCTGATTTTTGCCATGGCTACTCTTATTTAGGTAAAAGCTACACCCACATTGCTCAAGGTCTAGCTTCCACCGCCTGCATCATGAAAGCCCCAAATTCTGTGGAACTGGGCCCAGGGTCAAGACCTGAGCCAGGCCTTCAGGACCTGCTTGCCATTTGCTCAAGGCCCACAGCATCCAATTGTATAAAAATAGCTGCTTGCCTTTGGATCAAGTCACCATATGCCACATGACCTACCAAGGTGAAAATCCCACAAAGCTCTCCTGAAACTGCCAACCCAGCTTGTAACAGCGAAAAGCCAGCTTCCCAAGTGCAAAAGCTGCAGTATTGCACCATGTAGGCTACTGCCATTTGGTCCAACGACAAGTCTCAATATCTAAATTCTAACTTGCTTTCCACATTGCTTTTTGCTAACTTGGTTTCACGGTTTCTGGCGCATTTCAGGAAGGTAGAAGCTTGTGGGCAACACATGGCTTTTCTCTTTTCTTGGGTTCTAAATCAAATGTGAAATAAGACAAAAAGAACTTGAAGTGTTTTAGAAATGACAACAACAACCCTCTTCTCCTAGAAGCCAAAAGAGTGTGGAAGAGGAGTTTCCCTCTCTTACAACCTTGATGTGGGAAAAACCATTTCCCAGAAGCATTTAAGTTATTTTCTGTGAAGTTTTACTCATTTAATGCATTAATTGTGAATGACCAAATGAAAACAACAATACTCCCTTTGGAAGGTCTACCATGTGCTCTGTGTGTGTCCTGTGGGTTTTGTTTAGGGCTCATAACATGGTTGTGACCTCACTAACTCTGTTTTATCAAAGAGGAAACTGAGTCTTAGGCAGGGTAGAGGATGCCCCTAAGGTTTTTTGTTTGTTTGTTTTAAGATTTTATTTATTTATTTGACAGAGAGAGGTCACAAGTTGGCAGAGAGGCAGGCAGAGAGAGAGGGGGAAGCAGGCTCCCCGCTGAGCAGAGAGCCTGATGCAGGGCTCGATCCAGGACCCTGAGATCAATGACCTGAGCTGAAGACAGAGGTTTAACCCACTGAGCCATGCAGGTGCCCCACCTCTGAGGTTGTGGCCGGGGTTTCATCTCCAACTGAGTTAACAGCAAAGCCTTTTCTGGAAAAGATGTGGATAAGAGAAAATGCAGCACATGAGCTTTCATCCCTCTTTTCTTAAAACAAAAATGAATTTCAGCCATTCCTAGGTTTTTACAGATATTTTAGCAAGGGGTCTGGCAGGGTAGGTGAATTTTGTTTCAGTGGTTAAATACCTGAGGATTAGCAGAGCAGTGGTTAGGAAGAGGGCTGAAGCCCAGTTGCTAGAGAGGAGAGAAAGCAACCCTACAGTGCTGACTAATAACTCCACTGAGCCCGGCTGTTGTACAGGAAACACTAAATTAGGAGTTGGGTTACAGAGCGTGGCTCTTGTATGGAAGGGACCCAAGAAAGGGCCTGTTTTATGCAAACTTACTTGCTGTATAGATTGTGTTGTACTTAGCACTGTAGATGGGGCCACTGTCTGGAATGGTCACATAGCTTATACAGAATCTGGATTCCTGCTGAAAGACATTTACCTGGAAAAGAACCTTTAAAATTTAGCATTAAAAATTGTAGAAGGGGAGAAAAGTGAGACCTAATATTGGAATTTATCTATAATTCTTTTATGTATTCCTCAAATATTCCTTAAATGCAAGTTTTCTGTGTGTGGTCATTACTGCGAACGCCCTGATTTCAAGGCTCTTGATCACTCTGTCTGGATCAGTGTATTATATATATATATTTTTTAAAGATTTTATTTATTTATTTGACAGACAGAGATCACAAGCAGGCAGAGAGGCAGGCAGAGAGAGAGGAGGAAGCAGGCTCCCTGCTGAGCAGAGAGCCCGATGTGGGGCTCGATCCCAGGACTCTGAGATCATGACCTGAGCCGAAGGCAGCTGCTTAACCCACTGAGCCACCCAGGCGCCCCTGGATCAGTGTATTATAGATTCTCATATATTTTTGCTACGATATTGGTTTATTCTTGTTTGTAGAAGTCATCTAAGAGGGCTGGATTTGAAGTCAATCATTTCCTTTCCTCTTTACTTATACGTGATACCCCAGATGACACTCTGCCTGGGCCTGCTGCCCTCAGACCAGTTTCTTAGCCAGAAGAGAACTAGGTGATTTCTTCTCTCTCAGATCCAGTCAGCTAGAGTCATAACACAAAACCATGGGAATATAAGCCATTACAAAAGGGAGTTTTTAACCCTGCCATTTTCTGGACTGTTGCATTTTCTCCTGGTAGGGTTTTTTAATACATGTTTCCATGGTGAAGAAATTTCCAACTTTTAAATTTAGGAGAAGTATACTTGGTCTGTTCTGATTTACTTAGAAAAAAGTACTGACCTGTGTTAAAGACCTGCTATTTTTTTTTTTTTTCCTGGTTTCCATTAGCTAACCTTAGGACCTTTGATAAGTCATTTAAACCTGCCAAACCACATTTCCCCCCAGCTTCTACAAGGGAATAATACCATTGTACTGCATGGAACAACCAAGAAATTATTTTATTTTTTGGCTGTGAAATTTATGAACTAATTTGTTAAAGTGATTTTGGAGGGTTTGAAAAGTAAAGAAGTAGGTTTCTCTTTTCCTTTTATAATCTGCCCAGGCACACTCTTGAATAAGGGGATGTCCCACCGTCTTAACACATGTGCTCAGCTGGGGTCCTTTCAGAGAAAATTTAGTGTGTGTGTGTGTGTGTGTGTGTGTGTGTGTGTGTGTTTGCCCCAAGTAGCTCATGTTTTGGTTATAGTTTACTTTCTTAAGTCAGGATTACATTAGTTTTGTTCTTTTGATGAAGACATGAGCCTTTAAATTGCTCTTTGAGAAAAATTGGCCTGCTTCAAGGACAGTTTGGAGGTGTTGGGACTCCCCCTTGTGGGACTCTGAAATGTTCTACAACAAATGAAACAAATGAAACAAAACAAAGTAGTTTATTTTTATTGCCCTTTGGACTAAGAGAGGAGTCTTACTTAAAATGGTAAATAAGAAATTGATCCAGAAACTTACCAAGAATGACCAAATACTGGGCTTTATATTACATCAGATCACCCTGCAAATTGGATTGTTTCATCGTGTTCAAAAATCCTAATTCTGAACTTAATAATATTTCAACATTTGAAGAAATATTTAGGTAAGAGAATTACCTTCTGAGGTTAAGGCTTATAGTTAAATTGCTGTAAATTTTCAAAAAACACAACTATTATAAATGCATATGTTAAAAATGTGTTGATAGGGGTTTTTCTTTAAACTTTTTTTGTGGAGGGTAGTTTTAGGTCAGAAGTACATGTCAAGAGACAGGTTTTGGTATATTCTTTTATTTTGTAGCCATTGTTTATTATTTTTCGTTTCTTGCCTATTTCAGACTTAACCTTTTTCAAGCAAGCATCTGTGGCTGTGTGCCCACTTCTCTTTATTCACTAACTGCATATTGAATTTAGTGGTAGGCTCTACAGTAAAAGCATCAAACAAGGTGCTTGCAATCTTCTGGGGAAGACAGACCTGGGCAGGTTGTCAGGGGAAAGGTGCCGTGGGTGTAAGTAATGGGCAGTTACCCCAGCTACGGTGTCAGGGAGAACCTTGGTGAAGGGGATGTTTAAGCTGGACATGAAGGTTTAGCTTAGTAGAGGAAGGCTGGATTTGGGGATATGAGTCCACAGCAGAAGGATGAATTTGGAGGCTGAAGGCAAACAGCCGAAAGTAGACTAGTGAGGCGGGAGCATAATTAAGGTGGTGAAGACTTGGGAGGTGCCTGAGTTTTGTGGCTACAGTAAAGGATTTGGTCTTTGATGGGCTTTGAGCAGATAGTGGCGTCACCTGATTTGCATATTTGTAAGCTCACTCTTGATGCAGTGTGGAGACCGGAATGGAGAGGACCGAGGTAGACACAGGGAGAACGCAAGCCCACCTGTCTCCTTCCTCCCTTCCCTCCCTTCCACGAGGACAAGTGTCCCTAAACTTTTTCTGTAAAGGCCTAAAGAGTAAATTTTGGCTTTGCAGGCCATGTGATTTCTGTTGCAAGTAGTCATCTCTGCAGTTGTAGCATGAAAGCAGCCATAGACAGTCCATAAAAGAATGAACACAGCTGGCATCCAATAAAGCTTTATTTACAAACACAGGCAGTAGGCTGGATTTGGCCCATGGGCATAGTTTGCCGACCCTTGATCTCCAGGGTATTAGGAATGAAGAGAAGTGAATGGATTCAAGGGTACTGAGGAGGTGGGGTCAGTATAACTTGGTTATGGTTTTGTTTGAGAAGGGTAAGTGAGGAGGTAGAGCGAAGTTGGTGTTCAGGTTTCTGTCATAAATAACTATGAATAATGGTGCCAGGGCAACACGCACAGCAAGGGTAGCTAGCTGTCTTGGCGAATGTGAGCATTGAGGAGGAGTGAACATGGGTATGCGGAGAGGGCTGAGCTGGAGAGAGAAGTGCAGGCAGCTTCCGTGTCTCTTCCCTGGGGGGAGAGAGTGAAGAGGGCGAAGAGAGAATCCAGAACAACTCTAACATCTTGAGAGGAGAGAGGAAGAGCCTCAAAGAGGAAGGAGAAGAACCAAGAGATGTGGATAATGGGGTTAAATTAGCAGATGAGTTGGGCAAAATGAAAAGGGTCTATTAGATTAGTGTGTGAGCAGGTCTTTTATAACTGGCTAAAGCAGTTTCAGAAGTGGTGGGCTTTTTCTTTTTATGTCTTTGATGGTGGGACTCATTTACAGAGAGACAAATTCAGAAATCTGGTTCTTCCTTAAGATTTTAGGTTCCATTTACAAATGGTATTGTTCTGTTTAAGTCTAGCAGATACTAGCAATTACTTTCTAAAAGAACTTCTGGTTAATATTTGGTCCCGCTTACAAGCTTGATTAAGCTTCTTAACTATCTTCACTGCATTTTAAAATGCATTATATTTGACTCCAGTTTGGCTACTTTAATCGCTGAATGACAATTGCAGTTGTTAAAAATGTGTTTTTTAACGTAATAAACTTAGGTAATTCTTAATAAATCTGACAAGTCAAACACTACTGTGGTTCTTCTACTTGATACTGAATCTTCCTGGAGTGGATAAATGCTTACCCACAATTAAGTCAGCCAAGGATTTGGGGAGTGCCTCTTACTGTACTGAGATTTCCTGGTGTCCTGACTGTGGCTGCCAAGCTGAGTGCCTTTTTAAATTTTATAATCACTATGCCAAACACATCAGACCTAGCAAAGCAGGAACTCTCGCAGCCGCAGCCGTTTGGATTTACATGCCTCACTACCTGACTGCCCTGTGCCTTCACTGTCTGCATCCCCCTCCCTCCCACCTACAGGGCTGTATTCCTGGATTGGGGTTTGCATTTCCTCCTCTTACAGATACATCAGTTATCATCCCAAGCAGCTGTTACGATCTCTGAGTTTGATGAAATTCTGCATTCTTTTCCTTTGCCTTGGTCTCTTCCGGCCGTAGCTCTTTCACATACTAAAAAGGATGAGATGACCAGTGGAATGTTAGACTCCTCTGAGGGTCTTGTTACCACTTGTAACATCATTCCACTAATGGAAGGCTGGCATAAGAACAGCTAATTGGTTGTTACTGGGTGAACCTACTTTGAAATGAAAGACTCCTATGTTGAAACAGAATGTTCAGAAAGTATATGAAATGCCAAACTACAGTGTTCCTGTGTATATTTAGAACATATTTATCTCCTTTCTGCCATAATAGGAATTTTCATGTTGCCCAAGGGAGAGCTTATGATTTCCATTAGAATGTAAGCTCAGTGACAGATTTTTATGTCTTATTCATGTTCATTTCCAGCCAGTACTAGAATAATACCCAGCATTTAGTAGATACTCAAATATTTATTAAATGAATCAATGAATTTCCTGAATAAATGATAGATTGCTTACTATGAATATGAGATTGAACTTTTTTGCCTCTTAAGTTTTTAACCACCTTCTTCTTTTAGGCGGAAGCCACTAATACTAGCCTCTTGCAAGTGCAACTGGAATGCAGTTTACATAATAAAGTGTGTCAACAATTAAAGGTAAAATAAAAAATTCAGTGTTTTTATCTTCCCTTTCCTAACTTTTGGTTTGGAAACCAAAAAGAAAATGACACATTGTCTTTTCAGAAATGTGCATGTCCTTACCATAGTGTTTTTCTTTTTCTAAAATTTGAAATCACAAAGCTTTGGATGGTTTTTTTTTTTTTTTTTGAGTTCTTCCTTTTTTTTTTTTTTCCATCCGTCCAATCTCAGAGTTGTTATATGGAATCCGATGATGTTCTGCGGCTACAAATGAGCATAATTGTCACCATGGAAAACTTCTCAAAAGATTTTGAAGAAAACACACAAGATTTGTTAGATCATCTTTCTATTATTTATGTAGCTACAGATAAATCTGAGACCTCAGGTAAGGTGGAATCTTTTAAAAATTTTTATTATGATACATTTTGATGAGCCTGCATCATCATTTACCTGAAGGTTGTATCATTGCAGTGCAAAACCAAGAGCCTTTGCTTTCTCTCTTAAGAGGTTGAAACAGGGGGCGCCCAGGTGGCTCAGCTATTAAGCATCTGCCTTTGGCTCGGGTCATGATCCCAAGGTCTCTGGGATCGAGCCCTGCATCAGGCTCCTTGCTCAGTGGAAAGCCTGCTTCTTCCTCTCCCACTTCCCCTGCTTGTGCTCCCTCTCTCGCTGTGTCTCTCTCTGTCAAATAAATAAATCTTTTAAAAAAAATTAAAAAAAAAGAGGTTGAAACAGTAACTGATCCTCAACCTGCAGTTGCTAGTAAGGCTGTGTTATTTTGGAGTACATTAAGTGGCAACCAGGAATTGTTCTGAATTTCCTTGGGGATAACTTTTTTCGGCATTCTGGTGAACAAGTTAAACAGGCACAACAATGTAATATAAATATTCACAGAGTATTTTAAGTCTCGCATCTCGCGTTCCATTGTTACTGATGTGCAGAAGCTCAGTTAAATCACGCCGTTTCATTCTTTTAATAGTTGATTGGGTGCTGGTTGCTCCTAGATGCCTGGCAAGTTAGGATAGTGTGAATTTTAGTGTTCATTTCTGTGAATTTTGTCTTGGAAAATGTGTGTCCTGTGTACCAGCAGTTGCCTAGTTTATCACTTTAAATTTCTGAGAACTTCGTTAGGCAACACATATTATATGGCCCTTGACGTTTATGTTATCCATTGGTTAGCAAGTCTGTGCTGGTATATATGTATATATATGTAGTTGTCTGTATATATATACATACACACATGCACACACATACAAACACATACCATACACATATTCGGAGAAAGAATTGGTAGCAAAGTGTACTTTTATTTGGGAGTCTTAATTGTCGGTCAAGCCTCATTTACTTTCCATTCCTCCGAATTGGTTATAGTAGTAATGGTTCAGCAGGAAAGCTGCCCTGTCCTTGGGTTCATAGTTTTGGTGATTCTCAGAATGGCCAGGTGGGCAACAATGGAGAAAAGACCCCTGTCCCATATGAGCACTTTTTTTTTTTTTTTTTTTTTAGATTTTATTTATTTATTTGACAGAGATCACAAATAGGCAGAGAGGCAGGCAGAGAGAGAGGAAGGGAAGCAGGCTCCCTGCTGAGCAGAGAGCCCAACTTGGGACTCGATCCCAGGACCCTGGTATCAGGACCTGAGCCAAAGGCAGAGGCTTTAACCCACTGAGCCACCCAGGCGCCCCCCTATAAGAGCACTTTTGATGAGGATGAAAAGGAAGATTGTGCTTTGAGATCTGAGGGTTTTGCTTTTCCTCAAATGTGACCATCTAAATAAGGAAATGAGGGGCTAAGCAACAGGAGGATATAGCTTTTTTAAAGCTGTCCCATTAGTTAGTCTCATCTACAGGAGTAATAATATGACCTATTTTCTCCACTGACAGTTCATCATTTAGGGATCCTATATTGGTAAATCAGTCTTTTTGTGTGGATCTTTTTCTCTTGTGACTTATAAGGATACCCAACAGAAAATAGCTCCCAGTTTCAATTGTAGTGTTGAAAAGCGAGTCCTGTTTTGTATAGAAATGTGTAATATGGTATTTTAACTGCTATATTAAGGTGCGAGAATTAGTTGCCTCTGTGTTTTAATCTCGTCACTCTGATTCTTTTGGACAGATGATTCGGCAGTAAATATGTATATACTACATTCAGGAAACAGCCTTATTTGGATACAGGTAATTGTAAATGCTTACAGAGAGTAAACCTTAAACTGAGAAGTGTGTGTTTAATTGCAGAACGTGAGAATTGTTCAGGAACAGATACAGGAACACTTGTCTCAATTATCCTTTGCTTTAATTTACACCCATTTTCCCTTGCTGGACCCCATATTAGGATGAAGGTTATCAGCACCCTCTTCATACTCTTCTAGACACATACGCTGAGCAGTTGCTCGTACGCCAGTCTGAGCTACTTAGCTCTTTGAACAGATTTGATTCAAATTGGATAAATACCCAGCTAAGAATAGTAACTTGGGTTTTTTTTTTTCCTGTAGGATGTACATCATTTCTCACAGAGAGATGCTCTGTCCCTGCAGTTTGAACCAGTCCTCCTACCTACTTCGACAACCAACTTTACAAAAATCGCCTCTTTCACTTGCAAAGGTACAGTTTTTAAGAATATCAGAGATTGTCTTTTTTATTTTCATTATCCAGTTACGATCATTCTTTCTGGGAAATGACTTAGAGCTATAGAGTAATAAGCGAGGTTTTCAGAAAGTGAATGGGTTTGAGTAAAATACTGCAGCCTTCAGAGGTCTAAGAGAGAATGACGGAAAAAATGATTGTGGATTCAACTTTTATTCTGCCACACGTGTAAGATTTTGCATTTAAAGGTTAACTGAGTTGGTGATTTGAGAGAGCAGGATGTACATGTGTTTGGTGGAGGGGCTGCTTTCACAGATCGAGAATTCTGCCCTCGTTGTATTTCTTGGTGTAGAACGCAATACAGATCTCGTGAGCATAAACCCAGTCCTTGCTTTGGGTTCTTATTTATTTATGGCAGAATTCTGTAAAGAAATGCAGATGGTTTTAAGCATATGAAAACATGCCCTGCTTCACTTATATTTCAAGAACTGTCAAAGCAGCAAATGAAATATAATTTATTACTTAGATCAGTAAAGATAAAAACATTGTCAGTATTCTGTGTTGGTAGTGATTAGTGGAAAAAACAGTTATTTTTAACAAGAGTATAAACCAACACAGGCTTTTTTGGAGGGAAAATTGACAGTCTGTGAACTTTTAAAATGCACATACATGCTATTTGATCCTTCTCCATCAAGGAACCATCTACAGATACACTCATGTACGTATGCACAACTGTACCTGCAGAAATGGGCCCTGCCGGGGAGGCAGAGCAGTGTCCCCATCCATCAGTAGGGGGCTGGTGAAATTGTCATGCATCTCCAGGAGGGTGTGCTCCGCAGCTTTTAGGAGACACACGAGCAAGCATTGTGTGCACACTGGGTGCTGTTTAAAGGGTGTCTGTGTACTTGTGTGTGTGCAGAACACTGGATGAATGCATAAGAACCTGCTAGCAGTTGTTAATGATGATTGGGGACTCAGGTGAACGATAGACTCTACTTTCACATTTTCGTTAGTGTTTGAATACTTTTTGGAGCCATGTATGTAACTTAAGAAAAGAAAAGAAAAAAAAAAGGACTAGGGGATCCTGGGTGGCTCAGTCGGGTAAGTATCTGCTTTCAGCTCAGTCAAGCCCTAAGTAGGGCTCCTGGCTCAGCATGGAGTCTGCCTATCCCTCTCCCTCTGCCCCTTTCCCCCCTCGTGCTCGATGTTTCTCTCTTGTCTCTCTCAAATAAAAGACTTGAGTATTATAAGAATTCTGTACCAGTACCTTACTATTACAGCCTAGCTCATGGAAAGCTTAAATGTGGTTTTGATAATTCACAGTGTTTTGGACTTCATTACTACTTTCACTGTGAAGTTCTTTCTTGCTATTTTGGTTGTCTTGCTTTCTTGCTCATGTCTCCACGTGCTTCTCTTCACCCCACCCAGCGGAGTGTCATGTCTCACTTTTGTCATCCCTGGCAGAACTACTTTCCTATATTTAAGGTGAATGCAGATCTTTGTAAAGAGAAGCCACAGTGTTCTCTCTCTCTCTCTCTTTCTCTCTCTCTCTCTCTTTTTTCCCCCAAAAGAAGAAATGAGAGGTTGGTTTAAAAAATGGGTGGATGTGGGGGGAGGGTGGAAAACACCATGTTCCAGAAGATTGGTAACAAGCCAGTGGAGAAAAAGATAGGAGTGTTGTGTTGAGAAAGGATTTTACCACTGATATCTGATGCACGGTTTTAATGGAGGCTGAAAAGTGGAGTAATTAGGAAGTTATAAATAAAACATAGATACTGTTTTCTTTCAGGGTAAGGAAAGAAAAGAGGGTTACGCTTCACATTTATTTCTTTGTGTCTCGAAACAGCTACGTCGTGTGACAGTGGAGTTAAAGAAGACATGAAGAAAATAAAAAAGACTTCAACACTAAAAGCGTGTCTGTCCTCTCCTGTGGTTCAAGGGTAGGGTGATTCCACTTTCCCTCAAATCATATGCTCATTTGTTTACTTTCATCTCACAGGAATTTGAAAATGTAACTCATAAGATGTGTATGATACTCTCTCTCGGGACTTGCCTTCCATGCATTAACCTTGCTAACAAGCAGTTGGGGGCCTGGCTACAGAATGGGAGAGAGGAAACGGATGGTTCAGTTTGAGGCACAGGTCCTGGGCCAGGGAGCCAGGTGTGGGAAAAGGAAGAGAATGTGCCTTTGGGTTCTAGCTTTGCCCTGGCGGCCTCCATGAGCTGGTCTGGTCCTGGCCTGCTCCCTTATCCTCTGGCCTTTGGGTGCTCTCCTTGTGGGCATGAAAGTTGAAGAAGGCCATCTCGAAGCTTGTTTCCTAGCACTCCTAACCTTCATTCTCTGACATTCTATGATGCTCTTCTTTCTGCACTCAGAGGCACGGTGAATGCTAATGGCCATCTCACACTCCGGGCTGATGGCATGCATGTCCTGTGTTCACAGGTATTTTAGAATGGACTCCTCTGCAACCCAGTTTCACATAGAGGCTCACGAGAACACCTCGGGAGTTTGGTCAATGTGGTACCTCAACCATTTTGACCGCAGTGTTGTATTAAAGGATGTGTTTGTTTCCAAGGAGACCAAGCATGTTGTAAAGGTATGAATGGTATTTTTATCCAGGTTTTAGCCCATTTGAAGCTTTGTATAAGGTCAGATGCTGTGGAATTAATATTTATAAAATACCATTTTACTTCTGATTTTTAAAGCAGGTATTTTTCTTTTAATGTTTTCAGAATTACTTCTGGGATCTCCTTTATTTTTTTAAACTGTTGTTCAAGATATATTCTGAAATGATATTTGCTCTTAGCGTTGTTCAAAAAGATTACAATGTATAGCTTATACTAAAAAGATTATATTTATTAAAAGTAAGCTTAATTAATGACAAAGTAAACTTTTTCAAAATACCACACATGAAAATTTCAAGATTGCTTTCGTGAATTTTAAAAATAGTAGCATATAAAACATTTAAAACCTGTCATTTGTATAAAAAAAATTTCAGTCTTTGACCTGGAAATAAGTGAGTAAGATTATATTTTTTAAAGTACAGAAGAACTTTAGTATCATGGTTTCTAAGGTTAGTGTTAGGAAAAGTAATTTCTCTTACTTTTTTTTCCTTTTAGATTCTGAATTTCACTGGCCCTTTATTTCTACCTCCAGGCTGTTGGAATATATTTTCTTTGAAACTTGCTGTTAAAGACATTGCCATAAACCTATTCACCAATGTGTTTTTGACTACAAACATAGGTGCTGTTTTTGCAATACCTCTACAGATTTACTCAGCCCCATCCAAGGTATCGTTTATAACACTATGTGTTAGAACTTTCGTAATAATTACTGTCTGTGAACTTAACGGTGCTTGGGTTTTATTGGCAGAGTTAAGTTTATGTTCTCTAAGTCTATCTAAGAATTTTGAAGGGTAGTACCAGGCCATTTTTAGATGGTCAGTTGTTTAGATAGGAACTCTTTATTTGGAAAAAGTCTCTCTTTTTCATAAAGTAATTTGAGGTTTTTGAATAAAATAAGATAATACAAATAGATAAATATCATTTTCATTTGTTTCCAAAATTTGAAGAGCAAGGAATGTATGCTTGGTATAGAATGCACAGTTGAGCTTTTATTGCATATCAGCAATGAATTGAAGCAAACTAGATGGTTAAATGCTTTAGTTAGGCCTCTGGTAAGTGACTCCCTGTTGCTTGTAATCCTTGCATTTCTTTAGTGGGCCAAACCTAAAACCTGAAAGTTCTCAATTTAAATGCTTTCTAAAACCTGGGTAAGCCTATTTAATTTAGATCTTATCTTAAACATGTCTCATTTTTTTTCTTAATGTTTATTTATTTTCATTTGGTTACTGTTATTGCTTCTTTTTGATCCAAGCTCTTACTGTATAATGCTGGGTTCTAATTTTTCACTATGAGACATTCATGCAACCATCTTTATGATTTTTATCACTTATTAGCATTGGTGTTTCATAGGTAGAAATGCCTCATGCTTAGCTACAGGCTTATAGGTAGGACCTTAAACTACACAAGATGTCAGGTTAATTCCATTCATCTGTATTTCGAGCAGGGGAGATTTCTTAGAAACTTCCTTTTTCCAATCAAGAGTCGCATTTTAAGAAGAGCTACTTGTGGGAGGGAGGAGGCAGGTTTCACGTATATTTGGAGTAGCAAGTCTGTGCATTCCCAACCTGTAGGAAGTGAAACATCAGTTTAAATGTCCCAAGTGGCTTAGGAGTTACTATAGATTGGTATACTGCTTTTCAGAAGATTACAGTTAAAAAACAAAAACAGAAAAACCTATCAGGAGTGTCCTGAAATTAACCTCTACTTCAGAAGGCACCTTTGTGTTTTTGGGACCCAAGGATTGACAGTATGGGCATTGATGTCTGTGCAGAATCCCCTACCATGATCCTTCCTATAAGAGGGAGTTCACAACTTTCATTCAAGCAGAAGGGAAGCCAAGAATTCACTTTCTTGTTGTTTGGCTTCCAGTTAAAGAGAAATTCGCCAAGGTGGAGGCCATTGTCTGCTTCGCATTTGAGTGCATTAGGATTTTTATGTTTAGTGTTGTGTTTTAAGTTATTCATATATTACTTTTCAATCTAGGAAGGGAGTCTGGGTTTTGAAGTGATAGCACATTGTGGCATGCATTATTTCATGGGAAAATCAAAAACAGGTAAGTATTTTGCCCTTAGGCTTTCTGTAGAAATCTAGTTTGGGGCTGGGTGGGAAGTAGTGAGGAAAAACAGCATTTGTAGATGGAATAATCAATACTGTAAACATAATTTTATCATATTTTATTCTTAAAGAGCATGATGATTCACAGAATGACTTGAAATTGTTAAGAATCCTCCAAAAAATCCCCCAAGGTACTTGGGTAAATAATGTCCCCTTCAAGAGCTTGGATTTTTTGTTTAAGGGATTTTTTTTCCCCATACACATAATTTGATGGTCACAGCAACCTTGTATCCAGGAAAAAAATGGAAGGTTCTGGTTCTGTTATAAAAGGGCTGACAAGTTAGTAAAAATAACCTGTTGGAATTGCGTTTGAAGACTTTAGTTGTGGGAGCCTAAACATCTCGCAGGTAGTGCTAGTTGTGGTATGGAACTGAAAATGCACAGGGCTGATATAGAAGCTCTTTCTAAGCCTTTTCCTGCCTTCTGGTTGATTAAAATATTTAATGTAAGGAGACTGTTATAGTACAGTACAAGATGTCTTTGGGGAGATTCCCACTTGTTCATCCTGGTACAATCTTTAGCACAGATCAGACAGAATAGATAAGCAGAGAGAGCGAGGTGAATGGGAGGCCAGGTTGTAAATATAAACACGCACCTTCTCCAGGCCCAGCCCTTGGTCTGTGCCCTTCTTTAGGAGGACCGCCGTTGGTCCAGCAGCACTGATCATAGTAACTGAAACACTTGGGTGATGACCAGCTCTGTTTACAGGGAAGCAGTTTAGCCTGTTAGACTGAAAGCTGTTAAAAATGTTCTAAGAATAATTTTAACTTGTTTCAGGCTGTATTCATGAGCCATGTGTCTTTTATGTTATTACCTTTACATAATTCGATTTAGTTTTGTTTTATACATGTTTATTTGATTTGATATATCATCTACCATTGGGTTAGAGGGACTCCTAGTAAACCAGTCAGAGGAAGGGGGTGGGTGTTGATTTGCTTGGCAGTCCTCTCAGTTTGAGAAGTTTGACAGCGTTCTTTCCTAACTGAACTGCATTTCCTGTACATCTAAATATTACATCTGATCTAACTTGTAGAAAATCCTAATTGGGAAGGGAGTCTTTCTCTGGATCAGTCTACCTGGGACATGGACTCTGAATTTGCCAATAAATTGTATGAAAGATGGAAGAAATTTAAAACTGGTGACGGCTGCAAGTATGTTTTCTGTGTTCACCTTTCCTTCAGCACTGGGTTGGGGAAGAGGACACTACTGCGTAGTACTTTATTGAAATTGCATGACTGAGTTTTCAGTAATTAGTATTTCTCTTCGGCCTTTTATTTTGACAAATTTCCAGCCTCAGAAATGTTGCAACTGTAGTGCTGTGAATACTCAAATATTCCTCATCTGGATTCAGCCATTGTTCACATTTTACCACTCTTGTTTTATTTCTCTCTCGACCTCTGTATCTTTGTATGCACCCACACACACACACGTTTTCTTTTTGCTCAGTCATTTGAAAGTAAGCTGCACATTATCGTACTTCAACCCTCAGTAGTTTATTAGAAAATATTTTATTTCCTCAGGAGAATATCCTCCTACGTAGAACTACACTACCATTATATACCCCACAAATTTAACATTGATACAGTCAAATTACCTAGTTACACAGTCTGTATTTGGATTTCTCTGTTTGACCCACAAATACCCATTATAGCTGTATTTTTCTTGTTCCTTTTTTAAAATCCAGGACCCATTTAAGGGTCATGTATTGCATTTGGTTATGTTTTCTTAATTTTCTTTCTTTTTTATTTTTAAGATTTTATTTATTTATTTGACAGAGAGAGATCACAAGTAGGCAGAGAGGCAGGCAGAGAGAGAGAGAGGAGGAAGCAGGCTCCCTGCTAAGCAGAGAGCCCGATGCAGGACTCGATCCCAGAACCCTGAGATCATGACCTGAGCTGAAGGCAGCGGCCTAACCCACTGAGCCACCCAGGCTCCCATGTTTTCTTAATTTTCTTTAGATATGTATCTTTGCCCCCCCTTCTTCAATTTCATAATGTTGGCACTTTAGAGAGAGTCTTAGCCAGTTGTCTTATAGAACCTTCAGCACTGTGGGTTTTGCGAATTGTTTCTTCAAGTTTACACTCACATTAAACAGTTTTGGGGAAGAGTGTTGACTACTTGGTTAGTCTCTGAAAGGACATAATGTCAATTTGTCCCACTATTGGTGATAAGTTGAATCACTTGACACTCCCCATTGTATGTGTGACAGAGCTCTCTCCATTATAGATGGATTTTTCCTTTAATAAGTAATTAATAAGTAATACATGCTATGATAATTTAAAATGATAAATTTCCTGTTCCCTAAGAACATGTCACTGATAATTCTTGTGCGGATTCATGCGTTGTTAGAGTGATGGCTGCAAAATGGTGATGTTTCTAATTATTTTGTTCATTCTGCATTCTTTTTGAGCATCCCTGTGGATTCTTTATTCATTAGCACCATCTACCACAATTATTATTTCTGCTGCTAAGTTGTCCCAGATTTGGCCAGTGAGAGCCCCTTTAGGCTACCTTGTGGGTCCTTAAACATTCTTACCATTCATTCTTTGAGCATTCCCTTGCTTTCCAGTAAGACAGGATGTTTCAGGATCATTTTGTACTTTCTCTTCCCCAGACTCAGAATAAGCCCTGTTTCCCCCCCCAAGAACCCTTGATCCTTTTAGTGGGATTGGTATTTAGTGATTTCATTTTTTTCCTATGTCAAAATGATTTTTCAAAGTAATTTCTTTCTTTATGAATTACACAGGAGGACTGTTTTAGGAATGACTCGATTTGGCCGCTTGAAGAAATCCAAGGAGTCAGAACCCTTTGTTTTCCTTCTGCCTCGTTTGATTGCAGAGCCCAGCCTGGTGTTAAACTTCAGCGCAACTGCCCTGAGGAGCACCGTGGTAAGGGTCGCGGGTCTCCTTGTCAGGGACGCCTCAGCTCTTGGGTTCTTGAGTTATCAGTCTTTTCACCTTAAGAATACTGTCCCAGAACCAAAGATAATTTAAATTCATTTTAAGCGGCACACGTAAGCTTTTTAGTGCATTTAGTAGGGAGATACCACAAGAACAAAATGAGTAAAAGTCGAAACAGACTGAAAATGCATGAAACAAATACACTTTCTGAAATTTGTTTTCAATTCAAAATCTATCTGCCAAGAAAGTGTTCAACTATGAACAGAATAAATCTTTTTTTAAGACTTTATTTTTTTTATTTTAAATTTATTTTTTAAGATTTTATTTATTTATTTGTCAGAGAGGGAGGGAAAGAGCGCGCGCAAGCAGGGGGAGCAGCAGACATGGGGAGAAGTAGGCTTCCTGCTGAGCAGAGAGCCTGATGCTGGGCTCGATCCCAGGACCCTGGGATCATGACCTAAGCCGAAGGCAGATGCTTAACTGATTGAGCCACCCAGGTGCCTTTTTTTTTTCCTTAAGTCATTTCTCCACCATCACGTTGCTCTCTGTCCTTAGTGTGCCGACTCCCTCCCTCCTGTGTGTCTCCCTCGAGGAGCTAGGGAGGCCCAGAGGAAGGCCCAGGCAATGAAGGGACAGCAGCAGGCTTCCATGTGTGTCACCCGTCTCACTGCCAAAGAGCTGCCTGCGTCACATGTGGTCTGGGTGATAATTTCCACGCTATGAGGCACTCACTGGGTTTCTTAGGGGTGGCATCTGAAGACTCTCAAAAAGATGTTCATTTTTAAACCATTTCAACTTAAAAGTTTCCAGAATAGTACCAAGAACTCCCCATCATGCTTCATCAGGATTCACAGTTTTCTATGTTTGCCACATTTGCTTTGTCATTGCTTCTCTCGCTCTGCACATACATACCACACCCACTTTTGTGAGCCACTTGAGAGTATGAGATGCTGTGCCCCTCTTACCTCCACTTCCATGGGATTTTCCTGAGGACAGGAGCATCTTCCCACCTGCCAGAGTGTAATTATCAGAATCAGAAAATGTGACATCAATCAGCATAATGTTACCTGGTCTGCAGTCAGTATTCAGATTTTCCCAGTTATCCCACTCACATACTTTATGGTATGTTTTTTGTTTTTTGTTTTTTTTTTTTTTCCTGCCAGTTCAGGATCCAGTTCAGGATCTTGAATTGTGTAATCGTGTCTTTTTTGTCACTTGTAGTCTTCCTGAACCTTTTGTTGTCTTTCATAGCAGAGACGTGGTTGAAGTGGGCAGGCTCTTTATTTTCTAAAATGTCCCTCGATTTGATTTACATGATGGTGCCTCATGAGCAGATTCAGGTTATGAATTTTTTGCAGGCTTATTTCAGGGGCAATGCCTTGTCCTTCTCTGGGTTTTGATTTGCCTTTCCCCATATCTAGGTGAAGTACTTTGTGGTGAAGAATCCTTCCTCTTGGCCAGTCTCCATGCAGCTCCTGCCTCTCTCCTTGTATCCTAAGCCTGAGGCTGCAGTGCGTCTGCTCCATAAATGGTAAAGCGCCTGGTAGAAGACTTTCTGACAGGGTTTGGGAAATGCTGTTATAACTCAGGATTATTCCAAGTCCTTCACATTTTTCACCTAGAACCTGTATGTGGGTGTAAACTGTATTAATCCTGGTACCTGAATCCCCACCTCCTCGGGGCATAGGCCTCAATGGAAATGGCCACATCCCTTTGTCAGCATGTGGCACCATGTGGCAGCTTCACTGTCACTATGTCAAGGCTAGTTCCGAGCAGATACTATTTTCTTTGACCAGGGAATCTTTACAACTGTGACTTTCCCACATATACTCCTAAAATTTAGAATCTAAATCACAATGATCTCTGGGCAATTCAAGAAAATGGGTGTAGGGTGTTAGTACATTTTAATCGAGCATTAAAAAAGAAAAGATGACAATCCTTTTCATTCATGGCTTGAAAGATGTTAGATATTCACGTCCTACGTGATTTTTACGAAGCAATCACAGTTTCACTTAGAATTTTTTTTTCCTTGGCTTAGTAGAACCTACTCTGATCCCAGGGTTTCTCAATTTCAGCACTACTGACATTTTGGACAAAATGATTTTCTGTTTGGAGGAGGGGGGCTGTCCTGTGTTTCGGAGGATGTTTAGGAGCTCCCCTGGCTTCTCCCCAAGAGGTGCCAGTAGGACCTCCCCAGCTGTGGTAAACAAAAATGTCTCCAGATACTGCCAGTCATCCCCTGGGAGATAAAATTTTCCTTGGTTGAGAGTCACTTCCTGTCAGGTTCCGAATGGACCATTTGGAGAAAAAAAATGCTTCATATTTAGAACTTTTCTTACCACATGCTTCTTTACTTTCTGTGCTGCCAAAGTCATTCATTCATCAATATTTATTGAGCACTCACATTACACCAGGTGCAGTTCCGGGGGTGGGACATGGTAGTGCCAGGACGGGGTGAATTGTGTATGCAAATAGGTGGGCTCACATAATAGGTGTATGTGCACACATCTTAGTCTTTCTTTTATTGGCAATCTGAATGCTATTTCAAACGTTTTTTCTCTTTATAGGTTTGGCACCGATATGCAGATGATTAATTTCACAACTGGTGAATTCCAGCTCACCAAAGCTTGCCCTTACCGGGTAGGTTGTCCTCTTTAAATAGCAAAGGAATGCTAAACAAACTATACACATAGTATATGGGCTTTACTGATTTGTGTTTCAAGTGTCTTTAAATAATATATTCAGCTTTCTTTTTTTCATATTCTAGACATTAAGCATACATAGCAGATTTTTCCAATTAACGACTGCAGCAGGAGCTGCACAGTTCATGTTAGCCTGTAAATCATTTTAATTTGATAGTTTGGATTCATGTGACTGAAGAAATAACAATTGAATCAGGGCTATGTAGAAAACCATAAAACTTGAGAGTCGGGAATTTACAATTCTTTTAGATTCCCCATCCAGTTTTTTTTAGGGCCGCATAAGGTAAAAATACACTTAAAAAAATCTTCTCCCACCAAACTGGCTTCATGTTTTTAATTTAGCAAGTCACCCAGTTTCTGTGATGTTCACCTCATCTGTAAAAAAGGATTTCTCTGAAATACTTAAGCCCCTGGGCACTCATGAGGTCTTGCACAAGTACTTAGGAGGAGGAGTAAACATGTCACATGGTGAGCATGTTGTCTAGGGACTTGGCAGCCTTGTTTCTTAGTTTCCACTCAGTAGTTCCGTGGCTCTTTGTACGGACCTGAGTGTTTTCCTTACAAGTATCTTATGTGTGAGATCAAGTCAGACACAGAGCATCTGTTAAATGAGTACAAACACACATGCAAGCACACATAGGCACACAACTATATTTTTAACACACACATATTTAAATGCCTTGGGTATTTGCTTCTTTCTCCACACTTAACCCTCTGAAGATACACTGTTGGCTCTAGGTGAACTTGGATAACAGAAAGAGGGAAAACAGATAACCTCCAACTCAGAGTTAAAACTCATCAAAGCAAGTTTTTAAGTGGATTTTTAACAGAAACTTAAAATAGGAAATACATTACAGCAAATGTTCTTTCTCTTCGTAAGTGGTCTGGGCGGCAGCACGGTCTTGTTTTTGTTAGCAAGCCTGCCAGTGCTCATTCCCTCTCATTCTCTTTTCCACCGAGCAGTCTCCCAGAGCCATTGGGAGGTAAATTTGTCCAAAATACTAAGACATCTTTTGCCCCAGTGGTTGAACCATACATAATTTAGGATTCCAAAAATAATGCCAAATTTCTTTTACATATAAATGTTCTGTTCAGATTTGAACAAATGGTGCAACTCATTTGGAAAAAGTTTTCCATCTGTAATCAAAGGTTCCCCAAGGAAACAAAAGGCACACCTTTTGCCATCAAGGTCTCTATTACCATCAAGAATAATAAGAATGCCTTTGAGACACTTAGAAGTTTAACTCAAAATTCTTATTTGAACTCTGTCATGTAAAGAAAGGCTCATGTTTTTATGATGTTGGTGTGCTTTTAGAAATGTAATGCCTTTAGTGAAAAGCAGGGGGAATTGCACAGTCAGGATTCCGTACCCAGGGTCATAACATGGGCTTGCTATGTGACCCTGAGCAGATTCCTTAACCTCTCTATAGCCTCCTCTCTCTTGCTTTCAATAATGCTAGAAGATTCAGTAAGGTTTATGGAATATTCAGCATCTTAGAGACCTTATCATATTCTCGTGCCCAGCATATAAGAACTGTTTAATAAAGAATGTTTTTATTAGAGTTTTAATACTAAAAATCAGCTTTTTATCCAATATTTATATTAAATCTATGTAAAGCCGGGTTTCTTCCCTCATGAAGTTTATAATTCTAATGGACACGAACCAAGTACCCACTATTTCTTCTCTCAGATAGCATGGGGACATGCCAGCAACAGTTTCAGGATAAAACACATTGAAAAATGAAGAATACATTGTTACCGTGCAGATGTGTGATTGTAGCCCTAAGAAACTAATAAATTGTTTTTAGTGAAAAGGAGCTGAGGAAAGCAGTGGAAAGAAGAAAAATAATGAAGAACTCAATCTTGGATGCTAAATTCAGAACACAAGATCTAGTCAGAGTTAATCTTGGGGAAAGTCAAGGAGGATGTGAAGAGAGATCTTTCTCCTGAGTGCAGAGACCGAATGTAATAAAAGATGGTTTCTGTATAAACTGAAGCTCAGTATGAAAGAGAAATGTGGGGGTGTCCAGCAGCAGAGAGGTATCTGGTCCGCTCCCCGTAGCATTCAAGCAGGGGCTGTTTGGTCTGTTTTCCGAGGGATGTGTTACAGTCAGAGCATCTTGGCAGAGAAGGCTGCTTCTGGCCACAAGTCCCCTCTGAGCCAGGAAGCAAATCCCCTTTTGGATTGGACATCCGTGGCCAGTTGTCCTGCAGCCTCTTCCTACACTTCTCAGCTGTGGTTCGGGAGCTGCTTATTGGTGTGAGCTCTCAGGGTAAACAAGCTGAGTAGGTCGATGGGGGTAGTCTCATCTGGACATTAAAAGAAGAGCCGTCATGGTCATCCTCAAAAATGCATGTAGACAGAAGCTTGTCTTACAGGATTCACTGACTTGCACGTATTAAATTTGCAGGGCATGCATTCTGAAGAGTCCAGGGCTGGTATCCTCCACTTACATTTGCAGCCTCTGGAGATGAAAAGGGTCGGTGTTGTGTTCATGCCGGCTGACTATGGGAAAGTTACATCACTCATACTAATCCGGTAGGTGTTTCCCCATCCCGGAGCCCATTTCTTTCCCATCCCTTCATCCAAGTCTTGTCTCAAGAATCCGTAGTCTCTTTAGTTAAGGGCTGACATTAGTCTCTTAGTCAGGAGGGTAGGGATGAGGCCATGTTGCAAGTCAGGAAGAGTAAAGGCTGCCTGAGACTCTGTGCTTACTTCGGTGGGGCCTCTGGCCTTGTAAGGTGGAGGCCGCATGCCCTTCTCCCCAAGAGTCACAATGTATTTTGCTTACCATCTCCTCTGTTGCAGTCTCCAAGGGCAGAACACACACACACACACACACACACACCTCTGACCTTAGCTTGGAAAAGTAATTGAAACACTACTGTGTATGTTTTCATTCCACAGTGTTTGGATTTACTCGACTCTCATAGCTGCCTTGCTTGTGCAATTTCTGTAACCCCAAAGGACAATGGACTAAGGATTATTGAGCCCATTGGCTTTTTTAAACTTCTTTTTCTTTCTTTTATTTTATTTTATTATTTTTTTAAAAGATTTTATTTATTTATCGGGGGGGGGGGAGAGCGAGCACAGGCAGACAGAATGGCAGGCAGAGGCAGAGGGAGAAGCAGGCTCCCTGCCAAGCAAGGAGCCGGATGTGGGACTCGATCCCAGCACGCTGGGATCATGACCTGAGCCGAAGGCAGCTGCTTAACCAACTGAGCCACCCAGGTGTCCCTTTTTCTTTTAAATGACAGAGGTTGCTAACTGATTTAAGCACCTGATGTTTTTCATTGTTTAATCTTTTTCATCTTTAGGTAGTCTGTATTGAGAGTCTTCTTTCAAAAATTTACAGTAAATACAGATCTGTGTTGATGTTCTCTGCATTGGTGAGAGGTCCAATTTTTAATAAATGACATTTTAGTTTCTTTTTAAAGCTTTTCTAGTATCGCATCAGCAGGCAAAGACTTTCATATTCTGAGCTTCCTTTAATATATCACATGAGTTTTTTCTACAAGTGAGTGCCCTGAAAAAGGAAAACGTACTAAAGTTTTTAAAGGAGTGTGTTCTGTTAAGCATTTTAACTTCTCATGCCCTGTAGTGTCTTTCATTTTAAACCCATTCTTCTTTGAAAATCTAAGGTCCGGGGAAGTGCAGAGATCAACTTTACCTTATCCCAGGTTAAACTCTCCTGGCTTTGAAAAGTCTAAATTATTTAGAGTACTTAATTTATTTTTGATGTTTCTGTATTGATAGTATTTTTCTATAGACAATAGCATAACATAACTTAAAGCCTTTTTAATGGTGGAAGATTGTTAATTCTTTAGGTAAAGATACAAAGATATTGGGGCACCTGGGTGGCTCAGTGGGTTAAGCCTCTGCCTTGGGCTCAGGTCATAATCTCAGGATCCTGGGATCGAGTCCCGCATTGGGCTCCCTGCTCAGCAGGGAGCCTGCTTCCCCCTCTCCATCTGCTGCTCCCCCCACTTGTGCTCTCTCTCCTTCTCTCACTCTCTGTCAAATAAATAAATTCTTTAAAAAAAAAAAAACACAAAGATATTGGTGTATTTTGCATAATTAGGCATGAATTCCTTCTCTGCTTCTACAGTATTTATGTGAATGAGGACTGGATTTCACTCTAGTCTGCATCATTTAAACATCTGTCCATTTAACTTTTTATGTCCTAGCAGTCATGCTTTGAGTTACTGAGAAGGCAAAGCTAGTCTGAATTTGTGTTTGATGACTAAGAACTCGAGTAGATATAGGTTATTTATGGGGAGACATTATAAATCTTTGGTTCAATAGAAACAGTAGGATTCTACTTCTAAAGTTATCCCAAAAGCAGAATTTCCTATAGTCACGATTACAGTGTAAACTCCTTCATTCACTCATAAGCACTTTTGGTCAGTTAGTCTAAATTTGGTAATATTTCTCAGAGGTCTCCAATTTTTCAGGGGTTTCCCCCCCCCCCCCCCGGTTTGTTTTTTGTTTTTTTTTTTTTTTTTTTTTCCCTCTTGGAAGTCCAGTCACCACCCTGGTAGCTGATTATTAGAAAACACGGCTTTGCATTCCTGGGCCAGGGTAAGAGAGTGATGAAGAGCGTTCACTAGTTCTTGCTGTGGGCAGCCTCACCCTTCCTGGTGCTGAGGCAGCTTCCATTGCCCATGGACACTCTCTAATTCCAGGAGATAGCCAGAGGTAACACACTATTTAAACTAATTTCCTTTTTCACAACGATACAACTGTTTGTGTCAGCAAGGAATGTTTAAGTCCAAATACACTGTGTCTTGTGATTCTATTGTAATGCCTTTGTGTTTCTGTGTGTTGCCCGAATAGGAATAACTTGACGGTTATTGACATGATTGCTGTGGAAGGGTTCGGAGCCAGAGAGTTACTGAAAGTGGGTGGAAGGCTTCCAGGTGCAGGAGGTTCACTCCGATTCAAGGTGCCTGAGTCCACGCTGATGGACTGCCGGCGACGTGAGTTCATGCGCGTAGCCCTCCAATGGGGAAGGCTTAGTGCTAAAGGCAAGGGCAAAAGGATTCCATAATTGACAGTTAATTCATGGCATTGATACAGATAATTAAATCAGGTGAACATACGAGCATATATGATAGGCTAGTACTACTTAGAAAAATAGCCTTAGATATTTAATCCAACTTTAATGATACCTATGTAAGAAGTATAATTGCTAAATCATCAGCATAGTGATAGATATTTAAGATAAATAGCATGAAATGTCAGTTTGATTATCAGCTACATCTTCATAAAAAAAAAAGTCATGTCAAGAAGAGTTAAAGATCTGCTAACTGGTAGAATTTACGCAGTAGTGCAAATTCTCCTTATCTGTGTCACCCAGGACAGCAGAGATGTGTGGTTAATGAGCATATAAAAAAAAATATCGCTGGTGTGAGCTGTTAAATTTACTTAATTTTAATTTTAGCCATGTATATCTAGTGACTACTGTATTAGACATTGCAGATTTGGAAACTTATCTAAACATTGCATTAGAAATTTCCAAATTGTGCATGTATTTAAAGCAAATGCTTCTAAAATAGTTATATTAGTTTCAAGAACTTCCTCAGGAACCAAAACAAAAATCAAACAATAGATGTAAAATGTTTTTGGTAAATTCCTTGTTTTCCTATTATTATCTTGAATTTCTGGAACACACTGAAAACATTTTAGTGTAACACCATGCATCCTGTGGAGAAAGCTGGTTGGTGAAAGTATTAGATAGTTTGTAGCACTGTCTAATGCCTGATGGGAATTTCTTTTTTAAGAAAACTATGCTAATTGAGCATTGCGTTTGAAAAGATTTATTGACCTTTTGTGTTCAAAATTCAGAGTATTTACTTTTTTATTCATTCATTCAGTAATTTAGAGTTGACCTTGAAAGATGATACTAAGGAAAATTATAAAAACTACAGACCTAGATAAAATTTTAGTTGTTATATGGAAAAGATTGCAGGTTATAAATTTATAGGAATAATTTAAAATTGTGCTAATTTTTTTTTTAACTTTCCATATAAAATATGATCTCACTTTTTTGCAGGGACTTAGTGACTTACCCTCTGAATGTAGTGGGTATTTGAACTGTGTTTCTAGAAGCACAGACCTGTGCCCTTAACCAGTCCCTGTTCAGTATGAGGATCCCAGGAGTGAAGCGTGCATGGTGTCTAGGGGTATCCCAGTTACTTGGCTTCTGAGAAGAATAAACTTGTAACCTTAACTTTTAATAAGTACAAGAACAAAGAAGAAATTCTGATTACTTTTGGTACCTAGGAAGGTCTTTTAACTTAAGAAAAATCTTAACTTGTTAAATGTTTTTATTGTATCCTGGTAGTGTTAAGAGAATCTATGACTGTTCTAGAAATTAGAAGTCATACTTTGAGCTTACATTGAATTTTTTTTCACATTTTAATAATATAGGTCATGGTTTATTGATTCAGTAAATGTTGATTCAGTAAATTATTCTGAAATAAATTTTTACAGTTCATACATACTAAATATCACTTTTTGTCCTCACTAGAACTGAAAGACAGCAAGCAAATTTTATCTATTACAAAGAACTTTAAAGTTGAGAATATTGGACCACTTCCTATAACTGTAACATCTCTGAAAATTAATGGATATAATTGCCAAGGTTATGGATTCGAAGTGCTAGATTGTCGTCAGTTCTCCTTGGCCCCAAACACATCCCGGGATATCAGCATTGTGTAAGCATTGGGTTTTAACCTCATTTAGGTTTTGTGGTGCATTTAATAATGTGGGGGAAGAAAACCTTTTTTTACATTGGTAAGACATGTTAGGTTGTTTTTATATAAACGTTTATTGTAAGTAAGGAATATGGCTGCTGTTGCGACTATTTTGTTTTGTGCCTAAAATTAAAACCATTTAAGTTCATAAAGATGCATCTTTGCTTATCAGGTTTACTCCAGACTTTACCTCTTCCTGGGTCATCCGCGAGCTGACGCTTGTCACGGCAGCAGACCTCGAGTTTCGCTTCACTCTCAATGTAACCCTCCCTCATCACCTGTTGCCCTTGTGTGCAGATGTGGTTCCAGGACCCAGCTGGGAGGAGTCGTTTTGGAGGCTTACGGTCTTCTTTGTCAGGTACGCTACCACCTTCAGGAGAGCCGCATGAAAGTGTATTTTGCTTGGGTGTAAAAAGCATATGAATCATCAAACAGCATATTCAAAGACTGTGAAAGTGAGTGGAATTTACATGGCTTTTTGAACCTCAATATACGTGAAGTAGAGTAGTAACCGATGAGCTTTAAGACTGTAGGAGAGTCACAAGACCTTGAAGTGTAAGAGATCATTGTGCTCCCTATACTTCCCTTAGCAGTCGCAGTGGAAAATATGGATGTTACTGCTGTTGGCTTGGCGCAGTGGCAATTTGAGATTGGAAGACTAGGATGACCTTTCTGGAGTGATTTTATCATGAAAATGCCTTTGAAAATGGAATTGGAATGTCAAACTTACAAATGTGCACATTTTTAGGAACTCGGAGCTTTTTAAATCTTTAATTCACATCAGAATTATGATGTGATACATTTTATGGAATTCAGTGCTCTATATTTAGATCTTTTGCATCAACCACTCATTGCTCCTCTGTAAGAGAGCTGGTCTTTTTAATGTCGGTCAGGACCATGCTGTAATGAACCTCCTTGCTTTCTTCCTCAGTTTGTCCCTGTTGGGTGTAATTTTAATAGCCTTCCAACAAGCACAGTACATTCTTATGGAATTCATGAAAACAAGACAGAGGCAAAATGCTAGCTCATCTTCACAGCAAAACAATAATCCGATGGATGTAATCAGCTCCCATTCTCACAAGTAAGAATTCTTGTTGTGTGTGTATGTGTGTGTGTTCATCCTTTGATATTACTCGGTTCTGATTTTGAGATAATATAAATAATACTCTGATTCCAGGTTTGTCTTCATAAAATTTTCTTGAAGTCATGGTGTGGCAGCTATAATCGTTTTTACAATAAGATAGACTTCATAGACGGACTTAGTTTGTTAAACTCATGGGCCTTTGGAAGAAGGAGAGCTAGGACCCCTTAATATACTTCTTTCTCCTGGGTCTCGAACCAGAAGGGTAGGGTTTGATTCCATTTGGCTTTCTGTTAAATGTCTTTCTTCTTAATTCAGAAGCACCTGTAAGAACTTTCTCGATACCTACGGCACCTCCGATAAAGGCAGAGGAAAAAGCTGCCTTCCAGTGAACACTCCACAAAGCAGGATCCAGAACGCCCCAAAGAGGAGCCCAGCTACCTACGGTCATTCTCAGAAGAAGCATAAGTGCTCAGTCTATTACAGCAAACACAAACCCAGCCCATCCATCACCAGCAGTGCCAACGCCACTACTGAGGAGAAACAGACTCCAGCCCTGGGCAGCTCCCTGTCTGCCCCGAAGGAGGACGTGTGCACTGAAGTCATGGGTGAGAACTGGATCAGCCTCAAGTATGCAAGTAGCATCAGCGTTGACCTGCAAAAGAATTTAACCCTTTCTAAAAACTTACTGAATAAAGAGGAAAACACACTGAAAAACACAATTGTTATCAATAATACTTCTTCAGAATGTCACATGAAGGAGGGAATACAGACATGTATGTTTCCTAAGGAAACGGACATTAAAATTTCAGAAAACATAGCTGAGCTCAAGGAACGAGAGCTCTGTCCTCTGAAGACCTCTAAGAAACTACCTGAAAATCACTTGCCAAGAAATTCACCTCAGTACCAGTCAGACTTGCCAGAGATTTCCAGGAAAAATAATGGTAATCTTTTCATCCTCCTGGATGATTCTTTTTTCTGGTTTGTCTTCCATCTGTTGGTTACAGAATTTGATCTCATCTGTGACTTTAATTTTAATCCCGAATGCTGCATTTTTAGTTTACGCACGAAGTTTTAGCAAAGGTAAAAATGTTGAAATATGGCTTGTAAAATGGGAAGTTGAGGACGAGGCACCACAGTTTTAGAATGTCGTGGGTAAAGAAGCTTACTTTTTATTTTTAGTACATATGTTGAGAGTGATGTGAATGTCGTATTTTATTGTTGGGAGGATATGAACGCTGTTTTTAATTATTTTCTATCATGGATTTGCAAACTCTTGGTGAAAATTAATCAGCCCATAAAATATTTCTGATCAAACAAAACTTACCAACTTTCTATATTTAACAGCTGCTACCATCTCATGTTTCCTGGCTCTGGTGCTTCTCTGATTGTGTCCCTTGGTTAAAAGAAGACAGATGTTCTCTCACAACAAATATAGTTAGTGAAGGCATAAGCAGGACGAGACTCAGAAAACATGTAAAATTGTCATTAAGCTGTAACTGACCCCTTTGGTCTTTGGCATAAGAGCCGGTGCTTATTTTTCTTGGCCATTCTGACCATTTTAATACGCACACTTCTGCACCCATTAAAAGATTTGGGGGGCACTTGGGTAGCTCAGTCAGTTAAGCACCCAACTCTTGATTTTGGCTCAAGTCATGATCTCAGGGCCTTAGGATCAAGCCCTATGTTGGGCTTCATGCTCAGTGGGAATCTGCTTGAGATTCTCTCTCTCCCTGTCCCTTTGCACCCCCCCCCCCCAATAAATAAATCTTTTTTTAAAAAGTCAGATTTTTGACACTTTTTAATCTGGAAAAGCCAGTTACCTTTGTTCTTATTTGAAACATCTAAGTATAAATAGCTTTGTATTTATACTCCCTATTATTGGAGAGAAGGTACAAAAGTGTTATAGATGGGCCAGTTCTGATGAGCTTTAGGCATTTAACTAAAAACCCAAACTGAATTGTAAGTGTTCCATAAGAGGACCTCTCTCGTTGGAAAGAAAGCTGGAGTGCCCTGAGCGGAACGTGGTTTCGGCAGCCGCACCTGTGTTCCTGGTGCCTCTCGTTCCAGCAGGCTCGCACCATTACCCCAGCCTCAGTGTGTGTTCCAGGCGGACTCCCGTCTGCGAGTCAACAATGCCCCCTCCACTCCCGCCCCCGCTGTGTTCTCTCCACTCGGCATGGGAGGACACACTCGGAGTGATGCTTTCAACCAGATCTTCAAATGACATGTTAGCATACGTTGTCTAAGCATGTTTCACGGTGGGGCACACAGGGTGCCTCTCATTCTGTTTCTGTAGGGCCCAGACCACAAAACCTTTGTGAAACGGTGAAATTAGGTGGTGAGTCCTACTGGGTTTTTCCTTGTTTTCTGCCATTGGGGCCCAAGCACAGTATTTGACCTCAGCTGCCTTGACACAGACTTAAAATCATAGTTGTTTGGGGTGCTCCTATGAGCCATTGCATCCCCCTGTCTGAATAAATGTGGCTCTGAACACCATGGCTGTGGCATTGTGGACAGATGGTGGGGGAAGGACCTTCTGCTGCATCGTGGTTGAAATGTAGAGGCGTGGACCCGAGTTGCAGGCCTGGAGTGGGTCTGAGGGTTTGAATTTGTGCTTCGAGACTTTCCCGTCCAACACTGATATTTAACGCCCAGAGTCGATCCTTGATGATCCCATGTATTAGCACTTCCGCAAGTGTGAGTAAACTTAATATGGAGTCCAGAAACACAGGATTTGCTTTTATCACCATAGATGGCAGTTCTGCCCAGAATCTTCGCCTCCGGCACAGATTACTAGGCTCTTTGTGTTTTAAACGGAAACACGTATCTCCCCATATGAAGTCTCTTAAAATTGCTCTTTGGTGGGATCAGTAGCACGCTAAGTGCTGTCAGAATGATTGTTGATCAGATCAAATAAGAATTGTTGAAAGAACTTTGGCTTCCTACCAGGTTCAGGCCAACGCATTCAAAGGTGCTAATTCACAGGGCTGTGTTTCTCTCCAGAATGAAAGTGTCGGCAGGAGAGTCCTCACAGGGAAAGCCGCTCATTGACATGCATTTTGTTCTGTTTTCCATTCACAGCACTAGTCTAGGAAATATCAAAGAGGTTAAAAAACTAAACATATTGCCTGCCATCATTTTACAATTTAAACATTTTAAAGAATTGGCAATTTTAAAAATAAGAAAGGACTGAATAGAGGAATAGTTTGAAGGCAGGATATGGAGGAGGTTTTTTTTCTTTCTTTCTTTCTTTTTTTTTTTTTTCAGTAACATCAAGGGTCTGGGGTTCTTTTTTCACATTTTAAAGGAAAGCATTGTCATAAACTGGCAGATGGTGAACAGGCATATATAATCGGCAGGGAATCCATAATGTGTGAAGAATGCTCAAGGATGAGGAAGCCGTTTATACATGAGAACTTTCCAAGTTTTCGCTTCCAACTTTGAGCTTTAGTTCTTTTTTTTTTTTTTTTTTTTGAGAAGTGTTTTACTTTGTGAAAGACATGTTTCCATCTTAAAATCATTCTAGAATCTGAAGAAAATAGCTTCAGCTTTAGTAGCTGAACTTCGCCCAGCGGATGGCAGGAATCCTCAGTTCTTGCATTTCGTTTTCCATGTCCCCCACCAGAACGGGGATCTTCATCTTGCTCAGGGGAAACCAGCCAGCGTGTTTGCCACATCCTAGCTGTTTCTCCTAAATGACACAAATCTTCCGGTAGAAACAAGTCTAGTGATAAGATTGCCTTTGGAAAAAGTGGGGGGCAGGCAGTTGGTTTCCTAAGAGTGCCTGAAGTTATTTTATTAACCTGACAGATGTCCTTGACACACCTGAGGAATTGTGTCTTCTATTCTGAGGCTTTTTTATTTTTCCTGAAGGTAACATATCGTGTGAGAAAAAAACGTTCCAAAGCATGTACTAGTGGGCCCGGTGCTACTTGCTCATTTTTTTGGTTGAGAAACACAGAATATTTTCTGAATAACAGAAATGTGCTTATCCCTTTCCTGTGCTTTCTCTGCCCTTCTTCTGAGAGGCCTGTGATAAATCATAAATTAAAATTCCCCATAGAAATGAAGTCTGTTGACAGATGCTTCAGAGCTCTGTTTTCACACACTTGTTTTTGGCATCCACCTGTCAAACAACAGTTCAGTTTTTCAGACATTTGTTACGTGTTCCAGAGTCTCTTGAGCATCTGACAAGAGTAAAACTTTATATGTCATGTAAATGATCATTTAAATATGTCTCTTTTCAAATACTTATTATTTTCTAATTGTATAATCAGAATTCTAGATCTGAATTATTTTGATCACATAATTAAAGAGTAATAGCTCTGGAATTAAGGCTAAAGATAAGCAGCTGGCCTCAGCATTACAAAAGAGGAATAGAGGAATAGTTAGATTATTTTCTTGCTTTCTGCCTATATTAATGTGAAGGATAATAAACTTTTAAATTTAATAATGCTCTAAGTCTTAGAATTAACAATACATGAAAGATTTCACTGCATTCAATAGATACCTCCAAATTCTGAAATACCAGTATTTGAGAAATTAAAAAATATAGCCTCATTGTCTTATAGATACTAATAACTTGAAGATTAGCAGTTTGCTCAAAATAAACTTGATTGGATTTGATACCATAGAAATTTAAGCAGGATTCTGGTGAGTTCACTTGTTATTTGTTTTATTCCCTTTTTTATCTTTATGGCTCAAACACTGACTCTGTGAGATGGGTGTGAGAAAATTATATAACACCATAAATAATCATGCTTAATAAGATGACATGGCTTGGCTTCCACAAAATTTCTAAATTCTTAGATATTGTCATGCTAGAATTTGTCAAAGACTTAATGAAGAACTTGTTAGAATTCCTTTTACAATTGGTCCTGATTCCCAGCCCCATGGAAGGCGTTACTAAGAGTTTGTGTTTTACCACTTTTGGGGGGGTAGTTCAGTATTGGATATTAAGTTCAGATCCTTCCTGAGAAAGTTTAATGATTAATACTTTTAGTGCTGTTCTTGGCCCGAAAAAAGCTCAAGGAAATCCATTTTTTCATGAATTAAGACTCTAGGAAATTTAGTGGCACATTTTTGGGGAGAGTATATGTGTTCTGTTTCATATGTATGGTTTGCAAAATCCAAAGTGATGTCCTTAGTTATGATTTATTTTTCTGTTTCGGACCCTATCATCTTGGCTCTCGGCTCTTTCCTTTACCACTTCATCATGGTGGATATTTTCCTCTGTAGGTGTCTTAACACCCAATTTGTGTCATAGAGGAATTAATCCTTCCCAGTGTTTTTATAGTTACGTAATACTTACACAATTTTCCATTAACAAAATAAAAGTATGCTTACTTGTCAGTGTTATTGGCAAAATGTATGGATCTTGCTTTGAGTGAGGTCGACTTAGGAGTTTCAGAATTGGAGGGGATTTGACTGCTTTCATTCTGTGGGCAGAGACCTACCCCGCCCCAGGGCCCCAAGCAGGGCCAGATTGGAGCCTCTGCGGAAGGTCCGGTCAGGCGGGCATCTCACCAGAGCCTGCAGCCTACTTTGCTGTGAAATCTTTGTACTGTGGTCATCTAAACTTTCTCAGACTGCACAGGTATGGTAAGGGAATTCTCAAAGTAAAAAGGAGCAGGTGTTGCAATACTTTGTTTCCTATTAGGACCCTGAAGCAGTTACTGTGGGGTGGGGTTGAAGTTTATCTGACTTTATTTTGAAGTAGGGGATCGAAGAAGAAATACACTGATGAGTGAAGTCACTTGAAAGGAAAGCGGGAGAATCATTGTTTTCAGGTGAAGTTTCTACCTGCACCAGCTTTTGCCATGTGATTGGCCTGCTGGTCATTGTCAGCTTGTAGGCACTGGTCACCTGGGGCAGGTGAGCACAGACTTTGGAAAGAGGGCCTGCCCGGAAATAGGTCCTTTGTTTTTGATGGGGCCCTTTCCATGTATATGTCCTCTGGTTCCCTCTTTGTAACAGTCAGAGTAGGCAGAGAAGGTGGCATTTGCATCTTATAAATCAGGAAACTGAAGCAGCTCGGGCAGCTTGAGATTTCCTTTGAAAATAATTTGTAGCTATGTAGTCATTACTAGAAGGCAAGTCCTTAGCCCCTCTCCCCCTTCAACTTTAAAAAAAAAAATGTGATAAAATAGACATAACATAAAATTTGCCATTGTAACCATAAAGCTCAGAGGCATGAAGCACATTCACAGTGCTGTACAGCTATTACCATCATCCATTTTCAGCACCTTTTTGCCATCCCAAAAAGAAGGTCTGTACCCATTAAACAGTAAGTATTTATATTTCCTCCCCCCAGCCCCTGGTAACCACCATTCTACTCTTCATCTCTCTGATGACTCTAGCTCCCTCAAACAAGTAGAAACATTCAGTGTTGGTCTTTTGGGGACTGCTCATTTCACTCAGCATAATGTCTTCTGGGTTCATCCATGTTGCGGCATGTCTCCCAATCTCATTGCTTCGTCTTTTCCATCTCTGCCGTTTTTGAGTGTCCAGTTCAGTAGTGTTAAGTATAGTCATGGTGTTGGGCACTGATTTGTTCCTCTTTAAGGCTGAGTGGTATTCCATTTTTTGTGTACCACATTTCTATACTTCTTTCCTTCCATCCATGGACATTTGGGTTGTTTCTACCTTTTGGTTGTTATGAATGATGGTGCTGTGAATAATGGGGTACCTCCTCACCTTTTTTCCTTGACCTCTTTTAAAGACTGTTTGTAGGGGCGCCTGGGTGGCTCAGTGGGTTAAAGCCTTTGCTTTCGGCTCAGGTCATGATCCCAGGGTTCTGGGATCGAGCCCCGCATCGGGCTCTCTGCTCAGCAGGGAGCTTGCTTTCCTTCCTCTTTCTCTGCCTGCCTCCCTGCCTACTTGTGATCTCTGTCTGTCAAATAAATTAAAAAAAAAAAATCCCTTTAAAAAAAAATAAAGTCTGTTTGTAGAATTCTTCAGGTAAGCCCATTTTTACTGGTAAACATACCTAGAACATCATGAATGTCAGGAACGATCCTCAGGTCTAAATATCATTAGGGTAGATGGCTTGGTGTAGGAAAGAGATTTAATTATGGAAACGTGAATGGAAATAATTAGCTAGAGATTCAGTCATTTTTATTTATTCAAGGGAATAACCAGCAAGTGCCTGTCAAGAATGAAGTAGACAACTGTGAAAGTTTGAAGAAGGCTGACACAAAGTCTTCCTCAGAAAAGAAGATTCACAAAGCATCGAAAGAAGACATTTGTTTTGAGAAACAGGATGTACCTTCAGTCGAGGTCTGTATTCCTTTTTCTCTTGCCTCTTAGAACAAAATCCATATTTAGGGCTGAGAGTGCAGTTATCGGTCTAGTAATTGTACATGTGTATTTCATACCTCTCAAGGGGGGCTAGTTATCATGCATTTGAATTTGCATTTATAAATTGTGAGTTTGAGGTGCTTGGAAAGTTTTATTTATTTTCTAATTATAATAGGAGATACTAAAATAATTTATAGTAACATCAGGTAGCTTTTATTCTCAAAGGAAACTGTTCTTAAGCAAATGGGTTACCTTCTGGCAAAGCTGATAGAGTAGAAGCAGTTCACCTGTCTCTTCTCTCCAGTTTTGTCACCCAACATCCATTTTAGAGCCTGCTCTTGCTGAGTTGGAAGCATAAGCCAAATGCACAGGAGAGGAATGCCTGTCTGGCTTAGGTGAATGGGCCTTAGTACAACAGAATCTCAGAAGAGAGCGCGTAGTTGGACACAGAGGTAGTTGGACACAGAGTTGCGCACTGTGCTGTAGAGCAGAACCGAGCCCTGTATCTCAAAGGTGAAAGCAGACAGGTCCACGATCAAGGTGGGAAAGGTATTTAGGAGAATTTATCTAGTTTACATCAGAACAGAGGTATTCATGTATTAGTATAAGCCCAGTGAAAAAAAAATAGCATTCTAACTACGCTGATATTGATACATACCGTGTACTAAACACCTACACACACGCGCGCGCTCTGAGTAAAAGTGAATGAAAGGAATAGAACATGGAAGACAGGGAAAGATCCTAATCTAGAAGAAAGCCTAACTTTGAGAATACGTCATACTACAGATAATGTACTCAATAAAATAAGAGTTTTTTTTTAAAGGCAAATTAAGATTCTAGGATGAGATTAAAAGAGATATTATAAAGCTAAGTAACTAAATGAAGACCCAAACGACATTTTACAGACAGCTGCCAAAAATGGAATTGCTGATCCTGAGAAAGGCTTTGAGATCATCAGGGTGAGTGTGAATGAAAAAATTGAAGAGCTGGAAGCATTTAGATATGGGACAAAGAAAGACAAAGCAGTCCAATGTAAGAATAATGAGTGTTTCAGTAAGTGGCCCAACAAATGGGTCTGAAGGTATTCAGAGAGGTAGTAGAAGAATACTGTCCTGGTAGGAGGGCAGAACTGAATTTATGGAATGGAAGGGCACACTGTATAGAGGAAAAATTGATATGTAATAATGGATATAGGCAGAGCCTGGCTAAATTACTGATCTTAAAACATAAACAATGGTGCAAAGTTAGGAAGATGGAGAAACACTCACTCAGGCTCACTCCGACTTCATGGAAACATCTGATCCAGGGAACAGTGGAGCCATACCATTCAGAGAATAAAAATGTGAACAGGAATATTCCAGTCAAGGAAACACTCAAGTACAAAGGCAGCAAGGAAGAGGCATCCTTAAACACAAGTGAACTCATCATGAGCCTTTCTTAAAAAATGAAGTTAATGAAATTTAGCCGACCAAGATAGATGTAAAAATAAAGACGCAGGACTACAGAAGTTGTGTTAGTGGTCTGTTGTTGAGATTTCTCTCCATTTTATATCCAGATCTAAGACGAAACATTTGGCAATTATAATTGCAGAACAGATTGCGTATATTACAACTTTAATAAAGCGAAAAGTAACATAAGCTGCAGAAACAGGAGGTGGTATTGAATGGTAGGTGACAATGAGTTTTAATTCAATGGTAGAGAGTCAATACTGTGTAAAACTGAACATATCATTGAACAGGGTGAAAACTTGGGAAAATGTCTTTCATGGTCTTTTGCCTAACCTTAGAGAGATCCTTAAGGCACTAATACAGCATGTGGAGAAGAAATAATTATTTGAAAGTTGGCAGTTCCCTGGATTCTACTTCAGTTTCTTATGTTAAATTCAAATAAAACTGAACATTAAACTTTTATTTAAAAATAATACATTGTCGTGATCGCTTCAGCAGGACATATACTAAAAATAATAATAATAGTTGTCCCAGTATTATAAATTATTCCCATCATCTGTGTTGCCATCCAAATGTGTCTGTAGGTTCATAGAGAGATGGCAAAAACAAGATCTGCCAAAAAAATCAATGGCAGACTGTTATTCTGAGTAGTGGTGTTTGCAGTGATCATTTTCCTCCTTTATATTTCTGTATTTTTGCTTAAACTTTATAACAAACACAATTTTTCATTTAAATAACATGAAAATGATGCAAAATAAATATATCCTAGACATCTCAAACTGGAAATTTGTAGTCTTTTAAGGACAAGACATGACCAATAGTTAAGTGCCCCCTCCCAATCAGGACAGAGTGGAAGGGATTTCAGAGAGTGAAAAGTCAGGTGAGCCTGTAGCGGGCACAGGAAGCTCCTAGAGGAGGGAGAAATGTGGACAGGCAGAGAAGGGAAGGTAGGCAGTGGCCCCACTGAGCCCCACGGCATAATCAGGAGGAGTAGGAAATCTTTGGGAAGAGGCTCAGTCAGGAAGGGGAAGTAATGTGAGGGAAAAGTGGGAGTCATTCCAAATGCAAAGGCCTTGGCTCACCAATTTCAAGTTTGGACCTTCTCCACTCCTTCTCGGCTGGAATGGCAGACAGGGAACTTGGCGAGCCCAGGAGTCGGAAGTGACAGTGTCTGTAGAGAATCAGAGCATGGTTGCTTGTCTGCTAAGGAACTTTAGAGTCTGAGTCTTAAAAGCACATGTGTCCAAACATAACATCTTTTTGGAAGATTTGGCTTCAGGGTGTCCAGTTTAGGGGACCCTGGTGCAAAGGACAGGGAGTAGGGAAGGTTTCTGGACTGGGGGGGTGGATGGAGTGAGGGTGGGTAAAAATTGGAAAACAGCCTTGAGGCTGAGATTTTCTTGAAGGTCACAATAATGTTTTTCAATTCAGGTTTACAAAGATGGGCAGAATGCCTGTTACAGAGATCATACAGCACAGTTTTGTAAATGCTTGAATGAATGTGTGAATAATGGATTTCTGGAAGATCCGTGTGAACATTTTGGAGGCTGGGCTGGAGGGGGCAGGAATGGACACCAGCTCTCTTCCAACAAGGAGGCTGTTACTCGACTGGGAGGTGTGGCGTAAGGCTGCGCTTGGGCAGGAGCAAGGGGGAAGGACAGGAAGAGTAGGTAAGAGTCTAGAAGAAAAACTAACAGGATTGCCCTGTCCCGAATTGCATAAGGAGAGGAACTGTCTTCTCTTACGTAACGATTTGCAAAAATAACTCCTAAGTTTTAAGTCCAGCTAATGAGAAGATGGGGAATTTCTGACTTACACAACAAGTTCATTTTTCTGTTTACCAAAGTCGTGTTGCTTGTTAAGAGCATGGACTTTGCAGCCACAATTGTTGGGTTTGAATCCTGGTCATCATTTATTTGCTCTCTAACATTGGGTGAGTTACTTAATGCTGCAGTTTCCTTATCTGACACATGAGGGTACTAAGAGCATGCCTCCCTCCTAAGGTTGGGAGGAATGGCTGAGTTAACATGATAAATGCTTGGAGTAGCTCACGTACCAAGCGCTGACCAGGGGTTAGCCCAAAGGGAATGACTGTGTGATTGCGACCGACAGCGGGTGTTACAGAACCAGAAAACTAGGTCTTATATGGCAAACTTGGGCCTAGAGCTTGAGATGTGGGAGCCGTGGAGGTTAGAACTGAGAGGCAGCACCGAGTTCTCTGCGGTGTGTGTGCACAGGGAAAGCAGGGCCGGAACATGATGCTGGGTGGTGGTGAAGCTGCAGGTGGCCCGAGGGTGCAGGTATAGCAGATGTACAGAAAGCGAGGCCCTTGAGACTATGAAGGGCCATGCTCTCCGCAGCAGAAAGAAGATCTGTGAATTTGGGGGAAGAGGGAATGGGTAAAGGAAAGAAGTGAACCTCAGCAGCCCCTTGCCAGGGGCTTCAAAACTTCCATGTAGCCCTGCGTGAGATGGAAACCAGCCCTGAGGTGTGACCACGCAGTGGCTGATGGCCTGCATGCTGGGTGGAAGCAGCCAGGACTCGCGCCAAGTCCGCAGGTCCTTCTGAGGGCCCTTAGGAGGGGGGGGCCCCCGAGGAGCCCTGCCCCTTGGTGCTTCCATGAGTGGGCGCCATTCCTGGACTTAAGACACCGCTTCCCACCCCCACCCCCACGCCAGACTCAGCCCTCTACGCTTGTGCCCTGACTCAAGGCACGTTTCTTAATTTCTTCCTGTTGTTTTCTTCTCTGGGTATTGTCACCATTTGATCTTTGGGGTCCCAGGCCTTGCCTTTTCTCTATCCCAGGAGCGCAGACTCGGCTTGTATACAGTCCCAGTAATTGGGTAAGCTCCTCCTTCCTTTTCTGGTCCAGAGCCCGTACATCTGAAGATGGCAGCCAGCCCTGCAGGAAAGCTGCGGGGAGTTGGAGGATCTGGGGACCGTAGACCCCATCTTTTTTTTTTTTTTTTTTTTTGGCTGTCTCCGTGACTCACACCCAGCTTTGCTAAAAGCTCTTCTTTAAAACCCTGTGAGTATGCTTTCCATTTCATTGTTCATTTGGAGAAATCGTTCTCAATAAACACATTCCCAAGGGCAGTACTCAGTGTTTGTTTTTCTTGTACATTCTTAGGGCCTAACTTTGCAGCTTAGAAAATTATATAAATCTGTCTATAGTATGTGGAAACATTCCTCTAGATTTATTGGCAAAGAAGGTTGAAGCCCAGATTTGAGAGCTACAAACTAAATTTTAACCCTAACCCTGCTGTTTTATTTTTTAAAGCAGATTTTTCTTTCTCTTAGAAAAGGAACTCATGATTATTACAGTAGCATAGAAAAGGGGGTGAGAAAAGTCTATACAAAATGAAATACTTTGTACATTTTTCTGTATTTTTCATGCAACTTTTTAAAAAACTCAGGACCATCATTATGTATAGGTAGCTTTCTTAATAATGTTATAATTCTATACTTTCTCATGTTCAGAACAAGGGGAACTTTGTTTCCAGTGGTTATATAACATTCCATCATTTAACTATGCTCTAATCCTAAACCATTCTCTTGCGGTCAGACATTAAAGTTATTTATAGCTTTTTATTTTCATAAATAGCACTCTGATGATTTACATTGTTCTGAAGTCTTCCCTAGATACCTAAAGAATCCTTGTTAGAGATTTCTAGAAGTAGAATTGAAGAGTGTCTTCCTGCGTGCCCCAGATTGTTTTCTGGAAAGGTGGTCCCAGTTCTCATTCACATCAATGCCATGAGGCAATGCTGGCTTCCCACCAGCACTGTGCATTCATTGTTCCTTGCAAAGAATTGGTCAGTGTGATGGGAGAAAGTTTTCATTTTCATTCCAATTAGCATCTCTTACCAGGGAAAAGTGAGTGCTTTCCTTCCTTTCCTTTTTTGCAAAATTCTGAAAAAATAAGTAAAAAAGTCATCCATCCAAAATCCTACCCCTGAAATCTCTCCTTCCCTCGCTCCCTTCCTCCTTACCTTCTTTCTTTCTTATAATTTGGAACTGAGTATCTCACCCAGTTCCACTTGTGCTGCCCAGAGGCAGACTCTGTTAAGAGCCCTGTCTCCCTAGCCCTCTCCCGCTCCAGCGGGAGGCTAGTGTCTGCAGACACAGACAGGCAGTATAAACACACTTGTGTTTTTTAAAACCAGCACGGAAAGATGAGCTACAAGCGGATCTATAATTTTCCTTTCCTAAAAGCATACTTTATTGTTAAATATTTTGGATGGAGTCTTCATGGTTTTTAGCCTTTTATATTTCTTTTGCAAATTTGCATGTCATGTGCTTTGCCCACTTTTCTGTTGCCCGTGTTTTTCTTATTTTCCGTCAGAACATATGGCACGGTATTGACTCTGCCTATCAGAAGCAATGTGTGGTTTTTTCCCTTCGTCTGCCCTTCCCTCTTATTTTTTATTTGCTGTTACTTCTATACAGCAGCTCGAAGAATGTTTTGTGGAGTCAGTGATTCCTCTCCTTTGATTTCTTTGTTTGCTTTTATTGAAGTTTCAGGAAATCTTTTTATTTGCCCGCCGCGTAATCAGTGAAACTGTTCCTTCTAGCAGGGATTTCCAAGAACTTCACGAGTTCAAGTAATTCAATAACGTGAGAATAGGACATCTTCTATAAAGTGCTGGCTCTGTGTCAGGTTGTTTGCTTCTCACAACAGCCTGTTGAAGAAGATGCAGGAAATGGAGGCAGAGAGAAGCTGAGTGACTTGCTCAAGATCGCACAGCCAGTAAAAAGCGTGGGGTGAGCTTCAGTCCAGGCTGTTTGACCTCAGAGCTGCAATCTTACTTGCAACTCTCCCTGGGCTCTTCCCCTGGTTGGGCCCACCTCCCCCCTCTTTGAGACTCCCTCTCCACCAAGAAGCAAAGAGCCAGAGTCTCCTTTTATTCTCCCTTTCATTTCGTGACAGGTCTGTTGCTTTGGGTCTCTGGTGTCCTCCCCTGCCCCCGCCCCCCACCATCTGCTACATCCAGGGCTAGCCTGTTCACCTCGAGCGCATCCGGGGCCCTTCCTCACTGCTGTTCTTCCCTCCCTTGCTTTCCCCCACCACACGCACGTGTGCACACACACACAAAGGCCATTCACTCGTTTTTCATTCCTCCATATGTCCTCTGTCTCTTCCCCCTTTTGTCCACACTCTTTTCCGTGCCCTACTTTGCTCATGGATGTTGCTTCTCGTTCATTCCACACACCCGAGTCCAGCGTGCTGAGCACTCTTTGGGTAGTCGCTCTGGCTCATATTCAGAGACAGCAACCATGCCTCGGACCGCCCTGTTCCACGTCTCTGTAGTCCCTCTGGTTTGCACAGAATGGCATCTCTCACCAGACTGATCGGAGAGAGGCAGCCAAGTGTCATAGTGGTCGCTGACCAGTTCACTCTTTCTCTGACCCCTCTTAGAAACAGAACCTTTCTTTGTATGTGACTCTCGAGGGACAGAAAGGCTCAAGGACTTGTGTGATGAACAGTTTTTCTTGGCCCCAGGAGAAGGGAATCCTTTTCTCTCCCAAAGCTGGAAATATACAAGGACCAGTACATGAATAAATACGGTAGATAGCCAATGTTTAACTTTGGAGAATGTCTGATCATATGTTATTAATGTGTTTGTTGAGCCTCAGACTTCAGCAGTTAGCATTAAGATCCTGTAAGATAGGGCTTTGTGTGTTTAACCTCTCTTGTTTTTAGAATACCTTCAGAATCAGAAAAAAGTTAATACTTAACATACTTAACATAAAGTTAACATACTGGGGGAGAAACCAAAGGAGTATTAAGGAAAAAACGAAAATCCCTTTAGTCTGCCACATGTGCAGTTACAATTTCATTTTCTGACTAGTGTGTATTGTAGTAAGCCTCCTGCTTTAATAGATACCTGAGGCTTTGGGTACCTCAGATCTGTAACATGTAGGCATTTGAAACCTCTTATTTTTCTTCTTCCAAGTCATGTGTGTCAGCCAAGTTTATGTTAGAACATCCTGCATTTTCCAGCTCTGATTCTTGGACCAACCTTCTCAAAAGAGAAGGTAAAATGAGCTGGGCTTTATTCTTTATGAAATGTGAATCCTAAGGGTCCATAGGAATATACTCACCGAGTTGGGGGATTTGCTTCTGGGAGGTCCCCGAGGATGCAATTTTTGGGGTCTTCATTTGCGAGCTCTGTACCACCTCCCACACGACTACAGTACCTGAGCTTTAAAGGGGCAGAGGGGTGGAAGGAAGCGAGAGAGAGTATAAGAGGACTCAAGGCAGGAGCTGCTTCAGAACGCTCTCGGGCAGGGGACTTCTCCCCTTGAGCCAGTTAACAGACTGTGCCTAACATAAAAGGAAAAGGCCCAAATTAAAAAAACAATTACGTGTGTGTGTGTGTGTGTGTGTGTATAAATAGGCGTAAATATATACACACACATATGTAATTTTTAAAAATTTGTGTACACACACATATAGAATGGATAGATATATATGTATTTCATGCTAAATTAAGATTTGCAAAACCACATTTAAAAAACATGAGACACATTCTTATTTACAAAAGCTTAAACTATTTGACGCACTCAATGGATATCGGCTGTCTCCGAAAGTTTTTCCGTAAACAAATAAAAACAGCACTGGACGAATCAACCCTCCGTTGAGTTTTTACATGACTTTTCTTCGGTAGTAACTCATGTGAATTGCACATACCAAATTAACAGGTGAAGTCGGAGAATTTATTGCTGCCAAAGTTAACAGCAAGCTGACCCTAAATTGCTAACAGATGTTTTTCCTTTTTAGCCCCTTTGGAATTCTGTAGGCAACAATTGTTTCTTCTTTTTGCCTAGAAGAGAGGTAGAGAAGGCAGGGGAATGAAAACAGACTGGAGATTGAGAAATGTATGTCTCCATTTTCACCAGTGTTGGAACATTCTGAATTTGTATAGAGTTGTTCTGCGAAAGTTTAAAAAAAAAAAAAAAAAGTTTTTTGAAATGTACATTTAGTCAGTTTAAACCTTTATTTAAGGTTTCTTTTTTTCTGTAGCAGGAAGATCCTTATAGGAAGAAGAAGCTTCAGGAGAAAAAAGAAGGAAATTTACAAAATTTAAGTTGGAATAAAACTCGAACGTGTAGAAAAAACAAGAAACGGGGTGCTGCTCAGGTCTTGAGGTGTGTTCATTTTTACAGTCCCTTTAAAATGTTCCTTTGTTTTTTTTATTCTATAATTTTACACCTAGCTGTTATCTTTTGGTCTTATTTTGGTGATGTTGGATACTGAGAATAGAATATTGACGAAAAAGTCTGTTATTAAAATTAATATGTATTCTGGTTATATTTTCCTTTATATTATTAACTACCTGAAAGTGAATAGATTTTTTGTCTTTTAACCTTAAAAAAAGGCTCGAAGCTACAGGAGGTTTTAAAAAGAAAGAGCACGAGGCCTGCTCTGTGCCCCAGCTTTCAACCGGCCCGTGAAGGGCCAGAGGGTTCCTGAGGCAGGGGAGGGTGAGATCAGCTGGGTGCCGGCAGGCCTCCCCTTTCCCACGTCACCCTCGCGCATGTAGTGAAAGAGAAGAGTCACCATTCCCAGAATCTGAGGTTCAGTCCCGCAGAAGCTAGGTTCTTACACAGTTGGTAAAGGACAAGCCGGAATTGGTATTCTCCTTTGGAAACCTTGCTTCCTTGGGTTACTCATCTCCCTGAGCTTTTGTTTGCTTATCAGTAAAATGAAGGCACTGGGTAGTGTTTATGCGGGAATCCCCTGTATTTTTTTTTCAACAGGTCAGCAGTACCAACATTTTTTTTTTAAAGATTTTATTTACTTACTAGAGAGCACAAGCGGTGGCCAGGGAGTGGGGGGAGTCACAGAAGAAGGGAGAAGCAGACTTGCCGCTGATCAGGGAGCCCTGTCCCTGTGCCAGGCTCCATCCCAGGGCCCTGAGATCATGACCTGAGCCGAAGGCAGATGCTCAGCTGACTTAGCCACCCAGGCGCCCCAGTAGTGCACACATTTTGACTTCAAATCCACCTGGGGGTATAGTCTCTGAATTTTGATTTCTTGGGTTAGACTTCTAAACACTCAATATGTGCCCAAGTCAAGAGACTCCAGTAGAGATTCTTTCTCCTGCCTTTTCCTCCCTGAGTCCACGGATGGAGCTTTTCTGGTGTCTCTTACACTGACAGTGCCTCCTTCAAGGACCATAGTTTAATTTAGGGAAACAGTTCTGGCTCCCTAACTCTTGTGTGTGACTGTCCTTTAGCGGGGAATTAAAACCTAGCCCCTGGGCTTGAAAGCCTCTTTCCTCCTGAGTAGTCCCTCCATCTTCACTAACTCTGGCTTTTGCTCCTTTTGAGTTCTCTCATCGGGGGATTTCTTTCTTGTAGGCTCAGCTAGGTATTTGCATGTGTTTCTGCCCAAGTGTTCTCTAGTGGCTCCAAATCTTCCTGTGGAAGGGGCCCCACCTTGCTACAGTAATGCTTGTCGTGGGAAGGAGACTCCGCAGCGCAGCCCACTTGGGGAGGCAAGGACCACCGCATGGGAAGCACATACGGTGCTGCTAATGGGGCTGTCCCTAGGTCCCGAGGCGGCTGCAGCCTGGAGCTGAGAGCCAGTGATTCGGCATTGTCATGCCAGCAGCTCCAATAAATCTTTAAAAAAAAATAATAAAACAGCAAAATCTTAGTCTTTTTTTTATTCCTCTCTAACTTAGTGTCTTCTCCCCCAAAACCCTAAGAAAAGAGGTCTTGAGTTGTCCTAGGTTCATAGTTTCAGCTCTGATAAGTCTCCTGGATATCAAGGATGGATGGATGATAACATTCGGATGTGACCTTTTTTGATTCTTGTAGGCCTTCCGAGCAGAGTGAATTAAAACTTGTGTGTAGTGAATTTGAAACGTCTGAGCTGAGCGGTGACATCAATGTCAGAAACTGGTGTATACAGGAAAATCCTGGGGAAGTCTGTAAGCCAGATGCTGGCGTTGGAAGCAGCTTACCAGCTACACAGGGAGAGGCAGGTATGTAACTACAGCGAGTGGTGAATGCTTCTGTCGGAAGTTCGGTTCCTCCAGGAAGTATCCTGTGTAAAGCCAGGGGTGTTGAGGAGATTATCACTTTCCAGGCACCTTAGCTTATGGAAGCCCGAATGGACCGCTGTCAGGATGAGACTGGAAACCTGTTTTGAACCTGGACAGCCTCGAGTGTTGCCTCCTCCTACCTCCTCCTTCCCCGAAAACCTGGCCATTCTCCACTCTCCCTCTGCAGAGTGCTGAAGGCACAGTGCTTGCTTACTCTCAGGGGTTGACCAGGAGAGAACTGTCTTCTTCTCACACACCTGAGCCAGGTGGTTCCTTGGTTTCCAAGAATGGCTGGGCAGTGTCTCTGGGAGTGGGAGGTAGAGGGCCCCCAGAGCTAGGTCCAAGGGAGGGCAGAGAATGGTGGGAGGCTCAAGGGCCATTGAAACTGACTGTACATGTGGGGGAGGTGGTGGGGAAGTTGTCATCCTCCCGGCTAGCACCTGTGTCTCCAGACACACGTCCACATCAGTGAGAGCAGGCTGGCAGACACACAAGCTGACAGAGTTAGCGAGTTTCTCTTTCTGTCCTCTCATTCATTCCCTTGACACACCTGTGCCTTTTTGGTCTTACTGGAAGTTCTTTCTACCCACACATAAATAATACTTGGAAGCTCTTCGTGGAAGTCTTCATAAAAGCGAGGGGCATATTACCTATAAATTTCCAATCTGGTTGAGCAGCTGTTTGCCTCCCTGGAGTGTTTATTTCCAGAACCATCGTTAAATCATGGTTATCATTGGTATGGACGGCCTGAGCCCCGTACAGGTGGGAGTGTCCAACCCATAGGCAGAGTACACAGAGCTCATCACCCACCGTCCCTTCAGGTCCCCTCATTGGTCTCAGGTAACTTCTTCCTTCTCCCTGGATGAGCAGAGGGAGCCAACCCTGAAGCTGAGCGTCCCCTCTCTCCTTTGAGGAGACATGGCAGCTAGAGGAAAATTGTTTAAATGAACGTGATGTCTCTCTGCCTTCCTACAGAGGGCTACTACCCGAAGCCTGGGAAGAAGTGTGTGGAGAAGCCTTGCTCTGACTCCAGCTCGGACTGCGGCAGCTCCTCAGGCAGTGTGCGGGCCAGCCGGGGCAGCTGGGGCAGCTGGAGCAGCAGCAGCTCTGATGGGGACAAGAAGCCTGCGGTGGGCCCTCCGCACTTCCTGCCAGCTGGTGAGTCCTAGGGGACGCCCGGGCCCTCTGAGCAGACCTCCCCGTTGGCCTGCCTCCCCCCATGCCCTTGAGCCCTGTACCAGGCCTAGATCTGCCTTCCAAGCCTGGATCTGCCTTCCAAGCCTGGAGCACACACAGGACTGCTGACTGGAGTATTGACTTAGCTGTGGATTTGATTCACTCTCTTGATTTTTCCTCCTTCCTTTTTCTCCCCTCTGCATCCCATCCATCATCATCATCATCATCATCATCATCATGTCTATCTTTGAACTGGTTTAAAGAACGTCTACATTTGTTTCAGTACTTGTACATTTTTATTATGGTAAAATAGTTGTAACAGAATTTACCATTTTTAAGTGTACCATTCAGTGGCGTTAAGAGCACTCCTGATGTGTAACCGCCACCACCATCCATTCCTGGATCTTCTCATCAGCCCAGACAGACTCCACACCTTTAAACAAGGGCCATCTGGTCCCCACTCCCACAGCCCCTGAAGCCTCACCACCACTTCCTATCTCTGTCTTCCTGTCTCCAGTGATTACTCTGCTGTCTAAGTAGAATCACACAGTGGTTGTCCTTTTGTATCTGGCTCACTTCACTTAGTGTAATTTCTTCAAGGTTCATCCATCCTTTCTTTTTAAGGCCCAGTAATATTCCATTGCAGGTATATGCAGCATTTAAATCATCCATTCATCTGTTGATAACCACTTGAGGTGTTTCCACATTTTAGCTCTTTGAACAGTGCTGCTATGAACATTGATGTCCTCTCTTATTTTTGAGAAATTTGAAGATTTGGGAAAATTCAAGAAATTAACTTACTTTTGTTATATTTACCCTTTAAAAAATTTTTTAAAATTTAAATTCAATTAATTAACCTAGAATGTATTATTTGTTTCATGGGTACAGGTCTGTGATTCACTGGTCTTCTATAATACCCATTCATTAGGTTTTTTTTTTTTTAATCCTTATAGTTTGTCCCACTTTGGCTTCCTCAAGAGAATCACTGTCCACTCTCATGAACTTGGCATGTATTCTTTTAGTCCATATTTTGTTTACCTGCATACGTCCATCAACAGAGTATAGAACGTTTGTGACTTACGTAAAGGAAATCGTACTTCAGTATATCATTCTGCGTCTTGCTTCTTTCACTCGGTGTTTTTAACCTCCATGACCATATAAAGATGGAGTTCATTCCTTTTCATTGTTGTTTTCAAAATAGTAAACTTAGTCTTTGTGTGAGGAAACGCTGATGAGATTGAGAAGCTCACAAGTGTGAGGCCTTGGTTTGCCGGTCACACTGGCATGGCTCCCACACAGCCTTGAAAGGGAGAGCCAGTGGCCCTGGGCTCAGAGGGGTTGGCAGCTTATACCACACCCCAGTTTGCTCACCACCCAGAAACCCTGTCTTCTCCTCCAGACAGGCTGGCTGCTTCAGGCCACCTACAGCTCCCTTCAGCAGGCTCTGGGCTGTCTCTCTTCTCTGTCTCCTCCCAGTGGTGAGACCAATAAAAGAAGGTCTTTTCTGAGAGATGGGGCACAATAGCCATAAAAACCTACATAAGGCACCCAGGTGTGTCTTCAGGCTGTGTTTCTTTATCAGCTTCCCCAACCCCCAGGAGACTTTGAGACATTGTTTTCTTAATGATCCTCCATAAAATTTTAATATCACTGATATGCACTGTTTATTACTGGGTACTGTGCTTTAGGCACAAAAAGATAAGATATTGGTGCCCAAGAAACACAGCAGTCCTGCCCCCTCTGGGGGACACTGCCATCGCCCACAAGGAGACACGCACAGACTCAGATGAAGGCAGGCAGGCCCAGGTGCTGTGAGAGCGGGGATGCATGTGGCCTGAGGGAGCTTGGTTTTCACAGCCTACACCAAGCACAGCTCCATCCACCGCTGAAGACAAAGGTTGCCAGACAAAGCATAACTCAAGGTTTTTAAAAATCAGTCCTCAGTAACAAAGAATAGAAGTGCTGCTTTAGCTTGAGAAAGGCCAACGGGAGCAAGATGATAATAATTATTGATGGTGTTGCTGTACAATGGCTTAACATGTAGTTTGTAAGTTGTCTGAAGGTTATATACTATTGGGAAAATGTCCCCAGTATAATTAATGGTGTAAGAGACCGTAAAGACAAAGTACATATGAAGCATGACCCCAGCTTTCCACACATGTATACACATAAAAGAGTTTGTAAGGAAATATAACTCATGCTGAACGGCAGCATGATTGCAGATGAATTCCATGTTTCTTCTCTAAACTTATGTTTACTTCCATAGACTTCCTACAGTGTCACTTACAAACTGCAGGGGTCGATTTATATAGCAAGATTTCTTTTATCAAAAAATCCCTATGAGAAACTTACATAATATTAATGGTTTCAGCTTTTTTCCACAGTTGAAACACTGTGAATCTGAAATTCATAGATTTAAATGTTGAGTTTTTAGTAAGTATTCAGTGAAAAGAGAAATATAATAAAGATTTTTAAAAAATGAAATTACTGAATATGAAAATCAGTCAGAAGTGAGAAGTCGCTCATTTGGGGTTAGTGATATTAGCAGTGTGCACTTTTAACATAGTACAGTTAAATTAAACTTGCAAAACCTTGTGATAATTGTTTTTGCTTTTACACAGGAGATAGTGTTCCGCAAAACGACTTTTCTGCAGAAACTCCCATCTCCTTGAATCTTTCTCATAACATCTGCAATCCCACGTAAGTTTCTCACTCTCTTGCTTTGACAGCGTGTTTTATATACTTACTGTTTTTTCTGTCATTGTGCTGCTGCTTTGTAGTTAGTTCTGCAGTGGAAATAGGAAAGATTTTTAAGAATGAGAGAGAGTAACTTCCAATTTTGCTAATAATTCAGCAAGCAGGATCCTTCTGGGTACATATGTTCCTTGTGGAGATGTCTCTGGGAGCCCATTACTGCCAGTGATATAGCCACATTACAACACATCCCCTTTCTGGGGGGCCTGGATGGCACAGTTGGTAAAGCGTCTGCCTTCAGCTCAGGTCACGATCTCAGGGTCCTGGGATCGAGTTCTGCATTGGGGCTCCATTAGGCTCCAAGCTCAGGCTCAGTGGGGAGTCTGCTTGTCCTTCTTCCTCTGCCCCTCCCCTAGCTTGTGTGCCTGTGCTCTCTCTCATACAAATAAATAAAATCTTAAAAAGAAAAAAAACAAACCCATCTCATTCCTGAAAGCAGAAAGAGAAACAGCAGTTATTGCAGGGATGGGCATCATTCCCTCCTCTGGAACTTAAAATAAAATGGAGCCCTGATGATGCAGGGAGTTTTGCAGGAACAAGCAGGTACTGACATGGTTAGGACTCCCACTGTGTGATGGTTGCTGCCCCATCAGACAAAAGAGACGAGTGGCTCTTATTGAGCAGGACAAGAGGAAGGGACGCAGTAAGCAGAGGGTTTTCGAGGGAGAACGTGATCATGTTTCCATGGGCTCCAGTCACATGGTGAGAGGACAGGGGGCTGTTGTTACCATTAAATAGATGCACGTGTGAAAAAGGAGGTTCGGCAGAGGGGGTGAGGCAAGCTGTCTGTGGGGTGTCTGCAAGCAGGGAACCTACGCTAACTCAGGACTGACTCCACTCAGCACTGCCGGCCGGTGCTGGGCAGACGGGAACCTGCCGTGGGCCTCAGTTACACTGATTTTGTTGTTTATTAAAAACAGGCTTTGCTGGGTCTTGGAAATTTGGTAACCTTAACCCTTTTCTGGCCATGTACCTTTGTGTCTCTAGCATTTATGTTTCTTGACGGAAGAATTCCTGTAAAACTCAAGACATGGTTGAATAGAGTTGGTACATCCTTTTACAGAAGAAATCGTAGATCTTCATTTTCTGGCTTTCTCCACAGAAACATGAATGATCTGCCACAGTATGCAGAACCTCCCTGTCCCAGCCTTCCTGCCGGGCCTACAGGTGTTGAAGAAGATAAAGGTAGGGCAGACTCTCACTCCAGACACCAGCCGGGGGTTCCTCCACATGGCAGGACAGGGAGCTTGTGGAGACGAGTAGGTTGGGGGCAGGGGCTGGGCCCTCTGGTCCAAGCCGTGTCACTGGGCTTCCATGCACCGGCCCCTCAGGACCCGTGTCATCAGGGGCCTCTGACTGTACTGCCTCTGCCTTGTAGGCGAGGCTCTTGCATCTCCTGTCTCTTCTAGTGCCTGCTTCCCGCATGGCTAGGGTCGGGGATTGTGGCAAGATAAGCCTGGTGCTTACTCCCGATGGCATCATTGAGCTCTAATACACTTGTTTTTGCATGTATAAATTCTGCTAGATGTGAAAACTGCCCTCCATCTTGGAGCCGACTTTGAAAGCATGGGCTTCTGTGCCGTTCTTTGGATACATTTTGGACTTGCTATGGTTGAATTGTCAGTGGAACAGTGGCATTCTCCTTAGACCCCATCTTCCTGCTGTATACCTGAAAGTATATCCCAAAAGGGATCAGGGAAGGCAGAAATGGTCAGCATGTGTGGGTGACTTACAGGAAGTGTTTTCTAGAAGTAGAGAAGGAATGTTGTAGAAAGGATGGGATGCGGGCTGAGGAGGGAAGAGGGTAGATTGAGAGGACTTGTTCTCTTCCTCAGGTCTTTACCCAGCTGGAGACCTGTGGCCCACGCAGCCTGTGTGTGTGACAAGCAGCTTCAACTGTGCTGTGGAGAACCGCGTGCCTGGCATGATGCAGGGCCCAGCTCCCGTGCATAATAGGTATGGACTCCCTTCTCTGATCATTGCCTTGCTTAGCGCAAGGACTTGCTGAGGGGATTGGAGTTCAGTCTGTTAGATGGGCCTTACAAAACTGGGGGCCAGGCTTCCTTCCCCAGTGCACCTCAGCTGGATATCTCCATCTGCCTGTTGGAGTTGCACTGTGGTGTCTTAGAAAACAAAAAGCAGAAGGGAGAGAAACATGAAAGGAAAGAAGAATAACAGAGCTGTTGACCACATCATCACTTTCCTCAAGCTGAAAAGATGGTCTGTTAATAGAGGCTGATTTGAAAACACAGTCACTCACGATTCCTACCACCTGATGGAGCAGTGCTTTCCACTTTTCCATGGCATCCATCATGAACACATTTAAAACATTAAGAAAGATCAGATAGTTTGCATATTGAGAGGCCGTTCCACTCGAGCTGTTTCTTTAATTCGCTGTTGGATGTCAAAGACGTTCAGCAGTGAGAACGTGATAAAATGTTGGCATCTCTGTCTCATCACAGAATCTGAAGTTTTCTTTTTTGGTTCCTTTATTACAGTGGTATTTACTCTTTTTTATCTGTCATGAGATTCCGGTTTGTAACTGTGATCAAAGTATCTGTTGCGAATCAGTCTTGATGGTTGTGGTTCCCCCCCTCAACCTCCTGGACAAACAGCGACCCTGCTTGGGGGTGGGGCACTTTAGAGCAGTACCTGCAGGTGTTGGCCAAAAGTCTTGGGGTAGTGCAGTCCTCTCCCAGAGTGCTCCAAAAGCCACAGCCTTGGATCTGCCTTGGGTTAGAGTTAGCCCACCTGGGTGACCAAGGAAGCAAGCTCTTCGCCTGAGCCGTCCATCCTACCAGGCCGAGTCATTGGTGGGGAACGTTTGGTCGGTTGGGAAGTCTTTGATCCCATGACTCAAGAAAGTACATCTTTTCTCTTCCAAAACTGAGGGATGAGCAGTGATTAGGGTGCTGGGTCACAAAATCGTTTTCCTCTTTCTTTACATGGTCTTTTGACGTCCTGTTTCTGAAACGAGACCTTTTGTGTTTTATAGCAGTTTCATTGACTGGAGTGCAGCCTGTGAAGGCCAGTTCCCCAACGTGTACTGTCCATTGGAACTGAATGATTATAATGCCTTTCCGGAAGGTAAAAGCTGCTTGAACGATCTGATGCCATTCTTTTACTCAGAAAAATCAAAGCAGGAAGCATGTGGGCCTGAGGCATTAACTGCAGAAGAACGTACTTTCTTAAAGCAACTTAGATGTAATTGACACAGAACATTGTATTAATTTTAGGTATATGACATAATGATTAGCCTTTGGTACGTACTGGGAAGTGACGTGCAGTCTAGTCTAGTCATTGCCCATCCTCGAACATGGTCACAAATGTTCTCTCTTGTGAGGAAAACTTTTAAGGTCTCTCTTAGAGCATCTTACAAATACATGAGAGGATATCGTTAATAACTCTGCTCACCACGGCCTTACATTATGTCTCCAGTCCTGACTCATCTTATCACTGGGAGTTTGTACCGTTCGAGCACCTTAGCCCATTTTGCATACATCCCACTCCCCTCCACCCCTGACCCCTGCCTCTGAGAACCCAGTCCATTCTCCATATTCATGAGCATGGTTTTTGGTTGTCATATGTCTGCTAGGAATGTGCCTTTAAAAACAAAACAGATGAGCATAGGGGAAAAGAAGGAAAGATAAGACGAAATCAGAGAGGGAGACAAACCACGAAGACTCTTAACTCTAGGAAACCAACTGAGGGCTGCTGGAGGGGAAGTCGCTGGGGGGATGGGGTGAATGGGTGACAGCCTTAAGGAGAGTGCGTGATGTGATGAGCACTGGGGGTTACGTGCAGCTGGTGAATTACTAAATTCTTCCTCTGAAACTAATCATACACTCTATGTTAATTACATTGAATTTTTTAAAAAAAGAAAAATGCGCCTTTAACAGTGAGAACCTTTGAGAATGACCTTACAGGCAGCTGCCGAGTAGCTTCATGTGGGTTCAGTTGTGCAGGCCTGCCGTGTGTAATTCAGATGGCCTCAAAAAGCCCTGTCAACCTGGCTGTCTGGGAGTTTCTGCAAGCAACCCTGATCTATTTAGTCCTTTGGATTTGGTAGACCTGGGTCCCTTGGATTTCCATGGACCTAAGATTGTAAATTATCCTTCGGGAGTTTGAGGCTTTAGATGTTTGCTATACTTTCCAGGCAGACAAGTCCTGTGTGGAGTGGAAACATGCACGTGCTTATTCCTCAGCAGGGTCCAACTCTTCTGACCCTGAGTGGTGCCGCAGAAAGATGGAGTGGAGAGCCAGGAGGGGAAACTGGGGGAAATGGCTGGTGCTTGGGCTCAAGCATTGGTAATGATAAACAATAATAGCTGTGAGATTTCCCTGATAAGCTGCAGAATGTTCTTCTTATATATTACAGAGCGATCTTATATATTAAAGAGCCCCCATAGTGGGGCTACCTGTTCAGGGAAGCTCTAAGTGGCCTGAGGAGATGGCTCTCACTGGAGTCTGATACCTGCCTTGCTCCATGCTAACCACAGGGGTATGTTGTGGTGACATCCTTCCCAGGCTTGGGAGGCTCCTGTGTATCACAGCGGCGCCCCATTAACCCCAAGTTGTGTTTTCTGTGGTTTTGGTTACCGCAGTCAGCTGCCTTCCACAACAGATGAACCTCCGGCTCATGTGTTGTCGGAAGGTCTCTAGTAGCCTGACGCTCTGTCACAAGGTCTTTCCTTCACCTCCCCTCACCTCCTCATGTAGGCAGTTTACTGTCTCTCAGCATCCCAAGAAGGGTGGGTGTGGTACAGGATACTCTGAGAGGGAAAGAAAAGGAAGGCACATTTCCATAACTTCTGTTACAGTGTGGTGTTATTTTATATTTTATTAGTTAATCTCTTCCTGTGCCTACTATATAAATTGCACTTTACCCCGGATATTTATGTATAGGAAGAAAACACAACATACATAGGGCTCAGGAGGGTCCGCGGCTTCAGGCACCCACTGGGGGTCCTGGAATATATCTCCCATCGCTAAAGCAGGGACAGCCGTACCTTCCTACTTAGCTAAGAAGTGCTGGTTTCATATTGCTCTGGTATCTCCATACAGTGTACGTTGCAGGAGGCTGAGGTTGGCCCAACAGGTAATAAAAGCAAATGTTAAGGGCTGGTAAGAATCCTGTCACGGGTCCAGTGTGCAGGAGTCTTTATTAGAAAGCCTGTCGACAAATCGTCAAATACAGAACAATCAAGCCCAGAGGAAGGACCTTCCTTCCTGAGGGCTTCCCAGGTAGCCTATCTTATCTGCTAAATAGTTTTAACCTTGAGAATGACAGTGTAAACTACACTGGTCTTTACCTCAGAGGTATGGGAAGGCCTTAAAAACTTTTGGCCTGAGGGGCGCCTGGGTGGCTCAGTGGGTTAAGCCGCTGCCTTCGGCTTGGGTCATGATCTCAGGGTGCTGGGATCGGGTCCCGCATCGGGCTCTCTGCTCAGCGGGGAGCCTGCTTCCCTCTCTCTCTCTCTGCCTGCCTCTCCATCTACTTGTGATTTCTCTCTGTCAAATAAATAAATAAAATCTTAAAAAAAAAAAAAAAAACAACTTTTGGCCTGAGAGTGAGAATTCAGATCTCACCGTAAAAATGTTTACCTGTGTTGTCTTCCACTTTTTGTAGAAAACATGAATTACCCCAATGGCTTCCCTTGTCCTGCCGAAATTCAGACAGACTTTATGGATCACAGCTCTCCTTCTACCTGGAGCCCCCCACCCAACATGCCGACTGCCTGGGGACACGCGGGTCTCCTCAGTTCTCCGGTCAGTGCTGTGACCCCGGGGCAGCTCCAAGTTCTTTCTGGTCCTTCTTTAATCCTGGTCTCACTTTGCTTCAGGGTCAGGTTCAGATCTGTCAAAGCCTGGCTTGTGTCCTTTAGATCCCAGAAGCCAGGCTAGCCACCCTCTGAAAGAGCCTTAGGCATAGTCAGACAGGTGGGGGCTCGCAGATGTGGGTTGTCTAGCCGCCCTGAAGAGAAAGCCTACCCAGAGGACACGGAGGAGCAGTGATGGGTCGATAAAATTGAATTCGGGCTGGGAAGCCCTCTGTGACCCAGCTGTGTCTCAGTGGTCCTGTTGACGTTTTCCTCTGTGCTCAGAGAGGGTCACTCACTGGTCCTGAGGGCTTCCTGCCTGTCAGCACCCAAGAGCCCCGTGCCTCCTCACTCTGGCATCCACTCAAGACATGTTTTACAGACCGAGGGCATTTGACCTAAGGGGTTTTTCTTGGATTGAAAATAAGTTTATCTAGGAAGATGAAGATTTCACAACACTCTGAGAAGAATGGCTTTGAGGCAACCCAGAGGGTTGAGAATAGTTTAATGACTTCCCTGTGACTTGGATGGGTAGCACTGTGGTGTCCAACTTTGATGTTGGCTTTCTAAAATCTTTAGAAATTTCTAAAAATTTCTCTTTTTCCCCCTCCTCATGTACACCTCAGCCCTACCTCACGAGCACCCGAAGCTTGTCTCCAATGTCTGGACTTTTTGGTTCCATCTGGGCCCCACAAAGTGACGTATATGAAAGTTGCTGCCCCATCAGCCCCACCACGGAACATTCGACTCACATGGAAAACCAAGCTGTCATGTGCAAGGAATACTACCCAGGGTTTAATCCGTTTCGTGCCTATATGAACCTGGACATATGGACTACCACGGCAAACAGGAATGCAAGCTTCCCACTGTCTAGAGACTCAAGCTACTGTGGGAATGTGTGAAAAGAATTTGATTTTTAAACAATGTGAATAAAGAGGCTTGTGTTTTGATTACTAGCGTAAACTGGTTGTTGAGATAGATTATGACATTGGTGGATATTTTGGCACTTTTATATGAAAATAAATTTTTTTAATGAAGTCTGGGTGTTCTTTTTTTTTTTTTTTGACCCATTACAAGTCACTGGTAGGAACTTCAGCATCCATATGTCATAATTTCTTCATAACTCAAGAAGGGTGTCAGATATGCCAAATGTTTTAAATTGGGAAAAGGGGGACTTCTAAGAAGGTAAGAGTTAAGAACGGAGGGACTGCTATGGTTCTCCCTCCTTGGGCATTAGAGTCCTCCCCCCACCCCCAGGGAACTTCCAAAATAACATCTTTCTGGTGACATTCTCAGAGATTCTGAATGAACTGACCCAGTGCTCGAGCCGTCAAGATTTGGCTTCAAGTTCTCCACGGACTGCAATACACAGCCAGGTTGGGATGCCTGCTGAGCAGCTTGCTCCACTGCCTGGACAGACCCTGCTCTGGGTGGACGGTGGCTCTTCCCAGGCCCAGTGGTCATGGTAGCTGGGCGAAGCAGAGAACCAAGCACTGCCCTGCCTGTTCAGCAGAGTGAGAATGTTCCCTCCCCTCTGTCCTGCCAGTGTGGGGGCAACAGCAGCAGCAGGCACATTCTGGTAAGTGTTTGCTTTCCCCCTGAGTGAGCAGGCTTTCTCCAAATGCAAATACAGGAGAGTTAAGTAACCAAAGCAGGTTTGCCAGACCAGTGTGTATCTGCTTGTCCGTGATTTTAGAAATCCGTAAGATGGTGGAAGAGTCTGTGTGCATGTGTAAACTTTGGAAACATTTTTAACTTTTAATAAAAACTTCTGATTTTTCATTTTGTCTCGTGTTTATTGGAAATTCAGTAGGAGAGTGTTTCGAGTAAAGTGCTGGGTATGCTGGCTTTGGATTTCTCTTGGCCATGGCTGCCGTGGCGAGGGCAGGGAGGAGTGTGGTGGGGGAGGGCTGGGACAAGGAGGGCAGGCGGACTGCAGACCTGGGACTGCCCTTCCATGAGACTGCTTCCCGGCATGCACAGCTGCCAGAGACTACTCCGGTGGCCAAGTTCAAATCCTAATTTGGGTAAAGCAGACCTCCCACCCCCAATGGGGAATAATGTTAAAATAATTTGGATTCTAGGTATATACCCAAAAGAATAGAAAGCAAGGACTTAGAGAAATGTTTACATACCCGTGTCCATAGCCACATTGTTTACAATAGCTGAAAGGTAAGAACAGCCTAATTGTTCATTGACAGATGGAAAATCAAAACATGATATATACACAGAATGGGATATTCAGCCTCAGAAAGGAAGATGATTCTGATCCATGCCATAACGTGGAGGGACCATGAACACTCGACCCTCAGTGAACTAAGCTGGTCACAGGACAGCTACCATCTGATTCTTCTTGAATGAGGTTCATAGGGTGGTCAGATTCACAGAGACAGTAGGATGGAGATTCACAGATTCACAGACTGGGGCTGAAGGGAGGGGGTCGGGGGGTGGTTTCATGTGTACACTTTCTGTTGGGGAAGATGAAAACGTTGGATGGATGATGGGGACAGTTGCACAACAGCATGGACGTCCTTCGTGCCACTGACTTGCACGCTTCAAAATGATTAAAATGGGAAGTTTTGCGTTGTCTTATTTTCCTACATACAAAATAATTGAGGTTGATGAAAAAGCCCCAAAGCATTTTCAGAATCAAATTCAAAACTATCAGGGGAGAGGGTGGGAGATGTTAAAAGTACATTCTGTTCAGTGTGATTGCTGATCTACTTTATTTTTCTACTTTCATCCATCCCCCAATTCTCCATCAGGGAAATGTGAGAAAACAAAGTAAGCTTTTATTTCACTCCATAGGAGGAAAAAGTAAAAGTCTTCACTTTGACTGGAAGATTATCTTTAGCCCTAAGACCAAAATCAATGGCTGTGTGACATGTGCGCAAGCATGAGAAGCCAACTCGGGTGTGCCCCTAATGGAAGAGGCGTGGCTTTCTCTTCCTTTGTTCTCCCATGGGCATCATGGCTTGGACTCCTGACTCAGCTAAGGGTCTGTGTCATAGCCTCAGACCCAACATAGCTTTCCCCACTTGTCTGGTTCCCTGTTGTCTCTAGCACCTGTTACGGGATCTGGTATATAGTAGGGAGTGTAAAGGAATAGGGGGGAAGAGGGCTTACAATTATCTGGCAATTGGAGTGAGTCTTAATTAATAAAGAATAATCCAGTTATGTGGTTGAGAGAGAAGCAAGGGCCACCAGCAAAGCAGCCAACGGAAGAGAAAATGTTACCACAATTCTTCACACATGAATGAACTTTAAGATGTCAGTCTCGGTGCCAAGAGCTCTTCGTGACCACTGTTGTCACCCTGGATTACAGTAACACTGGGGAAAACTTGATAATCACTTGAGTAATCAAGGAGGTAGAGGGGAAGACTGGCCCTGCCTTCCAGGACCTTCAGTTTGAATGGAGAACTCACCAAAGAGCCGGACCTTTGGGGCCAGGCTTTCTGGGGTCTAATTCCAACTTCACCACATTCTTAGCTCCTCCATGCCTTAGTTTCCTCTTCTGTAAGATGGGGATGACAGTGGTAACATACCTCCTAGAGTAGTTGGGAGGATTAAATGAGTGTTTAGATAGTAAACCCTTGGCTGGCTGCAATTATTTGGTATAATTACTACTGTCGATTTCAATGAAACAACAGGATGCATAGGAAATGAAGTCTGAGGGTTGATGGGGGCAAGTGAGGTAGGCACGCTTCATGTTGCTGATGTGATTATAAAATTGTTGGCAATGTGTATCAGGGAACTTGAAGACTCTTCTAGGAATCGGCTCCTACAAAAATAGTAAAAGATGTGCACAAAAATCAGATGTTAGTTTTCTCTTGCTGCCATTAAAAATTCCCACAAACATGGGAACTGGGTAGCTCAGTTGGTTAAGCGTCTGCCTTCAGCTCGGGTCATGACCCTGGGGTTCTAGGATCGAGCCCCACATCGGGCCCCCTGCTCAGCGGGAAGCCTACTTTCCCCTCTTCCCACTTCCCCTGCTTGTCTTCCCTCTCCCACTCTTTCTCTCTCTCTCTCTATCTCTCCCTCTGTCAAAGTCTTTAAAAAATAAATTCCCACAAACTTAGTTGCTTAAAACAACACAAATTTATCATCTTACAGTGTTGTAGGTCAGAAATCCAACACAAGTCTCACCGGTATAAAAGCATGTTGGTGTCACTGTATTTATTCCCATGTGGAGGCTCTAGGACAGAATCAGCTCTCTCCCTTGACCTCTCCAGCTTCTTGAGGCCACCCACGTTCCTCTGCTCGTGGCCCCCTTCTCCATCTTCAAAGCCAGAAATGTAGCATCTCTCTGGTAACTGCTTCCATTGTCACAGCTCTTATATGAGCTTAACCAGGAAAGATTCTACTAATTTCGGAATCCATGTGATTAGATTGGGCCCACCCAGATCATCTCCCATTTCAAGGTCCTTCATTTATCCCATCTAACAAAGTCCTTCTGAAAATGGGGGCCATTTTTCTGCCTGTCACAAGTAATGTGTGAGCATATTTATTACAGTGTTTAAAACTGAAGAGTTGGAAATAAGTACACAGGAATCTTTACAGTACAGATGTTAGAATTCTAGGAAGCCTCTAAAAACTGTAAGACAATGACAGGCAGTGAAAGAAATAGGATACAAAGTTATATACAGCATGACTATGGATAGTTGTTTACATATGAATATGGAATTTTATACAGTATGAACATGATAGTTGTATATAGCAAAATATGGACTTGGAGAGAATGGTGTGCCATCTGGTGAATGGGTTTGTGAGTAATTTTTTTTTGTTTTTTTTTTTTTGTATTGTCTATTATGAGCAGGTTACGATTAGTCTATCTCCCAAAATTTTAATTAAATCTGAAGGGAAATTATTTTATTTAACAGTGGGGAAAAGTAAGCATATTAAAAACAAATGCTAAAGTCTTAATAAAAGTTACATCATGCTATAAAAGGATATAATTTTAAGGCAAAGGCAAAGTGAAACTTTCACTAAGCATTCCCTAATAAAAATCCTATAAAGTGAGGTATGTGGTAATTATGTGGGCTATGATTAAAGGCACGTAAGAATGTCTTTAAATACTTGTATAGCCAATATACAAAGTGCAAGGCAGTCTAATTATGATGAGTTGAAATATTAGACAAGCATTATAAAAGTTACCTTTAAAATACAACTGTTAAAATATACATAATACTTATACACACTCAAATTAACATTTCAGAATAACTTCTGTTTGACCTGGATATTTGAGTAATTTAATCCTCCTTCTAGAGTACAGAGAAGATGTCAGTAAAATAGAATGTATTATTTATGGATGTAGAATGTACTCATGACTTATAAAGGGAAACTCTTACTTTTGAAATTTAGTAATTTAGTAATTGAAAACTTCGCCCAGTGTCCCCTCATCTGGCCAGTCGGATGTGTATGCCTTCCCTGTAGATGTAGAACTTACTTAAAATCTTGAAAATGATGGAAATGAACCGAGCAGGGCGACCTCAGGCTCGGTGGGCTGCCCCACAGGCATGGGAAGGGACCCCTCAGGCTATGACTCCTAGTAAAAGAAAAGTAGTCCTGGGTCAGGCCAGCTCCCCCGTCCATCGTGTGTTCTCGATCCACAGTGCTCGGAAGCCAAACCAGCCACTTGTTTGCCCTCCTGCTTTCCTTCAGGAAATTTCATTACATCAAAATGGGTAACATTTCAGAACTGAGTTGGTGTTCGTTGGGACAGGCTGAGTTATGGGCAGCAGTAACTGATCCCCGCGCACGTTCAGAGGACCCTGCAGGTCAAAGGCCCTCTTGTGTGACTCTCATTCAGGCTGCTCTGCTGTCCCCACAAGAGGACTCCTTCGTGTTCACCCTGCAAGAGAGCTCTGGGAGGACTCGGCCCTCAGTGTCCCCTGCATGGGCCAGGGGCAACTCACCCAGCTTCACTACTCACAGCCCATTGGTGGGATCTGGTCACATGGTCCCACATGGTGGTGGAGGGGAATAGGGGCCTCCATGCCTGTGGTGCGCAGTAGCCATCCCTCCAGGCTTCCATATTAGGGTTGGGGGTGCTGACACCGACCATAGCGAATGGGCATCATAGTGCCAGCCCAGGAGGCTGACCTGCAAAGAACAGTGTGTGCTCCCTACGTGGCTTTTATTTCAGAAAAATGTAAATTTTAGTAATGGTCACAAAGGTATGTCAACTACTGAGGAGCTCTTCAAACAAACAAACACTTTACCCTACTAACTTGAATGCCCAAAATCTTGGGAGGGGTCATGAAAGGGGTCATTGCAGGATTAACTCCAAGTAGAACTTTGAAAAAGAGTTTGTAGTTACACTGTGGTAAAATGTCGGCTTCCTGATGGGAAGTGGAAGTCTAATCAGCTTCTGCTGGGGACTGGGAGAAAGGCGGGAGCTGTCTTGAAGGCCCTGGTTTCTCATGAAGGCTGCTCTGAGGAGGTTGCAGGGAAGGACACTGGAAATGACACTGGGAATGATGCGGGGCGGGGGGACAGCCTCGATGTAGGGGTTGCAGGTGAGGCCGCCTCCAGGGGCTGTGAAAGCTGTGGGTGTGAGAAAAATAAAGGCTAGGCTGGTGTGGTAGCAGGAAAGGGACTTGAGAGGCAGGTGGAGAAATGTTCCAGAGAAAAATGGCTGTCAGGATGGGCCAGAGTGAGCTCGGCAATGTGGACGGTGGCCATACCATGATAGCCAGGACCAGAGGTTTGTGTTCCTACCCAACCAGAAGTTTTGCTTTCAAAATGAGGTGGGATGATGCCCTCAGCAACCACTGCCCTCCCTCCTCTCCTCACTGGGTTATAACCTTCATCTCTATCTTTAATGACTTAAATGAGACTGATTTTTAAATCCATCATTTCCCTGCTTTTGAAGCAGAAACACTGTTGTTGGTTGTCCTTTCTGTAGAAAATACGCTTAATCAAAAGGAAAAAAAAAAGAATCATAATAATCCGACGACCCACTAAGAAGCACTTAACATTTTGGTATGTTTCCTTCCAAACTTTTGTGTGTGTGTGTGTTTAAAAAATGGGATATACACACTATTCTGTTTTTCTCACTTCAAAAGCTACAATTATTTCTAAGTGCCTATTAGACAAAATACTGGCATTTCATGCTCCTTGTGTCAATACCAAGCCTACCACTTATAGTCTACAGCTAACACAAACCTCTGCCTCAGTTTTTTCACTCACAAACTTATTCATTCAATATCTCCGCATACAGTAGGGGCCTACGTCACAACATCACTTATGATGTTTTTATTTCATTAGCCCTGGTACACTCTGTAGGTAGCCTGTGACCTCCTGGTCTGCTCACTCAATGAAATCGAGCATCTCACATGGGCCATATTTTGTGTTTTGCTCTGGGCATACCCAAGTGAGCAAGGTAGGCATGGTCCCTTTCGCCAGGGTGTGGACACTCCAGAGGAGGAAATAAACAATACTTCTGTGTATTAATTATTATCACGTATTAATTATTTATTGGTGCACCTCAGAATTTAGTGACAACATTTACTACCTCACAGTTTCTGTGGCTTAGCTTGGGACTTCTGCCTCACAGTTTCTCAGGGGCCACAGGCAGGGTGCTGGCCAGGAGGCAGTCACATTAAGGCTCCGCTGAGGGAGAACTTGCTTCCAAGCCCTTTGGTGTGGTTTCTTGCTGGTGGTTGGCTACTGGCTGCTTCAGTGTTTGGCCACATCCACCTCTCCATTTGATCAGCTTCATCAGAGCAAGCAAGTGGGGGGCGGGTGGATTAACGTCTTTTAGAACGTAAGCTCAGAAGTGACGTCCCGTCGCTTTGCTGTATTCCATTTGCTAGAAGCAAGTCCCTAAGTCCTGTCCAAAGTCAGGGGGAGGGATGACACAAGGACATGAATATCAGCAGATGGGGATTTGGGAAAGCCATTTTAGAAGGCTCCAACCATATTCATAAACAAGACAATTCCCAATTGTGTTCAGCACTAGGAAGGAAATCAAATAGGTGCAAGACAAGCCCCCTGGAGTGTTGGGAGGTCCTCCTGAGTGAGTGGTCAGGGAAGACCTCGGGAAGAGGTAACAGTTCAGCAGAGACCTGAATGACAAGAAAGCCCATCTGAGAATATGCCTTCCAGACAGAAGGAACAGGAAGTGCAAAGTGGGAGGGTGGGCTCTCTGTGTTGGGGGAAGAAAGTGGTGGCCAGTGTCACGGAGCAAAGTGAAGTGAGAACTTTCTAATGAACCCATGAAGCAAATATTATTTACATTTTAAAATAAAGAGTAAAATAAAGAGTAATTTCTCTAAGATCACACAGCTTGGAAGTCCCAGAGCACACAAATGGATCTGAGGTTGGGTCTACCTGATGTATTAACTTGAAATCCAGATTTTTGCCACACCAGTACCTTTCAGTTCATTGCAGAATCTACTAGAAGAGATGATGGCGAGTGATCAGCCACCCCAGTGGCCCAGGATCTAAAACCAAAATAGTCCTGAAGGAACTGGGATAGTTGGTCATTGCAAAGGGAAAACATGGCCAACAGGCCCTTTAATGTGGCATGAAACCCAGGTGAGCCAGCAGCTGTGAGTCATCTGGGTAAGACTTGGCTGTGTCTTTTGTAGCTAAGAGAATAAACTGAGTCATAACCCCACCTTGTTGCTAAAATCAGAAGTTTATATTCCACTGCTTTGTTTCCTTTTATTCTTCAGTCATTCCTGTGAGAAGAGCTGGCCTAACGTGCAGGCAGGGAATCTTCAGGTAGGGAGAGGCCCAGGCTGGTTTGTGTCAGTCCTCAGCCACTGAGCAGGACCTCAGGTGTGGGGCAGGGCTCCTTGCTCCCTTGGACAGTTTTCCCATGGGGCCTTCTGCTTTGGGCCTACATCCTGATAACTTGAGTCCCTTCCTGAATCACAACTCTTTCTCCTCTTGACCAAAATGCTCAGTCCGGTGCCTGGCCTGGAGAAGGTACTTCATGAAAGTTCAATGCTGAGTGACAGGACATTTACATGTACACAGCAGAGCAGGATGTGTCTGAGCAGCAGAAGATGGAAGCTGAGCTGTAGCTATTTTTTTTAAGAGGATTGATTGATTATTTATTTATTTATTTTAGAGGGAGACAGGGAGAGAGCCAGTGCACATGGGTGAGGGAAGGGACAGAGGGAGAGCACGAGAGAAACAGACTCTCCACCCAGTGGGGAACCCAATGCAGAGTTCAGTTCCACCACCCTGAAATCATGACCTGAGCTAAACCAAAAGTTGGATGCCTAACTGACTGAGCCACACAGGTGTTCCATATTTATTTATTAGGGAGGGAGGAGGGGGGAGGGGCAGAGGGAGAGACAGAGAGAAACACTCTGCTGAATGGGGAGCTGGACATGGGGCTCAACCTCACAGCCCTGGATCATGATCTGAGCCAAAAACCACGAGTCGGACGCTCAACAAACTGAGCCACCCAGGAGCCCCTGAGTTGTAGCTATTTCTTTGCTGTTCACGTTGCCATAGGCTGATGACCTGAACCAGGAAGTCAGTGACTCTAAGATAGTGGGACTTGGCATCTCTCATCAAGGCAGTGGTTTCTCTACTTCTTCATGAGATCTGACGCTACAGACCAGCCCTCCTTTTTGAACCTCTCCTACTATAAATTCTCCCACTGGAGGTTTTCCTCTGTTCCCCATTACTCTCCTTTTCTAACTCCTCCCCTGGCCTCCTTATTCCCCTGTGAGTGAATGACAATAAGACTGGGCCCTGGGCCGCCTTCTCTCCCTCTCTAGAGGACGCCACACTCAGCTGTAACTTTCACTTTCACTCTATGCTGGTGACCTGCTAAGAGGTCTCAGACCAGACTGATTTCAACTGGACACAGGGTAGATCCCATCCACTATCTACCCTGGGGTGCACAGCACCTCTCTGTGGGCAGACTATACTTCTTTGTCCCATCATCAGGCTTGGCCTACTGTCTAGTTTGGCCATAGACGGTGGGCAAAGTTGACAATGTGCCAATTTCCAAGAGGAGCTCTAATAGGGCCTCCGTCCCAGGATATGGCAGGTAGACACTAAAGTGGTCTCCATGATCCCTAAATCCTAGTGTTTATGCCTTTATATAATATCCTCCTGTCAAGTGTAGGGGGACCCGTGACTTACTTGTAACCAATAGAATGTGGTGAAGGTGATGGGATATCTGTCACTCCCATAAATATGTTACTTTGTATAAGACTCCATCTTGCTCGCAAACTCTCTCTGTTGCTGTCTTTGAAGGGGAAAGCTGTCATAAAGTAAGGGGTCATGTTGGAGAAGCCCAAGTGGTGAGAAACTGCAGGTGGCTTAGTCTAGGAGCCAGCAATGACCCCAAGCAAGAAGCTAAAACCTCAACTCAAAACGTAAGTAAATGAATTTGGCTGAAACCAGGAGGGATCTTGGAGGTGAATTTTTCCCAGTTTAGCTTGTGATGAGAGCCCTAGTCGGTACCTGGATTTCATCTGGATAAGAGCCTGAGTGGAGGACCCAGTGAAGCCATAGCCTACCATGTGGTCTCCCCCTCTTCCTGACAAGAATTGAGCTCACGAGGGTGGAGAGTTTTGTTCTGTTCACGTGTATTTCTTCAGCATCATTGCTTAGCATATAGTGGGCATGCAATAGATATGAATGAAAAAATGGGAAGGAACTTTTTTTTGCTTAACTTAAGAGAGAGATAGCTGCCCATAACAAATTCATTACATAAAAGATACACACGTAGTAAATGCATTACATATACTTATCACATGTATTGGAATGGCTATAGCAGTTAAACTTTGTCACAGGATTATGATCGAATTCCAAGGTGCATTAGGCACCAAGCTGACAGGATTTGATCCATGGTAGAATTAACTTTATGCTAAAGCAAAAAGTAGGATCATACAAAATGAGTGTTTCTTAATCCATATCAACAAAACAAAATTTCCACTGGTCTTACCTGTGTCATGAGAAAATGGCTGTCAGTATTTTCACCAGACATGTCTGGAATGGTCTGACATACAATTTAGGCTGCATAATGTATGTGAAGTCACTTAGTGGAATCCGGTGTTTTAAATATGAACCTCAATATGTGTGTCATGAGGACAGGCCTCAATTTGGCATAGAGCTGTTTCTCCCTTAGGCAACTTCATAAACATATTATAAGTATTTATTCTCTGATGGTAGTTAAAATTCTCCTGAGAAATGCAAGAGATGAGGAGGCAGCCAGAAATCAGATACGTGGATGTTTTCTGGTAAATGTTCTATAGCAAAGTGGCTTCCCTCTATCAACTATCAAATTTCTGGATTCTTTTCCGCACAACTTGTGGTAGAATTACGGTCCCCGAAAGATGTCCACAACTTCACCTCTGGAAGCTGTGAACATATTATGTTGCAGGGCAAAGAGGAATGAAGGTTACTGCCGGTGGAATTAAGGGGGCTAATCAACTGGTTTTGAGGTGGGGAGATCATTCTGGATTATCTGGGTAGGCCCAAGGTAATCACCAGTGTCTTTATAAGTGAGAGGAGGCCGAGGAGTCAGAGACCTAGAGAGAGCTGGAGGGACAGGGCAGCCGGCTTTGAAGATGGAGGAGAGAGGCACGAGCCACGGAATGCAGTGGCCTCTAAAAGGCAGAGAAGGCACAGGAACAAATTTTTCCCTAGTGCCTCCAGCAAGAGATGCGGCCCTGAGGACACTTTGCTCTTAGTGCAAGGAAACCCATCTGGGGTGTCTGCCCTCCAGCTCTCTGTCAGATAGAAAACCTGTGTTGTATTAAGCCCCTGAGTTCGTGGTCATCCGTGAACTCAGCAAGGGGAGACAAAGACAGCACTGTGAGGAAGAACGAAGTACTGGAGATTTCGCCCTAATTGCGAAGGAGCCCGTCTCATTTCAGTAGATGCTGGCAGAACACATGTGACCCCAGAGACAAAGAGAAGCTTCTCATTGACTGATGGCAGAACAGCTGCTGGCAGGTCAACATTCTGCATGGCTCACCGAGCCCAGACTCCCACAGGGCAGCATGAAGATGGCCAGGTGACTTCTGCTCAGGGGCTCAGGTGATGAGAGAGGAACCTTGACACTAGGGAACTCAAATCATTCACACTGGGCAGCAAGCACCCCTGTCCTTTGCTCCAAGGGAGGTGTCCTGTCTTCCAAGCTGAAAAGCCATAATAGTAATAGGCATGAGGACAGTGGTTGGAGTTTACAGATGGCTTTTCACCTCTACCATCTAATTTAACCTTTATTTTAAAGATTTCATTTACTTATTTGAGAGAGAGAGAGAGCACGGGGGTGGGGCAGAGAGAGGGATTCCATGCTGAACAGAAAGCCCAACGAGGGGCTCGATCCCAGGACCCTGGGACCATGACCTGAGCTGAAGGCAGACGCTTTACCAACTGAGCCACCCAGGCACCCCTAATTTAACCTTTCAATAACCCCTTAAAGAGGCAATGTTCCCAAGCACCTGAGGCCCTGAAATACTGAATGACACACTTGAGGCCACCCACCCAGTAAGGGCCACCCACCCATCCACATTTCCTGTGGCTTCCCATTCTAATACTCCCGGTAAATAGATCCATTTGTGCAGCTCTTCTCCCTTTGAGGGTATGAAAGTCTTGTAAAAGAGTAAATTGTTATTCAGGCTCTCACTCTGGTGACCTACAAATGGCAGATCCTCAACTCAACCTAGAGAAAGAACATGGTCTTTGGAATTAGATATCAGTGGTTCAAATCCTGACGATGCCTCTCTAATGTCTATGAGCCTCAGGCTGCCAATCTGCAAAACGGGGTCATAATTCTTTCATAGGGATGTTAAGAGACTTGTGCCTCATGAGTCATGTTGTTCAGATTCAGGTTGTCCCTCCTGGAACTACTCGCTCAATTTGTCTCTTCCTCACAACTGCAAGCTTCTTGAGGTCAGAGGCCATGGCTTTTGTGCTGGTCCCCCTACCAACCAGCACTGTGCCTGATGAAAAGACATGCTAAATAAGCATGTGTTGACTGAAAGAGTCTACCTGGCCCCCAGTGGGAGCTTGATAGTTGCCTCTTTCCACTTTCCCTCCATAAAACCTTTCGGAATCTGCTTCCTGGACAGATGGCAGCATGCCAGACAAGACAAGGGACAATTTCCATACCAGAGGAAGTCTGGGTTCTCCACAGTCACTTTCGTTTCCTAAAACTGAAATTTCTGTGATACATATTATGCAAGAGCAAATAAGGTAGCTGCTCACTGGACAGCCGGAGCCAAACAGAGTCACCCATCCTGGTTCCTGGCATAGCTGGCGTGGGCCCAGTTGTGCAAGTTTCTGAGGTTTGAAACAGAACAACTCTTCTAGTGTTTCTGCGAACACCAGGGAAACATCTCCTGGCAGACCTATCCTTCATTCTTGGAAAAGAGAGCCATGCCCCTTTCCTTCCCAAAGCCAAGTCCCATGGCTCTCTCCTGTGAAAGGGAGTAATGGTAAGTCACTGTTGGGCTCACAGACTAGGGCTGTAGCCATCCCGTAATGAGGAGGTAAAAAGCCTCCACAAATGCAGGTTTCATGAACTGGGTTTCTCCCCACCTCCTTTTTCTGTCCCCTCCTATTTCCTGGACTCGATTCTCTACTTCTGATGGGATTCCCCTTCTTCCCCAATACTTTCCCTTTTCTGTTCCAGCTGAACCTGCAGGAGGCAATGCTCTGACCTTTACTCATTCCAGCAACACCCTTACTTTCTGAGGGAAACTGAGCTCATCCCAGAAGGAAACAATGTTCATATCAAAGTCAGAAAGCCCAATAATAATTGCATTTCTTAGTGTATGTGCTTTTTTCTTTTTTTTTTTTTTTTTAAAGTTTTATTTAACAGAGAGAGAGATCACAAGCAGGCAGAGAGGCAGGCAGAGAGAGAGGGGGAAGCAGGCTCCCTGCTGAGCAGAGAGCCCGGCATGGGGCTCGATCCCAGGACCCTGAGACCATGACCCGAGCTGAAGGCAGAGGCTTAACCCACGGAGCCACCCAGGCGCCCCAGTGTATGTGCTTTTTATCAAAGGGGCTTATTAGTACAAATGAATGCTGTTTCTGGCACAATTTCCATAGAGAATTGTTGGCCAGTTTGTCTTTTCCGGGTCCCTCAGGAACAATTCTTGCTTGATAATGTCTGCCTTTTTGAAAGTAAAGTAATGGGGAGCGTTAGTGATTTTATATTCGGTCTACACTGAATCAAGTGTCTCCTTGTGCTCTGGGTTATAGAGCTCAGTGGGTCAGAGACTAGACGGGTTTGCGGGCTGATCCTTTGAACAGTATTCATCTATCTGATAATTTCCCTAGCAGTTCTCTTAAGATCAGAAACAAATGCTTTTTAGGAGAGTGAGGGAAAAAATTTACCCAGAAGTCCATATCCATTCACATTGTTTAATTTTCTCTTTTGAATTTTTATTATTTGTCAACGCAGCTTTGAAGCTGTGTGATTTAAAAAAATAAAAAAAGATTGTATTTATGTATTTGGCAAAGAGAGAGACAGCAAGAGGAGAGCGGGAACAGAAGCAGAGGGAGTGGAGAGGGAGAGCAGGCTTCCCACCAAACAGGGAGCCCACAGCTGAGCTAGATCCCAGGACTCTGGGATCATGACCTGAGCTGAAGGCAGCAGCTTAACTGACTGAGCCACCCAGGCATCCCTGAAGCTGTATGATTTTATGTCTAAAAGTTCCTCAGTCAACTGACCAACAATTCCCCTTTCTCTTCTCAATTCCCCCATGGTTACCTACTTTTGCCTAATGTTTGTGCTCAGGTATTTACAGACAGTTGTGCTTCTCCAGTTGATTTTCCATAAAACAAGCACATTTATTCATTTGGCTCTACTTACCAAGTAACCCATATGTCGTGTTTATAGATGCTGGTACCACATGAGTCCTGCCCGGGCCTTGCCTGATTTCCATGACTCTCTGACATTCACTTCTCAGGGACAAGACTCGGGTGCAATGGTGCAGTTAGCAATAGGACTCACCATCTCTCGTAACCACTGCACCACACTGCCTTCCTGTGCTATCTTCCTGATGTCAGGAAAGTTTTAAAATCACTCTGAAATATTTTTCTCACAACAGACAAGAACTATTGCATTCTAACTTTCCAATAGACAGTCTGGACCTTTCGACAGATGAACAGTTAAGGTAGGACTCGAACCCACTGGACTGAGCATAGCATGCTCACACTGGTGAGGTGGTATTCCCACTGCTCCCTCCGTACCTGGGGATGTCATCAGAAAGCCCACAAGGTTCTTGGGGGGTCAGGGTAGGAGCTCCTTGAATCAGGAAATTAAAGGTGACCAGAACCAGAAATGACTATGGGATATTCTTTTCCCCAGGACAGATGTCCTCATTATTTGCATCCTGCCCTGTCAGCAACTTGATTGGACTGGCACAACCTCCAGCAAACTGGAGTGGTCGAAGTTCCCATAGTCTAAATCCTAGGGCCTTTCCTAACAAGAACATATAACACTGAGCCTTTACCAGGTTCTGGGTGCTGTCTTCTGGATAAGCATCATCCTGTTCCCCCACCCACGCCATTTAATACATGTGAAAACTAGGACTTGTGATCTGCTGGGTCATAAAGCTAACATGTGCAAGAGACACAGCACCAACCCTCAATAGGCCCAGTCCCCATCAGGCTGTGGAGATGGGGCACAACCAGGTGCGTGGAGCCCTGGAAATCAGTCAGTTCAGCTTTGGGTGTGTGCTACCTGGGCCACGGTTGGTGGGTGCCCTGGATCACTCCAGGAGCTGATTTATGGCCACGACTCGGAGGGAGTCTTTCAGAGCCAGCATCGAATATTTTTAAGAACCTGTATGCTTCTGTAGGACAGAAAGTGAGAAGCTCCAATGATAATGATGATAATAATAGCTAATAATTATTGATCTCTCTCTGAAGACCAAGCATTCTGTTAGCGCATTGGATACATGACCTTGCTCAAACAGGACAGAAAATCAACTGGGATTTCAGTGTCCTGGGGTTTCAAGCCATGATTCATTTATCATTTAACTTTCTTCTTGGACTTACCAGAGCAAGTGACATCATTGTAGGCAACGTTGACTCCACTTACGACTCTCCCATGTGGCAATCATCCTTGAATTGCGCCATGCATTTGGGCCACATCTGTGTAAAGAAATCTTGCAACAACCAACAACAAGACAGAAGAAAGAGAAATTAAGGAGAAATCTTGCAACAAAATGGGCACACAGACACCCATTCGACCAAAAATTCAGTTTTCTAGTATTTGAGTGTTTACTAACGTTCTCATTGAATAAGTGTAGCAAGATTATGAAGCATAGGAACCTGTCTGTGGAGATCTAGTGAAATGCGTAGCTTGTGGGCTTTGAAACCAGACTGATAATGGTTCCAATCCCAGCTTTGTTACTTAGCAAGTTCCTGAGCCCTTCTGAGCCTCCTTGAATTTAAAAGGAAGATAATGCCCCCCTCACAGACTTGTTACAGGATTAAACAAACATACATAAAACAGTGAGCAGAGGTCTTGGCACAAGATAGGGTCTCAACAGGAGTAATTTCCTCCCACTCCTCCATTCCCAAACTGGATTTGACAAACCAAATTTGATAGTATTCCCTGACTTCTCCTTCTGTACCCCAATTTATAGTTCCTTTTTCTTGATTATCTTGATTTACTCATTTATTTATTTAAAGGTTTTTATCAAATACCTATTGTGTGCAAATTACTGGATAACCATTGAAGATACATTGATGAACTAAATAAAGAAAAAATTCCTTTTCATTTCCTGGTGAGAGAGGCAGACATTAATCATACAAGTGGGAGGGTAGTTAGAAAGGGAAATAAATGCTGTGAAGGAAAGGAACACATAACAAGGCTTTAGAGTATGGGACGTGAAGGGTTGTTGAGACCGAAGAAGTGAGAACATCTATGGCAGGTAGTGCTCAGGCAGGTGGAGTGGACAGTGATGGTGAAGGGCGTGTTAGTAAAGGATGGCATTCACGAAAGGGATAGGCAAAGGATGTCGGTGGGTGTGGAGACTCTGTGTGTCTGAAAACCCGAGAGACCAATGTGGCTGGCACACAGATGATGATGGGGAGAAGGGACAGAGACCAGAAGTTTAAGCAGAAGCCATTCCACAGACTCTGCCAGGGTCTTAAGATCCTCAAGCTAAGAGCAAGTCAGAAGTCTCAGAAGAATTTTTAATATGGGGGTAGTGTGACACGATCAGATTTTGCCCTGAAAAAAGATCATTCTAGATCTGTACTATCCAATAATGGTACCTATTAGCTACATGTGACTCTCAAACACTTGAAATGTTGTTGGTCTTAGTTGGGATTTACTGTAAATGTAAACTATGCACTGGGTTTCATAGACTTAGGATGAAAACAAGAACGTAAAATGTTTCATTCATTTTAACATATTGATTCCATATTGAAGTGATAATATTTTGGGTGAAATAAAATACTTAAAGTCAATTTTACCTCTTTCTTGCTGTTTGGGGTCATAGGGGTGGAAACTGGACTGGAGATGAGTGCAGTCTGGGCAAGAGGTGAGGAAATAGGGACATTGAATATAAAATATCTTTTCAGAATTTGAACTATAAGTGGGGAGAGAGGGAGAGAGAAAGAGAGAAGCTTGAGGGAGATGAATTTTTTTGTTGTTTGCTTTTTTTTTTCTATTTATTTTTTTAAATTTTTATTTATTTAATTTCTTTTCAGTGTTCCAGAATTCAGTGTTTATGCACCACACCCAGTGCTCCATGCAATACATGCCCTCCATAATACCCACCACCAGGCTCACCCACCCTCTCACCCCTCCAAACCCCTCAGATTGTTTTTCAGAGTCCACAGTCTCTCATGGTTCGTCTCCCCCTCCAATTCCCCCCAACTCCCTTCTCCTCTCCATATCCCATGTCCTCCATGTTATTTCTTATGCTCCACAAATAAGTGAAACCATATGATAATTGACTCTCTCTGCTTGACTTATTTCACTCAGCATAATCTCTTGCAGTCCTGTCCATGTTGATACAAAAGTTGGGTGTTCATCTTTCTGATGGAGGCATAATACTCCATAGTATATATGGACAACATCTTCCTTATCCATTCATCTATTGAAGGGCATCTTGGTTCTTTCCACAGTTTGGCGACTGTGGCCATTGCTGCTATGAACATTGGGGTACAGATGGCCCTTCTTTTCACTACATCTGTATCTTTGGGGTAAATACCCAGTAGTGCAATTGAAAGGTCATATAGAAGCTGTATTTTTAATTTCTTAAGGAATATCCACACTGTTTTCCAAAGTGGCTGCACCAACTTGCATTCCCACCAACAGTGTAAGAGGGTTTCCCTTTCTCCGCATCCCCTCCAACACACATTGTTTACTGTCTTGTTAATTTTGGCCATTCTAATTTGTGTAAGGTGGTATCTCAATGTGGTTTTGATTTGAATCTCCCTGATGGCTAGTGATGATGAACATTTTTTCATGTGTCTGTTAGCCATTTGTATGTCTTCTTTGCAGAAGTGTCTGTTCATGTCTTCTGCCCATTTTTTGACATGATTATCTGTTTTGTGTGTGTTGAGTTTGAGTAGTTCTTTATAGATCCTGGATATCAGCCCTTTGTCTGTATTGTCATTTGCGAATATCTTCTCCCATTGTCTGGGTTGCCTCTTTGTTTTGTTGACTGTTTCATTTGCTGTGCAGAAGCTTTTGATCTGGATGAAGTCCCAAAAATTCATTTTCGCTTTTGTTTCCTTTACCTTTGGAGATATGTCTTGAAAGAAGTTGCTGTGGCCAATGTCAAACAGGTTACTGCCTATGTTCTCCTCTAGAATTCTGATGGATTCCTGCCTCACGTTGAGGTCTTTTATCCATTTTGAGTTTATCTTTGTGTGTGGTGTAAGAGAATGGTTGGGTTTCATTCTTCTACACATAGCTGTCCAATTTTCCCAGAACCATTTATTGAAGAGACTATCTTTTTTCCACTGTATATTTATTCCTGTTTTGTTGAAGATTACGTGACCATAGAGCTGAGGGTCCATATTGTTGTTTGTTTTTTAAATAACTGGAAGAGACTGAGCAGGTATAAATATTGGTAGGAATGGTCTGTAGTGGCAGAAAGTACAGTGAGAAGCCATTATAAGCAGGGCATGGTTCCTGAGAATGCAGGGAGGAACAATGTTCCATACTGGACTGACTGGGGGTGTGTGTGGGGGGGCAGACCAGCCACACTGCAATAAGGGCTCCCCCTTCTATTGTGGTAGAGGGAGGAGGATGGGTGTGGATGGAGATTCAGAAGTAGGAAGTTGTAGGGATTTCTTCAGATGACTTTACTGTGCTCTGTGAAGTAAGAAGGAAAGTCATACCTGAGAGGATATGAGGGGGCAGAGATGGTCAAGGGCAGGAGCAACGTGGTGAGAGGGTCACATATGGTGGAGAGTGAGGGTGCTTTAGTGAGAGAAATGGAATAAAAATGACTGCTGTCCTCTTATAAAGCAGGCGGGAGGGCACTCTTAGGTTTGGGATTTAATGTCATATAGGAGAAATAGAAACATGAGGAGAAGAGATAGTGGTGGGTCTAGAATTTCTGTTTGGTAGAGCAATCTGATTCAGGGGAGGCAGGGCTTGAAGCTTTTTGTGTGGGATTTTACATGCTATTCTAGTGAGGAAACACAAATTGTTCATACTGAAGAACGGGGAAGCCTTATGGAGATTGGGGAGGTCTTTGGAGGTAAAGCCCTGGTCTTCAACCCCATGTTTGGCAATACCAAACAAAGGTGTTACAATGATATGATTGTGAATGAAAGGGGCTGTGCATCCCCAGCACCCCACCCCTCCACCCCCAGCAGCTGGCAGGAAGGTTCCGACTATCTGGTGGCCATGCCCAGCTAGGTTTTTCTATAAAAAGAAGGAAGGAGCTCTTTCCTGGTGAATCAGGAGTTTTGGGGTCAAGTACAACTCTCCATATGGTGCTGAGAGAATGAGACCCCTGGGGGCTGCTGACACCTCCACCTGTGAATGCCAGCTTGCACCAAACATTGGCCTCAATCTGTACTGAATGAGCAAGGAAGACAAGGAAGGAGATGACTAATGGATTGGGGAAAGAGGAAGGAAATCAGTGTACTCTGAGCAAGACGCAGGAGGCCCGAGTTAATCGCTGAGAGCTTGGATGACTGTTAAGTAATGACCAAGTCCAGGAGGGGGCTGAGGTAAAGCAGAGGGAATCTTCTGCGAATAGAAGGTAAAGGGATGGAGAGGCTTCTGGAACAGTGAACTCCCCTGGACTACTAGAAAATCTTGGAAAGAAGAATTTCTAAGGGCTGGTGCCAAAGCCTTCAACAAATGGGAGGAAGGGACTAGGGGTTCAGCAGATGGGGACAGACATAGGAGGCCAGAGGTCAAGTGGCATGCTTGGAGCCCTTAACCCCAGAGAAACTGGTGTTCTTACAAAGGATTGGGGAAGTAACAGACTGTGATTCTCAAGGATTAGGGTTCCTGGGTTTGATGATGCTCTTTGCAGAAAACCATGAAACAACATCAAACGATGGATTTAATCCCATCATATGAACTGGGCTTTAGCACAAATCATTTTAGTGATCAATGTGGGCTGGAACTGACACATGGTAAATAATATATTCACCGTTGGGTCTTTACCAGTGACTGAAAGCTCACAGAAACCATAGCCAAAGGAAAAGCAGAAAGGCACTGACAGGACACACCTAAGCAGACTGACATCGAGGCCGAGTCTGTCTCAAGTGACAGGAAGTGATGGCAACAGGCAGCTGAAGAGGAAGAGCAGCAGTTAACGTGGGGAGGAAGGAAAAGACGTGGCAATTTTTTTTTTTAACTGACTCAAATTAAATTTTGTTAACGTTGGCTTTTTAAAAATGTCCTCGAAAATTTTTGTTTGCAGAGGTAATTCAGAAGTTCACTTTGGCTTTATGATTAATATCGAGATTACTAAATTCACAAAGTTAAAAACCTTGTCTTTCCTTAAGGTTTTAGGTTTCATCAGATGTTTATAAATCTACCAAAATTTATAGATCACTTTAAAAGAGACTTTGGCTATCATTTGTCCTATTTACAAACGTAGCTAATCTTTAAAACAGTTCAAGTGGGGGTCACCTACGTGGCTCAGTCCTTAAGCCTCTGCCTTTGGCTCAGGTCATGATCCCAGGGTCCTGGGATTGAGCTCCACATTGGGCTCCTGCTCAGGGGGAAGCCTGCTTCTCCCTCTCCCCTTGTCTGTGTTCCCTCTCCTGCTGCCTCTCTCTCTCTGTCAAATAAATAAATAAATAAAATCTTTATAAAAAATAGTTCAAGCCAATCAGTATAAGTAAAAAAACAAAATAGTTCAAGCTAGATTTATAAGTGTAAAATACTTCATGTCCTCTTTAAATGTCTCTGTTGTTTGAGTTAACAAAACTATGATGAGTTCACAAATAGCTCCCATATAACTAATACGCTTACAAATATGGTGAACTTTAAACTTTCTTAAGCATTTCCATATATAACAAGTGTTCAAGCCATGCTTCTTACAAACAAAAATTTCAACTTGAAAATCACAAGTATGAATAGTATATATTTTATTTTATTTTTTAGTAAGGTGTAATCGACATACAACATGATATTAGTTTCAAGTATTCCACACTTGTATGCATTGCAAAATGGCCACACAATACGTCCACTTACTGTGGAAAATGACCTTACAAAGTTAATATAACATTATTGACTGTATTCCCTATGCTGTACATTACACCTTCATGGCTTATTTCTTTCATAGCTGGAAGTTTGTACTTTTCAATCCATTTCAACCCTGCCTCCAATCCTCTCTGTCTCCGGCAACCACCAATCTGTTCTCTATGAGTCTGGATTTTGTTGTGTTCTGTTTGTTTTGCTTTTTGGATTCGACATACAAGCGAAATCATGCGGTATTTGTTTTTCTCTGCCGGCTTTATTTCACTTAACATAATATCCTTAAGTTCCATCCATATTGTCACAAATGTAAGACTTTGTTCTTCTTTATGGCGAAGTAGTAGGCCATTATGCATATAGATAACACATCTTCTTTATCGATGCTCCCATTGGTGAACACTTAGATGGTTTCCATGACTGGGCTACTGGAAATTACACAGCAATGAACATAGCGATGTATATATTATTTTGAATTAGTGTTTTCACTTTCTTTGGACAGATACCCAGTAGAGGAATTGCTGGAACATGGTATTTCTATTGTCAGTTTTTTGCAGACCCTCCATACTGTTTTCTACAGTGGCTTCACCAACTTACCATGCCAGTGACAACACATGAGGGCTCCCTTTTCTCCACGTCCTCGCCAACATTTGTTATTTCTTGTCTTTTTTGTAAGTCATTCTGACAGGTGTGAGGTGATGTCTCATTGTAGTTCTGAACCACAGTTATAGAGCTCATATCCCTGGGATTGTGTCATATCATGACTTCACTTTTTCTAGCCACATAGAGGTCACTCCCTCCACCCAGCCTGCCACACAACAGAGTCAGATTGAGCAATTATTTGATTTCAATATATTTTCCAAGGAGTTCCAAAGAAGTTGGAACTTGATAAAAAAAAAAAATATCCTGCCTTCTTTTCATACCCTTCCTGCCCAACGAGACCATACAACCCTTACAGATAGCCAAGTAATACCACTTGTTCACCCATGGTTTTCTTTAAGTTTGGAAGTCAAGCACTGTATTTCTTCATCTCCATCTTTAAAAGAGGTCTGCTGTTGTGTGGCATGGTTAGGAAGTCAGGGCAGACTTCTCTCCCTTGAAGTCCCATTGCGTGTCTTCAACGGCCACTTCAGGTGTTTCTACTCCATTTCTTCAGACCTAACCGATGTCCTGAAAATGCAAGTGAATTCACCACTTGATAACTAATAGTTGATTAGTGCCTACTTTGTTGTAGGGACAGGAGATACTTCACAGCAAAGGGAGAAAAACATCCACACCCTCATGAAATGTACATCCAGCTACATTCAGTGCATGTGTGCAAATTTGGAGTCTCCTTTTCGGTCACTTAATGGAGTTCTTGTAATAGATGAAAGTCGTTGGCCTTGTCTTTGATAGTCTTGCGTGTTTGGTTCTATCCTGTAACAACTGACCTCGTGTATTATCCTCATGGTTTGGTCCTTTGTTTCTGGGACAGTCCACCAAACAACTTGGAGGGAAAGTCTCTTTCTCTCTTTCTTCTTCCATTTCCCAAATAGTTCCTGAAATATTTATAAATTCTCTACATTAAAGAAACAGCAAGACTTTTGTGGACTTTCTGTTCTGAGTTAACTTAACATTGATGCTTCTAATCCCAAGATACATACAAAGAAGCCTGAAATCAGCGTAGATCAGCCATTTGGGCCAACATATGAAATAGTCAGTTTTATTTGGAGAGGATTTTGTTAATCGATCTTCCCTCCCTCTCTCTTTCCCATCCCTCTTTCCCTCCAGAAGGGACACTGAAATTATTTTCCCAAGAATATCTTATTTTCTGGAATCATTACAGGATGATGAGTTTAGTCTCTGAATAGACTTCATGGAAGTTGGGTGATGAATTGCCCTGAATAGGTATGGAGGGATATTAGGAAGATGGCAAGCTGAAAATGAGCATTAAATAAGGGATAAAACTATTGGCATACAATATTAAAAGATTTTATGATATTATATTTCTAGGTCATTTGGAATTTCTGAGTTATTTAAGAAATTTAATTTTCTTTCCATCAATAAATATCTTAGAGCTCTTTTGGTTATGAGAGAAATCAATGTCAACTTATTAAGGAAAAGGGAGATATTTTATAAGTGAGTATATTTATTTTATGACTTCCTAGAGAAGTTAGGTGTTTTCTCCTTCCTTCTCTCAAAGGGCTAGCAAAAAGCCAGCCCCTCTTTTTTTGGAGGCCATTGAGAAGGCCATCCCCCAACAGGAAGTATCTGAGTTGAAGAATAATTCTAGTTTTTAAAATGGAAATATTCATATAGTGAAATATTCTCAGTTTTCAAAACTTTGTTCTGTGTTGAATTAGAATTTTACTCTTATTTTGCACAAGAAGTAATAAGAACATTACTCAAAAATTACAGATGTTAGTGAAATCTTTTCAGAATAGAAAAATTTTGAAGAATGGGCATTTGTGTTTACAAGGGTATATAAAATAGTGCAGGGATTGTACTAGATTTTCATTAAGTGATTTTTGACAAATGTATTACTTATTATTTTATTTAATTATTACAAGGAACTTTATATGAGAAAGATGCAGACTCTGAATTTTGATAGCTTCATTTTAGAATTACAGTCAGATGCTCAAAAGTATAAATATCTTCCACAAGTTAACCTTTCCCAAACACCTTTCCGTATTCTGTGCTCATTTTATTTATTTATTTTTTAAGAGTTTATTTTTTTATTTGTCAGAGAGAGAGAGCACAAGCAGGGGGAACAGCAAGCAGAGGGAGAAGCAGGCTCCCTGCTCAGCGGGGAGCCTGATGAGGCAGGTCTCAGCCCCAGGACCCTGAGATCATGACCTGAGCTGAAAGCAGACACTTAACCGACTGAGCCTCCCAGGTGTCCAGCTTGTTTTCTAACCTTAAAAAATAGGTTTTGGGGGCACTTGGGTGGCTCAGTGGGTTAAAGCCTCTGCCTTCGGCTCAGGTCATGATCCCAGGTTCCTGGGATCGAGCCCCACATTGGGCTCTCTGCTCAGCGGGGAGCCTGCTTCCTCCTCTCTCTCTCTGCCTACTTGTGATCTTAATAAATAAATAAATAATCTTAAAAAAAAATGGGTTTTGTAATGAGTTGTAGGAGGTCTTATGCCAAACAAAATGCAGACTGACTGACAAGTCTTGGAATCTAATCTAAATTTGTCTCCATGTGATTTGAGATAAATTCTCCAATCACTTGAGCTGGAGGGGTAATGATATCAGAACTATTTATTTCATGTATCATTATGAGATTCAGATGAAAAGATATATTTAAAAGGGCCTTGAAAACATTTATGAGTCTTTATTATACATAGATGACACTGGTAGTAACTTGTGGGTAAATAAATGATTTCTACCTGACAGCCAGAATATTCTAATTGGCTTTGGGATTACAAAGCAATAACATCAATCTAGACAGGTCAACTAAAGACATATAGAGTTTATTAGATTCGGGGAAAGGTACTGCAAAGAATTTTTCTTAGGTACACAATTGAGAACTCATGAGGAAGAGAGGTGGGGATTTTTTAATAAGAAGAAAGCCTTTTCAGGGAACCGCAGAGCCTGATCATTAGGGTGAGAGAGAAATGTCTGCATAGTCGGTAACCTGTATAGAAAATTAGACTCCACCCTCTCAAGATCACATTCACGCCTTTTAAATTTGCCTAATATCAGAAACTTTAATGAGGATTAGGAATGTGAAATAGGGCAAGAGAAGAAACCCTGGATTTATGGTAAAATTCTCATTTCAAACCTCAGTTGTGTCACAATTTACATGGCATTTCCTCCTCTTTAAAAAGAGAAACAAGAATGCTTTCTCAGCCTTAATCTGTTAAGATCAAATGTAATTATGAATATAAACTGTACTGTATGGATATTATTAAGGCAGTTTAGTTTTTTTTTTTTTTTTAAAGATTTTATTCATTTACTTGACAGAGACACAGCAAGAGAGGGAACACAAGCAGGGGGAATGGGAGATGGAGGGCTTCCCGCTGAGCAGGGAGCCCCATCCTAGGACTCTGGCATCATGACCCCAGCCAAAGGGGGGGGACATTTAACGACTGAGCCACCCAGGCGCCCCAAGGCAGTTTAAGTTTTAAAAGGTAGTTTGTTTCCCTTATAAACATTCTTCAGTAGTTTCTGAATGAAACTAGTTTTCTGGCAATGAAAAAAGTCGATCTTAGACTGTTTTTGGAATTACTTTGAGATGGAAGTTCCAGGGATGGAACAGAGCAAGGTTAGGGTTCGGATTCAAAATCCTCGAGATAAGTGGGAGACCCCCATCTTTCATGGTCAGAATATGGACTCGACAATAGGTGCTCCAGTCAGTGAACCACCGGGGACAGCCTCAGGATTGAAAAAAAAAAAGTCCTTTTTTGCTCCTCAGGCGAAATTTTGCTCTGTTGGTCTGGATAGTGACTGGTAAGCTATTTTAATATCGGACAGCATAGACAGGCGGATGGGCGCGGACCCTGGAGATAACCGCGAGCGGGTGATTAAGTGTTGGAGCCCGGCGCGGGGAGAAGCATGAATCTGAGCTCCCAAGGATGGAGAGGAAGGGAGAAGGGGAATTTAAAGACTGCGTGTCCGGGAACGGGAGGCTTTGAATGCCAAAGCTTCAAGAAAATACTGGTTGGGTAACTAGCCACCGATTGTGAAATCTTCCTCCGTGCTCCGGGAATTCACTCACCGGGGCCGCTGGCAGTCTCGGTTCTCTTTTCTCCGCCTCTGACCTCCAACAGCCCCAGCGCCCTCCTGGCACCCTGGCGGCCCCGGGTTTCCCCCCGCCTCCGTCAAAGTCATTGGACGTAGCCCGGGACCAAGGCGGCGGCTGCGGCGGCGCGGACCCTCTGGCCTCGCCTCCCCCGCGCGGCGGCGCGCGTAGCGGACGGGCGTCCCCGCACCCCGCGAGGAGGGACCGCAGGCCCGCGCACTTTTACTTTCGCTGCCCTCCTCGAACCGGGCGCGTCGCGTCGTCCCGCAGCAGAGTAGGCGCGGCCCGACAGCGGCTCGGTCAGCTCCCAGGTACGCCGGGCCTTTCCCGTCACCGCCCTTCAAAGCTGCCCCCGCAGCAGTCCGCAGGGGTGCGCTGGGCGCCGACGCGGTGGCGGGGGATCCCCGCTAAGCCATCGTCTGAGCGCGGAGCCGGAGGCTGGCGGGCGGGCGGGGGTGGGGGAAGAGCCCCCGGACACCAGGACCCGACGCTCTCGCGGCCCGGGTCTGCGCGCCTCGCTTCTCCACGGACAGGGGCGACGACGGTCTGGTAGAGCTTTCAGGTGGCGCGAGCGTCCCTCTGGGGGTGTGTCTGCGCTCCCCGGTTACTGCAGGGACCGAACCCCGCAAGTGGGAGACCCATCGCCGCGAAAAGTGGGGAAGGGTCAGTACTGCAGATCCGCGCGGGACTCTCGCACCCTAACCCCGAGCCCGGCCTCTGCGCTGGGGTGAGCTTCACTGCCCCTGCGTGTGCCTCCGTCCTTAAAATATCTGATGAGAAAGTAACTTAGAGCTTTTAAGCTTGGGTGAGTTCTTGAAATAAGAATGCCCGGAAGTTCCCCCTTCTAACTTCAACTTCTGTAAACGAGAACTTGTGTTTAGAACTTAGATACAAGCCAGGATAGAGTTTTTTACTGCTTTCTGGGGGGCGGGAGTTGATGGGCTGATTAGGTGTAAACAGCTCAGCCGGCTGAGATGATGCTACTCTTACTGAAGGTCTTGTCTGCTCTTGTTATTAACTCAGATCTTTACCCAAAAGCAACTGGTGGATAGGGTGGCCTCACTTGAAAGCAGAGATCAAAAAAGGAAATGGCAAACATCCTATTTGAAAATGGCTTATTCACCGGTATTTTAAGTTTCTTCCTGTTCTAAGCAGAGAACATTTGCATCTTTAAACTTTTATAATGCACTCATTTTATGAAAATTGCCAGAAGTTTACAGCATGTTTTGTAAGTTTCTAAGCTATCAGTTAAATTTTTTTGGATTGTTTTCGTTAAGAATTTGGCTTCGTTGATTAAATACCTTATTTTGATTTTCCTGATTGAGCATGATTTATGGTTAAACGGCATTGTGGGGGTGACCTTCTTATCAAGATCTCCTAACAAATATAAGTTGTGTTTACTCCTTTTTAATAAGAAGCTTGCTTTTCCAGATGCCTGGGTGGCCCAGTGGGTTGAGGCCTCTGCCTTTGGCTGGGGTCATGATTCCAGGGTCCTGGGATGGAGCCCCACATAGGGCTCTCTGCTCAGCAGGGAGCCTGCTTCCCTCTCTATCTCTCTCTCTGCCTGCCTCTCTGCCTGCTTGTGATCTCTTTCTGTCAAATAAATAAATAAAATCTTTAAAAAAAAAAAAAACTTGCTTTTCAAAATTATGTTTTCCCCCAGAATAGCATTTAAAATTTATATTATTTTTCTTCGTACCAAAAAGCCAGGCCTGAGTCTTTGAACGCTGTCTTCTTTATCAATTACTAAATTTTAAAAAATGCAATCGTTACTTCTTGCTGCTTACTCTTACGAAATTTATTTATTTATTATTTATTATTATTATTATTTATTTTGTAAATTGTGGAAGAACATATCTCTCGGGGTACTTCTTTCAAAGATGGACTATGGATAAAAACTATTTTTTTTTGCTTTTGAATGTCTGAAAATGTCTATCTCACCTTTGCTCTTGAATGATAATTTAAATGGGTCTCGACGTCTAGATTGGCAGGTGTGTCTTCCCTGCCCTTTGAGGATTTCATTACATTGTTTTCAGGCTAGATCAGGAATTTTTATTCTTTTTTGCTGAGGATTCAATATGTATTTATAATTTGGCAACTTATTTTTTTTCCAGTTTGAAAAAAATGTTTAGCTATTCTGTCTTTTAATATTTGGATCTACAGCAGCGTACATGGCAGGCTTGGAGTTCTGATTTCTTACAGAAGATTTCTAGTAGGCTGGGTTTCAGCTAGGACCAGAGGGCAGAGACTTTTTAGATCCCTTTTCAGATAAAGGGTAGCCTTTTCCCTGCCTGTGGTTTTATGGAGAGTACACTTTCCGTTCCCAACGCTGCATTGGGCTCTCCATTCCTTCTCCACTCCGGCTTCGGCTTTGTGCAACCATTACAGCAGTAGCCTTGATGTGGGTTATCTGGTCATGGTTCGCTGGAGACCATGGGACTTCAGGTTCCTCTCAGTTCTGGATCCGCAGATGTGCACAGCCTAAGTTGCCGGTCCTGCCAGGCTTACCTGTCAGACTGGTATCTTTCCCTGGGTCTTGGGCCAGTAACGCTTCGCCACTCTGTCAATATTATGAATTCTTTAAGCAGATGATTTTATACTTTGTACAGACCCACAACCCTCATTAGATAGGCTCCCACTCTTGCTCACTATAGCCACTGCTTTTCCCTTTCTCAATGTCTTACTCCGTGGAGCTCTCAGCCCCATGCTGTAATGTTGAGGGGAAATGGGAGGAGAGAGATGTGACTGTCATCTTCAGTGCCAGGTTGTGAGTGGTCCTGTTGGCATCACTGGTAGTTGTTATTTGTTGAAAAGTCACCATGCCATAAGTACCACATAATATTTGTATGAAACGCCCAAGATCCCTGCTGTTATGAATTTTATAGTTGAAAGACAGAAGGCTAGGAAACATTTTAAAAATAGATGTATTTGACCTTTAAGTCTCAGCTGAAAACTAGCATAAATTCTTAAAATTGGTGCTATTTATTATAAAATGGAATTGATCAAGTGAATTTTGGTTGTCCAGTACAGTTCATACTAAGATGATTTTTTTCAATAACTGATTCAGCAGAAAGACAATGGGATAACTATAGTACCAAATAGTAATCTCATCTCATCTTACCCCTGTCAGTTTTAGGAGTAGGGACAATACTGGATCTATAGTCTTTATGGGTTAGTTTCTGTTGCCTGCTTTTCTGCTCTTCTCTACTCATTATCTTTACTTCCTATAGTACCTGGTTGTCTTTTATGGTGTACTGGACATACACTTTGAAAAACTGTTTGTAGGAAGAAATTTGAGGCCCAGATAATATTAGTCTCTTCTAGAGAAAATTTCCCTTAACTTCTGCAGGTAGCTGTGAGCACTAGCATTCCAGAAATTCTCTTCATCCATTTTCAGAGACAGAGACTGTCTGAACCACCCGGATAGATCAGAGCTGTGCTATGGTCTGCCTAAGGGCTTAGTTTCCCCTGGTTTAGCTTTACCTTTCCATCCACGATTGCCCCCGACCTTAACCTTAAATGTTCCATCCCTTAAGGCTGTCAGAGTGTCGCGCAGCCTATCAGATGAGGCTTATTGTGTTCAAGGTGATAAAGGATGAGGTTGAAAATTTTGGCAGAGAACTGGAAACTGTAAAAAATGACATAGCGGATGGGGAAAAGAACCAAAGAGAAGTTAAATAGATGAAGATGGCAATAACTACAAAATTTAAAAGCCATGGATGGATCCACCAATAGATTAAACACAGCTGGAGAGAGAATAAATTAGAAAGTACATCAGAAGAGAGTATCGAGACTGAAACTTGAAGAGACAAACTATGGAAAGAACAGAAGAGAAGGGGCCTGGAAAATAGAGCTAAACTAGTGCTTACATGAAAACGTCTGACCATAAATGAATATATTAGAAATGAAGAATGGCTGAAGATTAGTGAGCAAGCATGTACCTTAAGAGATTAGAATACGAACAGTAAAATAAATCTAGAGGAAGCGGAAGGAAGGAAATAGTAATATAAGAATAGAAATTAGTGAAAGAGAAAAGAAATAGAGGATCTCTGAAATGAGAAGCTGGTTTTTGAAATGCTAGTAAAAAATGATAAACTGCTGACCATCAAGACAATAAAAAAAAAACAGGCACAAAGAACTCCATCTAAGGGATAAGACAGGACATTAGAATAGTCAGAGGATGTTCTGAGTAACTGTGTCAATAAATTTGAAAATTTAAAAGAAAATGATAGATCCCTTGAAAAACACAATTTGCCAAAAGCTGACAGATAAGAAAAAGAACATCTGAATAGTTCCATAGCTGTTAAGTATATGTAATGTATTTTACAAAAACAAGATAAATGTACAGATACTAACAACAAAAACTGCAGGCTCAAAAGGCAGCATTGGTGAATTCTACTCAAGGAAAGGAAGGGAAATGTATACGGCAATTTTACTCTGAATATAGATGGAAAATTCTAGAGAAAATATTAGTGAATAAAAATATCCAGTAAAATATAAAAAGTATAATATATCCAGACTAACTTGGGTTTATTCTAAAAAGACAACATTGTCTCAGCACTAAATAAATCAAAGTAAATCACCAGTATTCTTAGAGTGAAGGTGGAAATCCATGTAATCATCTCAATGGGTACAGGAAGATAAAAAAGTATTTGATAAAATTCAACATTCAGTAATCAAGAAAACAAAATAAAGGTATTCAGATTGGAAGAAAGAAAAAAGAACCCATTACATCTGGGTGATATGATTACACAATCCTTAGTCAGGCTCCCGACTCAGCAGGGAATCTGCTTCTCCCTTTGCCCCTCTCCTGCCAGCCCTCCTTGCCCTTTCTCTCAAATAAAGAAAAAATAATAAAGAGAATATCTTCATGATACCATAACAAAGGCTTTTTAAATAGGCCACAAAAATGACTACTAAGAAACAAAATAGAAAACACAAGAAAGTCTGTTCATCGAAAGAACTCATGTAGAAAGTGACACGGAAAGGGGTAGAGTGGGAGAAGATAGAGTCATACCTTGTTTCGTTGCCGGGGGGTGAGTTCTGGATTTTTTTACAGATTTAAGTTATGTAACAACCCTGTACTGAACAAGTCTGTTGCTGTCATGTTTCCAACAGCACTTGCTCACTTTGAGTGTCTGTGTCACCTTTCGGTAATTCTGGCAATATTTCAAACTTTTCCACGCTTATTATGATGAACCATGATCAGTGATGATGACTCACTGAAAGCTCGGTTGATGGTTAGCCTTGGATGATGGTTATTTTTGTTTTATTTTTATTTTTTTAAGATTTTATTTATTTACTTGACAGAGACACAGTGAGAGAGAGAGAGAGCACAAGCAGGGGGAGTTAAGTAGACTTCTGGCTGAGGAAGTAGACTTCTGGCTGAGCAGGGGGCCCAACATGGGACATGTCGACATGGGATCCCAGGACCCTGGGATCATGACCTGAGCTGAAGGCAGACACTTAACTGCCCGAGCCACCCAGGTGCCCCAATAAATCATTTTTAAATGAAGGTCTGTACTATTTTTTAAAGACATTGCACATTTAACAGACTACTGTGTAGTGTAAACTTAGCTTGTGAGTGCACTGGGAATCAAAATTCATTTGACTCCCTGTATTGGGATAGTTGTTTTATTGTTGTGGAACTGGAGCTGTAATATCTCTAAGGAATGCCTGTATCTGTAACACATGCATCTTCTATTCTGAGAGTATATATCTTTATATATGTGTATAAATTATTAAATTAAGTATTAAGTATATATAATTTAATATTTATTATAATTATTAAAATAATGACAATCCAGTAGAAAACAGTAGGTCAAACACTGAAACTGTGCACATTGCAGATGAAGATGTTCAGACTCCTTAGTAGTCCAGGAAATAGATTCAGATTACAGTGAGATGACACTACCTCCTACCAGAATTGCTGAAATGAAAAAGATTGGCCGTGCACAGTGGTGGCAAGATCTAGAGCAGCTGGGCTCTCATACAGTGCTGATGGGAATGCCAACGGTGGCTTATCCATACTATGAAACACTGCCACCCATTGGGAAAGAATCAGAAATGTCAGGGGCACCTGGGTGGCTCAGTTGGTTAAGCATCTGCCTTTGGCTCAGATCATGGTCCCTGGGTCCTGGGATCGAGCCCCACATCAGGCTCCTTTCTCAGCGGGGAGTCTGCTTCTCTCTCTCCCTCTGGCTGCTTCTCCCTCTCCTTGTGCGTGTGCGCTCACGTGCGTGCGCTCTCTCTCTCTCTCTGTCAAATAAATAAATGATTTTAAAAAGGAAAACCTATTTAAAAAAAAAAAAAGAATAGAAGTGCCTCTCTGTGTGGAAGTAGGAAGATGTCAAGCTACATTGTTAGGTGAGAAGTGGAAGTCCAAAATAACTCTGCATAGTGTGGCCCCATTTATCTAGAAGAGACAGGAGGTGATGCCAAGCAATTGCATTAGGGTGGCCATAAAAAATCTGGCAGCAACAGCTATTAAATTTCCAAACCAATTTATGTATTAACATTATGTATGTTTTAAGTCTCTCTGCCTATAAATTATATAGCCTGTGTTTTGATAATCTCTCATTCTGTGGAGGTGGGAAATTAGTTTTACCTATAAAAAGTGTCCTTGGGGTTAAATTTTTAAAAATGTCTTGTGCAGTTTATGTAGTGAGCAAATACGGACAGAGGAGTGCAGGCACAAGGAATGAGAGGGCTGAGTCAAGCCAAAGAGGGATACACGGCCCAGGAGGAGGACAGAAAGAGGGTGCTGGATTTATGGGTGTAGGGAATCTCCTGGTGGTGGAGAGTGTGCGGACCACTTTACTCCCCCCACATTCATCCCAACAGCCCATCCAGACCGAGCACTGCTTCTGCACTTCTCTGCAGGAAGAGAACGTTCTGATGGTCTCCTTGTCCATCAGCCCAGCAGCCACCTGGCTGTGGTTGGCGTTCCCAGCATGCCTCCTCCCTGCCAGTAGTAAGAGCCAGACAAGCTTGAGGAGCACGGGACCGTTGTCTTATGGTGAAAACCTGCTACCACTGGAGCTGTGTTCAGTGAAGAGTTGTCCAGTGAGAGCTGTGGCTGGGCTCTGTGAGATCTCTAACTCATAGGGGACATCGAGGCAGGGAGGAGGCATGCTTACATACAAGAAGGTTTGAAGTGCAGGAGTAGGTGATTGTAAATCCATATGGTTAGGCCTAGCTCATTTCTTTCCTTCTTTCTTAAACATTTATTTACTTACTTTAAAGAGTGAGAACGTGAGCATGAGCAGGGGGGAGTGGGGGAGAGGGAGAGCAGCTCAGCAGGGAGTCTGATGCAGGGCTTGATGTCAAGACCCTGAGATCATGACCTGAGCTGAAGCCAAGAGTTGGACACTTAACTGAGCCACCCAAGCCTAACTCATTTCTTCACCTGCTGGCTTATTCGTTCCTCCATTCATTCATTTACTCATTCTTTTGGCTCATGCTTAGTGAGTCGTGCTCTGTACTCCAGATGGTATTGGGCTTTTAGGTCATGGCATAGGGGCAGAAATCTTGGTCGGTATTGCTGGATGTGTCAGGGAACTCATTTGTCATCCTCATTCATACATTCCATTCGCCTCTGTTTTCCTGGTAGAGTGTGTGTGTGTGTGTGTGTGTGTGTGTGTGTGTGTGTGTGTGTATGTTATGTCTTACAAAACATTTCTCAGGAACAGGAGTCGTGATGAACTGTCAAACACAACTGCTCATTTGAACCTCTTTTATTTGTAGGTTGGACCCCTGGACGATGTCACGTGTTTTGTGGACAGTATGGGTGTTGGGGGCTGTAACCAAACTCTCCAAGGAAGAGGGCCCTGATCAGGCATCTTCTCCATCCTGTGACCCCATGGGTGTCTGTGATGGCCGCTTCAGATCTTTAAAGTCCATCCCGTCAGGGCTCACGGCTGCTGTGAGAAGCCTTGACCTCTCCAACAATGAGATTACCTACATCCGCAACAGGGACCTGCGGGGCTGCGTGAACCTCAAGGCTCTGAATCTGGCATCTAATGGAATTAATGCCATAGAGAAAGATTCTTTTATTTCCCTGCGGAGTCTCGAACATTTGGACTTATCCTATAATCTCTTATCAAACTTATCATCCTCCTGGTTCAGGCCCCTTTCTTCCCTAAAGTTCTTAAATTTACTGGGAAATCTTTACAAATCCCTTGGGGAAACGCCTCTTTTTTCTCAACTTACAAATTTGCAAATTCTGAAAGTAGGGAGTATTGACAGCTTCACCGAACTTCAGGAAAAGGATTTTGCTGGGCTCACTTTTCTTGAGGAACTCGAGATTGATGCTTCAAATCTCCAGAGGTATGAGCCAGAGAGTTTGAAATCCATTCAGAACATCACCCACTTGGTTCTTCGTATGAAGCAGCCTGTTTTCTTGCTGGAGATTTTTGTAGATCTTTCAAGGTCCTTGAAACATTTAGAACTGAGAGATACTCACTTGAACACTTTCCAGTTTTCGAAAGCATCCATCAGGGAAACAAATACATTGATTAAAAAGTGGACGTTTAGAAACGTGAAAGTCACTGATGGAAGTTTTAGCGAACTTGTGAAACTGCTGAATTGTGTCTCTGGAGTGTTAGAAGTCGAGTTTGAGGGCTGTACCCTCGATGGGCTTGGTGATTTTGACATATCCGATATGGACAAAATTAAAAATATAGGTGGGATAGAGACCTTAATAGTACGGAGGTTGGCTATTCCATATTTTTACTCATTTTATGATATGAGTAGTATCTATTCACTTACAGCAAACGTGAAAAGGGTCACAGTAGAAAGCAGTAAGGTTTTTCTGGTTCCTTGCTTACTTTCACAACATTTAAAGTCACTAGAATATTTGGATCTCAGTGACAATTTAATGGTTGAGGAATCCTTGGGAAACTCAGCCTGTGAGCAGGCCTGGCCCCTCCTGCAAACCCTAATTTTAAGGCAAAATCGTTTGAAATCATTAGAAAAAACCGGAGAAACTTTGCTTACTCTGAAAAACCTGACTAAGCTTGACATTAGTAAGAATAATTATGTTTCTATGCCTGAAACTTGTCAGTGGCCAGACAAGTTGAAATACTTGAACTTATCCAACACGAGAATATACAGTGTCACCCGCTGCATCCCCTGGATGCTGGAAATTTTAGATATTAGCAATAACAACCTCGATTCCTTTTCCCTGATTTTGCCACAACTCAAAGAACTTTATATTTCCAGAAATAAGTTGAAGACCCTACCAGATGCCTCCTTCTTACCCATGTTACACGTCTTGAGAATCAGCAGAAATACAATAAGTACTTTCACTAAGGAGCAACTTGATTCTTTTAGCACATTGGAGGCTTTGGAAGCTGGCAGTAACAATTTCCTTTGCTCCTGTGAATTCTTGTCTTTCACTCGGGAGCAGCAGTCGCTGGCCCAGATCCTGACCGACTGGCCAGACAACTACCTGTGTGACTCTCCATTCTCCGTGCGCGGCCAGCGGGTTAAGGACACGCGGCTCCCGGCCTCTGAATGCCACCAGGTGGCTCTGGTGTCTGCCGTGTGCTCAGTCCTCTTCCTGCTGATACTGCTCACGGGGTTCCTGTGCCACCACTTCCATGGGCTGTGGTACCTGAAAATGATGTGGGCCTGGCTCCAGGCCAAGAGGAAGCCCAGGAAAGCGCCCCCCAGGGACGTGTGCTATGATGCCTTCGTGTCCTACAGTGAGCACGATTCCTACTGGGTGGAGAACATGATGGTCCAGGAGTTGGAGCACTTCGACCCTCCCTTCAGGCTGTGCCTTCACAAGCGGGACTTTATCCCCGGCAAATGGATCATTGACAATATCATTGACTCCATCGAGAAGAGCCACAAGACCATCTTTGTGCTCTCAGAGAACTTTGTGAAGAGCGAGTGGTGTAAGTATGAGCTGGACTTCTCCCACTTTCGACTTTTTGATGAGAACAACGATGCTGCCATTCTGATTCTTCTGGAGCCCATTGAGAAGAAGGCCATCCCCCAGCGTTTCTGTAAGCTGCGGAAGATAATGAACACTAAGACCTACTTGGAGTGGCCCACAGATGAAACTCAGCAGGAAGGGTTTTGGTTAAATTTGAGAACAGCACTAAAGTCCTAGATTCCTTCATTAAAGGCCAGTCTGGGTCTGCTGGTGGTCTTTGTATATCACTAGTGGAAGCTTATTCTGACACGGTTGTATGGAAACTGTTTGCATACTTGCTTATTAAAACCAGTAAAACTGTTGATATTTTGTTTTTGTTTTATAAAAACTACCAGAGTAAAAATAAAAGGTTCTTGGTTTTTTCTTTATCCTGTGAGATAATCATGATCTAGTCCATTACTGACATCAAGATTATCTGTAGCTTAGTTCCTTAGGAAATAGCACAAATGAACAGATCTCATAGGAATATGTTGGTCAGTTTTCTGCAGAGATACTCATTTGTGTCTGCAGATGGCATTCTCTGCCCCACTTGACTGTCTCCTCTGACTACTCTTGAGAACAACAGGGCAAAATGTTGGGGAACTCAGCCAAACTTGTCGCTATTCCTAGAAAAAAAGTGCCTTGAAAATTTTTCAGGATGCAGAATACCTACATGGTGATGTCACGTGACCTGGGTCTGCCTTTCTGGGTGTTGGATGGGTTTCTTCAGTCACAGTTACTTGAGAGAGACCCTAGAACACCATATACAGTAAATTGTATCATTCCATGGAAATGACACTGGTGAAGAAGAGCTGACCCTTGAATAATGCAGGAGGGGCAGTGATATATCCTCTCCCCACTGTGCACTTGGAAATCTGTGCATGTGACTTTGACTTCTCAAAACCTAAGTACTAGTAGTTTATGGTAGACCGGTAGCCCTGCTGATAAACAGCCGATTGACATACATTTTGTATGTTATATGTATTATATATGGTATTCTTACAAAAAAGTCAGCTAGAGAAAAGAAAATGTTAAGAAAATCAGTAATCTGTGCATAAACGGACCCACACTGGTCAAACCACTGCTGTTCAAGGGGCAAGTGTGAATAAAATACTCTATTTAGAGGACTTCAAAGGAAGCTCCCATATCCCTGACTCTGATCTTCCTTCAACCTTTAGCTCAGTGTGAAGTTCTAATGAGTTCCTAGTTACCCAATCTTCTAATCCATTTCCTCTGGAGCATCTTGCCTTTTTTTTTTTTTTTTCTTGTGAAAAAGCCTTATTTCTGACTCTAAAAAAGTCTCTTTCTTCCCCCTCTGAACATGTGAGCTAAACAGATTTTTAAATTTATTTTAAAATCTCTATACCTAGAGATTTCTCAAAATGACTCCAAAATAGTTGATACACAACAATTTAAAGACAGACACTACTTCTGCATGTTAATTTTTAAAAAGATTTTATTTTTAGTGTTGCAAGAGAGAGCGAGCATGAGCGAGCATGAGCGAGCATGAGCAGGGGGGAGGGGCAGCAGGAGAAGCAGACTCCCCACTGAGCAGGGAGCCAGATGGGCTCAATCCCAGGACCCTGGGATCATGATCTGAGCAACCGTCTGAGCCACCAGGCGCCCTCCATATGTTAATTTTTATAATCTAGAGTTAATACTACATTTAATGCAATTAATTAAGCTCAGAGCTATTCACTGATTCATTCCAAATTTCTTCCTAAACTGGGAGCCACTTGTGAAAGAAAGTGAACTTTGCCTGACCTGCTCAGTTCTTTCTTTCTTTTTTTTTTTTTTTTAAGATTTTATTTATTTATTTGAGAGAGAGAGTGTGAGAGAGAACACAAGAGGGGAGAAGGTCAGAGGGTAAAGCAGACTCCCCACAGAGCTGGGAGCCCAGTGTGGGACTCGATCCTGTGACTCCGGGACCATGACCTGAGCCGAAGGCAGTAGCTCAATTAACTGAGACACCCAAGCACCCCGTGACCTGCTCAGTTCTTAGCCAGAACTGGGTTTGTGTGGTTGATTGGCTCTGGAGTCCAAAAAACCTGGGTCCATAAATGTGTATCCTTGGGCAAGTCACTTAAGTGACCCCAAATATTGTTCTGCCCTTAGGATAGGAACACTAATATGTACATCATGTAGGTCTGAATATACAGTAATTTAGGTAAAACACTGAGTGTGTGCCCCTTGATGACCATTCCCTCTGGAGCGGGGAGGAGAACAAGGGGACCAAGCCTCTGAGAAAGGGAACCATTCATGCTCACCAGGGGTGACAGTGGTGCCTATGTAGATTAGCTATTATTATTTTTTCTCAGAGAAGTGATTCGTCTTCTCATAGATTATAGTTTGTAAATGTATATTTTTCTGTTACGGGTTCTCTCAGCGATCTAAGGGACCCTGTTTTTTTGCAGAAAAATACCGCAGAGAAATAAACTCATTAAGTACAAAGCAGTTTTAGTCCTGAGGAAACTCAGATAGTGTTTCTTCTCTCTCATACCAACTCCTGGGAAAGTGTTATGGAAGAGATAGTAGCCAGCCCAAGAAATACAATGGACAAGTTCAGGAGAAGGAGAGGTGTTACAAAAACCAAAGACAATAATGGATTTTTGCTTTATTTCTCTGTGCCCTACATTTAAGCACGATTTAATTATCACGAGAACCAGACAAATTTAACATAGATTTGGTCTGTAGATTTATTTCCAGTAATTTAAACAGCAAGAGAAAGGGCTCCATAGTTAGTTGGTAGATTGAAAGTAATGTTATAAAAATAACCTTTATTTTTCTCATTGCAGATGCTAAACATGTTCACCATAGACATTTTGGAAAAGAGATAAGAGCATATAAAGAAAGTAAGAATCCACTCTTATCCCTTTACCTTGTGGTGAAGGGATACTAGTGGTTCTCCTAGTCACTGTGTAGTATATAGCGCTCCATAATTTTTTCAAAGTGTATAAACATACTGCTTCACAAAATTGGGATTAGATTTTAAATACCTAAACTATAAAGAAAATACCATCTCCTTTTTTTTTTTTTTTTTTTGCAGGTGAGGTTGTTTAGTGATTATCCAACATTTCTGACTCTGGGGGTCATTCAGAATTCCACAGAGATACATACTGGTCTACCTGCCCAGAGTTCTAAAAGATTCTAAAGTCTACACTCATGCAGCTGTCCATGAAAGATAAATGGGAGGGACACCTGGGTGACTCAGTCGGTTAATAATATAACTCTCAATTTTGGCTCAGGTCATGGTCTCAGGATCCTGAGATCGAGCTCCACATTGAGCTCCTCACTCAGTGCGAAGTCGGCTTGAGATTCTCTCTCTCCCTCTGTCCGTCTCCCCTGCTCTCTCCCTCTTAAAAAAAAAGTAAACTGGAAATACATCAGAGGTCAATTTAAGGGCTCATTCAAAAACTTAGTTAATCCAACAGTGAAGACTTTCTTTTGTCAGTAGACTATAAGCTCAGGAATCCTGTTTTATGTCCTTAATCCTTGAATATGCCTGGTATATAGTATGTATTAAACTACTGAAATATTTGTGGAGTAGAGAAATAAACCAGAGTTAAATCCAGTAATCTGGCCGAACCCATCATAATACTGAAACGCGGCAGTTTCAAAAAGGAAAATGACCAATAGGTAAAAATCTTAGCATGAGTTATCTTCATTATAGCTGTGATGGGACTTCGAAGAGCATTAAGTACATTTCCTATGTTTTTGACAATCGGTGTATTTCCTTTCTACTTCATAGAAATGTAATGTCTCCAGGTATGCAGAATAGATGCCTGATATTAGGTATACAGTGGTGGCCCTTTAAGAATTCTCCAGCAAGGAAGGGGCACCTGGGTGGCTCAGTGGGTTAAGTCACTGCCTTCGGCTCAGGTCATGACCTCAGGGTCCTGGATCAAGTCCCACATCTGGCTCTCTGCTCAGCAGGGAGCCTGCTTCCCTCTCTCTCTCTGCCTGCCTCTCTGTCTACTGTGATCTCTCTCTGTCAAATAAATAAAAAAAACTTAAAAAAAAAAAGAATTCACCAGCAATTTAAAACAAATACATTTGGGACACCAACGTATTGCTCGAGTTAATTCTTTTTGACTGTTCTTTCCTATTCCGTTAATTCTGTCCCCTCCTGCAGGATTAATTCATTCTTTAAACAAATATTTATTGAGTGCCTACTAGATGCCAGGCACTACTCCGAGTGCTGGAGATATAATAAGGAATTAGATCTATAAAATTCTCTGTCTTCACGGAGAGGAAGCCACACAATAAAAAAATAAACAAATGTATTATAGTGATTTCAGGTACTGAGAAGCGCTATGAAGAAAATAAAACCAGAACACAATGGAAGAGAGTGGTTTTCCTCCCGTTTAGTGCAGCCCTTGGATGGGTCAGGTGCATTTGGCAGGCCCAGGAAACAGTGGACCCCTGGCCCATTGAACGGGCTGTGGTCCCTAATGCTAGACATTTCCGGAATAACACCCTCTATGCCAAAGGGCTTTCTCGCTGATGCTGCCATGTGGTGACAAGCACACAGAGCAGAGAAGACCATATTGTTAAACTGTAGATTACGTAACAACTCTGTCTCCTTCTTTGAAGACGGTGAACTCGTCAGAAGATATTAGCTATCACTAAAGGTTGTATGTAAGAAGTACATTATCAGGGGCACGAGGGTGGCTCAGTGGATTAAGCTTCTGCCTTCAGCTCAGGTCATGATCTCAGGGTCCTGAGATCGAGCCCCCCATTGGGCTCTCGGCTCAGCAGGGAGCCTGCTTCCCCCTCTCTTTCTCTCTGCCTTCTGCTCTGCCTACTTATGATCTCTCTCTCTCTGTCAAATAAATAAATAAAATCTTAAAAAAAAAAAAAGTAGTACGTTATCAGCCAAATTAGAGGTTGGCTGTCCAGGGTGGGTTGTAACAAATGTGTTGCATGGATTAGAAAATGATCATGGTGGGAAAGATGCAAAGTCGGCTGTATTTGGGTTTTGTTTTGTTTTGTTTTGTTTTTTGTATTTGTTTATGTTGTTGTTCATATTAAAATCAAACACAAACAGAGACCAGACTTGAAATTCACTGAGCAGACAAAACCAGTTTTTTTTGTTTTGTTTTGTTTTTTTGTTCTGTTTTTACAATTTTACTTACTCATTTGAGAGAGAAAGAAAGAGAGAGAGAGAGAGAGCACAAGCCAGTGGGGAGAGGCAGAGGGAGAAGCAGACTCCCAAAGTGAGGAGTCCAACTCGGGGCTCGATCCTAGGATCCTGAGACCATGACTCAAAGGCAGATGCTTAACTGACGGAGCAACCTAGGCACCCCAGAACCAGTTTAGTCTTACAAGCAAAGCTTGATGTAGCTTATCTTGCAAGACAAGTGAGGCTAACTGACCTGGGTATTTCTTTGCTTAGGCCTCTGAAGATAATAAGCAAAACTTAAACTGTTTTCCTAAAATTGATATGAGGTCATCACTAACCACTTCCCTTTCATTTAAGAAAATTTCAGTATTTTAACCAATCTCTGTGAAGAATACACCGTCCCCGTCTCGGCACTATGTAAGCTGTTGCCTCACATATACCTCTGAGCTTCGTTCTGTGTTTTGGTCTGAGTGCCCTGGTTTGCAAACGATCTTTTTGCTGTGTGCACAATAAACTTTTACTGATGACTACTTTATTGATTCATTGGTTTTACTTCTGTTTTCCTCTGAACTTTTGACATTCAGCTTCTCTTTTAAATTCTTTCCACATAGATTGCCTTTTGGAGGGCGCTTTTATTCATTTCTCTAAACTCTTGGGCTCATCTCTGAAATTGAAAAAGCAGTATCAATAATAAAGATAGGATCAAGGATTTAAGAATATTTCAATATGTCGCAAGCTGCTTCTGGAGTAGGTGTGCTGTACTATTCCAGTCCTAGGGAGTAATTAATGCCTTGAACTATTCCAATCACCACGGGTTGCCAGGCCACCAAATAACGAAGCCAATCAAGGATCTGTCCATAGAGAAAGTGTGTGCGCTCCCAGCTAAATCTCAGTTAAGGAGGTTGCTCTCTGGGCAGCCAGGTAGCAGAAATATTCATAAATCTCATTTGCAAATATAATAAGCAATGCAGCGAGTGGGTATCTCCTTTCTTGTTAATTCTATGTGCCCACTGAAAAGCCCCTTCCGTGATTTTTACAGCATTTGGTCATCATTGTTATTTACATGACACTGAATTTCCAAAAGCAAATAAAACCGGCTTACAATAAAATCCCAGACTCTGAAACAAGAACTAAAGGCAAGGGTCACTACTAAAAGAGAGCAGGAAAGGGAAATGACTACCCCGGAAAACCAAGAATCATGGAAACGTTTGTAAGTGAGCCAAGACAGCCTTGGGCTTTGCTGTAATTGGCTCATCAGAGGGAATGCATTGCGTATTCCAAAGAAAAACATCACAGATCAGATAGACTTTTCCCAAATTCCTTTGATAGATTCTGCTGAGGGGATATAACTAATACATAATATCTCTGATAGCAATGTTGTGCCCATAAAGACAAATATTCCCCAAATAACTTTTTTTTTCTTTTTTTACTGAGTCTCAGTAAAAAGAGTACATGTATTATTCAAAAGCTTATGCTCTCAAGACAATATAGAGTAACCTGTTGTCCTTTGTTATTTACGTGATCATTTAAGGTGACATTTAGGATGATATTATCATCAATTTTATAACAAAGACACATATAGTTTTGTTTCATAAGGGATTAACCAAAAGCGGTTCTGGATGCAGTATCCCCCTATTAGAAGGGAACTTCAGGGAGAGTGCATGAGAAGAAGGGAGAAGCATCACAGGCCGTCAGTGTGGTTGTGCTTGAATTGCACTGACTCCCTGAGAGAGCTCAGGCCTATAGATGGAGCTGGGGGCCCACGGACGTGCTCTCTGCTGCCCAGGTCCTAAGACACCCATGGTGTTGCTTCCTCTCCTGCCCTAATGGCAATTCTTTCCTTGGTCTGCCGTTCTCAGGGATGGGAGCATTGCTGCCAACAGCCATTGTTACATCTGAATATTTAGGGCTGGTGAAGAGTAGGGGAGTGGGTAACAAGGGAAGGAACTCCTTTAGCACGGTAAAACGTGGCTGACCGGTACACAGGATGTATAGAAAGGCTGGCTGTCCCTTAGGAGAAGAGAGAGTACTTGGTAGGTTGATGCCAACCTCTCAGTGTTTTCTGCTTAAGGTCAGGATATGTTTTAATCCCATTTACCACTACCCCCGCCCCTGGAAGAGAAAGATTATGGTCTTGGGCCAGTGGGGTTGAGGACTAAGTCTCTGTAATCAGATCTGGATGGAGCCACTGAGGCTTCCAGTGGTCTTAGTTGGAGAACATTGGTATCTATAAATATCTTAATTGTTGCCATAAGCTGTCTGTAGGTCCTCATTTTCTTTCAGTATTATTATCCCTAGGGTTAAGCCCAAGACAAGATGAGACATGGCAAGGAATTTAAAGGCCAAAATACAGGGGGTAAAAAAAATTCTCTCTGGAAATAATAAAATTTAGTACAACTTAAAATTTATTTTTTATACTCTAGTTCACATCTGGGACTTTTAAACTTTCTATTCTAGGGGCACCTGGGTGGCCCAGGTGATTATGCATCTGTCTTTGGTGCAGGTCATGACCCCGGGGTCCTGGGACTGAACCCTATCTGGTGCTCCCTGCTCAGTGGGGAGTCTGCTTCTCCCTCTCTTCCCTGCTCCTCCCCCTCAAAATCTCCCCACCCTGTGCTCTCTCTCTCTCTCTCAAATGAATAAGTAAATAAAATCTTTTTAAAAATTTCACTTCTATTCCAGTCTATATGTCTACCCACCCACTCACCCCATCCGTCATCATCTATCTGCCTACCTACCCATGTGTCCGCCCATCCATCCATCCATCCATCCATCCATCCATCCATCCAACCATCACTGATTTATATATTTATCACCTTTCTAATCCTTCCATATTTACCTAACTCTGGCAATATCCCATCACATTTCCACTAAAGCGCTTATAGTGGAATATATGGAATATGTAGAGTAGAATGTTTGTTTTTTGGCATTTAAGTTCCTAGCCAGAGTCGTAACATGGGCCCAGGGTAGGAGAGGAGACCAGGGAGTCGTTTTGAAATAATTGGCTAAGGAAAGCAAATTCCTCTGCTAAAACTGTGATGAAGAAAATGAAAATTCAGGTTGAAGTCTGCATTACCAGAAACATTTAAGGTAACACTTGACAACTTTTTAGAGAAAGGATACGGGTTACTGATCATCCTCTTCAAATCGACCTTCTCTTTGCAGTAAGGGCAAGTCTGCTTTTTACCAACTATACACCAGCCTCGGATGCAGAATTCGTGAAAGCTTAGGCATCTTGTTAAGGAAGTTTCTAGATATTGAAGGGCAAGGTCTGCTTCACGATGACATAATGGAAATGACCCCATCTGCGGGGAGGAAGTAGAGGGTGAGAATGGCTGTCAGTCATGATCTGACTGTGCACATCACCATCTAGGGAAGATTGTGCAGGGCAATGGAACCCCCAAAGACTGGGAGCTGGCAGTCAGAGCTGCCATAGCTCTAGGACCCTGAGGAGTTTCCACAGCTCCTTGGCTTTATTTATTCTTCTTGCTTCACTCGATCCTCCCGAGATTTAAAGTAGATAAAGAATATGAAAATTCTTTTCTGCAGTAATATTTTATGTATTTTATGTAAATACAAAAGTGCTTTTTTTAACAGTAATTTTATGTAAATTTATGTGCATACTTTATGTAAACGTATCATGGCATTTCTCTGCCTTGCTGATTGTGCGCTTCTCATGCATTCCCCATAGTATTTCCCTATTCCACTTTCTGTGCATTACTCATGACCTACTATGGAATCAGACTCGTCTTAGACACTTAGACAAGCTTCAGTTATTTGTAGTCATAAACCGCCAACTTATGGATATTTCTATTAGCCTCCTATCTCCTATCTCAAGTTTTTTATTACTGATAAGGAGATACTTATTTTTAATAGACTATAAACCTAATAAAATTCTGAAACTCCAGGCATTGACAGATTCATTAGTACATATCTCTTTGTCTGGAGAGTTTAACCCTTTGCCCCTAAAGTTGAGAGCGCATCCGAGGTTCTCCCACTGCATCAGGGGGATGCTCCTGTCAGAGTTCATATCACATTGTGTTATGACATTCTGTGCGCATGCAGGTCTCTCCTGGCCCACCTGCTAGCTGTGGGACCATGTCTCATTCTCTGTCTTCAGTACCTTAAGCAGTGCCTAAGGGCCTAATGATGAAATAAATACTTGAATGAATCACTCAAAACCAATTACTTTTGCAAATATATTCTCTTGGTTTCCACAACATTGTAGATCGGAGCAAAGTGACGAACAGTTACGAGATCCATCCTAGAGGCTTATTTCTACAGCTGTTAATCCCAACGTGGCTTTCTGGAACCAGATCCCATGATTTTCTGACTAGCCTGCTGTCACCCATGTGAACAGCAATGATGTGGAAGTCTCCTCCCTAAAAAATGGAGAGCAGTGAAGTATAGACAAATTGAGGCCATGTGTAAAACTCCTCAGTATAGATCTGTATGCAACTAAGAATTTCCACTATTTATGTTCTTGGAATTGGGTCATTTTTGCAGTAGGCTTGGATTAACATAAAGTGGTGTATTCTAAGAAAAATTTTAAACCCAAGCCCCTTACAACCCTTTATTCAAAGCACTGGAGTACGGCCCCGTCTTCTAGATAGGTACAAAGGTCAGGGGTCAGGAGACAGCGTTGAAATGGCTACCTCCTCCTTAATATTCTTTGTCTCATCTTCAAAATCCCATTACTGAAAAGCCTCCAAGCTGGCAGAATTGCTGTAGAGAGACAGACTCCTTCCCCTGCCCCACCTTGTTCATGTGAGTCATGTTTGCCCACTTCTTGGTCAAATGACTCATGCTGAAGTGGGTCATTAATAATACTCCCTGCAAAGCAAATTTAAGGGTGACTACATTTTAGATTACATATGCACACATGTACAACAATCCCGAAGCACTTTTAAAGGTGGAGAGAGAAAATATTTCCACTTGCAAATGGGAGAAGGGGCTCTGGTCCAACATTTGAAAAGTAAATCACATTCAAAACCAGGACCAGATTGGGAAAATTTCTTCCAAAGAAGGATCCCTTTTTTGGGAAAGGTATCACCCTGAAAAGCTACCATAGAATTCCATATGGGAAACCTTTGTGTCTCTTATCTTAAAATAGTAAGGCTTAAAGGTTGGAGTAAGGGGTCCTATTATATTTCAGGTGAAGTTAGTCCATTTTTTTAACTCTCAGGATTGAATAAATGGAATCTGTCCAGATTAAATAGAACTGAATCATAGGCACTGTGCCTCTAGGATATTACTAAATTAGGTGGGCTTCAAAGGCAAAAGACAGATGGTTTAACCACCTCATCATGCCAGAGCTTTGAACTGAATGTAGAGCAATATTATCAAGTTGATGTTGTGCTATACAATAAAGCTAGATGATACCTTCTTTCCCCTTGTATTTAGAAAAGAATTAAAATACTGATCGTCCACCAACCCAAACACAACTTTGGTCTTCAGAGTTCTATACTGGGACAGCATGGGCTGCTTTGCTTGGGGCTCTGGATCCCAGTATCTTTCCACATACTGAAGTCTTCCTCCACAGTGACTGGAATTCTCAAAGAATGCTGGTTTCCAGGCCCAGGTGTGTCCTAACACCTAAAGATCCATCAGCTATTTGGGGCAGAACTCCCAGGTAGAGGACCCCAATGGTTCAAGAACTGAGTGCTCAAGCTCTGGTCCCTCTTTCTATAATCAAAGGTGTCTTGCTACCCACGGCGTTGTCCTATTTTCAAGACCAAACCTGATACTGGGCTGCCCCCACACCTGACACAAGCAGGTTCCCGGGATTATTCCTAGGCAGAGCCCAATGTGTTGTGCTCAGTCCCGTGAGATTCAGACCCAGGTTCCACCTGCTTTAGTCCTGAGCTCCTCCCTGCACCGGAAACTCCACTTTTTCTCACACCCAGACCCTTCTCTCCCTGGTCCTTCTTGGCTATCTGTTCACTTACAGCTTTCCCAGCCAGCGTCTTGAGCACACACTGCAGCTTTTCCGTCCGTGTGGCATTGAGATTCAGTTTTAAAAAGAAAATTACGAGCAAAAGAGTAAATTATTCAGCAGGGATTATCCCAACGGAGAGAGATGGCTGAGGAGGATCAAGGCCTGGGGTTTGGGGGATGGGAGCTAGCTAAGGGAGGCAGAGGAGATGGTGAGACGGGGAGGAGGAAAGGAGGCGACAGCGCTCCCTGACTTGCCATCTCCCATGACCCACACAGAGTATATGAAAGTTGCCTTCCATCACTGGCTTGATGAAGCCCACGTGGTTTCATGTGAAAAGGATACACATGATTGCAGGAGAGCTGGTAGGTGTTTTCAATGAGCCCTTCTTCCTCGAGTTCCACAATGATCTTCTGGCCACAGACAGCACAGATATTGTCTGACAAGCTCCTTGTGGGCATCCCACTGACGCTGTAGAACTGTTGGGGGAGATGCACAGAGCACTGTTGGAAAGGAGGGCAAGTGCCATTCGTTCCCTGAACACAGCAACCCAGAGTCCTTACTGCTTCTTCCTTGGTTTAGGAGCATTGCTCCTCACAGGAATGCTTCAGTGGGGCTGAGGTCTTTAGGCAAGAGCCCACTGAACCCCACATGGACCCAAAGCACACGGCTAACTATAACCTTCAATTTAACCTCCTCAATGTGAATCCTTCAAGGGGAAAGTTCTCTTATCCAGGGCTATAGTTCATAGCTTTTTAAGGTTACCCAGACACTGACCCTTTCTCTTATTCTGGAGATTGAGTCACAGGTCTGGAGTAAACTGAGGCGTTGCTTTATTTCTTAATTCCCACGTGATGAGAAGGAGCACATGGACTAATCCCATTGGGTGCAATGTTTTTAGAATTCTAATTTAGGATTCCGGCATCTTTTAGTACCACAGATGAAGACTGATTCCAATATTGGCAGTGTTATTAGAGTCCCTAAGTGTTGGAGGCCACGGCACGGGTGGAGTCGAGGACCAAACCAGGCCCTGACTTGTGTCTCCTTCAAAGTCCGGACACCTTGACAAGGTTAAGCACGGGAAAGTGGAGCGCACTGAGAAAGGGTCAGTGCTCTGCGGCGTGCGCTCGCCTACGTGACTTCCCACACACTCTCCCTGCCGCAGGTGAACAATGTGGCCGGAGTTCTTAGTTAATCCTTGTTGTTCTGTACCTCCCAAGATCCACTCCCTGTTTGATTGTCTTGCTAATGGATTTAGCCAAAACTACCTGGGCTCATGAGGTTTGCTCGTACTTAATGTAAACTTGTTATAGGAACTTGCGGTCATCTGACTAGGTACTGATGTAATGCTCCTCCTATTCTGGTTTGCCTTATAAATGCTTCTAAGACGTGGAATCAGTTTGGCACTGTTGGTCATCCTCTTCAGTGTCCCACCTGGCCCCATCTCTTTGTCTCTTAACATTTTTTCATCATCCTCTTAGCCCCCACGGTTACCCTGGTTGATTCATGGCGTTGGCTGCGACACCTAAGAAGCTTTTTTTAAGATTATTTATTTATTTATTTATTTAAGAGAGAGAGAGAGAGCACAAGCAGGGGAATGGGGAGAGGGAGAGGGAGAAACACTTCTCTGCTGAGCAGGGAGCCTGATGTGGGGCTCCATCCCAGGACTCCGAGATCAGGACCTGAGCTGAGGCAGATGCTTAACAACTAAGCCACCCAAGTGCCCCTGTTTTTTTTTTTTTTTTTCCCTTCTAATCTAATGTCCTTATTCTATTCCAGAATCTCATCCAGGATACCACTTAGGCTCCTCTTGGTTATGGTGGTTTCTCAGATTTCAATTTTTTTTTTCAATGACTTTTACAGTTTGGCAAGTATTGTGTGGAATGTCCCTCAAATGGAATTTAGCTGGTGTCTTTCTCTTGAAGACACTGATGTTACGGGGTTTAGAGAGGTAGATAAGAGAGGTGACATTCTTACCACACCATAGGGCATGTACATGCTTTCAACAGGACTTACTGCTATTGCTGTTAACCTTGATCACCAGGCTTGTGACAGTGTTGTCACGGTTCTCCATTATAAAGCTATTCTTTCTTTTATTCCTTCCTATTCTGTACTCTTTGGAGGAAAATCACCCTGAGCAGCCCATTTGTAAGGAGAAGGGTGTTGTGCTCAGTCAGTGAGGCTTCTCCAGAGAAAAGGGAAAAATAGGATGTGTGTGTGTATCTAGACTAGCGTTTGGGTATTCAAACAATTGGGCACCCTAGCCCACCCAAGCTGACACAAAAAACTTGACCATACAGCCTTCTTAAGGTTGGAGTACCTACATAAATTATGTGGAATTCTTTGGCAAAAAAGATTTGTCTGGTCTCCTCCACTCATTTATTCATATCAATATGGAGTCGTGATATTTACTTTAGAATTGGGTTATAACCCAATGCTCCTGCTACTACTTCTACTGCTGCTCTTTTGTTGCACAGATTATTCCAGCTTTGGCCATTGGCAGCTTTTTCAGTTGGCTTCTGTATCTCTCTCGCTAACCCTTATCATTGTGGTATTTTTTTGTTTGGTTGGTTTTTTGAGTCCTTGCTTAATTTCTGGCAGTACAATATACTCCAGGCTCATTTGTACGTTCCCTACCAAGACCTAGAATCAACCATTTCTCCAAGGAGCCCTGGTTCCTTTTGTTGTAGAATAGTATTAGAAAAGATCTGGGCTCAGGGCACATGGATGGCTCAGTCAGTTGAGCACTGCCTTCGGCTCAGGTCATGATCCTGGGGTCCTAGGATCGAGGCCCACATTGGGCTTCCTGCTCAGTGGGGAGCCTGCTTCTCCCCTCTGCCTGCTGTTCTCCCATTCATGTTCTCTTTCTTGCTTATCTCTCTTTCTCTCTCAAATAAATAAATAAAATTCTTCAAAAAAGAAAAGAAAAAAAAGGAAAGATCTGGCCACAAGGTGTGCTCCTTGCTACTAGGGTGTCATTGCTTCTAGGGCTTCTTAGCTAACAGAGCCAGGAAATGTATCTGTATATACTAACCCATGGTGTTTAACATAGCAATAGATAGCTCTGTATCCATCTGTATATATATTTTTAAGATTTTATTTATTTATTTGACAGACAGAGATCATAAGAAGGTGGAGAGGCAGGCAGAGAGAGAGAGGAGGAAGAGCCGAGCAGAGAGCCCAATGTGCTCGATCCTGGACCATGACCTGCGCCGAAGGCAGAGGCTTTAACCCACTGAGCCACCCAGGCGCCCCTGTTCGTAACCTTCTGAGAGTGAGAGACATAGCTCCCACTATGGGTCCTCCATTTGCTTAGTTGTTCAGTTCTGGAATACATGGATAGCAGTATCAGAATTGTTAACCCACAGCCTCGAGGGAAACCACTTTATGAACTAGAGTACAGCACTTATGTTTGGTTCCTTTGCTTTTAATCTTTGATCTCTTCTCATTTCAAAGGTATTTAAGTCAGCACTTTCTTCTCCTACTCCCTGCATTGTGGTTATCTCATATATTTGTAATACAGTTAGATTCTTTTGTCACAGTCTACACTCTCTCCTGGCATTCTCTCCTATCCTAAATGATTTTCTGTATTTGTATACATTGTTTCACCCTTTCTGCTACAAGGCACTATTGATTTTTATAAATGTACAGTGTCATGTATTTCCCATTACAGTCGTACAGAATTTCACTGCCCTTAAAAATTCCCTGTACTTCACCTATTCAACCCTGTTCCCCGCTAAACCCCTGGCAACCACTGATCTGTTTACCATCTCCATAGTTGTGCCCTTTCCAAAATGTCATATAAATGGAATCATATAATATGTAGCCTTTTCTCATTGCCTCCTTTCACTTAGCAATATGTATTTGCAATTCATCCATGTTCTTACAGGGCTTAATAGCTCATTCCTTTTCCTGAGGAGCTTTTAAAACGAAGCAGATGCATTGGCTCCACTCCCAGAGATTCTGACTTAATTAGTCGGCTGAGGGGCTTAGGCTCTGGTGTGAGAATGGAAACTGCTCCTCCTTTCCCTCCTCCCTATCTCTGTCATAAGCATATGTACAAGCATGCATGCACGTGCACACACACCCCTCATCAGTTCAAGTCAATGTTGGCTGTGCCAAGAGATAGCTTGAAGCAGTGGGTTTTATATATTTGGTAGATGGAGTTAAGATGACAGAGGAGAAGCCTCTAAAAAGCTGTTGCTTAAAAACTTGTCTTATGAGGTTGAATCTCTTCTTCCTGGTCCACTGGAGGACAGAGAACATATAATTCTTCTCCTTGTCTCCTGTCCATAGACAAGCACAAGAGACTTCGGGAATTTTTTAGGGAATATGGCTTCTGGCCTTTGCTAGAGGAAGTAGGAGTGGAAGTGTTCCCTTCTGTGCTCACCATAAACATTAGAAAAAAGGCAGTTGTCCCATAGATGATGCTTGGTGGAGAAATTCCCAAAGGTATCTTGTTCTAGCATTATACCACATAAGTGGATTCCAGGCTACAGGAAAAGAGTAAGATAGAGCCTCCAGAAATGGAGAAGGGCAGATGGGATGGGGATGAAGTCAAGGTCATGTCTACTTGGTCCTGCCCCATAAATGGAGAGAGAGAAGAATGGTCCTGAATTACACTCTTCTCTTGCCACTCACACGAGCTTTTCCACTTCATATCTGGTGTGTACCAAGAGAACGGTAGAGGACAGAGACAGGAATTCTTGAAACCACTGGGTCATCCCTGGAGCCTCTGTAAGTTTTTAAGAGATAAGCATGTGTGGGGCGCCTGGGTGGCTCAGTGGGTTAAAGCCTCTGCCTTCGGCTCAGGTCGTGATCCTAGGGTCCTGGGATCGAGCCCCGCATCGGGCTCCCTGCTCAGCAGGGAGCCTGCTTCCCCCCCCGCCCCCCCCGCCTGCCTCTCTGCCTCCTTGTGATCTCTGTCTGTCAAATAAATAAATAAAATCTTTAAAAAAAAAAAAAAAAAAGAGAGATGCGCATGTGTCAGATGTAGATGAATGCTCCTAACATTTGAATCTGAAATCCACCAAACCAGAAAGTATGTATATTTGGAGTTTTAAGAGAGTTTTTGAAAAAGCTATTAGGGATATATATATATTTTTAATTCTAGAGAAAAAACACGCAGTCAGGATACATTTAGCTCAGTTTTTGTATCTTCTACTTCCTCTAATGCTGTGTAATAACTGATCTTTATGAGGAGTAACCCTGAGACACTGATGGATCCCAAAGTACTTTATGTACATCAGATATGACTTTCTGTGTTAGGCAGATGGAAAGATTTTTGTTATTATTGAAATTTTTACTAATCCTTTTCTTTTTTTTTAGAGAGATGAGGGAGGGGCAGAGGGAGATGGAGATAGAGAATCTTAAGTGGGCTCCAAGGCCAGCATAGAGTCCACTGTGGGACTCGATTTCATAACTCTGAGATCATGACCTGAGCTGAAATCAAGAGTTGAACGCTTACCGGACGGAGCCACCCAGGCATCCCTACTAATCCTTTCAGTTGGAGTATGCTACTTATTGTTGCTTCCAAATAATTATTTTATTTAAAAAGAGGCCTTTGGGGGTGCCTGACTGGCCCAGTCTATACAGCAGGTGACTCTTGATCTCAGGGTTGTGAGTCTGAGCCCCATGTTGGGTGCAGAGATGACATAAACATAAGTAAATAAATAAAAAGATGAGATGCCTTACTTCCAACCACTTTATATAAGTAAGAAGTATATTTTCTAATCAATTAGCAAAGATAATTTTTGATGCAAGGAGATTCAGGGAGCACTTGGCCTGGGAGAACCAAAAAAAGACCAACATGTTTCTGAAAACGGATGCAGATGTGTAAGATGAGACCATTTCTTCAAGTGGTTTCAGAGAATGAAAGCAACACTTACCCCTATTGTAGAAGCCATGTAATCTGAACAGATCTCAGCAAAGTCTCTCCCCATCACACCATAGTAGAGGCCATAGAACAAGGATACGATACCAAAATCCATTGAATCTCTGGCCTTGATTCTGTTGAAAACAACAGTGGACCGAAATAAGAACGTGGCATTCAGGGGGCTTGGGAAGGGCTCTAGCTTAGAAGACAATTCCTGCCAGAGTATCTAAGAGAAATTTGGGAGCTTTTTTTTTTTTTAATTGATTTTTTAAAATTTCTTCCTTCCTTCCTTCCTTCCCTCCCTCCCTTCTTTTTCTTTCTTTCTTCCTTTCTTTCTTTCAGAATTTTAAATTCTCTAAATTCCCCTCGGATTTTATTACTCAGTGGCAAGTGGACAAAGTAATTCTTGAGAAGGTACTTCTAATGAGTGGTTCTCAGGTTGGGCTGTGCAAAGAAAGGCCTGGGCGGCTTGTAAAACTGCCCCCTGCACCTGGGCCTCCCAGGCCAATAACATCTGACTCTCTGGGGCTGAGGCCTGTGCGGCAATATTTTTGGAACCTCTCCAGACCCCAGGTGATTCCAGGGGGCAGCTAACATAAAGAACCTCTTTAACTGAGCTGTGGTTCTCAGCCTGCAATATAGATTAGAATCACCTGGGGGGAAGCTTAAGACTCTGGGGATCAGGAGCTGTAAAGTATGTGGCCTGGGCTGGGTCAGCCTAGCAGTGCTTTTTAGAAGTTTCTCAGGTTTGGGAATCTCTGCTTTCAAATACTTTACTTAATGGATACTCCAGATAGATAGGATTATCCCCACTTTGCATTTGAAAAAAATGGAGATCTAGAAGAAATGATTTGCTTAACATGACAATTGGTCCCAGGGATCAAGCTCCAATTTTGAGGCCCTTTGGTACTGTGCCACTGTTGCCATGTATTAGTCAGAAAAAAAACCCAAAAACGAAACTGTGCAAGTTGGATCACATTTCAAGTATAATAGGATTCTCTAAAATAACCCCACCCCATTTTTTAAAAAAAGATTTTGTGTATTAGAGAAAGAGAGGGCACACAAGCAGGGGAGAGGCAAAGACAGAGGGAGAAGCAGGCTCTCTGCTGAGCAGGGAGCCAGAATTCAGGCAGTGAGCCCAGGACCCTGAGATCATGAACTGAGCTGAAGGCAGCCGTTTAACCACCAGGCACCTTGCCCCCACCCCATTTTCATTTATTTATTTATTTATTTATTTATTTATTTATTTGACAGACAGAGAACACAAGTAGGCAGAAAGGCAGGCAGAGAGAGGAAGGGAAGCAGGCTCCCCACCGAGGAGAGAGCCCGACGCGGGGCTCGATCCCAGGACCCCGAGACCATGACCAGAGCCGAAGGCAGCGGCCCAATCCACTGAGCCACCCAGGCGCCCCCCCACCCCATTTTTAAGGGAAATATTTCTTTAAGAAATGAACAATTGGCCCCTAATTTAATTAGCTCCTAATTTAATGAATCTTAATCATTAGGTACTAAGGTCTTAATTGGAGATACTTACCTGAAAAGTAAATTGAATCCACACATTGTAAACATGATAGCCAAATAACCCACAACACCAAATGCATAGCTGAGTTTGTAGATTAGGAGAAACCATTTGTAGACCAATCTGTGAAGAGTAAAGTGGGGATAAATACAGAACATGATATATTATAAAGTATTTTACCTTCCTCAAACATTTTTGTAAGTCAGTTTTTAATTTCTAGAATTCTATTTTTTATGTAATATATGTGAGTAGATTATATCATCTAAACTCAGTAATAATCTACAGTTTTAATATATCAACAAAGCGTATAAATAGTATGCACACGCATATACAAATTCATTGTAACTTATCTATATTCTTCATGTAAGAGTGATCTTCAGGGATGGTTTCTCTGTCTGGGAGGCTGCCTCCCCTTCTCTTTTTTGGCCCTACGGTTATCTTAGAGTGGCTTTGGCAGGAATAGCTTGGAAGTAAGTAGAAGAGGAACAGAGAAGTCAGGAGGAGGGAACCTCCTGTCTTGGGAGTTTCTCCCCACTCCTGTTCTGGCTACCCTTCCACCCCCTCCCCCAGGCCCAGGGCAGATGTCATCAGCAGTGAGCTCAGCCTCATCCCAAGTCCTCTCTACTCACAGAACCCCTCCCCTAGCCCTGGGATGGAATCAGAAGTGAGCCTTGGGGGGGGTTTTCTCTTGCCCTGTGGATAGGTCCAGGCATGTACCCTGACCACTCTTAAAGACTTTCCTTCTTCCCATGGGGGTGAAATGGAGAAGTGGGAGATGGGGATAGAGAGGAAGGGTATAGATGATCTGGCAGAGGACCCCATACCCTGTTTGTTTCCCTTATCCCTGGCAGTAAAATCCCTTAGAAAAACTATAGAGGGGGCCACGTGGCTGCTTCATGCCTGGTAGGATGTGGGAAGAGGTCAGGAGCCCAGATCCCTGGGCAAGTACCACAGAGCAAGGTTGTGAGCACTGGAACAAGAAGAGGCGGTAGAAGGAGCAGGAGCAGCTGGGTGCTGTCCTTGGGTCTCAGAGTAAAGAGGCAGGTGGCTGGACTGTTGCTCCCAAGTAGGAGGCCTTGTTTGCCTCTCAGCTTGTCCCTCTGGTTCTCAGAAGCCCCTGTTCCTGCCTTTAACAGTGCTCTTCACTGTTAGAATGTGTGGAGAATGAGTGGAGAATCACACTCCAGAGACTACCATGCTGTCTTACCTTCAGCCCCTGGAGCCCTGCCTCCAACTCTCTCACCTCCCCCGGCTTCCTCTCTGTTGGAGCCATTGCTCCCAGTGCTTAAGTTCTATGATATTACTGATGCAGTGTTTCGAAGTTATTTTAAAAGATGTCCTGCTTCACTGACTTCTAGTCAGAAAGGACCTTGTGAAGCATGATGCTTTACATGGGGTTGGTGGGCTGGCTTGAGACACGAGTTGTCATTTACATAATTTATTTTATTTTTTTTTAATTATGTTAGTCACCATATAGCACATCATTAATTTTGATGTACTGTTCAATGATTATCTGCATATAATACCCAGTGCTCATTACAACACGTGCCTTTCTTAATACTGATCACCCAGTTAGCTATCCCCCCCACTCCCCCACCCTCTGAAACCCTCAGTTTGTTTCCTGGAGTCCATAGTCTCTCATGGTTCATCTCCCCCACCACCGATTTTCCCCTCTTCAGTTTTCCCTTCCTTCCCCTAAGGTCCTCCGTGCTATTCCTTATGTTCCACATATAAGTGAAACCATATGATAATTGCCTTTCTCTGCTAGACCTATTTCACTCAGCATAATTGCCTTCCATTCCATCCATGTCGATGCAAGTGGTGGATATTCATCCTTTCTGATGGCTGAGTAATATTCCATTGTATATATGGACCACATCTTTATCCATCCATCTGTTGAAGGGCATCTCGGCACCCTCCACAGTTTGGCTGTTGTGGACATTGCTGTTGTGAACATTGGGGTGCATGTGGCCCTTCTTTTCAGTACATTTGTATCTTTGGGGTAAATACCCAGTAGTGAAATTGCTGGGTTGTACCATAGCTCTATTTGAAAGAAATTGAGGAAGACAAAAAAAAAAATGGAAAAGCATTCCATGCTCACGGATTGGAAGAATAAACACTGTTGAAATTTCTATCCTACCCAGAGAAATCTACACTTTGAATGCCATCCCTATTAAAATACCATTGGCATTTTTCAAGGAACTGGAACAAACAATCCTAAAATTTATATGGAACCAGAAAAGAACCCAAATTGCCAAGGGGAGGTTGAAAAGGAAAAACAAAGCTGGGGGTAGCATGTTGCCTAACTTCAAGCTATATTTCAAAACTGTGATCACCAAGACAGTATGGTACATACTGTCTTGTACAAAGACAGACACATAGATCAATGGAGCAGAATAGAGAGCCCAGAAATGGACCTTCAGCTCTATGGGCAGCTAAAATTTGACAAAGCAGGAAAGACTATCCAAAGGAAAAAAGATAGTCTCCTCAGTAGATGGTGTGGGAAAATCTGGACAGCCATATATAGAAGAATGAAACTCTACCATTCTCTTATACCACACACAAAGATAAACTCAAAATGATGAACAACCTCAATGTAAGACAGGAATCCATCAAAATCCTGGAAGAGAACATAGGTGGTAACCTCTTTGACATCAGCCACAGCAAACTCTTTCAAGATACATCTCTAAAGGCAAGGGAAACAAAAGCAAAAATGACCTTTTGGGACTTCATCAAGATTAAAAGTTTCTGCATAGCAAAGGAGGTGGTCAACAAAACTGAGAGGCAACCTACAGAATGAGAAAAGATATTTGCAAATGACATTACAGATAAAGGGCTAATACCCAAGTTCTATAAAGAACTCCTCAAACTCAAAGGTCAAGAAACAAATAATGAAGTAAAAAAAATGGGCAGAAGACATGAACAGACACTTCTCCAGAGAAGACAAGCAAATGGCTAACAGACACATGAAAAAGTACTCAACCTTGCTAGCCATCAGGGAAATACAAATCAAAACCAAAATGAGATACCACCTTCCACCAGTTAGAATAGCAAAAATTAACAAAACAGGGAACAACAAATGTTGGAGAGGATAGCTGTTGGAGTAGATGAAATATTGGAGTGGAGAAAGGGGAACCCTCTTATACTGTTGGTGGCACATGCCACTCTGGAAAACAGTGCGGAGTTTCCTCAAGTAGTTAAAAATAGCGCTACCATTTACATCATTTCAAAGATGAAGGGCTGGGCTATGTGGGCCACGCCTCCTCCTGCAGCTTTAATCCTGCCCATGGGGGTGGTCACCTGTGGGGAATTCCACAAAGCCGGAAACTGAAACAGGACTGCACAAGGTGGATCAAGTCGCTCTGAGCCTTTGTCATTTCTAAAACGAGTCAGCGAGGGCTCTGAGGGGGGTCTTTCTGCCAAAGTGACTCCTTGGTCTTTTGTTCCTTTTGATTTGCCAGTGCCTAGCAGTTTTGATCACTGCTCAGGGTAGGCCAGTGGAGGCTAAAGTCTGGTGTTGCTAAAGTCTGGGGAGAGCGGCCAGTTCTGAGAGGGCCTCCCTGTCTGCCCTCACAGCACCAAAGTGGGGGTCCTAGAACTCCAGGTGTACTCCAACTCGATGTACTTGAGATGGGCCCCTCAAGGTTGTGCCAGCACCATAGGTGTTCCTGACTCTAAACTTTGGGGTTTCTCTGCTAATGATTTGTTGATGTCCTAAAGGGACAGCATGCTGGTGGGAGGAGGGGTTTTGCATGCTGCTTGTCCTTGGTATGATTCTGGGCTCCCCTTCCCCGTCACTGCCTGTGGGACTCTGGCCATCTTACTCTGGCATTTCTTCCTGGGAGTGCCCCATTTATAAAGTGGGGGTGACCACACTCGCTCCTGTGGTAGTCCTGAAGATTATGTGGGACAATGTTAAGAAGCCTCGGCACATTCAATACTCAATATGTCATATATAATTATTACAGATGTGTTAGATTTTTCCAAATCCCCCACCCCCAAATCTTCCTGCTTATTAGGGATACATGTTTCTAGAGTGCTAGAGTCCAGAACTCCCTTGCTACTTAGATTACAACTGGAAGGCAGAGAAACCGGAGTAGGACTCGTGCAGCCTCCACAAAGACAGATGTGGCCAAGCCTGGCTCTGTTGGCCCGTTTGTGGCCTGTTTTTGAGCCTTAACTCTACTGCAGTAGAGAGGAAACTCCCTTTCCTTTCTCTTACTCTGACCCACTGGTCAGGGCTTGGTATATTCTGGGGGAGGAACAGCTGGTTTTAAATGGTGTCGGGGCAGGGGACCCCTCCCCTTGGGTTTGCCTTTGCACCCTGCTGATTTGCTCTGACCAGTTTTCCCAGTCTGTAATGAAATCCTGTTTCCAAATGGAATATGGCTAAGAAGTGATTTACCTATGACATGATGATTAAACAAAGATCCATAAAGATCTTTAGGGCCTCCTACCTCTCAAAAACAGGAACTTCTCTTTCTAGGCTGCTTTTCTAGGAGTTAATGGGATCCTAATTAGCCTTTCCCATTGTCCTCTCTTCAAATGGTGGCTAGGTCTTTCCTTAAATGGTAGTGAGGCCTTGTTGGCTGTCAGGCTCTGTCTGCCAGGGCTCTGAGTGTGGAGGCAGGAGAAGCTGAAATGGGTGTGCGGTGGGCACAGATCCCTGGCCATCTGAGATAAATGAGGCATGGAGTATAACGAGGTAGCATTTGCATATTCTTTGTCATGAAGTTCCTCTGCAATGAACCAGCTAACGTGCACAGAAATACTGTCTAACTAGGTTGATTCATTCTATACTGGAGAAGTGAACTAGTCTCACTGAAATACAATATAGATTATATCCAGGGAATGGAAACAAGTACATTTTGGTTCATCCAAAATTTGGACCACTTTCACAAGTCTTAAATAACTGGCAATATTTTTTTAAGGAGAAATTGTGCCATATGTCCATGTGCTGATGGGCAAGTCAGGCCATGCAAAGGCTGTCGCAAACCCCAAACTCCCCAGTTTGGGAGGTCTCCTAACACCACCCCAAAGCTCTTCCCAAAGTGGGATTAAGTTAAACATCAACCTGAATTTACTTATTTGAATGCCAATCTTTTTAAAAAATTATTTATTTTTTAAAGCAGTCTGTGCATACAAACGTGGGTCTTGAACTCATGACCTGAGATCAAGAGTCACATGCTCTTCTGGTTGAGCCAGCCAAGACGCCCTCAAAGATTCATCTTGATCATTACATTTATTTATCTGATTTTTCTCACTGCATATTTTTTCTTCTCCAAAGTAGAAGGAAAAGTTGGTATTCGTCTCTCCCACTTTTTTAGAGGATTAAGAACAAACATCTGAATGGCTAAACAATCATAAGAGCATTCCACAGGAGCTGAGGATTTATTCTTCAACAAAGATCAGAATTTGACATTGTCTTATTACCATGTAACACTTTACACATTTTTTCCTTATCCGATTTCAATTTTATCTAGACTCAGATTCAGATTTTTATCCAGAGAACAAAGAGAGCAAAAGCAAACTTGGGGGTGCATTATGAGGTTAAAAGCACTTTCGAAAGATTTGCAGATGATATGATGGGAATTATAGAAATGTCAAGAGGTTGGCCATGGTAATTAAGATGATCATTGGAATAGGAAAGCCTCATTTGTTATGAGAGGAGTAAGTTGTCCATTGCTTATGATTTGTCTGACATAAAATACATACATAGTTGTTAGAAATGCCAGCATCGAACTCTTGTTCTATTATAAAATATGTGTAACCCAACATACAATGGAGTCAAACAAAATGCTGAGCTAAAAATAAAGATGAAAATGGTGCTCTAGAAAGTTTAAACTTTTACTTCTCTTCCTTCTGGCTTTCATCTGAAGCAATAAATGTTATAGGTATGTCCAAATCGCTATTAAATAATGAACATGTACAGCAGTACAGCTAATCTCTAAATAGTTTGTCTACTGAAGGCAAAAGAAGTGTAATGCTTTCCTTCCCCATCCAGGAAAAAATGGAATTAAAGTATACTTCTTAGTGGTTACAATAAGGAGGACGTCAGGGAAGGAACAAAGGGACTACATACCGTGGTGTTCTCCCCGAGAGGGGTTTTCGGGTAGCTCTGAACAGGATGTAACTGGTGATAACCGAGAACATTCCCCACAGAGAAAGAAACCGCCACCAGTAGAGTTTTATTGTGAAGTAGAGAGGGACAACCCACATTTGCAACAGTGTCACCAGCTGTCAGAAAAATGAACAGAAAGGCTCTTTCAATGACTGAAGACCCAGAATGGCAAGTCCACCAGTAAATGATTCAGAAGCTACTCTGGGGGGGGGAACCACCTCTACCACCCTGTCTGTAACATGCAGCTGGCTCACCGTCCAGCTGTAAGTTCTTCTGTACATGCAAAGTTTTGAGGGACTTGGTTTGGTCATCTGAGAATTCAAATTGGAAAGAACGCCAAATAATCATTTTCTTTTACGTCTTTTTGCCTGGGTATTTTAGATGAAAGCAACTTTGGGCTTCAAAAGCTACATGACTTTGGACAAATGAGCCTCACTTGTGTTGTAAAATTGGGGGTAATAATGCCTGTCCTGTTTGCCTGTGCTGACCGAGGTAATTAAGATGATCATTGGAATAGGAAAGCCTCATTTGTTATGAGAGGAGTAAGTTGTCCATTGCTTATGATTTGTCTGACATAAAATACATACATAGTTGTTAGAAATGCCAACATCCTTATGATTTGTCAGACAAATCACAGATAGGAAAGTGCTCTGGAAACAGTATGTAATAAACATGGAGCCAAGCGACTGTTTTTCCTATCACGAGCACATGTACAAATGCACAGTGATGGCAAAGGAGGAAGTGACGTCACAACAGCTCCTGGGAACACTTTTGTCTGCTGCCCCAGTGCATTGTGTAGGGTTAACTCTTGTGTCCCATCTGTGGGATCCCCTCATCCCCTGACTATTCGATATGAAGCCCATCGTTTTGCTTCTTGCTTTGCCTTTTTAGGTATTGGTGGCTTTTCTAGGCAAGCCAAGATGTGAAGCAAACTCCTTCCTATTCATCTGTGTGTAACTCCGTGTGGCCTGTACCACTGACCCGAGTGCGAGTGACCTTAGAGGGTTAAGTTGCCTGGCCCCAATCCCATATGGCAGAAGCAGGAGGGACTGAGCTGCAGGCTTGTGGGTCAGCTTGATACCATCACCACACTGACAGGCGCATTCTTTTTTTTTTTTTTTTTAAAGATTTTACTTTTTTATTTGACAGACAGAGATCACACATAGGCAGAGAGGCAGGCAGAGAGGAGGGAGCAGGCTCCCCGTTGAGCAGAGAGCCCAATGCAGGACTCAATCCGAGGACCCTGGGATCATGACCTGAGCCGAAGGCAGAGGCTTTAACCCACTGAGCCACCCAGGTGCCCCCACGTGCATTCTTTAGATCAGGCCCAATACCAGCTATCACCTCTCCTGGGAAAAGCAGACAGGCTTAAACAACAGCCATAACCTCTGATCTTTTGTTTGATTACATGCACACTAACCACCTATGATCTGCTCAGCACCAATGTAAGAGGGGGATGGCAAAGACAGTTTGTCGCATGTGAGGATGTTCATTGGTGGGCACCAGGCAATGTTCTGCTGAGGTGAATTCTGAGCCTGGGGCTTTAATTTTCCATCCTACCTTGTGAGAATGGTTATAGTGAATCCATGAGTTAGCTGCTTTATTTAGGAAATCAAGATGAATTTGGCTTTGCTTAAGGAAGTAGAATACTGGGGCACCTGGGTGGCTCAGTCGGTTAAGTGTCTGCCTTCCGCTCAGGTCATGATCCCAGGGTCCTAGGATCGAGTCCCACATTGGGCAACTAGCGCAGCGGGGAGTCTGCTTCTTCCTCTCCCTCTGCTTGCCACTCTGCCTGCTTGTGTTCTCTTTCTATCTCTCTGTCAAATGAATAAATAAAATCTTAAAAAAAAAAAAAAAAAGGAAGTGGAATACTCTTCCTGAGGGCCAGAAACTACATACTAAGTAAGACTCGCTATACTTGAGAACTCAGCACTAGCCAACGTGACCCTCTGCTATTGATAGTAAACGTGGGAGGTGCCCTTAAAGAAAGTCACACGAGTATTTGGGTATTTTACTCCCTACAGCTGATTTTGGAGATAGTTATCTATGATAAATGACATGTTTTCTGGCTTCTTTAGTTTATTACTTCTGATATTGAAAAAGGAAATGGACATGATTTCCCTCTTTCAAAATCTGATCATCTACCTTTGCATTTTTCATCTTTCTGTCTTAACAGTTCGATTTGTCTTGAGCTCTCAGTGTTATATGTAGGTGATGAGTCACTGAATTCTACATTGGAAACCAACATTTCACTGTATGTTAACTAACTAGAATTTAAAAATTAAAAAAAAACCCAATTTGATCATTTTTTTATCTCCCCCATAAAAATGCTGAATTTTTAAAGAATAATGATTCAGTTCATTTTAATTCAGCAAAACTACCATACCTCTATATTTTATACTTTACATCATAAGCCAGAATAGGTTAGACTAATCCATTTCCTCAAGTCCATGGAATTATTATCATCTATAATACTTTGGAGTAATGATTGGGTCATATTTTTATAATACTAGTTCTCCTTGTGAATCAACCCATTTCTAGAAGAGCTCAAATTTCTCTTACTCGATGCCTGGGCTTAATTAGCAGTGAATAACCATGTTCAAATATATAGACATGCTATTTTAAAAAAATAGGCCTGAGAGATCAGAAATAAAAGAAAAGCAAAGAATCATCATAGCAGGAATGCAACTGTGTAATTTCTTAACTATCTTTAAAGTGTAAACCCAGTGCCATATTTTCTCAACATGCACAGAGCAAGATTAGAAATGTGCATTACAAATTCACTAATTGTAGAGGTCATTTTGAATATATTTTTTTAAAGATTTTATTTATTTATTTGACAGAGAGAAATCACAAGTAGACGGAGAGGCAGGCAGAGAGAGAGAGAGGGAAGCAGGCTCCCCGCTGAGCAGAGAGCCCGATGCGGGACTCGATCCCAGGACCCTGAGATCATGACCTGAGCTGAAGGCAGCGGCTTAACCCACTGAGCCACCCTGGTGCCCTGTAGAGGTCATTTTGAAACGAGGGCCACATTTCGTATCAATTTAAAAGATTCTTTATCAATTTCCAGAGCAGTTCAAACTTCTCATTTTAACAGCAACTGCCACATATGAAATGTAGGAATTTGGTGCCTCATAAATAAATACACGAAATCTGTGAAATCGAGGTGCATGCTTGCAAATGAGGAGGCCTGGCAGCTGGGACACATTAATAATGCCAGAGGGGTCACCATCTGGGCACGTGCATATAAAATAAAGCTGCATTCCTGGCTAAGGGCAGCCTGTGCATCTGGATCCCATCACCAAATGTTCTCCCCACCCACATGTTGTGGCAGAAGGAATTTCCTGACGAATCAGATGCTGCCCAAAGGTACCATGCTTTTCCTTGGAGCTAGGCACATCATAAATCGGAAAAGAACAGCAAATCAAGTCAAAACAAAGATAGCTTTTTATTGGCCTAATTATATACAATGATGATTGGATCACACAACATAAAAGAGAGAAAAGGAAAGGGAGGTGGGAGAGAGAAAGAAGAGAGAGAGAGAAAGAGAGAGAGAGGAGGCAGGGAGGGAGGGAAGAAGGGGCAGAAGTAGGAAGTTATGTGATGCTCATTTCCTTTGCACTGCAAATCCCTAAGTATTTGCAGCCATTTGTCCATGTGTCTCTGTGTATTTGTGCAGGTGGAGGTGCAGCAAGAGCAAGGAGATGCCAGAGGTAAGCAGAAAATGATCAGTAAATAAATGACTCCAGGAAATACTGCTGCTGTGATCAGTGCCAAGGCAATGAAGGAGCGTGGACATAAATCAGACAAGTAGAATGATGGAATCTTGGCATATGAAGGGCCATTAGATTTTCACTTGGTCCTTACTTCTATCTTCAAATCAATTCAGACTGTTGATTTTGCTCTTCAAATTCTTCAAGGAGATTCTGCAATGTTATGTATGTATGAAACTGTATCTATTTGTGTGTTGCCTCATTTAAAAAAGATTCAAGGAGGCAGAAGGCTTTACTGGTATGGTAATACGTTCTAGTGTTTCACAGCTATTAATAGGCAGGAAGTTGATTTAAATAGAGCAATATTTCAATCTGTGGCAAATTATTTGCCTGTGTGTGGACACAAATGAACAGTGTATCTGAAGTCCAAGTTCTGTGTATGTAGTCATCAGGCCTTCTAGTGATCTGAAGGGAAGTACAAGTATTCTTTTTTGGCCTCTTCCCCCTATTTCCTGCAGATATGAAAAGTAGGATATATAAAAGGAGGTGGAGAGGGTGGTGTGGAATGAGATTTTATTTTTTAATTAAATGCTGTTTAAAAAATGCTGTTAAAAGCATTTGGAAATAATTTAACTTTGAAGTTCTGCCAAGTCCAAACCATATCAACACTATAAGTTGAAAAGAGCAAAATTCAAATATCCAGATGCTCTATCTTGTACTAAAACTGTGACTATTTGGAAACATCCAGGTATTTAGTAGTATTCCAAACAAAATAAGAATTTTCCACTTCTCACCTACTTTCTCTCTTCACTTTTTGACATCACACAGGAGCAGTTAATGTTCTATTTTTAAATGTTGTTTTCTAAATAACATGTTTCCTTTGATCTAGGTATTTATAATAAGCTGCTCTGACACACATACAGTTCCTACAGACCATGGATCAGAATCTAAGACAAACCAAACAGTCACTTCAGAAGCTAGACATTTCTTAAAAGTTGTAATCTGAAAATGTTTCCAGCATTTTAAATTAGTCCCTTCCCCCCTGAAATCCAAATTGTTCACGAAATGATGTGAAACTAATACTATTTTATATGTCGTAGATAATACCTTCAAGGTGTAAATAAATAATAAGTGACCTGGCTCCCACCATGTGCCATTTATTTCTTAATTGTTCCCTTCCAGGATACATATGGAGCAGTATGGGGTTTGCCATACTCCCATGGGACACTTTTTATCAGTTGCTCATGTGCAATTCCCACTGCCTTACTGGTATAGACTCCTCTGATTTCCAAAGGGACTTAGAGCAGTACCTTTCCCCCCTAATTCCCTTCAGTGAAGTAGTTTCATACATTTGTAATGTCACCATCTGCATTTCCTGGGAATTCTCCAATCTCCTAAATGGAATTTTTAAAAAATTGGCATGCCTTAACTTCTGCTCGGTGTCCTGTACTGTTCAGTGGGATTTGACAAACGCATACAATTTTGTATCCACAGTAACAGTATAATGCAGGTCAATATTATGGCCCTAAAGTCCTCATTTTACTTGTTTGTCCTTCTCTCTTCCCTCCTTGAGCCACTGATAGCCAATGGTCACATTATGATCATGCCAATGATTATTTTCTCAGGGTGTATTACTGGAATCCTACAGCAGGCAGCCTTTTCAGATCAGCTTGTTTAACCAAGTTTCTTTCATGTCCTTTCATGGCTTGATAGCCTCTATCCTTTTACTGCAGACTAACACTCCATTGTATAAATATACCACAATTTATTCCAATTTTATTTATTTTTTATTTATTTTTTATTTTTTTTAAAGATTTTATTTATTTATTTGGCAGACAGAGATCACAAGTAGGCAGAGAGGCAGGCAGAGAGAGAGGAGGAAGCAGGCTCCCTGCAGAGCAGAGAGCCCGATGCGGGACTCGATCCCAGGACCCTGAGATCATGACCTGAGCCGAAGGCAGCGGCTTAACCCACTGAGCCACCCAGGTGCCCATAACTTAAATGACCCATGGTTTCAGAAACACATTTCTGCTTCTTTTTTTTTTTTTTTTTAAGATTTTTATTTATTTATCAGAGAGAGAGAGGGGGAGAGAGCGAGCACAGGCAGACAGAATGGCAGGCAGAGGCAGAGGGAGAAGCAGGCTCCCTGCTGAGCAAGGAGCCCGATGTGGGACTCGATCCCAGGACACTGGGATCATGACCCGAGCCGAAGGCAGCTGCTCAACCAACTGAGCCACCCAGGCGTCCCACTATTCCAATTTTAAAGGACAGCTTGGTTGTTTCCAGTTTTGGGTAATTATAAATAAAGGCACTATTAAATATTTGCATGCAGGTTTTTGTGTCAATGTAGACTTTCATTTCCACTGGGTAAACACCTAGTAGTGTGATTGCTGGATCACGTAGGAAGACTATGCTTTTTGGGAAACTGCCCAGGGGACTTCCAGAGTGGCTTTAGCATTTTGAATTCCCACCAAGATTTCCTGCTTTCTGCATCCTCATCAGCATTTAGCATTGTCAGTTTCTTTGGATCCTAATCATTCTAAAATGTATGTATTAGTATCTTATTATCGTTTTAATTTGCAGTTTCCTAATAACATGCTGATGAACTACTTTTCATATGTTTATTTGCCATTTGTATATTTCCTTGATGAGCTCTCTTTTCAGATCTTTTGGCATTTAGCTTATTTTCTTATCATTGGGTTTTAAGCATATTTGGAGTAACTGTCCTGGGATGGATGTTCGTTTTGCAGTTATTTTCTCCCCTTCTGCGATTTGTCTTTTCATTCTCTTCATAGTATCTCTCACAGAGCAGTTTAATTGCTATAAAATCCAACCTACCAATATTTTTTTTCATGTATCATGCTTTTGGTGTTCTAAATTCATCAAGATTTTGCCCCCATGTTATCTTCTAGGAGTTTATAGTTTTGCACTTTATATTTAGACCTGTGATCTACTTTGAGTTAATTTAACGTTTTAAAAGATTTTATTTATTTATTTGTCAGAGAGGCAGAGAGAGAGAGAGCATAAGCAGGGGGAGCAGCAGGCAGAGGGAGAGGCAGTTTCCCTGCCAAGCAAGGAGCCTGACGCGGGGCTCGATTCCAGGACCCCAGGATCACAATTTGAGCCGAAGGCAGATGCTTAACCAACTGAGCCACCCAGTCATCCCAAGTTAATTTTAGTGAAATATATGTTCCAGATTTTTCTATCTCTCTTTTTTTTTTGCATATGCGTGTCCAGTTGTTCCAGCACCATTTGTTAGAAAGATTATTCTTTCATTGAATTATCTTTGCCCCTTTGTCATGGATCAGTTGACTGTATTTGTGTGGGTCTATTTATGCGCTCTCTGCTCCAGTCCATTGATCTAAATGTCTACTCTTTCACAAATGTCACACTGTATTGATTACTATAGCTTTACAATAAGTCTTGAAGTTGGGTAGTGTCAATCCTCCAACATTGTTTTCTTCAGTGTTGTGTTGCCTATTCTGGGTCTTTTACCTTTCCATATAAAATGCAGATTTAGGGGGCGCCTGGGTGGCTCAGTGGGTTAAGCCGCTGCCTTCGGCTCAGGTCATGATCTCAGGGTCCTGGGATCAAGTCCCGCGTCGGGCTCTCTGCTCGGCAGGGAGCCTGCTTCCCTCTCTCTCTCTCTCTCTGGCTGCCTCTCCATCTACTTGTGATTTCTCTCTGTCAAATTAATAAATAAAAAAAATCTTAAAAAAAATGCAGATTTAGTTTGTTGATATTCACAAAATAGCTTGCTATGATTTTTTTATTGGGATCGTATTGAATCTATAGATCAATATCTTAACGATATCGAATATTCCAATCCATGAATATGGATTATCTTTCCATTTATTTTAGGTCTCCTGTTTTTATATACACATCTTATACATATTTTGTCAGATTTATACCTAAATATTCCTTTTTTAAGTGCCATTGTAAATGGTATTGTGTTTTGATTTCAAATTCCAGTTGTTCATTGCTAGTATATAAGAAAGCAATAGACTTATATATATTGACCTTATATCCCGCAACTTTGTTATAATCAGTTATTAGTTTCAGTGTTGTTTTTGTTGTTGTTGATTCTTTGGAGTTTTCTACAGAAGTCATGTCATCTACAAACAAAGATGCTTTTATTTCTTCCTTCCCAATCTGTATTTATCTGTCCCCCTTTTTCTGTCTTATTGCAGTAGCTAAGACAGTGCAATTCAGATAGATTTTCTTATATTCTTCCTTATCTTAAGGGGAAAGCAACCTGTTTCTCATCATTAAGTGTAATGCTAGCTGTAGGTTTTTTTTTTTTTTTAAAGATTTTATTTATTTGACAGAGATCATAAGTAGGCAGAGAGAGAGGAGGAAGCAGGCTCCCTGCTGAGCAGAGAGCCTGATGAGGGGCTCAATCCCAGGACCCCGGGATCAAAACTCGAGCCAAAGGCAGAGGCTTTAACCCACTGAGCCACCCAGGCGCCCCATGTAGGTTTTTTTAATAGATATTCTTTATCAATTTGAGGAAGTTCTCTATTTCTAGGTTGCTGATAATTTTTATATGAATGGGTGTTGTACCCTGTCAAATGCTTTTTTCTACATCTATTAACATGATCATAGACTTTTTTCTTCTTCAGCATCATAATGTGATTGATTACATAAATTAGTTTGTAATTTTTTTTTTTTAAAGATTTTGTTTATTTATTTGACAGACAGAGATCACAAGTAGGCAGAGAGGCAGGCAGAGAGAGAGAGAGGTGGAGGAAGCAGGCTCTCTTCTCTGCAGAGCAGAGAGCCCGATGCGGGACTCGATCCCAGGACCCTGAGATCATGACCTGAGCTGCAGGCAGAGGCTTTAACCCACTGAGCCACCCAGGTGCCCTCGTCTGTAATTTTTGAACCAACCTTACATATCTGGAGTAAATCCCATTTGGCCATAGTGTATAATTCCTTTTATACATTGTTTAATTTGATTTGCTAGTATTTTGTGGGGGGATTTTTACATTTGTGTTCATGAGAGATACTGGTATGATTTCTCCTTTTCGTAATATCTTCATCAGATTTTGGTATTAGGGTAATGCTGGCCTCAAAGAATGAGTTCTGATGTGTTCCCTCTACTTTTACATTTCGGAAGATTGTAAAGAATTCTTCCTTAAGTGTTTTGTAGAATTCACAATTGAAATCATCTGGGCTTGGTGCTTCTTTTTTAGAAAGATATTAATTCTTGACTCAAAAAATTTTTTGGGGGGTGCCTGGGTGGCTCAGTGGGTTAAGGCTTCTGCTTTCGGCTCAGGTCATGGTCTCAGGGTCCTGGGATCGGGCCCCACATCGGGCTCTCTGCTCGGGGGACAGCCTGCTTCCCCTTCTCTCTCTGCCTGCCTCTCTGCCTACTTGTGATCTCTGTCAAAATAAATAAATAAAATTTAATTTTTTTTTTTTTTTTTAAGAAAGAGCAGAGTTCGGTGGGGAAGAGGGAGAGAGAGAGTCTTAAGCAGGCTACAGGCCCAGTGCAGGGCCTGATGCGGGGTTAATCTCACAGGCCTGAAAGCATGACCTGAGCTAAAATCAAGAGTCCAATGCTTAACAGACTGAGCCACCTGGGTGCCTTGACTCAGGGTTTAAAAATAGATATCCACCAGAGGCAGGAAGTATGGGGAGGGTTAAATGGGTGATGGTGGTCAAAAGGTATAAATCTTCAAACTTCAAGTTATAAGATTAAATAAGTCTTGGGGATGTAATGTACACCATGGTGACTATAGTTAACAATAATATGTATTTGAAAGTTGCTAAGAGAGAAGATCTTGAAAGTTCTTATCACACACAGAAAATTATAACTATGTGTAGTGATAGATGTTAACTAAATTTATTGTGGTAATAACTTAATGTCATATGCATAGATCAAATCATGAAGTTGCACACCTCACCTAAAATTAATGCAGTGTTATATATCAATTATATCTGAGGAAAAATAGATAGAGGCCTATCAGATTATTCATTTCTCCTTGTGTGAGTTTTGGTATCGTTTATGTTTTTTAAAGAATCAGTCTATTCTATTTAGGTTATCCAGATTTGTGGGCATATAGCTATTCATAATAGTCCATTATTTTTTTTATGTCCATAGGATCAATAATGATGACCCCTCTTTCTTTTCTGATATTAGTAATTTGTGTTTTCTTGTTTTTCTTGGTTTGCTGGCTAGAGCTCTACCAAATTTACTGACCTTTAAAAAAAACAGTTTTTGGTTTCATTTAGTTTCTCTATTGGTTTTCTGTTTTTAATTAAATTTTTGCCCTAATTTTTATTATTTCTTTTCCCTAATTTTTATTATTTCTTTTCCCTGCTGTAAGTTTAAATTACTCCTTTCTTTCATTTCCTAAAGTAGATGCTTAATTGATTTTAGATCTTTCTTCTTTTCTAATACATGAATTCAATGTTATAAATTTCCCTCTAAGCACTGCTTTAACTTTATCCCACAAATTTTGATATGTTGTATTTTTGTTTTCACTTAGTTAAAATTATTTTTTAGTTTCTCTTGAGTCCTTCTCTTTGTCTCATGTGTTGTTTAATCTCTAAATATCTCAGGATTTTTCCAGCTATCTTTCTATTATTGATTTCTAATTTAATTTTTGTGGTCTGAGTGTATACTTTGTATACTTAAATTCTTTAAAAAAATTTTTGGTGTGTTTTATGTCCTAAATGTGGTCTATCTTGGTGAATGTTTTAAGTGAGCTTGAGAAGAATGTGTTGTTGGATGAAGTATTCTATAAATATCAATTAGGACAGATCGATGAATCGTGCTTTTCAGATCAACTCTATCCTTACCAATTTTCTGCCTTCTTGCTCTATCAACTGCTGAAGGAAGCTGCTGATCCAACTAAGCAGTGCATTTGTCAATTTCTCCTTGTAGTTCAATTAGTTTTTGCCTTGTATATTTTGATGTTCTCTTGTTAGCTATATGCACATTAAGAATTGTTATTCCCTTTTAAATAACTGACTCTTTTATCATTATGTATTGCCCCTTTTTTCTCCCTAATGGTTACATCTGTATTCTTATGAGTTTCTTGTCAACAATATATAATTGGGTCTTATTTTTAGTTTTCATTTGTTTTATTTTTTATTCACAATGACAATCTCTTTTAATTGATGTATTTAGACTATGTACATTTGAAGGGACTGTTGATATAGTTGGATTACTATCTACTATATTTGTAACTGTGTTCTGTTCATTGCACAATTTTTTTTTTCTTTCTTTTCCTCTCTGCCCCACCCCCTTTTTAGGCTCTCTGGCTTTAAGTGAGAATTTTATGATTCCATTTTCTCTCCTCTCTTAGTATATGTATTTTTTAAGAAAGAGAGAGAGAGAGCGAGAGAGCGAGCACAGGCATGCATGCACACAAGTGGAGCTAGGGAGAGGGCTAGAGGGAGAGGGAAAGAAAGAATCCTTTTTTTTTTTTTTTTTTTGGAAAGAAAGAATCTTAAGCAGGTTCCATGCCAGCACAGAGCCCAGCACAGGGATCAATCTCGTGACTGAGATCATGACCTTGGCCAAAGTCGAGAGTTGAACACTTAACTGACTGAGCCTCCCAGGTACTCTAATTACATATTTTTAAAAAAGTGTTTCAGTGGTTGCCCTAGAGTTTGCAATATACATTTACAACTAATCAAAGTCCGTTCTCAAATTATACTATTCTGTTTCACTGGTAGTGCAAGTATCTTATAACACAGAAATCCCAATTCCTCCCTTATGTTTCTTCTAACATTGCTGTCATTCATGTCATTTACCCATATACTACAATCAACCAGTACAGTAAACCCTTGAACAACATTGATTTGAACTGCACGGGTCTGCTTATATGTGGATTTTCTGACAGTACCATATCATAAATGTATTTTGTCCTCCTTATAATTTTCTTAATAACATTTTTCTTTCTTTAGTTTACTTTATTGTAAGAATACAGTATATAACATATAACATATCAAATATGTGTCAACTGACTATGTTAATGGAAAGGCTTCTGGTCAACAGTAGGCTATTTAGTAGTTAAGTTCTTGGGAAGTCAGAAGTTATACACAGATTTTCAACTATGTTGTTCAAGGGTCAATTGTACATTGTTACAATTACTACTTTGAACAAATAGTTATCTATTTGGTCAGTTAAGAATAAGAAGTATCTTATTTTATCTTCATTTATCCCTTTCTGACACTCCATTTCTTTATGTAGACTTGAGTTTCTGACCTATATAATTTTCTGTCTTTCTGAAGAACTTCTTTTAACATTTCTTGCAGTCAAGTCTATTAATGAATTACCCCATTTTTTTTGTTTATCTGAGAGAGAAATTATTTTACTTCCACTTTTGAAAGATAATTTCTCTGGGTATAGAAATATACGTTGGTGGATTTGGAAAGGGATTCTTTTATTAGTAAACTGCTTTTATAATGTATGGCTAAATTTGTGAAACTGTTTTATATACATCAATTTCTCTTGAATGCACTCAGAGTCAACTAATGGTACTGAACACTCACTATATATCAGTTACCAAGCTAGAAGTTCTCACAGGAAAATGTTTCTGAATCACAATAACTTTGGAGACAGGTTCCTTTCTTCAGTAGTTCCATTTTGCAGATTAGGAAACCATGGTTCAGAGATATTTAAGGAACTCATCCTTGATATGAAAAAGACAAACAAACAAACAAACAACCTAGTGAGGTTGGATTCTAGTCTCTACTCCGCAACTAATTAGTTACACAAACTTGACCAGGTTATTTAATCTCTCTGAACTATAATTCACAAAAGAAATAAAAAATAATTATCTCCCAGGGTAACTTAATGTATAAAAAGCTCACTATCACAACTATAACAGTAACAGTAATTTGTATATAAATTTTTGTATTTAGTAATTTATATCTAATAGTAATTAAAATTAACATGTTACAAATATTAATATATTACTAATATACTGATGGAGATTACAAAGTTAAATAATAGAAATAAATCCTCATATATGGCCCCTTGTAAAAAAGAGCCAGGAACTCATGAATCTTGTAACTGTGTTCAAAGCTCTCTGTAGCTCTGCTAGGTGTCACATAATCTTAGGTGCCAAGAGAAGCAATTTAAAAGTTAGAGTCTCCCTGGATGGTAAGGTTGTTCAGGTCAGCATTTGTGGAAACATGACCATATCAAATTCCATCCCAAAGTTGAGAAGTATGTCAGGCAAAGGGATTTTTTTGATATGGTTCACGCAGGGTACGGTAAGAATGCTGAAAACTGGTGCTAGTATCAGCTACTGTTGCTCTGGAAATCATTTCCAGATTCAGGACTTTCAGGTACCACCAAGAGTTCCTGAAATGGCTGTGTTCTGATGCCTGGATCTGGCACTGAACCCTTAAGAATTGCAAAGTATGGGGTAAATCTGAGGCAGTAATATGGGAAAGATCAGCCTCACATGCTGGCTCTCACTTTGAGCCAAAATTATCAACAGAGACATGCAGGGGAAAGAGACTGCTCCACCCATTCCTTTGGGACATGCAATAATAGATATAGATGGACTGATGGGCAAAGAAGTACAAAATATTCTAGAAGCCAAGCATGTCTATGAGCTAATCTAGGAGAGTCCCAAAGGGCCACCATGAGACCCAAATAGTCCTTGACCACTGTGGGGTATCTTTATCTAGGCTCCTGGCTTTGCCAGGCAGAATCACTCTACGAGAGGCTTCTATCACAGGCATCTGGTCACCTACAAGGGGTTCTCAGAGCCCCTCAGGGTAACCATAAAATAGAGGAATTGTGTGATAGAAGAACACAGAAGTAGCAACCTTGGAGAGCATAAGTTGGGGGATTAAGGGAGTCTAGTTGTTAGTGAGGGATGGGGTGCAAGCAAAAGTAACAAGCCCGGAAAGTTATTTCAGGCAGCACAACTTGTGGCGGTGAGCGGCAGGAAACAATTTGGGAAGGCCAATCCAGCTACCCAACACTTTTTAAGCTCAGGGATGTCTACTTGGTGCCAGTGTGGCCTGAGTCATCAAGGGTTTGAACCTCCAAAGGCAACAAGTCCTTCAAGTGGCCTCTGAGTCACGGGCTGATCTGTCTGTGGCTAAGTAGAACCAGTGTGTGAGCCTGACATCGACTAGTGTTGTGAAATACCTCTTCAGAGAATTGACAGAGGGGCAATTTCTCCAAATATAAGACAGGGACAAATTCTTCTTGGCATAAGCTACCTCGAAAATCATCAAATAAAAATGGTGGAGGAGTAGTGGGACATAGTGCAGGTCAGCTGGCTCACAAGGCATTTTCTTTTCAGGAGGCTTTCTATGTAAAATTTACACCAGAGTTGTCATGGAAACTGAGCATGTTTTGAAATATCTAATCCAGAGATCATTATCAGTTATAAGGGAATAATGAAATAGGGCTATGAATGGTTTCCTTAGGAATCCAGTTTTCTTCTTACTTAAGGACTCGAGAAATTCTGAATATTAGATTATTTCCATTTTGCAGATGAGGAAACCATCGTTGTTTTATTTAAGAAGCTTTTCTTTGACATGAGTGAATAACTTATGAAGTTTTATTCCAGTCTTTTTCTTTTAAAAACAATTTGTTCAAGTATTATATAGAGGATGTTTATTTTAATTGACAAGACAGTGGTACATAGCAGAAAATTAGTGTGTTTGCTTAAACAACAAAAAGACAAGATTTCCCTTTCTAAATAAAATGTGTAACTTGTCTAAACTTAAACATTCTACAGAATTAAAAAGAATCCTTTTAGACCCTGTGCTACACAGGGAATAATTTCTATAATGGGTAAAAATAAAAAACAATATAATACTGGTCTAAGCCAGCACTTCATATGTCACAGACAAGTTTTCTTATATAATGACCAGTCTAAGACCCACAACCAGGTGGAGTGTTAAATGAGGACCTTCTTTCTTTGCAACATACTCAAGTCTAAATGATTGGTTCTCAAATGTGGTCTCTGGCCCAAAGCATCAGCATAACCTGGGAACTTGTCAGACGCGCAAATTCTTGGGCTCCTATTGAATCAGAGACTTTGGGGGTGAAACCTAGGAATCTGATTGACAGTCTGATTCACCTCTCCAGGTGATTCTGATGCACCTTAAGATTTGAGAACCACTGCTGGAAACATTACAATGGCAAGATCTCAGGCTATGATCCTGAGGCCCCAAGATGGTAAGGTTCTCATGGACACGCTCAAGTGGGATTGGTCTTTGCCAACGGGATCATGCTTTGTGTTGCTGAGGTCAGTATAACATTTGCATTAACCCATTTTCATGGATATGCCAACTATTGATGCCAGCTGAGTTTATGGCTAATTAAACAAAGTTAGCCTCAATCTTTTGTTGCTGCAGTTCCTAATCTGCCTTTTCCTAGGCCACTTGCAGAAGTTGATCATGCTAAAGGAAAACTAATTCATTTAAACCAAAGTTTCTTAGTCTTGTCATGAGTGTCAGGAGCTGTCCTCTGCATGTTTAGTGGCATCTGTGGCCTCTACCCACCAGATGCCAGAAGCATCTCCCATCCGCCTCTCCCCTCCCACTAAGGCGTGACAACTGAAAATGTTTCCAGATGTTGCCATGTAACTCCTGGGGGCAAGACTGCACCCTGTTGAGGGCCACTGACTTAAACCAAAGGGTTTCCTTCAAAGCAGTGAGAAAGGAAGGATGCAGCAGGAAGAGGAGCAGGCTTCCAGAGGCCCCTGGGGGCAACTCACGTTGTAGGACCGGCCATGCCTTTGTCTCCACTGTACCAGCACTATCTGGGCGATGACCAGGGTGCAGAGGAAGATCAAGATCATCTCCACGTGCATGGACTCATGGCCCCGGTGCATCTTGTGTATCCTCTCCTGCTGCAGGCTGGAACCAGCAAATGATGTCATCTGAAAAAGGCTTCAACCCTTGCACTGCACATTTAGGGGAACAAAATGTCTGGGCTCGTGGAAAGCAACTGGAGATTTCAAATGTAGGGGGTTTTAAGTTTGAGTACAGTTTTCCTAAGTTTTTCTTGGTTTTGCCTTTTCTCTCAGGCTTGAGGAGGTGGCAGCAGAGAGGAGGAGTCTGAGTTCATTAGGAAAACCGATTCCTCTCAGCCCTTAGCTAGCCTGTGTGGTTTGGGCTTCAGCCTTGTCCTTTCAAGGGAAATGATGGGGCCAAGAAAGTCACTGATGGGCTCTGGAAAGACCTGGGTGCCAGTCCCCAGTCTGGCACATTATCGTCATACAGACTCACAGACGTCACTCATCCCTTCTGCACCGCGGTATCCTCCTTTGCAGACTTAAAATCATCATCCCTCTGTACCTCACAGGATTGTTCTAAAACTCTAAAGCCCATGTTATTTGTTCTTAAATGAGGAATAATAATGATTATCAGGTTAAATCATATAAAATTGCCATTTTTGAAATTCAAAACAGTAAAATAGTGGTAATTCCAAGTAACTTTAAATATTCTTAAGTAAAAGGATATACCGCACATGATACCGACGAAGAGAAACTTATCCAAAGGACTCCAGAAAACTCCTCAGTGAGCTGTATACATTTTTTTTTTTTCATTATAAGGAGAAAGAAGAAGCCCATGTATTACCTTAAGCAGGTACAAACATTCAGTTGATGGCTGAATGTCTCAGTTTTTAGATGAACTCTTGGCTTTGCATAAAGGTAGAGAAAACATGATTATAGTACGTCATCTGGTTTAACTTCCCATAGTGGAAGTAGCTTCGGAGGAAACCTAGAGCAGTGGTTCTTGTTGTTGGCTGTAAACTGAAAATCCCTGGGGAGCTTTTAAAAGTCCCAAGGTCCAAGCCGTGACCAGATCAATTAAATGACCGTTTCTGTGCCTTACATGGGCTGAACTGTGCTCACCCCCATTCATATGCTCAAGTCCTACCCCCCAGTTCCTCAGAAGGTGACTGTATTTGGAGATAGGAACTTTGAGGAGTTAGCTAAGGTTCAATGCTGTCCATGAATGGGCCCCAATCCAATCGGACTGGTGTCCATCTAAGAAGATTTTTATATATAAACTCACATGGAGGGAAGAGTGTAAGGCAGCTGCAAGCCAAGAAGGGTTGGGAGAAACCAGACCTGCCGATACCATAACCTTTGACTTCTTATCCCCAGAACTATGAGAAATGAAATTTTTGTCATTTAAGCCACCAGGGCAGTGGTACTTGTTATGGCAGTTCAACTTCCACATGCGATTTTCAGGTGCAGCCAAGATTGAGAACCACTGGGTTAGAGGAAGAGAGAGCAGTCCAGGGTAGGATTAGGGAAAATGGGAAAATTATGAATGCTGCCAATCAAGTACTTTATAAATAGTGGTTAGCATTACCTTTCGCTCTGGATGGGGCACCGTCAGTCACGAAATCTCTTGAAGTTTCACTTATGACTGGATATTGTCTGCACTTGCTGTACTGATCAGAAAACACTGCAGGGTACTATTCTGTGCTGTGAGACTGTGACCTTTTAAAGGCACTCACTGGGTATGTGGGCTGGGTTTTCCCACTTTACCAGTAATTTCCACCACTACTCTGAAGAGTGAAGTACCAAGTGCTTCTGAAAAGGGCACTGAGGGTGCCCCCTGCTGGAGAATGTGTAGCAATGAGCCTGCAGAGCCCATTAAATACTGCCCGAGTTCTCCTTTGAGATGGAATCTTAGAACCTGGATGCTGGGAGGCACATTAGATGTACCTACACCCCTACCTTTATCAAATGAAGAAGCTAAAGTCCCTATCAGGTAAGCAACCTTAAAAAATTACATTGTTAATAGTCTCTGTGTTGGAAGCTGAGCTTAAGAGATAAGAATGATTTTCAGAAACTCATTAAAAAATACACTCGTTCCTTTGAAGAAATGGGAAGTGAAGAAAAATTAAAGGGTACAAGCACTTACAGTTTTTACAGCCCCCAATCCAAAGAAACTATTTAATATTCTACTTAGTGAACAGACTTTCAACTTTGGGCAGGGAGACAGAAAAATGACTTTATAATTGGTCTAAAATAGGGCTTGCATAGACATAAACTATGCTTTATGACATGCATCGACTTTGTGTATATATAATGAAAACCTATCTTAAATGGTTAACCTGTATAGAATTACTTTGGAAAGTATAAAGTAGTGTGCAAATATAATAAGTATTTCCTATTTTGATTAGGAATACATTCATCATTGATTACCATAATGCAAAAAAAGGAAGAACTTTTCATTTTTATTTTATTTCTTTTGGTGCCCACAGGGCCCTAATGGCCCTATAGTAAGTACTAGAACACAGGTGAAACAGCATATATAAAAAACCAGATGCATCTTATGCCTAAAATAAATACTAACTTGACATTGCCCTATTTTGAAGGGCATACAAATCCAGTTTTGGGGGACTGTGTGGGGCATACTGTAGGAAACAGAAGAAATCCAAGTGGTTCAAGTTCATCCTATCAGTGCACATGCATGCTGTGCTAACCGACCTTCTGTAGCCTGAGACATTTACAAATAAATCATAGCTTCATTTAATTTCTCCAACTGTTAAGGTGGAGATGGAATTTTTAGATAACAGCTGTAAAAAAAGAAAAAAGACTCATTACTTACTTCCACTCATCATCTGCAGAAAGCTTTGTGTGAGAGATCTGGAAAAAAAAAAAAAAAAAAGAGCCCCTTTCAGAATTTTTTTTCCAGCTTATAATGTACAGAGGGGAAAAATGAATACAATGATAATGATGAAGATGATGATGATGATGATATTTTCAGAGACATCTCTTTTCTAGTAGTAGTTCCCTTATTTTACAATATTTTTCTCTAGGGTGAAGTCTACTTTTTGACATTTTTTTCTGGTATGTTACTAGGCAGGCCCATTCAATATCTTACAAGCATTTATTTTGGAAACGAAAGTGACACTAAAATTCATCTGGAAAAATAAGCATATAAGGATGGCCAGGAAAACTCAGAAGAGTAAATACCGGAGTAGTGGCCTACCAGACACTGAAATACATAATAAAGCCACAGAAATTAACTTCCTATTACTGGTCCAGGACTAGGAAGATAGATGAGTGGACAGAACACAGACAGCATCCAGGAACAGACCCAAGTACCTATGATAAATGAATCCCTTCAAATCAGTGAGGAACAAAAACGGATTGTTCAACGAATGTTGCTGAGACAAGTGGTTTTGGAGAAAAATATAGAGCTGTATCCAAACCCCATCTCAAAATAAAGTCCAGGTGGATCAAATATTTAATTGTAAAAAAGAAATTCTTGGGGCACCTGGTGGCTCAGTTGGTTATACATCTCTTTTCAGCCCAGGGTCTTGGGATTAAGCCCCATATCAGACTCCCTGATCAGTGGGAAGTCTGTTTCTCTCTCTGCTCCTCCCCTGCTCATTATTCTCTCTCTCTCAAACAAATAAATAAATCTAAAAAAAAAAAAAAGTCTTAAAAGCACTAGCAGAAAATATGGTAAATGTTTTAATAATCATGTAGTAGACAAAGTATTTCCAAGTATGAGATAGAGACCAGAAATTGTAAAGTTAAAAAAAGCAACAGATTTTTTTTTTTCTAGGCAGAATGAAAGTTGGAGCTTTATTTTGAGGATGACGGTGGTTAGCCAGGAGGAGCTCAGGGTCAGAGCCTTGCCTAAAGGGATGGTGGAAAACTTGTGGGACTTTGGGGTATTTGGTTGGACCAGAGACCAGGTTGGGGTCACAAAGACAGCCTCAGGGGTTCCACTGAGAGGGCTAGTTGAATCTATAGACCTCAGGGTCCCCAGCACCACCTTCTCTTAGGGACAGTGAAGTGGCTGCCTGGGCTAAGGGACAGGCAGGCAGAGATAGTAGAGGAAAGGGTACAACCCTTCACCCCACATCCAGGGTGGCAGGAGGGAATGGGGCACAACCACTTTATTACTGTGGGCAGAGAACCCAGGGTGCTAGGTGAGATAAACGGGTGGGATGCGAGGTGGTCCCTGCATTCTCCTGCTTCTGAATTTACCCCACCCCCCAGAAGGGCTGAGGGTGAGAGGGGCATCTGTGGCATTGGGAAAGATAACACCCTATGAGCACTGGAATCTTCTGGGAGCACGAGAACCCCAATGCCCTGGTGTTGAGCGCCCCCTCCCCCACTGGGAGGGTCCACCACCAGTTCCTGAGAACAGTTGAGGTTGTTGCCTCTGGAGAGTGGGAAATCAGGAATGGGAAAGGGTGGAGTGGTGACAAGGGTTCCATTGTTTTTTTGTTGTTGTTGTTTAAGTGCTGTAGAACTATTTGACTGCTTAAAATGTGGATGTCCATAATTTTAATACAAATTAACATTAAAAAGAAAAAAAAAAGTAAGATGATAAGGGGGAAAATGTCTAGCAGCTAGTGCCGAAAATGGCTTCCTCCTGCCCTTCAGATGCATTGTATACATTAAGACAGTTTCTCTGAACAGATTAGGTTAGGTATGTCAAAATTTTAAGTGTTCGCTTACCCTATGTAGAATAGTCTAGGAATATTCTCTCACAAAATAAGGTGAAAAATGCACAGGGAAAGATGACATAGGTGTTTGCATAGTTTTATTTATAATATTGAGAAATTGGCAACAATCTATGTGTCAACCCATGCGGGATCAATGAGTTCTGATATAATAAAGGAAATCTATTGGGTCTTTAAAATGATTGTTCAGATCTATATTTCTTGACACAGAAGTATCTCCATGACATATTGTTAAGAGAAAAAGCATGCTTTAGAAATGGTTGTATATACTGTAAACCTATTAATGTAAATACAGAGTTGCACTGAATCAACAAACATCTAAAAGAAAGAGGTGTCCAGAATGGTCACCAAAGTCCTAATAGGAATGATCTATGAGTGCTGATGTCTGCTGGAATACTTACTCCTTTTTTATACTTATTTTTTTATAATTTGCATGAACATATGTCACTTAAATGAAGAAGTCATTTTGAGTCTGCTTCTCCTTTCTCCTTCTCGTCTGTCATTGCCAAATCCTTTTTGCCCTGCTAGCACATCCTTATTTATCTCTCCTCCCCTTTTTGTTCACTTCTGAGCTTCAGATTCTTCTACCGAAGTGCCTTTTACAGATTTCCACTTGGATGTCCCCCAGACACACAAACTCAACCTGACCCAGACTGAACATATTCGTTTCCCCCCAACCTACTTCCATTTCAGTTCCCCCTCTCACTCAGCAACTCCATATCCCATCTATCCAATCATTCAAAACACAGATATGGGGCACCACTCTCGACCCTAACCCTCCACCACCAACCCAGTACCCTCCTGCTGACCTTACAAAAATACCTGGCAACCCACTTCTTTCCACCTCAATGGCCTCTGTGCCAACAATTTTCTTCATTCATCCAACCAGTATCTATTTACTACCTCCTGGGTGCCACACACTGGGATAGGACCTGGCATATGATAAAGGTGAGTAAGACAGAAAAGGTTCCTGTTCTCATGAATTAAGCCTTGTGTTCTAGAGAAAGTATGGACAATAAGCAAGTAAGGAAAACAATGACCTAATGCGGTAAATTCTATGAAGAAACAAAATGTAGTGTGTGGTAAAGAGCCAGAACAGGAAGGGGCTCTTACTCTTTAGACTGCCTGGCAAGGGAAGGCCTCCAGCCTGGTGTGCAGTGTTCCCTCCTCACCCCGGAGATCTTAAGTCTTCACTTCTTTTCTCCCTTCAAACAGTGAGGGTGATCCAATGACAAGCAGACTGGTCCTATCTGATCCTCTGCTCGTAACCCAAGTGGCTGCCCTTGTCACTAACAGGACTCGTGCGGTCCTTGTCAGCTTCATTTCTCTCCACAGCCCCTGAACAGCCTCTGGTCTAGTCAAGCAGAACCTTCCTCCCCCCGAGTGCTCTTCCTTGTCCCCCAGACACGCTTTGGGGATGCCCTAAATTCCACTTCCTCCAGGAAGCCTTTAGGGTTAGGCACCTCTGGTAGATCCACTGTCCACTGAACACTGTCACCACAATGCATGGTCACTGGTGATTTATTACTTGTCTTACCCCACCCTGAATACCCCCATCTGACACAGCACGCACTCAATCAACATAGAGTTGAACTTTGAACAATGTGGGGGCTAGGGGCAGCAGTCCCCCATATAGTAAAAAATGTGGATATAACTTTTGATTCCCTAAGGCTTATCTACTAATGACCTGTTGTGGACTAGAAGCCTTCCCAATAGCATAAGAAGTTGATCAACACATACTGTGTACGGGATGTGTATTATTACTGTATTCTTATAATAAAGTCAGCTAGAGACAAGAAAATGTTACTAAGAAAATCATAAGGCAAATGCATTTACAGTACCACACTGCCAATAATCCATGTACACGTGGACCTGTTGTTCAAGGGTCAACTGTATCTGAAAACTGCCTCCCTCCCAGCACCAGCCCTCCTCATTTCTCACCTCAGCTGCTGCCTCCAAATGGGTCTACCCACTTTCAACTCTTCCCTCACAAAAACCCATCTGTTAGAAAAATCTTGCTAAAATGCTTGGCAAAACTGGAAGTGTGAACTCAAACTACTGGTGTCCCTGATACATATGTGAGGGAGGTACAGGTGTGTCAGACTTGGAGGGCCGTGTTTAGTGATACGGAATCCATGTCACTGGGCAAGCGCAGAGCTTCCATGACTGGAGGGGGAGGAAGGGGTTGTGTCAGGCCTACTGTAAGGCAGAGAAGAATTTGGGGTAGAGGTGGGTCCTCTGGGGGAAACAGAGGTTGCAAAGGAGGCCTCAGACAAGAGGAAACTGATGAATCCACTCTGCCTGCTTTCTTGCACCCCAACTTTGAGGAGTCTCAGGAGCAGACATGGTGTAGCTGGCTTGCTCTTGTGATCCCACAGGGGGTCTAGCTGGGGAGGAGGAGGGTTTTACTTGTCACAAAGGGCTAACACTGGGAGCTGGGCAGCCTAGAGTCTGGATCATGAGGTTTTATGTTCATTACTCACTCACATATTTGTCGAATAAACATCTCCAGGCTCTGTGCTGGGTCCTGGAAATACAGTAGCCAGCAAAGCAGATCAAGTGCTTGCTCTGCTGGAGTCCAAGGGGATGGAGGTTCTCAGAAAAACAAGTACACAAAGAAATATGCTTCAGGGGGTGATAAGGATGTTGAATGAACATTAAACAGGGTAACGTTTCAAGTCAGGGTGCTGTCATACACAGGGTGCTCCGTAAATTCTTATGGGGTTGGGGTGCTCAGTAACCATATCTATTTCTCCTTTATTATCCGCAGCTCTTACAAAGTCTGTTTTAAACTAGCACTTCTCAAACTTTGATGTGCAGTCAGCCAGGGGTTCAGTTAGCACGCAGATTTTAAGCCTGCAGTTTTGGGGTGGGGGACTGAGACTCCATTTCTAATTGGCTCCCAGGTGACACCTTGGCCCTGGGTCCCTGGACCACAAGGCTCTGCCATGAGGGATTAAGGGAAAAGCTGCTGAGTTCCCCCTAGGGAAGAATTAACAGGGGACCATGCCTCCTGAGGGCAGCAGGCAAGGTAGCGATGGCAGCCTTAAGGGAACAGCAAGAATCAGCCACAGAATCGACTCTGCCAGTCTTCTGTCCTTCCCAGCTTGCAGACTTCTTCATCCATAACCTGCTGTGAATGATCTGATCTGGTTCACAGGAGAGTGAAACCAGCAAGTCAGCCAGGGAGTTCCCTTACAGCTTCCCTATTTTAGAGAATAGATCCCCAATACATAATGTGTTACAAGATTTGTCATAATCCAGCTCTCTCTGCCTACAAGGATTCATGAGCCCTGGATTTCTGCCAGGATCATAAAGAATATCCACTCCTACCCCTACCTTTCTCCATGCTCACTTCCCAGCCCCCACCAATTTTTTTCACCTCCAAGTAATTTCATATTCCTGTTTCCTCCATGGAGAATTATCATTTCCCCTCATGGCCACATGGAATCTCATTCATTCTCCAAGGCCCTGCTCCCAAAAGCCATGCCATCCCTCCCTCCCCCATCAGCCTTCCCACCCTCCCTGTCAGAAGCAGTTCCTTGCTTCCTAGAAAGCCTACAAAACTTCACTCCAACCTCTTATGGGGACAGTAATCTCTTCCTACCTTCTATGAGTTATTTTATCCTTGTTATACTTTCTTCCCAGGATGCGAGCTCCGGGGGAAAGGTCTACCTCTAACTGCTTCCCCTTTACCCATGCACAGTTCCTGGTATGTGATCACGGCCTAAGAAGAGTCCATAAATGAAATATAGTAATGACTTGGATTTGAAAACACCGAAGGGTTCGGGGGAGGGCAGGATGCAGGGGAGGAAAGTGCTAGCCCAGAGCTTCTCTAACCTTGAACATCAGCACCTCCTGGTAACTAGTCAGACTTGCAAATAAATGATCAGCCACTATCCCTGATATCAAGAATTAGAAACCCGGGGCATAGCCCAACTATCTGCTTTTTAACAAGACTTCCGAGTGATTATGATGAACGCTGAAGTTTGAGAACCTCTGCGAACCACAAAGTCAAGCCTAATGTACACCCAGCACCCTTCAGCTGTTGTCTTCCAATGCCCACGGCCTTCGCCTGGGCCCTGGGGCTTCTGTCAGGGAGAGGGTGGAGAGAGGGGCAGCCAGTATGGAGGACAGGGAATGGATAGGGATGAGTCCAACAAGGGTGCTTCTGGAGGAGACAAGTGGCGGCGGGGGGACGAAGTTGGAAGAAGGAGGGGTAAGGAAGAAGAAAGGGGAGAAGAGGGAGAGGGAAAGAGGGACATGGAGAGGGGTTCGACTCCCATGGGGTGGGGTAGGGTGAGGCGAAGCAATGAGCACCTTCCAGAAAGGTCATCCGCCCCTCCATCCCGCGCCGGGGCGAAGGACTCGGAGACCTGTCCGCGCGGCCACCCAACCCCCGCGCGATCCTCGGGACTCTAGCCCCGTGTCCCCAGACTGCGGCCCGCGCCCCATACCTGCTCGTGCTGCGGAGGCGCCTCCAGCACCGGCGCCGCCTTGCGCACCGCGGCCCCCGCGGCCATACCTCAGCGGCGGCGCCCGCCCCCCGGCCGCGCAGTCTCTCGCTCCGCGCGGGCGGGGGAGGGTCTCCCGGAGTCCGCTGGGGGCGCTCTGCCTGGCGAGCGCGGGGGGGCGAGCGGTGCGTACGGCGGCCCCGCCCCGGGCCCTGCGGCGGCGCGCGCAGACGGCCTCCGGGAGCGCCGCCCCTCCGGCCGGTGTCCGCGCCCCCGCCGCCCGCAGAGGCGCGGGCTCGGGATCCTCCTTCCTGCCACGGCCCGGGAGATCCCTCAGGGATCTTTCCCTCTGTGGTCCGGCAGTCGTCGGCCACCGTGGCTCTCATCGCGTGCGGCGCCTGGCTCCTGCCGGCGGTTTTGTCACCAGGTGGCAGGGCTGGACACCCTGCTCAGAAGTAAGGTGGGAAGAGATGTGGGGAGGACCGAGAGTGAGAAGTGCAGAGGAGAGAGAGGGAGCGAAGGGACGTTTTCTCCCGGCTCTTTCCTTCAGAAGCCTTTATCTCAAGACGGGAGTTCAGGGGACTCTCCAAAACCTGGGAGGCTGAACTTCTGTTGCATCTCCGGTTGCGTTTCTGTTCCTGGGCGCATCGGCCCTTCTTCCCTGTTAGCTGCAGTTTTAATTATCTGGACAGGTCCCTGTTGAAGTCACACTTGTTTCCCCCAAAGATGACAAAGGAGAGAAACTCAGCTGTGGGGAGAGAAGGAAGACCCTCTGGGCCTTTGTGCTGCTCTGCCCCTGCACTTCCTGGTGGGAAATTATCCACAATTTGCCTCCGTCTCCTCCACCTTCAGGGGGGCATTCTCCTTCCCCTCAGCTGTAGACCCAATATGGATTTATGGCTGGGAACAAGCTGGAACATTGGGGGAAGCCTTTAGGAACGCATTGGTAGAGCAAGAGACAAAAAGGGAATATGTTAGTAGATAGACTGACTTACAAAATATGGCTGGCTCCTTTCCAGTTTGTGGTGGCTCACAGTTTCCAAGAGCTACAAGGAGCTACCAGTGGAGGCTTACCAACAGATGGATACATCTCTGCCCTTGTAGAACTTCTAGTCTAGCATGGCGTGGAGACAAACATCCAGGACGACTACCTGGTAAGTTAGTAAGTGGTAAGAGCTTCCTCCTCCAAGTGCTTGACCCGTGTCAACTCCTTCAGTTGTCACAAGGCCTCCAGGTAGGTGGTGTTATCTCCATTTTACAGGAGAACATTGAATCACAGAGAGGTGCAGAAATCTGCCCAAGTTTCAAAGCTAGTAAGTGGTGCAGTGGGAATTTGTATTTTGGCTTCAGGGGTGGGCAAGAGGGCTCAACTATGGTTCAAGCCAGAAAGCTGTTGCTATAGTTCAGTTAAAGACAGCATAGCGTATGTAAATATGTGCAGGGTTGGGGTGGTGTGGAGATGGAGAGATGTTGATAGAGTCAAGAGATCTAGGTGATAAAATCTGTAAGACTTACTGATGGCTTCCAGGCTTGTGGCTCCAGCAGCCTGGAATTTGGGCAGGGGTGCTGAGAGCAGGAATATTGAAAGAGCAGTGTATTTCTGGGAACAAAGATAAGGAATTCATTTGGACGTTTTGCCTCCCTTCCTAGCTCTTGGCCTATTTTCCTGTGGCAAAGACCTTTTTTTTCTCCCCAGTCCCTGATGTCCTCAAATTCATCTGGTTTCATCTAATTCAACTACCTCCACACCCCCCCTCCGCTGGTTGGTTGGAAATAGAATTTCCCTATCCTATAGGGATAATGGCTCATTGTCATTATATAAGTTCTGACTCCGGGGTATGAGATTCTCTTCTTTGGTTGACTGACACCAGAAACATCTACAGGTTTCACTGGAGACACATGTGAGCCCACAGGGAGTCATCTTCCTTCTGATTTCAGCTCAACAGTCATCAGGGAATAAAACTCAAAAAGTCAATTTCTTCCCCACCGGTAGTGATGGACTTGCTCTGGTCTACTGTATCATATCTGGTTCTCTTTCATGACTCGTTTCCAGATATGGAACTAATACCTTGTTTCCCAGAGGGTAACCGCCGCTTTCTGGAGGGGTTCAGCCAACCAGAGTTCATTTCTTCACAAATGTGTTTCCTAAATCAAATACTTGGCAACTGACAGTCGTAAATCATGGAATAGATCAACAGCCTTCCTCTCACTTAGCACTAATATCTTCAGCGTATTAGCCATAGCTCATGCATTCCCTGTTCTGTCTTGATGAAGAGCCCTGAAGTGATTGTAGTGATGTAATGAAAGAAATGAGCTAATGCCATAAAGGTGTTTGAAAAACAAGGTGGATTCAAGAATAGCTAGAAAATTAAGTATGCTATTTGGTGCAGGAATAGCGAGATAGAACCATAGAGCGACCAGAAAGCCCTCCAAATAGACACATGGATCTACGGGAAACTAGTTTTAGGGCAGGAGTGATAATTCAGCAGGGATACATAGACTATTTAGCAATTAGCTTGCCATGCCAAGACAAAACAGGTGGTTTAACAGGCAAAACTTGTAGAAGACAATTTAAAAGAATAGTTTTATTATCTCAAGATGTGAAGAATATATTAAACAAAACTCAAAAAGAACAAATCATAATGGGAAAGATTAGTAAAACTGTCTATGTTAAGATATTAAACTTCTATATGATAAAGAGTTGACATTAAAAAGATTCAAACCAGGATGCTGGGTGGCTCAGTCAGTTAAAGCCTCTGCCTTTGGCTCAGGTCATGATCCTGGGGTCCTGGGATCAAGCCCCACATCAGGATCCTTGCTCAGTGGAGCCTATTTCTCCCTCTGCCTGCTGCTCCTCCTGCTTGTGCTCACTCTCACTCTCTTTCTCTGACAGGAAAAAAAAAAGATGAAATCTATTAAGAAAAAAAAAAAAGCAAGCCAAGGACCAAGAGAATGTATTTGCCTACATCTAGCTGTCAAATAATTAGTGCTTGAAAAAAATAGAACTGTAAAAACATTAATTTTTAAAATGTATAAATCAGGGGCCCCTGAGTGGCTCAGTGGGTTAAAGCCTCTGCCTTCAGCTCAGGTCATGATCCCGGAGTCCTGGGATATAGCCCCACATCGGGTTCTCTGCTCAGCAGGGAGCCTGCTTTCCCCCCCGCCCCTACCCTCTCTGCCTGCCTCTCTATCTACTTGTGATCTCTGTCAAATAAATAAATAAAATATTTAAAAAAAAAGTGTAAATCAGTAGAATGTGGGCAAGGGATAGAATCCAATTTTAAGAAATAAAATCATGAGACATTTTGTAATTTTAAGGGAATTAATTACTGCGTTTATGTATATGTGAGTTACTCTAGAATTCACTTTACAGGAATGCCTTGTGTATGTTAAATTACTTATTGCAAAGTGACTGCCTTCAGCCTTCCTATCCACTTCTGACCAGCAATCATTAACTTTTCCTTTCTGCTGTCCTTCTCAGGACAACCCAATTGCTCTGGACTGAGGGTGCCACCTGATGGTTAGATCTTATGGAAGTCCTCTCTGTTGTCTTACAAATAGTCTTTTCCAAGTAACTTTCTTTTTCAATTTACTCCTTTCCTCTTTTCTCAAGTGTTTTTCATATTTACAGATAAAATACATATATCTGATCCTTAGCCTCATAGCTAGAATGTGTGATTTTGAACGTCTTTGACCAGGTGTGGTAAAGGGGGTGGCAATAGTAGGGTCAGTCTAGAGGTGTCAGATTAAAACCATCCACGCGATGTGAGTATCCAAGAGAGCTTGTCTGGTCTCAGAAATCAGTGTGAAAGTGGCACCAAACCTTCTGCGCTTCGGTGAACGTTTGGTGGCCCCTTCGGGGTCAGGGGCAGACTGGGTTGTAAATGAGGGTAATCATGTTTGAAAAGGAGAGGGGCATGGAAGTTAGGTCCTACCATCGCTGATGAAGTGGCTGCATCGAAATACTCTGGCGAACTTTTTCAGTCATCCTCCACCCGCTCACACCCCTGGGTGCTAGGTTAGCCTTCAGGTGCAGACACTGGTCTCTTAGAATTGGGGAGATCCTGCAAGCTGGTCTGATTCCCACCTGTGGGGGTTCCTAACTACAGTCCGTGTTCCCTAGCCTCTCAGCCTCACTGAATAGACATTTTCATCCTCCGTTTACTAAATGTGCCTGTGCTTAAACACTACTCCTCAAGACAAATGAAAGATACTCAACTTTATTATTTCATTCTTAAAAAAAAAAGATCTATTTATGTATTTGAGAGAGTATACATGTGCATGTGCACACAAGTGGGGGGAGGGGCAGAGGGAGAGAAAAGGAAAATCCCAACCAAACTCCCCACTGGGCGGGGAACCCGAGGTGGGGCTTATCTTACCACCCATGAGATCATGACCTGAGCTGAAATCACGATCTGGACGCCTAACTGATTGAGCCACCCAGGTGCCCTGTTTATCTCATTCTTTAGTTATTAGTATTGTAGTATAATTGCCCTACTGTTTTTTTGGCTAAAATGTACAGAGAGTACCTACATTATGATTACAGGGAGTTCTGTGAGCTGGCGTGTGGCCCTCATCACCATTTATAACATTGCATTCTGCCTTTCAAACCACAGACTTCCAAATGCACATTTGGAACACAATCCGTTTGTGAGTTGGGAACCCTCTGTATTAATGTCTGCTGGCCCAGGGCAGCCCCACAACCAAAAGACATGTGGTTTAAGGTTCCTGTAACAGCCGGTTCATTTAAATAATGTCTGCTGGAGTTCAGTTCAGGTTCTCAGGTTTCTGGTTAATTTGGAAGAGGGGCGGCGGCAGAGTCCCAGTGTTCAGACAGCATGTGTGGGGCGCCCCACTCCCTGTAGAGGGATGACACATTCCTGCTTTTTGTGATTTACCCATAGGTTTCAGGATTGAGCCTCTTCTGAGGGCAAGCTTTTAAGTTCTGTTGAACAATTGATCTTGAAAAAGAACTGCTTTTAAAAACCAACTCTGCTTTCCAGGTTGGAAGTTCAGCTAGGGTCATTCTCATTTACTGAGTACAGGGGCCCTCTCAGTAGGAGGGAAAACCACATATGAGTCCTTGATGGGGCTCCTTGCCCTCCCCTCTCCTTGTTTTCGTTTCCTGGTGTCTCCTTTAAGATGTCTCCTCTTCAGTAAGTAAGAAGCCAGACAAGCAAGCCAGTCTCTACCGTCTAACTATAAAAAAAAAGGTTAACATTTATGAAATGCCCACGGTGTGCCAGGCCCTGGGCTAAGGACGCTATGTGTCTGGTGTCATTTCCTCTTCAGAATGAGCCCCAGTGACAGGTATCACCGTCCACATTTTACAGATGAAGACATTGAGTTAGAATAAGGGCATTGCTTTATCTAAGAATGTATAGCAGCAACCACTGCTCTCCTGGATCCCTAATCGCTGGGTGTGATGGGAGGCTTTATCGGGGGGGACCCCAGGAAACTTGGTCCTGGAGTAGAAGTTGTATTTGTCATTTCTAGTTGAGACCAAGGACCTGCCATCCCAATTCCTACACTTCAGGTTAATTGCCAAGACCACAACACACCCGTGTTCTGCAAAAGTCAACATGCTTGTGGAAGAGAAATATAAATGTTCCTTTTTTCCTCTTGACTTCAGATATTTGTCCTCCTTGGGGGCTTGAAACAAGATCAGTCACAGAAGCAAGAGGACACACAGTTACTTTTTGCTGGAGATTAAAGCCCTCCAGGGGCCACTACTGGTGTTACCAACCTCCCGGCCCACGATAATAGCTACAGCTTTTAAAATGCCTGGGACGCCTGGGTGGCTCACTTGGTTAAGCAGCTGCCTTCAGTCTGGTCATGATACCAGCGTCCTCGGATCGAGTCCCACATCGGGCTCCTTGCTCAGCAGGGAGCCTGTTTCTCCCTCTGCCTCTGCCTGCCATTCTGTCTGCCTGTGCTCGCTCTCTCCCCCCCTCTCTCTCTGATAAAAAAAAAAAAAAAAAAAATCTTTAAAATGCCTGCTAAGGCCAAGCACTTTCTTTCTTTCTTTTTTTTTTTTTTTTAAGATTTTATTTATTTATTTGACAGAGAGAGATCATAAGCAGGCAGAGAGGCAGGCAGAGAGAGTGGAGGAAGCAGGCTCGCGGCTGAGCAGAGAGCCCGATGCGGGGCTCGATCCCACCTGGGATCATGACCTGAGCCGAAGGCAGCGGCTTAACCCACTGAGCCACCCAGGCGCCCCCCAAGCACTTTCTTTATATGTAATCCTCAACCTACCCTCCAAGATAGGTGTACTATTATTATCTTCATTCTATAATTAAGGACAATTAAGATCACTTCCAAGCCATGGCCTCTGCTTATGATGCCTTTTTCTTTTCTCATTTGAATCTGCAGAAGTCGTCCCTCCCCATCCCATCCAAAGCCTGACCAGCCCTGTTCTCTCACCAGACTCTCCCAGATCTCCAGTGGGAATACATTTCTTTCAACCCTGCGCAGCACAGCTTTTCTGTTTGCCTCTATTCCGCACTGCCTTGTGTTCTAGGCGCTGTTACGTACGTCTCTACGAGCTGCCAGCTGCAAACACGGGGGGATCAGAGACTCTGTTCTCATCATCTTTTCCCCACTGCTGTGTCTAGCACAAACCCTGGCCTGGGGCCAGATTGAATTGATGGTGTGGTCCCAGTTCCAGGTGCTCCTGCGTGTGCCTCAGGCGTCTTCCTGGCTTCTGGTGGGTGATTGGGGACAGGTGGATTCCCTCAGTCTATTGTCTATTGTCCTTTGGGGAAGAAGGGGCTGTTGTCACTGTGTCCGCAGCCTTTTGCTATCTACCCATAACAGGACCATTGAGACCTCTGCACACATTTGAATATAAACTTAAAATACAAAAAAAAAAAAAAGAAAAAAGAAAAAAGAGGCCTAAATTGTGCCCTTAACATAATTCCATGCAGTCCAGATATGTATCTACTACTATTTATTTTATGATGTGTCTTTGTTAATCAGAACGGGACCCACTTTTGCCAACACTCAGAGATGCTGAGATGTGAAAGGGAGAAGGAAAGCAGTGTAAAGGGTAAGGCCTGGGTCTGTTTCTTTCTACCTGTTACCTTAGTCTTGTACTGAATGAACATAAATTTTCGTGTCTAACCACATAACTGCTAAGAATATGTGTCACACATGGGTGTTGGAGGTGAATTGTTTTCTGGTTTATTCTGTAAGTGCAATAATCCTGACACATTATGTAAATAGTTGAGATAGTGTGTGCATGGAAATAAAACATGTATTTACTATATTCTAGAATATCAGAAAAATGGAATATCAGTGTTTTGGATTGTTTGTTGTTGATTTCGCTTTTTCTCTGGGAAGGATTTCAGTTATTCTAAATTGCCAAATGGTTAGAAACAAAATTTTTGTGCTGGGCATGTTGTCTAATAACTTTTTAAAACTTAGGGGCACCTGGGTGGCTCAATGGGTTAAAGCCTCTGCCTTCGGCTCAGGTCATGATCTCAGGGTCCTGGGATCCAGCCCCACATCAGGCTTTCTGCTCATCAGGGAGCCTGCTTCCTCCCTCTCTCTCTCTCTCCCTGCCTCTCTGTATACTTGTGATCTGTCTGTCAAATAAAAACAAACAAACAAACAAACAAACAAACAAAAACTTAATATTTTGTGGCGCCTGCGTGTCATGATCGGCTAAGCTTCTGACTCTTGGTTTCAGCTCAGGTGTGTGAGATTGAGCCCCATGTCAGGCTCCGTGCTCAAGGCAGAGTCTGCTTAAGATTCTTTCTCCCTTTCCCTCCGCCCCGCCTGCTCATGCTCTCTCTCTCCCAAAATAAAATAAATCTCAAAAAATTAAAAAAATTTAACATTTTGTTATAAAGTTATGTATGTTTAATTTTTACACTACGCACATTTTGCTGGGTCTCCAAAGAAGGAAAATTTTGGAAGTCATCCTGGATACAGTAGTTAGAGGGCAATTTAGGGAATAGCTAGACTTTACTGGTTTAAAATTTTCCTGCATCATATGAATATCCACCAAAGTGGCCATAGTTTTGTGGACGACTTTCAGTGAATAACTCAAAGGATGTTTTATCCTCTTAGAAACATGGAGAAGTACAGAGACAGACTGACCCAAGAAGAAAGTTAGGGATAAAGAGAGACTTGGTTTTTGATAGTGGTGAACTCTACAGGAGTGAGTATTTCTAGAAAGCCTGTAATGTGAGAAAAGGAGGTCCAGGAATATACTTGGTAATTAAGACAACAGGATTTATAATCAAACAAATTTGGCTTCAAGTCTCAATTATAACACATTTGTGTGTCACCTTAAGTCTTGGGACCTCTGACTTTTTTCTCTAATGGACTTAAAATACAATTCACATGCTATACAATTCAGCATGAATCAAAGCACATGATTCAGGGTTTTTTTTTTTTTTTTTTTTAAAGATTTTATTTATTTATTTGACAGAGAGGAAATCACAAGTAGATGGAGAGGCAGACAGAGAGAGAGAGAGGGAAGCAGGCTCCCTGCTGAGCAGAGAGCCCGATGTGGGACTCAATCCCAGGACCCTGAGATCATGACCTGAGCCGAAGGCAGCGGCTTAACTCACTGAGCCACCCAGGCGCCCCGATTCAGGGGTTTTTAATATATTTACAAAACAATGCAACTACTACTGCTGTCTAATCCCAGAACATTTTCATCACCCCAAAAAGAAACTCATTTTCATTAGTAGTCACTCCCCATTTCCTGCTTCCTTCATCCCGTAGCAATCACTAATTTCTTTGTGTAGATTTGCCTGTTGTAGATGTTTCATATAAATGGAGTCATACAGTATGTGGCCTTTGTGTCTGGCTTCTCTTCCTTAGTATAACGTTTTCAAAGTTGATCTATGTTGCACTATGTTTTGGTACTTCATTCCTTATTATGACTAAATAATACTCTTTGAATGGTTATACCACTTTTTGTCCATCTACTCATCAATTGGACTTCTGGGTTGTTTCTCCTTTTTTGGGTATTATGAATAATGCTGCTGTGGAAGTTCATATAAAAATATTTTTGTGGATATATGTTCTCAATTCTCTTTGAGTATATATTTGGGAGTACAGTTGCTGGGTCATATGGTTACCCTATGTCGAAGATTTCGAGGAACTGCCAAACCGTTTTCCAAATTATCCCATTTTACAACCCCACCAGTAATGTATGAAGGTTCTGGTTTTTCCACATCTTTACCGACAGTTGTCATTATCTGACTAGTTGATTTTAGCCATTCTAGTTGGTGGGAAGTGGTATTTCAATGTGATTTTGATTTATGACTAATAAGGTTGAACATCTTTTCACATGATTATTGGCCATTTGTATATCTTCTTTGAAGAAATGTCTAGATCCCTTGCCCATTTTAAAATAGGCTCACTAATCTTCTTATTGTTGAATTTTAAGAGTTCTTTGTATATTCTGGATACCAGTTCCTTATAAGCTATATGATTTGCAAAGATTTCTTCCCATTTTGTGGATTTTCTTTCTATTTATTTTTTGACAGTATGCTTCAAAGCACAGAAGTTCTAAATGGATCTATACTTTCTTTTGTATGTGTGCTTTGGTATCATGTCTAAAAAAATCATGACCTAATCTTAGGATGTAGAGATTTACTGCTGTTTTTTTTTTTTTTTTTCCTAAGACTTTAATAGTTTTAGTTCTTACATTGAGGTTTTAATCTATTTTGAGTGAATTTTTGTACGTGGCTTGAGGTAGAGGTACAACCTCCTACTTTTGTATCTCAATATCCCGTTTTCCCAGCATCATCTGTTGAAAAGACTGTTCTTTCCCCATTGAATTATTATCTTGGCCTCCCTTGTCATAAATCAATTGCATAAATATAATGGTTTATTTTTGGATTCTCAATTCTATTCCTTTGATTGCTGTGTCTATCTATCCTTGTGCTAGTACCACACACTGTTTTTGATTACTATAGCTTTGTATTAAGTTTTGAAAAATGGAAAGTGAAAGTCTTCCAACTTTGTTTTTATTTCCCATGATTATCCTAGCTATTTTTAGTGCCTTGTATTTCCATAAGAGTTTTAGAGTCAGCTTGTCAATTTCTACAAAAAGGACAGGTGGAATATTGATAGGGATTGTATTGAATCTATAAACCAATTTGGTGATAGTATTGCCATATTAACAATATTAAGTCTTCCAATTCATGAACATAGGATTTTTAAAATTTGGTTAGTTCTTTAGCTTCTTTCAGTGATGTTTTATAATTTCCAGTGTATAAATCTTACACTGTATTTGTTAAATTTATTCCTAAGTATTTTATTTTTTAAATTTTAAATGGAGGCATTTTCTTAATTTTATTTTTGAATTGTTCAATGCTTGAGTATAGAAATACAGTTTATTTATTTATTTATTTATTTATTTTTTAAAAAGACTTTATTTATTTATTTGACAGAGAGAGATCACAAGTAGATGGAGAGGCAGGCAGAGAGAGAGAGAGAGAGAGGAGGAAGCAGGCTCCCTGCTGAGCAGAGAGCCCGATGTGGGACTTGATCCCAGGACCCTGAGACCATGACCTGAGCCGAAGGCAGCAGCTTTAACCCATTGAGCCACCCAGGCGCCCCAGTTTATTTTTTTATGGTGATTTTGGATCCCATAGTCTTGCTGAACTCATTTATTAGTTCTAATAGTTTATTAGTGGATTCCTTAGGATTTTCTATGTACAGAATCATGTCATCTATAAATAGAGGTAGTTGATTTCTTCTTCCTTTCCAGTCTGGATTCTGGTGCTCCCTCTCCCTTTCTGTCTCTCCCTTCCTCTCCCTCCCCCTCCTACCTGCTCCCTCCTTTCCTGGTTCCTTCCTCCCTGCTTCTTTTCCTCCATTCTCCCCTCCTCCCTCCTCTCTTCTTACTTTCCCTCCGTTCTTCACTTCCCCCCACCCCCAACCATCTTTTTCCAGTAGGCTTTCTCAAGTGCTTTTCTGTATCTATTGATATGATCATGTGGGTTTTGTGCGATGTTCTATTAATAGAGTGTTTTACGTAGATTGATTTTCATTTGTTAAACCAAGCTAGCATTTCTGGGATGAGTCCCACTTGGTCATGGTGTATAATTCTTTTAATATGCTGCTGGATTGTTGAGCATTTTTGCATCTGTATTCCTAAAGTATATTTGTCTATAGTCTTTTCTTATGATTTTTTGTGATTGTTTCTTGTGATTGTGATTTCTTGTGACCTGGTTGTGGTAATCAAGTAATACTGGCCTCGTAGAAGGAATTGAGAAGCATTTTCTTCTCTTTTACTTTTTTGGATGAGTTTGTGAATGAATGATGTTAATTTTTTAAATTTTTGCTAGAATTCACCTGCAAAACTCTCTGGGCTAGAGCTTTTCTTTGTGGGATATTTTTTGATTAGTAATTCAGTTACTTTACTTGTTATAGGTCTATTTAGATTTTCTATTTGCTCTTGATCAACTTTGGAATTTGGTGTCTTTCTAGAATTTGCCCATTTTATTTAGGTTGTCTAATTCATTGGCAGTAAAACTGTTCATAGTATTCCCATATAATCCTTTTTACTTTTGTAAGTTTGGTAGTAACATCCCTCTTTCATTCCTGGTTTTAGTAATTTAGATTTTATTTTTATCAGTCTACCTAAATTTTTGTCAGTTTTGGTTATTTTTAAAAAAAATATTTTATTTATTTGAGAGACAGAGACTTCATGAGAGCATAAGCAGGGGGATGGAGCAAAGAAGAGGGAGAAGCAGACCCCCTGCTAAGGATAGAAACTGGGGCAAAACTAGAACCTAGGACTCTGACTGAGTTCATGGCCTGAGCTGAAATCAGATGCTTAACTGACTGAGCCACCCAGGCATCTCAATTTTGGTGATCTTTTTAAACAATCAAGTTTTATTTTCTCTATTGTTCTCCTAGGTGCAATTTTATCTATTTCTGCTCAGCTTAATCTGTATAATTTCCCATTTCTTCTGATTGCTTTGGGCTTAGTTTGCTCTTCTTTTTTTTTTAAGACAGAAGGTTAAGTTATTGATTTGAGATCTTTCTCCTTTTTTACTGGAGCATTTACAGCTATTTCCCTCTGAGCATTGCTTTAGCTGCATCTATTGGTCTTTGGTATCTGGAGTTTTTGTTTTCATTCACCTAAATTTCAAACACATTTAGGAAGGTGTTGTTTAATTTCCATATATTTTTGGATTTCCCAAGTTTCCTTCTGTGATTTATTTCTAATTTCATTTCATTATTTTTGGAGAACATAGTTTGCATGATTTGGGTCCTTTTAAATCTATTGAGGCTTGTTATATGGCTTAACATATGGCCTGTCCTGGAGAATGTTCCCTGCGTACTCCTGTGGTGAGGTTAAGGATTTCAGGGCTGATCAAGGAAAGACAATAACTTGAGATGGCAGTATTGCACAATAGTATTATTGGGCCATGTTTTGCTGGGGTTCCAGGAAAGGGGAAGTCCCTCCCAGCAGGAGACTGACAGAGGAAGAGGGAAAGGCAGGTCCCTGGGAAGAGGTGAACAGAGAAGAGCTTATGTGTCTAAATGGTGTCATTTAGTGGCAGGATGGGAGGATTGGAGTTAGCACCAAAGGGCAACAGGGGTTTGGGGACTTTTATGACCACAGGGTTTGTCTTATCTATGGCTAGTGGATATTTGGTACAGGTTTGGAGGGAATGCAAAGCAGGCAAGTTCGAAATGGCTAAAAATATTATTTTGGATATGTAAGAATTTGAGTTTGCCTTTGAGCTAATGGTACTAATTTGCTGTGAAAAAGTAAACAACATAAGGGCCAATATACAGGGACCATCTTTTGCCCATTTATATAACAACATGAGAAAAATGTGTATTCTGCTGTTGCTTAGTGGGATGTTCTATATATGTCTGTTCGGTATAGTTGGCTTTAGTGTTGTTCAAATCTTCTATTTCCTTCTTGACCTTCTGCGTATTTGTTCAATCTATTATTGAAAGTGGGGCATTGGAGTCTCTATTATTGTTGGATTTTCAGTTTCTCTACTTTGCCCCCTACTTGCACATCTTTCCTGCCTCTCCTTTGTCAAGATAACTCTCGTAACATAAAAAGTTCAGGACTTATAGTGGTGGTCTGGCTCTTCTGGGTAGGGGGTAACTTTATTGGTTTGGGGGAACATTTCAGTTTAATTTTTATTTTCTAGACTTCCATCACATTCGATTATTATTATTTTTAGATTATCATTATTATTATTTTTTTGCACATTCTAATCCTTTATTGGATAAGAGTTTAATGCAGTTAGGCCAGGAAATACAATAGGGATCATGCTAGGCTCAGAATCTCTCCCTTTTCAATTTCAGTAGATAGTGAGTGTTAAGCTTGTTAAAAGTACAAAAGACTAAAAAAGAGTATCGTGACCTCCCCCAACCACTTCCTAATTTTCCTTCTTATTTTAAAGCATGTAAATATACAATGAATTTGTTGTCTCCTGTTAACTATTTTAATGCTTTAAAAGAATATATCAAAATCAAATGCTTTTCTCCTTTTCCCCTGTTTTTGGAACCCCTGCTTTATTGGCATCCTGAACACAATGTTTTGCCACCACAGAATTAGATACTATAAGGAAGTCTCCTTTGCTGCATAGGACCTGGGTGCCAAGCATCTGGGGCATGACTACCACTTCCTTTTCCCATGCCTGTGTGGACATCATCAAAACAATATGTATATCCTCTTCCACCAAAAGTCTGTTCATGTCTTTTACTCATTTTCTAAATACATTTTGATTTTTTACTGTTGAGTTTTGACAGTTCTTTATATATTCTAGATATAAATCCATTGTTAAATATGTGGTTTGCAAAAGTTTTCTCTAATCTGTAATTTGTTATTTCATTCCATTAACAGGTTCCTTTTTCCCTCTCAGCTTTACTGAGGTCGAATTGACAAATTGTGAGATATTGAAGGTATACAATGTCATTATTTGATGTTTTTTAACAGATCTTTTGGACAGCAAAAGTTTTAAATTTTGAAGAGTTTTTGTTTTTTTAGTCTGTTTTTCCTATTATAGATTATGCTTTTGTTACCAAATTTAAGAACTCTTTGCCAAGTGCTAGGTCTTGAATAAATACATTTATCTTGTCTTTTTTGTTCTAAAACTTTTATAGTTTTATGCTTTATATTTAAGTTCATGATCCATTTTGAGTTAATTTTTATATACAACATGGGGTTTAGATTATTTTTATTTTTTTGCCCATGAGATATTCAATTGCTCTAGCATTATTTGTTGAAAATGTTATCCCTGCTCCATTATATTACATCTTTGTCAAAAATTAATTGGGCATATTTGTATGGGTTCATTTCTGGGTTCTCTATTCTGTTTCATTCATTCATTCATTTATTCATTCATGTATTCCTTCACCAGTAGCACACAGTCTTGATTACTATAGTATAACAGTAAGCCTTAACATTCAGAACGATAAGTTTTCCCACTTTCTTCTTTTTTCTTTTAAGATTTTAATTTATTTATACTTGAGAGACACAGAGAGAGAGAGAGAGAGGCAGAGGGAGAAGCAGGTTCCCTGTGGAACTGGGAGCCTGACTTGGGACTTGATCCCGGGACTCCAGGATCATGACCAGAGCTGAAGGCAGACAGTTTAACTAACTGAGCCACTCAAATGCCCTTCTCCCACTTTATTCTTTTTCAGAATTATTCTGGCTCTTCTAGAGCCTTCACCATTCAATATAAATTTTAGAATAATGTTTTCAATGTTTAGAAAGAAGCTTGCTGAGATTTTGAAATAAGAATTACATAAAACCTATAGATCAATTTGAGGAGAATTGACATCTTTACAATGTTGAGTCTTCTTTTTTTTTTTTTTTAAAGATTTTATTTATTTTATTTGACAGATAGAGATCACAAGTAGGCAGAGAGGCAGGCAGAGAGAGAGGGAGGAGGAAGCAGGCTTCCTGCTGAGCAGAGAGCCCGATGCGGGGCTCGATCCCAGGACCCTGAGATCATGACCTGAGCCGAAGGCAGAGGCTTTAACCCAATGAGCCACCCAGGCGCCCCCAATGTTGAGTCTTCTAATCAATGAACATGGTATGTCTTTCCAATCTCGCATACCTTGAAGAAATCCAACATGCTTATAATATATTATTCTTTTAATACATTGTTGGATTTGATTTATGAGTATTTTGTTGAGAAATTTTGTATCTAAGTTCATGAGAAATATTGGTCTAAAAAATTTCTTTTTTCATGCTGTTTTTGTGGTCTAGTTTTGGTGTAGGACAAAACTAGCCCCATAAAATGAGTAGGAAAGGATGCCCTCTTCTGTTTTCTGGATGGAATTGTGTAAAATTGGTATCCATTCTTCAAATGTTTGGTGGAATTTTCCAGTGAAACTTTCTGCGCTTGGACATTTTGATTTTTACTATTATTTTATTGTGAATTTATTTGTACCCTGAAGAATACAGCACTCAGAGAGACTGTGTCCAGGAAAGTCAGGAGAAATATGGGTCTCAATTAGTGTTACCTGTCACATGTGTTTGTGTCACGTTAGATTGTGAGCTTCTTCAGAGTGCCCATAGTGTGTTGGTCATCATTGGAACCTCAGCACCTAAGACAGCACCTGGCACACAGTAGGTTGCTCAGTGTAAGATCGTTAAATAATAGAATGAATTCTCAGCCCTAGGATTATGCAGATTGGAAGCCTGATGCAGTTAGAGAAGCCTAGTGAGGAGAAGGCAGCATGGAGGTGCTTGAGTCCTTCCTTGGGGGTGGAAAAATCTCTTTGGAAGAAAGGAGTAGATAGTATTTACAACTCCATTTCTTCCACCTACCTGCTTGAGCTGCTACTACCCAGACTCTGATCACCCACACCAGCTAGAGCAACTCATTGTGCTCAAGAACTTGAAGAGTATGAGGAGCTCGTAGAGGAGTGGGGTATGTAGGGGGTAGGACTAGGGCTAGCTGTAGACTGGTGCTCTTTACTGCTGTGGGTGTTTCCTTACCCAGAAACAAGCTCTGAGAATTATATTTCAAAATTGAGGATGGACAGGAGATGACAGTGTATTGAGCTTAGGCATAGTTTATAGAGTATGAATTCTTTATTTAGAATTGAACAGTCTCAGGTTTACAGAAGTAATTAAATGGCCTTGGTCTCTCTGAATTTCAAAAGCCACCCCAAGGTGTTTTCTACTTACTGTTGTTTCTAGTTGGCTAAGTGGTTTATTTTGATATCCCTTTAATTATACAGTTTTAGAAGATTTTCTGCCAGAGTTGCATTTGTGTGTGGGTGCACATGAGTGTACATACTATGCATGAGTAAATGAATAGGTTTTTAGGTGTCTTTCTACTGAGGATCCAGTTACTGAGTTCTAGTGTTTTGTTTATTTCACTGTATAGCAGAATGCCTAAATTGATAAAATAAATGATTTTTTAAAAAGAAGATTTATTTATCTATTTGAGAGAGAGAGGGAGCATGCATGAGTGGGGGTACAGAGGGAGAGAGAGGGGAAGTAGACTCCCCTCTGAGCCCAGAGCTAATGCAGGGCTGGAAGCCAGGACCTTGAGATCATGACCTGAGCCAAAGCCAAGAGTCAGTCACTTTAAATGACTGAGCCGCCCATGCACCCCAGTAAGTGATTATTATTACTCTGTATTGGGACATCTTGTGGCATTTAAATTCTTTGATTTCTTCTTCTAGCACCATTTGTATTAACTGCTATCTTTAGTAACTGAAATTTTTTTTAGCACTCACCTATCACCCTCTGGACCATCATGGGCTGCTTTTAAAAATATTTTATTATGTTGAATTGCTATTTGTTTCTGAACTAAATGTTGATCCATTGTTTTGTCATTTCAGAGTTTTGGAATTTTATGGATTATAAAAGCAGTGGACCTTATGTTAGGTTTATTGGTAGTCTCATTCTAGAATAATACCTTCCACGTGATAATTCCGCAATACTATAGTTGATTAGTCAATATATAAAACTCATTATAAATACTGAATTCCTTAGGCTGTGTCCTAATATAAGATACTCTGGTGTAATTCACTGAAAGTTCTCTCCTTGAAAGCACCTTTGCCCTGATCCTAAACTCAACCTGAATGAAATATTCTGTTTTATATTTGAGTTAACTACTCTCTTCTCTGTGTCATCCCTCGGCATGTGTACATTTCCCTCTTCACACAGAGTATTAGAATTATTTGTTTACCTGCCTTTCCCCCTTACTGGATTGTTCATTCCCTTTGGGCAGGATCCATCTTTTTTCTGGTGCCTAATATAATTCCTAATTCAAAATATAAGCTGAAGGAGGAGAATCACTTTGTATCCACTACATAGAAGAGTGCCTACATGCAGGAAAGCATTCAGTATATTATCAAATGAATAAATTCTGGTGCTCAGTAAATCATCAATGGGTTAATGGGTCAGTTTGTAGTTACCCAGTGTGCTCCATAGGCAAAAATCACAATCATAATCCAGAGTTAGTAACTGCATGAAGGATACATATGCCTGAATTTGTTTTTCAAGGTGGCCCTCTTCCCACATCAAGAACATTGAACACCTGATAGGAAGCAAGAGTTGAAAGGTAAAAAATCCAGTCAAGTTGCAGTTGGATAGGAGAATAGACAATGAAGCGTGGAGGGTGCTATTAGAAAACATGGATTCTTTTTTTTTTTTTTTAAAGATTTTATTTATTTATTTGACAGAGAGAGATATCACAAGTAGGCGGAGAGGCAGGCAAAGAGAGAGAGAGAGAAGGAAGCAGGCTTTCCACGGAGCAGAGAGCCCGATGCGGGGCTTGATCCCAGGACCCTGGGATCATGACCTGAGCTGAAGGCAGAGGCTTTAGCCCACTGAGCCACCCAGGTGCCCCAGAAAACATGGATTCTTTTTAAGCCTATGAATTTCAGTACATCAATGTGTGCATGTGGATAGAAACTTCGTCTTCCACACACTTAGGAAATGCTACTCAAAGAAGTTTTATAGATTTACTCTTGTGCAACAAATAATTTCTCAAGTTATTTAGGAAAGAGAAGAGGAAATATATGCATAGTAGATAGGTAGTTTTCAGATTTTTGGACTTTTCTATTTCGGCAGATCGCCTGCAGCATTTTAGCAGTTTATAAACAGATCATTGATTGTCTTAGGAAATGTAGAAATGTAGTATCTTCTGACTACCCGCTTTCTTTCTTCAATAATGATGATGATGATGATGATGATGATAATAAATACATAGTTGATATATATTTGAACCATTATGCCAAAAAGAATGAAAAATCAAACAAAAAACCTACCTGCCCTGCCCCAACATGTCTCATTGGCTCATAGCTCCATCAAAGATGGGAACAGGTGGTGGAAAAATCCATAGAGAGGCCTGACGGCAGAAGGTAGGGATGGGAGTGATGTCTTTGCTGCTGGTTCCTCAAAGTAAGAGTGAGAGAGGCCGTGTCTGGCATTCACTTGCTCTTCAGAGCTGAGGCTTTTTCTCCCATTAGATGGGAAGGGACTTCTGACTTGCCCGGAGAGGGAGCATTCAGATATATCAGTGTTTTCCAAATTATTGCTTTTCATTAGTTTTTGATGCATCATATATACTTCTCCCTCCTAATTCCTAATTCCTTGGTTTACTATCTCCTTTTTTTTTTTTTTTTTTGTCTTCTTTTTCTCCTTTTTTTGTCTTTTGCGGGGTCCCTGGTCTCTTGTTCCAAACACTTAAAATGAGTCTTAGCCTTGATCCATGAGCATCTCTCTTCTAGTCTAATCCAGAGGGGCCTGGTAGGAAGGGGGTTTATCTTGAGTTTGTGGAATCAGATGAGAAGCAGTCAAGTAGCCACTTAGAGGAAAATGGAAACGGTCGTCAGAATCAAATAGCCCAGGTAGTGGGCAGTACTGACTTTTGGTGCCAGAAGACTTTGAAGTACTGTAGAGAGGTCATGGATGTACGTTCAGGAAACTATTAAAGTAAATCCATGAAATGCTATCAGATAAAGCTTCACATGAATGCTGGTAAAAATTTCAGATTTGATGGGGACACTCTATTGCTCTCACATATTACCTGTAGTTATGCTTAATGTAACTGATAAGTTGTAAATATATAATAGTAATTGTGATCGTTTATTTTGTTTTCACTCCCTTATATAAGCTCCATAAGAGCTAGGATTAATGTATGTATCCCTAGCACTTAGAACAGACAAGGCTCGTGGCAGATTCCCAATAAATATTTGCTAAATAGATAAGTGCTACCAGATTTCTGTACTCCAGTCCTAGGTGGAATAGAAGACAGAATTTGTTGTCTGAAAGGCCTGAATTTCAGCCCTGGCTCTGCCTCTTAGGACCTGTCTGTCTAGCCTCTCTGAGCCTCAGTGTCCTCATGCACTTAACAGAATTTCTATGGAGGTTCCCACATAAAATAATGAAGCATTTGGATGGACATTTTGTGGCTGGACATCTGTCTGTTCCCTTCTTACCCTAATGCCAGTTCTTCACCGTCCCTTCCCTACCCTCTGCCTTACAGTAGATATCCTTCAAATCAAGGCTCTGTATTTAAAGGTTAGAGTTTAAGTGGAGAAGGAACTGACATTCTTGCAATGGTTCTTTTCATTACAAAAATGTCAGGAGACAAGGGGTGCCTGCGAGGCTCAGTTGGTTAAGAGTCTGCCTTCAGCTCAGGTCATAATCCCGGGATCCTAGGATGGAGCCCTGCATTGGGCTCCCTGCTCCTTGGGGAACCTGCTTCTCCCTCTGCCTCTGCCTCTCTGTCTCCCATGAATAAATACAATCTTAAAAAAAAAAATCTCCAGAGATGAAGAGCACAACTGTAAGGGTCATGAACCTCGGGTTTAGAGTAGTGTTGCCATATAGCTACAACTGAAATGTTAAGAAAGGACAAAAGCAAGAAAGTCCTTTGTGAAGCCTGCAAATCTGTGCCTCTCGGCAGGGTCTGCAGTGGTAAAATGTGTAGGAGATCTGAGGCATGAGGTGACAGCCAGTTGGTGTGTGGTGGGGGCAGGAGTTCAGGGGACACTTTCCTGAGTCACTTAAGAAACAGATCCTTCAAACCACAGGGGGGTTGGGCCTCAGGACAGGGGAGGCGACCACTCTTGTATGAGGCCTTCCCATTTCCTTCCACTAAGAAGAAAAGACAGAAGACAGGCAGTAGGTAAAACAGGATGTAAAGTTTATATACAAGAATATAATGTTTATCTGAAATATTTACAGTGTTGGTTAAAGCAATATTTTTACAACTTTTTAAGGTCAACTACTATGTATATTACAGGTAAGCTACAATGGTTTAATTTGCAAAATTAAGTAAAAAAATGTTTTAAACAAAGCTTAAAGTACTCAGGTGAATTATAAAATCTGTCTGTTTTGCCCTTTAGCCAAAGAACTGCTGCTATGATGGTTAATGTGCTTTTGATGAATGGAAGTACTCTACCCAGAAATGCAGGATTTAAAATGACAGGTGAATTATTATAATGCTTAGGTTCTCAGTCTCAGGCTGGAGCTGAGAGATGTCGAGATAACAGCCAGCTTTATCTCAACGAGGTTTGTGACCCACAACAGTTGGGGAAGAATGAAGCCATTTGCACGTTATGGCAACAACAGTGGAAAGTGAAAATCGGTTGACCCAAACCAAACAGAAAAACAGACAAAAAAAATCAGACCCAAGTCACAGTTGTACCTCTTCAAAACTAAAGTGAGCTATTTAAAAACTTCATAAAAATATTCATGATTTTATTAGTTTGAACATTTCTACAAGATCTGGGTGGGTTTTCCTGTATGTGAAAACAGCTATCCATGCCCAAGGCCTCCTAAGGCCGTGTAAGTCAGGAGAGGCTGGGGGTGCAAACGTGCAAAAAGGCAAGGGAAGCTGCTCCAGGCTGAGGCCTGGAGCCACAGGGCCTGTGCTTGGGAAATGAGAGCTGAGGACCCAGAGCAGAGAGGGTCTCCTGGGCACCCCCGGAGCTGGCCTGGGGGGCAGACTAGCACTGCAGCTTGCGGATGCTGCGGGAGATGCGCTTGAACTCCCTCTGCCCCTTCTGCCACCGCTTCACAGAGGTGATCACCAGCTCCCCACCCAGCTTCTGTCCCATGACCAGATAGGGCGCATTGATGTCGTTCATTTCCTCGCAGGTGCACTGCAAGCTGTCTTTGAGCCACAGCACCGATTTCTTCAGGTCCCTTTCAGACACACCATTCAGCTTGTAAATGGTCTTGCTCTTGGTCTCCAGGATGATTTTGGTATCTCTGTTGATGTAGGTTATCTCCTTCACTTTTATTTTCAGTGCTACGAAGACAAGAGGGGGTAGGATCATACCAGTTGTAAGAAGGGAATACGTACAGAGTGGGAGCTCTCCTCACCTCACATGTTCGTGAGACTCGGCCTGGGGAGGGAAGAAGAGCTTCCTGCAGCTAATGAGCCTGTCAAGGGCAGCAGCTGGCTTCATTTCTAAAGCCTCAAAGGGCTCGCCAGGCACCTTACTTCCAATCAGCCATCCTTCCAAAAATCTCTTTGCGAGACCCAATTAACTTTTCTTCCTCACCCTTGTGTTCTTGTGTTTCTATGTCCATTGCATGTGGTTTGCGCTCTCCTCAACAAATGACTTCCCCTATTGGAAACTAAAGCATGAAAAGAAATGCCTGACTCTTAGGTGAAATGTGATCCTTCTGTGGCCATAAACTTTAAACTCAATTTATTACGTTGGAGAGGTTTTTGGACAAACCTGTAAGGAAATTATATCACACAATCATTGTTTTCTAAAGAACAGACTACAGGGAAGGAGAATTGATCTTACAGCAGCTGCATTTGATTTGGTAAAGCAACTGGGAGAAAAAATACCCAAAACTCTAAGAGCACAACATATTTAGCTGTAAAAGTGTTTTTCTGAAGATCTCATTCTCATCTGCTATCATTTGCCTGCCTGTGGCCAAGGAGTTTACAGATCATATATGTACCGTTTCCAAAATGGATAGCATTCACTAGAATGCTAAGACCAAAAGTAAGTGGTTGACTATAAAAGACACATTTTACAGTCATGAATAGTCTGCTTTGGGAAAGAAAACCCTACAAACATACATGCTGGAATTAAACTTCAAGAGTCCATGAAGGCAGGGAAAGAGTAGAATCTTAAGGTTGGAAAGGATCATCCCATTGAAATCTCTTGTTGATACACAAAGAATTTGGAAATCCAGAGAAGTTAGTGACTTACATGAGGTCACCCTGTTAGGTTGTGTCCTGGCTAAGTCTAGCTGTCAGAACGCTGGTTCCCACACCTCCTTGTCTAACACTGCTGTAGTCTCTTAAATTTTTGATCCTGTGTGGGACATGAACATGCCCAAGTGTGATGTAGCCTAAGACTCTTAATGACACTGATAGTGTTCGGTATAGATGGTGTGCGAACGGCACTTCCTGACTTTGATGGAGTTGGATGCATTATTTAAATTAGTCATAGAGGAAGAGGGTTTGTGTGTGTGTGTGTGTGTGTGTGTGTGTGTGTGTGTGTGTAACTGCTTTGGGGATCTCTCTCTCTGTCTGTCTCAGAAAGGGAATTTTATTTTAACCATGGTTTTTCCAGCTGACCAGGAAATGACTGAAGCTCAACTCAATAAATCAAAGATGCTGTAATTTGGCCAATGATTGTTTTGTCTGATGTGCATCTAAACTGTAGTACTGAGTTCTCAGGGTTTATGGGACTTAAACCATGGAATAAGTCACATGGAGATGTCACCTGTTCCTGATGCCTCTGCATAAGGGCTAGGGTGGGAAGGTTATATGGTGGGAGAAGTGATGATATGTTACACACAGAGCATGTGTGATAGAGCTCCTGGTCATATAAACATTCATGAGCTCCACACATGAGAAAACCGTTACTTTTAATCATGAGGAAGATTTATTACTTATCTTTTCTTGTTATACAATAACCAACTTTGCAAAAGCTCACCATGGGAAAACATCACCCATTTCCTCCCTGGATTTTCAGCTGGGGCCAAATAAAGGGAATCAAAGCCCTAAAATAACTTTTCCTGCCCTGGAATATGTGAGTGGGGATGCAGGAAGTGGTAGGAGGCAAGGGGAGTGGTACTACCTGCTCCAACAGCAGGTTGCATACACAGGGAAGCAGTTCTGGGCGATTCCTTCTGCACCAGTACTTTTACCATTGCAGTGAGGAGGCCTCTGACATTTTCCCTGTACTTCAGGAGTGCAGTGGGGAAAGAGCATGATGCTTTCGTGGATGACTTAAGTTAATTATATTAGATTTCTATCCTTGTTCCTTCTACCTTTCCATTACTTTCCAAAGTAGAGAGGCAATATAGAATACTGCTTATAAACCGGGAGTATAAGATGTAATTCCTACAATTCAGGTTCATTATCCCTTTTGAGACAAAACTAATGTGGGGAAATAGAAAACAGAGCAGTGAGGTAATCTGTGTGCACGATACCTTAAATGAGATGATATTGATGTTCTTTTGAAAGGCTTTCTCCTCTAAGGAGAGAGAACAGTAGGGGACACACACACACACACACACACTTTTTTAGGGGCCTAGGTCATGATAGAGCATCCTTAGGAAGTGGGTCTTTTGTAAGGGAAGCCATAAAGCAAGTATTAATATGTGGGTGTGTGTGCACAAGCCCTAATTTCAATCATTTTAGAGCCCCATGACATCACTAACTTTTTCAAGGAAAGTCGGGAGAGAGATCTGGATTAAATCTAGTGCAAAGGACATAAGCTGCCAGAAGAAAATGATATTTTATATACACTTTAATGCACATTTTATTAAAATTATATTTTTCTATTTTCCCCTTAATCAAATATTGTAGCATGGAAGCTCAGAAGTGTGTTTTGGTAAGGCTCTGGAGATTGGAGATTGCTGCTACCAGCATGCCTGGCCTTCTACTCCTTACAGTTGTGTATATTTAAATACAGACATTCGAAACCCTATCATCCCATTTGTAGTTCTTCCTGAGGGGACAGATTGGTTAGGATTTAGGAATGCCTCCTTTCTTTTTCCCTTCCTTGGCAGTGCGAAGTTTTTCCTAAAGCTATGGCTGTTCTAGGATCAGCTGAAGTTAAACCCAGGACACTTTTGGAAGAGAGCCAGGGTTGTAAGGAACAGTGATTGGATTGCTTCCAGAGTTTCAGGGACCTGATCTGGCCTGAGATTGCTGGGATGGTAAGTTGTAAGGAGAGAGTGGAGAGGCAGCCCCAGCAGTGAGTGCTCAAGTGATTTCTCTTAGTTTCAAGGACTTTGTTCAGTACACAGAGATGTTAATATAGATCTGTTAGACTCCATTATTGTTTGATAGAACAGGAACCATATCTGCTTACCAGTTAAGTTCAGCCTTCTGCCTGAATACTTTTAAAGGATACCAGCCTCTCAAAAACATCAAAAGGCGTCGATTCTTGGAATGGGACATTCTTATGTCCCAGTGAATGTCTCGGTGAAGTCCATGGCCACTCCAAAGTTAGTATGGGTTCTGTGTCTAGCTGGGCTCCTGACCTCACCTTGGGGCCCTCAGGAGAGTGGAGAGGTGCTGATGAAGCTCTGTGTGGACAGTCTCCATTCCTCTTCCCTCTTAAATACTCTCTTTTAAGGGGAGTCACCTACATACTATGAACCTGGGTAACAAATCACACACTTTATTGTCCCTAAGCTCTGTGTCATCATGTCACCTTTCATGTGTTTTGCCAATAGAAATTCCAAAACTGTATTTTGTTCTTCTTCTTAAATTTAAATACCTTGGATGTAGTCACTAGTCACATGGTCACTAGTGATGGGATGCAAAGGAGCAAAGTGTTATGGGCTATGAGTATGGTAAAAATATTTGATGCTGGAGTAAATTTTTATTTTTGGCTGACTTAATGCCTTGAATTTGTTTTGTTGGGGCTAATATTTACATGTTTCTATTCCTGGTACTCACATCAAAGTGACTGAAAGAGAACTTTGCCAAAATTATGCTTATTGGCAAGAAAAAGACAAAATGAAAAATGTGCCATAGAAAATTCCTAATTTGAGTAATTCTCATTATTTGATTATTGCTTAACAGAACAATGAATCTCACCTAATAAGATACAACTCAGGGCAAGATAGTTACATAAGGAGACAACTAGGATAGAGTGAGTTAGAGGATTTTGGGAAAGATGAGCTATGATGGTATTTTACCCAGGTCTTACCCAGTAACATCTTAATGATTTGTTCCTTTAAGTTTTACTGGTAAATAAAACTTTTGAATGTGAAATGTTTTGTTGGTGGAGGTATATTACTTACCAAAATCATTTTTACAAAGAGTTTCCATTATGTCGTTGTCATCCTCATTTTTATTTTTGCAGGCTTCACATACCTTTGGAGCTACAAATGTGAAAAAATTAGTAAATTTGCTTAGAGGGGAAAAGCAGGTGGCGTTTATAAACAACTCAAAGGGGCTTATCCAGACAAGAGCAGCAATTGTAAGGTAACACCCCAGCTTCTGCCTCCTTTGAAAAGGCTTACTCAATCCTAAGAATGTCTTCCATGACTCCCGTTTTTTGGTGGGCAAAACAAGAATGCCTATAGTTGTGTTTAATAAATGACAAATTACCGCCCCCCCCAATGGTGCTGTGGGCAGAGTGTACAGAGGGTTTTGGTTCTTTAGCTCTTCCTTCCAACCCCTGAGACAAATTCTGTCTCTGAAAAATTGCTCTCAAAACCTCTCTGAAGAGAATACCCCAGAAGAAACTTGAGGGGTTTTGGTAAATCAGTTACCACAAAATATGGCCACAAGATTGTCTTTTTCAGTTGCATGGCACAAGTGCAGGTCAGGAGAGTTGTATCTTGGGGCGGGTGGGGGGGGAGGCTTCAAGATATTCTCAAGTCTGGACTAGAAGTGGCTAGGGCTGTCTGGGTTACGTTGGGGCTCTTGCCTCTTTAGATACACACCTCAGCAACTGCGGCAAACTGCTCTCACGGGTTCCGTATTGCCCGTGGGCTTTCTGTCAAGTGTGTGGCTGAGTTAAGCTGCTTTTATTTCATTGTTATCTTCCTTCCTGGTGCAGGTTCTTCTTGCTCCTCTTTGTCCATTTCAGACTCTCAAAAACAATGCCCCCACCCCCAAATCAATAAACAGTGAACCAAACAAAAAACCCAAAGCTTTTTCTGAAGTGACCATAATTGAAGCCAACGGTCCATGGGGGTCTGACCAAATATAGGAATATGTGCTAGCATGACAATCAGAAAGCCTATTAAAGGCTCTTCTAAGAGTCTGATTTGGGTGGGGGGTGAGGGGGAGGAAACATACTATTCCCTCTCTTGCATTTATAAATGTGCAAATGCTAGGTCTAAAATTTAGTTATGGATTGTCTGGGTGGCTCAGTTGGTTAAAAGTTTGCCTTCAGCTTGGGTCATGATCCTGGGGTCCTGGGATGGAGTTCCTCATGGGGCTCCCTGCTTAGCAGGGACCCTGCTTTTCCCTTTCCCACTCTCCCTGCTTGTGTGTGCTCTCTCTCCCTCTCTCTATCTCTATCAAATAAATAAAACATTTAAAAAATAAAAATAAAATTTAGGTAAAATTTGATTTTCATTCATATGAAAGTGAATTTTCACAGAAAAGAACTTTGTGACTTATGATATGAGATATGTATCAAATTAGAAAAATTGCAGAGCATAGTTTTGAAGACCATAAACTTTTATTTTGAAGGGGGAATATAGAGATTTGGAGAAACGTTTATAATGTTGGTGCTGATGGTGGAAAGAAATAAAAACAAAAGTAACACACATAAAACTGTCCTTAATTCCCCTCACTCAAACAAAATGAAACATTTCCAATTAGGAGCTCTAGGAATGTATATAAAATGTTACTAACCTGTATGGTTGGTCTGTGGTATATGTTGGACAAATGTTTGAAATATGCCAAACATTTGCAATAAATTAGAAATCTAACCAATAAGATGATTGCAAACTGGAGGTGCCTGCCAGGAAAGATTGCTAAACAACTGTGCATTTTCTTTAACCAATGATGGCTATAGGAAAACAATTAAAGATTGAAAGGGAGAGGCTGTAGGAGCCCTGCAAGGGATTAGGAAGCTCCCTTTCCATCTCAGGGGGACCTGAATCACTTTAGACACATTGTGTATATTTTTCTTTCAGGAAGAATATCAAGAACCCATGAGGTTTTCATTGCTTTGATGGTTTTGTTTTTGTTTTTGTTTTTGTTTTTGTTTTTTTTGCACAGGAACTCCCCCTCTGTTTTCTAAAAACCTGGGAAACTATCTTTTGCACAAATTTTCGCCAGTTAATTAAAACCACTCCTAAGATATAAGCTGATTAGTGATAGAAAAATGATTCCTGGAGATTCCCTTTATGCCCCCTTCCTTAGATACCCGAGCAGTACAACCAGTGCTCAATTTTCAACATGCTCTGAGACAGTACGGCTTTTATTTCCAAAACCTAAGTCAGCAAAGAACAACAACAACAAAAAATGCCTTCAAGGACTGTCTGAGCGTTTTGGCTATAACCTGCCTGTAAAGGAATGTTTGGGTGCCTGGAATCCTGCCGGATGCTAAGAACGTGTTGCATGAGGCTGGGCGAGGAGCCTCTGGCCAGGGTGCTCACTACCCACTCCACACAGGACCATTTCCAGCGCTCTCAGAATTGTGGCACCAGGGCCAACATCTTTAAAAATAATTGCATATCTCTAAGGAAAAAACGCCTTTCAGTTCTTCATTTCCTTCCTTCCTTCCTTCCTTTCCTTGCCCTCCCCGCCCCCGCCTTTTTTTCTTTTAACTGTCTCTAAGAAAGCAACTGGTGTAACTTGGAAAGGATTAGGAGGCTTGGGCAGGGGAGGGGGCGGTGTGTGATGTCTCAGATTTGTCCCGATGACACACGAGGGCTAGAAGGGCGTCTGCCCCTCCTGGGACTGGCACCTGTGGCGGGGACACATCAGGATGTGGGTGTGGGCCGCGTGATTCTCCCCCAGAAGGCCTTTAGCGGAGCTGGGTGTGCATGGGGAAGTGAGGCGGGGCGAGGGGGGCGAATACGGGGAAAGGCTTACCTTCCTCGGTGGCCGGCAGAAGGTGGTCGCTGCTAGCGAGGGGTATGCAGAGATCGTTGTCCTGGGGGAAACGGTCGCACTCGAGCATGTCCGGCCAGGGGAAGCCGAAGGCGGACATGACTGGAGCGCAGCGGTCCTTCACCTGCACGCAGAGAGAGTGGCACGGCTGGATGGTTTCGTCCAGGTCATCGAGGCAAACAGGGGCGAAGAGCGAGCACAGGAACTTCTTGGTGTCCGGGTGGCACTGCTTCATGACCAGCGGGATCCAGGCGCCCGCCTGCTCCAGCACCTCCTTCATGGTCTCGTGGCCCAGCAGGTTGGGCAGCCGCATGTTCTGGTACTCTATACCGTGGCACAGCTGCAGGTTGGCCGGGATGGGCTTGCAGTTGCTGCGCTTGTAGGAGAAGTCGGGCTGGCCGAAGAAGAGCCCGCGCGCCGAGCCCAAGCAGCAGTGCGAGGCGAGGACGAGCAGCAGCAGTGAGCCAGGGCCCTGCGGCATCGTGGGCGCGCGACCCCTGCGGGGCTGAGAGCGGAGCGGGGGAAGCGGGAGGCAGCCGGCGCTGAGGTCGTCCCGGCCAGATGGCTGTGCTCTGCGCGGCTCGGGGACCTGGAAAGCCGGCGATCGGGCTACGGGAGCGCGGAGACGCCTGGCGCAGGCAGGACTGCGCGGAAGAGACGCTGTCCGCTCGGCTTCGTGCGGCAAGCCAGAGCTCAGCTCCGGGGGGCTCCAACCCGGGGGGAGCAGAGTGAACTGCAGCTGGGGCCCAGCCAGAGTTTTCTTGGCCTTTTTTATGCAAATCTGGAGGGTGGGTGGGGGAGAAAGGGAGGAGCCAGGGGAGAGTAATCCGAGGAGGGTTGGTCACTACTCTTTTGGTCTGGTTTTCCGTTGAGAATGCCCCTCACGCGCTCCCTGGAAGGGAACTCTGCCCCCGCCTCCTTCAGATGCTGCTGATCGTGTGCTCCAGGATTATTTTAAACAACAAACAAACAAATAGACACGCCTGGCAGCTGCGCCCCACGGGTGGGCGTGCGGAGCGCGGGCTGCAGGAGATGGGGCTACCGCGGGGGACGCAACGGGTGGCCTGGCCACCAGGTCCTGGCGGGAACGCGCTCCGCCCCCCGCGAGGCCCAGGTCGGGGATTGTTTGACCCCGGCCTTAAGTTTCTGCTTCTACCCGGGAGCTGCGCGGCGGAACTGCATCTCTTGGAGCCGAGAGCCGCAGCCCTCGGGCTCTTTGTGACTTCTCGCGCTCGGGACCCGCTCGCTCGAGGCCGCTTCGGCGAGCGAGCGTGATTTTCTCTCCAGTGTCCAGCCACAGTTCCAGCCTGGCCCATCTCCATACGGTGTGATTTCCTATGCCCTTTTAAAAAATCAGAATTATAAATAAAGTCGTGCGAGCAAAACTTAACGCGGGAAGGAGAATAAAACATTGGAGTTGTTATGTTGTTGGAGTAACTCTAGATTTTTGCCGTTGTGGAAATGCTTTTGCAGAATGTCGTCGGACTCATACACACTGCCCACCATTTCCCTCTTTTGAAAAAGAGACTTGCCCCTTCCCCCCTTCCTTAAATGAAAGGGACGATTCAATTCTCGAAAGCAGTGCGGGCCCTAACACACACAGGCCCCGGTGTGGCGCGGCGCTCTGTATGGGCCCGGTTTGGAAAGACTAGTGCTGGGCCCGCAGGACTGGCGGAAAATGCGTCAGGTGGGCAGCCTGGGAAGGGGTAGGGGACAGAGGAAGAAGCCTTGCCTAGAGATCCACGAGTGCCAGTCGTGGCCTTGGTTCATTCATCCTACACACATCGGCGGGTATCGAGTGTGCAAAAGGTGAACAGACAGTCGGCCGGCCTTTGCTTTCGTGGAGCTAGGGTTTTTCTGACCTTAAGGAGTGCAAACAGTAAGTTTACAACTGGAAACTGGGACTTGGGTGCCAGAAGAGAAAGAGAGAGAGAGAGAGAGAGAGAGAGTGTGTGTGTGTATGCGCGCGCGCGCGCGAGGACTCCTTCCCCCTAATCGCCCAAGTCCCCCTTAGGGGCAGGTCGTCTCCGCCCCCTCAGCCTCCCTAGCGCTGTGACCGTGCGGGTCCAAACAGAAAATCCCGGGAGAGCGACCCCGCCAAGGTTCTTTCATATGTAAGGGCGCGCATTGTTACTACTTTCCGGCCTCTCCGAGCTCTCCACAGGCTCTGTCCGCAACTTCCCTATGCCCCTGTTCCGCCTCTCAGATTCCAGTCCTCCCGTCTGCGTTGGGGTCCGAGTGCTTCAGAGAGGGATGAAACGGGTGGATGGGGAGAGCCAGCTCAATGTTATTTCCGACCCCTTCCTGGCCGTAAACACATCAGGAAAATCGCCGTCTGGAAGCGGAGGGAGAGCATCTCCTCGTCTCCAAGAATCTATGTCCCTAAAAGTCCAGCTTCCATGTTTTCTTTGACCCGGGTGATCTTCTGGTGATCTCCTGGGGCGGCAGTAAAAGACCGCTCTTCGCGGAACTAGCCCTGGGTCTTTCTTGACGTTTCTAACAAAAGCACCAAGAGGCCTAAAGCCCCCGCTCCCCAACACAAACTGTTTTTGAAAATAAACCCATGAGACGCAAGCACACCGACTCAAGTACTTAATCAGAATCGGAGCTCTGGGAGATGCTAGGACTTGGCCCTTGGGGCGGGAAAGAGGACTCCTTCGCCTCCGCCGCCCCCAGCCCCAACGCCCTTCCCTGGGGTCGTCTCGGCCCTTAAGACCTCCTAGCGCGGGAACAAGGACCCCGAAGCCGCGGCGCTCGGGTTAGGCGGGGGAACGTCGCACACCCAGGAGCCACCGAGCAGCACGGCGTTCCGCGGGTGGGCGCGGCCCAAGGCATTGTTTCCGCAGCCCGCGCGGCCCCACTCGCCGCTAGGGGGCGCCGGGAGCCGCGCCGGAGTCTCCATCGCCGCCACGCGCGGCGTCCCGCCTTGACCTGTCAGGTTCCGAGGCCCGCGGAGCCCCCATCGCACCTCACCACCCAACGTAGATCTCATCCTGCGCACACTGCGTCTCCCTTCCTCGCCTGGAGTCTCGCCCCACTCCCTTTCCATTCAGCCACCCCCTCGCTCCCTCCACGCCCGGCCAAGCGCGTGTCCGCGCGACAGGCGCGTCCACGAGACCAGATGATTGAAGGGGGACGAGAAAATAACGTTCCACGGAGGTCAGGACGCGAGCAAAGACCTCTGCCTGTGTGAAAGCCGCACGAACGCCGATGCTGAGTGACGGTCCCGGCGCGCCTCCCCAGCCGAGGACGCTGTGCCACCGCGGAGAGCGGCGCGCACGTGGTGCAGCGCCGCGGGGGCGCCTACCCTGGGTAGACTCTTCCGCGCTCCTGGCTGGCGCTCCGGCCTAGGGGCCTCCTCGGGCCCTCCTCAGAGCCTCGCCACCCAGCGAAGGCCAACAAAGGCTTTTGCGTTTACAAACCGGGAGCCAGTGCCCCCTCCCCGCCCCAACCATTCAGTATTTGCTCGTTTTAGGAACGGAAACTGTAATCACCCACACCCAGGGTGAGCGGAAGTGGGTGCTCGCCTCGCAATCGGCTAAAAGGGGTGCCCAGGAGTTCTTGGTGATAGGGTTGGCCATCTCCGTGCCCCACACTCGTGCCCCCCCCCCCCCCCCCCCCCCCGCCCCGCGCAAGGGAACGAAATCCCACCCAAATGCTGCAGGCCTGAAGAAGAGTCTCGAACCACCCTGTGTTCTGGATTTGGCCTCGCTTTCCTGCCTGAAGTCAAGGCACTGAAGAATCCCCTGGCCTTCCACTGGCCTTCCCGCCAGTGTCGCCAGAACCACCGCAAGTGTCTGGGCCGGCAGGTCTTCACTGTCGTGCTCGGAGGGAGCTTCAGTCCTGCAGCTCGGCTTTCAAAGCGGGGCGCTGGCGGGCCCTGGCGGGCCCTGCACCTGCGGGGTAGGAGCGAAGAGCCTGGGAAACGGCGTCTCCCGGCCGCGCTCCAGAACGTTGACTCTTCTGAGGAGTTGGAGCGAGAGAGGGGAGAACCACGTGTACAACATGCCGGTTTCTAGACTCTCAAAGCCCAGCACCGGCTACGGAGGGGCGGTCTTCAGTTGGAAACAAGCTTGACGGTCCCGCTGACCGCCCTTCCTTTAAAAGACGGGAAAGCTTGCGTTTCGAAGCTCCTTGCTAAAACGCGCGGCCTCCCGGGGGGCTTTGAGGCGTGATGGCAGACAAGTCCTGAGTCGGGATGACCCCGGTAGAAGGCAGGGCGGGAGCAGGCTGGGGAAGCGCGGGGAACAGCTAGCCGCGCCCACGCTGAGGCCGCACTAACACACCGGCTGAAGGCACCCCGTTTCCCGAAATCCTCACTGTCCCCCGACAGGTGGGTGTGGGTATTATCATTTTGCAAGTGTCACGGGGACACTGAGACACGAGGGGTTAAGGGACTGGAGCCGGGTCGCACAGTGAGATGCACTGCTGGTACGCCGCGTGCTGCCGCTGGGTGCAGTTCCGGTCCGGACAGCCTTTGGCGACGCGTCCGGACCGTCCGGACCTGTTGGGTGTCTCCACCAGCGTCGTCGCTTGGCTGTTATCGGCGCGCAGGCCGGCCGGGTGGGTGGCGTCAAGCCTCGTCCCGGGGCTGGGGACCCGGGCCTTCCCGGTTCCCGGCCGGATCGAGAGGCGCTCTAGCCCCAGCATCCTTCCCTGGGATTCGCGGCAGCCATCTGGGGGCGCCATTTCCCAAAACAGAGCGTCCCGCTAGGGTTGCAGTTGCTCCCTGCACGCTGTTGAGGTTCTGAGATCTTTTGCGTTTCTAGAAGTTGGGCGTGAGGCTGGCTTTTTTTTTGGGGGGGGGGGAGGGAGAGATTAGCTTGTTCTTTCGCCTTTGGCCTTCCTTCCGCTGCGTTCAAGAGTGAGGGCGCGGACTGCAGCTGGACACGAAGCTGGTCGCCGCAGGCGCACGCTGGGCAGGTGCCAGCCGCTTCCCTGCGGCGCTCCCCAAGGGATCCGACGCAGATTCCGATACCTAGGTCACGGCCTGCGACGCGAAAGCCCTTGCCTCGCATATTAAGAAAACAAGAGTCGATTCGGAGGACCGACAGCTGACCGACTGCTAACCCGAACTCTTGAGCCTCTCTGCTGCTTTCAGGTTTCAAGGGGCCAGCGAGCTCCCATTTGGAGCTGAAAAAGCAAACGAAGGGTGTAGGGCGGTTCGGACTCGGTGCCCTCTTTTCCCCAGGAAGGGCGAACTGGCCGAGGAAGGGTGCGGGAGGGGCTCTGGAGACCATGACTTTGGTGCGCGCTGTGCCAGAGTCTTTGCGCGGGGGGACGGTTCCCTGGGGGTGAAGCAGCAGCGGTCCCCTGGCCTTCCCTGCCCACCTCTTGGCGGAGAAGGAGGTGGCCCTGAGAGAGCTGTAATTGCAAGTCAGTGTTAGCTCTCTGGTAAGTCCAAAGTGAGCTCTTTGGTGGGTCCAAAGCCAGTGTGGACCCCCCCCCCCAACTTTCAGAGGCCTCTTTTGAACCAAGTACAACAAGCTTGCTCTTTTAGAAAAGCCTGAAGGCAGTGGATGGATACTTTTGAGCTCAGTAGAATGATTAAAAACAGGCGCTCCAGAAAGATAAAAACAAAACAAAACAAAAAACAAAAAGAAAAAAACGAAACAAGAACCGACCAACCAAACAAAACCTAGTTCCACTCGCAGTGATAATCTACTGCAACAGATTATTTTCTTGCTCTTCCCCAGCTGCCTGAGTGTTTTAGTCAAACACCGGTGTGAGATGGATCGAGAAAGATGTTTTATAGTGTATTTTTCTCAGGCACATCATGGAGGCTGTCTGTGGTTGGTGCTTCGGAAAAGACTCGGTTCCGTTTCTTTAATTTTTACCTCAGTGAGAAAATGGCCCTAGTCATTTGGGGAGAAAGAATGAGACTTGGGCTTGGCATGTCCTACATGCAGCCCTGGACTGCTTCTGCTTTGAAAACAAAACCAAAAATAAAACCCAACCCAACAAAACACCTGGGGCAGCTAGCTCAGTGACACAGACCTCTGGGAAGGAAATTCCATTTGTGGAGTGTACATGTCCTTCCCAGCAACCGTTTGTTCTTTTGTTCACAGCATAAAGTCTCCGATTTGCTGGACCAATAGTAATTCTTTGATTTTGGGGTTCAAAACTTTGAAATTCATGTCAACTGTGTACATTTCGTTCATTTGGCACTCTTAATTAAAAAAATCTATTTATTGAGCACCTCATATATGTAAGGAGCTCTGCTGGATACTTTCCCTTTCCTCTTCCCTGTCCCGTTCTTTGCAATTTTCCTGTCTCTTTCTGGGGTTCTAGCAGTTTATTGCTCAGTGATGTGTCGCAACCGCTGATGAGACTTGAAATGAAGCATCTCCTAATTGCTCACATTAGGAAATCCTGAAAGGAAATAGCAAAATCCCAAGACCATTCATAGAGGGCGTTCCAGAAGCCATAGAGTTTCTCTGGGAAGAAAGTCCTGCTCCATTGTCTGATTTGAACAGCAGGGGTCACTGGCTAAGCTGGTGTTTCACTCTGGTGGGAATTTATTGCCATCAGATAAGAGCACAAAGTCAATACAATAAAGCCTGTTGGCTCTAAAGCAACAGATGGGATCTGTGTTCCTGCATACATGTACAATCTTTCCAGAGACTAATCCCAGAATAAAAAGCCCTTTGTCATTCTTCCTGAACTGACTTTAGGGACACCTTTCCATACTCTGTGTTTGTTTGGGTCCTTACAATGGTAGACTTTTATGCTGCCCAAACTAAGAAATTTGTCAGATTCACTAAAGTGATTCATCCTTTTCTGACAGACTCAGTTTCCATAAACCACAGGTATTCAGAGCAACAAATAAATCTGTAAATTAAAAAGAACATTCATTTTTGGTTGATTTAGTGTAACCTGTAATTTCAAACTATAGTATTCAGCATACCCAGACTCAGCCCTCTGACTGAGTTCATTGGCACTAAATGTTAACAAAGTTTCATTAGTAAACCTAATATTTCTTAATAGTTTGTAAATCTCTAGGGGTACAATGCGGAGGGAGATATTGCAGAGAAATAACATTTCCAAATGTTAAATTGGGTTTCTGGTAGGTGGCCAGTCTGTGAAATATCTAGTGATCATCTCAGCCATTTTGTCCAGAGTTTTGCTGTTTTCCGTTAGTTTCCTTGAAATCTATATTAATTAAAGAAATTCATAACAAGTTCTGCCCTGGAAGAAAAATAAAGAAGAAAAGAGTACTTTTTATGAGTATATTTTATGAGTACATTTAACTTATTATTATTTGTACTAGTTCAGAAACCTTTTTCCATGTCCAAGTTTGTCTGGATTAGAGCTTCAAAATGAACAAGATTATCTAAGGTTTTCTATTATCAGTTCTTCCCTGGAATAAATACTGAAAACAAGTCTTTAATCCCCTTTTGTTTGGTATTATTAAACTGAAAACTTTAACTTGTTATGCTCGCTATGGTTCCATTCAGAGGAGCTGAGTGTAATGAGAGTGGAGGGAAGATAAGGGAAGGGGGAGATCAAGCTTGTTTGGACACAGCCTCAAAACCAGATTTCTTTCATTTGGAAATCATTCTCCACCCCCCGTCCTGAAAAGGTGTACTGTTTCCTAGAGTACTCTAGTGGTGTGTGAAAGGCTTGGACAGGTAGTCACTGGGATGATTTCTGTGGACTGTTAATCCGTCACCACAGGAAGAGCAAATATTCTGCCCTGCTCTTTTCTTTAACCGTAGATGATGTAATTAGGAGCCTAATGCCTTAAAGAAGGAATCTCTCAAGTTCCTTGGGGTTTAATTCCATCTATCTATTCAAAAGATCATTGGGCCTCTACCATACACTTGTGGGGGTTATCAAAATGTCCTTGCATATAAGGGGTTTGTGGTTTAGTATTTGTAAGTAAAAATAAAATTCCCAATTCTCTGCATTTAGCTTAAAAGTGAAGATGGCATATATTTCTGAGGGTAAAGACTTTTCCCCACTACACTGGGGTAAAGGGATTTTTCTCATAAAGCAAAATATGTGTTGCTAGGGAAAGGAATAACAAGGCCTAAGCATTTGCAGGTCATGTCTGAGAAACTTTGTTGCTTTTTGAATTGTGATAGAATATAGTCTTTTGTATTCATAAGCCTTATTAGAAAGCAGACAATTAGAAACTTCTGTAAAAATCTTGAGAGATCTGTTCTTTGCCCTCATTTAAGACCAGCTTAAACTAACAAGGGGATTAAATTCTGTCTAGTTTATAAATTTACTTTCAGAGAACAATATTCAGTGTCTTAGAAATCCTAAACTGCAATAGATACAGGGGAAATTATTAACCACCAGATAAATGATGTATTTTTCATAGTTGCGTTCCCAAATCAACAGTAGACAACTGACTAGAAGACTGAAGGGAATGGATCGGAAATGAAATCAAGTTAAAGTGAAACCTTCATTTTCACTCATGAATTGATTTCCTCCCCCAAATTTTGCTTTGTTGTTTAAAAAAGTAATCCATGTAAAATATTTAGGCAGCACAAAATTATAAAGGGGAAATTGGATCTCTTTAATTTCAGTGCTTGTATCTACAGAAAAAAGTGAAAAATAGTTGTATTCTTTTAACTTAAGAGAAAATGAATATACAAAGCTTTATAAAAATGCAATCAAATGACATTATTTGTAACAACTTTCTATATGTCAGGAAATGGAGATTCAGGTCTTAATAAATTACCTCTGAATATAGTATTTGAACCATATTTAATTTCACGAGTGGGTTCCCCTGTATTGATGTTTCCTCTCCAGGTTCTTACCCGCTCATAAGTGGTACTGATTTGTAGTGGCTGAGTTAGGCATATCATGATTAGGATGGGTTTGGGCAAGCACCTCGTTGTCCAGATTTCTCCCAAAATAGAAGTTCGATCATAATTTCTTCTGGCATTTGGACTGGTTGGCTACAACTCATAGACTGTATGTCTTGTATTTCTCAATGTGATATTTCCCATATCAGCTTGGTTGAAAAGAGGAATTTTAGATTTGCAATGAAAAAAAAGCAATCAAGTATTTCGCCTTTCCTCTTTTTTATTTTATTTTTTTAAAGATTTTACTTATTTATTTGACAGACAGAGATCACAAGTAGGCAGAGAGGCAGGCAGAGAGAGAGGGGGAAGCAGGCTACTGGCGGAGCAGAGAGCCTGACGTGGGGCTCGATCCCAGGACCCTGGGATCATGACCTGAGCCACCTAGGAGCCCCTCCTTTTCTCTTAACCTCAAAAATGGCCTGGTTAGAATTTGAGAAGGGTTAGCTCTTATTTTTCTGAACCATTTTTTCCCATTCATGTATTTCAAGTATCCCTTTGTGCAGAGAAGGATGTACTTTGGAAAGCAGAATTTTCTGGTTCTTGGAGAACATACTTGGAAGGCTCATTTCTACCTACAGTGAGGGTGATTGACAGGGAAGGTGGGGAAATGTTGAGTCCATAGTTGAAGGTTATTACTCTATGATTGTATGTTGTCTGGGAGAGGAATGTGTTCACTCTCAGGTGGGTGTAGTTTTGGAAGGGGAGTGTCAAAATAGACCTGACAGACTCACATGAGTAGTGGTCCTTTTGTTCACATACTTTGTACCTATCAGACCTGTACTAAGGATCTGGCATGAAATAGCTGGAAACTCTTTTATATATTGTGTCTATGTTTTACTTCCAGAATTAATTTAGCTAAAGTAGATTTTTGATTTGCAAGATATAATGGGCTTTTTTTTTTTTTTAAAGATTTTATTTATTTATTTGACAGACGGAGATCACAAGTAGGCAGAGGCAGGCAGAGAGAGCGGGGGAAGCAGGCTCCCTGCGGAGCAGAGAGCCCGATGTGGGGCTCCATCCCAGGACCCTGGGATCATGACCTGAGCTGAAGGCAGAGGCTTTAACCCACTGAGCCACCCAGGCACCCCAATGGGCTATTTTTTAGGTACAAGTATGATCTCATTGAATATTGATCATTGAGATGTGCCATCCCTTGCTTTTATAGAGGTAGAGAGCATGTACACTGATTTATGCAAATTGTTTTTCCCAGTTCTCCTTGTAACCACACATTAGTATTCATTTTTTTTTAAGATGGTGAAGTTAAAATGGTGTTTGGTCACTGGCAGAGTAAGTTGACTAGTTTACTCAGAAATTACACATATAGCCCTGAGCTTCAGTTTGATGCAAATCATGGATAACATATAATACTGTATGAGTCAGGATGGGCTAGGTAACAATCATCACCAAACAACAGAAATTTGTCTCATATTCATGCAAAGTTTGCTGTGGGTTGGGGGGTGTCCAGGGCAGCTGATTTCCCAGCTTGGCATTCCCAGCAGCTTTATTTTATGGTACCTTCATATCAAGATGTGGAGAGGAGGGGCACCTGGGGGAAATTGGAGGGGGAGAGGAACCATGAGAGACTGTGGACTCTGAGGAACTAACTGAGGGTTTTGAAGGGGAGGGGGTTAGGGGGTTGGGTGAGCCTGGTGGTGGGTATTGTGGAGAGCACATACTGCATGGAGCACTTGGTGTGGTGTATAAACACTGAATTCTGGAACACTGAAAAGAAATTTAAAAAATAAATAAAATTAAAAAAAACAACAACAACAAAATACACACACAGAGAGAGAGAGAGAGAGAGAGAGAGAGAGATGTGCTCCCATAATCACTTAGCAGGCGGAGAGAAGACTGGTGATTCCGTTACTCGAAGTTAAATACTTCTATTGGGAAGTGATGTATGTCACTTTCACTCCCATTTTATTGGCCATAATCAGTAAGAAGGCCACCCTGAACTTCAGAGGGGTAGAATGTGCCATCATGCCCTGTGGCTGGAAATGGAGAAGCATTGGACTTTAGGGAATAATAGTAATGCCTACCACATATATTATACACGTTTTATGTCTAATTCCATGCTTTGTATAGTGCTTAAGCTGCTATTGCTGATCCATAATTGTCAAGTAATAAGTAAATACTATTAAGGTTTATAGTTGGATAGGCTATAAGTTGGGGTTAATGAAAAGTTGATAACTGGCGAAGTATCACATGAACCTTTGGTAAGGTTATATTCTGATTGGTATCAGAGCAGACTGTATATGACATTTAATTAGGTAACAGTCTGATTCCACTGCATTTGTAACTTGCTTTATCAACTAACATTAAGAAATAAAAATAGTCCACTGTTAGGAGAGCTAGAGAAATATAAAGCTGTTCCCTGGAAATGAGAAGCCTGAGGTAATGGGTCCCATACCAGTTCTCCTACATTTCTAATTGGCAGCATTAATGAACTTCTATAGGTATTTCCTTTAGAACCACCTATAGGAAATAAGAGCATTACCTGAAGGCCATACTGAAGGAAATATGCTTAAGAATGTGTTTGCACTATGTAGCTGAGGAAAAAAGTACTTACAATCATGTAACCTGGGAGAGTAAAACTTTTTTTTTTTTATAGAAAGTGACTTTCTGAATTAATTTCTTCTAATAAAATAAAATCTTTGAGCAAACTGAAACGTGTTGGGGCTATAGCCAGAAATCCATACTGATGGTATATTTTGTATAACATGCATTACTGTTCTTCATGGGTTAGTGTTTTTTTTTTTTTTTTTTAAATTTTAAGGTGATCCAGCTATGAAAATATGTTCAATGAAATGTAAATTGCCAGGAAATTAGATAAAGACGGTAGATTGAAGGAAGAAAGATAAAGGAACCCTTTAAGCTATTTTGATGCTCTTGTTTTCCATGGAAGAAGGAATGCCAAAAAGAGGAAGAACATGCTTCAAGACCCCCTGGGGAGGGGAGCCAGAGTCTTTTTTGTCACAGAGGGGCAAATGAAGACCGTAGATGTTTTCTTAGATTCTCTTCTTTAGCATCACCACAACCCAAGAACACAAATCCTGAGGCTTAATTTGAGGTAGATATTTCTATCTTCTGGGTGATATCTGCTTCTTCCAGGCTGATGATAAAAACATACACCACATGGGGTTTGAATCTGACTTCATAACTTTCTAGCTGTGAGATTCTGGACAAGTTACCTAAACCTTCTGTACCTCAGTTTTGTCACCAATTGGAATACTAATGCACTGAGCACGGGTGAAAGGAGTAAAGTACTTAGCAATACAGAGTAAGTACTTTATGTAAGTGTTTTGTCTTATTTTTGTTCATTCTACTAGGTAGTCATTAGTTCACTAATTCAGCCAACTCCCCCCACAGAGGCTTCCTCTGGAAACTTATCAGTTATCACGTAGATGTAATGAAGTGTTAAGAGACCTGCCCAGGTCACAAATAAAACCCAAAACCCCAGGAAAGTTGGAGTGCCACTCAGCTGTGAAGGACTGGGTCAGAAATAAACTTGCCACCATCATCCCCGAAAGGGGAAACCAAATCTGACTTACACTTCATGCACATTAAAAAGGAAACTGGTTGCACTAAATTGGAAAAAGATCCAATTATTTAAAAAATGTTTTACTGTCATTGGAATTTGAATCCTAAGTCGAAATGATATTACAACATAGATGACAAGTAGTTGAAATATTAACTGAGGGAAACAGTTTTGGCACTCCAAGAAAAACTCTTGTAATTAATCTTCACTGGTAATCTCCTCAGAGTAACCATTACTAATTAGAAACATGCTTTGTCAAGCCATCCAGATTCTAAGCCTGATGATGGCAGGAGTATATTTTTTTGTATCGTCACAGCCCCAAGACTAAGTGGTATGTTTTGCACGCAACAAGTGTATCATCAGTGTAGTTTGTTACTACTCTGAGTGAAGCTAAACATAAAATTATATATTTAAAGCAAATACAGAACAGAAGGATTTCCTGGAAAGGAGCCATTCTCCTTTCCAATCACATGTAGTTGTTGAGAGACAATCCAAGTGGAAAGATGAATTTGGTTCCTACAGGGTGAGCCACAACATCTGGAGTCTGGCCCTCCACCCTGGGCCTTGACCTTCTCCTTCAGGAACAGTAGACAGATAGCGCTCATAGAAAGATGATTCAAACAGCACAACAGTGTAACCTTGTAAATTCAACTAGGGCAGTGTGACTAGTGTTTTGCAGATGAGTTCACACTGAGTGTTATTCTCAGCATAAAAACATTTACATGTCTTTGGGTACAGATGATATAATTATCAGCTTTTCCTTTCCTTTCTCTACTGCACGGGCTAGTCAACATGGTTCCATTAATCATTTCCCTAGTCTCTTTGAAGGCTAACATGTTTAGAGGTGCTCTTTTATTACGTGATTAAACTGTTGTGCTACTTTTAAAAAATTGTGATTAAATGTTTATAACAAAGTTTACCATTTTAGCCATGTTTAAGTGTACCATTCAGTGGCATTAAGTACATTTGTTAATCTTTTAATCAGAGTGCTATTCATGTTTTGGGGAGTGTACTGCTCATTGGCACTTTTACCAAAGAGGGATACAGAAGAATAGAGACACCTGATCACTAATGGTCTCTCTTAGCAGCAGCTTTGTGAAATGGTTTGGTAGCATAGGAAATAAAATTTATTGACCAGAATGAAAATGTTGTATTAAAACAGCCATTGTTCTTGCTATTCTTTTCTCTCAACAGATGTGATTAGACTGGCTAAGACCGTAATACAGATCACAGTTCCCAAGCTGAATTGAATCTTCACAATCAGCAAAAGTAGACACATATCTGCTGACTCTTAAGCCTGTCAGGATGTTCTAGAATGCTGCTTTCTTGTGGTTACTGCAGCTGTTCAAAGACCATCTCACATCTCTGTGACCCTGACACTGAAGACAGGGGGACATCATCCTCCTTTTTCTCACCTGGAAAGACACCTCCCAGTCCATTTCCTCCCATTTGGTAAGATCCTATCAGTCCTTCAAATTTCATTTCAAATACCCATCTCCAAAAAGTAGGGAAAAGATGATGGCAACAGTAAGAGACCATTAAAGAGAAGTAGAGGAGCCAAACGAAGCAGGGGCCGGAGAGAGTCAAGTAAAAGCTTTTAAAAACGTTAGCTTTAGTTTTAATTTCTAGATAAGAGACCCCAAAGTATATCTGATCATGAAGGTGATAGTTCTCTTCCATGGAGAAACTGACATTTGTAGAGAAAAATGATAGTGAAGTGTTAGAAAAAACATTTGAGTTCAGCTGTCTCTTCTCTCACCCAGCGTGATGTCCCTGATAGGGTTTCAGCTCAATTTCTCCCTGAGCAAAGAGTGATGGGGAACTCCCCCCAAAGCTCTTTTTCAAGATCATCGATTCCCCTCACTTTCTCTTGCATTCAGCAAGCAACTCTGATATAGAGAAGGATGCCGCATTAGTTTGCTAGGGCTACCATAGCAAAATACTACAGTCTTGGGGGCTTAAACAATAGGAATTTATCTTCTGGAGTCTGAAAGTCCAAGATCATGCACGCAGCAGGTTTGATTTCTTAAGGCTTCTCTCTTTGGCCTGTAGATGGCCGCCCATTTGCTGCCTCTTCATGTGGTTGTCCTTATGCAGACACCTGTGATTTCTCTTCCTCATCTTAGAACACTAATCATATTGGGTTGGGGCTCCACACTGACACCTTCATTTTATTTAATCATCTCTTTAAAGACCATATTTGACTAGGAGCTCTTGAAGGACAGAAATCCTGCCTTCTCTGTCTCGGGCTGCCAGAGTCCAGCACAGTACCTAGCTCTCAGTACTCAGGTGAATCTCAACCAAATGAACTAAAATGTATCTCTTTATTCACTGGGATTTCCTATTGAAAGCCAAAGAAGGACTGGATCAAAAAGTTTGGGGAAATGTGAGAGAACATCCTCATGATGGTACTTGGACATGTCTGTACTTTTGCTACTTTGAAACTGAGCTGATTTTCCATGTGGTTGTGCACCTGATCCCATCAGGTAGGTCTTAAATGTATGACTATCTTTTGAGATTTTATACCTATCACTAATGTGATGAATTTTCACTGCGGCTGAAGGGCATTCATATTGGACAGAGTTGCCAACTGTACTCTGATGGTTTCTTATTTCCAAACAGCTAGGGGCAGATAACTGCAGATATTTGATAAAGCCAACACGTTCACTATACACGGTTCAATGAACTACTCTTTCTCTTTTGTGTAGATAAGTGTTACCACTGTTTCTTTATGACCCTTGGGTAGGTTATTATATTTTAGTTTACTTATATTCAATGAGGCATACTCTTTCGTCATCATTATTATTTCGTTGCCCTTCTCATTTAATGATATTTACAAGCTCTTAGGTGTAATAGGTTCTTATTTAGCAGCAGAATATTTTTCCTGCTTTAACTAACAATGCATCACTCAGTTTCACCCATCATTGAATGCTCAGTGGGTTGAGCCTGCATCTGGCTTCCCTATTTCTCATTATGTGCACTTTTTTCTAATGTCACAGATGCCCCCTCATGTGGGGACACTTTCATTTTCTCTATTTGCCTCAGCTTTGTTCTGATGTTCTTTCTTATTTTTTATGTCACTATTAATTTTGAAAGGTCAATTGTTAAGAATATGTCTATGTCCATGAAATAAATATTTCAAAGCCTATGTTATTTTCATGTTCACTACCAATTTTTTTATCCCCCGTTTGGACCTAATTAGGTGAATATGGAGGTAAAGTTTGCCCTTATTTGGCAAAATATAGTAGTGATTCCTCTCCTTGGCTTTTGAATATCACACGTCTAGGGACAAGCAAACAGTCTTCTATGACTGAGTATAAGGTCTAAGTACATTCACATCCTGCATTCTTGCTTTCAGCCATAGGAAATCAGGTTAGTGATCAAGAGAACAGCTGGAAATCATGGGAACATTTCACTTGTTATTTATGCAGTACTTATGTGGTAGTTTTAGTATTATATCTTGCGTGGCTTATAGTTCATGGGTCAGATTGCCTAATTCCCCACAAGGGACATCTGTGAATCCACTGTCCAGTTCACAAACTAAAGGCACATAGGCCGAGAGACCATTTATTATGCACAGATCCTTACACAAATTAGCAGATGAAACTCGTTCAGATATAGAGAAAGATTGATGTTGGGGGTATCCAAAAATGACATCCAGTTCCATAAACACGTTATAAGATTAAAAAATGAGGAAAGCCTTACACTGGATGTGAAAGTAATAATTATGAAAAATCAGAATAGTGACAAGCTAGTAAACCTACAACAGTGAAATTTCTTTTGCCAAAGGAATAGGAAATCCTTAACAGAAATATTAGAAAAATATGTAAGTAATCTTACTTTAGGGAATAAGCAAGTAATGATGACCAATGTTTTATTCAACAGAGCTACATAGAATTAAAATAATACTTTAAAATAGTTTCTCCATATGGAACTTACTTGACTGTCAGTCTTCTAGAAAATACTCAAAATAATGCTTTGCTAATGTTCTTGTACAGATTTGTACATTTTTAACTTTTTATACCTTTACCTACTCTGAGTGTATAAAGTATGTATATATTTCTTTCCTTTTCTTTTTAAAAAAAATATTTTACTTATTCATTGAAAGAAAGAGAAAGCACAAGCACTGGGAGTGGCAGGCAGAGGGAGAGGGAGAAACAGACTCTCCACGGAGCAGGGAGCCCGACATGGGGCTTGGTCCCAGGACCCTGGGATCATGACCTGAGCCAAAGGCAGATGCTTAACCAACCAAGCCACCATGCTCCCCAAAATGTGTATATTTTTCTTACTGAGGACTGATAACATGATAATTTTTTATAAACTTTAATCTTACCAAAATTTTGCAAGATTAGGATCCTGTTGCATTTAGCTGTTAGGTGAATGCAGGTAAGGGTATGTGATGTGTGGTGTGGAGGGTGCCATCAAGGGAAAGAATAGATACTTTCTTCCTATAATCTCCTCGTTAAAGAAAGAATAGATACTTTCTTCCTATAATCTCCTCGTTAAATCTTGTTTTCGTTATAAAACTGAATGCTGATGTTTGATCCTTGTATTCTTGAGACCCTGGCTGTCGATTACCAGGCTCCTGTGAGGAATTTTCTGGGTGTTCTTTGCTGTGATAGTTGAGACGACAGCAAAAATGGGAACTTCTGCAACAATGCTGCAACCATGTGAAGCTTCTCAGAAGCTTGTGGCCCTGACCAGTGGACTGATGAACAGGTTTCCCCCCATGTCCCGTGAGGTGATGAGATGGGGACATTTTCAAAGGGGATAGGCCACCAAGATCCGGCCTCCCAGTGAGTTACTTCACTCCTGAGAAATTTGGACAAGTTACTAAGCAATTTTCCTTTTTTTACAAGGAAAATTCCAGCTTTCCGTTCCTGGCTTGTTTCACACATCTCACTTGGCGACGTCATGTTTAGCTCAGGCTAACGAGTGCCGCCACTGCGTTTAGGACCGGCTGAGCTGAGTGACAACCTGGAATGATCAAGCACAAACAGATCCAACCAAATTGGCTTCAAGGCCTACAGAACAGAACACTGACATTAGTTTTCCAAGGGAAGCAAATAGTTTCGTTAATTTAATATTGAAAAAGACTTGGCTATCATCTTCTAATGTCCTTTAGGTTGGCAGTGGAGATTGGAAAGGTGACCCAGGTGGTCATATTGCTAGAACATTTATGTTCTTTTTTGGCGACCATCTCCCCTCTGGGCTCCTGGGAGCAGTTTCCCGTGGAATGGAGAGCAGAGAGAATCATAATTATGTCTCAGCCTGGGTTCATCACCCATTAGGGACCTGTATTTCTAAATGTGCCCTTATAAATCTTTTAGCTAAATCAGGGCTCAAATGTAAAACCCAGTTCCCTAGGGAACTTTCTAATATGAACTAAAGTCTGGTTTAGGCTGATTTTTTTTTTTTTTTTAACCTTTGTGAAATGTACTTACTCATGACAATTGCAGATTTAGTACAAAGTCTTATTTATTATTTATTTTGCATTACACAAAAAACAAAAACAAAAGCCAAATGAACAAAAAGCAGAAACATCTCTTGAATACCTTATAACACACAGATCAATTTCACACAAATTTGCGTCTTTGAAAACGTAGTTTAAAAGCTGGTAGAATATAGAGGAAGCACGGTTCTGGGAAGCACTGCTATCATTATTTTGTTTGGTTTTTGTTTTTTAACAGAATAGTGTATACTCCTAAGGGGATGAAGTAATGAAAATAGGACAGACTTGTCCTTTCTTGTTGTTCTTGAGTCCTGTGGCAACCATGAAACCTGATCCCAGTTCAGCTGGGCTTTTTACAGGTTAAATCCCAAGGAAGTAGTATTTTGGAGTTAATATCCTTAGGAGTTCTACCCTGGTGTCCTGGCTATCCCAAAAGGAGGAGATTCCGTCTGGTCAGCACTCTAAGAGCCAAGCAATCCTTTAAAATCTGGATTGGCTGGTCCTACATGTCCAAGTCCAGACAGAGTGATAAATTACTCATAAATGAAAAAAGAGGAAAGTATTGCCATGATGGTCTCTGGCTCCAATCTTGGTCATTCCAGTTCTAGAGCTCTTCTTTGCTACAGCACTCTTTTATATTGAGTATGTGATTCCCCATTTAAACCTCTCAATTTGAAGGGCAGAATAAGTCGCTGGAAGGTGTTAGCAAAAACTGTGCTGTCTGGATGTGATTCTTGGGATCTCTAGGATCTTACAAAGAAATAATAGAAAACCCAGGGACCACTAAATGCCATGTAAACTGCTAGGAAAACAAAAAATTCCCTTGCATTTTCTGGAGGAAAAGCGACTCTGTATTTATGTAATCATTTCGGTTATGAATCTGCTTATTAGCTGTAAAACCCAGAAGTCATAAGGTTAATAGGAACCTTTCCAAAGATACATACGTTAAATTTAAGGAATAAGGTCATACATTCACAGAATTCAAAGTTTATTGGGAAGGGGGATCTGTCTCAAGTTAGAGTCTTTGTAGGGAATACTGGCTCCTGGCACAGAATTTCTTGGCTTATAAGTTCTTTCTGTCTGTGTCAAACACAGCTTGTTCCTCAAACCAGCAGCAGCTATTTTAGCCTTAAGGAATGGTGCCCCCTACACTCAGCAGCACATAAGCAGTAAAGGTATGTATGTGTTCCATTCACCTAATTAAGAAAGGGACTCAGCGTGCAAGTTTGTAGTGTTAGTGATATGCTTTTATATTTTACTACACTTCTTATGTTGGAGTTATTTTTTTCTCTGAGATTTTTTGTTGATTCACATTGAATTTCTAGCTTTTAATTCATTTTAGTTTGAAATTAATTTTCTGTTTTCAGTATGTGCTAGGAACTGTGTTCAAAAGGCTGCAAAGGATGCTGTAAGCGAGTAAGGCAGAAGTAATACAAACAGAATTAGCATATGAAAAATTTTCAGACTCGCGAATAACAATAAATACACATTCAAACGAGATTCTGTTTTCCTCCCCGCATGAAATTATCCAAGATTAAAAAAGGAAAAGAAAAGAAAAGTAAAGTAAAGAAAAGGGTGTTGGTGAGGCTATGATGGGAGGGCTCTTGTGTTGCTGTGTGGGGTTCATGAGAGAGATGCAAACCAAAAGGGAAAGATCAAGGTTAGAAACTGCAGGGGAAGTTTCTGGAAAGGCTAGCTAGCACTTGAGTGGGTTTTGGGGAGCGGTGGAAGGCAAGGCACTCTGCATGATTAAAGGTGGTAACTTTTTGGTGGTGGTACCAGGTTTTGCTTTGGATTAAGTGTGGTGCTGTGTTTTGGAGATTTATCCATCTTGGCACATGAGCTTTAGCTCAGTCATTTTAATGTTTTTACGGTATTCCGTTGGATGAATGGAATTCATGCTCCTTCTGATACACAATTAGACTGTCTCCAATTTTGGTTGTCACAGACAAAGCCACCATGAGCATCTTTGCATATGTGTTCTTATGCATACTTGAGAGACTTTTTCCATGATATATCCTGGGGAACAGGATTGCTGAGTCATGGGGGATGCATTAGTTCAAATGGCTCTTGAAGCCTGTGTGGCGACTGAAGTGCGCCCTGGCAATGTTGGAGAGCTCTTGCTATCCCACATCCTTACACTTAGCCTTCACAGACATACATTTTATCAGCTTGATGGGTGTGAATATGTATCACATTAATTTTTTTCTGTTTCTTGATCATAAATGAAGTTCAAAAAATTGTTGTATAGGCCGTTCAGATTTCTTCTTGAGCCAATTGCTCATTTCCCCCCATTTCCTATTTTTTTAAAAAACTCTCTGTTGACTTATAGATCTTCCTTATATATTCTGGATGTCCTGTTTTTAAAAAAAAAATCAATGAAATGAATTGCAAATATTTTCACTTCCTCTGGGTCTTGTTTTTTAAATTGTTATTATGATCTTATTTCATTCCAAAGTAATTTTAATTCAGACAAAATCATCAGTCTTTTTGTTTATGGTTTATGCTTTCTATGACTCATTTAAGAAATCCGTTCTTAATATATGTCATGAAGAGCGTATCCTATCACTCTCTCTGGAGATTTTGCTTTTCATATTTAAGTCCTTAATTGGCCTGGAATTGATTTTTGTGTATGGCCTGAGATAAGGTTGTAATACTTTTTTCCATAAGGATGTCCAACTTCCCAAGCCCATAAATAATTCTTTTTCTATTTTATGTATTTTTCATATGCCAGGCAAATTTATGAAGAATTCCGTGAGCAAAAACTGTGAAAATCTTTTCAGTGGTAAAGTGTGTGCATGTATCTCTGTACTCAAAGTTATTACAGAAGCTGCTAAAGGATGGTGAGTACAGATCTGATTAAATTTGAATTCCAACTCTCACTTACAAACAAAGCAGAGTAAAAAGAATGCTCACAAAGTGAATCAGTTTCAAAAAGTTGGTATTGAAATGAATATAATTGGACAGAAGTTTGGGATGGAATAGGAGCTGTCCACATCAATTTCAAATAGTTGGAAAGGCTCGAATGTAAGGCTCTCCACTGGACTCTGGAAATATTAGAATGAAATGAAGATGACTCTTGATAATACCAACCCCAAGAGCTTTGACTCAATCAACTGAACAAAACAATCAGTGAGGAGCAAGTTATGTGTAAACTGTTCTTGGGAAAATAACTCTCTGCAGATAGCACCAGGACTTGGCTCACTCAGTCTCATTTCCAGCAGGCTTTTCCCTAACGTTTCCCTTTGAAATGGGTTGAAATGCTAAACACCAACTTTCTACCTGGGATGTCCAGTGATGCAGGGGTACACCATTCCTTCCTGTGCAGAAAGACGAAGCTGCTGGGGTTAAGGGCTTTAGTCCTCTTACCTTGTTGCTTTCTGGAAATTGGATGTAGGATCTGGAAGTGCACCAGCCATCTTGGGACCTCAAGGGCAGACTTGTGGCATTCTGAGCTACTCTTGCCAGCCTGGTATTTCTACCCTCAGAGTTTCTGTCACCAGAGACAAAATAAACTCGTATCTGTTTAAATCCTTATAGTGAGGGCTTTTATTTTTAAAATTCATTTATAGTCAAACACATACCTGCCCGATAGAGCTTTGATACCTCATTCATTCATTCAATATTGGTTATCACTGGAAATATTTACAGTAATGGGTGTCTCTTAGTGAAGTGAGGGAGGACTGAACAGAGGAAGGGAAAGGAGAAGATGGCACATGTTCCTTGTGTATCTGGAGTTTAATTTCTAAATTGGAGAAATCAGACATTGCCACAGATTAGGCAGCAGTTTATGAGAAGTGCCCCATGTACCAATATTTGGCCCCAAGTATGCAGATGATCTACAAGCATCTGGGATCCATTTTGGCAGCTTGGGCATCACATGGGCATCTATATGTGGCAAACACTTGGTCCTAACACATGTCATGTGTTCCCAAAGTCACATGAAGATGATTTAGTATGAGGTGTTCAATGGTGTATATTGTACTATAAAACAGTATATACTTATAGCCAAGGATCAAAGTTAGGACATAAATTCCTGGTATCTTTTTTGTTTCATCTTGGTATTCCTCACCATGACTAATTTCTTGTTTGCATATTTCAAGGGCAATGTAGTTAGTTTTATTTCCTGGTCATAATTTAATACAGAGTATACAGAGATATAATCTGACTTCTTACATTACTGATGAGTTCTAGATCTAAATTTGGCAGTGAACACTCTATTCAGTGTCTAGTTTCCTGACCTAAATGAATGAATTCCATAGCAAGGCTAGGTCATGCCACCTACCTTCTTTCCATAGAATGTCCTTGGGTTCTGGTCAAGGGCTGAAGACATGGTGGCATTGGGAATGGGGAAATAAGAATAAGACATGGCCATGGAAAGGCCCAGACCTAGCTCATCCTTGGTCTAAAGAAGTTCTAGGAGGATGTGTTGAGAGGCATTTAGGATTGTCTCTTCTCCTTGAACTTCATTAGTGTTCCTATGAGGCTATTATCAAGCATTTTGCCAGTGATCCTGGTCTTAGCCCTGAAGGTATGGTTTGTGACTCAGGTTTTCCCATGGCCTATCCTTGGCACTTTCAGTCTGATCAGACTTGGGTTGAGGCTACAGAAGAAGCAATTAAAAGCGAAAGTGTCAGGGTACACGGTTGAGGTTAGGGGAAGTTTGTAAACTCAGTACTATGGTACTGAAATATTTTCCTTTGGAAAACTCTCCAATTAAGACTTCCATGCTGTACTCTGCTAAACTTCTTAGACCAGGGTGGTTGAGCTATGGGATTAGGATGCCTTGGGTCCTCAGCCTTTGATCTCTAGCTCATGGAAAGACTGTGGGATTATATGATTTTAGCCTATTTGTCTTTTCCCACCTTTTTTGAACATTCCCCCTCTTAATTAAAAAATGCCATGCTTATAAGATCAAAAGTTTGTGATAAAGATTTTATTTTTATATAAAGTCATTTAAACTGTTTCAAGAATTGCTTAGTCCATCTGTGATTATCTCAGTGTAGCTTTCCTTGAATAAACAGAAAGGGTTTGAAAAATTCAATGAATCCCATTCTTGGTTAACATTAGAACTGGCTCATGCTGAAGTTCATATTGACCTCAGAGCACAAGTTTATCTTTTGAGGTTGTTTTGACTTTGGGGAGGATAGATATTGGAACTTTCCATAGAGAATACTGCTTGGTTGACTTGTTTTTCTTCTCCATGATGTTAGAAAGAAAATCTCTGTGACCAGAAGCCTTACTCCTCAGCCAAAGCAGTGGCCCATCTACCATATCACTGACTGTACAGAGGAAATAATCCGAAGAGCTCTTGATCCAGCACCCAGCTCTAGGCTAGAGAGATGGGGCTTCTTCTGTTTTATAGATGTTGTACCTATGGTCCCATGGTACCTATGGTCAAATCACTAGGAAATGATGCTAAGGGTGGTGTGCAGATTTGATAGATGTATAGTAGGGGCTGAGAGCAGATCCTAGGATTCCTGATCAAATTCCTTACACATGCAGGCTTGTGTAAGCTTGTTGAGTACTCCTGATGCTGATCTACAGAAATCTGAGACTGAACACCTGGTTGGATGGTAAGGGCGTCCAAGTTGGTCTTGCTAGTCTCTTCTCTTTTTGGCAATTAGTCACTATCCCTTGTCTTTCAAAATCTCTTCTTTAAAATATCAAAGGAAAATGTCCCATTTTTTCCTCTAAGAATTGAGTCCAATCTCCACCATGGCTTCTTCATTGACCTTGTTCTTCAGTCATTTCACTTCTTTGCTGTGTTTCTCATCTCTCCTTCCCTGCTGGGTCTTTGCTGCAGCTTACAAATATATTCAAGTCCCTCCTATATTAAGAAAAATATCTTTATTCTGCTTCCCTCACTCTTTTTTTATTCTTTCACAGCCTAGTTTTCAAAGGGGTCATCTATACTATTTCTTTTGCATTTATAAAAATTAATATATATTTGACATATAACATTGTGTAAGTTTAAGATTTGATTTGGTACATTTGTATATTGCAATATGAGGGCCATTGCAGCATTAGCTTCTACACTTAATTTTTATACTTCTTTATGACTAATTTATGCTGAACCCACTGTAATCCTTGCCTTGACCATTTCACTGTTCTGTCAAAGATCACTATGATGCTCTAATTGTCAAGTTCAGTAGATTCAGACAGTTGAATATTTGACTTCTCTGTGGCATTTAATATTTTGTCCCTCAATTTTTTGGGGGGCAGTCCTTGAAGATAAATTATATATTACCTTTGTATTAAATTTTATGTAAAATATTAAAATATGCCATTAAGGTAAAATTTAGCTTCTTTTTCTACATACATTAGTCTTCATTCATTAGCACAGACATTAATTGACTAATTTAATTTTAATGTCTTTTTCTTTTTTTTTTTTTAAGATTTTATTTATTTTATTTGACAGAGAGAGAGATCACAAGTAGGCAGAGAGGCAGGCACAGACAGAGGGGGAAGCAGGCTCCCCGCTGAGCAGAGAGCCCGATGCGGGGCTCGATCCCAGGACCCTGAGATCATGACCTGAGCCGAAGGCAGCGGCTTAATCCACTGAGCCACCCAGGCGCCCCTTGACTAATTTAATTTTAAAAGTAATTAATAGAGTATTTTCTTAGAGCAGTATTGGGCTTATAAAAAAATTAAGTGGAAGGTACAGACAGTTCTCATATACCTCCTCTTTCCCCTGTCACAAGTTTAACATCTTGTGTGGTATGTTTATTAGAACTGGTGAGCCAGTATAGGTACATCATTGTTAACTCACATCCATAATTTACATTAGGGCTCACTCCTTGGGTTGTACAGTTAATTGGAGTTTGATGTCCTCTATCCACTATTACAGTATCGTACAGAATAGCTTCACTGCCCTAAAAATCTCCTGTGCTCTACCTATTGATCCCCTCTTTTCCTTTTCCTGGAGTCCCTAGCAACCGCTCACCTTTTTACTGTCTCCATCCTTTTGCATGTATTTGGTATCTTACAGTATGTTGGCTTTTCAGACTGGTTTCTTCTACTCAGTAATATACATTTAAGTTTCCTCCATGTCCTTTTGTGACTTGATAGCTCATTAATTTTTATCATTGATTAATGTGTCATTGTATGGAGGTACCACACTTTATTCCTTCACCTATTGGAGAACACGGTGGTTGCTTCTAAGTTTTGGTTGTCATGAATAAAACTGTAAACATCTTTGTGCAGTTTTCTTTGTAGACATATGTTTTCAACTCATTTGAATAATTATCACTTAATTTTGAAGGGCTATCCTTCCTTCACTTCCATGGTACCACTCTCCTTTGGTTTCCCTCCCAGTTTTTGATTATCCCTTCCCATTTCCCTTTGCTGATGCTTCTTTCTTCTCTTAAATGGAGTTTTTATCTCCCAGGGTTCTGTGGGAGGCTTTTAAATATCTTCTGTATTTCACATATTCTTCTTGGATGGTCTCATCTGCTCCCAGGACTTCAGAGTTCATCTCAACTGGTGTGCCCTAAACCTGTATTTCCATTGCAGACTTTTTCCTTAAAGCCCAGACCCATGTATGTGGTTCGCTTCCTGGATGTTTCTTATGTGGAGATGTGGGCAACATGCCAGAGAGGAAGGACATCCAGTTCTGGGGACTGTTTCTCATATGGAAGTAGAAGCGTTTCTGTTTCAATGACCTATGTATGAGTGGTGAGGCTTTTCTACTGTATTTCCTCTAATGCAAGGCTTCTCTACCTCAGCATTTGTGACATTTTGACCAGATAACTTTTTTGTTGTAAGGGACCATCTGTGCTTTGTAGGATGTTTAGCATTATCTCTGGTCTCTACCCATTAGAAGCCAATAGTACCTCCCCCTTCCTTGCAAGTTGCAAAAGCCAAAAATTATATCCTGACATTGCCAAGTATCCCTTGGTGGTGGGAGAAAAGGGAATTGCTCTCCTTGGAAACTATGGCTTTAATATAATATATATTTCCATTGCTTTGTCTTTGCTTACATTGCTTTTTTTTTTTTTTTTTTTTTTTTTTTTAATTTGACAGAGAGAGAAAGAGAGAGAGCACAAGCAGGCAGAGAGGCAAGCAGAGGGAGAGGGGGAAGCAGGCTCCCACTGAGCAGAGAGCCCCATGTGGGGCTCTATACCAGGAGGCTGAGACCATGACCTAAGCTGAAGGCAGAGGCTTAACTCACTGAGCCACCCAGGCGCCCTTTGCTTGTATTGTTTTTTCTTGAAACGTCTTTTCTTGGGTGAACCTGAGAAGCTTCTACTTATCCTTTAAGATTTGGCTCACTTCTCTTACAAAATCTTTTCTCATATCCTTACCCTTTCCTTTCTCCATAGTATTACCTCTTCCTTTGTGCCTCCTGTCCTCTTGTATGATATTACTTTGCTTATTTACACATGTGCTTTTCTTCTTTGTGTGGTGAACTGATTGAGGGTTGACATCATGCTTTAGTCTTTGAATCCTCAGCACCTTCACAGTGTGTGGTAATTAATGTGCCCAATTCATATTGCTAAATAGGTGAACCGTAATGACCCCTGTTGGTCAAATCCTCTATGATAAATTCTCAGAGCACTATGCACAGTTCCTTCAAAGCACTTATTACAGTTACAGTTTTCCATTTTTTGGTGTGATTATTAAATTAATGTCTTTCTCCCTCACTAGGCAGACTATAATAAGCTCCATGAAGGCAGAAATTATAGTTGTTTTCGGTCATCACTAAATCACGTAGTACTTGGCACTTAATAGGTGCTCAGTAAATATTTGTAGAATGAATACATGATATGGGGAAAGACTGGCCTTGAGAGGTTAAAACTGGGTTTCGTAATACTGGCAATAACAATAACCGAGAGTTTAAAAAATGTTTTTAAAGATAATTATTCACATTTAAGATTACTAAAAAGCCTTTGTAAAAAGGTATTGTTTCTTTCTTTAAAAAAATATTTTATTTATTTATCTGAGAGAGAGAAGGAGAGAGAGGAGGAGCAGAGGCAGTGGGACAAGCAAATCCCTGCTGAGTGCAGAGCTCCATGGGGGCTGTGATCATAACCTGAGCCAAACCAAGAGTTGGATGCTCAGCCAACTGTGCCACCCAGGCACCCCTTGGTTCTGTTTCATACATGAGAAAATTGAGGAAGCTCAGAGAAATTGAACATCCTAAGGTCTCATGCCTCATCATAATTGTATTACACAATTTGAGGGCTAGGTTATTTCTTGTCTATATACACAGATTTGAGGAGATCAGTAAGGTTTTTTTTTTTTTAATCTTATTGATTGATTGATTTTATTTTATTTATTTTAAAGATTTTCTTTATTTGACAGACAGAGATTGCAAGTAGGCAGAGAGGCAGGCAGAGAGAGAGGAAGGAAAGCAGGCTCCTTGCTGAGTAGAGAGCCCGGTGCAGGGCTCGATCCCAGGACCCTGGGATCATGACCCGAGCCGAAGGCAGAGGCATTAACCCACTGAGCCACCCAGGCACCCCTATTTTAATTTAATTGTTTTTATTAACATGTATTATTTGTCCCAGGGGTACAGGTCTGTGAATCATCAGGCTTATATGTTTCATAGCACTCACCATAGCACATACCCTCCCCAATGTCCATAACCCAACCACCCTCTTCCTAACCCCCCACTCCCCAGCAACCCCACAAAACCCTGTTTTGTGAGATTTAGAGTCTCTATGGTTTGTGTCCCACCCAATCCCATCTTGTTTCATTTTTTTCTTCCCTACCCCCCAAAACCTCCACCCTGCCTCTCAAATTCCTCATATCAGAGAGATAATATGATAATTGTCTTTCTCTTTTTGACTTATTTCACTCAGCATAATACCCTCTAGTTCCATCCACATTGTTGCAAATGGCAAGATTTTATTTCTTTTGATGACTGAATAATATTCCTGTGTGTGTGTGTGTGTGTGTGTGTGTATACACTACTTCTTTATCCATCCATCTGTTGATGGACATCTAGGTTCTTTCCATAGTTTGGCTACCGTGGACATTGCCACTATAAACTTTTGGTGCACATGCCCCTTTGGATCACTACATTTGTATCTTAGGGTAAATACCCAGTAGTGCAATTGCTGGGTAGTAGGGTAGCTCTATTTTCAACTTTTTGAGGAATCTCCATGCTGTTTTCCAGAGTGGCTGCACCAGCTTGCATTCCCACCAACAGTATAAGAGGGTTCCACTTTCTCCACATCCTCGCCAACATCTATTGTTTCCTGACTCATTAATTTTAGCCATTCTGACTGGTGTGAGGTGGTATCTCATTGTGGTTTTGATTTGTATTTCCCTGATGCTGAGTGATGTTGAACACTTTTTCATATGTTTGTTGGCCATCTGGATGTCTTCTTTGTAGAAATGTCTGTTTATGTCTTCTGCCCATTTCTTGATTGATTATTTGTTCTTTGGGTGTTGAGTTTCACAAGTTCTTTAGAGATTTTGGATACTAGCCCTTTATCTGATATATCATTTGTGAATATCTTTTCCCGTTCTGTCAGTTGTCTTTTGGTTTTGTTGACTGTTTCCTTTGCTGTGCAAAAGGTTTTGATCTTGGTGAAGTCCCAATAGTCCATTTTTGCCCTTGCTTCCCATGCCTTTGACTATGTTCCTAGGAAGAATTTGCTGCGGCTGAGGTCGAAGAGGTTGCTTCCTGTGTTCTCCTTAAGGATTTTGATGGACTCCTTTCTCACATTATGGTCTTTCATCCATTTTGAGTCTATTTTTGTGTATGGTGTAAGGAAATGGTCCAGTTTCATTCTTCTGCATGTGGCTGTCCAGTTTTCCCAACACCGTTTGTTGAAGAGACTGTCTTTTTTCCATTGGACATTCTTTCCTGTTTTGTCGAAGATTAGTTGACCATAGAGTTGAGGGTCTATTTCTGGGCTCTCTATTCTGTTCCATTGATCTATGTGCCTGTTTTTCTGCCAGTACCACACTGTCTTGATGATGACAGTTTTGTAAGAGAGCTTGAAGTCTGGAATTGTGATGCCACCAACTTTGGCTTTCTTTTTCAACAGTCCTCTGGCTAATCAAGGTCTTTTCTTGTTCCACATAAATTTTAGGATTATTTGATCTATTTCTTTGAAAAAAAAATGGATGGTATTTTGAAAGGGATTGCATTAAATGTGTAGATTGCTTTAGGTAGCATAGACATTTTCACAATATTTGTTCTCCCAATCCATGAACATGGAACATTTTCCCATTTCTTTGTGTCTTCCTCAATTTCTTTCATGAATACTTTATAGTTTTCTGGGTACAGATTTTTTGCCTCTTTGATTAGGTTTATTCCTTGGTATCGTCTGGTTTTGGGTGCAATTGTAAATGGGATCAATTCCTTAATTTCGCTTTCTTCTCTCTTGCTGTTGGTGTATTGAAATGCAACCGATTTCTGTGCATTGATTTTATATCCTGACATTTTACTGAATTCCTGTATGAGTTCTAGCAGTTTTGGAGTGGAGTTTTTTTTGGTTTTCCACATAAAATATCTTATCATCTGCAAAGAGTGAGAGTTTGACTTCTTCTTTGCCAATTTGGATGACTTTTGTTTCTTTTTGTTGTCTGATTGCCGAGGCTAGGACTTTTAGTACTATGTTGAATAGCAGTGGTGATCGTGGGCATTGCTGCCTTGTTCCTGACCTTAGATGAAAAGCTGCCAGTTTTTCCCAACTGAGAATGATATTCCCTGTGGGTTTTTTTATAGATGTCTTTGATGATATTGAGGTATGTCCCCTCTATTCTTACACTTTGAAGAGTTTTGATCAAGAAAGGATGATGTACTTTGTCAAAAGCTTTTTCAGCATCTAGTTAGAGTATCATATGGTTCTTATTCTTTCCTTTATTAATGTATTATATAACATTGATTGATTTGTGGGTGTTGAACCAAACTTGCAGCCCAGGAATAAATCCCACTTGGTCATGGTGAATAATCCTTTTAATGTACTGTTGGATCCTATTGGCTAGTATTTTGGTGAGAATTTCCGCATCTGTGTTCATCAAGGATATTGGTCTTTAATTCTCCTTTTTGATGGGGTCTTTGTCTGGTTTTGGGATCAAGGCAATGCTGGCCTCATAAAATGAGTTTGGAAATTTTCCTTCCGTTTCTATTTTTTGGAACAGTTTCAGGAGAGTAGGTCTTAGTTCTTCTTTAAATGTTTGGTAGAATTCCCCTGGGAAGCCGTCTGGCCCTGGGCTTTTGTTTGTTTGGAGATTTTTAATGACTGTTTCAATCTCCTTACTGGTTATGGGTCTGTTCAGGCTTTCTATTTCTTCCTGGTTCAGATGTGGTAGTTTATATGTTTCTAGGAATACATCCATTTCTTCCAGATTGTCAAATTTGTTGGCGTAGAGTTGCTCATAGTATGTTCTTATAATTGTTTGTATTTCTTTGGTGTTGGTTGTGATCTTTCCTCTTTCATTTATGATTTTATTTATTTGGGTCCTTTCTCTTTTCTTTTTGATAAGTCGGGCCAGGGGTTTATCAATTTTATTAATTCTTTCAAAGAACCAGCTCCTAGTTTCGTTGATTTGTTCTACTGTTCTTTTGGTTTCTATTTCATTGATTTCTGCTCTGATCTTTATTATTTCCCTTCTCCTGCAGGTTTTAGACTTTCTTTGCTGTTCTTTCTCCAGCTCCAGCTCTTAGGTGTAGGGTTAGGTTGTGTACTTGAGACCTTTCTTATTTCTTGAGAAAGGCTTGTATTGCTATATACTTTCCTCTCAGGATCACCTTTGCCATGTCCCAAAGATTTTGAACAGTTGTGTTTTCATTATCATTTGTTTTCATTAATTTTTTCAATTCTTCTTTAATTTCCTGGTTGACCCAGTCGTTCTTTAGTAGGATGCTCTTTAACCTTCATGTATTTGAGTTCTTTCCAACTTTCCTCTTGTGATTGAGTTCTAGCTTCAGAGCATTGTGCTCTGAAAATATGCAGGGAATGATCCCAATCTTTTGGTACCAGTTGAGACATGATTTGTGACCCAGGGTGTGGTCTATTCTGGCAAATGTTCTGTGTGCATAGAGAAGAATATGTATTCTGTTGCTTTGGGATGGTATGTTCTAAATATATCTGTGATGTCCATCTGGTCCAGTGTGTCATTTAAAGCCTTTATTTCCTTGTTGATCTTTTGCTTGGATGATCTGTCCATTTCAATGAGGGGGGGGGTGTTAAAGTCCTCTTCTATTATTGTATCATTGTCAATGTGTTTCTTTGATTTTGTTATTAATTTGTTTATATAATTGGCTGCTCCCATGTTAGGGGCATAGATATTTAAAATTGTTAAATATTCTTGTTGGACAGACCCTTTAAGTATGATATAGTGTCCTTCCTCATCTCTTATTATAGTCTTTGGCTTAAAATCTAATTGATCTGATATAAAGATCAATTACCACTAGCATAGTGACTTGTTTTCCACCCCCTCACTTTCAAACTGGAGGTGTCTTTGGGTCTAAAATGAGTTTCTTCTAGTCAGCATGTTAATGGGTCTTGTTTTTTTATCCATTCTGATACCCGGTGTCCTTTATTGGGGCATTTAGCCCATTTACATTCAGGGTACTATTGAGAGATATGAATTTAGTGCCATTGTATTGCCTGTAAGGTGATTGTTACTGTAACTCTCTCTTTCTGTCTGTTATTTTAGGCTCTCCCTTTGCTTAGAGGACCCCTTTCAATATTTACTGTGGGGCTGATTTGGTGTTTGCAAATTCTTTTAATTTTTGTTTGTCCTGGAAGCTTTTTATCTCCTATTTTCAATGACAGCCTAGCTGGATATAGTATTCTTGGCTGCATATCTCTCATTTAGTGCTCTGTATATATCATGCCAGTTCTTTCTGGCCTGCCAGGTCTCTGTGGATAAGTCCGCTGCCAATCTAATATTTCTACCATTGCATGTTACAGACTTCTTTTCCTGAGCTGCTTTCAGGATTTTGTCTTTATCACTAAGACTTGTAGGTTTCACTATTAGATGATGGGGTATAGACTTATTTTTACTGATTTTGAGAAGGATTCTCTCTTCTTCCTGGATTTTGATGCTTGTTCCCTTTGCCATATTAGGGAAATTCTCTATTATAATTTGCTCTTGTATACCTTCTGCCTATCTCTTTTTCTTCTTCTGGGATCCCAATTATTCTAATATTGTTTCATCTGTGGTATCACTTATCTCTCGAATTCTCCCCTTGTGGTCCAGTAGTTGTCTCTGTTTTGCTCAGATTCTTTATTCTCCATCATTTGGTCTTCTATATCACCAATTTTCCCTTGTGCTTCATTTATTCTGGCAGTAAGAGCCTCCATTTTTTATCGTACGCCACTAATAGCTTTCTAAAATTTCAACTTGTTAGATTTTAGTTCTTTTATTTGTCCAGAAAGAGATTTTATTTCTCCAGAAAGGGTTTCTCTAATCTCTTCCATGCCTTTTTCGAGCCCAGCTAGCACCTTGAGAATCATCATTCTGAACTCTAGTTCTGACATACTACCAATGTACTTATTGATTATGTCCCTAGTCATTGGTACTGCTTCCTCCTGTTCTTTTTTTGTAGTGAGTTTTTCTGCCTTGTCATTTTATCCAGATAGGAATATATGAATGAGAGAGTAAAATACTAAAAGAGTGGCAAAGACCCCAGAAAAATATACACTAACCAAATCAGAAGAGACCAAAAACCAGGGGGAGAAGAAAGGGGAAAAGCAAAATATATGAAATATATATATATATATATTTTGTTCTAGTGAATAGAATAGAGCCTCCCACTTGATTTTGGGTGTATTCTGGTCTCTTAGAAGAAACTACCTTCCAAAATTATAAAGAAAGAAAACATATATATATAAAAGGGTAAACACAACGAAAGGATGGAATATGACTGTAAAGATGAAAATTAAAAAAGATTCTAGGGGCGCCTGGGTGGCTCAGTGGATTAAGCTGCTGCCTTCGGCTCAGGTCATGATCTCGGTGTCCTGGGATCGAGCCCTGCATCGGGCTCTCTGTTCAGCAGGGAGCCTGCTTCCCCTTCTCTCTCTGCCTGACTCTCTGCCTACTTGTGATCTCTCTCTCTGTCAAATAAATAAATAAAATCTTTAAAAAAAATTCTAAAAAAAGAATTTATAAATCCATTGAAAAAATTAAAAGAAAAAAAGAGGAGAGAATATGATCAGGCTGGAGACTAGAACAAAGCCAGGTGCTAGTTTCATGGTATATTTTGATCTATTAGAAGAAATTGTATCCCAAAATTTTAAAGAAAGAAAACCTATATATTTACACACAAAAATAAGGTTAAATACAATGAAGGGAAAAAATATGACTATAACAATGAAAATTTTAAAAGTTTTTTTAAAAAAGCTTTTATTAAGATAAAATAGCTAAAAAACATTAAAGAGGAAAGAGGAAAGTTAAAAAATAGAATAAGAAAAAATAAAATTAAAAAAATTTAACTTTTGCAAGACTAAAGGATTGTTGGAAAAAGCAATGAAGTCTATGCGTTTCCCCTAGCTCTGGATTCCACTGTTCTCCTTGATCCTAGCTTGGTCTTGGCTGGATGTTTTGGGTGAGGGGCCTGTTGCAGTTATCCTCAAATGCCTTTGCCTGAGGCGGAATTGCACTGCCTTTTCCAGGGGCCAGGCTAAGTAATCTGCTTGGGTTTGCTCTCAGTAGCTTTTGTTCCCTGAATGCATTTTATAGAGCTTTGGAGGACAAGAATGAAGATGGGGGCCTCCTAATCTCTGGCCTGGAGGCGCTGAGAGCTTGAGTCTTCACTGCTCAGTGGGCCCTCAGAGAAAAGCAGTCAATCCTTCCCATCTCCCTGTTCTTTAGCTGTGCTCTATGCTCACCTGGCCTGTGACCAAGTGTTTCTATCTTTGGTGCATGGCCCTGTTTGGAGTCTCCAAACGCAGCAGATTCCCACCACACACTTGCATGCTGCTCCTACTGGAGGAGGATCTCTCTGGTTCTGGAGAGGGTCTCTCTGGTTCTGCCCCTGGTGGAGTCCCTGCTTGAAGAACAGTGGTCCGACTGTCCCTTGAATCATGGTTTAAGGTAACCTGGAGCTAAGAGCTCACTTCTCAGCTCCATCTCTGCAGCTGGCTTCTCTGCTCCGATACCTGACAGCTCTGGCACACTCAGACACCCTTGGTCTTTCTGTCACCCTGAGGAACCTGAGACCACAATGTCCCCATGAGGTCTTCACACCCACTTAGCCTCTGGAGCAATGTCCCTTAGTGGAGCAGACTTCTGAAAGTTTTGATTTTGTGCTCTGCTGCTCCACTGCTTGCCGGTAGCTGACCCCTCCTCCATGGTCTGTCTTCCCATCATTTCGGATTCACTTCTCCGCACGTCCTACCTTCCAGAAAGTCATCAATTTTCTATTCCTAGAATTGCTGTTCTTCTTCTCTTCTATCTCCTGTTGAGTTTGTAAGTGTTCATAATGGTTTGATAACTATTGAGCTGAACTTCTGAGACCTAATGATATTTCAGTCTGCTATTCCTCTACCACCTTGCTTCCTCCCATGAGATCAGTAAATGTTTAAATGGCATATTAAAAAAATTAATAACATCTGATTATTCTGCACTTGATCTTAGCCAAAAGGCCGAGAAGCGATAACATCTGATTATTCTGTATTTTTTTGTGTATTAGTTCAGAGAACAGGAATTTTTACATCTATATTAGATGTAAACAGGAATGTTTACATCTATATTAGAAAACAGGAATTTTTACATCTATATTAGAAAAAGTCACTGGAATTTATAATAACTGATTATGGCTCCTTATCAGCCAGGTAATAACACAAACATTATGTTAAATTTGTAATCCAGGGAGAGGAGGTTAACACAGGGACTTTCATAGATCCAGTAGATGCAAATATAAAATTAGAGAAGGATTTTGGAATTTTGAAGAATAAAATATTCTCTCCATATTAATTTATAATATAAATGTTTGACAACCTGAGCAAGCTAAAGGATGCCTAGGACAGTGGTTCTTAAGCTCTGTGGTTTGATGGGACAAAGACTAATATAGACCTATTGATCCCATCTTTTCTTATCACTAGATATATGAGAATAGTGATATTTACCCCCACTAACCTGGAAGCAGTGGAAACAATGAATTTACATGCCTGGGAGCCTATTTTGGGTAAATTATTAATATATTCCTGAAATTAAATAGAGACATGAATACATTATAAACTTGAATGCTATTGGAAAGCACCTGAAACTCTTTCACAGAACCTTGGAATTCCTAGGCCACAGCTTAATGTCACTAGCTAATCACCTCAGAATTTTTACTGAAGAATGATGATGGATTGAATCCTAAAAATATATACACATAGGAAAGGTGAAAGGGATGTGAATATCTTTTAGTTAGAAATGAGAATAGATTCTTCATGTGGCATGCAATTACTACTACCTAGTAATACTCTTCATATCACTATGCCAGTTCAATGAAGGCATCCAACAGTTAATTGTTGAATAAAATGGGAGCTCCATTTTATCCTATGAATGTCTGACTAGAGAAAAGCTTCCCAAGACAAGAAACTAGGCTGTATTTCAAGTAATACTTCCTGGGATGTATGGAAAATTATCTATGATGATACCAAAGGATAGTCGGTACCCTATCATTTTGCATGTGACAGAATGAGGATGGTGTTAGAGGGCATGAGGGTGTGAGAAAACATGTGGAACTCCAGCAGAAGAGTCTTGATTGGATTGATGGAGACAACTCCTTAGTGATGTTTGATCCAACTTTGAGACAAATGGCAAGACTGAAGATAAATGTGAACGAAGAGAAGTAGTAGTAATAATACTACCAGGAATGCATAAAGTATCAATCTTTGAGTTACTGGTCATCAACTGATTTCTTGGTGAGATTTTTATGGAAGGATGACCTTCTTGCTGAAAATGACAATAGTGGGAAAATACACAGCTGCTGATGAGACTATGTGAAGATTTTCTTTGTGTGAATGTGTGTGTATGTTACATGGAGATATTGTATGTGTGTATGATACATGGAGATATAATATTGTCACATTATTTAGCAAGGCAACTGTTTTCTTATTCTTGAATCAAGAATATAATGGAAACTCAAGAGAATTTCTCTTTGGCCAGAGGCCTTTTATGTTGTCTTTCCTGACCCTTGTATTCATACTTGGGATTGCCCACAGGCAAATCCAGGAGAGCCAGAAATTTTCTTTCTTTCTATGAAAGAAAACTTTCATAGGTTGTAAAATCAAAATGAATTTGTGTACATTTCAATTTGAAAGATCCTTTTTAGGGAAATTAATGCTGTGGTGTTGGAAGGTGTTATTTCATTCACAAAGCATTTGCAAGATCTATTATGTGTGAGATTAATCACATGTAAATATTTGGTAAAAGTAAAGCAAAATTATTCCCTGCAAAATGGACCCAGTAGTGAGAACCGGCTGGATGAGAAGAGGCCGTGTAGCACTTTTCTAAGCATCCCCAACAGAGCTGCTTATTCTCTGAGTTTGGAAGAGATCCAGTGGGATTTGGTTTTATGAAGTTTAATGTAAAGGTGTTGTATTTCATGAGATGAAATCATAACACAGTGGGTTGCAAGAATTTTGAGAGATTATTTTTTCAGAGTGTTTGGCAAGCACCACTCTCTAGAGAATTTTGTGTCTAAAGGAGAAATATAGATCTTTTTTTCATAGCATTGAAATGATAACTAATCTTTAATCCTTTTTAGATGGCCAGGGTTTGACTGGTTAGGCTGACTTGGAATACACATAGCAGGTCTGACCTCTACAGTTGGGTCTTTTTTGGGGGTGGGGTGGGGTGGAATCATGACTTCCAATGCATCCTAAAACGTCAGGGTACATGGGCAATGCATTTTGGCCACCCCTACTCCTAACCCATGATTAGGGATCTTTTCATTTATTTATAAGTCGTACTTCACCTTTAAGCTTCATATGCAGTTTGATTCTCCATGACTTTTGACAATCCAAATGAACACTTGGCCAAGACAAGAGAATACTATCAAGCTGTATCTCAGGTTTCTCTCCTCTCCTGCTCTTATTATGTTTTCAGCTGAGAAACATTCTCTGTCTCTGTTTTAGAGAAAGCTGAGCCATTCCTTTGACTTAGGTTTGACCTTTTTTACTTTGTTCTGGAACACATATAACTGTCCTTAGGCTAAACATATTTCTACTTTTGTGACCATTTCATATCCAATTTCCCTGCAATGCAACTTCTTGGACCAGGTTTCTCATGAATGGCAGGAGAGAAATAAGACACTGTGGGGGGAAATCTGGTGCCTCTTCTGATTTCCTGGTTTCCATGTGTGTGAAAGGTAGTTTTCTCTCTCTGTAGCTTAGATCCTTCTTGAAATGTGGTTCAGGCAAGAATATTTTGAAGGTGCAATTAATTCAGCGTGGGAGTCTAGCAAAACTAATGCATGCCCCATTGTATGTAGCTCTTTTCCCAGGGAGATTTTCTTCTCCCCCTAATTTCAGAAATAATAGATGCAATTTTAGGACTTTAAAAACGTTATGCAGCAGCCGACCCATCATCTGTAATGATAAAAAGATGTGCACATCAGCACAGATGTGTTTGTATCAGTTCGTGTGCATGACATATATCATGTGGAGCCTCTAGTGAATTCTTGTGGTAATACTGATGAAATTAGTGTTGTGGAGGAAGGGAGCAGGGAGTTTTGAGTTATTACCATCAAGGAACAAATATTACATTCCTTATCTTTCTCAAATGCTTCTCTGCAAAAGCACGTCAGAGCAGGCTGTCATCTGGAGAGAGTCCAGCCTTAGGATGCTTTGAGGAGTCAGGCCGAGGGAGGTTAAACAGCTGGGGAATAATCAACAAGAAGAACAAGCTCATTTGCAGCTGTAGACTATCACCTATCACCCTGTTTCCCAGACTTGCCTGCTCACCTGGGCAGCGTGTTAACATCGCAGATTTTTGAAGACTGATCAAATTGGAGTCTCTGGTGGAAGGACAGGGGGAAATGAAGTTCTAACTAGCAGACCAGCTGATTGTTATGACTAGGCAAGTCTGGGAATCACTCATCTCATATAGTCAGGATGGGCATTTAAAAAGGGATAGGTTTTGTGAGTGGGAGTGTTGGGGATAGGAAGGTGTGGATGATAAGTAACACAGTCAAAGGGACAATCCCATGTCTACATTGGCTGAGAAGTTGCTGGAAGGACATTGCCCTTATGTTTCACAAGGCTTCCTCTGTAAGTCTCCACCCCATATATTTCTCTCAAGGTTTGTTCAAGAAAGACCTTTGTTGTTCCTCAGACACTGGTCTATTTTCTTCTATAAGATGAGAATTTTTCTACTTGTAGAACTCTCTCTTTGCCTCAGTTGCCTGGAAACATGGTGCCCATTTTATGCTCAGTGTTGCTTCATCTATTATTATGATTGGCATGTTGGAGTTCCTCTTTCTACCATTGTGTTACCTTTAAAAAAATCCCTCTTTTGATGAGTTTTATGATATCTGTTTTATAAGTGACTTCCAATCTCATTTTTCCCCCTGAAAAATGGCAGAGTATGAACACATTAAAATGAACTCTTAATTAATAGTTGTTAATGGAGGGAAACTAAGATGATGATTTCAATTGTGACTAATTTAAATCCCTTTTATTTATACTTTGAATCCAGTTGTGGCCATACCACACAAATATACATTTTATCCTTGTTCTTGACAGTGACTAATGTGGATTAGAACCAATGAGGGAGAGAACCAAAGAGGCCTATGTTTATTATAAGTATTTGGAAGGTGTCTATTCTGAAGTTAATTAGCATGATTTGTTGATTGTAAAGGTAGAGTGATTTTTTTTTTCTCTTGCTCATAATTCACTGGTATGGGTTTGATTAGGAATATGATAGGCAGCACTTTAACTTCTTTAGTCTTCAAATTCAACTAAAAATACATCAAGATAATGCACAAAAACGAGAAGCAAAAAGTAGATAGAAGAAGTTCTAGTGAAAAGCTAGTCCCCCACCCCATCCCTTTCAACAATGCCTTTTAGAGGCCGTCATTTTGAATTGCTTCAGCTTTCAATTCTGTAGGTGACCATCTTGACTTTTCCATTATCTTTGCATTGGTTTTCTTTTGCTGTTTGCTCTTTTGAGATTATGCTTCTGTGTCTAGGGAGGTCCCTATACATTTTCTGTGCAGCTTATTCCATGTGCCCTTACAATCAGAATACTCACTTTCTTCAGGTTGGGCAATATTTGATTATTCTCTAATAATTTCCAACTCTCCATTTTCTCTATTTTAAAAAATCCTATTGAAACATTCTTCCTAGCACCCTTGTTTTTTTTTTCTTTTTCTGTTGTCTAGACAGGATTTTCTTTCTTCCTTGAAGGTAAACACTGGCTGACCTCCTGCTCAGTGTGCACGGTAAATGGTACAACTTTTCCATTGACGGGGATCCATCCACTGGTTCTCTGCTCCACTTCTCAGACATTTTCATTCTTCATCCTCTTCGGCTTTCTTGTGGAGCAATCCTTTCCCATCTCCACCACACATATTTGGGGCTGCCGCTGTCCCTGCTCCGCTGCTTCCATCAAAATGCTGTACTTAACCTTCTCTCCTTCAAAGTAGTTTATTTCTACATAGATTCCTATACTTTCCCTAGAGCTTGGGTGTTAGAGTAGGCTAGACTGTGCTGTGGTAACAAACATACCCCAAATTTCAGTGACTGAATATAATAGTGGTATATTTCTGCCTCAGAGAGTCCAATCTGATGTTCCAACTGTTTGGGCATGTCTTCTGATTCCTTCTCCCTCAAGCTGTGAATCCTTCACTTCCAGCCAAGAGAGCGCTAAAGAGCTACAGAGAGAGAGAGAGAGAGACAAAGAAAGGAAGGAAGGAAGGAAAAAAGAGATTTTACAAAGAGGCTTTGAAGTGTAGTATATCATGTCCACAAACAAAACTGACTAGACCCATCAAGAGAAACTGAGAAATTAAGTTTTAGTTGTATAACTTGGAAGGAGAGGAGAACAGGAAAAGAATGGTCCAGAATAGTTTCTGCCACATTTCATCAGCAGGGAAGGCAGAGGTGTGTGTGTGAAATGTGAAAATATCAAGTAAAAAGAAATAATTACTATCAGCTTCATCTCTTAACAAAAACAGTGCTAGTATTTTGGTATATTTCCCTCTATCTTTTGCTGATATTTATATATATTTGATGGGTTCTTTATCTTCTTTACTCCTGGTTTTTACAATAATGTTAGAATGAACTATGAACTCACTTTCAGGAATTTGGTTTTTCTTTTCTCTTTCAGGAAGATTTCTCAGAAAGTTTGTTTAATGATTCTGCTTAAAGCTAGAGGAGTGAATGCAAAGTATAGTTTATTGGGAGAGGTTAGGCCAAGTTTTGGGGTTGAGAGGCACTGATGGGGGTAAGGAGTAAAGTAGCTGGGAGTGAAGGGTGAATCTTGCTCGATGTTCAGAAGTGAAATGGCGAGGGACAGGTGAGGTTACGCTGGGACCAGAGCCTGAGACTGGGAAGATAGTTAAGAAGAAACAACAATGAGGGTTTATTGCAGAGAGAGGCTGGTAGATGACTGCACTGAGCTTCAGCGATAGCCACACAAGGGACTTCATCATTTTTAAAATGATTAAGGAAAAGTGCAAACCTTGCCAGTCTTATATTTCAGTCTGCATGTGCTTATGACTTGTCCTGATCTGTTCCAAGAAGTCACTTGGAGAGGAGAAAAACTGAAAGCCCCTGTGGTCTAGTGACCTGAGGTGACACCGAGAAAAAGGCAGAGAAGAGGAGAGGTGGAAGATTGACCCAAGCATTTTCCCTGTTTGGTTAAGATGTGATGTACTCTGGACAAGGGATTGGAGGTTCCAGGAAAGGGGAGAATGTTAGGGACGGGTTATATGTGGAGGCTGTTACCCGAGGAGGTGTCGGTGAACGTGCCAAGGCTCTGAGGGAACCCTTGTTTTCTGGTGCAGGTGGGATGCTGGTGTTCAGGAAAACCATGGCAGGCTGAACAGGCTGCCTGTGTTGCTTCTTTGGCTGACAGTATTTTAGCAACATCTGTGCTTGTACTGCATGTTAGAGGCAAAAGCTGCAGGGATATATCAACAGTGGGATTGTCAACGATACCTTGGCTCCTAATTTTTTCTGTGTCGAGACTTGCCAACTCTGCAAAAATATCCCAAACAAAATATACTGTGATTTACTGTGTCTAGGTTCAGAGTAGAAGTTTACACAATATATTGGTCAATGATACAGAGAGAGCCAAAAATATGACAGCAGGAATTAAATGTCAAGCCAGATGTATCATGTGTGACCACTTCTGGATGATGCAAAATAGCACAATAGCTTTGGTTTGGAAGTATATGAATTTATTTGGAAATTTTTGCTGGAGGGGCAAACTCTGGTATTGATTCCATTAAAAATTGATCGTTCACTTCAATAGCTATATCCTATGCAGGGTATTTGTTTTTACTTTAATATGGAAACATGAAAGAGTCTTTTTTTAAATTAATTTTCTGATTTTCAATTTCTGTAGATCTCTTTGAACAATCAGGACAATTACTGCCTAGAACAGGCTTGGCAAATGAAAGTGAGTCACTGGATTTCAAGTAAGCAAAATAATCAATATTAAATGCTGCCCTGTGGGATGTCTCTGTTACTCTTTTGAAACTCTGGTAAATCTCTATAATTTCTTTATTATGCACTAAATTGTAGGTCTACTCTGGAAAGTAACTCCTCGTGAAGCAAATATGATGCTGGGCTAATTTTTATTAATATTGGTAAGAATCATTGCTCTTCTACTATTCTACTCAGATCAGTAATTTGTGGTGTTGCCTAAATACACACATCAATGGATGAAATCCTATTGTTCTCCTTTCCACTGCTGCCTCAGCTGGGAACAAAGTGATAAGGACTTTCTCCTTTTCAAACACAGAGCTAGAGACATTCTGCCAGACTTAGTATGAAGATAAGAGGGCTAGTCATGGAAGTATGAGCCCCTTCACCCCACTTCAGCCTGCCCAAGATAAGGGTAGACCCTTGAAAGATGGGTTGAAGAGAGCCATCAAGGTAAAGAGTAAGGAGTCAAAGCAAAGAGTTATGTCAGGTGAGGATGTAGTGGCTTTGGGGGTGTGTGTACACCTGCATATGTGTACATGTTTTGGGGGAGGAGGTGGGCAGTAGCACTTTAAGAGAACTTCTCACAGAGAGGGGCATATTTTAAAAAGAAGAGTCCATCATTTTACTTCCTATGGTTGTTTGCATGGTGACAGAGATTCATGGGCCCACCTCAGCATACTCACTGGACCTTCTAAGAGGATGAGCCTAAGACCTGAGGCCCAAAGGCCCCTTAAAAAAGAGTTTGAAACTCATTCACAACTGATGTTCAGACCTATCCTGATAGAGCTGGCTAACTCTGCTGACTACCTGTCTTTGGAGCAGCATCCCCCATCCCTACTCCGTGGAAACCAGGTTCAGGGAAGGTTGAGAACAAGATCCATGAAAGAAGATCACAGGAGTGAACAAGGAGTTTGCAAGCCCAAGACTGGGTGTTAGAAGGGCTCAGGGATCAAGCTTCACTGTGCCCTCCCTCCCATACTTTTAGGTTCTGTGAAGGGGGATGCACGTGGGGCAGAAGTGAAATAATCATGCCGTAGGGGCCTCCGATGTCACAGTTGTGACTGTTCTTCACGCTTCTGAACAAGAGGAACATTAAAGAGATGTTGGCTGTATCAGCTAGAGAGAGGTCATGGTGGTTGTAAGCTGGACACTGTAAGGAAGGCCCAAAGTAGGCAGTTCAGAGGGGCTGAAGTCAAGGAGAAGTTGTGGTTGAGAGCAGGTCAACATAAGATGTAAGGGCCTCAGTAAGCAAGTGGCAGTGGCCTTGGAACCCAGAAGCCCAGATCTGGGTGACAGAGAAAGCAGCTGGAGCACAGGGCCAGGCTGGCTGAAGATAATGGCTCAGCTCTGAATAGACATAAACCACCACCCTCTCTGCCCCTCCGGAGTGTCTCCAATACAGAGGAACAGAGAGCTTGGAGGTAATTAACGTCTAGTGTGTGAGGGTCTTAAAGTGTTTACTAGGGCCTAGGGCCTGCGAATTGGATGGGGTCTTGGGAACCCCTGCATTATGCAACACATTCAAGTTTGACCCCCCTTCCCATGCACCCCCTTCCCTGCAAGAAGTGTATTTCTTTAGAATGCCGCTGTGATACTCCTTAGCTAGCACTCTAGAATATTGGTAAGAATGGACAACATTGGTGACTTTCAGCATTTAGTAGGCTTTAAAAAAGTTTGGCCCAGGCCATTACCTAAAGCTAAAATCTGTACAATTCATGACGAAGTTAATATGGAGTGGGTCCCTGGTTGAGGAGCAAAAGGAAACAAAGTCTACCCCAAAAGCTTTGAGGTGTTGCTGCTTTTCCGGAGGAAAGGGCTCCACAAGCAAAACCCTTTGTGGAAGACTTGAAATGGTACAGCAGCCAGTTTTATTGGAAAGAAGTGGCCCACATGTGTAACAAAGACCTCTCCCTTTCCATGAGATAGATTTCTTAGATGGCTCTGGGGTCAATGTGCCGACTTCAATATATGCACACATATATTGTAACCCCAAGAGAAACATGAAATGATTTCTTTGTCCAGGGGAATTTCAGTGGCAGAATACTCCATGACCCTCTAACCTCCCAGTCCCTTTTCTCTATGTATCCTCTTTCCTCTTTCCTTGTTTTGTTGAGGGATTTTCTTTTGTCTTCTGATTCTGCTTCATTTGGCCAGCTCTCTGCGGGTTTTGGCACCTGGGAAGTTCTGAATGTGGCCTTTGTGTTTGTTGAACTGCACTGTGCCCAGCCAGGCAGAGATGATCACTAAGCTTTTCTATAGCTTCATAACTGCAAATTGCTCAGCCATTTGTCCTTTAATCCTCATAAGCCCTTTGTGCTGGAGGCAGTGCCCCATTATCATCGCCCTTCATTTTCCAGTCGAGAAGGCGGACGATATGTGACTTGATCGAGGACGTAGGTTGAGCTGAGAATCTGCCTGCTTGGGCTACAGGAGACTTGCCCATGAAGATAATGGAGTGAGGCTGAATTGGATAGAGTGGGTAACACTGGGCAGACTGACGCTTGCACCCTTTTGGAGGAACCCTGAAACTCTTACCTGAAACTCATGCAAGGCATGAAAGACGTACTGGATTAGACCCCAAAGCAGGGAAGACCTTGTGTCACAAAGAGGAGCTGGTAAACTCAGATGATTTCTGGGTGGCAATGTGTGTAGAGAAGGTTTTGTCGCTGGTGCCAGCTGGCTCCTTGATTGGTTCAGGAAGTCTGTCTAGTCCATAAGAGAACCTCTGTTCAAAGCACATAGCTTGAACTCCAGCCCTGCCCCATCCCCCGCCAGAGTTTTCTCCTCTCCTCTCTGCTGCCTTCTTTCTTCCACCTTTTTTTTTTTTTTTAAAGATTTTATTTATTTATTTGACAGACAGATAGGCAGGCAGAGAGAGAGAGGGGGAAGCAGGATCCCCGCTGAGCAGAGAGCCCGATACGGCGCTCGATCCCAGGACCCTGGGATCATGACCCGAGCTGAAGGCAGAGGCTTTAAACCACTGAGGCACCCAGGCGCCCCTTTCTTCCACCTTTTGAAGGTGCCCTTTTTCTGCTTCATTAAAGAAACACAGGTCATCAGGCTTCTTTCTACCTCTGCTGAGCTGTCCTTACATGAATTCCCTCCTTCTTTCTTTCTAATTCTAAGAAAAACTTGATCTGACCTTCTTTTCTCAATAACCTCTCCTTGACTGCATTTGACTTACCTTAGTGACTTGCCTCCCTCCCCACCCCCCTCCCCCCCCTCCCCCGCCCCGGTACTGCTCTCTGGCTTTTAGAGACTCCTCCCTTGGCTTGAGCCCCTACACATGTATACATTCAGTGGTCCTTAACTGATTTCAGTCTCTCCAAATACTCTTGCCGGCCATTTCCCTCTTTCCTCTGCTTACAAACTCTTTGAGCAGTGGACTCTATCCACTTTCTTGCTTCCCACCTTCAACTCTTTGTTGACTCGGTCTTAGCTCACATACTACGGATGCTGTGTTCACTCTAGGTTATTTGTTTTGTTTTGTTTTGTTTTTGTCACCAGTGATCTGTTATTAGCCATACTGAGCATTTTTTCCTGGCTTCATTTGTGGTTTTTATTTTTCTGTTGACTTTGCCCCTATAGATGATCCCAGGCTCCTGGAATCTCTTTTTCTCATGGAGTCTCATGACTCAGCCTGTCCTGGTTCTTTTCTATGTTTGCCTGCTCTCTGTTTCCTTCACAAGCTTCTTCAAGCATACCCAAAAGTGCTCTCTTGTTTTCTTTATGTTCCTCAGAGATTTCACTTATTGCCTTCTCTAGTAATGCATAATTAGGACAATGTGACACTCAAATCTCTATGACACCTGAAACCATCTGTTGTGCTCTAATTCCTAATTTCAGATTTATCACTAGATATTTCCAAATTGCTGATTTGAAGGCAGATGAAGCAAATGTATATAAAGTGGAATTCATCATCTGCCTTTAAAACCTGCTTCTTCCTTCTGACTTTCCATTTTTGTTAATTATGGCACTGCTATATCTTACGGCTACCTTTGATCCTGTTCTCTCCTTGTCTCTTACCATCCAATTAAGTCTTGTCACTTTCTCCATCACGTGTGCCTGGAATCTGTCCTTTGCCCTCCTATTGCTATAGTCCCGGTTCAGTGACTCTGACCTTTGCTTCCCATCATCCCCATCACTTCCTAAGTGGCCTAACTGGACTCCTTCTCTCAGGGATCTCTTCTACAACCATGCACACTTTTCTCTGGATGAATTTTCCTAAATTTCCATTTGCAGTTACAGTAGCTTTAAACACATCTCTTCCTGGCTGGCTCAGAAATTATCAGTGGTTTCTTAACTGCTTCTGAAATCAGCTCCAAACTTAACTGCCTTGGGTCCCCCCACCTCTGGACTCTGACCCACATTTCTAGCCTACTCTCTTCCATCATTTCCCACAAGACTCTGTTCCATTAAAATATAAACATCTCTGAAACATCACTTGTTCCTTTTCACATACTTGCCTTGGTTTATAGCATTCCCTTCTCCTGACACCTTTTTTCTACCGTCCATCCTCAGTGTTTCAAGATGCCCCATTCTTCATGGCCCAGTATGTATGCTACCTCTACTTCAAGGGGTCGGTTCAGGAAGGAAGGAAGGACAGATGGAAAGAAGGGAGGGACGGGATGCCTGTAATGTGCCAAAGAGCTATTGAATAGAATCGTTCACATACCTCTTTGCTCCCTTCACTGCAGTCCCTTAGCTGTACTTCTCCACCTCAGCTGCACATGGCATCATCTGGGAGCTTTTAAAAAAGCACCAATGCCCAGCTGCATCCCAGACCAATTAAATCGTAATCTCTGTGGCTATGACCCAGTATTAGCATTTTTTTTAAACCTCATCAAATGATTCCTATATGCAGTCAAGAATTTATGTCTCTTAATATGTGACAGTTTTGATTCATTTTAGTGGTACTGCATTTTGTTCTGTGTCAGACTGTTGGTCCTTGAGTGAGTCTTTGTTTTTGTAGCCTCCTTGGTGTCTACCACTGTTTCTTAAACTCAGTGGGTCTTCAAAGAAAAGGAGTTTTAAGTGAATTTAAGAACAGAAAACAAATAAGAGCAATTTTTAGGGAGGAATATTATCCTACACTAAAAATGGTGAATTGAACATCTCTCACATGTAAAATAACCTTGTTTGCATAATCCATTTGTATCCAAGCAGTTAATATGTCAATTAAGTATTAATTAATATTGATTCTAGTGAGACTATGCCTTACCCATCTTGGCAATTAATAAAATGCTCTATATGCTTCAAATACTTTGAATGATTACACATTCTACCTCATGGATTGTTAACAAGATTAAATAAGTAAAGCTCCTTGGGGGAAGGCTTAAAAATCATGGCTAAAATCTTATTTTTAATAAAGCTGCATTTTTGAAAGAACTGAAGCATAAACACCTCACATTTGATGCATTTTCCTCTTCTTGAATGCCATGAAGTATTTTAAGTCCAGTGGAAAGCTAGGATTATCTTGGGCATATCTGCTTCTTTCCATACATTATATATATTCCTGGTACCAATGTGTGGATATTGTAAAACTTATTTTAGTCTGTGGGGATGAAAATGAATTTAAATATATTTGTGAATGGATTGTTGCTATATGAAGGCTAAGGTAGTCCCTAACAGGAAAAAAAAAAAAAAATAGGAAGAAGGAAGGCTTTGAGATAATTCTTTTTTTTTTTTTTAAAAGATTTTATTTATTTAATTTTTTTTGAGAGAGGGAGAGAGTGCATGAGAACATGAGCAGGGGGAAGGACAAAGGTAGAGGGTGAAGCAGACTCCTTGTTGAGCAGGGAGCCTGACTCGGGGCTCAGTCCCAGGACCCTGAACTCATGACCTGAGCAGATACTTAACCGACTGAGCCACCCAGGTACCCCTAATTTTTTTCTTTCTTTCTTTCTTTCTTTCTTCCTTTCCTTTCCTTTCCTTTCCTTTCCTTTCCTTTCCTTTCCTTTCCTTTCCTTTCCTTTCCTTTTCTTTTCTTTCTTTTCTTTTCTTTTCTTTTTTAAGATTATGAAGGCAGGATGTTTCATGGAGTTTGATTTAATGGCCTGGACTCTGGAGCTAGACAGATTTGTGTTCAAATGCTGGCTTCATTTACTAGCAGGACTAGTAAATGAAGTACATGACTTTGGACAAAGTGTTTGGCCTCTCTGAGTTTTGGTGTCTTCAGCTGTGCGACAGGGAGTAACACGTCTCCGTGTCCTGGGGGGAGGGTTGAGCCATAATAAATGTGCAGTAACTGGCAGTAGGACACCACAGGTTCCCATTGCCTCGAAGTCCTAGAGATATCACGGATTTCTTTCTTTTCCCCCATGACCTCTGTAGAACTTTCTCTTAGTGTTTTGCACAGCCTGCTTTTTAATGGTAGCTTTGTAGACGGAAATGTACAGTTTCATTTTGGATCTAAGTGTTTTTCATTCTTAGAAGCTGATAAATGATTTTCCTTATTTATTCTGTAAATTCACTGAATGTTTGAATTCTTTTGTAGAGTCTGTGCTATAAATTCTGCTCAATACATATAATTTAAGTAGGAGAAATGTAATGGTATTATACAGTTACCCTTATATGGAGAATGTAGGACAGTATTCTAACTTCATTTCCAAGGAGTTCACATTTCCACTTGAAAAAATTTCCTTTTTAAAAAAGATTTATTTATTCATTTTACAGAGAGAGTGAGTGAGAGAGTGAATGAACATGAGTGGGAAGGGCAGAGGGAGAGGGAGGGAAACTTGCAAGCCGACTCCCCACTGAGCGCAGAGCTGGAGGCAGGGCTGAAACTGAGGTCAGGTGAACCTGAGGTCATGACCTGAGCTAAAACTGAGTTCGATGCTCAACTGACTGCACCACCCAGATGCTGTCCACTTGCAAATATTTCTAAACTAATCCCATTTGCAGAAATTTCTGGAAACTCTGAGAGTTCACCATCACGCCAGTTACAAGCCCTATATCACCAGTAAAATCTTATCAAAAACCATTTTAGAAATCTTGAAAAAAGTCTGCCATTTTGTTAAGACAATTGGAAAGTAGATTTTTTTCCTGTCTCTCTCCTACATTCTTTTCCTCATCCATAAGAGCATAATTTGAGTAGTGTTATTTTGAATCTTCCTTGTATTTCCTCACATATGTACCTTTTATGCAACCTGAAATTAAATTTTTAGGTATGAAACTGGGCACTTTGCTGCCCCACACAGAAAGACTTTACAATCCAGCTGGAACAGAGCTGAAGTGCACACAAAGTTGATGTCAGGGCCTACTTACATTGAAGTAAAATTAAATTTATGGATGGGAAAGGGAAGCCTAATTTTTATGTGCTGCCTCCCTAAAAGCCAACTAAAATCTAGGAATAGGGAAAACTATCTGAGGTAGTGTGAGTGGACCCAACCCATTTCATTTTCTAAGACTGATTCAGTTCATTACTTATGGAGTGAAGGCAGAGGCTAGTTCATTTGAGAGTAAGAATGACTCTAACACTAGGGTATAATTATGTTAGCATTTTCTTAGTACCTTGCTTAGCTAGCCTGGATCTTTTAAAACATTACTATGTCCTCCATGCTATTTGTTATGCTCCACAAATAAGTGAAACCATATGATAATTGACTCTCTCTGCTTGACTTATTTCACTCAGCATAATCTCTTCCAGTCCCGTCCATGTTGCTACAAAAGTTGGGTATTCATCCTTTCTGATGGAGGCATAATACTCTATCCCCAGGGGTACAGGTCTGTGAATCACCAGGTTTACACACTTCACAGCACTCACCAAAGCACATACCCTCCCCAATGTCCATAATCCCACCCCCTTCTCCCAAACCCCCTCCCCCCAGCAACCCTCAGTTTGTACTATTATTTTTTAATTTTTAAAAAAGATTTTATTTATTTGAGAGAGAGAGAGAGAGAGAGAGAGAGAACACACACACACACAGAGGAAGAGGGAGAGGGAAAAGCAGACTCTGTGCTGAGTAGGGGGCCTGACTCAGGGTTTGATCCCAGGACCCCAGGATCATGACCTGAGTTGAAGGCAGACACTTAGCTGACTGGGCCACCAAGATGCCCCCAAAACATTATTTTTTTTGAAGAAAGAGATAAAATACATTTTCTATTCATTCCAGCTTTAATCCTCTGAATTTCTGCTCACTGCTCAGCATTTCCAATTCCTGGAAAATTCATTAGGTTTTATTAGTATCGTTTCTTTTCTAGCTTTCTCCATTACACAGCTCTCTTCCCCAATGGACCACCACATCTTTGGGTTTCTAGTCCTTGGAATTTTGCTTCTCAGTTCCAGAGCAAAGGAGCCAAATTGCATTCCTTTCTTGTCCCAATGTCTTCTATTTTGACTACCCCAACTTGTCTATATTTATCAAGGGTGAAAAGGAATGTATCACTTTGGCCCGAAAATTTTTTTGCTGAGTCCCTATTCCACTAAAAAAGAAAAAAAAAAACCCACATAATATTTGGAAGAAATTGGTCAATCCCAATTCTCAGGCCCGAACAGACCAGTTTATTTCAGAGAGAATCTTTTTGTGATTCTTTCTGTTCACATAGTGACTGAAACAATTCAGGCTTAATCACACATCTTGATTAGTACTTTGTACTACAGAAAGTAGGACTAGCAATCATGCTGCATTGAATTTCCCGATATTTACTTACTTCAGACAAAAGAGCAAGGGTAAAGGATAAGTTCTTAGATAAGGTTTTCCAACCACTAACCCAGATATGACTTTCATCTGAGCATCTGGGAGATCTCAAAGTTTACTCTTTCATCTGGGTAGGTTTGACCATGGTTCTCTTACATATTAGAGTCTGTGCCTTAGTCATAGAACTTTGGAATTAGGAGGAATCTTAATGGTATCTGATTTATTATTCTCCTCTATATTCTACAGATGAGAAAATGGAGTTGGGTTGGGTCTCAGAGCAGGATGAATTTGAGGTATCTTTTACTTTAACTTCTCCCCCAAGGAAAGAATCTTTATCTTGTGTTTTTAAAATTGGATCATCCATTTCCTCCCTGTGTCCTTGACACTTTCCTCTTTGAACAGAACAGTAAACCAAAATTTAGTAAAATGATGGACAAGATATTTTCATTTAATTCAAAATTTGGCACAAGGATGTATCCTAAGTAAAGGCAAAGAGGAAATTTAACTGGTAGCATTCAAACTGTCCTTGATTAATGCTGAATATGTTGCTTTACTGAGTTGTTTCTTGAAGAGAAATTAATTGGTATGAATATGCCCAATCCCCCACTGCTAAAAATAATACCCCTCCAATTTCTTTGTTCCTTTTCTTCCTATAAACAAGCCTGTCAAAGAATGCTATGTCATAATAATATTTTTATAACACTTTCATTGAGATACAAGTCATATATCATACTCATTTATATTGTACAATTCAGCATTTTTTAGCATATTCACAAAATTGTATAATCATTACCAGAATCAATTCCAAAACATTTCATTACCCCTAAAAGAAACATTATACCCTTTAGCTTTCACTGCTCCTTGATCTTTCCTCTCCCAGTCCCTAATCTACTTTCTGTCTTTATCGATGTTCCTATTCTGGACATGTCATATAGAAAGAATAATATGATAGGATGTCTTTTGTGACTGGCTTTTTTCACTTAGCATAAGGTTTTCAATTTTATTCACGTTGTAGCATGGATCAGTACCTCATTCTTTTTTATGGCTACATACGTTTTCATTGCATAGCTATGCCACATTTTGTTTATCTATTCATCAGCTGATGGACGTTTTAGTTATTCCAATTTTTTTGGCTGTTATAAATATGCTGCTTCTAACATTCATGTACAGTATTTTTTTCTTTTGGTGGTTGTATGTTTTTGATTTTCTTGGGTATACACCTAGGAGTGGAATTGCTGGGTCAAATAGTAACTCTGTGTTTAACTTTTTGAGGAACTGCCATTTTGTTTCCTAAAGTGGCTGCATCATTTTATATCCCCAGAAGCAGTGTATGAGGGTTTTGATTTTGATTTTTTTGGGGGGATTAAAGCCATATTGGTGGATGTGAAATGGTATCTCATTGAGGTTTTGATTTGCATTTCTATAATTAAACTAATAATGTTGAACACTGCTTATTGTCCATTTTCATTTCTTTGATGAAATCTATTCAGATAGTAATAATATTATCCTTAGGGAAAAGGAATGCATACATTGGTAAGACATATAGAAAAAGATTTGGAACAGATTCTTTTTTTTTTTTTTTTAAAGATTTTATTTATTCATTTGACACAGAGAGATCACAAGTAGGCAGAGAGGCAGGCAGAGAGAGAGAGAGGAGGAAGCAGGCTCCCCGCGGAGCAGAGAACCCGATGCGAGACTCGATCCCAGGACCCTGAGATCATGACCTGAGCCGAAGGCAGCGGCTTAACCCACTGAGCCACCCAGGCGCCCTGGAACAGATTCTTAATAGGAGATGAACATTTGACTGGAGAAATCCAAGGAAAAGATTTCATCCTAACTGGTTGTTATGACTTATATGTATTGAAAAGAAAGACTTTTGAGGAAATAGGAATGTGTGTATAATCATATATGCATATTTGTATACAAATATCTAACATACACACTATATATGTGTATTTATACGTTCTGTATTTCTTAGCTGACAAAAAGTGATTGAGGCAATAAAAGAGGTATATAAACTCATTCATCTGTTCAGTATGTTCCTGTTATATTCAAGGCATCATGTTCTGTTCAAAGGATATATGAAATGAGTAAAACAGATTATATAACCATTAGGCAGGTAACCAAAAATGCCTTATATATGTCCCCTTCTTTTCTCTTTCCATCACCTACATAAGGATGATGGTATCCTGAAGAGATGGAGTCATTTTAACTCATCCTATTTGTACTCAACCCACATAATGTATTCATTAGGAAGTCTTACTGATTTTTTCCAAAATATTATTTCATTTCAAGCACTGTAATCCTAGATTAGGTATTTGTTACTTTATGCTTGTATTATTGTTTTAATAGGCCTCAGAACTCTAGTCTTTGCACTTCCTTTTATTCCAAAGACATGACAAGATGAAATTTATTAAAACAAAAGAATAACACCCTCTGGTTTTATAATTTCATCCAGTTTCTCAAAACCTTGATGACTCTTTTTTTCTTATTTCATTAAGTTTATATGCTATGCCAAATGTAAAGTTCTCTACCATGTTGTCTGTCTTTGCCTTCATTAACCCATTCATTAGTTCATTCAGTATATATTTCTGGGTGCCAAGCATTATGCTAGGGCTGAGAAGAAGGCAGTAAACAAGGTTCCTAGCCTTATGGAGTATGCTGTCTAACAGAAACCTGGAAAGTAAGCTATGGAATAGACAATGATAGAGGGAAGCTTGGATCATGGTGAGAGGTAGCTTAAGGGATGGGTTTGCACTCTCACTTGGAAAGTAATGAAAGCCTTCTTGGAGGAAGTGGGAGCATGTGAATCCCAGTCAGTGAGGGAGAGGAATAGCATTGTTCCAGGTAGAAGTCATGTAGTAGAGATCAGAGGTGAGGAAGAGGCCACTTACTTGCTAAAGGGAGTGAAAAGACAGAGTGGAAGGAGTGGGTGGAATGGCATTCAGGCTGAAGTGGAGAAATTAGTCTTAGAAAGGAGGAGGAAATGGTGAAATGATGGGATATCCATATCATAGGGTTCTCACAGAAGCAGCTGCTCTCTTTTTTGATGGCTTTTTTTTCTTTTCCTGTAAAGCAGTCATTGAGGAGCTCAGCTTCAGGTGTGGGTGAGGATTAGAAGTAGGAAGTCTGGAGAATGGCGATTTGGAAAGTCTGCTGTGTTATGAGAGAAAGAGCATTGTAGGGCAGTGTCGCACCAGTGGAGGTATTAAACTGTGAACCTTTGTTGTGGTGCTGAAGCGGATGGCCTCTGAAATGAGGCATACTTGCCCTCAAGTTGCCATGAATCCCTAATCTGACATGATGTGTATGACTTTGGGCAGGTATGTAATATCTCTGATGCTCAGTTTCTTCATGTAGTAGAGATAATATTAGTATATGGGGTTGTTCATGGGTTTGTTGGGAGGATCAAATGAGATAACACAGGTAAAGCACTTCGCACAGTGTCTGATAGGAGGTAGGCATTTAATAAATATTTTCTATTATTGATGTTGTTGTTATTGTGACAATCATACTAGCATTCTATCAGTTTGGTCCTTAGCCATGCTAAGTAGCATAGATGTGGCATGCAGAAGGTAGAAAGTTGAATGTACAGAGATCCAGGCTTTTCCAGGGAGACATGATGGAAGGACTGTTGGGCAAATGAATTGATGATACTGGCAAGAGAATGGTCAGCTAATAGAATCAAAGAATCAATGTTGTTGTATGAAACAACATATGAAAGGAGCTGATAGGTAGGTGTGTGGGAAGTATCTCAGTGGAGAGAATAGGACAGGAGATTATGATGAGAGAGTAGGAAGTTTGAGTTTAATATTTTAGAGATAGTATGATAAAAAACAAACATAGTTATTCAATAATAATATGCCTTCAAACTCAGGATGATTAGATTTGATCATTTGTTCAGTAAAGTCTCTCATTACCTCTTAAACCATAAGATGTAGGCAGATCAAGAAATGGATATACTTGTTTGGGAGTGTTTATTGGTTAGAATGAAGTCAGTGAACCAGGGACTAAAGTGGTAAATGATTGAGGGAATGATGGGCAAATATGGCAGATAAAGATGACAATGTCGAAGAGGAGTGGAGTTTTCCCAAGAGAACAGGAGGAGGAATGATCTGAAAGGAGTACTGGGGAATAAGAAAGATGACTCACCCCATCTTCCAACTTTGGTCATGAAGGCTCTGGTATGATGTCAGCCTCTACTTGAGAGAGGGAAGCAGAGGAAGCCATGTCCTCAAGAATAACCAGCTTCTCTCAAGGCAAGAAAGTTGAGAGGATGTTCTGGTGGTTGAGGATGGAGGGCAGGTGTGGTCCCAAGACAAGAGTTTTGAAGGTATAATGGGAATCTGGTTAATGAGGTAACAGCAGTAATAGCATAGAACATCGGGGAGGGGAAAAGGCTGGGAGCACTTCCAAAGGGATTTCACTTTCTTCTTTGGCATTTTCTGTGTGAAATTAGTGACAATTCCATGAGGTTAAAGAGCTATGTGGTGGCATTGTTTGTCACCTGTTGATTGACAGTAACAAAATTTTTTTAAAAGATAAAGAATACTTGGACTTGAGTACTGGATTATTAAAGTCACATTTGGATTTGAATTTTCTTTATTTTTAGAAAAATTACTGCTATACCTTTTCAACTTACCAATAATCAATGCAGTTTAAGCTAAAGTCTGTCAGCTATTCCTGTGACTTGATCTAGAAATACTTATGACTATTTTGTGTTGTTCCAGTTAGGATCACAGTTAGATTGCCATAATTCATAAAAAAGTTTCATAAGTTACAGTAGTTATCACAATGCTTTTATATCAAGAAAAAACTGAAGAAAGCAGGTTAACTCACTTGATCACTTTGAATTGTATTTTCAATACAATTACTTTTTTATATGCCTAGTTTTATGAGAGAAATAATTATTTTATTTCTTTTGTTTATAAACATGATACACAATGGGGTAAAAATGGCCCTTCTTTCAACTACATCTGTATCTTTGGGGTAAATACCCAATAGTGCAATTGCAGGGTCATACAGAAGCTCTATTTTTTAATTTCTTAAGGAATCTCCACACTGTTTTCCAAAGTGGCTGTACCAATTTGCATTCCCACCAGTAGTGTAAGAGGGTTCCCCTTTCTCCACATCCTCTTCAATGCATGTTGTTTACTGTCTTGTTGATTTTGGCCATTCTAACTGGTGTAAGGTGATATCTCAGTGTGGTTTTGATTTGAATCTCCCTGATGGCTAAGTGATGATGAGCACTTTTTCATGTGTCTGTTAGCCATTTGTATGTCTTCTTTGGAGAAGTGTCTGTTCATGTCTTCTGCCCATTTTTTGACGTGGTTATCTGTTTTGTGTGTGTTGAGTTTGAGGAATTCTTTTTTTTTTTAAAGACTTTATTTATTTATTTGACAGACAGAGAGAGATCACAAGTAGGAAGAGAGGCAAGCAGAGAGTGAGGGGGAAGCAGACTCCCTGCTGAGCAGAGAGCCCAATGCAGGGCTCGATCCCAGGACCCTGGGATCATGACCTGAGCCAAAGGCAGAGCCACCCAGGTGCCCCAGGAGTTCTTTATAGATCTTGGATACCAGCCCTTTGTCTGTACTGTCATTTGCAAATATCTTCTCCCATTCTGTGGGTTGCCTCTTCATTTTGTTGACTGTTCCTTTGCTGTGCAGAAGATTTTGATCTTGATGAAGTCCCAAAAGTTCATTTTCACTTTTGTTTCCTTTGCCTTTGGAGACATGTCTTGAAAGAAGTTGCTGTGGCCGATGTTGAAGAGGTTACTGCCTATATTCTCCTCTAGGATTCTAATGGATTCCTAAATGATTCCTGCTTCACAAATATGATACACGCTCTTGGTAGAAAAAAAATTTAAAAATCTGATAGGAAAAAGGTAAAAGAAAAAAGCAAGTATTCCTCTAAATCCCACCACTTGGTGTGGGGTGGGCACTGTTCACTTTTTAAGGAATGGCTTATAAAAAATATTGGTGTGGCACTCAAGAGGAAGTGTGGAGAAATGTTATGATACGTGATTTATGATTTTTGAGTAGTAGTGTTTCATTTTTGTCCTCAACACTTGGTTTTTTTTATCCTGTCAGTACAGTGAAAGTGTTCTAGCTTCCCAATGACAGCAACTTCCCCAAGAAGTCTCTGGCTATTTGTTGCTAGTTCTGCCATGGAGGGCATCTGTTTAGTGTTGGGTAACCTTACATTCGTGAAAGTCTTCTTCTTCTTTTTTTTTTTTTATTTTTTAAAAATATGCTCTGTGCTTGTTAGAAACATTTACTTGTGGTCAGGGGTGTGTGTGTGTGTGTGTGTGTGTGTGTGTGTGTGTGTGTCTGTATGTTTGTGTCTGTGTGTGTATTTTAAAGCCTGATAAATGCCAGCAGCACAGGATCCAGAGAATCCTACCCTAGGGATTATATTTAAGGAACCAATCTGGGACATTTCAGACTCAGAAGAACATTATTCAGTAAAAATTGTTGCCTCAGGGCATTAAATATTATCAAGATTGTACATACTGATTTCATTTTGTTGAAGAATGAGTTGATGTTTGACAAAAACCAAGAAGCCCAGTGCCCATCACTGTTGTTGAGGTAGGGCATGAGAAATCCTGTCCAATTCAACAGAGCCTCTCAGGATTCTATAGAGAAAGCTCTGAGAAATATATTCCCCAGTGGGATTTACTGGGGTGGGGATGTGCTGTCTTACTTTGAACTGTGATCCTTTGAAACACTTTATCTGCTATCTATGCTTATCTAAGTAGGGAGTGGGAAGGAACTGATGGGAAAAGGTCAGAGTGTAGGAATACACCCATGGTCAGTTATTACAAAGCTAGGCTGCTGGTGGGAGAAGTAGTAGATGGACTGATTAGGGGGACATAGGCAGGACTAGTTCACCTAAAATTATTTATCCCATGAGTCAGCACATGTACCACTATCACCTTATGGGGGTTAAAAACCACCTGCCTAAGAATCACATGCTTGCATGGAGACCCAGAACTGAATAGGGGAAGAAGCTCAGGTTTTCAGGTCAAACAGGTGTCATCCTAATCCTGATTCTACCAATTACATCATCTTAGAGGCGGGAAGAGGGGCACTAACCAATATGCTCTTTCCCTTCATTCATTAAAAAGATGTGACTTTAAAATTTAATAGCAAACTTGTTGGCTATTAAAAGTGCACAGTGTGATAAATCAAGATGTCAGCTCTTCAATTTATGACTTTAAAAAATGCTGCAAGTGTTCTTGGCTTTCAATAAAGTTTTTCTTCTTTGACACTTTATAACTTCATTAATTATTTGAATAAAAATGGTATAAAATATTAAAAAAATGTGGCTTTGGCATGTATTTATTTCTACAAAATGCTCTAACAGTCACCATACTGAAGCTTTTGTGTATGTTCCTAGCCTGCAAAGGCAATGTATGTATAGTTCAGATGGTAAGCTCTGTAGGGATAAAGGTCATGTCTGTTGAGCTCACAGATGTATCTTCAGAGCACAGTGAGTGCTCAATAAATATTGGTTGAATAAAGGGTAGGAAGACGGAGGTGTCTCTTTGGAATAACATTGCCTGGCTCAGTAAGCTTCATTATTTCCTGAGATGAGGCAGGGAGATTATTGAGTTGCAGCTAATGTAAGCAACCCAAAATACCTTATCAACAGTTGCAGCATTATTTTTTCACAGTATTTTCTGTTTTCTATATGAGTGGTCTCATTTTAGTCTCACTTCCCTCTGAGAGGTAGACAGAGCAGCGCAGCTCTTAACTGTCCCCAGATATAGGGTCTGTTTAAATTGCCAGTTAAAAGCGCAATTTGGCATGTAAACAGTGTATTTTTCTATAGGTTTTCAAGAATGCCCATACTTTGACAAAACGAACATTATCAGAATAGGTAATATGAAGATCCATGAATGAAGGGGAAGTTTCATGTTGATCTGCAGTAAGGATTTCAACTCGGTAGTGAAGAGAACACTTGATTAGTCAGCACTCAAAATGAAAGTCTAAAGTTGACTGAGCATCTCTTATGTTGTTTTACTCAGAGAAAGGAGATTTGTTTTGATCATTGTTTCCTGAGAGGATGCTTCTATTTCCCCCTATGATCTCTGGTCCTCCTTCCCAGTTCTTTCAGAAACATCACCCTTTCCTTCCTCTGCTCTGAGATAGCAGACAATGCCTAAGTCCTATTTAAGGACTGTTACATGTCTGCTTCCCTACTTATGGCAGAGGAACTTATGATTCATGGAATACTCACATTTCCTCACATTTCCTCACATTTCCTAGTCTTCTGTAGCAAGGAGGAGCTATGTGATGACTTCTGGCAAATAGGTTATTATAGAAGTGAGGTGTGCCATTCCAGACTCAAGCATTTAAGGGTTTGTGTGAAGCCCTCCATCTTTCTTCAGCCCTGCTCTAGTAATGTGGAAAGTGTTGGGTTGTGGGGAGCATCTGTCAGTCCAGGTCTCTGAGTCATTGTGGGGAGCAGGTCCTTCCTCTTCTCCATATGCCCCTTCCAACCATACAAACACAAGGGAGAAATAAACTTTTAGTAATTTAAACTTCTGAAGTCTCAGGGACAATTTATTAATGCCTAATTTGACTTACACACTATCGGACTGTACTCTCCTTTAGGGCAGGAACTCTGTGTGTGTGTGTGTGTGTGTGTGTGTGTGTGTGCACGCGCACGTGCGCACACACATATACACTTTAAAAATATTTGCCTCCTGGGCACCTCACACAGTGCTTGGCATATGATAGATGCTTAGTGTATGCTTGTTGAAGGGATAAATTTATGGAAAAAAGATCTGAATGAATTTATATTTGGCCAACTTAGGTATTCACACTGAATACAGCATGATCCGTCTTGTCTACTTCTGAGGTATTCATTGTCCTCTGAGTCCTTCATTACCCCTTTTTCTCCAATCCCTTGCCTTAGACATGGTCTCATCTATAAGGGGTACATTAAGGTGCCAACTGACCCACTTGGCATTCTGGGAAAGAAAAGGGTAGAAAACCGTTGACATTTTATTTGGTCACTACCCCTGCTCAGCCCATCTTCTCTTACCCTCAGCTATCTTCATTTTTATACTTCTGCTTCTGAATTGTGTTTAAGACAAAACTCCAGCTGTGACTTGACATTTTCTCTGCCTGAGAAAGTTGGGAACAGATAAATATAATTTTGACATCTGGCTTCTTTTCCTGTGCTGTGTTATAACAAGCACTTGACCAGAATGACTCCATTTAATTCTCATAACAGTCAGTAACTACTAGTGTTAACCCTGTTTTACAGCAAGGAAACTGAGGTACCATGAGTTTGACTTGCTTTGGGTTTTACTGCAAGTGTGAGTGTTGTAGGAGAGCTAGAATCCCTGTCTAGGCTATCTGAGGTCAGGGCTGATGCTACTAGCCTTTAAGCCATTGTCCAAACTCATTGTCTATTTGTTACCTTTTCCAGAGATTCCCTGATGCAAGACTCAGTCTCTGGACTTCAAGTCTCCAGCAACCTGGCCCTCAGTTACCCCAGGGATCATGGCTCACAGTGCCATATCCTCAGATTCCTTTGCTAGAGTGATTCTTTCATACAGTTCTATCTAGACACTGTGCTAGCTGCCCTGTCAGTTGCTCCATCCTCAGGATCCTTTAAGCTGAGCAGCCCCACCTGAGACCTCTCCCTGCCCTGGCTGGGAGGGATGTCTCAATGCTTTCTTGGCATTAGCCATCCAGGAGGACATTATTCTGAGGCATACTTTCTGACTTCCTTCTCACCTGTCTGCACTGAGCTCGTTGATTTGATAAACAGCCACAAAAATCAAATTGCTTGGCTTGTCTCTAAAGTGATATTGTCCTCATAGGCTAGAGGACTTCATGGGGCATGCTCTGAATGTCCATAAGACTTGCTCAACTTCTCAACAGACATATGTATACTAGATGTTGAGGAGACTTTGTGCTGCCTCGAAGATTTAGAGTCAAGAGAAACCTGATGCAACAGGTCTTCCATTGATTAGGTTCTAAACACTCTTCATTAACATATTCTTTTAAAAAAATCTTTTTTTGGTCTGGAACTATAACTTGTATACAGTAAGTATATACATATTCAGGTACTGCTTTCAGTAAGACCCGGCATAAGAAGTTGTTTCTAGAAGTGACTTCCCTTACAATTTCTATGAGTTGGTTTACCCCATAGGAAGTCTTTGAGTACCTCCAGAGTTCCTGTGGGCAAGGTCTCAGAGGAAGGGCCTATCTTCTTGCTGACTTCATATAACATTTATTATATGGTTCACTTTGTTTTTAACAATGCATGCTCATTGTAGAAAACGTGAAGTCATTGTGTTTAAGTGTAACTGGGCTCTTTCTGAAATTTTTGATTCAGGCCTCTGTATGTCAATCTCTGCTCCTCACTTAAATCAATAGACACCAGACTGACACTTAAGCCAGGCCACTATACTGTGGCTTCTAGGTGGCAACTGGAGGCTCTGCTTGGGTTGAATTGTGCCTGTAAGCTGTTTAGGAAAGGGTCAAAAGTGCAGCTGCAAGCTAAGCGACAGAGAGCCCAAGGAAGCAGAGAGGCCTCCAAAACAGTGTGGTTGTGCTACCCCAGAGAGGTCTCGCCATGACTAGCACTGTCCTCACCAATAACGGTGGGTGAAAGTAATAAACAGCACTTGGGTCTGGAATTCCAGACAGCCACAAACATATCAACCTAAATTTAAAGTGGCACTGCTAACAGTACATCTATAATTACATCTTTTTTTATTAGTTGCAAAGGATAATTACATCCAGAAAATTCCCAATACAAATGTATGCTACAGAGATAATGTATATGTTGCTCTGAGAAAACAATGTGGTAGAGAGGTTTCAATAACACTAAGTGATTTTCTAGCACTCATCACTGATTAAGCGCCATGTGGGCTGTAGGAAAACAGGGCAAGGGGATCTGCCAGAAGTCAGGATGTCTGAATCCTCTCTACACTTTCAAATCTTAATCTCTCAACTCTCTGCCCCTAAGTGTCTTGGGTGGGGGTGTGGTGGATAGCTTTGGAAAACACCAAGCAGACAGTTGCATTCTTGGGACTGGATGCTGAGGCAGCTGGCTTTTGGTAGAGCTGAGTTTGGGCCAGCCCTGATGGAGGCACCACTGGCAAAGTGATCAGGATAATCTGCCCATGTCATTTCAAGACAGCCCACTGAATTCAGCAGGGGAATCAAATGCCATGCCTTTCCCCATCTAAGCAATATGAACACAGAGCTTTTAACGATTAATATAATTGTTTTAAGCACAGGCATTTAGGGGCTATGGGATGTTGGAGATCAAACTTTGTTGTCTTTTAATTTATAATTCAAATTCTTTATAATTTTCCTATGTCAAGACTGGGCTTAGTTTTTTTTTTTTTTTCATATTACTAGGGAAACTATCAAACAAAAAAAAAAACAGAGGGCATAGTGCTTTCCATAAGGATGCTCAGAAAATGTTATTGTTAATGATGAAATTATCCAGAAACTTAAAATACTCACATCTCTAGTAGAAAAATCATTAACTGCTTTCAGATATTTTTCACATAAAATGGCAGTCCATTTTCATTTTTTTTCATATGAGTAATACATGCCTTTTAAAAGCTGTGGTTAATTTAAGGAATGAATGATTATTCCCAGAGCCAATGAGGCAGTAATTTGAGATCATTCAAAATTACATTTTTTAATATATCTGATAACAATTGCCTGGAAGTTACATAAAGTGTACATCAGTTGATCACTGAAATAGTTTTATTTTCCACTACGGTCTTTTTGGGGGGTTGCTATGGAATGGATGAAGCAAGGCACTTGAGTTGGACGAAAGGCGTTCATGGAATTAGTATTTTTCCTTTTCATCTTATTCTACAGAGATCTTCAGATCTCTGTTCCTCTCCCTTCAGTCAACTGGTAGAAAAAGAAAGAAGGTGAAGAAAAGGGAAAAGAGAGCGTGGAAGAGGGTATAGGTGAGCTGCTTCTTTGCCAAAGGAAATGGAATAGTCTCCATGCCTACCATACGTCTGCTCTTTGTATATGGGAAAGAGGCTTAGTGATTCTCATGGGCCTAAGTTGGATACTTTCAGTGAATGCATATGTTTCTAGGTATACAAAGAGGTATGTGAGGGTAAACCTGCCTGAGAATTCCAGTTGCATAATGGGAAAGAAAAATGCTTTGATATTTTGGGATGGGCAGTTAGTCCCAGCACCAAGGCGCTTCAGCCATTGCAAAGCGTTGAAATTCTACCATGGTGGCCTGGAAGCCAGGAGCTGCATGAGCAAGTAGGGGAGAGCAGCACAGGAACTTTCCAGAGCCTATTCTTTGAGTCCAGAGATGATCTATGTATGTGTATATTTACATCTATATCTGTGTCTGGAATCATCTATCTATCTGTTTGTAATGAATGTGGGCTAGAAAAATAACCGTGATGTGTGAGTGATGACACGGCAGGGAAGCCCTTATCCAGGGTGAGATGGCTGCAGAAGCTCACCTTCTTTTCCTGCTACCACAGACTAGTTTGCCCCTCCTCCCTCCTTCTTGCCAACATGGACACTCCAATGCCTAGACTTCCAACCTTTCTCTCTTTGTTTTCCATTTCACCTCTCTGCTGGTCCAGAGTGGAGCTAGTGATAGCAGAACTCTGGAAAGGGAGAGAAATAGGAAGAGTATCTTCCCAACCTTATTTCTAGCACTTTATAAAGCTATTCCTCTGCGATGATGTCAACAAATGACTTTCTAAAGGACTTTGGGGGCATGTTTATTTCATCCTTACCTTATTACCTTTGTGTTATTTTTATTGCTCTGAATTTCTGGTTTTCTTTCTCTTTCAGGGGCATAGTCTTTCTGGGTACCTCCATCACTGTGTACATAGAGCTGTACAATATTCTGGGCTGGTGAATTCCTAAAATCCCAGTAGATACAGAAGGACATTACTAATCCAAACCCTTTTAAATGTCTGCCAAGAAAAGAAGAAAAACATATACTTTTTTTCTCCACCTGATTTAATTTGCTTTATGTAAGGTGGCCTTCTGGATGAAGCTGCTTGGGGAAAAATTGCTTCTTCTGGGAGGATTTTGGATCTTTCTACTCCTAATTAACTTAAAAGGTGGTTTAATTCTTGGTTCATTTAATCATTCATCCATTTATTTCTTTACCGATAGGTATTTATCAAGTGCTTATTGCATGCCGGTTACTGGACTGGGCACTGCATGTACAAAGGTGAATGAGGCACAGTCTCTAACTTTCGGTGGTGAAGACTTAAGTGAGATTTATGATATGTTCAGAGTTGGATGATAGCAACAAGACCAGGATGTCATTAGAGACTGGTTCAGAGGGGCATTGGACCCAGCTGAAGGCTGTGGGAGGGCTCAGAGGACGGAGTGTGTGCCTAAACAGACACTTACAGGATGAGGAAGGTTGAGAAAGGACACAAAGGGGCAAGGGGAGAAGGATGTAGACTGAAGTGACCCATCTGACTTGGTGAGTTGGGGACCATTTGTAATATCAACTGGACCCATTTCATTTAGGATGGTGAGAGAAGAAGCTTGATTGAAGCAGATTTGGGGGTGGATACTGACCAGGAAAAGAGGAAGTGGAGATGAAAGAGAAAGGGTGGGAACAGGCTGGACAGTGGCTATGAAAGAATCTTGGGGTCAAAGAGGTGTTTTATTTCAGGGCTTGAAAAATCTGTGCAATGATCCAATAGCAAAACGAAGGATGAAGGGCCAGAAGGGATGGTAGGAGGCCATCCTTTGAGCAGGATAGGTGATATGAACCTATCTGGGAGAGCAGTCTGAGAGAACAAGCAGGGCTTACTCCAGAAGGCACTCTGGAAGTCATTCCAGATAAGCAGTTGGGATAGGCCTGGTCTGTAGAGTGAAACTTACTTTTTTGGTGTCCCTTTAAATTCGACCTAACAGCTCCGTGGGTAGGATATGAAGCAGAAATCATAGACTCTAGTGTGAGTGGATTGAGATAGGTGGGGTCTAGGGTTACTTGGAGAGTCTGTGTCCTCCTGGGAGAGCAGATACTTCAGGGCTCCAGCTACATTTGTCATGGGAGGATAGGGGGCCAAGAGAGGCCAAAAGTCTGGATTTTTCTGTGAAAGCTCCCAATTTAAAAATATTGGCAAATATTAAACAAACAAACAAAACAGCATGTGGGTCAAATGAGAGCTGTCTGCTGGCCCAATCTGCTCCTGGGCACCAGTTTGCAATCTCTGATTTGGAAGACCTCTTTTAGGGGTTAAGCTTATTCTGGCATTTTCATGTGACAAATCCATCCTCCCTGAATAACTATGGGGAAAAACATTAATATGGAAAATAACATGGATAGTTGGAGAAAAGAAGCACAATAATGTGTTTAATCCTCCTAAATCTTGTTATATGCTCTGACCCCTCCAGGACTTTAATTTTAGTAAGTTGATTCCCTTATGTCCATGCCTATTAACTGAATTTTCTTTGTTCACTTTAAAGTTCTCTGAAAAGTTGGATTGCTTCAGGAACCAGAAAAGACTTAATTACTTAGCTTATTACTAAAAATAAAATGAAAAACAGTACTTTTTTTTTCTTTTTAATTGGGCTCTTGGACTACAGGGCAAGTCTGAAAAAAATTATAGATACAAACAGGCAAGATATCTACATGTGCCAAAGGAAATTGGGAGCGTTTGTAATTTATGTTCTGCATGGTTTTGACTATTAATCATATGTTTGTGGCAGGATGGTGATTGATGATACATGAAAACCAGAGAAGACACACGGAAACCTTCTATCAAGGAGGTGCTAAGGAAGGATCCCTCGATTCAGAAATTTGATGAAGTAAGCTACGGACAGGCCCTAACACAGTGCTTCGCAAACGTCAATGTCCATCAGAATTACTTAGAGAGCTGCTGGGCCCTGTCCCAGGGTTTCTGATTTAGTGGGTTTTTGTTTTGTTTTGCTTTTTTGTTTTTTTGCAGGGCTGTCCAAGTTTTGCATTTCTAATAAGTTCACAACACCAGAAGCTGGTGCTACTGATCCAGGGACTGTCCTCTGACAACCTCTATTCCAAAACATCTCTAGGCTTTATTATTTACAAATATTATAACTGAACCATATTATATTTACATTTACGTAAATTCATCAAGTCTCTTGGTTTGCTAAATAGCAATAAATTGCTAAAGTGGATGTATGCTTTTGAACCAGTGGACTGAAGATCTGCTATTAGTTGTGTGAGAACAGATGTGCTGGTCCAAGCAGGACACATTCTTTGTCATATAGGGCCCAGGTTGTCTAATCTCTTTTGGATGCTGTTGTTTCGTCTGGGGTGGTTTTGGTGACACCAATATCTTGATTATTGAGCTATTGATTATCAGTTCAACCCCCGCTCCCCCCTCCCAACTGTGCTTTGTGATGCAGGGATTAGAACTCTGCAGATCGCCTTTCTCCTGGGCAAGTGGTCTCCCTGTTAGGTTCTGCCAATAGGGGGTGCTGCAAGGTTAGGGGAGGAAGGACTGGATCCTTCCGGTCTACTTCTTGTTTTTGTCAGTGTTGCCCCAGAAATAACTATTCATTTGGGCAGTGACAGTTGGTTCCAGTTTCCAGTGCTCCCCTCATTCTCAGAATAAGGCTCATTGCACTCCCTCATATATATTGCTCCAGATAGCTAATGCCTTTTCCCTTGGAGATCTGGGTTTTAGATCCACAGTGTTCTTCCTCCCAGTCTAGAGACACCAACTTGACTACAAGCAGCACATTTCCTTGGAAGTCTGGGTCCTCACTCTTCAGGGTTGCTGTTCTAGGGTTTCTAACGATTGCATTTTCTTCCCTTAGTTCCCCCAGCCTGAGAAGTGGCAGCTGCCTCCAGCAGTAACTATCTCTGTGTTACCTCAGAGTTCCCTTTGATTTTTCAGTCCTTCAATATTTGTTTAAATAATCCCTGTATTAAATTCTCTCTGTTCAAAAAACTACTGGTGGGTTTTTGCTTTTCTGACTGATAACCAGCCACGTCCATCTCACTGTGATGCTGGACTGCATACCTTGCTCCTGCTTTCGAATTCCAGAATGTGGGTAGTATCATGTGCTTTAAAAGCTACCCAGCAAGCCTATAAACTGCTGTGTTTCTCCAGCTGTGGTTCCAGGGAACATTTGAATCAGAATCAGAATCATTTGGGATGCTTATTAAAAATGCAGTCCCTGGGGTGCCTGGCTAGCTCATTTGGGAGAGCATGGAACTGTTGGATGTCTGGGTTATGAGTTCAAGCCCCACTCTGGGTGTAGAGATTACTAAAATAAATATAAACTTAAAAAAAATGCATATCCTTGGGTCCTACCCCGAAACCTTCTACATTTTATTTTTTTTTAAATAAATTTTTTAAAAGAAATTTATTTATTTATTTATTTGACAGACAGAGATCACAAATAGACAGAGAGGCAGGCAGGGAGAGAGAGAATGAAGCAGGCTCAGCATCAGGCTGAGCAGACAGCCTGATGCGGGGCTCAATCCAAGGACCCTGAGATCATGACCTGAGCTGAAGGCAGATGCTTTAATCCACTGAGCCACCCAAGCACCCACCTTCTACATTTTAAACAAACTTTTTAGGTGAGTTTTCACAGTGGGTGTAATGTTTGATTTTATGTGTCGACTTAACTAGCCCGTGGTGCCCAGTTGTTTATCAAACATCAGTCTAGATTTGTTATGAAGGTATTTTTTAGATGTGATTAATATTTAAATCAATAGACTTGGAGTAAAACAGATTCTCTATAATGTGAGTAGGCTTCATCAATCAGTTGTAGGTTTTAAGACCAAAGACTGAGGTTTCAGAAAGAAGAGGACTTGGGCCTTAAGACTGTGACATAGAAACTCTGCCTGAGTTTCTAGCCTGTTGGCCTACTCTGTGGATTCAACACTTACCTGATTTCTCAACCTACTGGACTAGCCACCATAATTGTGTGAGCCAGTTTTTTTATCCATCCATCCACCCATCCATCCGTCCATCCATCCATCCATCCATCCATCCATCCATCCATCCATCTTATTGGTCTGTTTTTCTGGAGAACCCTGACTAATGAATTACATATGGGGCTCAGGAATCTGCATTCGAATAGCCCACCAGGTAAATTGTGATGAGTTTGACTGTGAAGCTTCCAGTGAAGGTTTTAGAGAGTGGAGGACACTGTGGAAATGGTCCCCAATTGCTTCGGAAAAGTTCTTTTTTACATTCATTTGTTAGCTATTTCTCAGGGGAAAATCGTGGGCCTAGGAACTATTTCAAGCACAGGGCATATGGCAGCATGCAAGACAAATCTAAGAGACTTTTTCCAAAGTACGAGGTTCTTACTCCAAAGGACTCCTGAGATGCATCTTCCTGAGCAATTAAAAAAAAATAAAGCATAGTATGTATTTTAAAGGTCTTCAGCTATCTTCTTTCCCTACTTTTACATGAAAGTATTTCTTTTATTTTGGTAAAAATATTTTAAACTCAATTCAAGAAGTACTTACTTTGTACCAGGCATTACATTAAATACTTTCCCCTTTAACGGCTCATAGTTTAGTGAGGAAAGCAACCTAGCCATTGAAATATAGCAGAGTTGTTCTAATGCATGAATGTGGTATCCTGTCAGGACAGGGAGGGCTCCGTCCCGAAGCTGGCTTCTTTATGAGTATGACCTGAATTAAGTCTTTCCTTGAATGGATGAAGTTGTGTTGTTTTGTGTAAGGTTTGCAGAATCAAGCTGCTAGGGTACCCCATCATTCTACTCACCATAGATCCCGAACTTAGTTTCTGTTGACTTCTCTTTAGTTGGTGCCAAACTCATCATTGTGTGCATGTGTGGAGTTGAGGCAGGAGGTATTGGAAATGAAGTTGTTACAGGGAGATAACATTGAGTCTTGATCCCACATTTTTTTAAAATCTTTCATTATTTTGTTGGCTTCCTTTTGGTGTTTTCTTTGCAATGCTCTGTACATTTGAAAATGAGTCTTAATCATCATATGTAATAAAATTAAGGTAATAATAAATATTCTTATTGATAATGAGGCATTTCTCTTTGAATATTGTATTTAGTAAGTGCTAGGTTGCAACTTTCTCATAAGGAACAGATTTACCAAGAGATCTCAGAGGAATGTGCTGCATATTTCATGTGTAGATAAGGAAGAACTGAGGTAGATTAATATCTAAAGAATATGTGTATGCTGAAATAAAGATAGTTCTTTCACATTGAAGCACAACTTTAAGTTACTGGATCCTTCTTTAAAATATACTTCTGAAGATAGTTTTTCAAAATCAAATGACCACATTCAAATTAATTCAGGTGAAAGGAAAGTTAATGCTTTATTTATTCACTGGTGAAAACAGCAGAATTTATGCATCATAAGTTTTTTATGTATATTTGATATATATATACATAAGTAATATATATATATATATATATATATATATATATATCCTTTGTGAAGATGATGCCAGCAAAGGCATTCTGTTTGTATCTAAATGTTTGACCCTTAAATCATTTCGTGTTATTAAAGAAAGAAGCCCAAGTTCTTATCACTTTATATTTTAACTCTTTATTAGAGTTGTACATATACACACATATACATATACAGAGGCCCATCGCACACACAGTGTTCACATATCACAAATGAACAACTCGGCGAATTTTTACCAGTGCAACTCACCCATGTAACCAGCATCTGGAGGGAGACACAGAATATCACCAATACCCCAGAAACCATTTTTTAGCCCCTTCAAGCCTTACCCTTCCCACAAGGGTAGTCACTCTCCTGCTTCTAACAGCATAGCTTACTTTTGCCCATTTTTATATTTTATATAAATAAAAGGATACATTATACACTATTTTGCTTCTGTTTTATTTAACTGTTTTGATTTGGAGATACACATTGACTCATATTGGCCAACATTTGAATAAAATGACAAGGAGGCCTTTTTAAATGTTGGAAAACATGTTTTTGGAGAAGGCTTTAGCATACACATTCCAGTTTCTCTCTCTTAAAAGCTCTGAATTCTTTCTGGGCTTTTCTCTAAACTCTATCACAGCCAGTAAGAGCTAAGAGGTGTGAAAAATGGAATGTAAAATATCCATTAATAATTTTTATATTACTTCCATGTTAAAATGATCATATTTTGGATATACTGGGCTAAATAAAATACATTATTAAAAATAATTTTATCTGGTTCTTTTATAAGTATGGCAACTAGGAACTTTAAAGTTACATAGGACACTTGCATTATATTTCTGTGGGTAGCATTGATTTAAAGTGTCAGCAGGGCTCAGAAGGGTTTAGTGACTTGAATAGTAAAGATTCTAACATCCTCTTGCTGGCATCATCAGCTTTTATGGTTCTTCCAGTGGTCAGAATCCTGCTGTAAGCTCTTGGGCAAAAGGCCAAAGCATTCCTAGATTTGGGGGAGATGGAGACTTGCTTTCCTTGCTATAACTTTGCCACATCTTTAGAACCAGGTTGCTTCAGAAATGCATCCGTTTCACCAGGAATTTCTGCATTTTCATCTTATCTCGTGTCTTGGTTCAAATTGGTCCTCTCACTGGAAGGGCCTCCTTTCCCCTACTTTCCATCAGGTGGTACCTGCCCTTCACCGCTTCTCTATGCCACCTTCTCATAACTAGAACAGGCATGGATTCCAAAAGACTTCATTTGGAAAATATTGCAATCAGTATTTGATTTTCATTATGCATTTTCATGACAAGCTGTAATAGTGGTTGAGGTCCTCGGTAGCCAATTAGTGCTATTTTACTCATAATGTACCTATATTACAGATATATACATATATATATATTACAGATACATATATATATAATATATATTACATAATATAATATATAATATATTATAATATTATAATTATAATGTAATATAATATAATAATATATATAATATATATAATATATATTATAAATAATATAATATAATATAATAATAATATATATATTACAGATACACACACGTGTGTGTGTATATATACACACAGTTTTCTCAGTGCTTGCTGTCTGACTGCCAGTGGCACATTTAATATAGGGTTTTTTTTGGACATCACCCTCTCACACTGAGTATCAATATTTGTGTTTAGTCAAGATGGACAGAGTTGTAATTTATTAACACACCTCAGTGGCTTAACACCCTGAGTACTGCAGGTTGCTCCCCAGGAGGGCTGTTCCCCCTGGGAGTTCACGAAAGTTTCCTCCATTTGTCCCCACATGATCTACAAAGTGTCCTATTATTCACCTTTCTAAGTTTTGACAGTCTAATAGGTGTGAAATGGTTGCTCATGGTTTAATTTTCATTTATCTAATAACTGATGAATTTGTATATCTCTTCAAAAGCTTGTGGCCTTTTGGGTTTCCTTTTTTGTAAACTGTTCATGTTTCTTGTCCATTTTTTTCTATTGGCATTCTTCCTTGGTTTATTACTGTTGATTTTTAGGGGTTCTTAATATATTCTATTAGTCCCAATTGGTTTTACATGCACATGTATTTCCTTCAATTTATCATCTGTTTGCTCACTTTGTCAGTGGTATACTTTTAAAATTTTGTCATTATCAAATTATTTATTATTATTTTGCTTTGTACTTTTTTTGCTTTGTACTTTTAAGGTTTTACTTAATACTTCTCCCCCACTTTTAGGCCACAAGGATATTCTCCTATATTTTCTTCTATCAATTTTGTAGACATTTCTATTTTATTTTTATCTATATTTTATCTATATTTATTTTCTATCTATATTTTATCTTTATCTGTATCTATATTTTATCTATATTTATATAATCTCTATATATAATCTATATAGCTAAAATATAGAATTATGTAGAATCTATATATAATATATATCTATATTTCTTTTATCTATATTTATTTATTTATTTATTTTTAAAAATTTATTTTTATTTTTTATAAACATATATTTTTATCCCCAGGGGTACAGGTCTGTGAATCGCCAGGTCTACACACTTCACAGCACTCACCATAGCACATACCCTCCCCAATGTCCATAACCCCACCTCCCCTTCTCCCAACCCCCCTTCCCCCAAGCAACCCTCAGTTTGTTTTGTGAGATTAAGAGTCACTTATGGTTTGTCTCCCTCTCAATACCATATTGTTTCATTGATTCTTCTCCTACCCCCTTAACCCACTCCACTTCCTCATATCAGGGAGATCATATGATAGTTGTCTTTCTCTGATTGACTTATTATGCTAAGCATGATACCCTCTAGTTCCATCCACATAATCGCAAATTATCTATATTTATGTTATCCATTTTTATCTATAGAGTGAGCCAGTTTTTCCAAAAACAGGACTCTATCTTGGACCTCTTTATATCCCTTCCATAGTGTGTGCATCCAATAAATGTCTGTTGGTTCATTGAATTAAAAATACATTATATTGCTACCTCAGGTGAGGTTTTTTTGGAATTATTTACCTTATGTTCTCTCATTTTAAGTGTGATTAATCCCCAGAAATTATTGTAAGCTTCAGAGTACTTTTAAAATCATTGCCCTTGATAATTAAGCTTAATAATTAGTGTTTTAGAGATTAAATGGAAGGTTCTTGCTTTGTGTTAAAATGCAGCTACACTGGGAGAGGAGAAAGATGTTGAGAGGAGTTCAGGAATCCAGCAAGACTGGGATACAGCTGTCTATGGTATAGGCACCCATTACACTTACTAGTTAGGATGGGAGACTGGCAAAAATCCCAATATTTTGGCTTTTGTCAAACACATGAATTCACACACAGAAATGCACATATCTTCTATTACCTAAGTTCCTGGGGCTCTTTCCTTTCACTTATCTTTGACCAACTCTACATTCATTTCCCATTCCACTCAAATCTTTTCAGCCCTCACTGCTCAGTGACAGTAGACTGATTTTTCCTCCCACGTTATTGCAATGTTAAGGTCATCTGGCACAACCCCTTTGGACCTCAGCATTTCTGTGCATCCTTCCCTTACCTTGGAGGCACAAGTGCCTCTCCTCCTGTATAAGGCTTAACTTCCCACCTATGTGTTGACTTTATCTCCTTTTTATGATTTTGCTTTGTCGGTTATCCTCTCTCTTTTCTATGTCAAATCTCCGCCTAACATAAGAAAACTTCACTTTGGAGCTACTTCTATGCGGTAGTAACACAAACTGACTGACTTACCATCATTGGCAGGATTCATGGGCTCAGGAAATCAAGGAGTGGAAATGAGAGTAGCTTCTTTCACTCTTAACCCTAGAATTCTCTTAGCAAAGTTTCTCTCACCCCCCCCCCCCCCCGCCATTCCTTATGTAGGAGACTTGTAGGAGGCTTGGTTCCCAAAGAGGGATATTTTCCATGTTATCCAGGGTATATAACAATGGTTCCATTAACCTGGAAGTTGAAGGAGCTGCTTGGTCAGGGGGGCTCCTCATACCAGTGAATCAATAAACAGTGGTAGGGGGATTACTGTGCTGGCTGGGAGAATTTGTTCTCACCACTGAAGGTTGCTACTGACCAATGGATGTCAGGAGGAAAATGTCTGGATTTCAGGCGGTCCCTGGGGAGCGTCTTTGTACTCCTAGGTTCAGTGATTAAAGTCAGTGGACAGGTATGATTATTCATTTCAGGCAGTACTCTAGTAGCCCAGACACTTCAGGAATGAAGCTTTGGGTCACCCTACCAGGCAAGGAAGTACAACCAGCTAGAGCACCTGCTGAGAGCAAAGGGAATATAGAGTGGGTAATGGAAGAAGGGAGTTATAAGTATCAGCCAAGACCATATGGCTAGTTGCAGTAAAGGGACTTTGTGTCTTTTAGGGGAGAGAAGTTTAGTCTTTTATATTGGACAAGAGTTACATGATGTTAGGTAGAGGGATGACTTTGAAGTTATTTTTATTTGGAAGTTAAATATAATTAAATGAGGTGTATGGATAAGGGGATGACTGTGGTTGCTATGCCATGTGTCAGTTAGGCTAAAACAGTTTCCTAGGATTCATTTCCTCTGTGGTTTTGGGTTAGGATGAGGTTAGGGTTGACTGCAAAAGAAATATGTACAAACTTTGGAGGATGGAAGTGAAGCAGTAGGCCTTGTACTCTGAGATTAGTTGGGGGGTGGGGGTGCAAGGCACCTGCTGCTCCTGCTCAGAATGACTAGAGCAGCAGAGACTGAATGCTGGCTCACCTTCTGGATACAGGCAGACACTGGGCCCACATTCTTGCAGCTCCCATCCGATCTCCTCTTTAGTTTTTCAGAATCATAGTTCAGATGTGTGCATAGTTTCATGGCAAAGGGCACCAATTCCTTCTGTACATCACGAGGGTCATTGAGGTTGGAGGTGGTGAGAGGCAGATACAGGTTCTAGTCTGTCTTCATGGGTTTCCCTACTTTGTACGCATCTTTTGTTTGCCTGATAGTTCTCAGATCTACAGTGACTTTAGGCCTGCACCAGACACGCAGAGGCAAGAGCCTTCTACTGGATTCTTTTTTATTTTAATTTTATTTTTTTAAGAATTTTATTTATTTATTTGACAGACAGAGATCATGAGTAGGCAGAGAGGTGGGCAGGGGGCTGGGGGGCGGGGGCAGCAGGCTCCCCGCTGAGCAGAGAGCCTGATGCAGGGCTGGATCCCAGGACCCTGGGATCATGACCTGAGCTGAAGGCAGAGGCTTAGCCCACTGAGTCACCCAGATACCCCTTTCCACTGGATTCTCTACCAGTTCTACAGTTGCATAAGGTCAGTCCTTTTAATAAATCCTTTATTCCATATTGCTGATAGTGGTATTGCTTCTCTGTTAAACCCTGATAATACAAATAACTTCTGTTTTTTTGTTTTTGCTTTTGTTTTTAAATAAACACTGACCAGTATAATGTGCAAGGTAATGGCCCACCTTTCTACTTTAGCAGGCAGATGTTAAATGAATGAATTCACTTAACTTAAAAGTTCATTCTGTGTTCTTTCTTTACCACAAAGCACTTGTTTTCTAATTCCTTATCACTCATATATGCATTCAACTAGAGTTTTCCAGACATTGTGTGAATGTAGCAACAGATAAGGTTGGTTACTGACCTCAAGAGCTTATGAAGAAAAAGACATGTAATTGTAAAAATTTGATTTTTATTACCACAGTTCCACTAAGCTGCTCTTTAAAGACCTTTGAAGACTGCTCACTGAAGATACTCTAATTGTCCAGTCTAGTTGCTATTTGCTTAACCTTATCCCACCTATCTGCAGAAGCAGTGGGGATTGGGCTTTACTAATTATTTCGTGGAAAGTGACAGCTATGGGAGCAGGGCTATTGTTTGTCTTGTTTTCTGTTGTATCCCCAACACACAAAAAGTATGCGGCATGAGGAGGTGTTAATAAATATTTGTTGAATAAATGTTTAAACATATTTGCTCCTTTTAAGGATTTGCTTTTTCATTAGTCTCTGAGATATTACCATCTGTGTATTTCTTCTACTAATGCTCCCTTCCCCTTTTTTATTGGTCTCTCCTCTGTAAATATAGGCCTTCCTTAATATCCTCAATTCCCTGCTTACCTTCTCCCTCTAGATTATATTTATTTATTAAACAAATATTTAATGGGTATACATCAGAAATCATGCTACTTTTGGCTCAACAGTGAGCCAGTCAAGTCTGTTTCTTCTCTGATGTCATCCAGTTGATTTCAAATACCAAATACCATTTGAAGAAAACTTCAAATACTTAAACTATTTGGATCTCTTTTTAATAGATGTCCTCAACTCAAATTTAATATTTCCGTAATAGAATTTTCTGTCATTTACCAAAATATTCTTACTTACAGGCACCATTATTCTTCTGTTCCTCCTTTATCTTTCACAGTCTGCCAACTGTTCACTCTTGTTACTTCTTTCTCATATCTATCCCATTCATTGCTGCTGACCTAGTTTAGCCCTTGTCAGTTCTCACCCATGAGTACTGTCAGGAATCCAACTCTGTTCCCTTGGAAGGCTTTTCATGCCCTCCTTCCCACTGCTGCAGGGATAATCTGCTAGAAGAGCTTTTAATGGCTCCATGTGTTTTGAGCATAACATCTGAGGCTCTGTATCTTCTGTCCTTAACTCCCTTGATCTACATTTATCCATTTATTTCACTGTTTTTCACTCTTTCTGGACTTGTGGCCATTTCTTGGTACTTTATTTGCTTAGAGCTGATGCTACTTCCTCAGTCTGGAATGTCTTTCACTTTCTCCAATTAAAGCCTCTTGATCAGTTAAGTTTTGGCTAATCATCACCTAAGAATTGCCCAAGTTTACTCAGAAGGAATAGATCATTAATTTTTCTGATATCCTTCACTTGTGCTTTTTCTGTCTTGTAATACAACAGAGCGTCAGCTCCTTAAAATATTTATTTATCTTTGTGTCTCTGACAATGGCACTTAATGCAGGAACTGATGATGGTAGGTGCTGTTTAAATGTTTATTTAAATAAATATTTTTTTTTATATAAGAAAAGCACTTAACTTAGGGAGGAGGAGGCATACGGAAGTAAGGTAGGAAGAACTTCTATCAAGTAGGACCAACATAGTACTTAGAGCCTGGGAATGTCAGAGACAAATTTTTACAAGGGCTGGCCAGGTGAGTGCTGGGATGTTGGGGAGTTTGTGTGAGGAAGGGAAGGGAATTCAGCTATAGAAAGTTTGAAACACTTCTGACCCCAGTGGTCATTCTCATTCTGAAACTCTTGAAAATGCCTCTCACTTTTTGAAAGATTCTAGACTTGACTATTTTAAGCATTAGTCAGATCTACTTTCCATCTTTCTTCATTTGTCTTTGATGCTGGAGCCTTTAGAGCATAAATGAAAAAGGGAGCTAGCTGTTTTATGGAGGGATTATCATGCGATGCCTGACTTTCTCTGTCTCTATAATCTCTTGCATTTTCTCCATCAATAAGTATATCTTCCAAGTAGAAGTCCAGCCTCTCCTTGTAAGGATTATGCATTTGGTTGAATATTATCCTTCTCTCTCTCTACACACACACACACACACACACACACACACAGAGTCACACACATGAAAGACTTAAGCCAATGGACGTTGGCCCGGATTGTATTCCCGCTGTGTCCACTCAAAAGGGTGCTCACAAAAGGGTTCATTCATGACTCACTGACTCAGTGAGGAGTGGCTTTCTTGGGCTTGTATACATGATCAGGCTTCTTTGATCTGGTGACTCTGTCATTTTGAAAAACTTTAATTTTTTCCAAAACAGAAGAAAAATGCAGTTTGCTTTGTAGAGCAGAGATAGTGGCAAGGCAAGTTATTTATGGTTATTGCAAAATACCACAAAGAACAGCAGCCCAGGAAGGAAAGGGCAACATGGGTAACCTGTTGACAACTCTCTGGACAAATTGGAAAAGTGTGTTCCAGCAGGAGTTGGGATTAACAATGAATAAACCACATCCTCCACAGAAAATATTAAACTTGGGAGTGGAAGAGATTTCATTTCTTTGTCCAGGCATTGGGATTTTAGAGCTTGCAACCAGAATGATTGTGGTGAAATGTTTAGTGCTAGAAGATGTATTATTATTCTTCTGGCCGCTCATCATGTGGAAGGGCTAATACATTTTAATTTAGGATTATTAGCACTAGATGACCTTTGCAAAAAAGAGATAATTTTTATTATAATTATTGTAAGGTACATTCTGTGGTCATCCTTTTTTTTCTTATAACAAGTAATCATGAATAAAGTTTACTTACACCAGGACAGTTTGTATTCCTAGCACCATTTCAGGAATCTCAACAGTGCTGCACTCAGTGTTAAGGGTTTGGTTATCCAGTTTGGATATTCCATTTTTGTCTGGAGTCTGTGGTATAATCCACTTAGATTTCATTTTGGGGGTCAGCTGTCCCTGACAGCTCAGATATCATACATGAACTCATGGCTTGCACTGAGATACCAACTCAACTTTAGGTCTGTTCATAACTAGTAGGTCATCCTCTTCAGTTGCAAGATCCAGCCCTGACTGGAATCCTTCAGTAAGGTTTTAAGGTTCCTCACAGCCCTACATCCTTTTTGAGAGACTTGGCAATAATACTTTATATATTTTCACCCATAATCTAGTACAAGTTTTCACTTAGATCATGTTTTGAGTTCCCAAAATAGGTCTACAAGATGCTGACTCTGTTTTAAAAAGAAATGGGAAGGAGGCACTCATTCATGTTGAAGTGTTTGTCTATTTGGCAACTTTTCTAAAGATCTTGATTTATGTTTTGAGCATCAGCTTCACTTTAGCAACCGGCCAGTGGTCAGCGTCATCTTAACCTTAGCAAGGGAGACCAGATACCTGCAGACATAAGCATCTTACCTCATGGCCAGGCCCGGCCAGTTAGACTGGTGAGGGATTGGAACTCCAGACCTTTAGGTCTTGTTTCTTTAGTCACTAATTATGTGTCCTCCAGGATCCCTTTCAGTTCATTTTCCATTAGCATTAGCCAGGTAACAAACAGAAAGTTTGACATTGAAAATTTTCCAAAAAATCAGAACTTGTGCTTTTTGGCACATCTCATTCTTACAGGGGGAAAATACTTTCCAATAGCATCTGGACATAAGAATGAACTTTCTAATTAAAACAAGATTCCTTAAAATTAAGAAAAGTATTTCTTATTTACTTTAGGTGCCTGAAAATTCAAACTTGAGAGTTTTATGTAAAATGCTTGAAAAAGAAATAGCCAGTGTGAAACATTGGACAGTAACATGACAGTAACATGACTCAATAGTCCCTCTGTTGAAAAGGAAAATGAAGAAAGTACTGAGGACTGATTGAGAAAGACACTGAGTTAAAGGAGAAGGAGAAAATAGAAATAAGGTAGAAACTCATGTTCTCATATTTTGTATTTTCCCTCAATCTTGGCAGAAGAAAGATTCCTTGTACACAGGGCCTATAGATCTTAGGACAAATATTTTCCCATGGGTCACCTTTGCTTGTGCATACCTTCCATTTGTCACCAGTAAGTCTTCTGTCCCTTGAGATTTCATGTGAAGTCAAAGGTTTTCCTTGGCTTCTACTCCATCATCTCACATTTCCCTGCTTACTAAAAGCCCCTTGCCTGGCATCCTCTGCCCACTAGACCATGGCAGTGCTAGCTAACAGACTGAGAAGAAATGTGAGTTAAACAGCATGCTTTTTCATGTTTTTTTTTTAAATTTATTTATTTATTTGAGAGATGGAGAGAGTGAGCGCGAGCAAGAGGGAGAGAGAATCTGAAATAGACTCAGTGCTGAGCATGGAGCCAGATGTGGGACTTGATCCCAGGACCCTAAGACTATGACTTGAGCCAAAACCAAGAATCAGATGCTCAACCAACTAAATCACCCAGGCACCCCTTCATGGGGCTTTTGAACAATGAATTTTAACTCTAATGCATAAGTATCCTTGCTCAGTTCATGAATAAAACCTATTTTCTTTATTTTAAAAACAATTAATTCACCTAGATAACAGAAAATCATCTGTCATGTACCACCAAAAAGTAACTTGCTGTCTGTGCCTCAGTTTCTTGTAAAAGAATGATTTGACAAATTTCTTTCCATCACTAGAATATGAGTCTACTTTTAGTCTGTTACTAATCCAAACAAATGATCGTATTTTCTCTTGTAATTGGGCAGTGTAATTCTGCTACTTATCTAAGTGGCCTTGGAAGTTGTTCCCTCTCAAGCACTGAGCTGTTGGTGTGGAGTTTACTTCTAAGCCACCCACTGTCTTTGATTGGGTGAATTTTTATTTTTGTGTATGTACATATGTATGTATTTTTATAGTGACTCATCCCTCTATGAACAAGGCTTACTAGTTCCTAAGAAATGTTGGAGGAAGTCATGAGATGTTCTTAAAATTCTTTGTGACTTTCAGACCAAATGCTGAATAAATATAAAGTTTGGTAATTCTTATCAGCAGCTATTTGCAAATCAGGTGATGCTCTTCATGGCAATTGCTTTTGGATAGAGAATAACAGAGTGAGTTATTTCTCAGAGTGAATTCCCCCCTGCCCCCAAATTGAGAACTTTAAGGGAATGTTTTGTCTGGTTCCTTAAAGAATAAATTCTGAACTCTCCCTCATGAAAGACAAGGCCTTACTGGTCCGGGCCTGTGCTGATAGATCTGACATCATCTCCCACCACTCATGTCTCTTCCTGCCAGTCGCTTTGTCTTCTTCTTGTCCTTCGTATGCTCCCAGTGGTTTCTGTGTTAGGGCCTGAGCATTTTCTCTTGCCTCCAACTGGAATACTCTGTCCCCAGATTTCTGTGGCTGCCTCCTCCTTGTTAGTGAAGCTCTGCTTAGATGTCACCATCTCAGAGAGGGCTTCAGTGGCCACCTGATTAAAACGAGTTCCCATCCCCACTTCATCCCCAGTGCAGTCATGGTCTACCTTATCACCTGGTTTCATTTTCTTCACAACAATTAATTCTAGATAAAATGATCTTGTTCACTTATTTAATTCCTTTTGTGTCTGTCCCTGCCTCGTAGAATATTATTTCCCTGTGAGCACAAACTTTGTTTTGGTCACAATTGTATTCAACAAATATTTAGTCAATGGATAAGTAAATAAATACTGTATGTCAGTGCTATCCAACAACTTTCTACAATGACAAAGATGTTCTATAATTTGCAGTACCCAATATAGTAGCCACTAAGTCACATGTTCCTATTTTATACTTGAAATGTGACTGCTGCTACAGAGAAACTGAATTTTAAGTTTGCTTAATTTTAATTCATTAAAACTTTGAGTTTTAAGGTATGCATATAGCTGGTGTCTACCATGTCGTACAGTACCACTCTTTTCTGACTTCGCTACTTAGTGACTGAATCAATAGCAAGAAACCAGTACTGCTGTCAATAGAAAGAGAAGTAGCAAATTTTGGAGTGTTCTTTTTTATGTTACTTTCTTTTTACCTCTCAATGGGATCAGTGGAGAGACCATCACCATCTAACAAACCAACGCAAAACCGTCTTTCGGATGCAATTTTTTTTTAAATTTATTTTTTATTTTCAGCATAACAGTTTCATTATTTTTGCACCACACCCAGTGCTCCATGCAATACATGCCCTCTATAATACCCACCACCTGGTACCCCAACCTCCCACCCCCCGCCCCTTCAAAAACCTCAGATTGGTTTTCAGAGTCCACAGTCTCTCATGGTTCACCTCCCCTTCCAATTTCCCCCAACTCCCTTCTCCTCTCCATCTTCCCATGTCCTCCATGTTATTTGTTATGCTCCACAAATAAGTGAAACCATATGATAATTGACTCTCTCTGCTTGACTTATTTCACTCAGCATAATCTCTTCCAGTCCCGTCCATGTTGCTACAAAAGTTGGGTATTCGTCCTTTCTGATGGAGGCATAATACTCCATAGTGTATATGGACCACATCTTCCTTATCCATTCGTCCGTTGAAGGGCGTCTTGGTTCTTTCCACAGTTTGGCGACCGTGGTCATTGCAGCTATAAACATTGGGGTACAGATGGTTCTTCTTTTCACTACATCTGTATCTTTGGGGTAAATACCCAGGAGTGCAATGGCAGGGTCATAGGGAAGCAATTTTTAATATCCATCAGTGGGAGCAGTGAGAGAGAAAGGTTTATTAGCTGTCCTCTACTTTTGAGGACTGGCCTCTTTATTATCTGTTTTCTTTCTGTTAATAGCCTTTTAGCTGTGTGGAATTATACATCTAATAGCTTCTTAAGAGATAGGATATCAGATGGCTTTCAGTTAAAAGAGCCCGACTACATGACCAAATTTTAAAAATGTATGCATCTTTTCAGAGGAAGACATTCACTATTATATAGAACTCTTACTCCAAGCTGTAATTTATTCAGGGAAAGCAAAGAGAACCAACACCCCCATTCATAGTTAAGTCAGAACAAAGCTCTTTTGTAAAGGAACTGTTTATGTACCCTCAACACTTTCAAGGCATCATTCAGGGTGTATTACTTCACAGGTGATTTACATTTTCTGTTTAGTATCACTTCTTTTCCTCAGTCTGTGAAAGGAGGTTGAATGGAGAATTTTTTCCAGGTTTGCCACTCTCTCCCGCCTTAAGTCTGTAGAAATACTCCATGCATTTGAAAGTGTGCTGCTAGGGGAATAACAGTTTTAAGACTGCTGACTTGTCCATCGTTTATCATCATTATATGGTGTCTGTCAACGAAAACCATTTCCCAGAATTCCATAAGGAGTTGCTCCATATAGAAGTATGGAGACTTGTGACAAGAAAAAGGCATCGCAATGAAGAGTAATAGGAAGGGGGTGCATGGCGGGGGATAAACAGAAGCTTTTAGAGCTAATTCATGGCTGGCGTCATCTCCATTAGCATTGGGACTGTTTGACGTTGAGTTCAGAGAACATGACCAGGGCTGGTTTCCATCTGTCATGGTGATTAATGGGAGTATTGTTAGGTAATAATAGTTTAATAACATACTTGGAGCCAAAGAGACACACTAAAAGTGTATATGTAATTCTAAAACCAAGAGGAACTGTGGATAAAACCACAACAGCCAGGAAATTGGGGTCCTGTTCTTAGCTCTACCACTTAGAAAGGAGCAGCCAGGGAGAAATTTTTCTCAAAATCGAAGAGGGTTGAAATAGTCTACCAATGAGGTGAAGAGAGCTGTCTTAGCTCCTAAGAAGGGTGATATCTTGGTGATTTTAATGTACTTATGTCTCAAGAACTGGAAAAATTAGTTAAACCAAAAATCTTCTGAGACCTAATAGTTGGGTTAACAACAGCCAATGCATTAAAGGGGAAAATAGACAATACCTTATATTGAAAGACTGGATTCAAATCTTCCAAAGAATATCTGGGTTATATGATATGTTATGATCTGGTACTCAGCTCAATGGCTAGCTACTATTGGTGTGAGTCCTAAATTGTTAAAATTGTCTTGCTTTTGTGAGTCTGCGAGATGTAAAATCTGTTCATCTTGTAACAACAGATTTCAGTGAAGTCCTTTCAGATGGCAGCATCTGTTGGTGGGCTGGAGACCTAACATTACCTCCATATACTCAGAACCTAGACCATGTGGGCTTTTATTCTAAAATGTTGGAACTTTTCAAGGGAGATATCACTTTCTATACAGAAAATTGGCAGCATGACTATTTGCATGTTGGCTTTCCTTCTTGTCAAGCAAAGAGCCACCTGACCTAACAAGATGCTATCCAGTTTTTACTCAGGAAATTTCCAACGAATGTATCTTAGCATGAATGGAAAAAGCATTCAGAGAGTAAGAGTAGGCTTATGTAAGAGGGGAAGACAGAACTTGGCCAAATGCCACCCTGGACTGGGTGGCACTCTTTGACCCTGTAGGTTAATTGCTCAGTGTTTGGTTTATCATGGTATCAAGACATTCGAACTCTGCTGGGAGAGAGGCAGGCCAAGATGCACTAAAGCTAGAAGAGGGCACTTGAAAGTAAGTAAGGGACTGCAATCTAAGAGAAGGAATAAGAGTTTTTGTTTTTGTTTTTGTTTGTTTATTTTTCCCCTAGCGGTTTAGACTACATTTACTTTCCCCAATGGTTTGTACTATACTTCTTTCCCCATTTCCAAATGAATATGCTGGGGCTCAGGGAGCTATAGCAAAGTTTAAGATTTCCAGATCAGGTATAGGATTTTATTATATGTTTGGAGAGTTGGGGGGTGCTCTTCATCATCTGTGCCTGAGCGTAGGCAAATGGCTATGGCTAGTTGAAGGTGATACAGGGATCATTCCTATTAACAAAACCAGAGGAGAGATGATGCTGGCTGGATGTCTGGCATATAAGCCAGACATCTTCACTGTACTCAGTTAAATAGGGGAGTTTGATTTCAGTGTGAGTGCAAGGTTTTGTGTTTGCTTTTCCTTTTCTTGCAGTCAACTAAGGGGAGGAATTCTGATAAGAGTGGATCAAGGTCAAGGATATTTATTGGCCCACAGTATACGGCTATGGAGCTTTGGTGTAATTAGAGAATGAGTTCAGGGTCTAGACTTGCAGTGGTCTCATTTTGGACTTGTTCTTCTAGGAAGTTTGTTCTGCCCTAGAGAGGCCTTGTGGTAGGAAGTCAGACTGGCTCAAGGGCCTGTAAGGAAATTCTTGTTTTCCCTTCATTTCCTTTGGCACATTTTCTTCAACTAAACTTTGCTTGTCATCAGAGTAATAGGATGAACATCAGACTTTGATGTGAACTGGGGATCAGAGGCCACGTAACATTCCTCTGGCCTTCACATAAATAGAAAAACTATCATGGGCTTTGGGACAAAGTCCTCTGGGTAATAAAAGAGTGTCTTTGCCTGTCTTCCTCTCTGATTCATGCATTGTTCTCAGAAACACCGAAGGAAGGCTGGTTTGAAGGATCGTGGCTCCCCAGCCATTATTCAAATTTTAACGAGACATGATTTATAAAGTAAACACTCCCAGTGTCTATTTTGAGGCTGTTTATATTAAAATCAAATAAACTCAAATAAAGTGCCACATATTCTTTACTTCAAGCTGTGTGGACACAGATGAATCCATCTGGGGTCTTAGGCACAAAAACTGTAAGAGAAAACAGTGACATTCTCATGATAATCAAGTCAAAAGGATGGATACATTTTCCCTCTTTTCACTCTTTTGTTAGATAAGCTGTAAATTGGCACAGTCGGTTTGCAATAGTGCAATGAGTGTTAGCTCAGGAGTTATGTTTGTTTGGCTTTTGGTTCTCCCTCATCAAAGTGCATAGCCTTCTAGGTCTTTCAGTTCTACAAACTGAAGAGATCGAAGTTGACAGCCTCCACATTCCCTTTTCCCCAGTACCATGCTGAGATAACTGAGGCAATTCCAAAAGGAAATCAGTGACCGCAGTCTCATTTGTTTCAAATACAAACATTAAAGATCACATACATAAATCCCTACTAGTTTAGCTTAAAAAGTTAAGTTTTAGATTCCTTCTTAGTTAAGTAATTAGAAAAGTTTCCTATCAGCTGTTGGTTGAGGCAAAGGCATTTTGGGAATTTTTGTGTATTTTATTTGAAATTGTTATACAATTAGTTTAAGTCTTTTTATTTTATTTTACTTAATTAATTAATTACTTAATTTTAAATTTCTTTTCAGTGTTCCAGAATTCATTGTTTATGCACCACACCCAGTGCTCCATGCAATATGCACCCTCCATAATACCCACAACCAGGCTCACGAACCCCCCACCCCTGTCCCCTCCAAAACCATCTGTTTCTCAGAGTCCACAGTCTCTCATGTTTTGTCTCCCCCTCCATTTTCCCCAACTCACTTCTCCTCTCCATCTCCCCATGTCCTCCTCCATGTTATTATGCTCCACAAATGAGCGAAAACATATGAAAATTGACTCTATCTTCTTGACTTATTTCATTTAGCATAATATCTTCCAGTCCCGTCCATGTTGATACAAAAGTTGGGTATTCATCCTTTCTGATGGAGGCATAATACTCCATAGTATATATGGACCATATCTTCTTTATCCATTTGTCCGTTGAAGGGCATCTTGGTTCTTTCCACAGTTCGGTGACTGTGGCTATTGCTGAACATTGGGGTACAGATGGCCCATCTTTTCACTACATCTGTATCTTTGAGGTAATGCAATTGCAGGGTCATAGGGTAGCTCTATTTTTTAATTTTTTGAGGAATCTCCACACTGTTTTCCAAAGTGGCTGTACCAATTTTCATTCCCACCACCAGTGTAAGAGGGTTCTCCTTTCTCCACAACTTCTCCAACATTTGTTGTTTCTAGCCTTGTCGATTTTTTCCATTCTAACCAGTGTAAGGTGGTATCTCAGTATGGTTTTGATTCAAATTTCCCTGATGCCTAATGATGATGAAAACTTTTTCATGTCTCTGTTAGCCATTTATATGTCTTCTCTGGAGAAGTATATGCTCATGTATTCTGCCCATTGATTATCTGTTTTTTGGGTGTTGACTTTGAGAGTTCTTTATGGATCTTGGATATCAGCCCTTTGTCTGTAGTGTCATTTACAAATGTCTTCTTCCATTCTGTGGGTTGCCTTTTTGTGTTAAAGAGATGTACTAAGTAGTATTTACCTGATTGTTTGATTCTAGAGTCCAGTGCCCACAAGGGGAAAAACTATTAACTTCATAAAACTTATTCTTATATGAGTAGGCTACACACTGTACATGCAAGAAAAAGTAGCAAGCATTGAAGAGAACCTCATTCATTCATTCACTCAAAAAGTGTGCTTCAAGTACATGGTCATCAGTAGGATGTGGGCTCTTGAAGCCCAGCCTGTTGGTCAGGCTAGCCTTCAGGAAACTGTAGTAGCCATTTCCTCGACATCATAGCTTAAGGTTGTCTCTTATATTTTCAGAAAACTTGCCACCATTATCAACATCTTTTTGGGCATTAGTCCTTTTTATCTGCTCCCTTACATTTTATGTTTTCTTCTCCCATTTCCTACTAATCTCCCGTATCTGACCCAGACTCCTGAACCTTGCATCTGTTGGCCGTCTGCATGATCTGCCTGGTTGTTTCTTGCCTACCCAGACCATTACTTTTGTTGATCCTTACTCTTGCTGTGTCTGGCCTCTGATGTGCTTACCTGGTGCTGCCTTATGACCTATTTCTGATGTTACCTCACTGGGACATGTTAATACTGTGGACTTCTGGTCTTATTTTTCTTGACAACTGATTCAACTTTGGCCTTGACTTCAAGTTCCATCTTCTGTCATTGTTGCAATTTTCACCTGGGTAATATCTGATTGTTTCAAGCCTCTGGCCCCATCCCCCTCCAAAAGAAGTATGTCCCACCAGGAGGTGCCACAAAGATTGTCCTCAAATTCTTGAAGAGTTGGGTTTGGAACATTTGATTCAGAGAATTTATTTTTTAAAGATTTTATTTATTAATTTGACAGAGATCACAAGTAGGCAGAGAGGCAGGCAGAGGCGGGGTGGGGGGAAACAGGCTCCCTGCTGAGCAGAAAGCCTGATGTGGGGCTCGATCCTAGGACCCTGGGATCATGACCTGAGCCGAAGGCAGAGGCTTTAACCCACTGAGCCACCCAGGTGCCCCGAGAATATTTTTTTATTCTGTTTTAGTTTTAGATTAATAATCAGAAAACTAGATTTGGTTTTGTTTTAGATAAATCCAGGAGAGTTCTGGAAAACAATAACAACAAACCTTGGTTCAAAATGAGTTAATAATATGTTCAGCTCTGAGGCCAGAAAATTAGAATGTTTTCCTCTAGTTTGAAATTCATGATAGGATTAGAGTTTTTGCTTGGATGGGAGAGAAAACTGATGAGATAGATGGTTTAACTGTAGGGACGAAGAAAGGTATCTATCATCTGAGGAGCTGGACAAGTGTGAAAGTAAAATGGAATTTCTAGGACTGCTGTGAGGTAGAGATGTTTCACAAACTGCCGGTTCCATATCCAAAGCACAGGGAGGGCAGGGATGGTGCTAATACATGTGGTCTGACACCATAAACAACTGTTTTCCTTTGAGACACAGAAGACTGTTGTCCTCTGTTGTCTCACACAGGGAAAGCTGAATTCAAGAAATCTATAGAATGTATGTTCTTCTCATTTCTCTGAGGATTACCAAAGAGAGTTTTGCCTTGTTTAGGAAAACACTGACCTTCCATGGTCCATGACCTTCTTAAAGTGGTTTCATAAGAGCACTTGAAACTCCCTCAATCTCAGCCCTTGACATGACTAAACACCCTTACTTCCCCTTTCTGAGAAAAATGGCTGTTTTGAAGGTGTCCTGATGGCTATAGGGGAACACTGTCCCTCTGGGTATTCCCCCTACAAGTGAAGCTGTTCCAGAGGAATGCTGAAAATATGAGGTAGAATGAGAGCAGAGCTGTTTGCAATTGGATTTCTCCATGTCCCTGGGTTACTGAGGACATCTTCTCTCACTGAACACATGAGACCACTCAGGGTTCATCGCTTGTCCTGCTAACATCTGTCAAAGATGCACAGTGAGATTACAGACACTGGCCAAACAAAGACCGGCTCTCCTGGGAGGGAAGTGGTGGGTGTCAGTGAAGATGTACATCTTACAGAGCAGCAGGTGTTGGGAACATCTCTGCCTGGCATACAGTTACAGCTTTGTATACACAGAGAGGACCTGATAAAAGGCAGGTGTGCTTTGAAGCATCAGAAGGAGGTAGATGATTTAACGTGCTGGCTGCACTTGAATGATGTGGTCTGTGGTCTTCTCTACTTAGCAGAGCCACCACTGACTGAGCCAGGTGCTTCACTGGTTCCAGACACGGGGTGAAGTGCTCTGCCTTCATGCTCTCATTCAGCTCCTTGCAGTGGGCTCTGCTGTTCTCCCCACTTTAGATGAGGAAACTGAAACTTGGAGGTGTTGCATAACTTGCCCAGGGTTACAGAGGTAACACACATGGAGCCTGAATTCAAGTCTGTTTCTAGTCAGAAAACCTTAGCTTGTAAGCACTGAAATTAAGGAACTAAATTTCCTTGCGTCTGAAATTGTGATAGCAAGTGAGTTACTTACTCTGATAACTGAAGTGCCCTTCAACTAAAAGAAAAAACATCAGTTTGCTATCTGCAGTCTTTTACCCAAAGAGAGGTGCTTGAGGGTTAGGAAAATTAACTGTTTCCAGGCTGGCTTGACCTTTCGTCCTCATATTTCTGTCCCACATCACCAGAGCGCTTCCTTGGAGCTGTTAGGCCCTTGCTCCTTTCTCTTCTCTTCCTGCAGCTTCCACAGGCACTGCAAACACACTGCTGTTCCAGGGCTCTTGAAGGTGCTAACTGCAGAAAAAGGAAGGTTAGAGCTGGGTAAAGAGAACCCAGTGTGTTGGGGTGGAGGTGGAGCAGTATTAAGTTGTTCAGGATTGGCCTTGGAATGATGGTATTTAAGCAAAGGTCAAAAGGGTGTGGGGGGTATGTGTGTGTGAGTGTGTGTGTGTCTGTGTGTGTGTGTATGTGTAGTGTATCCTACCTCCCAACCGGACTGTAAAGTCCTTCACAGAGGTCATGTTTTATATTACTTGGTATCTCCTATGCTAGGCTTATGGTAGGCACTCAAAACGCAGTTATTGAATTTAGTGCATAGTTATTGTTCCCAGGAATGAGTTAGGTATGAGTGAATAGTGAGGTGGTTTTATTTTCCTTTAGGAGTCTCTCTTTCAACAAATCATATTCTCATTATTCTTATCTCTGGTCATAAAAGTCATTTATGCTTAATGTAGAAACCCATGTGAATCCTAAAGACATAAAGAAGAAAATAAAAATCACTTACAATTCCAACTGTCCATATAATCACTACAAAGCATTTTGGTGTATTTTCTCTCACACAGGCAAATATATAAAAATTAAAAAATTAGGCTCATATTTAGTGATGATATTAAAAAAATGGACTGGCCTATATATATCAGGGACACTAGCCCATTGTAACCTTTTTGTGTTGCAGGCTTGAGGGGCCCCAAAGTGGGGATGTTGCAGCGGGGGGCACTCAGGGGTGGCTGCTCTCTGTCAGCACTGATCCACGTGGGCACCACTAGTATGTATTGACTGACCACCTGCCCTAGAGGGAGAGAGCGCAAACAGGGGAGCAGCAGGCAGAATAGGCAGAGGGAGAAGCAGCCTTCCTGCTGAGCAAGAAGCCCACAGTGGGACTTTCTGTTGGGACCCCAGGATCATGACCTGAGCCAAAAACAGACTCTTCACCAATGGAACCACCCAGACGTCTCAAGTTTGTAATTTCAAAAGTATTTTTATTTATTTTAGTTATTGCACTATAAGAATGATGAAAAAATACCTGTATGCTTTTAATCCTCCTTATTTTGGGAAAAGGAGCCACAAAGATCCTGCTTTTTCTCGTCCTCAGCTCTTAGCAGTTTTGATGGCATTCTTGCCTCTGTTTTATCAGTTGCTTGGCTTGCTGTTTGGACTTCTGTTAACCAGGACATTTGGGAAGGAAAAGATGGCAAGAGCAACGTAAAGAAACTTGAAAGGCTGTGGAACGCGGTTGCTTCCTCATCGTCTCTGTGGGGGACGCGCTGGTGTCATGACGGTGCCCTGAAATGGTGATGTCTGACTCTCATCTCCCTTGGCTGCCCTTCTGTCTCATGACTGTCTCCACAGCTGCTGCTGCCAGGGCCCAGCCTGTTGCCTCAAGCCAGAAGCTGAAAGCTCACGTAACCTTTTGAAGAGCCCTGTACAAGTAAATTGAGCCCTTGTGACAAAGACTAGTTAAGGAAACAATACCACACCATGAGGCTGCACGCATTTGAAAAACATCTCCAGCCACAGAAAGAGTCACGGGAGAGGAGACATAGGTCTACTTTATGATGTGGCTTTTGAAATTAAACCAATTGTTTAGAGCAGAGGCGCTGAAGTTCTGCAGATTCAAAGAGTGAATTCAATTTATTTATTCAACAAACACTGCTTGGTCATTCATTAGATGCCAGACACTGGGCCAGGTGCCAAAGACAGACAAGGTTCTTAGAGTCATAGAGCTTTCATGGTACTGCGAAGGGAGCTTATTAAATGGAGATAGAGCTATGATTAGGCATTTTAAGTTTCATAAGTGTGAATAGGAGTGTACAGTTGTTTCTTAATGAAACATTAATTTTAATTTTATTTATTTTAACTCTCGCTCTGCTTCCACATGGAAGAGATTCTTTATTCTTTCCCCAGAAGTTCAGTCCAGTGTGTGATCACACATTTACATGTGTATTACACACATTGCAATGTACTATTGGGCTTTAAATCCTCCAAGAGGGACAACTTTAAATGTGCTGAGACATTTAGGGTTGGAAGGGTATTCAGAACAACCCTGCAAAGTCCTGGGCATTATCAAATGTGGAGAAAGAGTAAAATTGTATCATGAGAGAGGGCACACATACCAGTTCAGCCATGACCCTCCTCCGTGGGAGTAAAGAGCCTGAAGAATTAAAAAGAGATGCTCACCTTTGAGGCCATGTTCCACTTCTAGACCACATCCAGAGTCCCCCAAATCTCAGAATTCCCTATCTTAGGGGCCTTGAACCCCTTACCAGAGTCTGCAAGGGCTTCTTCCATAGGTCTGTCTTTTTGAGTGTTGACTGTTCTGTCACCATGTGCTGGTGTCTCTATCCATGCATACAAGACCCCAAGCGTAGGGTGGAGATGGAGGGAGAAAGTGGTTGGACACCCACAGATGTCAGGTATTAGCCTGCATATAGCTATGGCAATTTTCTCATTGACTAAAGAAAAAGGTAAGGCAAGGTGGTGTGTGTGTGTGTGTGTGTGTGTGTGTGTGTGTGTGTGTGTTTAATCTTTAACTAAAATTTTTTCCTTTACTACCTGGAGTGACTCTCTGACAATGGGAGATGCCTTTTGTAAAGTAGTGGATTCTGTTTACTAGTGCATCCCATACAGTTAAAGAATTCTTTGGAGAAAAATAAACTCAAACATTTATTTTGTGCATCATTGTATTCCTTGAAACAATAGATTACTTCTTAATCCTGCATACATTCTTAAAATGAGAACTCCATCTGGGAGGCCTAACCTTCCATGGAAACGTCTGTGTTACACATGTCCATCCAGCCCTTTGCCAAGTGTTTAATGGAGCATGCAATTGTTGGTAAGATATGCTGGGGTTCTCTAGAGACCTTAAAGAGAGCGGGGTGCTTTGGGTAGCCTGGCATGCACATCATTTGGATCCAGCCTCGATCACTCAAGCCATGTACTTTAAATACTTCACATTAGATCCTCTTCTCTTTGTGCTGTGTTTTTCTATTTTTAATGCCATTAAGTTTGAAATAATTGAAGATATTTTACTCTGTTGTTTTTCTAGTTTTTCTTTGGATATTTTCCTCTCATTGAAGTTGAAACTAGACAAGAGTTGCAGATCCGTTTTTTTTTTTTTTTTTAAGATTTTATTTATTTATTTGACACAGAGAGAGAGAGCACAAGTAGGCAGAGAGGCAGGCAGAGGGAGAAGGGGAAGCAGGCTCCCTGCTGAGCAGAGAGCCCGATGTGGGGCTCGATCATAGGACCCTGGGATCATGACCTGAGCCGAAGGCAGAGACTTAACCCACTGAGCCACTCAGATGCCCCAAGTTGCAGATCATTAAATCAATAACCTCATGAGTTTGTCCTCATGTTGTTCTGGGAAATACAGGAAGTGCACTCCAGTAAATCTTTCTTTGCAAGGTTTATATAGTCCTAAAGTCACAGGTCATGGCAGTTTCCATTGCTTGGGGACCGACTGCAGAATCAGGGACTGTCAGAGCTGACAGGGCTCTGAGGGGTCATGTGGTGTCATTGCCTCATTTCTTAGGTGATGTGTGGAGATTCAGAGAGGACAAATGCTTGTCCCATGTCCCAGAGTGGGTTCATGACAGGCTGGGGGTCTGGACTTCAGGATGTACTTAACCTCTTTAGTTCATAGGAGTGCAATGAAAGATCATGTGGCTCAAAGACATTTCCCCCCCCTGGCCTCAGAAACTTAAATAAAACTCAAAAACAATACTTATTCTGGACCTTCTGTGCTTGCATAATGAACCATTTTGAGTAAATTAGGAGTTTCACTTAGGACTGATGCGACTCTAGGCTCATTCTGCCTTTTAAATAAATAGCCAATTCTTGTTATGTGCAGTAATGATGTCCTACAAAGTCACTGTGAACATTGAATTAGCCAATACTGAAACATATTTCTGGGGAAATACAGGCTTGGGTTCCTACGAGATTGGTCACACTTTCATCACCCAGTCAATATACAACTTTGTTTCGTGTGTTTCTGTTTAAGACAACTCATTTAATATATATTTTTGATTCTTTAACATTAAACTCATGGCCAACAGAACTATAACTCATGCCTGAACTAAGCTCACCTAAAACATATTTTCTCTGTAAGGCACATCACATCAACCTTCTTGTGTGTGGGAACACTAGACAGCATGTCAGCAGTATGGTGGGGGCCATTTTAAACAATAAAAATCACAAAAAGTGCCAAACATGTGACACTTAATAGACTGTAAAAAAGAAAACTTGCTTATAGTAAACAGGTGACATAGGAAGGCAGAATGTCTACTTGTTTGACCTCAACTGGGAATGTGTATGTTGGGGACTCCCAATTTTTCACCATACCACACATGTCCAAAAATGACCACAAAAGTCCTGCATTGATTTTAGGTTTGCAGACAAAGTTTTAGTAGATGAATTTGCAGTAGAGAATTTGAGAATAATGAGGATCAATTGCATCCAAAAGCTTGTGCATGCCACCACACATTATAATCTCAAACATGAACTTCCAGCCTTCAATTCTGGTTCTACTTGGACCACTTTCGACTCTGCATTGGAAATACAGTGATAGCCCTTTGACAGGCTCCCATAGGATCCATTTGTTTCAGTCTCCCAAATTCCCAAGAATTACACTGCTGAAAGACTCCTGAAGGTAGATCCAGGCCCCTGTTCCCTTAATCACAGATCTTCATCAAGAGTGGGGTCAAACCCCATGCATGTACCCTTTACTCCCTTTAATTAGGCTAGCTTCGTACAACTGAAGAGATGGGTCTCTCTCAAGGCTTGTCCCAAGGATCCTGCCTCATGTCTGTTTTTGCCCTCAGAGTTCTGTTTTCAGCCTCTTTATTCCCCCTTTATTTATTTATTTATTTATTTATTTATTTATTTTTAAATTTCTTTTCAGCATAACAGAATTCATTGTTTATGCACCACACCCAGTGCTCCATGCAATACATGCCCTCTGTAATACTCACCACCTGGCGCCCCCAAACTCCCACCCCCTGCCCCTTCAAAACCCTCAGATTGGTTTTCAGAGTCCATAGTTTCATGGTTCATCTCCCCTTCCAATTTCCCTCAGCTCCCTTCTCTCCATCTTCCCATGTCCTCCATGTTATTTGTTATGCTCCACAAATAAGTGAAATCATATGATAATTGACCTCTCTGCTTGACTTATTTCACTCAGCATAATTTCTTCCAGTCCCATCCATGTTGCTACAAAAGTTGGGTATTCATCCTTTCTGATGGAGGCATAATACTCCATAGTGTATATGGACCACATCTTCCTTATCCATTCATCCGTTGAAGGGAATCTTGGTTCTTTCCACAGTTTGGTGACTGTGACCATTGCTGCTATGAATATTGGGGTACAGATGGCCCTTCTTTTCACTATATCTGTATCTTTGGGGCAAATACCCAGTAGTGCAATTGCAGGTCATAGGGAAGCTGTATTTTTAATTTCTTGAGGATTCTCCACACTGTTTTCCAAAGTGGCTCTACCAACTTATATTCCCACCAACAGTGCAAGAGGGTTCCCCTTTCTCCACATCCTCTCCAACACACGTTATTTACTGTCTTGTTAATTTTGGCCATTCTAACTGGTGTAAGGTGGTATCTCAATGTGATTTTGATTTGAATCTTCCTGATGGCTAGTGATGAGGAACATTTTTTCATGTGTCTGATAACCATTTGTATGTCTTCATTGGAGAAGTGTCTGTTCATGTCTTCTGCCCACTTTTTGATGTGATTATCTGTTTTGTGTGCGTTGAGTTTGAGAAGTTCTTTATAATTCCTGGATATCAACCTTTTGTCTGTACTGTCATTTGCAAATATCTTCTCCTATTCCATGGGTTGCCTCTTTGGTTTGTTGACTGTTTCCTTTGCTGTGCAGAAGTTTTGATCTTGATGAAGTCCCCAAAATTCATTTTCACTTTTGTTTCCTTTGCCTTTGGAGACATATCTTGAAAGAAGTTGCTGTGGCTAATATCGAAGAGGTTACTGCCTATGTTCTCCTCTAGGATTCTGATGGATTCCTGTCTCACATTGAGGTCTTTTATCCATTTCGAGTTTATCTTTGTGTATGGTGTAAGAGAATGGTTGAGTTTCATTCTTATACACATAGCTGTCCAATTTTCCCAGCACCATTTTTTGAAGAGACTGATTTTTTTTCCACTGTATATTTTTTCCTGATTTGTCTAAGATTATTTGACCATAGAGTTGAGGGTCCATATCTGGGCTCTCTACTCTGTTCCACTAGTCTATGTGTCTGTTTTTATGCCAGTACCATGCTGTCTTGGTGATCACAGCTTTGTAGTAAAACTTGAAATCAGGTAACGTGATGCCCCCGATTTTGTTTTTCTTTTTGAACATTTCCTAGCAATTCGGGGTCTCTTGTGATTCCATACAAATTTTAAGATTATTTGCTCCAGCTCTTTGAAAAGTACCAGTGGAATTTTGATCAGCATGGCATTAAAAGTATAGATTTCTCTAGGCAGTATAGACATTTTAACAATATTTATTTTTCCAATCCATGGCATGGAATGGTCTTCCATCTTTTTGTGTCTTCTTCAATTTCTTTGATGAGTGTTCTGTAGTTCCTCGAGAACAGACCTTTACCTCTTTGGTTAGGTTTATTCCCAGGTGTCTTATGGTTCTTGGTCCTGTAGTAAATGGAATCGATTCTCTAATTTCCCTTTCTGTATTTTCATTGTTAGTGTATAAGAAAGCCACTGATTTCTGTACATTGACTTTGTATCCTGCCACGTTACTGAATTGCTATATGAGTTCTAGTAGTTTGGGGGTGGAGTCTTTTGGGTTTTCCATACAAAGTATCATGTCATCTGCGAAACGAGAGAGTTTGACTTCTTCATTGCCAATTTGGATACCTCTTGTTTCTCTTTGTTGTCTGATTGCTGTTGCTAGGACTTCTAATATTATGTTGAAAAAGAGTGGTGAGAGTGGGCATCCTTGTCATGTTCCTGATCTCAATGGGAAGGCTGCAAGCTTTTTCCCATTGAGGATGATATTTGCTGTGGGTCTTTCATAGATAGATTTTATGGAGTTCAGGAATGTTCCCTCTATCCCTATGTTTTGAAGCGTTTTAATCAGGAATGGATGCTGGATTTTGTCAAATACTTTTTCTGCATCAATTGAGAGGACCATGTGGGTCTTCTCTCCTCTCTTATTGATTTGTTCTATCACATTGATTGATTTGCAAATGTTGAACCACCCTTGTAACCCAGGGATGAATCCCACCTGGTCATGGTGGATAATCTTTTTAATGTGCTGTTGAATCCCATTTGCTAGGATCCTGTTGAGAATCTTAGCATCCATATTCATCAGTGATATTAGTCTGAAATTCTCCTTTTTGATGGGGTCTTTGCCTGGCTTGGGGATCAGGGTAATGCTGGCTTGATAGAAAGAGTCTGGAAGTTTTCCTTCTGCTTCAATTTTTTAAAACAGCTTCAGGAGAATAGGTGTTATTTCTTCTTTGAAAGTTTGGTAGAATTCCCCAGGGAATCCGTCAGGTCCTGGGCTCTTGTTTTTTGTTTTTGATTACTGCTTCAATCTCGCTACTAGATATCTGTCTATTCAGGTTGTCAGTTTCTTCCTTGTTCAATTTTGGGAGTTTATAGTTTTCCAGGAGTGCCTCCATTTCATCTAGGTTGCTTAACTTATTGGCATATAACTGGTGATAATAACTTCTGATGATTGTTTCTATTTCCTCTGAGAATATGCAGGGAATAATCTCAGTCTTTTTGTATCAGTTGAGCCCTGATTTGTGACCCAGTATGTGGTCTATTCTAGAGAAGGTTCCACGTGCACTTGGGAAGCATGAGTATTCTGTTGTTTTAGGGTGGAATGTTCTGTATATATCTATGAGGCCCATCTGGTCCAATGTGTCATTCAATGCTCTTGTTTCTTTATTGATTTTCTACTTGGATGATCTGTCTATTAGTGAGAGAGGTGTGTTAAGATCTCCTACTCCTAATGTATTCATATCAATATGACTCTTTATCTTGATTAATAGTTTTCTTATGTAATTGGCTGCTCCCATATTGGGGTCACAGATATTTACAATGTTAGATCATCTTGGTGGATAGTCCCTTTAAAAATGATGTAGTGTCCTTCTGTATCTCTGACTACAGTCTTTAGTTTAAAATCTAATTTATCTGATATGAGAATCACTACCCCGGCCTTCTTTTGAGGCCCATTTGCATGAAAGATGCTTCTACATCCCTTCACTTTCAGTCTGGGTGTATCCTTAGGTTCAAAATGGGTCTCTTGTAGACAACGTATGAATGGGTCCTGTCATTTTATCCAATCTTTAACCCTGTGTCGTTTTATGGGTACATTTAGGCCATTCACATTGAGGGTGATTATTAGATATGTTTTTATTGACATCGTGTTACCTTTGAAGTCTTTCTTTCTGTAGGTTGTCTCCATATTTCTGTTCAATGATATTCTTAGGATTTCTCCTCTTTTATAGAACCCCCCTTAATATTTCTTGCAGAGTTGGCTTGATGGTCACATACTCTTTAAAGCCTTGCCGGTCTTGGAAACTCTTTATCTCTCCATCCATTTTGAATGCCAGTCTTGCTGGATAAAGTATTCTTGGCTGCATATTCTTCTCATTTAGTGTCCTGAATATATCTTGCCAGCCCTTTCTGGCTTTCCAGGTTTCTACAGACAGGTCTGACATTATTCTTATGGGCTTTCCTCTGTATGTAAGGAACTTCTTTGTCCTAGCTGCTTTCAAGAGAGCCTGTCTGCAATTATGATTCCTCATTCTTACTATCAGGTGTCTCAAGGACTTTCAAGAATCTATTATCTTTGGGGGAGAACATTCTGCCTCTTGTTTTCAGCCTCTTTTAACCTCAACCTTGCTTAGAAGAACTTATTATTCCCATGGTTAATCATAGCCAGGCCCTCAACTTCCAGATCCTTAGCTCTTATAACACCTTTCTAATGAGCAGTTCTGTTACTCTAGTTTCCTCCTTGACATTTTCACCAGAATGACACAGTGGAATCTCTGCATGTCCAAAAGAGTCCACATTGCCTCCTACCCCATCCCAATAGCCCCTCCTTCTTCCTCTTGGGTCCTTAGCTACTAGGGTCATTGTCTAACAAAGCACTCAAACTTGAAATTGGAGTTATCCTTAATTCCATCCTCTCTTTTATTCCCCTTGTCAGATAGCCTACCAAGTCCCATAGAATCTATTTCTGTACTGTCTCCTCCATCTGACCATGTCTCTCTAGTGTCATTGCCATAGCTCTATTCCAGTCCCCACTGAGTTTGGCTTAATGTCATGGCTTGATGGCTTGCATGTTTCCAATTCACTCTGAATACCGCTCCTGGGAGGATCTCTTGAAAACACACAGTTATGACCATATCACTTCCCTTCTTTGAATTTTTCAGAAACTTTCCATGGACTACTGCATATAATTTAAGTTTAATAAAGTCCTTTTATAATTGAACCACTGCTTTCATTCCTGTTTCATCTACATCAGTCCCCTTTTAACTGTGTGATATTGTGACATAAAAAGAAATAAATTTGGTCTTTGTCCCTGGTTCCTAACACAGGAGCTTCTAAAACCCTGGAATTTCTACAGTAATAGAGGTGAAGGAATCAACTTTTGTTATTTACTATAAACCCCTTCAACCATACCTAGTTTATACTAATGAGGTGACTCTTACTGAGTCCCTAGCTAGCTTCAGTAAGGGGGCTGGTTGCCAGGGGAAACATCCATGTGGTTAGAGGTTTGGAAATTTCACTCCAACCTCTCAACTCTGGGAATTTAATCACCAATGCCCAGTGGTTTAATCAATCATGAAACTCCATAAACCCCCTGAATGACAGAGAGCTTCTAGATTGGTGAACACTCCATGTGCCAGGAGGGAAGGGTAGCATACCCCAATTTTATGGGGACAGAAGATCTTGCACTCAGTATCCTTCCAGATCTCACTCTTTGTATCTTTTTAAATGGTTATTCATTCATATCCTTCTAATGTCCTTTATAAGAAACTGGTAATAGTAAAGAAACTATTTTCATGATTTCTGTGAGTCATTCTAGCAAATGATCAAACCTGAGGATGGATTTGTGGGAACTCTGATTTTTGAAGTACTGGAGGCCTAGGACTTTCTATTGACATCTGAAGTGGGGGTAGTTTTGTGGGACATAGCTCTTAATCTGTGGGGTCTGTGCTAACTCCAGATAGTTAGTGTCAGAATTGAATGGTGGTGTCCAGAGTCAGAGAATTGGCTGATGTGAGGAAAATCCCCCCACACATTTGATATCAGTAGTCCTGTGAGTAGAAAAGGATTGTAACCAACTACATTCTATGAAGTTCTTAAAATGTCCCATGCTCTTCCTGCCTGCTTGCCTTTATGTGTACTCTGGTTTTTGCCTGGAATATTCTTCAAGCACTTGTTCACCTTGTGAGCTACTGCTCTTTCATTAACATGTGGCTCAAGGTTTGTCTTTCCTGTGAAGCTTTCCTTGACATCCACAATATAGTTAGTTGTCTCTTGGACTGACTAGAGACCCTTGAACTAACTTTAATGATCTCACTCTATATTGGAATTTAAAAACAATGGATTTGGTTTTGGACATGTGGCATTTTAGATGCCTGAGGTAGATCCATACAGAAATACTCAGTTGGTAGTTATGCAATGTCAGGACACCTAAATCCTATGACATAAAGCAAACCCATCAAATCTAGGATTATGTGACTCCCTAAGAGCTGTTATTTCATCTTTGTAGGAGACGTCTCTTTTCTCCCCCTTTTCCTGCATATTGGCTATTTTGTGGCTACACTCATATCTGGGCTACAGATTAAATTAATTTGACAAATAAATGTCATGAGTTAAATTGTCAAGTATTCCCCAAGTCCACAGTTAACAAAAACTTCTGAGAGAATATAGCTGATTTCATGCCTGCTTTTGCCTATTACCCATTTATATTATCCTGTTTTTTCTCCATGACGTTTCTAGGCAGAGTTTTGAGAAAGCTGTTCTTGGTCTCATTAACCCCATTAAAGAGGACTACCATGTTTTGTGATCATTAGGAGACCATTGCTGAAGTCAGGACTCAGGGGTCCTGGCCAAAGGGCAGAATAAACAGTTCTGAACTGGTTATTCAAGCCAAAAGCATTGTACTTTTAGCAGTTTTCTTTCCTTGAAAGAATGAAACAGTGCAGGCCATGATTTGTCTGGTTTCATTTCCATTTCAGGGAACAAACTATCTTTCCTTCTGCTTTTATTTAATTTTTCATTTTAGAAAACAATGTGGAGATTCCTTAAGAAATTAAATATAGAGTTACCGTATGACCCTGCAATTGCACTACTGGGTATTTACCCCAAAGATACAGATGTAGTGAAAAGAAGAGCCATCTGTACCCCAATGTTTAGAGCAGTAATGGCCACAGTCACTAAACTGTGGAAAAAACCAAGATGCCCTTCAATGGATGAATAGATAAAGAAGATATGGTCCAGTGCACCTGGGTGGCTCAGTGGGTTAAGCCTCTGCCTTCAGCTCAGGTCATGATCTCAGGGTCCTGGGATTGAGTCCCTCATCGGGCTCTCTGCTTGGCAGGGAGCCTGCTTCCTCCTCTCCCTCTCTCTCTGCCCGCCTCTTTGTCTACTTGTGATCTTTCTCTGTCAAATAAATAAATAAAATCTTAAAAAAAAAAAGAAGATATGGTCCATATATACTATGGAGTATTATGCCTCCATCAGAAAGAATGAATAGCCAACTTTGGTATCAACATGGATGGGACTGGAAGAGATTATGCTAAGTGAAATAAGTTTAGTGGAGAGTTAATTATCATATGGTTTCACTTATTGGTGGAACATAAGGAATAACACGGAGGACATGGGGAGATGGAGAGGAGAAGGGAGTTGGGGGAAATTGGAGAGGGAGATGAACCATGAGAGACTGTGGACTCTGAGAAACAAACTGAGGGTTTTGGGGGGGGGCATGGGGAGTTTGGTGTGCCTGGTGGTGGGTATTATGGAGGGCACGTATTGCATGGAGCACTGGGTGTGGTGCATAAACAATGAATACTGGAAAACTGAAAAGAAATAAAAAAATAGAAAAAATAGTTTTTAATTTTTTTCTTTAGTTTTTACCTTTTCAAATTGTGTTGCACAGCTTGCTACATAGTACGGACTTTATTTATTTATTTATTTATTTGACAGACAGAGATCACAAGTAGGCAGAGAGGCAGGCAGAGAGAGAGAGAAGAGGAAGCAGGCTCCCTGAAGAGCAGACAGCCCGATGTGGGGCTCGATCCCAGGACCCTGGGATCATGACCCGAGCCGAAGGCAGAGGCTTTAACCCACTGAGCCACCCAGGTGCCCCCATAGTACGGACTTTAAAGGGTCTGTTGAGCTAAATTGGGATGAATCTTAAACTATGCTATGGCCGATTGTCTCATGAGGGCACATTCTTACTTTGCACTCTCCACCTACAGAACTCCTATCTTGTATAAATATGCCTATAGAAAATTTCCATGGAAAGGATATTTATCCTTCACTTTTGTGTCTGACTTATACTTCATTTGCCTGTGATTGAGAGGAAATGAAGAGAAACTCCAAGTTTGTCTGCTCCTGTGTTGTCTGACATTGTAGGTCTCCCACGCATATTTGGAGGAAATAAATTCATTCCTCCCACCAACCTTGATTTGTAGCAGGCATTTGCTCCAAAGACATCTGGAAGGAAAATTCAGATTAAGATTGTTCATTGTCCTAAAGTCAGTTTCTTCTTACTATAGTATTCTATATATGGGAACTATGGTCTATGTGGGAACATAGTCTGTGCTTATATGACCCTTGACACTCCCATATGTTTGATCTCCTATCTCCAATGTACCACATTGTTCTTATGAAAACTTATGGGGTTCATGACTTCTCTGGGAAGCCAACTTTGGCAATGAAGATGCCCAATGGTAGAGGAAATGGTCTCTCTCCTCAGACAACACAAAAAGCTGTATCCATTTGTGGTCACAACATAAAATACCCCCTGCAAATTCTTCAAACTTCTCATTTCACTCTTTTAATTCCAATTTTTGGGAACTTTTATTACTAAGATATTCCTTCAGTAAAACTCACCTAAATATTGACTGTTTTCTATAAAAAAAAATCAGTTATATCCATGAGGAATTAAATAATTCTTCTTGAGTCTCTCTTTTCATCCTGTAAATTAGAACCTTTCTAAAATTCTATTTAATCCACTGAATGGTTCCCTTGTTTTCAACTCCCTCTCACTCTCTGATGTCTTAAAGGTAATATTAAAAAAATACCTATAATCAATCATTCTCTGATTCCCTTCGTTATTTCTACTCACTCAGCAAACTTTCAAAGTGAAGTGAAATTAAATAAAATTTACAGGCACTGCCAAATTCCAAACCTGCTGACCTGGCCAAGACTTTTGAAAATGTTCCCCAGTATAAACTTTAATTTTTTCCTATTGGTTAAAAATTCATTCCAAAGGATGTCAGACAAATAATATAAAAGGAAACATTTTTAGGTTTAACTAATTAATATTTTAGATAAATCAAGATTCTTAGGATGGAGACCACTATTTATTTAAACAAAGAAGCAGAAAAATAAGTCCAAATGAACTCTATAGAATATAGGATACATTTATAATGAACAAAAAATATATTCCATTAGAACCAGCCTTTTGTAGCCTTTCTAGCCCAAAGAGAGCAAATAGGTCATCCTTGTGAATTTACAGGTTAACTTGGAGTGGAAGTTTTTACCTGTTTTATTGTACTGATTGATCATAAATCTCAGGCTGGACACTCAACTGGACAATTCTAACCAAAGAGGTTGGTTAGGAATCACTAGAGTTTTTCCCATGCCAGTGTTCAAAGCTCTGTTTACTTTTAGTCTCTGTTACATTTTCATCAGATATGTGTTGTGTTCTTCCTGCTAAGAATAATAAACTCATTGCTCTGTGTATTTTTAAAGCAAAATAAATACTAATTTATTATCTTGAAGATTGATGTTGGCATTATCACTATATGAATTGGAATAAAAAGCTTTGCATTTGGGGTTGCCAGTATCTTCTATCACTCAGTCTACTTGATTACTTAGAAAGGACAGGACAATTCATATTGGGAGAAGGAAAGAACAAAAGTCTTAAAATCTGATAAGGAGGATAAGAGATATATGGAAATACAGCTAGCTAACATAGATCTAATAAGGGCCAAATTAGTCTTGATCTGATCTCAGTTTGTTTACATTGGAATAGGACAGTTTCATCAAATGAGTTTGGTTTTGAAATAATTGATTTAAAACAATAAGATATTTTAGTGGAATTTCAAATTGATTTAAAAAATATTTGGCTTAAACTCTTGGAAAGTAGGTCATATTCTTCTTTAAATGTTGTTCTTAAAAGTACAGTATATTATGTCTTGTTAGTGAATATCAGGAGAAACCTTGAATGGGATAATGGCAAGTCACTCCTTGGGTTTAGTTACCTCATGTGCAAAATGCAGTAAGCAACTAGATAATTTACAAAGTTCGTTTTAGCTAGCTTTATCAGTCTAATATGGTGCTGTGTCTGAGAGAGGAAGGCAAAACTAGGAAAATTTCCAAAGTAATGTAGGATTTAAAAGACCATTTTTGTTCTTGAGTAGGGGGAAACCCCCCCAAAACGTTATGGGGCATATTAGAGTTAAATATATAGATCACTGTTAACAGAATAACTGACATAGGATTCCATCATATGAATTAAATCTGACTGAAAGATAGGCTGGAGGCGCCGGAGGTGGCTCAGTTGGTTAAGCTTCTATCTTCAGCTCAGGTAGTGATCTCAGGGTCCTGGGATTGAGCCCCTCATCAGCTCACTCCTCAGCAGGGAGCCTGCTTCCCCTTCTCTCTCTGCCTGCCTCTCTGCTGACTTGTGTTCTCTCTCTCTTTCTCTGTCAAATAAATAAATAAATAAAATCTTAAAAAAAAAAAAAAAAGATTGGCTGAATTTGGATGTGTCCATAGTTCCAAAGAGAGGAGACTAGAGAGTTTCATACTGCTACATTTTCTAAGCTAATCTTGATCCTATAATTTATTGTGTGTTGTTATCTTAAGGGTTCAAATATATCACAGGGGACAGAAACTCTGCCTATGTCAACCAGTAAGTTTAAAGTGTCATCCCAAGAGAAAGGTCATTGTTTGTTTGGGCTCCAGGGTGGATCACTGAAGTAACGGGTTCTTGAGTAAAGAGATAATGCTAGACCAGAAATCCTGAGATAATGGGAGCAATTGCCCAGAGGGCTTTTTTCACCCCTGACTTCCTCTGGTCTTAGCTTTGTTGATCAGAGAAAGAGAATCAAGCTTGGACCAAAGACTACGGTTCATATTAAGAGGAAGAATCCTAGTTTTTCCATCTCTAATTTCTATGATTGTGCAAATCTAAATTAAAAACATTGGGAACATTCAATATGTTTGTCATGTATTTTTAAGCCACAGTAACAACTCAATGTAGTACATTATGTACAGAGAGAAGAAAAAGAATAACTTAACACCAGCTTTATGAAATTAACTGGCTCCAAATAGAGAACTAGCCACCTGGTCTGGTTTCAAGTTTATGTCTTAAATATTAATATTCTAAAAAGGAAAACCGATTCTGAAAGAGTCCAAGGAAATCAATAGTTCTTCCAGCGTATGCTTGTTTTACATAAACAACTTGCCTCTCGCAACATGAAAATAATTTTACATATGTTTACTTAATGAAATATGTTGTTTTGGAAACAGTCTTATTTCTTTCTCAATCCCCCATGATGTCCAGTCTATCCTCAAGCTCTCTCTATCTCAATATCTTTCTCTCCCTCTCTCTTTCTAGTAATAAGCTATTTTCCTGTTTTTACTATCTGGACCTGTATAGCCCCCAAATTTGATTATGCACTCAGCAATTCCAAGTACCTGTTTGTGTGTGTGTGTGTGTGTGTGTGAAGGGATGAACAAATATAAAATGTGATGATTAGTGTCATCAGATGTTTAAAAAACAACAAGTACCCAGAACTTGAACAGCAAAGTGAATAGTGATTCCATTGAAGCAGTCACCTTCGGTGATTAAATGTTTGGAATACAATGATGTCCCTGCTCTAAATAATTTTGGAACTTTTCTTTTGGAAAGTACATGGAACCAATGAATGGGAAATGCCAAAAAATTACTGTCCTGTTTTTTTAGTCTTTCTTTTGTACTAAAATACATATTGCCCAGCTTGATCATCCATCTTGTTTGGCAGACCAAACTCCTTTATTAGTCAGGGTTGGGCAAGAAGCTTATTGCTTCTTACATAGTATGTGTATGTGTGTGTGTGTGTGTGTGTGTGTGTGTGTGTGAGAGAGAGAGAGAGAGAGAGAGAGAGAGAGAGAGAGAAAGAGACAGAGAGAGATTGAGGAGATTTTAATAAAGGATCTATTTACAGAAGATATGAATAAGAAATGGGAAACCAAAAGGAATGGGGGAGTTCTTATGCTTCCTGGGCCTGAAAGGAATAAAAGGAGGGGTTTGCTATTAAAGTGCAGAAAGAAATGTAGGTGAGAGCTCTCCCACTGGACCTGAGACCTTAAGGAAGAAGACAACCACATTTCTGAACTCATTCTCCTCTTTGCTTTCAAATATCTGATGGTGCTTCCCTTTGGCCAAACTTGAGAGAAAGCCAGAGAGCTAGGAAACCTTTATAGAGCCCATACAGATCAGTCTCTCAGGACACAGAGCAGAGTGGAGAGGCAAGGAGAGTCGTTCTGGAGGAGCTAATGGAGAATATCCAGCACAGCCATTGATGACTTTCACCTGTCAACAGTAATCCAAATCACTCCACTGAGGACTGTCAGGAGGATGGGGTAGCTTCCGAAGGAAATTCCAAGAGAAGCATCCCTTACGTAAACTAGTATGTAAACTCCCTAGAAAAAGTATGCAGCCAGCAGAGGAAATGAATAGTGTTTTAGTTCATTCATTACAATTCAGCCTTACTTTTTTCCACAGCCATGTTTTGTCTTTTGACAGAAACACATTTGAATGGCTTTTGATGCATTCAGTCTACAGCCTTTTTATAATCCTTATGGTAGAATATATGTATTTTTTGTTGAGACATAATAGAGAATGGAAAAATACTAAATGACAAATCAAAAGATATATATCTTTTCTTAATGGAGTTACCTGCATATGTTGCTTATGTACATGAGTGAAATAAGGTCCTGAAAATCTGACAGGGATTGGGATTTGGGAAGGGGATTAAAGACAAAATTTAAATATGTTTATAATAATCCAGATCTGCCTTCTATTGGCAGTTTTTACTTCATTGAACCTATTTTAATGCCTTGGCAGGCTCAGGGATGTTTTATTTTTGTTGGAAATTAGGAACATGGGCGGTAATCATGAGTGCCAAGAACAGAAAAGACAAATTATACTGAGCATGCTCTGGAAAACATTGGAAGTGTCAGTCCCCAAGCTTTGACTTGCTGGATTTGCGTGTGGATTACCTAACCAGACTTCTAATTCTCTCATGTAGCCAGGTCATCTTTCATCCAAAATAGGAAATTGAACATTTTTTTCTATGAACATCATGTCAATTTTTGATCTTGGGAATCCATCAGTTATTACTCACGGTCACTATCATTGTCTATTGAATAACAGTGGGCTCAAACATTTTAAGTGAGATACCAGGAAAAAGTATTATTGTACATTCTTTCAGCTGAATTGGAGCAGAATAAAATGTGTTACTAAAACTGGTCCTTGTCTCAGAAAACTTCAGGTTCAGATGGTTTCAGTGGGGGAATTGTAGCTAATATTTAAAGAAGAAATGTTGGTGTTTCACCAGCTTTTTCAGAAAATTGAGAGGACAGGAATACTTCCCAACCTATTTTATGAGGCCAACACCACCCCAATGCTAAAATGTGTCAAAAATATTACAAAAAAAAAAAACCAAAATGAAGAAAATTACAGACCAATATCACTCATGAACATAAATGTCAAATTCTTAATAAAATTTGAACATATTAAATCCAATCAATCACATTTAAGAAGATACTACATAAAAACAAAGTGGCAGTTATATCAGAAATGCAAGGTTACTTTAATTCTTCAAAATCAATGAATGTAATTCACCTTTCTACCAAAATAAAAAAGAAAAATGATCATTTCAATAGATACAAAATTGGTCTTTTGCTTTTCTTTATGTACATTTGAATTTATGTTTCTTCATTAAAAAAAGAAAAAAAGGGAAGGAGAACAGAAAATAAAGGCAAGTTCCACAACTTAAAAACCCTGTTTAAGGTTATTTGCCCAAAAAGAACAGACTTGATTTTTTTTAACAATAAAATTTATGGAAGTCCTAATAACTCACATTTTAGGGGTAAATTGGACCTCAGCTTGGGTCAGGAATAAATTTCACATCTATATTGTGCATACCCACAGGGTTGTGCTTTCCATGTGTTATAGATCTCAGCCTGCAGAAGGTGGGCCTCCACAAACCTGTCCAAAATCTGAGAGGTTTTGGATGTGGTCGATGTCAACCTAAAAGGGGATGGGAGAGGCATCCAAATTAGGAGTGTGGTTTAATGGAAATCAACTTTATCCATGCATACGTGCACTAGATAGCTAAGTATCTACTTCATGCAAGGTACAAAATAGTTGAAAACCACTTCCCTCATGGAACATATATTCTATTGGGGTTTTATACAGTAATAATATGCTTTTTAAAAAAAATATATCAGACATCTAAGGACTAAGTTCTAAGCCTGCCATAGGATTGATGGTTTATGAGCGGATCACAATATAATTTCTAATCTTGTTCATTTTATTTCTGGTTAAAGAAAATCTACTTTCTTTATCTTCTTTACTTTTTCTCATCTCTGTATAGAGTCCCACATATTTCAGGAATTGGCCATACTTTTCTTCTTGGCCCACATAATCACAAAGCAACCTTGATAGAACGAACATCTGTTTCTCCATCACGGAGCAAGTGATTCCAGATGGTAAAGCCTGATCATTTAAGAACTATTGGTGTAGACATTTTTGTGAATGGTTTTGATGAGTTTCTTCATCTTATTCTTCTTTTTGTTTCTTCTTGTTATTGTTCTCCACAGCCTTCTCAGAATTTTGAGCAGAAGAAATTTTAGGCCTTGTTGTCATTGGATCTTTACATAGTCAGTAAATCTTTTGATCAATCTTACTTAGTGTCATAGAATAGCATGGAATTTCTTTATTTTATCAGTAAAATTTCAAAGAAATATTTGAGGGTCTGTCAAGGTAGCATGACTATTCAAGCAAGTACAGTAATAGAAATTTGGCTGAATTCTCCAATAATTTCTGTAGATATGCCATTACTTTAGACCTCTAGTATTAGGAGTGATTTAGCATGACACATGACATGGTAAATATATGACATGATACAATGTATCTCCCAGTACAATAATACAGAAATGCTTATTTTACATATGTGCAGTTTTTATTTTTATATGGAGGTGAAATTTGTATTAAATCCTGAAAGAGGTGAGTAGGGACAGTTTTTGCCAATGATAATGCTATTGTTTTCTTGTTCTGTTTTGGTTGTTAATTCCAGGATTCCTCTGTGATTTTCTGAAGTTTATTTGGTTGAAATCTGAAGCACTGTTATTTCTCAAGTTTTCTGAGTTTCAACCAAATATGCATGGTTCTTGAGATTTAATTATTCCTATATATAAGTTCATAATGATGATTAGACTTTGTCTCTTGTCTCAAAGAGTTTTTCTGAGTGGAAATTTGTCTTTATAACCTAATACCATAATAGTTACTTAATTTACTATTCTTTATCAATATTACCTATTACACTAAATACTGACTTTATATTAATCACTGCCCCCTAGGTTTCATATTTGGGTCTGTACTGAGTCAGATTCTCATCTGTATGCCCTAAAATGATTAGATTAATAATGACAGGGACAGAAACTTCTGTCGGATGGATACTCTCTTAGGTGGTCAGTACAATTTAATTTTCAGTTATGTATTTATATTTTATCTGTGAGAAAATGAAAATCAACCACGATCTGGAAATATTCAATTTTTATTCCAGAAGTAGTTAATATCGTGGTACCTAAGATTTTTCTGGAAGCCCATTCTCACTTCATGTCTGGTTAAACAATAGCTGAACTACAGATTACCCAGATTTTAATATTTTATTCAATAAAATAAATTAATCGAGGATTGAGGTAGTCCAAAGAGATTGTGCAATCTTAAGTGCTCTATCAGATATTTTTGATGATTTTTTAGACAAAAAGTATTTATGATTCATAGAAGAACCAAACTAATGTAAGTCAAGATTATTGACTGAAAGCTGGCAGGCAGCCAGGCAAGCAGCATTTGCAGAGATTACAGTAGTCCCACTTTATCTTTAGTTTTACTATCCATGGCTTCAGTTACTTGTTGTCAGCTGAGGCTGGAAGCAGATGATCCTCCTTTGATGTATTGTTGGAAGGTCATTAGTAGCCTAACCCTAAGTCACAATGCCTATGTCATTCACTTCACTTCATCTCATCATACAGGCTTTTTATCATCTCACATCACAGGAAGAAGGGTGAGTATAGTACAAGGTACCTTGAGAGACAGACAGAGAGAGAGAAGCCATATAATTATGGCTTTTATTGAAGAATTTTGTTATAATTATTATTATTGTAGTTCATCTCTTACTGTGCCTAATTTATAAATTAAATTTTATCATAAGTATGTATGTACAGGAAAAAAAGTAGTATATACAGGGTTCCATACTATCCATGGTTTCATCCACTGGAGATCTTAGAATGTATCTCCTACTGTATTGTATCATTTAATCTTCTAATAAACTTTCTAGTAAAAGGCTATTTTTTTCTATGTCATGATTGAATAAAATGATAATTTGTCCAACATCAGGCAACTAGTTAGGAACAAGACTAAGATTGTAATTTGCATTTATGGGATGATTTATACAGGCATAGCAATCCTGGTTCTACTTGGAAACTTTCTTTCTACTTTGAAGATACAGAAACAAGGGAAAGAGGAAACTAGTCACCATCATGTGAAAACGAAATTTCTTTATAGAGTTTATCGGTCCTGGAAAAAATTACAACAAATGAGGAATTTTACTAGGCAGGAAGAGCAAGAATCAAAACTCTTCCTAAGACCCCTCAACTCACCTTTGGAAGAGGATGAAAGCTTGCATGTGGCAAATGAAACTACCAGCATGAAGTTTGCCAAAAAGTGAAAAAAGATTGCATTGTCCTTTTGCTCTTGTCAGTGCAATTTCTCTATTGCAAGGAAAAAGATTATTGAACGACATAATTTGTGATGTCATTTGTATGAACTAATAGCATTTCCCGAAGTGGGTATTCTAGTCTCTGAAAGCAAACTACTTATTCAAGTCAGACAAATGAGCTCTTCTCAAGTACCGTGTAATTCACTTTCCTTGAAGCTGGGCTCTGTCCTTTCCTCTGTCCTTTGATGGACAAAATCATGCTCAAAATCTGAAGACAGTGGTGCTGCCTGTGGTTTCTTTTCTTCTCTTTGTATTTTTGAATATTCTAAGTATTTATTTTAAATCTTTTTTCACATGGAACTATTTTCTCTAATTCTTGAGGTGCCAATTATCCCATTGTTTGGTGATTTGTTCCTTTCATGATTTGCCATGTTTATTGTTAGCTCATATGCAGCAGAGGTAGCTTCTGGGACACTATGTGCTCTGGGCCTTTGTATCCTAATAGAGTGTTTTGGGGCTGGTATCAGTCAGGACTTAAAAGATTTCAATGTTTTAGACCATTATTTATGTTGGTGTGTTACACCTGGGTCTCTGTACCACTTGGGAGTGGAGTTTAGACTCTATTTGAGCATGAGTTGGTATTAAGGCTTTGATGAATCACAAATAATTCTTTTATCTGCTGCTTCAGGAAGAAGATAGGTTTCTTGAAGCTAGCTGAGGTTAGTGCAGTATTTTATTCCCTCATTCCTTTGTCTCACATATGGGGTAGTTTTTCATGCTCCCAGCTTTATTTAGAAAGCACAATTCAATCTCCCCATTTCTCTTGGGCCTGAGTTCTTATATTGTGCCTCCCTGAATATCATAAGCCTTGACCTGTATTTGAGGCTGGGACTTTGTTGGTCATTTGTCTTCAGCTCATCACTCTGGTTTTGAGTTCTCTCTTTTTTCCCTGGCATTTGGAGCTTTCTCTTTCCTGTTTTCACTTTCAGCTTAATTTTCTTTTATACTTAATATAATTTTTAAATTCAGCATTTCTGTGTGTTTGTAAATGGAATGGAAGTATCCTGGGTGTCAACTCAGTCTATCATATCGATTGAAAGCTTCCCCAAACTGAGTATGTAATGTCTGTATTCTATTTTAAATGTTCTAACTACCTTTGACTTTCCTGAACATTTTGTTACACTAACCTCTTAGTTGCACTTTTGAGATAGCTATTTTTATATATGGTGATAGCAAAGCATGTGTATAATATGCTGGCTCATTAAAAAAAACTTATTTAATCACTATTGTAGTTAAATGTATATTAACTATAGCCTAGAAAATGAAGGGAAATATATTTAAGCTCAGAATTTACAAGACAGCTCCTCGAAAGGTTTAAAGCACGATTTGCAAAAAGCCTTAGGGTTGAAAGTTACATTGACTCTTTTGAGCAATGAAACTTTGGCAAAGGATATGTTTTAATGAGGCTTTTTTTTTTTTTTTAAACACTGAGATTGAGAGAAGATTGGAGTTCTACTTGCTGTATGTAAAACCCCCTATAGCGCCTTAACAGGTGTTCCAAGAATACAGAAAACTACTGTTATACTTTCCTGTGAGACTTCTTACATGTCACACTGGTTCAGGTAGAAGGGTAGGATAGATTATGCAGTTAAATTCATTCTTTTTCCAGCTTCAGACTTAGAAAAGAAGTAGATTCCCATTTTGGGTATGGAAGCAAATGGCTTTGACAATACTTTTTATTATATTTTTCTTTGTCCCTTTCTTTCCCCATGGATCTTGGGAGCAAGATTTTAAGGCTTCTTGTATGTACATGATTCAGTTCATCTACTTTCAGGTTAAATTTAGTTTTTTGTAGGTTATGCCCAGTGAAAAGCTTTCTTTGGTATACTTTCTAGAAATACAAAACTGACAATTAAGGAGGAACAAAAAGATGCACTTCTTTGGAATGGATTATTTCAGAACAGAACAGAAACCATGTGCCTATTTCAAGAATATTTGAAAAGAAATCATGAAACACATCACATTTTTACTTATCTTGGATTTAATGTTAGTGGGAAGGAAAAGGAAGGCTAAAATAGCTGTCTAAACCTGATAAGATTCTTGACCTGCTAAGAATTTCTCTCAAGATGCAGGAAATGAGATTATCATCTTTTCAGAAGGGTCAACACCAGGGGAAGGGTTAGAAGAGTGTGCAGCAATCAAAATAAAAACAAAATACACCCCCTCTTCTGGCCTAACACCTCATAAAAGTAAAATCCCAACCCAAACAATGAAAACCCAAGAGCTTTAAACAAAACCTAGTACACTGAAAGATCCCAATAAAAATATGTAGTAGTATATAAAAAAAAATTATCAGGATGTTTTGAAAGCTGTGGGACATTTGGCAAGGGGTGGGAGTAGGGTATAAAAAGGTAGAAAAAGTAAGGGTTCTGTGGTAATTATAGGAAGTTTTCAAAGCCTCTGGAAAAAACCTTCAGGGCAGGGCTTCTGAGTTATAGTCCATGTAGTAAGACATTTTTACCAATTTCAGTTCTTTACTTTGGGGGCTCATCTGTGAATCTGCTATACACTAAGACTTAATTTTATTTTATTTTGTCTTATTTATTTTATTCTATTTTTAATTTAATTTAATTTAATTTTTTCAGTGTTCCAAAATTCATTGTTTATGAACCACACCCAGTGCTCCATGCAATATGTGCCATCTCCAAAGCCCTCAGTTTGTTTCTCAGAATCCACAGTCTCTCATGGTTTGTCTCCCCCTCCAATTCCCCCCACCTTCACTTTACCTTTCCTTCTCCTAATGTCCTCCATGTTATTCCTTATGCTCCACAAGTAAGTGAAACCTATTTATTTTATTTATTTTTCTATTTAAATTTAATTAGCCAACATATAATATAATATTAGTTTTTGATGTAATGTTCAATGATTCATTAATTGCAAAATACCCAGTTTTAAAACACCCAGTGCTCATCATATCACATGCCTTCCTAAATGTCTGTCACCCAGTTACCCCATCCCCCACCCACATCCCTTTCCACAACCCTCAGTTTGTTTCCTGGAGTCAAGAGTCTCTCATGGTTCCCACTCAATATTTCCCTCCCTTTTCCTATGATCCTCTGTGCTATTCCTTATATTTTACATGTGAATGAAACCATATGATAATGTTTTTCTCTGATTGACTTATTTCACTTAGCATAATACCCTCCAATTCCATCCGTGTCAATGTGAATGGTATATTCATCTTTCTGATGGCTGAATAGTATTTCATTATATATAGGAACCACATCTTTATCCATTCATCTGTTTAAGGCCATCGTGGCTCCTTCCACACTTTGGCTGTTGTGGACGTTGCTACTATGAACATTGGGGTGCATGTACCCTTTCTTTTCACTACATTTGTATCTTTGGGGTAAATACCTAGTAGTGCAATTGCTGGGTCGTAGGGTAGCTCTATTTTTAGCTTCTTGAGGAACCTCCATACTGTTTTCCAGAGTCACCATACCAGCTTGCATTCCTAACAACAGTGTAAGAGAGTTACCTTCTCCACATCCTTGCCAACATTTGTTGTTCCTTGTCTTGTTAATTTTAGCCATTCCAACTTGTGTGAAGTGGTATCTCATTGTGGTTTTGATTTGTATTTCCCTGATGGCAAGTGATTTGGAGCATTTTGTCATGTGTCTGTTGGCCATTTGTATGTTTTCTTTGGAGAAGTTTCTGTTCATGTCTTCGGCCCACTTATTGACTAGATTATTTGTTTTTTTGGGTGTTGAGTTTGATAAGTTCTTTATATATCTTGGATGCCAGCAATGGACAGATCATCTATGCAGAAGATCAACAAAGAAACAGGGCTTTGAAGGACACACTGGACCGGATGGGTTTCACAGATATATATGGAACATTCCATCCTAAAACAACAGAATACTCACTCTTATCAAATGCACATGGAACTTTCTTCAGAATAGATCAAATACTATGTCACAAATCAGGTCTCAACCCACACCAAAAGACTGAAATTATTTCCTGCTTATTTTCAGACCACAATGCTTTGAAACTGGAACTCAATCACAAGAGGAAATTCAGAAGTAACTCAAACACTTGGAGGTTAAAGATCATCCTGCTAAAGAATGGGTGGATCAATCAGGAGATTAAAGAAGAGCTTAAAAAAATTAATGGAAACAAATGAGAATGAAAATATGTTGATTCAAAAACTGGAATACTTGGGCGCCTGGGTGGCTCAGTGGTTTAAAACCTCTGCTTTCAGCTCAGGTCATGATCCCAGAGTCCTGATACTGAGCCCTGCATTGGGCTTTCTGCTCGGCAGAGAGTCTGCTCCCCTCCGCCCCCCGCCTGCCTCTCTGCCTATTTGTGATCTCTCTGTCAAATAAATAAGTATTTAAGGTTTCCAATAAAATGCACACCCCTCAAAAAACAAAACAAAACAAAACAAAAAACTGGGATATTTCTCTCCTAAGAGAGAAGTATATAGCAATACAAGCCTCTTTCAAAAAAATTTTAAAAATCCCCCAATACACAAGCTAACTTATGCCTAAAGGACCTGGAGAAAGAACAGCAATTAAAGCCTAAACCAAGCAGAAGAAGGTAAATACTAAAGACTAGAGCAGGAATCAATGAAATAGAAACCAGAAGAAGAGTAGAATAGATCAATGAAACTAGAAGCTGGTTCTCTGAAAGAATTAAAAAGATCTTTGGCCAGACTTATCCAAAAGAAAAGAGAAAGGACCCAAATTAATAAAATCATTAATGAAAGGGGAGAGATCATGACTAACACCAAGGAAATCCAGACAATTTTAAGAACATATTATGAGAAACTATATGCCAACAAATTTGGCAATCTGGAAGAAATGGATGCATTCTTAGAAACTTATAAATTACTAAGGCCGAAACAGGACAAGGTAGAAAATCTGAACAGACCAATAACCAGCAGGGAAATTGAAACAGTAATCAAAAACTTCCCAAGAAACAAGAGTCTAGGGCCTGATGGCTTCCCAAGGGAATTCTACCAAACATTTAAAGAAGAAATAATACCTATTCTACTGAAGCTGTGTCAAAAGATAGAAATGGAAGGAAAGCTTCCAATCTCATTCTATGATGCCAGCATTACCTTGTCCCCAAACCAGACAAGGACCCCATCAAAAGGGAGAATTACAGACCAATATCCCTGATAAATATAAATATGGATGCCAAAATACTCACAATGATATTAACCAGTAGGAGCCAACGGTACCAAAAAAAAAAAAAAAAAAAAAAAAGAATTATTCACCACCACCGGGTGCGATTTATTCCTGGGATGCAAGGGTAGTTCAACATTCACAAATCAATCAACATGAGAGAGCACATTAATAAAAGAAAAGATAAGAACCATGTGATCCTCTCAACTGATGCAGAAAAAGCATTTGACAAAATACAGCATCCTTTCTTGATTAAAACTCTTCAAAGTATAGGGATAGAGGGAACATACCTCAATATCATAAAAGCCATCTATGAGAAGCCCACAGTGGATATCATTCTCAATGAGGAAAACTGAGAGTTTTTCCCTTAAGGTCAGAAACATAACAGGGATGCCCACTTTAATCACTATCCTTCAACATAGTACTAGAAGTCCTAGCCTCAGCAATCAGACAACAAAAAGAAATAAAAGTAATTCAAACTGGCAAAGAAGAAGTCAAACTTCCTTCGTAGATGACATGATATTTATGTGGAAAACCCAAAAGACTCCACCCCAAAATTGCTAGAACTCATACAGGAATTCAAATCGCAGGATACAAAATCAAGGCACAGAAATCAGTTGCATTTCTATACAATAACAATGAGACAGAATAAAGAGAAATTAGGAAGTTGATACCATTTACAGTTACACCAAAAACCATAAGATACATAGGAATAAACCTGATCAAGGAGGAAAAGGATCTGTACAATAGAAACTGTAGAACACTTATGAAAGAAATTGAGGAAGACACAAAGAAATGGAAAAACATTCCATGTTCATGGATTGGAAGAATAAACATTGTTAAAATGTCTGTGCTGCCCAGAGCAATCTACACATTCAATCCAATCCCTATCAAAACACCTTTGACATTTTTCTGCAGAGCTGGAACAAACAGTCCTAAAATTTGTTTGGAACCAGAAAAGACCCTCAATATCCAGAGGAATGTTGAAAAAGAAAACCAAAGCTGGGGACATCACAATGCCTGACTTCAAGCTATATTAGACAGCATGGTACTGGCACAAACACAAAAACATAGATCAATGGAAGAGAATGAATAACCCAGAAACAGACCCTCAACTCTGTGGGCAACTAAATTTTGACAAAGCAAGAAAGAATATCCAATGGAAAAAAGCCAGTCCCTTCAGTAAGTGGTGTGGGGAAAACTGGACAGCCATATGCAGAAGAATGAAACTGGACCATTCTCTTGCAACATAACAAAGATAAACTCAAAATGGATGAAAGACCTAAATGTGAGAGGAATCTATCAAAATCCTAGAGGAGAACACACCAATGTCCTCTTTGACCTCTGCCTCAACAACTTCTTGCAAGACATGTCTCTAAAGGCAAGGGAAACAAAAGCAAAAATGAACTATTGGGACTTCATCAGGATAAACATCTGCATGGCAAAGGATACTGTCAACAAAATTAAAAGGCAGCATATGGAATGGAAAAAGATGTTTGCAAATGACATAACAGATAAAGTGCTGGTAGACCTAATTGTAAAGCATATATGAAACTCTTGTACAGGGAAATCAAAATGAAGTTTGGGCAATGCCTTGTAGTGAAGAGTAAAATTTTTGCTTTTTTTAAAAGCTTGGGATGCATTTTCATTCTTGTCAGCAGAGATTTGTCTGCAATTCAGCTAGTGTGTTTCCAAGGAGAAAATAATTCTGAATAATAAATTCTTTTAATTTCATAAAATCATTTCATTGTAAAAAATAAGACAGCAGCTAATGGTTTTAGGCAAAATTATGGCCAAAGTGATATTGTGGATCTGTGTTTGAATATAGCCATATTCTGAGCATTTCTAATGGTACTGGCACAACCTGCTAAAGACTTACCACCTTGAGAAGAAGGAGTCTGGGTGGAGTTGTCTAGATTTTCTGGTTTCGGAGACTTCCTCTACACTGAGTCAGAATTTTCTATGTGCCAACTCATGTGCCAAGTTGAATTAGCAGGTATGTATTCTTTTTCCTCTCTCCTTAAAAAATTTGGTTGCGTGTTATATTCTTATATGTGTAATGACAACAACAACAAAACAACAAATGAAGTTTCTTGGAGGAATAGAAGGTCTCTGGAAAAACTGAACTTTCTCCAGCTCATATCTTCTTTCCACAGTTCCTCAGGCCAGAGGTTTGGGATGTCCCTTTCTCTACACTAAGCTCTTTCTTCCCAGAGTAACAAACTCAGGGCTTTGTCATAATGGAGGAATAAGTATTCTCTCTGTACTATGGTAGAAGACAGGCACTATGTAACCTAAGTCTTCGAGGTAGAGGCTTCTGTTGTCTTGTCTGAAACAAACCTATACACATATGAATGTGAATATGAGTATTAAGGTAGAAAATATAGTCTCACCAATTCTTACCATCCCAATATTTTCTATTAGGTGACTTGGATTTTAAATATAAAATATATGCAGTATTCATTTGGGAAGGGGCTTCAGAGATAAGATAATCTAACTACCAGTAGTTAATGATGAGAAACTGAGGTCCAGATAAAGTGAGTCTAGAACCAGGAAGTCCCATTTTTTTTTTGTTTTCTTTTTACAAATTCTTTTAGTTTCTATGTTTTATTAAGTTTTTTTTGATTTATCTTGCTTTTTTGTTTTGTTTTGTTTTATGAATGAATTCAAGGCTGATTACTCTGAGACAGAAAAAATTAAGTGTCAGTAATTCATAATCTTTGGGAACCCTATTATTCTACACACATTTTTAAAATATTTAATTTCTTTTCAGTGTAACAATCCATTGTTTATTCTACACACATTTAATGGCATCTTAAGGCTAATAATGCAGAATGATTATCTATTTAATATACTTGTGCTGTTCTTTTGAAAGAATTGTGCAAGGTTACTTCTTCAGCAATTAGTCTGCAGAATTAAGTAAACTTAATAAGATTCTTCTTTATAGCACTTGCCTGTAACTCTCATCCCACAGTTCAGATCTTAAGAGTATATTGTTTGGATTCTTTTGATCATAGACATCTGACGTTAAGGAAGGGTATTTCAAAACTTAACAAAATGTCTGGGTTTTGTTATGGAATGATCTGTGTGAATCTCTTGATATCAGGAACGGGAAATCTTCTAGGATTATTTGCTTCTACTTGGTGACTAAACATAGAAAGCTTTTCTCCAATATGGCAAATATTGAGAAATTTGGATTTTCACAGTTTATGAAACCTCACTGTAAAAAAGTGATTATTTTTTGCATAGTACCTTGTACAAAGGAAAATTTCAAGGGATCATTTGTGATTGTATTCCTGTATTATAGTGGTTCTTTTTTTTTTTTTTTAAAGATTTTATTTGTTTATTTGACAGACAGAGATCACAAGTAGGCAGAGAGGCAGGCAGAGAGAGAGGAGGGGAAGCAGGTTCCCTGCTGTGCAGAGAACCGGATGTGGGGCTTGGATGCTGGGTTCCATCCCTGGACCCTGGGATCATGACCTGAGCCTAAGGCAGAGGCTTTAACCCACTGAGCCACCCAGGTGCCCCATATTATAGTGGTTCTTAACCAGAAGCAAGTTTTCCCCTCAGGGGACATTTGGCAATGTCAAGAGGCATTTTTGGTTGTCATGCTTTGGGGTGGGGAAAAGTGTGCTACTGGCATCTAGTGGATAGAAGCCAAGGATACTGCTAGACAACTTAATATGCATAGTATAATTTCTTTCCCTTTTCCACAGGATAACATTTATCAGCCCAATGTCAACATTTCTAAGGTTGAGAAACTAGTTTTCATATTTTCTTATTTCTTATTATTTTAACAGTTTGTGTGATTCGTGATGGCAAGTAAACCATTATTTATAAACCATAACATGGCCGAAACCCAGCACATGGTAAGCTCACCTTTTCAACATTTTTTGAAGTAGTTTCACAGATCAGAGAGAGTAGTGCAAGGCAAGCCCTCTGTCTCCTCCTGCAAGAATATTTTGAATCCCTACCAGCATTTTACAAACATTGGACTGTGCACACTATGCAACTGCAAAAAAATGTGATGTAAGAATTACTTAAAAAGAAAATAAAATGGCTGATCCCCTAGCATACCCCCCCATAAATATATTAAATTCAGCCTCGACTATTACTTGCCTTTTAGTCATTAAATACAATTAAGCAAGAATGAGAAGGAAACAGACTCCATTTTCCTCCTCCTCTTAAGCCTATAAAACTGTAGATCATTTGGTATAAACTATTTCACATTTTATGACCACTTTAGATTACTATAGAAGAGGAATGTCAGATATCTCTGTCTGATTTTTAAGTTATACATTGTCCAGGTTTGGCTGATGCCTGGAGCATATTTGCCTTTCCCACATATTTGAATACATATTTGAATAGAAAAGGAACAGATATATTTGTCTCCCTGCCATATTCTGAAATGTTCATTTGTAGTTATGTTAGTACCTTCTTCATAGGTCTGCACTGTACTTGTTTCCATAGTAACCATCTGACACTATAACTTGAATTTTTTTTTTTTTCAAATTTATTTGAAAGAGAGAGAGACAGAGGTAGTGAGAGAGAGAGCACAAGCCTGGAGGAGAGGAAGAAGCAGGCTCCTCACTAAGCAGGGAGCTGGACACAGGGCTTGATCTTAGGACCCTGGGCTTATGACTTAAGCCAAAGGCAGATGCTTGACTGAACCACCAAGGTGCGCTGACCCTAAAACTTTTTTAAAAGTTGACCTATTTTCTCCCCATTGAATAAGAATTTCTTGCCTTTCTACTCTGTGGGGGTTTTTGTTTTGTTTTGTTTTGTTTGGTAATTTTTGGTTTGGGAATGAAAGCAAGTGGAGGCATAAAGAATGTCACACACATTGACTGGAATGTGTGTAACTGTAAAAAATATATTTGAGTTCCCTTTGTGTTATATAGTTCTTTTCTATGATTATATTATAATCATTATGGTATAATGAACCATATAGAATGTCTAAGTGTCCAGCCCATTCAGAACAATGAATACTATCCATAATAATACCTAAGAACACTGAAGAAATCCTGAATTTCTTGCAGATGACAAAGATAAGGTTTGTCTTACATAAGGCTTCCTTTTATAAAGAAGAAAGCTTGACTTGCTTGGCAGAGAGCTTTTAAGTGGCCAAGCAGGGATTTCAATTCACACATCATGCTCTTAATAAGATTCCATGCTCTTAACCAGAGGTTGATCGTTTTTCACTAAAATATAGCAAGACAGGGGCACCCAGGTGGCTCAGTGGGTTAAAGCCTCTGCCTTCGGCTCCAGTCGGTATTCCAGGGTCCTGGGATCAAGCCCCGCATCAGGCTCTCTGCTCGGTGGAGACCCTGCTTCCCACCCCCTCTTCCCTCCCCCGGCCCCGCTCCCGCCTGCCTTTCTGCCTACTTGTGATCTTTGTCAAATAAATAAATAAAATCTTTAAAAAAAATATAGCAAGACAGTCTCCAGTTGACGGTGCAGGATCATCTGTTTCCTTGATGTTGGGAGTTTTTCTCATTGTTCCACTAACTGCCAAATTCAGCACTTTGTTTTCTGTTCTCATTTGCATCTCTAACTTTTCAGCATTTGATGTTGTTGAGTGTCTCTCCCTCACTTGCTTCCCTTCTTGAGCATTCTCTCTGACTTTTATATCAAATTTTTCCATCTCTTTCTCTGTAAGTCTTTTCTATCTAAAGTTCTGTTATCATACTTTATCCATATTAAGAAGCTTCTCTGTGAAAAAGACCCAAATTTTTGACTCTTTAGCCCTATCCACTTTTCCAATCTCTGATCCCATATTTCCAACTCTGATTGCTAGTTAACCTTACTTGGCTGTCCTCAATTGTCTTTAATTCAGCAAGTTAAAAACAATGAACTGAAACCAGCTTCTCCCTTTGGCCTTCCTATATCTGGAATAGTTCTATGTTCTCTGGGTCTCAGGTGCAGAACATTGGTGTCTTCTCCAACTCCTCATTTACTGTCCCCCACATCCAGTAAATTATCAAGTCACAAGGAGTCCAGTTCTGCAATATTTTGCAATCAGTACTGTTATCCATCCCCTATTCCCACTGCTGCCTAAATCATAAGGAAACATTTCAACTCTTCCTTCTGTCCCTTGAACCTTCCACTCCCGTCCATTTTAGGTTCTTTTGTCAGAAAATTCTTCATGTGATCATCTTCTGATCATGTCTTCTCAAAACCACCAGATGTTTCTAATTATACTCTGGGTTATGTGCATGTGCATCTAGTCTCTTCTGCCATCAAGCAGATTAAATTACTTGTCATTCCTCAAACATGTTCCCATAGATTTCAGCCTGTGTCTTGAGTTGTGCAAACACACAGACTTCTGCCACTGAAGTTCTCTTTATTCTTCAAGTTCTGCCTCAAATATTACCTCATTCACAAAGCCTGTCTTAATTCCCAATCCCACTTTTCGTCCCTGTAGTTTTCTATCATCCTCATGCTATTTTGTGTCTGTATTATGCCACTTTTCCTATTCTATGTTTTTATAATTTTTGTTAGTTTACCTTAGTTCTTTCTGCTTGCTTTTAGTGAAACTAAGATCTTCTATAGGCAGGCACTATGTTTTACTTACTTTGGTACCTACTCCTCCCTAGTACCTGGGATAGTGCCTGAAACATATTAAGAACTCAGTAACTATTTGTTGAACCATAGCAATCTTAGTAGGATGTCTGACACAGAGAGAAGGAAATTTGAGGATGGAAAGGAGAGTTGTCTGATTTCTTGATGCTTCTGGAAGGGCTTCTTCAATGTATCTTTCATCATCTGGCACATAGTAGATATCTTAGATTTCTCCATGGCTCTGTACAACAATGTTTTGTTTTGTTTTTTGTCTTTTTCTGCTGAGTGGGCAAAGAAATCTTTAGAGTTGTCTGTTGAGATTTCACTAGATTTTACATCTAGTAAAAAATCAGATTGGTTGGAAAGTAAACACCACAGAGGTTCACTTGACAAAAACAGAGCAAAGGAAACAGGAAATTCTGGTTGATGAGAAGTATCTACTGATGTGAGCTATTGATTGAGTTGTATATGAATGTTCCTAGCATAGTACTAATATTAAGCAAGGCTTTATAAGCATTTCACTTTTCCTCTTCCTTCATATCGTCTTATCTCCTTCCTTCTAGTCCTTAACTCCAAAAATTCTTCAAACCCCGCTAGGACCAACAATTCATTGATTCTTTTTTTTTTTTTTTTTAAAGACTCATTTTTCTTAAGAGCAATTTTGGATTCATAGCAAAATCAAGAGCAGAGTGAGTACATTTCCCATACACCCTCTGCTCCCACATGTACATAGCCTTCCCCATCATCAACATTTCCCACCAGAGTGGTATCTTTGTTATGACTGATGATCTACAGTAATATATCATAATTACCCAAAGTATACATTGGGGTTCAATCTTGTTGTACATTCTTTGGGTTTGGGAAAATGTATAATGACATGTATCCATGCTTGCAGTAATCATACATAGTAGTTTGCCCTAAATTTTCTCTCTTCTCTGCCTGTTCACCTCCTTACATCCAACCCCTGGCAACCACTAATCTTTTACTGTCTCCATAGTTTTGCCTTTTCTAGAATGGCATATATAGTTGGAATCATGAAGTGTGTACTTTTTTGAGATTTGCTTCTTTTACTTAATAATACACATTTAAGTTTCCTCCACATCTTTTCATGGCTTGATAACTCATTTCTTTTTAGTGCTGAACAATATTCCACTGTTTAGATGTACCACAGTTTATTAATTCACTCATCTTCTGTAAGGTTCTGAAAGGAACTCTGTTCCAATCCCATGATCATTCCCCTTATCAGTGAATGAGAGTTCTTATTGCTCCACATCCTCACAAACATTTAGTGTTGTCAGTGTGATAGATTTTGACCATTCTAATAGATATGTAGTGTTATCTTATTGTTTTAATTTGCATTTCTCTGATGAAAAATGATGTTTAGCATCTTGTCATATGTTTGCCATCTGTATATGTTCTTTTGTGAGGTGTCTATTAAAGTTTTTGGCCTATTTTTTACTCAGGTTTTTTGCTTTCTTATTGAGTTAATTTTTTTATTTTTATTTTTTTTAAAGATTTTATTTATTTGACAGACAGAGATCACAAGGAGGCAGAGAGGCAGGCAGAGAGAGAGGGGGAAGCAGGCTCCCACTGAGCAGAGAGCCCGATGCGGGGCTCGATCCCAGGACCCTGAGATCATGACCTGAGCCGAAGGCAGAGGCTTTAACCCACTGAGCCACCCAGGCACCCCTTATTGTTGAGTTTAAAGTGTTCTTTGTATATGTTGGATAACAGTCCTTTACTAGATGTATGTTTTGTAGATATTTTCTCCCACTCTGTGGCTTATCTTCTCATTCACTTGACAGTGTCTTTTGCAGAGTAGAAGTTTTAAATTTTAATGAAGTCCAGCTTATCAATTTTTTCATGGAGTGTGCATTTAGTGTTGTATCTTAAAAGTCATTTTCACATGCAAGTTCATCTAGGTGTTCTTCTGTTATCTTCTAGGATAGGAATCTTTATAATCTTCTTTGAATTAGTTTAGTCCTCTTTATAAAACTTTGGTTAATTTTGAGTTAATTTTTGTGAAGTGTGTAAGGTCTGTGTCTAGATTGGTTTTTTACATATGGATATTCAATTGTTCCAGCACCATTAGCTATAAAGACTACATTTTTAACCTTTGCTCCTTCATCAAGGATTAATTGATTATATTTTTGTGGGTTTATTTCTGTGCTCTCTATCTTGCTCTATTGATCTATTTGCCTGTTCTTTTGCCAATATCATAGTGTTTTAATTACTGTAGCCTTATAGTAAGTCTCAAAGTCAGGTAGTGTCAGTCCCCCATTCTTCAATATTGTGTTTGCTATTCTGGAGCTCTTGACTCTCCATATAAACTTTAGAATCAATTTGTCAATATTCACAAAATAATTTGCTAGTATTTTAGTTGGTATTGCATTGACTCCATAGTTCAAGTTGAGAAAAATTTATATCTTGACAACATTGAGTTTTCTTTTTTTAAAATAATTTTTTATTTTTTTAAAAAATAAACATATAATGTATTATTAGTCCCAGGGGTACAGGTCTGTGAATCGCCAGGTTTACACACGTCACAACACTCACCATAGCACATACCATCTCCAATGGAATCTCCACCACCCTCTCCCTCCTTCACCCCCAGCAACACTCAGTTTGTTTTGTGAGATTAAGAGACTCTTATGGTTTTTCTCCCTCCTGATCCCATCTTGTTTCATTTTTTCCTTCCCTACCCTCTAAACCCCCACATTGCCTCTCAAATTTCATATCAGGGTGATCATATGATAACTTTCTGTCTCTGATTGACTTATTTCACTCAGAATAATACCCTCTAGTTCCATCCAGGTTGTTGCAAAAGGCAAAATTACATTTCTTTTGATGACTGTGTAGTATTCCATTGTGTGTGTGTCTGTGTGTGTGTGTATCACATCTTCTTTATGTATTCATCTGTTGGTGGACATCTAGGTTCTTTCCATAGTTTGGCTATGGTGGACATTGCTGCTGTAATGTGGAAAACCCAAAAGACTCCACTCCAAATTTGCTAGAACTTGTACAGGAATTCAGTAATGTGTCAGGATATAAAGTCAATGCACAGAAATCGGTTGCATTTCTATACACCAACAGCAAGTCAGAAGAAAGAGAAATTAAGGAGTCAATCCAATTTACAATTGCACCCCAAACCAGAAGATACCGAGGAATAAACCTAACCAAAGAGGCAAAAAATCTGTACTCAGAAAACTATAAAGTACTCATGAAAGAAATTGAAGAAGACACAAAGAAATGGAAAAATGTTCCATACTCATAGATTGGAAGAACAAATTTTGTGAAAATGTCTATGCTACCTAAAGCAATCTACAGATTTAATGCAATCCCTATCAAAATACCATCCATTTTTTCCCCAAAGAAATGGAACAAATAATCCTAAAATTTATATGGAACAAGAAAAGACCTTGATTAGCCAGAGGACTGTTGAAAAAAAAGCCAATGTTGAAAAAGAAAGCCAACATCACAATTCCAGACTTCAAGCTCTATTACAAAGCTGTCAACACCAAGACAGTATGATACTGGCACAAAAACAGACACATAGATCAATGGAACAGAATAGAGAGCCCAGAAATGGACCCTCAACTCTATGGTCAAGTAATCTTCAACAAAGCAGGAAAGAATATCCAATGGAAAAAAGACAGTCTCTTCAAGAAATAGTGTTGGGAAAATTGGACAGCCACATGCAGAAAATTGAAACTGGACCATTTCCTTATACCACACACGAAAATAGACTCCAAATGGATGAAGGACCTCAATGTGAGAAAGGAACCCATCAAAATCATTGAGGAGAACACAGGCAGCAACCTCTTTGACCTCAACCACAGCAACTTCTTCCTAGGAACATCGCCAAAGGCAAGGGAAGCAAGGGCAAAAATGGACTATTGGGACTTCATCAAGATCAAAAACTTTTGCACAGCAAAGGAAACAGTTAACAAAACCAAAAGACAGCCTGCAGAATGGGAGAAGATATTTGCAAATGACATATCAGATAAAGGGCTAGTATGCAAAATCTATGAAGAACTTATCAAACTCAATACCCAAAGAACAAATAATCAATCAAGAAACAGGCAGAGGATATGAACAGACATTTCTGCAAAGAAGACATCCAGATGGCCAACAGACACATGAAAAGTGCTCCACATCACTCAGCATCAGGGAAATACAAATCAAAACCACAGTGAGATACCACCTCACACCAGCCAGAGTGGCTAAAATTAACAAGTCAGGAAATTAGAGGTGCTGGCGAGGATGTGGAGAAAGGGAACCCTCCTACACTGTTGATGGGAATGCAAGCTGGTGCAACCACTCTGGAAAACAGCATGGAGGTTCCTCAAAAAGTTGAACCAGTCTTGCATACCTCAGATCAATCTCACTTGGTCACTGTGCATAATTATTTTGTTGGATCTGATTTGTTACTATTTTGTGGAGGATTTTTGCATCTATGTTCATGAGATATATTGCTCTGTAGTTTTCTTTTGTTATAATGTCTGTCTGGTTTTGGTATAAGGGTAATACCAACCTCACAGAATAAATTAGAAAGTATCTCTTCTGATTCTATCCCCTGAAAGAGATTACAGAGAATTGATGCAATTTATTCCATTAATATTTGGTAGAATTCACCAGTGAACCCATCTAGGGCTGGTGCTTTCTGTTTTGGAAGGTTGTTAATTATTAATTTAGTTTTTGGACAGACATAAACCTATTCTGATTGTTTCTTTTTTTTTCCCTTTTTTTTTTTTTAAATATTTTATTTATTTATTTGACAGAGATCACAGGTAGGCAGAGAGGCAGGCAGAGAGAAAGGAAGGGAAGCAGGCTCCCTGCTGAGCAGAGAGCCCAATCTGGGGCTCAATCCTAGAACCCTGGGGTCAAGACCTGAGCTGAAGGCAGAGACTTTAACCCACCGAACCACCCAGGCTCCCCCTGAATGTTTCTTGTGTGAGTTGGAAAATTGTGTCTTTGGAAGAATTGGTCCATTTTATCTATATTATCAAATTTGTGGGCATAAAATTTTTTACAGCATTCCTTTATTTATCTGTTTAATATCCACAATCTGTAATGATGTCTGTTTTTCTCATTTCTGATATTGGTAATTTATATCTTCTTTTTTTTTTTCTGTTACTTAGCCTTGTGAGTGGCTTGTCACTTTTATTGATCTCTTCAAATATCAGGTTCCATTTTATCAATTTTTTTTGTTGATTTCCTATTTTTGATTTCATTGGTTTCAAAAATTCTTATTATTTCTTTTCTTCTGCTTACTTTGGCTTTAATTTCTCCTTTCTTTTTCAGTTCCTAAGTGGATGATCTACCATTTTTAAGGTATCTTTCTCCTGTGGCTAACCTATGTCGGTTTCCTTTCTGTTATGAGTTGAATTGTGTCCCTCCCAAATTTGTATGCTAAAGTTTTCCTAGTACCTCAGAATTATACCTTAATTGAACCTTTATAGAAATAATCAAATTAAAGTAAGGTCATCAGTATGGGTTCCAATCCAATATAATTAATATCCTTATAGAAAGGGACATGTTGGGCACAGACACTCACAGGGAGAATGCCATGTTAACATGAAGATAACGAACTAGAAACTAAGAAGAGAGGCTTGGAACACAACCTTTCCTCATATTCCTCAGAAAGAACCAACTCTGTCACCTTGATTTTGAACTTATGGCCTCCAGAACAGTGACACAATAAATTTCTCTTGTTTAAACCACAGAGTTTATGGTACTTTGTTACAACAGCCTCAGGAAACTATGTGTCTCCCTACCAGCAGAGATGTCATTTTCTGTCATCATTATTACCCCACAAATCCCTTATTACAGTTTATGTTTGTCATAGTTGTCTGGCAGACTACCTCTTCCTTACCATTCTGGTTTAGTCTAATTCTTTGTCGACTCTGGACCTGAACTTTTGCAGCAGAACACCATGAAAGCAAAATACATCCATGCCTACTGGTCTCACTTGTAATCGAAATTGGCTAACCTCAACTAGGCCCATGGTGATGCTCAGCTACCATACCACATTTCCCTAGTGTCCATTTATGCTTCTACTATCTGAAATGACCACTATACACCTTCTGTTATCTCTTCCATAACAACTTCTTTCCAACCAGATGCTCTGGTGATGGTCTTGCTACCAAGCTCACTAAGAAAAAATGGGGGAAATTAGAAGAGAACTGTGTGTTCTCCACCACACCCTAATACCCCAGCATGTGACTGTGTTTAAAGATAGGGCCAATAAAGAGATAATCAAGTTAAAACAAGGTGATTAGGATGGGCCCTAATCTAATAAGAATGTTGTCTTTATAATAAGAATGATCAGGACACAGACACAGACAAAGGAAAACCTGTGTGAAGACACAAGGAGAAAATGGCCAGTTACAAACCAGGCTGAGAGGCCTAGAGGAAACCAATCCTGCTGGCACCTTGGAACTTTATCACTAAGAACTGTGATAGATTTCTGTTGTTTAAGCCTTCTAGTCTATAGGACTTTATTAAGGTAACCCTAGCAAACCAGTACAAGCCTACATACATACTGTAATTTCTATTACCTTAAACAACCTGACCCTTTCTTGATTCCTCATTTCCCAGAATTTGCTTCTTCTTTCCTGTTTCTTTACAGAACAACTGAGCTTTTCTATTGACTCTTTACTTCCTGTTCTAGTTTCTCTTCTACCTCGTTTTCTGATCCCTAAGCCTCCGAGGACTTAGTCCTTTAACTTTTCTGTTTTTCTTTCCATACTTATTCCCTACGTGAATTAATTTAGTCTCATGTTTTCTAAACACAGTCCACAAGCTAACAAAACTCAGTTCATCTTTCCTGCTTAGATCTCTCTCTGTACCTCAGGTCATTATTAAAAAGGGGGAAACTGCTTGTCCATCCTTAACTGAATATCTGATTGCACACTCAGTACTTCTGCTTAGAAGTCTAGTAGCCACCTTGAAATTAATAGGACCCAAACTGAACTCCTTATTTTCAACTTCCATCCCCTAAAAACCCAGGTATTTCTCTCCCACTGTCTTCTGTATCTCACAGAAGCTACTCCATCTTTCCAATTGTCCATGCAAATGACAGAAAAGACAACAAAACAAAAAATCTTAGGGTCATCCTTGAATCCTCTCATTCTCTCATTCTGCTTATATAATCTAGAAGCAAATCCTGCTGAATTTACCTTCCAAATATATTCAGAATCTGACCACTTCTTACCACTACCTCCACCATCACCTCTCTGGTCCAAATCCTCCAACTTCTCTCATCAGATTTTTGCAATTGCCACCTAACTTTCCTGCTTCTATCTGGTGACATTTGCAATTGCCTACCACCTTCATTTTAACCTCAATACAGCAAGTAGAGTGATTCATTAAAATTATCAAGTTAACTGCTTGATTTTGATCTCTCCAACAAGTCCCTCATTTGAATAAAAGCCAGAGTTCTTACTATAGGCTTTTAGGTTCTATAATCTGCTCCCCTACTCCCTGAACCCATTACTTATCTGAACACATCACTCTCCTTGCTTTGTCTTTGGTCACTCAACTCCAGCCATTCACATTTCTTTGTATTTTCTTAAAGATGTTGGGAGCATTCCTATCTTGGGATCTTTGCACCTGATAACTCCTCTGTTGGGAATGTTCTTCCCATAAGGAGAGATAGCACTTATGTTGTGCTCAAAATGAGCAAAATCTATCTATTCCAAGTGCTTTGCAGATATGAATGCGTTTCATCTGCATGTTCTTCTTTCAGATCTCTGCTCAATCTTCTTGCCAGAAAGACCCTTTCTGACTCCTTATACAAAAACAATCCCCTCCCTTTGTGTCTCCTACATCTCCCTAACTTTTTTTTTATTTAAATTCTTTATTTATTTGAAGGATAGAGAGAGAGGGGGAGAACAAGCAAGAAGGACAGAGGGAGAGGTAGAGATTCTCAAGTGGACTCTGCACTCTGTGCTGAGCATGGAGCCCAATATGAGGCTCCAGCTCATGACCCTGAGATCACGACTTGAGCCAAAACCAGGAGCTGGGCACTTAAGTGATTGCACCACCAAGGTGCTTGATCTCCCTATCTTCTTAACTATGTTTCTGCCCATAATTATTATTATTATCAGTCATGAGATATATTTACTTGTTTGTTTTCTTATTATACATTTTTTCCTCACTGCAATTATTATAAACTTCATGCAGTTAGGAACTTTATCTGTTCATTCACTGTTGAATCACTGACCGACTGATTGATGAATTTTATATAGCTATAAACCAACCTGAAATCTGTAACCCAAGGGCTTCGGACTCTTCTGTGGACCAAGCATTGGATGTACCTGCCAGCTTCTGGGGGTATAGAGGAGATGCGAGGAGGTTTCAAAAACCATTTAAGTCACTCCTTTTAAAGAACTTTTTTGTTAGGCTTGTAAAACAATTCTAATACACATGACACAACAATGATTTTCATGGGTGGAGTTAGGGATATATCCTGGAAAGCTCATGCAGTCAGGCACAACTTCTGCAGGCAAGAGCATTTTGATCCAGCTCTTGAAGGATTTGATAGAAGAACAGTGTGAGCTGTGGCAGAGGGGTGGGAAGGAGGCCAAGGTTTCAAGAATATATCTATTTATATGTTTGAGTTGTATTCCTATATACTTTTTACCACTGCTTGTTCTTACCACAAAGATAAAGAATACACACACACATATATTTACAAAATAGCATATTAGTTTATTAAATGTTTTGTAACTTTTAAAAAACAGTAGATTTCTAGGGAAGGTGGTGAAGTAGAAGGATACTAAACTCAACTTGTCCCACGTATACTACTAGGTAACATTCATATCAGTGCAAATAACCAAGAAAACAACTCCAAGACTGACAGAAAAGATTCTCTATAACTAAATACAGAGAAGAGACCACATTGAAGAGGAGAGGAAGGCCAGAGATATGGTCAGGAGTCAAACAGAACCGTGGGACTGTCTGTGGGAGGGAAGGACTCGTGGACATCGAGAGGGGAGAGGACTGGACCCCCATACCAGAGCAATCTGCATAGGGAAGATGAATCCCCATATCATTTGGCTTTGAAACCCAGAGGAGCCTAATAACTGGAGAGGCTTAACACCAGGAACTTTAAAAATCATCAGCCTCTGCTATGGGAGGGCAAAATCCCTGCCCTTAAAGAGACAGCACAACAAACAGCTCTGCTGAGATATAGCAGAGAAGTGGAAGTTTGAAAAAGTCCTAGGTGTATGGGAAGGAGTTTTATTTATTAATCTCAGAGCATGTACCGGAGGGGCAGGGATCATTGTGAGACTTCTCCATGAACAAAAGAGCTGGTGGGCAACATTTACCTCTCTTAAACACCACCCTAGATACACAGACACCTGTGGGAACCAGCAGAGAATTAACACTCTCCACCTAGTTTGCTGGCACTTTGCACCTTGCTCCTGCATTCTCTGGCAGACCTGACCCCTCCTCATCAGTTTTCCCAGGCAGCTGCAGCTCTCCTCCTGGAGCAGACCAATGGGGACCTTGCTAACAGTGTCCCCTGCTCCTGTGTTCTCCTGAGGATTATTCCTGTCCATCCTGGCTTAGGAAGGCATTTTCCAGGTGGCTTCTGATCCCCTCTCACAGTGGACCTTGCTGTGCTCAGATCTTACTGGCACCAGTTTATCTTGTCCCCACTTTCTCATTCACATCTGCCCCCTTCCAATACGCCCTTGGTTTGGTTCTACTGAGTCTTGGCAAAAGCCTGGTTTGACTCAACCCAAGCCCCAAACAACCCCAGACCAGCTCATTTACAACACAGGGACCAAATCCTGCTCACAACAGGCAAAGAGGACCGTTGTAGATATCTGGACTGAAGGCAATTGTGGCCCAGCCACGAAAATATGCAATAGTAGGGTACACACGAGACACATAGGAGGAACCTCTAAAGCACCAGGTTCAGGTGAACAAAAGACATTGCATTTTGGGCACAACAGGACCTCCTCTTCATAAGACCATTACTCTCAAGTATAAGAAATATAATGAGTTTCCTAACACATAGAAATAGACAGACAAAATGAAGAGACAGAGGACTATGTCCCAAATGAAAGAATAGGACAAAATCATAGCAAGAGAACTAAACAAAATGGAGATAAAGTAATATATCTGATAGAGAATTCAAAAGAATGATCATGAAGATACTCATTGGACTTGGGAAGAGTGGAGAACCTCAGTGAGAACCTCAAGTAAGAGAGAGAAAGCATAAAGATTGAGTTAGGGATGAATAACCCAATAAATGAAATTAAAAATACACTAGAGGGAATAAAGAAGAAGGGAATAGAAGGAGGGAATAGAATAATAAGAAGAATGGATTGCTGACCTGGAGGACAGAGTAATGGAAAGTAGTCAAACTGAGAAAATAATAAAAAATGAAAATAGAAAGGTAACTTAGCAACACCATCAAGCATAATAATATTTGCATTATAAGGATTCCAGAAAGAGAAGAGAGATAAGAGGGGGCAGATAGTTTATTTGAAGAAATAATAGCTGAAAATCTCCCAAATCTGCTGAAGGAAACAGGAATCCAGTTCTAGGAGACAGAGACCCCCCACTCCCAATGAACTCAAGGAGGTCATGCCAAGACGCATAGTAGTATACATAGTAATCAAAATGTCAAAGTGTAGTGAGAAAGGCAATTTTAAAAGCAGCAAGAGAAAAGAAAATAGTTACATACAGGGGAAACCCAGTAAGGCTATCAGCTGATTTTTCAGAAGAAAAGTTGCGGACCAGGAGAGAGTGGCATGATATATTCAAAGTACCCAAAGGGAAAAAAACAAAAACAAAAACAAAAACAAAAACCTGCAACCAGGAAAACTCCATCCAGCGAGGTTATCATTCAGAATAGAAAGAGAGATAAAGGGTTTCCCAGACAAACAAACGTTAAAGGAATTTATGACTACTAAACCAGCTCTACGAGAAATGTTAGAGGGGGCTCTTTGAGTGTAAAGGAAACACTGTGGGTAAGAGTAAGAAAAGTAAGAAGGACAAAAGCAGTAAAATTAAGTATATCTATAAAAATCAGTCAAGGGATTCACAAAATAAAAGGATATAAAGTATGACACCATATACCTAAAATGTAGGGAAGAGAGAAGCAAAGAATGGGTTCAAACTTAAGTGACCATCCACATATTATGAACTGCTATATACATAAAATATTATATATAAATGTAATCATGACCACAATAAAAACTGGTATTAGATATGTATGTAAAAAATAAAGAGATAGGAATCCAGGAATATCATTAAAGAAAGCCACAAAGAAAGCCAAAGTGAGAGAAGAGAGCAAGAGAAGAAAGGAACAAAGAAGAACTAGAAAAAAACCTATAAAACAAGTAACAAAATGGCAATAACTGCATACCTATCAAAAATTACTTTGACTGTAAATAGATTAAAGGTTTCAATCAAAAATTTAGGGTGATGGAATAGATAAAAAAGCAGGACCCAACTACATGCTGCCTATGAGAGACTCATTTCAGGCCTAAAGACACATATAGATTAAAAATGAAGGGATGGAAAAACATTTATCATGTAAATGGCAGTGAAAAGAAAGCCTGAATAGCAATACTTACATATGACAAAATAGACTTTAAAACAAAGACTGAATCAAGAGACAAAAGGGACATTATATAATCATAAAGGGAATAATCCAACAAGAAAATAAAACAATTGTAAATACTTATGCACCTCACATTTGGGGGTTCCCAAATATATAAAGTAACTAATAACAAACACAAAGGAAACAACTAATAGCAAGACAAAAATAGTAGGGAACTTTAACATCCCTCTTATGTCTGTGGATACACCACCCAAACAGAAAATCAACAAGGAAAGAAAGGCTTTGATAGACAGGTTGGATTAAATAGATCTAACAGATATATTCAGAACATCCCATCCTAAAATATCACAATACACATTCTTTTCAAGTGTGCATGGAACATTCTCCAGAATAGATCAAATATTAGGCCATAAAACAAGTCTCAACAAATTCAAAAGGATTGAAGCCATACCATGCATCTTTTCCAACCACAACACTGAGACTAGAAATCAATCACACGAAAAAATCTGGGAAAAGCCCAAATACATGGAGGTTAAATAACATGCTATTAAATAACCAATGGGTAAACCATAAAATCAGAGGAAATAAAAAAGTGAAAATGATAATGAAACATGGTCCAAAATCTTTGAGATGCAGCAAGCTGTTCTCAGAGGAAAGTCTATAGCGATATAAGCCTACCTCAAGAAACATGAAAAATCTCAAATAAACAACCTATCCTTATATCTTAAAGAGCTAGAAAAAGAAGAACAAATGAAACCCCAAACCAGTGGTGCCTGGGTGGCTCAGTCGGTTAAGCGTCTGCCTTCAGTTCAGGTCATGATTCCTGGGTCCTGGGATAGAGCCCCAGGTCAGGCTCTCTACTCAGTGGGGGGCCTGTTTCCCTCTCTCCCACTGCCCTTCGCCCTGCTTGTCCTCTCTTTTTCTCTCAAATAAATAAACAAACAAAATAATAAAAAAACCAAAAAAACCCAAACCAGAAGAAAGAATGAAATAATAAAGAGTAAAGCATAAAGAAATGAAATAAGAACTAAAAACAAAACAAACAGGCAAAAAAAAAACAATCAATGAAGCCAGGAGCTGGTTCTTTGGAAAAACTTCCCAAATTGATAAATCTTTAGCCAGATTCAGAGAAAGAGAGAGAGAGAGAACTCAATTAACAAAATCAGAAAAGAAAGAGGAGAATGAACAACTGACACCACAGAAATACAAAGGATTATAAGAGAATGTTATGAAAAATTATAAGCCAACAAACTGGACAACTTAGAAGAGATGGATAAATTCCTAGAAATATGTGACTTTCCAAAACTGAATCAGGAAGAAATAGAAACTTGAACAGACTGATTATCAGCAATGAAATTGAATCAATAATCAACTACCAACAAACAAAAGTCCAGTACCAGGTGGCTTCATGGGTGAATTCTACCAAACTTTTAAAGAGGTGTGAATACCTATTCTTCTCAACCTATGCCAAAAATAGCAGAGGAAGGAAATCTTCCAAATTCATTCTATGAGGCCAGCATTACCTTGACACAAAATCCAAATAGAGACACTACAAAAAAAGAGAACCACAGGTCAATATCTCTGATGAACATAGATGCAAAAACAAACAAAACCCCCCCGAAATATTAGCAAACTGAATCTAACAACACATTTTAAAAAATCATTCATGACAATCAGATGGAATTTATTCCTATGATACAAGGGTAGTTCATATTCACAAACCAATCAATGTGATATGTCACATCAATAAAAGAAAGGATAAGAACCGTGTGATGATTTCAATAGATGCAGAAAAACATTGACAAAGCACAGCATCCATTCATGATAAAAACCCTCAACAAAGTAAGTTTAGAGGGAACATACCTCAAATAATAAAGGACATATATGAAAAACCCACAGCAAACATAGTTGATGGTGAAAAACTATGAGGTTTTCCCTAAGATCAGGAACAAGACAAGGAAGTCCATTATTATACTCTTATTTAACATAGTATTGAAAGTCCTAGCTACAGCAATCATACAGGAAAAGGAAATAAAAGGCATCCAGATAGATAAGGATAAAGTGAAACTTTCACTATTTGCCTGTGACCTGATACTATATGTAGAAAACTGTAAAAACTCTACCAAAAACTACTAGAACTGATAAATGAATTCAGCAAGGCTACAGGATACAAAATCAACATACAGAAATCTATTACATTTCTGTGCACTAATAATGAAGCAGCAAAGAGAGAAATTAAGAAAGCAATCCCATTTACAATTGTACCAAAAAGAATAAAAAACATAAGAAACAACAAGTTTGATGAGGATGTGGAGAAAAAGGAATCTTAGTGCACTCTTTGTGGGAATGCAAACTGTTGTGGCCACTGTGAAAAACAGTATGGAGGTTCTCAAAAAATTAAAAGGAGAACTACCACATAAGCCAGTAATTCCATTATTGGGTAGTTACCCAGAGAATACAAAAATACCAATTCAAAGGGAAAAATGTGCCCTGATGTTTATAGCAACATTATTTATAATAGACAAACTATGCAAGCAGCCTAAGTGCTCATTGATAGATGAGTGAATAAAAAAGAGATGGTGTGCATATGTGTGTGTGTATATATGTATACACACATATATATGAAATATATAAAATATATATGTATATGAAACATTTTAATAAATATCTATAAATATTTGTAAATATATAAATTTATAAATAAATTAAAAACGTATAAACAAATTTTTTTAAAAAGATGATTTATTTATTTATTTGACAGGCAGAGATCACAAGTAGGCAGAGAGGCAGGCAGAAAGAGAGGAGGAAGCAGGCTCCCTGCTGAACAGAGAGCCCAATGTGGGGCTCCATTCCAGGACCCTGAGATCATGACCTGAGTCAAAGGCAGAGGCTTTAACCCACTGAGCCACCCAGGCACCCCATTATAAATTTATATACAATAAATACATGAATATAAATAAATATAAATATTTATAAATATTCATAATGTAAATAACACGAATACATGTAAATTTATATTTATAAACATATCATAAATATATAAATATATTTATAAATTTTTAAATAAATTTAAATATATATAAATAAATTCACATTTATTTTTTATAAATATATATATTTCATGAAATATATAAATGGTGGAATATTACTCAGTCATAAAAAAGAATGAAATCTTGCCATTTACAACAACATGGATGGATCTAGAGGGTATAATGAATACTAAGTGAAATAAGTCAGTCAGAGAAAGACAAATACCATATGTTTTCACCTGTATACGGGATTTAAGATACCAAAAAAAAGACCAAATTAAGAAAAAAGACCAGAAAACATACTCTTAACTATAGAGAACAAACTGATGGTTACCAGAGCAGGGGAAATGGATGAAATAGGTGAAGGGGATTAAGAGCATGGTTATCATGATGAGCACTGGTTAATGTGTATGATTGTTGAATCATAATAGTGTACACCTGAAACTAATATAACAATGTATGTTAACTACCCTGGAATTAAAGAAAACTAGCAATAGAGCAACAACACCTTTCCAGGACAAATCACATCCAGTTTTAATGAATTTTTTTCCTCATCTATAAAATAAACATAGTAATACCTTCTTCATCACGTTGGTAGAAGAGTCAGTACAGCCTAGCGGGTTCAAATTCTGGCTGTGCTACATTTTAGCTATGGGACTTTGGACAAATAGCAGCCTTTCTGTGCCTCAGTTTCCTCATATGTAAAATGAGGTGATAATACCCTGTAGGGTTAAGAATGCAGTAAGTGAATAGATGTAAAAGTGCAAGGACAGAGGCTGAACGTCACCAGGGCTCTGTAAAGTGTGGCTGTTATTATTATTAAAGGAGGATGAACTATGATAATGCCTGTGAAAGTGATTTATCACATCGCACAAATGTAGAGGAAGTTTTAAGTGTGTATGTGTGGGGTGTGCATTTTTTTTGTCCTTATCAAAGCACTGAATAGGGGTGTATGGGTGGCTCAGTGGTTTAAGCCTCTGCCTTCGGCTAGGGTCATGGTCCCGGGGTCCTGGAATCGAGCCCACATCAGGCTCTCTGCTCAGCAGGGAACCTGCTTCCCCCTCTCTCTCTGCCTGCCTCTCTGCCTACTTGTGATCTCTCTCTGTCAAGTGGATAAATAAAAGTCTTTATTAAAAACAAACAAAAAAAAGGACTGAATAGTGGTTGAAGGTATGGCCTCTGTAGCTATCTTGTTTGGAATCAGATTCTGGATCCCTGTGTACCAGCTGTGTGACTACAGGCAAATTACTCAAACTCTCTGTTTCTAAATAGCTTCATTTATTTGTAAAGTGAGGATAATAATAATAATAATCATAGTCGTGTAGTTTTGTGGCATAAATGCAATAGTACATATAAAGTGCTTTTCCCAGTGGCTTAGCAGAGTAAGCACTTAATGAATGTTAGCTATTATTATTAGTTTTTGTTATGGTGGCTCCATATAACTGAGGCCTTCATGTACCAGTCTATTACCAGATTTTACAGCACAGTCTGACCTCCTGTGTCCCTTTTGGCTAGTCAAGTTGTTGGTGAGAGGCTGAATAACAAGTCCCAGCCTTGGATTTAACTTATTCTGCCTCATAAGATGCAAACACTTAATACTAATCTGGATTTTTCCCACCCGGTTAATCATTACTTTTCAAAAATGCTGACCAAATCTGAAAATAATCTTCAGTTCTGTCATTAATTTAAGAAGTAATGTTTTCCAGTGTGGCTAGCTCCCCCAAGTCACTCTCCCAGTGAATTACATTCATTACTGTGGTGGGTATTCATTTTTGTTAAATTAATCTTTTAAGAGTGAGTAATGACCATAAGAATTAGAATATTTTTCCTCCGTGAGTGGGAATGCAGTCAGAAGTTCAACGTGCCCTTGCCAGAATAGCAGAGACCTATGGAACAGGTCATGTGGCTCGAAGACGGTTTTCACTATTATCTTTAAAGCAGTTGTGGTGTTACTTGATGTGATATCCTGGCGGGTCATGAGTTATGCAGAATCTCCAGCGTGCTTTGTTGAGAATGATGGTAACCTTTGCCTGATAAATGGCTTTCATTTCTTCTCTACTATGAGATTGGTGAAGGCTAAAATGTATCATGGCAGAGGGAGAGAGGGGCAGTTAACTCCTGATGGACCAAGTAACTACAAAAATGTCATTTATAGTTGCCACATGAAACAACTCCATTTATATAAATATACACTAATACCTAAACTAATCTCTTTTCTTTAGAAATACATCTCTAGCAGATATGCTTACTTTTATATGCAGGATATTTGATCAGAATATTAATTTGTGTTGGGGCACCTGGGTGGCTCAATTGCTTGATAGTCTGACTCTTAGTTACAGCTCAGGTCATGAGCTCATGAGTCAGAAGACCGAGCTCCACAATGGTTTCCACATTCAGCAGGGAGTCTGCTTGAGGATTCTTTCTCTCTGCCCTTCCTCCCCAACTCATGCACTCAGTCTCTCTCTCTCTCAAATAAATAAATAAATCTTAAAAAATATTAATTTGTGTTTTATTTCTGTTGATGTAGGGTTTTGCCTTTTTTTTTTTTTAAAGATTTTACTTAATTTTTTGACACACAGAGAGCGAGTGAGAGTACAAGCAGAGGAGGCAGCAGGCAGAGGGAGAAGCAGACTTCCTGCTGAGCAGGGAGCCGGATGTGGGACTTAATCCCATGACCTTGAGATCACGACCTGAGCCAAAGGCAGCTGCTTAACTGACTGAGCCACCAGTCACCCAGGTTTTGCTTTTATTATCATAAATGTAGTGAGGTATTTATGTTCCCTTAACTCAGGGACTTTGGGGTTACAGGTCAAGAGGAGAAAAGGCCAGGCATCTGCAAGGCAAATGCCTGTCTCATCTTTGGCTTCTGAAAGTCTAGGCTTATTGAGAGAAAAAATGCTGGATTCTCAGTGAGGAGAAGACAGAGGAGAGTATTTCAAGAGGTGGAAGCCATTGCAGGCAAACCAGAGGGAGGTTAGAGTCGCTGAGCTGAGCAAGGGTAGAGTTGGGCTGGAGGCTGTTTGAGTGTGGGGCAGGAGCCCCCCACTGTGAGGAATTGGGAGACCTATAAAGGGTGGACTGTGCTCTTCAGCCTTGAAAACTGCAGTGAGGCTCTCTGAGGACCAGTGTCCACTGAGAGGACATCTCTGCATTTCCTGGGAACCAAGAGGCATCAACTACGAGAAAGGACAGTGGGATGACAGCAGTTCCAAAACTGATACCTCATTTGGTTTCCTGGCCCTGGGAGAGCCCTGGATTTGAGTAGGATTCCTTTGAGGGTGGGGAGGGATTCTTAGGACTGAGGACTAGATACTCAGTACTAGAGTTTGCCTCTGGTTTCCTTGGCAGGAGATTTAATGATTCAGAGAAATAAATGAATCTAAGATTTCCTGTCTCCAAGTGTTGAAGCAGGAAACCCATGCCTATCCTATAGATAAGCCGATAAAGGAATATGGTAACAGTGAATGTAACCCAGAAGTTACCATGAAAGACATTAGCACAGGTCAGGTGAAGTACTCATTGTGAAGCCTGACCATGTAAATAAAGACAAGTTCTGTTTCCCTCTTTGAGGGCAAATCTAGCCATCTTTGTCAGACACTGTGCAGAAGAAAGCCTCGTAATGTGACCCGGACCAGGAGAGCTCAAAAGGACTGTGAGGACACATGAACTCTGCCCTTTAACAGAGAGGCACAGAGAAAGAGGCATTGTTTAAGGGAATAGTGAGGGCTCTGGCAGTGTTTTGCAGGTGAATCTTGAGAAGCGTTTGTTTTGGGGAAATCATTTCTCACTCCAAACTCAGGAAACACAGTTTTCCTTTTGGTTCTTTGTTTCACCAGAAAAAGATAGAAAATGTAGGTTTGAATAGAAAATGCAACATTAATTTGACAATACTGAACACCACTTAAAGGAAAAGAAGTTAAGTGAAAGTAGTGTACTCCCCCAATCATATCAGCATCCATTTAAACAGTGAGCAAACTCTGGTCTAAAGCCTTTACTGCCAGGGTTCCTTGCTTTTAAAAAAAGAGCCATGGACCCTTGTGGCAGTCTGGTGAAACTTATGGAAGTTTTCTCAGAATGACATTTAAAATTGCATACTAAAAATATATATAAATTTAAGATGAAACAAACTGTATTGAAAGGAAATTTTCAAAGTATAAAGAAAAACAAATATGAGTTATACTAACATTTTTACTTCTTTTTTAAAGGTATCAGATAGCAATATTTTGCAATAGGTCTAACAATAAACATAATTTTGAAATAGTGGTAAGCAAAGGGTAAACTTTAAGAAATATGAAAATACCTGTTTTTTTTTTTTGTGACCATCCCCCTCAAAAAATAATGAAATAATGAGAAAGAAAATACTAAGTTTTGGGTAGAAAATAGTGAAAGTAAAGATTAATTTCAAATTAAATGAAAATGTATTGATCTCTCAAATTCCATAAGATTAAGAAGCTTCTGCTAGCATTTTGATGGAAACAGATAAATTTGTTATGATGATATGTGTATAAGTATGTGTGTGTGAGTGTATGGGGGGGTGGTTTTCGGTTTAGGAAAACTTTCTGTTTTCTTCTGTTGCTGGACTGTATTTGCCACTTCTTATGAGCTGTTTCTTTGGGATTCTTAGAATAATTTTTATTGTTTCCAGATAAAACAATAGGCTATATAATACCTCTATGAGAAAAGATTTTGAAGAGCATCTTTCCTTACAAAGAGAAGGCTGTGGTAAAACTCTCTGGGTCTAGAGAAGCTTCAGGCTTTTTCCTGGAGCCTTTGGATTTGGCGATGAGCTCCGCCACTCTGGAGTGAGAAGAAATGGAAGCAGTGATCCAGAAGAAAAATGAAAAGAAATTTTAAAAGGCTTCTGCCTGGGAGAAGGAAAGGGGTCAAGGGTCAGGCTGCCAAAAGAGAAAAGGCCAGTGCCTTCCGATTTATTCACTTTTAGGGATGGCTGGGTCTCTTCGGAGGTAGTGGCTGTTTCTTGATCAGAGTGAGTAGCAGCACTGACAAACTACTATATCGCTTTCATGAGATTTGTTTCTCAAAAGGAGAGTTGAATGTTTCTTAAGGTTCTCTTTGAAGTTCTTCTGAGTAGTGGCCATGCCTATAGTTTTTCATGAAGACCAAGCAACATGGACTTAGCTGCTTTTCCATAACAGCAATAGAATTCCACTACAGGCGTGTGGAGACATATAACAAACTGTTGTCTAAGTTTCCCAACTGAGCTCCTTCAGAGCAAGCCCTGTGCTTCAATCCTATCTGAAGTGTAGTTCTCTGTACTGTAGTTCTCTCTTGTTCACATCCACACACCCAGCAACTTACAAAAATACACACATATGTGGTTCTTTGTCAGCTGCACATACATTCTGTTATTTTTATCTGTTCCACCTGTATTTCATGTTTTTAAAGGAAGGTTGGGGAAATAGTTTTGGAAGAAGCAAATGTCAAGTATTTAAAAATGATCAGTGTTGTTTTAAGACAAAACAGAAGCATGATCACAAGGTGACTAATGCAGTTAAAGTGTGTATGTGGGTACAAGCATGAAATCACAATATCTGTGTCTGTGGGTACACGCATGAAAATTCCATACTACTTACTATTAGAGAAAAGAAGCTTTAAAAATATTTGAATGGTATAAGCTTGTGCCAGATACAGAAGCAAAATGTTATGTGTAGCTTAAATCCTAGGTAGCACCTCTGTTCCCAAATATCATGGACTGTTCCCTCTTGCGTAGCATTGAGCTGTTGGTTCCAAGTCTGGTGTCAAGTATAAACAACCTCATTTTATGTGTCCAACAAACTTGTCCAACTCATTCATGTGTCCAACAAACATGTGTCCAGTAAAGACCATGGGAGTGAATACGTGGGTGGGGCTGTGGGATCCTCATCTTAGAGACACTTAGCAGTGGGGTCAGGGTCATTGGAAGGAGAAATAAGCACTCATTGGTCCTTGAAGTTTCTTTCCTGTCAGGATGCATGAGAACAAGTTTAAGGGTTTGGGACTACAGTTCTCTTCTCTTCTCTAGAAAGTTCTCAAATAAAATGTTACCTTTAAAAAGCGTATTACGCATAGTTCACTCAAAGTATCTTACTTTACAATGAATTGCTAGCCAGCAAAGCTAACTTCATTTATTTCATCTTCAAGTTCTCCATTCTAAGGATTCATGTCTTTGTGTTTCTTTAAAATTGGAAATTTTATTTTTCTCCTGCTAATTGGGACTCTGGGAAACAGAAGACTTCTTTCTCTTTAATTTACCTTTCTTCATTCTGGATATCTGGATTTTTTTTTACTTTTCTTTACTTTTTAATGATTATTTGCTTTAATCACAGGGGCAAATGCTTGTACTGGCCATTCATTTGGAAACAGTCTAGTGGGAATCTGACTGGAAATCAGCAAGGTGGCTGCTTTTTTTCTCTCCGCTTGGGAAAGTAAAGATTAAACTAGCTTGCGCTTCATTGGTAAACAGACCGAGTACAACTTTTAATCATTGTGTATCAGTGTACTTATATCAATTATTGAAGGGTTCGGTTCTTCTGGAAATGAGTAAGTTAGAAAACAAGCTTCTTTCATTGGACTTTTGTACAAATGACAACAGGAGGAAAAGAGAATTTTTCTGACTCACAAAGGGACAGCCATTGTTTACCGACTTCCAAAGAGTGTTTTTCCAGACATGCTCTCAACGATATTCATTCTTTGGGGTTAAATGAGTTGATGACCAAGGATTATTCACCCTACTTTCAGGATAGAAAGACCAGAGTTAAGGGAGAGACAGCACGCAGCCAAACATCTTGGGGTGCAGTAGTGCTCAAAATGAGATGCAGATTCCAGATCTTGGACTTATATGGTGAGTGTCGGTTGACCTGTGAGTTGTCCTTTCTCTTGCTAAAAAAAAAAAAAAAAAAAGCAGGACACATTCTTCTCAAAGAAGACCATGTGGTTCACATTTGAGTGATTGTGTGACCATTTCCAAGAAACATGTGCTCAGATTCCCTTGACATGATGGCCAATTTATTTTTTAAGTCACTTAGTGGTGGTCCTGATAAAGCGATAATTCCAAGTGTGTTATGGTGGCTGTATCAGACACTTCAGGACCAATCAGAAAAAAAAGATTCATATTGTTAATGAGAGTGAGACCAGTCTTGCTTGGTCTACTCAATTGCTCACAAATCCTGACATAGCCATTTGGACAGTGAATACATCTCTGGGAGACTTAAATATTTTTCTATTTATATGTTAAATAACTCACCCTTTTCTCTTATTTATTTATTTATTCATTTATTTATTGGGACCAACTACCAAAGTGTTTTTTGTTTTTTGTTTGTTTTTGAGTAGAGTCGACACACAATGTTGCATTAGTTTCAGGTCACAGCATAGATGTCTAAACATAAAACATTGTTTCAGTCACAACATAGGGACTCACCACAAGTATAGCTATTTTGTATAACATTTTTCACTTTCTATCCTAAGTTACATTTTCACCTAAGTTACAGTTTTGGGGCAATGAAATTGGATGGTCACATGCAGGACTTCTTTAGGTAGTCCATTATTGTCTTTATTTTTATTCATTTTTTAATTTAATTATTTTTCAGTGTTCCAAGATTCATTGTTTAAGAACCACACCCAGTGCTCCATGCAATACGTGCCCTCCTTAATACCCACCACCAGGCTCACCTAATCCCCACCTCCCTTCCAAACCCTCAGTTTGTTTCTCAGAGTCCACAGTCTCTCATGGTTCATCTCCCCCTCCGAGTTCCCCCATCTCACTTCTCCTCTCCTTCTCCCAGTGTTCTCTGTGTTATTCCTTATGCTCCACAAGTAAGTGAAACCATATGATAATTGACTCTCTCTGCTTGACTTATTTCACTCAGCATAATCTCTTCCAGTCCCGTCCATGTTGATACAAAAGTTGGGTATTCTTCCTTTCTGATGGAGGCATAATATTCCATAGTGTATATGGACCATATCTTCTTTATCCATTGAAGGGCATCTTGATTTCTTTCCATAGTTAGGCGACTGTGACCATTGCTGCTATGAACATTTTGGTACAGATGGCCCTTCTTTTCACTACATCTGTATCTTTGGGGTAAATACCGAGTAGTGCAATTTCAGGTCATAGAGTAGCTCTATTTTTAATTTATTAAGGAATCATTATTCTCTTTAAAAACAAGCAAGTTTTAAAAATTATTATTACAAAAGTGACACCTAGTTATTGTAGAGGACTTAGGATATTCAGAGTTAACATTTTAGGGCACATATGCATAAATATATATACATATCTTTATACCCTATATTTTATTTTAGAAGATTATTTATTTGAAGGAGAGAGGGAGCAAGCATGAGTTGGGGAAGGGCAGGGGGAGAGAAAGAATCTCAAGCAGACTCTACATTGAGTGTGGAGCCTGACACAGGGCTTGGTCTCATTACCTTGAGGTCATGACCTTAGCCAAAATCAAGAGTTGGATGCACTCAACCATCTAAGACATGAGGTGCCCCTATATTCTGTATTTTAAAATGAATTTTGATTGTACAATGCATACTATTTTGGAAAATTTTTCATATGACAGTATATTGTGACCATTTTCCCATATCTTCCATATAACTTAAAAGACTGATTATTTTGTTGTAAGTATATTACATAATTTAGAAAATACTTTTCAGACATTTATATGGATTCTAATTTCAGCTATTAAAAACAATGCTTCTTGAACATTTGCAGACAAGTCTTTGAATGCATCCATATTGATTTCCTTAGTGTAATTCCTAGAAGTAAAAATGTTGAGCCAGAGAACATGAACAGTGCCAAGGTTTTTCTGTATATTTTCAAATTGCCTTCCAGAAAAATCTACACAAAGTGCCATCTCCATCAGCCAATTAACCCTGACTTTTCCTTTATTTGACCTTCAGCTGGTTCACCCACTTTTCCCTTTTGACTTGATATTTCTTTATGAAATTGTGGCTGCAGGCTGATATATTTCCCCTTATTTTTCATGCTCTCCATGAATGCAGGCATATCCTCAGAATCCTTATTAACACAGATTTTTAGGCACAAAAGACTGATCAGAATGGTCCCACAAGAGGAAACTTATTTGCCGTCACTATTTATGACCAAAATAGAACTGGTCAGAGACCAGTCAAGCAGTGGAATCACATGTCACACTGCATCATCTAGACTTGGCAGTATAGAGGACAGGACAGGATTGGAGCAGAAGGCCAGCTTTAGTGGTTACGTGTATACTGAGAAATCACACCTAAGGGTAAGGAGAAGGTCTTGAAGTACTGCTTATAGTCTTCTTTTCCGATTCAACGTTTGGATATAGTCTAAGGATCTGTGGGTGCCAGAGGGAAAACCAGGCAGATTCAAGAATTAGGGAGTCAAAGAGATTCCATTAGGGAAGCTCCCCACTCTGTTAGCTAACTGAAAACAGCAGTGAGTTTTACAAACCAGGTGAAGATGCTCTGTCTTTTCCTATGTCTGCATATTCTGTTACAACTTTTCCAGAGGTCTTATTTAGGGGCTGCTAGGGGGATACTACCTGCTTGTAGATGTGAGTGATCAGCACTGGGTCAGCAGTAAGGGGGTTGATTCAGATGTAAGCACTTATTGGTACCTGCTGGCTGCTTTCTTCTCTCCTGGCTGTTCACTCACTAATTGCCAGGAGAACCAGATCTTTTTTTTTTTTAAATTTATTTATTTTCAGCACAACAGTATTCATTATTTTTTCACCACACCCAGTGCTCCATGCAATCCGTGCCCTCTATAATACCCACCACCTGGTACCCCCACCTCCCAGCCCCCCGCCACTTCAAACCCCTCATTGTTTTTCAGAGTCCATAGTCTCTCATGATTCACCTCCCCTTCTAACTGTAGCCTCTTTGGAGAGCAGTGTGGAGGTTCCTCAAGAAATTAAAAATAGAACTTCCCTATGATCCTGCAATTGCACTCCTGGGTATTTACCCCAAAGATACAGATGTAGTGAAAAGAAGGGCCATCTGAACCCCAATGTTTATAACAGCAATGGCCACGGTCGCCAAACTATGGAAAGAACCAAGATGTCCTTCAACGGACGAATGGATAAGGAAGATGTGGTCCATATACACTATGGAGTATTATGCCTCCATCAGAAAGGATGAATACCCAACTTTTGTAGCAACATGGACGTGACTGGAAGAGATTATGCTGAGTGAAATAAGTCAAGCAGAGAGAGTCCATTATCATATGGTTTCACTCATTTGTGGAGCTTAACAAATAGCATGGAGGACAAGGGGTGTTAGAGAGGAGAAGGGAGTTGGGGAGAACCAGATCTTTTTACCTCTGTCTTGCACCAGTCTCTCTTTGTCACTGCCTAAAGTGACCCTGTGGGACCCCAGGGACCCTGAATCCCTGGGACAGCTTCTCTGGCCAGGCTTGGACATTGGAAAGCAAGAAGGCCCGGGGTTGTGAGAGTCAGCTTGTGAGTTAGAACAAAACCAAACCACTTTGAAAATCAATTTTTAGCTGCCTTAGCTCCCACTTTGTAAAGCATTTCTCCTGAGTTTTCTTGTAACAATGAGATGTTTCTTCTGCCAACATTCAAAAATCCTTTTAATGATTGCCTTATTTTTCTAAAAAAAACTATGTGCACATAATAATTTAGGGAAAAAAAATGAACCTTGAAATTTTGGATCTTCTTCAGCTAGATTGCTGGCCGACTTATAAAAAGACGTTTTTAATTGTAAAATATGCTGGTAAGTGGAGAATGTTTTTATTCCTAATTCATATATTCTTTTTAAGAGAATACATGGTTTCCCAGATAATCTTTTACCTTCTTACCTTCGTATTATCTCTATATGCAAAGACGCTGTGGTTTGACTGCAGAGGTCTGAAGCCCCCGGTAAGGCAGAAGCCGAGCCTGTGTTTGGTTCAATTTCCCTTTTCCTCCCCTGACCTCCTTCCCTTTCTCCTTCCTTTTGCCCTCCTCTGCTCATCCCCACTGCCCTTTCTCTGATTCTGTTCTCAAAAGTTCTGCCACTTTTCATTGTGAACCACTTTTCATGGTTCTTGATAATACTTAAGCTTTTTTTTTAAAGATTATATTTATTTATTTGACACACAGAGAGAGAGAGAGAGAGAGTGAGCACAAGCAGGGGGAAGGGCAGAGGGAGATGTAGACTCCCTGCTGAGTAGGGAGCCTTATTCGGGGCTCGATCCTAGGACTCTGACCCGATCTGAACGCAGATGCTAAACTGACTGAACCACCTAGGCACCTCAAGAATATTAAAGCTTAACCACACTTACAGTTTGACTGAAAACAGACTTATAGTTTGCATTTATGTGTGTGTGTGTGTGTGTGTGTGTGAATAGTATCATAGTCTCTTAACTGTGTTCCCTCTCTCACTTGGCCATTTATATGAACTAATAACTGAAGTCTGGGAAAGAAACAGATTTCATCTCTGATAGGTGGTTTCCATTGTTTGAGATTGGAATCCTCCTCTACAGAGTGAAACAAAGCAGACTTTAAGAGAGGTTTCATAGGTGATATTTGATAAATATCCTTTTTCACATCACCAGAACTCATTTATTCTATAACTGGAAGTTTGTACATTTTGACCACCTTTACCCATTTCACCCCCTCAACCCCCTGTCTCTGCTGACAGACAATCTGTTCTTTGTATCTAGGAGTTCAGTTTTTTTTTTTTAATTCCACATATAAGTGAAATCATATGATATTTGTCTTTGTCTGATTTGTTTCACTTAGCATGATACCCTCAAAGTCCATCTGTGTTGTGGCAAATGGCAGGATTTTTTTCTTTTTTTAAATGGCTGAGTAATATTCCATTGTATATATTTACCACATTTTCTTTATCCATTCATCCATCGATGGACACTTTTATACACATTTTTGTATATCCTATCTTTCCCAAAACACACATTTTTTCTCTTTCTCTCTCCGCACCATGCCTCCAACCAGCCCATTTTATAGCTTTAAGTAGCATCTTTTTGTGTCTGAATTTAGATCATTGTCCTACTTTGGTCTCTGACCGTAGTTCCGCTCTCACTTCTGAATTCATGTTTATAGGCATCTGGGGATGGAGAGAAAGGGGCCATGATAATATTCATTTGCCATTCCTGGAATGCTGATTTTTCTGGTACCTAGTAAAAGAGTTGGGTTTGTTCAAGCAAGGCCAATAGTTATGGGGTGTTGGAAGCCAGGAATGCTACCATGTTAATGTAGATGGGGATGAAAGCCAACGTTTGTACCAGTGTTTCCTCTCTTCTACTGTGTATGTGATCAGAAAAGAGAGAGAAATTTCCTAGAAAATAAAAGCCTCATTAAAAAAGTAGTTAGATATTTGCATTTGTTCAATTAGAATTCAGTTAAGGTTATATTTTTATAATCTATGGAAACTTGTTGAACAAATAGTGTATGCAAGGTGAAACATTCATTTTACTTCAAACATTTTAAGTAGATCAGAAGCACCCTTTCTCTAGTAGGTAATTGTCATGATAACTACAAAATTTTTTATTTTTTTTTAATTTTTTATTTTATTTATTTATTTTTTTTTAATGTGATTTTTTTTTTAAATATTTATTTATTTATTTATTTATTTATTTATTTATTTATTTCCAGCATAACAGTTGCACTTACCCTAAGGATACAAACGTAGTGATCCAAAGGGGCACATGCACCCAAATGTTTATAGCAGCAATGTCCACAATAGCCAAACTATGGAAAGAACCTAGATGTCCATCAACAGATGAATGGATCAAGAAGATGTGGTATATATACACAATGGAATACTATGCAGCCATCAAAAGAAGTGAAATCTTGCCATTTGCGACAACATGGATGGAACTAGAGCGTATCATGTTTAATTTTTTATTTTTTATAAACATATATTTTTATCCCCAGGGGTACAGGTCTGTGAATCACCAGGTTTACACTACAAAATTTTTTACAAAATTGTGACACTATAAAAACCTTGGATTAGTAAGGTCAAATTTCTTTAAGAAATATGAATAGTAAGAATAATAAGCCTTATATCCTTGTAAGCATAGGGCTAACAAATATTTATTTCAATATTCTTATTTGACTCTCACAATACTCCAAAGTGGTATGACAAAAGCTATTAGGCATAACTCATATTTTGAGTTCAGTTTCAGACCACTGTAATAAAGTGAAGCAAGTCAAATTAATTTATTGGTTTCCTAGTGTGTATAAAATTATACTTACACTATAATACATAGTCTATTATGTGTACAATGGCATTATGTTTAAAACACAATGTATATACCTTAATTAAAAAATACTTAATTGCTAAAAAATGCTAACTATCACCTGAGCTTTCAGTGAATTGTGATTTTTTTTTTTTCTAGTGGGTGGTCTTGTCCTGATGCTGATGCTTGATGCTTGATGGCAGGGAGGTGGCTGCTGAAGACTGGCATGATGGAAGTTTGTTAAAATAAGACAATAATGCAGTTGGCCACATTGATTGACTCTTCCTTTCATGAATGATTTCTCTGTAGCATGTGATGCTGTTTGATGGCATCTTACCCACAGTAGAACTTCTTTTAAAATAGAAGTCAGTCCTCTCAAACCCTGGTGCTGCTTTATCAACTAAGTTTATGGAATATTCTAACTTCCTTGTTTTCATTTTAACAAATCTTTACAATATCTTCACCAGGGCTAGATTTCATCTCAAGACACTACTTTCTTTGCTCATGCATAAGAAGCAACTCCTTATCTGTTAAAGCTTTATAATGAGATTGTAGCAATTCAAATATGATAATAATGAAAAAGTCTGAAATATTGTCAGAATTACCAAAATGTGACACAGGGCCACAAAATGAGCAAATGCTGTTGGAAAATGGTGACAGTAGACATGCTTGATACACACTTGCCACAGACCTTCAATTTGGGGGGGAAAAAAAAAACAGAAAAAAAATCCCAAAAATATACCCAGAAAAGGCAGTAGGTGCAGTAAAGTGAAGGTATGCCAGTATCCCCACGATGAGGTATGCCTGTATCCCCTTGTGCTGGTTAGGGTTAATTAACTTAGTAGCCTTAGCAAGTAAACTCCAAAATCTCAATGGTTTAACAACACAGATTTCTTTCTCACTTAAGGAAAGTCTGATGGCAACTGGGCCACCCTTCTCTCTCCATCTTGCAGCTATCCATCTTGAACATTTAGAACATAAGGCCTCTGAGGTTGCTTCAGCTAAGAGAGGAAGAGATGGAGGGGGTACATTGGTTTATACCTGCCTTGAACTAGGGTGACCCAGGTCACATGTTTTCATGTTTCATTGGCTTGGAGTAGTCCTGTGGCCTCAAGCTCATGCCAGGAAGACTGGGAAGTGTCTCCAGAGAGCTCTACCATTCTCTGTCACACACAATTTTATAAATACGAAAACCTTAGTAATTAGTAACTTATATTAATCCACACAGATATTAAATGGAGAAGCTGAGTCTTTATGCAGGTCATTCGACCACAATTCCAATGAGCATACACAATGGTATCTCTCTACACAGTTTAATAATGTAGCTAGTTTGTTAATTTAAATAATCTCTCATTTAACCCTGAAGACATCGAGACAATGATATTTACACATGTTTTGGAAAAAAATATAAGGGATAACCCTGATTATTCTTGTTATAAATATTATGTGGAATCCTACTTTATTTAATTTTTTTGAGAGTGGGGGAGGAGCAGAGGGAGGGAGAGGGAGAAAATCTCAAGCAGGCTCCACCCAGCCCTGAGCCTGACATGGGGCTAGATCTCAGAACCCTGAGATCATGAACTGAGCTGAAATCAAGTGTCAGACACTTAGCCAACTGAGCCATCCAGGTGCCCTGGAATCCCATGTCAATGATGATATTTAGTATATGGATCACTTTGCAGGCTTGTTATGTTTCTTTTACTCCCCATGTAACCAGATCTGTGATGATGCAGTGCCATGGAGTAGAAAGACTGTTGGCTTTGGTGCAAGATAGACCTCTGTTCATATGCCTGAATCACCACTTACCAAATATGTAATATTTTGAGTGAGTCATGTATCTTCTATTCCTTTCATTGTCTTCATCTATATAAGAGAGACAATGATATCTATTACCTAGACTTCTTAAAAGTATAAATATGATAACATTTATAAGGTGCCTGGAAATCATAGCTACTCAATAAATGCTTTTCTTTAAAAAGCAAGTTCATGAAGCAAGATATATTAGATATACAGTATGAAATCCAAGTCAGACTTAGGCAAAGAATTTTTACAAAATCTTTAAAAAAGTACAAATATGAGTACTTGAACAATGGGAAAATGTGCCCAGGGTTCATCAATGAAAAGCAATGTGCAGAAATTCAGAGACCTATCTAGCCACTGGCTGGATTTGTGAAGTTAGATCAATGAAATACAGGCTGGTCTGTATTTCTTGGAGTTGATAAGTGTAGGTTTCATGGGCCATCTGGTACTATTTGTCTCTGCATAGCCCCCTGTTTTATTATTACCCAGGAAGAAACAATGGGAAGATAAAAACTAATTGCAGTGGCGATGGACTTCCTCTATGAAAGCCTGAGGCTGCCGTCAGTTGGTGTAACCAGAGGGCTCCCTGGGAAGTATCAGCATTGGGTTGGCGAAGGGTGTCAGTGGAGTTTTTTGTGTGTTTGATTTGCAGGTCATAACCAGCTCCTCCCATATCCTAAAGTCATTATCACTTGAGGCTAAATATCTTCTGGTTTTCTTGGGCAACAGAAATAGTGCTAGATTTGAAGCATACTTTGGCAGATATCTTCATAGTTGTATGGAAAATGTGTATATTGACATGTGGAATCCAGCAGAGAGATACAAACACTTTCAGATTTCCCTGCTTTGAACATTTTCAGAGTCCAAGTCTTAAGATTAATGCGAGCCCGTGTAGCAAAGGAGTTTGAACCTTATCCTTTGCCATTTGGAGGAGTGAGGTCACCCTGGTTTGTTGGGTTATAAAGTGTACAGTGAAAACAAATTGTGAGAATTGCATACACGTTGAAATTCAACATCTCTCAGAATGACTTTTCATATAAATTGGCAAAAGCAGACCTCAATAGCCCTGGGAAATGTGTTCCAAGGCCTTATAACCTTTCAGATTGGAGGAGTCAGGGATGTTACACAGAGCAAAATGGAGTCTCTCCTGTCAAGCAGGGGCCCGTGTCAAGCAATGACACAAGCAGTTAAGGTATTGCTTCTAAGAGATATTGCTGGGACAACGTCAGCTGACTCCCCAGAACTGCTCATGAGCAGAACCAGAGGAGGTCTGCAGGCCCCGACACTGATGAAATCCCTTTAAAAAGGGAAGAATTTTGGCAGCAAGCTGTCCGACTCTTCAGACGTGACCCCTCTATGTCTGACCACTTAAAAAAGGCAACTGATGGCTCTCTGCTGACCAGAACCAGGGGCCTTCCCTGCTTGAACATCAGTCAGAAGCAGCAAGTGCAGAGAGCTGACCTGGGCAAGACCGAGGCTTTGTCTCAACTGCGCCTCCACAGACTGACTTCCCTGTTGGCTCTAAACTTCCTGAACCCTCTGTTATCTTGTTTGTTGTGTGTTCTGCCCTGCTGTGTGTGCTGTGTAAGAAGCTAAGTTTAGTCACATGGTGAATTGTTACTGAGCTTGGAGTCCTCAACCTGCTTTCTAATTGTGATTTAACTTTGCCTTATGATTGAATCAAGCTGATGTGGTGGAAAGGCACAACTCATGTGTGTGCCTTCATAGTGTGCTCATGACAGACGTAATAGTCACAAGGGCTGTCTCAGAAGAGTGTTGTGGACTGTGTATAAAATAGTGACTGTAAATCCCAGAGGAGGAGAAGTGCTAAAGAGATGCATTTTTCCTTTCTGTTCACAAACTTACTATTATAGTTCTAAAAAATAATTTTAAAAAGTTCTGCTTTTTGTTCAAGACAATCCTGAGCATTCTGGATTTATGGGAAAATGCCATTTTGTGAATTATGGTGAATTTTTGTTTGTTCCTTAATATTCCCCTCCTCAAGTGTTAAATGATGGTCATTTCCATTTTGTGTTTTAGTTTTTTGAGTCCCAACTCTAGGGAATATTTTAGGTTTGGGGGACATAGAGGTTAAGAAGAGAGAAGAGTTGTCTGTTCTCATGAAGCTCACATTCTAAGACTCAGTCCAAGCAGACAGTGTGGGTTTAGTGTCACATATATTTTTCATTGGATCACTGGCCTCTTTCATATCTCTGTTCACTCCTATATGATTGATTTTTTCCTATATTCATTATTTTTTAAGCCTTTCCATCCATGTATTTATTTACAGCCTAGAATTTACTTAGTATTTCTCAGTAAACAACTTGCATCATCACTGAAGACAAAGGTCAAAATAGCCTTCCCAAAGTTTCTGCCCTCCATGGAATACACTTTATTTTATTTATTTATTTATTTTTAAAGATTTTTTTTTTTTTAAATTTATTTAATTGGCAGAGAGATAGAGAGAAAGCACAAGTAAGCAGAGCAGCAGGCAAAGGGAGAGAGAGAAGCAGGGTCTCTGTTAAGTAGGGAGCCTGATGCGGGGCTTGATCCTAGGACCCTGGAATCATGACCTGAGCCGAAGGCAGCTGCTTAACCAACTGAGCCACCCAGGCGCCCCCATGGAATACACTTAAATCTTTGTTTCCAATTTAAGGATGTTGGAACCTGGAGATGATAAAGGCTCACTGACAATAACAAACTCTCAATTTGTTGTTCTGAGGACCACACTATTATGAGGAGTTTAAAATTTGGAAAATGACTTTACAGAAAATAAAAATCACAGTCAAATGGATACAGGTTATTAAAGATGACTTAACCAGAATATATTCAAGTTATTAAACTTGGAAAGGAGAATTTAAGAGACCTCCTACTCTTCTTAGTGTTCCAAATGTCCTTCTCTTCCAATGTGTTCTGAAATACAATAAAGAGAAAAACCTCACTGGCTAAGAAGAATATTGCTTAGCTGTGCTGTAATTCAAAGCAGATTTCTAAATCTTCCTTCTGGAAATTTCTTGGGTCTCAGAACTAAAGGCATAACTGAGTGTGAGTGATCCTGCCAGCATGAGGGCTGGGAGTCCAGTACCTTTTAACAAGTATTTTGTCAAGCAAATGAAATACAAATCAAACCAACTTTCTGTAGCTTCCATGTCTCTTAGCCTACCTTTGAACTTATGCCTCTGCTTTTTGTGAGTTTAAGAACTCTTCACTGAATGTGTTTGTAAATAGAAACCGGACTAAGCTATTGAAGAGGTAGGACAGAACTATCTCCTTCTACAATCCACACCCACTCCTCCTGGCTTTTCTGATTTTCTTAAAGGTAGTTCTCTTTCTTTGGTCTGCAGTCATCTGTGAATTCTCCTCTTTTGGCTTTTAACATACATGGTTTCCAATTTTTTAAATAGTCTACTGCCAAGATATCTTTTTTCCAGCTCCACTTACTCTATTTCCATTTCCTAATGTCCCCATCATTCTTCTAATATTTCAGTCTTCTGCAATTTGTTTTGTCAAGGTGATCAATAGCCCCCATGCGGCTAAAAACTGTAGTTTGGTGACAACCTTAGCCGTCTCCCAGCCTAATTTAACACTGGGGCTGAAGGTCCCAGTCTACAAGACATCCTCATCCCTCAGTTACCCTCTCTTGGCTCTTCCCTTCCCCATAGACCATGCCTTTTGGTCTCCATTGCTGTTGCTTCCACCTCTGCCCAAGCCTCTAATGAACAGAACTCGGCTCCCTTGTCCACCTTTTCTAGGTGCTCTCATTCATTCTCAGGTAGTTACTATTTTATTAGGAAGGTAATGCATTCACTTGACTGAAAAAGGTAAGAATTGGACATAAAGAAAAAATAAATATGAAAGTTTACCTTACTCCTACATCCTCAGGATTTCCTTAGACTCAATTACTTTTGACCATTTGTATTTTTTAAATCTCTTGCTTTACCTCAGTACTCTATACCTCTGTGAACTGATTTTTTACCTTTAGATAATATCTGTTTTTCCTCACTATGAAAGAAGAGGAATTAGCTTATTTATACTTCCCTCCGCATTTTCTTGCTATATTATTTGTAGTTTTTCTAGTGCTCACCTTTATAAAATCCTAACCCCCACAGATATGTTAGCAACTGTAGATGATACAACAGACAAGGAGGTGATCACACCTGTACTCTCTCCACTTTATCCCCTCCAGCTTACTTCTCTGGGCTCTGTATTTCTTTCTACTCCTCTCACTTTCCCTTTCATTCTTTCCCTCTTTTCTTCCTACCTTCTTTATAGTGATCAAATTTTCTCTCTCCTTCATGTCTCTCTACTGACTTGAAGAGTAATTACCTAGACTTTATATTCTTTTCAGGGGTGACCCTTAAAATGTTAATATGCCTACTGCCAGCCACCTAGCATTAATCCATGTCTCTATCCTCTTCTGAAAGAAGGTAGAATCATAAAACACTTTAACCCGAACTCTGTCTTCCCATCTTCAATGTGACTGTTTTTTTTTAATATTTTGGCAAAACCTATGTTTCTAACTCCCTGAAACAGATTATTTCAAGTTACCCAGTGTGGGAGCCATGGGGACGCCCCATTTAGATGTCCCTTCAGTGAGAACTTCCTGAATGGAGGGTTGTCAGTGGAGAGTCTGTTTGCTGTACCTTCAGTATCCACTTCACATTGGAGCCCCGCTCCCCAGCCAGTGGCTAAGTTCAGGAGGAGTACTAGGGCAAGGTACTTCTATATGACACAGGCTCCTTTTGCAGGCTGCCTTGGTTCTGGGTTCCCCACTGAGTGGAGACTTTCTCAGAGATGCACAGCCTTCTCACACGCCTCCTTCCCACTCCTGTTGCACTTCTCCTCTCCTGTCACAGATGTGAGACCCATGCCATCTCCAAAGGATTTAATCAACTCCTCCTGCTTGCTCTACCCTTTACTTATCCCAAAGAGTTCCCTGAAACAAAGCTGTTCCTCTTCTGAGGAAGCTCTTCCTCTTCTGAGGGCCTCATGGCATCTGCTTCCCAGAGAATCCAAAATTATACCAGCATTTTCTAACCATTCCTTTGTTCATTTGCACTTCCTATACTCCTATTCAGCCTAGGTGTTTCCTTAGTGTCATCTCATAATCCTGAGTTTGGCCATTCAAGACCCTGTATGACCAAACATCTCCCTACATGTCCAACCACATCTCACACCACCACCAATCAATATGTCGGCGCGGTAGGCCTCCTTTTATCTCCTCAGATAAACTAGGCCTTTCCTCCTATAGGATTTTCCTGTGCTGGCTCTTCTGCTTCCTCTCCCATTCTGTGTACTGCTAACTCCTCATCTTTACATCTTAGCTTAAATGTCACCCCTTCAGCGATGCCATTCCTACCTAGATTGTATTCCCCACTCCAGCACAGTTTCATGTTTTCTCTTACATAACCTTGTTATTTTTATTTCAAGTGCCATTTTTTTTGGAGTAATTGTTTACTTGTCCATTTTCCATAATGTAACAAGCAGAGATTGTGCTTTTTTCATTCACCACTATAGATGCAGCATGTAACACAAGACCTGAAAGAAAATAGATAATAGATGCTTAATAAATGTGTATTTAATCCATGGATATCTTCTCCTTTTATTTTTGTTGACACTGTTCTTACCTCTTATTTGAATAATTGTTATAGAGTCCTTAATAATCTTACTGATTACCCTCTAGATTAATCTTCCCAAAGTGCAACACTTTTAAAGTTTATTTCTCCTCAGAAAAGCATCAAGGACTCCCCATTACTAATAACTGAGATTACTCAGTCTGGCACTCAGGACTGCCACAACATCCATGTTTCTAGCCTTACCTCCCTATATATCCTCCCAATATAGGGATCTACTTGACAATCTACTTGATTGTCAAGTAGCACTGGACAATCACTATCCACTAAACATAATCTGAACATTCCTGTCTCCATGCTTTGTGCTAATCTAGAGCAATCACTAGACTATTTCTCCACTGATTCTTCCCTCCTCCTTTCCCCTCCACCCTCTCATCATATTTGTAAGTCAAAATCTATGACAATCTTCAGTATAAACTCTTCCTCATCCTCCTGAATGAATGTGCAGCTCCTGTTCTACAATTTTATAGCACATGGTTTGAGGTTTAGTACATTTCCACACTTTCCTTACATTAAATTTCTTATTTACTTGTCTTATTTTGCATTACCAGAGTCCAGAATCCTTCATGACAGGGACTGTCTCTTATACATCTAAAATAAGAACAATATCTCCCTAGTAATACATTTTAAAATAAATAAATAAATTTATTTATTTATTTATTGAGAGATAGCACCTAAGTGAGGAGAGAGGGCAGAAGGAGAAGGAGATTCTTGTACAAGGCAGAGCCCCATGTGGTTCTTTTTAAAAAATTAATTAATTAATTAATTTTTATTTATTTGACAGAGAGGGAGATCACAAGTAGACACAGAGGCAGGCAGAGAGAGAGGGGGAAGCAGGCTCCCCACTGAGCAGAAAGCCCAATGCGGGGCTTGATTCCAGGATCCTGAGATCATGACCTGAGCCGAAGGCAGAGGCTTTAACCCACTGAGCCGCCCAGGCACCCCACCCCATGTGGTTCTCGATCTCATGACCCTAAGATCATGACCTGAGCCAAAATCAAGAGTTAGACACTTAAGTAACTAAGGTACACAGCTACCCCAATATATTATTTTTTAAACTTTACTTTTATTTATAAATAATGTTTAATATCAATATCACTTTAGTTTTATGACTATATTATAGAAGATAGGAAAGATTAAAAATATACAGAGAATAGAAATAAAATCAACAGCAAGTGCATCACATTTTGGTCATTATTTTTTAGCATTCTGTCATCCTTTTTTATCTTTTTTCTCTACATAATATTTGTATTAGCAGAGACCATACTGAATATAAAGTATGTGTATGTGTTGCTGTTTTCCACAGTGGCTGCACCAGCTTGCATTCCCACCAACAGTGTAGGAGGGTTCCCCTTTCTCCGCATCCTCGCCAGCATCTGTCATTTCCTGACTTGTTGATTTTAGCCATTCTGACTGGTGTGAGGTGATATCTCATTGTGGTTTTGATTTGTATTTCCCTGATGCCGAGTGATATGGAGCACTTTTTCATGTGTCTGTTGGCCATCTGGATGTCTTCTTTGCAGAAATGTCTGTTCATGTCCTCTGCCCATTTCTTGATTGGATTATTTGTTCTTTGGGTGTTGAGTTTGCTAAGTTCTTTATAGATTCTGGACACTAGTCCTTTATCTGATATGTCGTTGGCAAATATCTTCTCCCATTCTGTCAGTTGTCTTTTGATTTAGTTAACTGTTTCCTTTGCTGTGCAAAAGCTTTTGATCTTGATGAAATCCCAATAGTTCATTTTTGCCCTTGCTTCCCTTGCCTTTTGCGTTGTTCCTAGGAAGATGTTGCTGCGGCAGAGGTCAAAGAGGTTGCTGCCTGTGTTCTCCTCAAGGATTTTGATGGATTCCTTTCGCACATTGAGGTCCTTCATCCATTTTGAGTCTATTTTTGTGTGTGGTGTAAGGAAATGGTCCAATTTCATTTTTCTGCATGTGGCTGTCCAATTTTCCCAGCACCATTTATTGAAGAGGCTGTCTTTTTTCCATTGGACATTCTTTCCTGCTTTGTCGAAGATTAGTTGACCATAGAGTTGAGGGTCTATTTCTGGGCTCTGTATTCTGTTCCATTGATCTATGTGTCTGTTTTTGTGCCAGTACCATGCTGTCTTGATGACGACAGCTTTGTAATAGAGCTTGAAGTCCGGAATTGTGATGCCACCAACGTTGGCTTTCTTTTTCAATATCCCTTTGGCTATTCGAGGTCTTTTCTGGTTCCATATAAATTTTAGCATTATTTGTTCCATTTCTTTGAAAAAGATGGATGGTACTTTGATAGGAATTGCATTAAATGTGTAGATTGCTTTAGGTAGCATAGACATTTTCACAATATTTATTCTTCCAATCCAGGAGCATGGAGCATTTTTCCATTTCTTTGTGTCTTCCTCAATTTCTTTCATGAGTACTTTATAGTTTTCTGAGTATAGATTCTGTGTCTCTTTGGTTAGGTTTATTCCTAGGTATCTTATGGTTTTGGGTGCAATTGTAAATGGGATGGACTCCTTAATTTCTCTTTCTTCTGTCTTGCTGTTGGTGTAGAGAAATGCAACTGATTTCTGTGCATTGATTTTATATCCTGACACTTTACTGAATTCCTGTATAAGTTCTAGCAGTTTTGGAGTGGAGTCTTTTGGGTTTTCCACATATAGTATCATATCATCTGCGAAGAGTGATAATTTGACTTCTTCTTTGCCGATTTGGATGCCTCTAATTTCCTTTTGTTGTATGATTGCTGAGGCTAGGACCTCTAGTACTATGTTGAATAGCAGTGGTGATAATGGACATCCCTGCCGCGTTCCTGACCTTAGCGGAAAAGCTTTCAGTTTTTCTCCATTGAGAATGATATTTGCGGTGGGTTTTTCATAGATGGCTTTGATGATATTGAGGTATGTACCCTCTATCCCTACACTTTGAAGAGTTTTGATCAGGAAGGGATGCTGTACTTTGTCAAATGCTTTTTCAGCATCTATTGAGAGTATCATATGGTTCTTGTTCTTTCTTTTATTGATGTGTTGTATCACATTGACTGATTTGTGGATGTTGAACCAACCTTGCAGCCCTGGAATAAATCCCACTTGGTCGTGGTGAATAATCTTTTTAATGTACTGTTGAATCCTATTGGCTAGTATTTTGTTGAGTATTTTCGCATCTGTGTTCATCAAGAATATCGGTCTATAGCTCTCTTTTTTGGTGGGATCCTTGTCTGGTTTTGGGATCAAGGTGATGCTGGCCTCATAAAATGAGTTTGGAAGCTTTCCTTCCATTTCTATTTTTTGGAACAGTTTCAGGAGAATAGGAATTAGTTCTTCTTTAAATGTTTGGTAGAATTCCCCGGGAAGCCGTCTGGCCCTGGGCTTTTGTTTGTTTGGAGATTTTTAATGACTGTTTCAATCTCCTTACTGGTTATGGGTCTGTTCAGGCTTTCTATTTCTTCCTGGTTCAGTTGTGGTAGTTTATATGTTTCTAGGAATGCATCCATTTCTTCCAGATTGTCAAATTTATTGGCGTAGAGTTGCTCATAGTATGTTCTTATAATAGTTTGTATTTCTTTGGTGTTAGTTGTGATCTCTCCTCTTTCATTCATGATTTTATTTATTTGGGTCCTTTCTCTTTTCTTTTTGATAAGTCGGGCCAGGGGTTTATCAATTTTATTAATTCTTTCAAAGAACTAGCTCCTAGTTTCGTTGATTTGTTCTATTGTTTTTTTGGTTTCTATTTCATTGATTTCTGCTCTGATCTTTATGATTTCTCTTCTCCTGCTGGGCTTAGGGTTTCTTTCTTGTTCTTTCTCCAGCTCCTTTAGGTGTAGGGTTAGGTTGTGTACCTGAGACCTTTCTTGTTTCTTGAGAAAGGCTTGTACTGCTATATATTTTCCTCTCAGGACTGCCTTTGTTGTGTCCCACAGATTTTGAACCGTTGCATTTTCATTATCATTTGTTTCCATGATTTTTTTCAATTCTTCTTTAATTTTCCGGTTGACCCATTCATTCTTTAGAAGGATGCTGTTTAGTCTCCATGTATTTGGGTTCTTTCCAAACTTCCTTTTGTGGTTGAGTTCTAGCTTTAGAGCACTGTGGTCTGAAAATATGCAGGGAATGATCCCAATCTTTTGATACCGGTTGAGTCCTGATTTAGGACGGAGGATGTGATCTATTCTGGAGAATGTTCCATGTGCACTATAGAAGAATGTGTATTCTGTTGCTTTGGGATGAAATATTCTGAATATATCTGTGATGTCCATCTGGTCCAGTGTGTCGTTTAAGGCCTTTATTTCCTTGCTGATCTTTTGCCTGGATGATCTGTCCATTTCAGTGAGGGGAGTGTTAAAGTCCCCTACTATTATTGTATTATTGTTGATGTGTTTCTTTGATTTTGTTATTAATTGGTTTATATAGTTGGCTGCTCCCACGTTGGGGGCATAGATATTTAAAATTGTTAGATCTTCTTGTTGGACAGACCCTTTGAGTATGATATAGTGTCCTTCCTCATCTCTTATTATAGTCTTTGGCTTAAAATCTAATTGATCTGATATAAGGATTGCCACTCCTGCTTTCTTCTGATGTCCATTAGCATGGTAAATTCTTTTCCACCCCCTCACTTTAAATCTGGAGGTGTCTTCGGGCTTAAAATGAGTTTCTTGGAGGCAACATATAGATGGGTTTTGTTTTTTTATCCATTCTGATACCCTGTGTCTTTTGACAGGGGCATTTAGCCCATTAACATTCAGGGTAACTATTGAGAGATATGAATTTAGTGCCATTGTATTGCCTGTAAGGTGACTGTTACTGTATATGGTCTCTGTTCCTTTCTGATCTACCACTTGTAGGCTCTCTCTTTGCTTAGAGGACCCCTTTCAATATTTCCTGTAGAGCTGGTTTGGTATTTGCAAATTCTTTCAGTTTTTGTTTGTCCTGGAAGCTTTTAATCTCTCCTTCTATTTTCAATGATAGCCTAGCTGGATATAGTATTCTTGGCTGCATGTTTTTCTCCTTTAGTGCTCTGAAAATATCATGCCAGCTCTTTCTGGCCTGCCAGGTCTCTGTGGATAAGTCAGCTGCCAATCTAATATTTTTACCATTGTATGTTACAGACTTCTTTTCCCGGGCTGCTTTCAGGATTTTCTCTTTGTCACTGAGACTTGTAAATTTTACTATTAGGTGACGGGGTGTGGGTCTATTCTTATTGATTTTGAGGGGCATTCTCTGAACCTCCTGAATTTTGATGCTCGTTCCCTTTGCCATATTGGGGAAATTCTCCCTAATAATTCTCTCCAGTATACCTTCTGCTCCCCTCTCTCTTTCTTCTTCTTCTGGAATCCCAATTATTCTAATGTTGTTTCGTCTTATGGTGTCACTTATCTCTCGAATTCTCCCTTCGTGGTCCAGTAGCTGTTTGTCCCTCTTTTGCTCAGCTTCTTTATTCTCTGTCATTTGGTCTTCTATATCACTAATTCTTTCTTCTGCCTCATTTATCCTAGCAGTCAGAGCCTCCATTTTTGATTGCACCTCATTAATAGCTTTTTTGATTTCAACTTGGTTAGATTTTAGTTCTTTTATTTCTCCAGAAAGGGCTTTTATATCTCTCGAGAGGGTTTCTCTAATATCTTCCATGCCTTTTTCGAGCCCGGCTAGAACCTTGAGAATTGTCATTCTGAACTCTAGATCTGACATATTACCAATGTCTGTATTGATTAGATCCCTAGCCTTCGGTACTGCCTCTTGTTCTTTTTTTTGTGTTGAATTTTTCCGTCTTGTCATTTTGTCCAGATAAGAGTATATGAAGGGGCAAGTAAAATACTAAAAGGGTGGCAACAACCCCAGGAAAAAAATGCTTTAATCAAATTAGAAGAGATCCAAAATCGTGAGGGGGGAGAAAGGGGATAAAAAGAGGTTCAAAAAGGAAGAAAGAAAAAAAAAGAAAAAAGAAAAAAGAAAAGAAAAGAAAAGAATTAAAAAAAAAGAAAACACCTAAGAAAAATGTAAAAAAGAAAAAATATATGTATTAGATAAACTAGTAAAAAATCGTTAAAAAAGAAAAAGGTAACAGTTAAAAAAAAAAATTTTACCCGAAGGCGAGAAAAAAAAAACAAAAACTGAAAAAGAAAAAAAAATTAAATTAACTGCAAGACTAAAAAAAAAATCACAGGGAAAAAGCCATGAGTTCCGTGCTTGGCTTTCTCCTTTTCTGGAATTCTGCTGCTCTCCTTGGTATTGAAACCGCACTCCTTGGTAGGTGAACTTGGTCTCCGCTGGATTTCTTGTTGATCTTCTGGGGGAGGGGCCTGTTGTAGTGATTCTCAAGTGTCTTTGCCCCAGGCGGAATTACACCGCCCTTAGCAGGGGCCGGGGTGAGTAATCCGCTCGGGTTTGCTTTCAGGAGCTTTTGTTCCCTGAGCGCTTTCTGTAGAGTTCCAGAGGACGGGAATACAAATGGCGGCCTCCTGGTCTCCGGCCCGGAGGAGCGAGAGCCCAGGGCCGCACTCCTCAGTGCGCCCTCAGAGAACAGCGCCCAGTTACTCCCGTCTGCCCGACCTCCGGCCGCGCTCCGAGCTCACCGAGCCTGCGACCGGTTCAAGGTAACACCGAGCTGTGAGCTTACTGTCGGCTCTGTCTCTGTAGCCGGCTTTCCCGTTCCAATACCCGCAAGCTCTGCGACACTCAGACACCCCCGATCCTTCTGTGACCCTGCGGGACCTGAGTCCACGCTGAACCCGCGTGGGCTTCGCCCCGGTTTAGCCTCTGGAGCGATGTCCCTCAGCGGAACAGACTTCTAAAGGTCCTGATTTTGTGCGCGGTTGCTCCGCCGCTTGCCGGGAGCCGGCCCCTCCCCCCGGGGTCTATCTTCCCGTCGCTTTGGATTCACTTCTCCGCCGGTCCTACCTTTCAGAAAGTGGTTGTTTTTCTGTTTCCAGAATTGCTGTTCTTCTTCTCTTCGATCTGCCGATGGGTTTTCAGGTGTTTGCAATCTTTAGATAAGCTATCTAGCTGATCTCCGGCTAGCTGAAGCAGTCTCAGCCTGCTACTTCTCCACCATCTTCGAGAAAATCGGCAGTATAGACATTTTAACAATGATTATTCTTCTGATCCAAGAGCATGGAATGGTCTTCCATCTTTTTGTGTCTTCTTCAATTTCTTTCATGAGTGTTCTGTAGTTCCTTGAGTACAGATCTTTTACCTCTTTGGTTAGGTTTGTTCCCAGGTATCTTATGGTTCTTGGTCCTATAGTAAATGGAATCGATTCTCTAATTTCACTTTCTGTATTTTCATTGTTAGTGTATAAAAAAGCCACTGGTTTCTGTACATTGACTTTGTATCCTGCCATATTACTGAATTGCTATATGAATTCTAGTAGTTTGGGGGTGGAGTCTTTTGGGTTTTCCATACAAAGTATCATGTCATCTGTGAATATAGAGAGTTTGACTTCTTCATTGCCAATTTGGATACCTCTTGTTTCTCTTTGTTGTCTGATTGCTGTTGCTAGGACTTCTAATACTATGTTGAACAAGAGTGGTGAGAGTGGGCATCCTTGTCGTGTTCCTGATCTCAACGGGAAGGGTGTGAGCTTTTCCCCATTGAGGATGATATTTGCTGTGGGTCTTTCATAGATAGATTTTTATGAAGTTCAGGAATGTTCCCTCTATCCCTCTACTTTGAAGCGTTTTAATCAGAAACAGATGCTGAATTTTGTCAAATGCTTTTTCTGCATCAATTGAGAGGACCATGTGGTTCTTCTCTCTTCTCTTATTGATTTGTTCTATCACATTGATTGATTTGCGAATCCTGAACCATCCTTGTAACCCAGGGGTGAATCCCACCTGGTCATGGTGGATAATCTTTTTAATGTGCTGTTGGATCCTGTTTGCTAGGATCCTGTTGAGAATCTTAGCATCCATATTCATCAATGATATTGGTCTGAAGTTCTCCTTTTTGGTGGGGTCTTTACCTGGCTTGGGGATCAGGGTAATGCTGGCTTTGTAAAAGAGTCTGGAAGTTTTCCTTCTGCTTCAGTTTTTTGAAGCTTCAGGAGAATAGGTGTTATTTCTTCTTTGAAAGTGTGGTAGAATTCCCCAGGGAATCCATCAGGTCCTGGGCTCTTGTTTTTTGGGAGGTTTTTGATCACTGCTTCAATCTCATTGCTAGATATTAGTCTATTCAGGTTGTCAATTTCTTCCTGGTTCAATTTTGGGAGTTTATAGTTTTCCAGAGTGCCTCCATTTCATTTAGGTTGCTTAACTTACTGGCATATAACTGTTGATAATAACTTCTGATGATTATTTCTATTTCCTTGGTGTTAGTTGTGATCTCTCCCTTTTCATTCATAATTTTATTAATTTGAGCTTTTTCTCTTTTCTTTTGGATTAGTGTGGCCAATGGTTTATCAATCTTATTGATTCTTTCAAAAAACCAGCTTCTGGTTTCATTGATATGTTCTACTGTATCTTTAGTTTCTACCTCTTTGATCTCTGCTCTACTCTTGATTATTTCCCTTCTTATGTGTGGAGTTGGTTTAATTTGTTGTTGATTCCCCAGTTCTTTAAGGTGTAGAGACAGCTGGTGTATTCTGGGTTTTTCAATTGTTTTGAGGGAGGCTTGGATGGCTATGTATTTCCCCCTTAAGACCGCCTTTGTTGTATCCCATAGGTTTGGGGCTGAAGTGTCTTCATTCTCATTGGTTTCCATGAATTGTTTAAGTTCTTCTTTGATCTCCTGGTTGATCCAAGCATTTTTAAGCAAGGTGGTCTTTAGCTTCCAGGTGTTTGAGTTCTTTCCAAACTTTTCCTTGTGATTGGGCTCCAGTTTCAAAGCCTTGTGATCTGAGAATATGCAGGGACTAATATCAGTCTTTTGGTATTGGTTGAGTCCTGATTTGTGACCCAGTATGTGGTCTATTCTAGAGAAGGGTCAATGTGCACTTGAGAAGAATGAGTATTCTATTGTTTTAGGGTGGAATGTTCTGTATATATCTATGAGGCCCATCTGGTCCAATGTGTCATTCAATGTTCTTGTTTCTTTATTGATTTTCTACTTGGATGATCTGTCTATTAGTGAGAGAGGTGTGTTAAGATCTCCTACTATTAATGTATTCATATCAATGTGACCCTTTATCTTGATTAACAGTTTTCTTATGTAATTAGCTGTTCCCATATTGGGGGCATAGATATTTACAATCGTTAGATCATCTTGGTGGATAGTCCCCTTAAGAATGATGTAGTGTCCTTCTGTATCTCAGACTACAGTCTTTAGTTTAAAATCTAATTTATCTGATATGAGAATCACTACCCCGGCCTTCTTTTGAGGCCCATTGGCATGAAAGATGCTTCTACATCCCTTCACTTTCAGTCTGGGTGTATCCTTAGGTTCGAAATGGGTCTCTTGTAGATAACATATGGATGGGTCTTGTCGTTTTATCCAGTCTGCAACCCTGTGCTGTTTTATGGGCGCATTTAGGCCATTCACATTGAGTGTGATTATTGATAGATATGTGTTTATTGACATCGTGTTACCTTTGAAGTCTTTCTTTCTGTAGATTGTCTCTATATTTTTGTTCAATGATATTCTTAGGATTTCTCCTCTTTTATAGAACCCCCCTTAGTATTTACTGCAGTGTCGACTTGGTGGTCGCATACTCTTTTAAGTCTTGCCGGTCTTGGAAATTCTTTATCTCTCCATCCATTTTGAATGTGAATCTTGCTGGATAAAGTATTCTTGGCTGCATGTTCTTCTCATTTAGTGTCCTGAATATATCTTGCCAGCCTTTTCTGGCTTGCCAGGTTTCTGTGGACCGGTCTGACATTATTCTGATGGGCTTTCCTCTGTACGTAAGGAGCTTCTTTTTCCTAGCTGCCTTCAAGAGGGCCTTCCTACAATTATAATTCCTCATTCTTACTATTAGGTGTCTCGAGGACTTTCGAGAACCTATAATCTTGGGGGGAGACCGTTCTGCCTCTAGTACATGAACACTGCTTCCATTTGCGAGATTGGGAAAATTTTCATGGAGAACTTGTTCCACTATATCTTCTAGACATTTTTCTTTTTCCTCCCCTTCAGGGATTTCAATAATTCTGACGTTGGAACATTTCATGGCATTATTTATTTCCCTGGTTCTGTTTTCGTGGCTTCTAAGCTGTTTGTTCCAGGCTTTCGCCTGATCCTTTCTCTCTATCTGTTTGTCTTCTAGATCACTAATTCTATCTTCTGCCTCAGTTACCCTAGCTTATAGAGAATTTAGATTAGATTGGAACTCATTGAGAGCATTGTGAACATCATCCCTGGTGGCTTTCAGTTCTGCCCTAATATTGTGAACATCATCCCTTATGGCTTTCAGTTCTGCCCTAATCAATTCTGTTTTGTCATCCACGGCTTTCTCCAACCTAGCTATTTCCTGAATAATTGTTAGCCTGAATTCCCTTTCTGACATATTGTCTATATTGATAGCCATTATCTCTGTTGCAGAAGGCCCATACTCTGAATTTTTCTTCTGTTGGGCATTCCTCCTCCTAGTCATTTTGGTGAGAGATGGCTGAATGAATGTAGCTGGATGTATCGACTGTGGTGCAGTCAAGGTGCACCCTGGAACACTGCCCACTGGCCTTTTCTGCCCCTGTAGAGATCCAGATGTGTATAATTATAATTTCAGGCTGATTTCATGGGTGATTGGAGTTCTTTGATAGGTAATCAACTCATTTTAGGGTACAGGTTGAAACGGCGCCTCCTCATACTTTGCTGCCATCTTGTCCCCTGGGCTTTATTTCATTATTTTTTTTATTTTTTTTTTTTTTAAAGATTTTATTTATTTATTTGACAGGCAGAGATCACAAGTAGGCTGAGAGGCAGGCAGAGAGAAAGGAGGAAGCAGGCTCCCCGCTGAGCAGAGAGCCCGATGCGGGGCTCGATCCCAGGACCCTGGGATCATGACCTGAGCTGAAGGCAGAGGCTTTAACCCACTGAGCCACCCAGGCGCCCCTCATAGCTTTTCTTTTTTAAAATTTTATAAATCATGTTTTGTTCCTATGGCCTATTAATGTGTGTTTGATTGAAGGCAGGGTATCAAGGCTTTAAAATATTTGAAGACAATACTTGAATAACTCTCTAATAGTAGTCACATATAAGCATACACTCATCATACAGTTATCAAGGAGCACTCACATACACACAGGCATGTATCTCAGGGGAAAATGTCTCATATAAGTTTTTGAATTTTTTTTTTAGTAAAAATATTAATTTTTAATTTAGTGGAGTAAATTGGTTATAGCATATAGACAAATAAATCTGTCCTTAACCCCTAACTCAAGAATGCTCAATTTAAACTTAAGAATTTCTAGATAAACTAATCAGAAACAGTTTTTCTCAAATCAAGCCAACCATCAAACTCCTTTGAAAAATATATTTTCCTTTCTGCTTTGAGAATAATCATTTATCTATCATTTGCTGCTTTACTTGTGGACAAATGAAAGCCTATGAAGGGCAGGGAAGCCCATGGAATATGGCCATCTCATTGACATTAAAACCTACAAGAGGGGTTGTGGAACTCTTGAGATGGTGCTCAGCCCTGGGCAGTAGATCTCTTTCCTATTCCCTGACGTGCTGGCTTCTGAAGCTGGGTATGATGAAATGGGGCCAACAAGAGAAGAATTTAGGTCCCCTGGGATTTTATGAAGAGTGTTTTGGCTTTCTGGAGATCTCTTACAGGTTTAGCTCTTCTGACTTCTTATGGGCCTGAAGTAGGGAGCAGGAGAGAGGTATTGGTGTGGGCATCACTAGGGCTGGCATCTTGATGCTGATATCCTTGATGGAGGATATAGATCTTGTGAGTCTCCAGTCAGTGGTTCTTGACCATTCCCCTGGCTGTAGCTTGTGACTGTTGTTTGCTAAAACTTCAGGTGAGGAAGAGTGCTCAGATGTTGAGATATCCTATTTAACCCCCTGGCTACTCAAGGGTAAGCAGACCCCTTTCTTTGCTTTCCAGGTCTCTCACTTTTTTATCTGTTCCAGTCTCCTTTTAACACTTCTTTCTCAACTCCTAGTCCCCAGGTCCTCTCCCTCTTGCTCAATCTGTGGAATCCCAAGAAAGAACTTAATATCAATTATATCTATCTATCTATCTATCTATCTATCTATTTTTTTTTTGTTAGGGGGAGGTGGTAGATCTATTTTAAGACTTAGTTCTCATTGTGAAATGAAAATCTTTGTATGCTATTAATCAAACCAAGTAAGAGGTATGGGGCGGGGGATAAAGGCTTGTTTTGTCTATTTTGGTGGACTTTAGACTGTTATGTAACCTAAAAAGCTTAATTTAAGTTGTAAATCCCTAAAATATGGTTTTCTGAGGTGCTGGAATTCCAGCTGAAGTGCTGGATGAGTTATGCGGGTGATTAATTGGGATTTTCCTATGCAGAACAGAAAATCTCATTACAGCATATTCTAACTAACAATTTCTCTGTCTTGTTCCTGTAATGGAATAGATATTCCTTGCTCAGAAGCTGCATCAATAGTTTGCTAAGGAAATTCAATCCCATAATCCCATTTTCAAAGAATGTTTATTGATGAACACTCTTCATAAAATCCCAGGGGACCTAAATTCTTCTCACCACTCCAAAGAGTGCTAATTTGATAATAGGTTATCAAATTATATCAGTCTTCAAAATGTTCTTTCAGGTATTTGCCCTAGTCTGTGAATCCAGCTCTTGTCTCCAGGAACTACAGCCCCAGCTTAATCTCAGATATGGACATTTGTTCTTTCATTCGTTTAGTGTATCAGTCAAGCATTTGATATTTATTTGTTGTCAGCTTTACTAAACTGCATGAAATCCCAGAAGTTCATAATTGTTGGCAACCTTAGTTGTCACCTAGTCCAAAGCAAGATAATCAGAATAACATACCCCACATGTATGGAAAATGGCTTCCCTGCTTAGGAGGGGTGAGAAAGCAAGAATAATTCTGTGTGCCAATTTCACAGACTGTCATTTAGTGCTTTTTGCTATTTGTGTTACAGTTAACAAGGTCAGTCTTTCTGGGAAATGAATAAGCAACCTAGGTGATCTCAGGAGCTAAGGAAAAGTGCCCTTTTCCTGACTCTCCAAATTCGCCCCACCCTTGCTTACTGATGTCTAAGATTTCACGAGTGGAAACTGAGGTCATTACGTATTTTAGGGATGCTTAAAAATCCAAATTACTTCAGAGAGAGAGCATAGAGTCAAATCTAAAAAGGGTGTTAATAACTGAAATATTTCCCTTTTTAGAAAAGAGAGGGAAGGGAGGGCCTGGAGGGCACTAATATTTGGGTGAAAGTTTCTACGCAGAAGGGAAAAAGAAAATTTTCAATGCAGCCAGTTTCATTCAAGAGCTACCAGCCTATTAAAATAAATTGTAGTTAAACTTGTGTTAATACAGCTACATGCAGATTTTTACATATTTAGAATCCCAAGAGCATTGTTCATTTGCATCATGGGCTAATATTTATAGTATTTATATCAAGGGAATGCTTTAGAAACTATAAACATCCTCTTTTACACATATATGATTTTGAATATTGAAAATACTCTTTAGTACAAGTCTTTATTTTGTTTTTAAATGCTTGTCTATATCACAATTTTAGGAACTAGTGGAAGATAGTCTTCTCCTTCAATGTTTGTGAAACACAAGCTTTCTTTCCCGTAGCTTTCCTCTTCTCAGAAACATTGTGCACCTGCACGCACGTGCATACACACACACACACACACACACACACACACACACAATTAAGAAGCAATAATTCAGGATTTCTGAACATCTTTATTCAGGCTATTTTCTTTCAAAATAATAAAATGTGTTACAAGTCTCTTTTAATGAAGAGAAAGCAAACACTCTAGAAGATATCACATCTGCTGGAAATATAATCTAAATTGAAAACTTGTGCAGACATAAGGAACCAGGGAGAAAATATAGGGACAGGAAGTATGGCAAGATGTTAATGCTGAAAGCAGTTCTTAAAAACATCACGCATGATAGAAAGTGCATAGATGAAATTATTTTGAGCAAAATCCGAACCAAAACAAAACCACTAATCTTATCTGAAGATTGACAGCAATGCTTATTTGCTTTGGGCATAATTAATCTTGTAATATAGTCCCACAGAGGTTTTGGATCTAAAAAATGGAAAGGCCCCATATACACTGACCATCTGAGTATTTATACTTTCAGGAACAGTAACTCTTACCTAAATAGTAAATCATTAATCTTACAAGGGACTAAGAACCACTTCTTATTTCTTTTCCATATTAATCACCTAAGGGAAGTTTTGTGTTTTTGAGCCTATATAATATAGTCTCTTAAATAATTGGTATCATGCAATCCTTTTGGTAAGAGAAATTCTCTTTGGTATGGGTAAGAGAAAATTAATTGGTTAAGAGCTATGTTATCTAGCAAAGGAGAGGTATTCTGAAGATCAAGTGACATAAAAGTGTATTGAAAATTATAAAGCACATAAAGTACAAGGTGAAATTATGATGTCTGATTAACTGTGCAAAGGTTCAGTGAGATACAGTATTGCCCACTCCTGCAAGATTTGGGGGCCAGTGCTGTGGGTGGGTGTCTTAATCTTTCTGGTCACCAAAACAAGATACCATCAACTGAAGGGCTTAAACATTAAACATTTATATCTCACAGTTCTGGAGGCCAGAAGTGGGATCAGGTTGCTGGCATGGTCAGTTTCTGGTGAGGATCCTCATTTTGGATATATCCTCACATGGCCTTCCACGGCATCTCTCTCTCTGTCTGAGAAGCTTCATTTCAGAGCATGTGAGAGAGATCCAGTGTCTCTTCCTTTTTAAAAAGGACACCAATCCCATCATGAAGTCCCCACCCTCATGACCCCATCTAACCTTAATTACCTCCACACCTCCAAATACCATCTCCGTGGGGATGGAGATTCAACATATAAATTTTTAAGGGAAACACACATTCAGTCATTAGTAGTGGGTAAATGAGGCGTGATGTAATTTTGAAAGTGCTACAAGCTCTATCCACTTCTTCAACAACGGAACCACTGCTTCAGACTGAGGTCCTGGCTCTAGAAATCTGCTGAAAGAACTTCCCTACACGATAGGGGAACAAATTAATTTATTTTATCAGATTAGCCAACTTTCACCTACAAGAAAGCCAAGCTGTGAGGAAAGGAGACACAAGACAGACAATTTTTGAAGTGAGTGCGTGAGGGCAGGATGGAAAATTCCAGACATCATTCATTTCAGGCAGGACAAACCCTTGACAGTGTCATGGGCAGCGTCATGGTGGGAGGTTTTGGTAATCGAGGAATAGCACCAGCACTGGGGCCCCATCACTTGCAGGGAATAGAGGATAGGAGAGGGAGTATGGAAAGAGAGGGACACACTCAAGCCCCATGTTGCCTGTGAAGCAGTGTACCAGCAGCCTAAGCCTTACCTCAGTTCATTAATTTCTGAGCATGTCCCTTCTCCTCATAAATGCCCCTTTGTTTTCTGCCCGGTGCACAAACATCACGACCCGTGTCTGAGAATGTTGGGAATTTTATGAGGTCCATAAAGTTTTAGCTGTGGTCTAGTCCGCCAAGGCCAAAATAAATAAATAGAGAGAGTGTAAGGGTAACAGGTTTTTGTTTTGTTTTGTTCTGTTTTCAAAAACCTGGCTAAAAGAAAGAAAAACTGCTGAAGCTCTAGAATAACTTAGTCACATGGCTTATAGGGGATTTCTTGTTACCAACTGAGATTTCTTTAAAGTGCAAGCTGAGAAACTGCAGGTGAAGATGCAGCCAACAATTTCACTTTTCATATTTCTCTGAGAATATTCTGTTCTGTGGAGTTAGGTTAAGAGGTTAAAATAATGGACAGCCCATTGGCCATAAGCCTGAAGCTAACTGGGTAAAAGAAGCAAAATGCCTAGGCTTTTAAGGGTTGGGGTTTTTGGGCAAATATTAATGATAGAACTAATGACAGTTTATAATATAATAAACTTCTTAATGACTTTTTTCTCTTCTCTATTTTTCTAAGGTTCAAAATCTGTATCATTCAAATTTGTTGAGCCAACATACTTGGTGTGCTATGATAATATCATTAGTGTGATTATTCTTAAATACAATGTTTTGAATACATACTACGTGCCACACACTTTTCTGCAGTCTACATTTAGCTCTCAGTTCTTAAGGTCATGAAAATTTAAGGTCATGAATTTCTAGTTACTCTCCTGATTCAGTGTGTTTTTCACCATCATCATTATTATCAATAACATTTTTAGGTGTTCAATATGTGTATTAGGAATGCAGTTAGTTAGCAGTAGAAAAATCATAATGGTGAGCAGAAAAAGCAAGCTCCAGAACAATTAGAGAATATGATGCTCCCTATGTGAAATGCAATTATTCAGTCATAAAATAACATTTATACAACGTTGCATGTGTGGAAGAGACATATCAGCCTCATGTGAAAGGAACTTCCTGGTCTATGGGGAGGGTGATGGGATGGGGTGGTGTTAAGAGACTGGAAGCAATTTCTCGAAAGGGAGCCATTGGTTAATTCTGAGTGATATGACCATAAAGCTTTGTACTTTTTGCATTTTTTAAATTTCTAAAAATATGATAAAAAAGAGTATTTATGGAAGACACTGCCAAAGGTGCCTTCATTTTAGCTAGGAGTCAGGAATGCAGATAAAGAGGAGACTCATAAGACAGGGTATAATTCAGGACTGTGGAATGTAAGGCTGGTGGGGCTTCAGAGGACAGGTTGCTGAAGGTCAATAGAATTGGAAAAAGCTTCTTGGAGGAGGGGAGGTGTGGGTTGAGTGTTGAAGATTTAACCTAGGGAAGCAGAGAGAAGGGAATCTCTGGGCAGCCTGTCCTGAGCTGGGATCTGCAGAAGCAAAAGAGGAATAGTTTGAAGTGCAGGGCATTAGTTAGAGGTCAGCACCTGTAAAAAGAAGAGGTAGGAAGTATACTGGGCAAAGGGAGAGCTCCAATAGCGATGCGAGCCTGGCAGTGTGGAAGCTGACCCAATGGGGATGCCTTGGGGGAATAGTGTCCGCCAGAGTTATCCCACAGCAGGCTGATGGCGCTGGTCTTTCTTTTCCAACTCACCCCCGACATAGGCTGCCTAGGAGAAGAGCATGACCACATACAGGTCAGCTCTGCAGCTGATGGACATTGCAGACCACTCTTCACTGTGGTTGAGAAGTAAGTCCTTTCTTGAAGAGGGATCTTGGTGATACATTTCCATGTCCATCAAGATGTGAGTAATAATAGTATCTACCTCATAGGGATGTTATGAGGATTAAGTGAGTTATTTTACTGAGGGGTCTTAGAAGAGTGTTGCTGTTAATTCATGTGTGGGTGCATGAACGTGAGTGCAATGCTCCTATGCCATGGCTAGAATCTTGGAGAATGATTTCTGGGATGTAATGAACTAAAGTAAGTGCTTCTACAGTTCATTTGCTCTCTGTCATTACAAATTGCCTTGCTTGGAGTCATGGGTTATTTTATACATTACTCTGTTAGCAATTCAGATGGTTTTGACTTTGTTGTGTTCTGGACATTATGGGAGTTACAAAGCCTTTGAATCATGCCAGGCAGCCATAGTGTAAAACTGGGTCCATTTTACCTATTAGATGATAAAATATAAACAGAACAGAAGGAGCCAAGCAGAGCTAATGGAGGGTGTGATTCAGGTTCGAGTCCCAAGGTTGACCAAATGTAAAAGAGAGCACACAGACCACTGTGCCTGGAGTCCCAGATTCAGACTCTTAGAAAAACAAGGGCCTCTACAGGGTGGCTGCGGTCTAGCAACATGGAGCTTCGGGTGCACTGAAGTCCCAGCCTAGCTCTCTTAGACTGTTGGCTTCTAAAATTCCAGATTCTGGTCTCAGCCTCCTTTGGCTTATCTCAAATGTTATTTGCTCCAGAAGCAAAGAGCTTTGTCTTTTGAAAGATTCTTGGATTGATTTTCAGATTGAATTGGGTGGCAAAGAGTTCATTTTAAGAGCAGAGGAGAACAGTGCTTGCCTCCTGGGAAATAGTGATAGGCACCAGGAATATTTATTTAAAGTATGAATCTAGAGCCCATGACTTCTTGACTTCTCAGGAGCTCACAGTCTGAAGAAAAGAGAGCACAAACTCCAAGAAAAAAATGTGTGTGTGTGTGTATGTGTGTGTGTATACAAGTATAGGTAGATATAAATATAAATATAACAATGAAGTTGCATGTGAACCCTGAGGGTTAGAGATCTATCTCATGGCTAGAAGAGCTGTTGAACATGTTACTGGAAGTGGGATCTGGAGGATGAGTCTGGGAAAAAATGAATAAAGTAAACAAAACGTTACTTTATTTCTAATAAACTTACTGGAAAAGAGGAATCCTTTGAGGGGATATAAGTTTCTTGCATACAGAAATTATGTATCTTTCACTTTTGTAATCCTGACCTTGCATAGCACCTGGCACACAGTAGGTCTCAAAAATATTGGTTGAAATGGGGCAACCAGTCAGGCTGTCATGTAGGAGGGAGGTTGGAATGGATGAGAACAAAGACAGGAGGGAACATGTGACCACGAGTAGGACATAAGGGTCTAGAGTGGGCATGACAGGAGCAATGGGAATGGACAAAGAAAGTCTCAGGCATGTTGTAGCTCTCTGTTTTGCAACAGGGTCTATAGGCATATTCTTAGGGTCAGCAAGCTCTCACTGAAAATTTGAAAACGCTGCCTTTTCTTTTTGATCATCTGGATGACCACATTATAACTGAACCCTGCCGTGTGATTTAGGTGTTGTGTTTTCTTTGCATTTGTGGTTGAATGTTGGCACCACATAATTACCAAAATGATAGCACTGAAGTTTTAAATATGCTGGTAAGCATGTCTGGCTGCTATTAGGTTGGCAACTTCTAATGTGAAAATCCCAATAACCATTCCTCACTTACTGCTTTTCAGAAGTTTTGTTTATCCAGGAGTCTAAACACTGGAAGTGCCCAAAGGACAAAATTGTTCTAAATGATTTTAAAATAATGGTTAAAAAAAATCTCTATGGCAATAAAGAATGATTAGCTCTAGTGTGTTTGCTCTAGTGAATGGCCTTGAGAATTCAGATGCCCACGTAGCATGGGGCAAAAAGGATACGTGAATGGTCATAAATGGTCACTGTGAGACCGTCATGTTCTTCCTTGTTTCCCTTCCTCCTTTTCTTTCTTTCCCCCCTTACTAATAAGATGGAGTTGTGGTGGTTCTGGGTTGTTCAAGTTTTGGCAGGAAACGACTGAGCTAAAGTATTAAAGTATTAAGTTGAACTTGGGCAAATATGTTTATGTATCCCATTTCTTAAACTAAATACTGGAACAAAAGGACAAGAGGATGCATTCATGAACCACTGGGGTGGAGCAAGTGTTTCTCCATGCAGCTATGCTTTTAGGTCTAAGGTTCTAGAAATACAGAGAATCTCAATCAAGCTCTATGTCTGGACATACCAAAAACAAACAAACAAACAAACAAACAAACAAGCAAACAAAAAAACCCCAAAAACAAAGAACAAAAAAAAACCCCATCCCAGACTGTGAATGTCAAATTATTTTAATCCTTTCCAAAGACAAAATTATTTGTTTGCAGTGAAATTTGTACTTGAAAGGAGCTTCCATAGGGCAAGATTTTGGTTTCTTAAATTGTTTAATATATTGATATGTTGACTTGGGACACAAGAAAGTGGTATGGTGTGGCAGAGTAATTACTGTTTAATTGTTGAGGTCAATGAGAAAAGAAAAAGGTAGGTTTAATATGTAGATGATACCATTATGCCAAATGTTGTTGGAGTTCACTGTAAGAGTGATTATGTTCATAGTTGTTAAAATAGAGGAAAGAGATTGCAGAATTGAGTCCTCACATGGTAAACAGTAGCAAAGATGCTGGACTCAAATGATGTTACCCTGTAGCAATTAGTCATATATAGTCACATTGTGAATAGAATTTGGTTTTGGCATATGACTGATATCTGATTCTTCATTCATTGCTAAAATAACAAAAATATAATCCACCTGGGCAGGTATTTTTGCCAGTTTGGTTTATTGCTGTGTCTCTAACACCTCTTACAGTCTGACACATAATAGGCACTCAATAAAAACCTTTTGGAATGATTACATTTACATTTTATTGGTTTTATGCTTTTGTTTTATTAATTTATAGATTTGTTCTTGTTTCATGATTGACTGAGAACCTTATGCCAAGGAACTTTGAGCCTAGTTCTGTGTTGTGCACATTTAAATGAGATTAAAAATAGTTAAATTCAGTACTGGGAGTCTTTTATTTTATAGGTTTCTATACCTTCCTCCTATTTGTCCACCACTGTCATGGAGCAGGAGTCATCAAGTTACAAACTTTGTTTCATGTATTATAGGAGAAGGGAAGTATAAAGTAGAACAAAAATAAAGAGAAAAGGAAAGAGATTAGAGATGAAAGTGAGATTATGAATCTCAAGGATTACCAGGAGAAGGAACCATTACTGCCTCAGTGTGTTGAATGCCCCCTTGCCAAACATTTGTACCCAGAACCTGTGAATATGACCTTATTTGGAATATGGGCCTTTTAAAATGTAATTATGGTAAGACTCTTGGGAGAAGATCATTCCAGATCAGAGTGGGCCCTATACGGGAAGAGGCAAATATGCACAGTGGTACAGGGAGGAAGGCCATGCACAGGAGGCAGAATTCAAGCGACACATGTATCAGCCAAGAAACACCAGGAGTTGTGGGCAGCCACTAGAAGTGAGGAGAGAGGCCTGGAACTGATTCTTGTTCAAAGCCTCCAGAAGGAACCAACCCTGCTGACAGTTTAATTTCAGACTTCTGGTCTCCAGAACTGTGGGAGAATAAGTATCTGTTGTTTCAAGACACCCAATTTGTGGTAGTTTTTTACAGGAGCCCTAGGGAACTGGCACAACTGTGTGATGTCAAGATAAAGAAAACACATCCTTAGAACTGATGAAATATTTAAAAAATATTTCAAATATTTTGTTTTCTTATAGTTTTTTTCCCCCTGAAGTCCTGCTAATAATATGTCTTCTAAATGGGCTACCATTTGAGAAAATGAGCCGCTCAACTGAAAGACTTTTTTAAAGAATTTCTTAAAAATTTGCTTATGAGAGAGAGAGAGCACACAATTGGGGAGAGGGGCAGAAGGAGAGGGAGAAGGCTGACTCTGTGGGCCTTGATCCCAGGACTCTGAGATCATAACCTGAACTAAAGGCAGATGCTTAATCGACTGAACCACCCAGGTGTCCCTCAACTGAAAGACTTAAAACCACCTTATGAAATAGATTTTTTTTTTTGCATTTAGAGCTTTTTTATTTTGACTAGTGCCTTGGTTATTGTCATATGGTCTTCCTCTTTTGTAGTGAACACACATCTGCTGGTATGTGTATATACACTCCAGTCAGAGTTGAACTCTCATTGTTCCTCTCCCACCTAAGATAAAGAAAAGGCAAAAATAAGAGGTGACTAGTTTGCTAAGAAAGATAATGCATATTGTATGATTCAATTTACATAAAATATTCAGAAAAGGCAAAGGTATAGGGACAGAAATTAGATTAGAGTAGCTTGAGGTGGTTAGAAAGTCAGGAGAATGGAAATTAACAGAAATAAGCCAGAGAAATTTTATTGGGATGATGAAATGTTCTCAAAGTGATGAGTCATGGTTGCACATCTTGGTAAATTTACTAAAAACTCAAATTGCACACTCGAAAAGGATGAATTAAATGGTACACAAAATTTGCAAAAGAAATTAAGTTATAGAGAAATGGTCACATGTAGATGGTTGGTGGGTGTAGACAAAGGGAAATGGTAGTATTTAAGACAGGACTTTTAAGGAAAGATATTCCAAATGATTATTGTTAATGTCAAAAAACAATACCAGGATCAGTACCTTGAGTCTCTCATTGAGAATGTGAATCATAATCATCATCTTATCATTGTCATATTTTCATGTGTTATCCTATTATCATTGATCTCCTTCTTCATGTAAGGAATACTTTTCCTTAATCATTGTCACATTTTCATGTGCTATCCTATAATCATTAATCTTCTTCTTCATGTAAGGAATACTTTTCAGTGAGGCTGTCCAGAAGTTTAGGAAGAAAACTACTTTTTTTTTTTTTTTAAATAGGTAGTTTAAAAACCCAATTTAAAAATATTTCCATGTATTCATCGAATACATAAAATATCAAATAATCATTGAGTAAGTGCCACAACCATGAGGTTTTATTCTTGGCAGGAAGATACATAAATTAGATCAGCATGGGCCCTGCAATTTGCTCTTGAGAAACCTGTGCATTCCTTTCCTGTCACAATGGCTAGAAAAGGCACTTTATATTCTCCATCCCAAATAAAGCCTTGGGTTTAGAAATGCTAACGTTTTCATCTGCTTAAATCAGAGTGGGCTCTGAAGGGTGGGGAGCAGGTATTATTTTTCATTTCAACCATTCAAAAGAATTAGCTTTCTAGAAGAACTTTTGTTCCTATAATAAACCTAACTAGATCTACTTATGCACTCAAAAAAAACATAAAAGAAAGGAAAAAAAGAAAAAGAAGAAGAGAAAATGTGGAAGCGCCAACAATCTGTCAGCTCCATAATAGTGGATGACCAAGCTCTGGCATTGAAGTCTTGTAAGATTTCTGCAGAGCCAGAGGTCTTTCAGAGAGGAGGAGAGTCTTATAAGGAAGTAACTCTGGTACAAAATGATCTAAGTCCAACTAGGGCTGTTAATGTGTTCTGCAGTCAGGGAAGAAATGATTCATCTCTGCACTTCATTTATTGGTTAGGGTATTTTACAAAGCAACCCAGGGGAGATGGGCCTTATCTTACCATAAGAATACCTATAGTGGAGTAGTTTGAATGATGTATGTTCTTGAAAGTTGGGTGTTTGCTAACTTTAAAAATTGAATGAAGCCTTTTCCCTCCTATTTTTATTGAGATATGATTGACACATAACATCGTGTAAGTTTAAGGTATACAATGTGATGATTTAAGTGTGAAGTGATTGTCACAGGTTTATTAATACATCCATCATCTCACACAGTTACCTTTTGTGTGTGTGTGTGGTGAGAACAATTGAGATCAGCTGTCTTAGCAGCTTGCAAGTACATAGACAGCACAATATTGTTAACTACTGTGAACATGTACGTCCCATCTCCAGAATGTATTCATCTTATAACTCTGATCAACATTCCCCTGTTTTCCCCACACCCTCTCCCTGGAAACCACCATCCTATCCTCTGTTTCTAAGCTTGGCTTCTTTTAGATTCCATATACAAGTGAAATCTTGTGGTATTTGTCTTTATCCGTCTGACTCATTTCACTCAGCATCATGCCCTCGAGGTCATCCATGTTGTTAACAATGGCAGGAATTCCTTTTATTTATGGCTGAGTAATATTCCACTGTAAAACTGAACTAGGTTTTTAATACATTGGCAAACTTGACTAACATGTGTGTTATGTTTCCATATGTTGGGTTTATCCACAGTGAAGCCCCCAGACCGAGAGCAAAAAGACAGAAGTCCAAATATTGGAGACACTAGACGCTATGCAGAACATTCCTGGTGGACACAAATTGTTCCTTTCTCAGTTACTACTAGCACTGTGACCCTAGGAAAAAAAAATTGAACCTACCCATCTTTTTTCTTAGCTGGAAAATGAGGATAACTACAGAGAATTCAGAGGTTTGATGCTGGCAGATTAAATGAGGTAACATGAGCCAGAAGCTTGGTGTGGTTCTTAGATCCAGGGTGGTCCTCTTTATGAAGACCAATTGCTAACTCTTCTCTCTCCATATGCTAACCAAGTGAGCATCCCCTAACCCTTCAGTAGCCCCATTTGTCTGTCTAGGTTCCTATGTCACAGTGTGCTTAAAAATTCCTTTATTTCTTGGTTCAGTTAAGATTTGGTTTGGCTATAAGTAATAGAGGCCTCAAATAGTAGCAGCTTAAACAAGATCGGAATTTCTTTTTCTGCAGTAGACATTTGAAGATAGTGCAGGTGGCTGTTGTGCTCATCAGAGACTGAGGCAGACTTCCTTTTGTTCCTCCATCATGTGTCTTTCTTTCCAAGTTACTTCGTGATCCATGATGGCTGCTCTAGCTCCAGCTATCACTGTCATGTCTCCATTCTGGCTAACAGAAATGAAGGAAAAATAAAGGAAAAAGTGGGCAAAGACCTTTTCCTACTGTCTTTTCACAAAACATTGAAACACTTTCATCTTACTACTCATTGCCCAGAACTTAAGCACATGATCTCTCTCAGCCACAAGACAGGTTGGGGTATGTCCATCTTACAAATTGGGTTTCTAATACTCTGGAAAAGGGAGAATGAGTATTGGGGATGACCAGCACTCCCAGCTCTGCATTAACAGTTATTTCAATTACTTCCCACATTTATAGATGTTTTCCAACCCAAGAGTTGCTTGTTTTCTGAACATGATTATTATCTGCAAAGACATCTCTTCTCAAATCTCACTACGGGCAGAGAGGCAGGAAGCTATGAATCATGGCCCACTGCCTCCCACGCCCTGAAACAAATATAGCAAAAGAGGAGTAGTTCTCCAAGAATCAGGTGGTGCTAGTAACAGGACAGGAAACAGAATACTGGGCTGACCAAACCAAAATATGTCAACTACATTCTTGCAACTTGTTGATGGAGAAATGTTTTCAACAAGCCCACTGAGCTAGGCCTTTGGGTGGAATGTATCTAAGTACATTGGGCAAGAAGTCCTCACTTGCATTAGGGGTGCTACCCTGGAGTTAGGTAAGCCAGGGGCTGCTCGTAGCCATGCCCCCTGGTTCCTTAACAACACAGATGCACAGATACACAGGAACACACACAGACTGAGAGATTGAGAAAACCTGTCTTCAGTAAAAGAATAAAAAAGAATATGGCCAGTAGACAGAGGAAGTCTGAACTAAGAAATAGAGTAGGAGAAGAGGTTTTGTTGTCATATCTTGAGTCCTTTGGGATTCTTGAGGCCTACTCTACCCTATGTTAGTTTTAGATCTCCAATAAGTCTTTTTAAAATTTCTTTTCAGGGTAACAGTATTCATTGTTTTGCACCACACCCAGTGCTCCATGCAATACGTGCCCTCCTTAATACCCACCATGTGGCTCCCCCAACCTCCCACCCCCTGCCCCTTCAAAACCCTCAGGTTGTTTTTCAGAGTCCATAGTCTCTCATGGCTCACCTCCCCTTCCAATTTCCCTCAACTCCCTTCTCCTCTTCATGTCCTCATGTTCTCCATGTTATTTGTTATGTTCCACAAATAAGTGAAACCATATGATAATTGACTCTCTCTGCTTGACTTATTTCACTCAGCATAGTCTCTTCCAGTCCCGTCCATGTTGCTACAAAAGTTGGGTATTCAGGGGTGCCTTGGTGGCTCAGTGTGTTAAAGCCTCTGCCTTTGGCTCAGGTCATGATCCCAGGGTCCTGGGATTGAGCCCTGCATCGGGCTCTCTGCCTGGCAGGGAGCCTGTTTCCTCTTCTCTCTCTGCCTGCTTCTCTGTCTACTTGTGATCTCTGTCTGTCAAATAAATAAATAAAAACTTTGAAAAAAAAAGTTGGGTATTCATCCTTTCTGATGGAAGCATAATACTCCATAGTGTATATGGACCACATCTTAATCATTCATCCGTTGAAGGGCATCTTGTTTCTTTCCACAGTTTGGCGACTGTGGCCATTGCTGCTATAAACATTGGGGTACAGATGGCCCTTCTTTTCACTACATCTGTATCTTTGGGGTAAATACCCAGTAGTGCAATTGCAGGGTCATAGGGAAGCTGTATTTTTAATTTCTTGAGGAATCTCCACACTGTTCTCCAAAGTGGCTGCATCAACTTGCATTACCACCAACAGTGTAAGAGGGTTTCCCCTTTCTCTACATCCTCTCCAACACACGTTGTTTCCTGTCTTGCTAATTTTGGCCGTTCTAACTGGAGTAAGGTGGTATCTCAATGTGGTTTTAATTTGAATCTCCCTGATGGCTAGTGATGATGAACATTTTTTCATGTATCTGATAGCCATTTGTATGTCTTCATTGGAGAAGTGTCTGTTCGTGTCTTCTGCCCATTTTTTGATGTGATTATCTGTTTTGTGTGTGTTGAGTTTGAGAAGTTCTTTATAGATCCTGGATATCAACCTTTTGTCTGTACTGTCATTTGAAATATCTTCTCCCATTCCGTGGGTTGCCTCTTTGTTTTGTTGACTGTTTCCTTGGCTGTGCAGAAGCTTTTGATCTTGATGAAATCCCAAAAGTTCATTTTCACTTTTGTTTCCTTTGCCTTTGGAGACATATCTTGAAAGAAGTTGCTGTGGCAGATATCAAAGAGATTACTGCCTATGTTCTCCTCTAGGATTCTGATGGATTCCTGTCTCACATTGAGGTCTTTAATCCATTTTGAGTTTATCTTTGTGTAGGGTGTAAGAGAGTGGTCGAGTTTCATTCTTATACATATAGCTGTCCAATTTTCCCAGCACCATTTATTGAAGAGACTGTCTTTTTTTCCACTGTATATTTTCTCCTGCTTTGTCGAAGATTAATTGACCATAGAGTTGAGGGTCCATATCTGGACTCTCTACCCTGTTCCACTGGTCTATGTGTCTGTTTTTATGTCAGTACCATGCTGTTTTGGTGATCACAGCTTTGTAGTAAAGCTTGAAATCAGGTAACGTGATGCTGCCAATTTTATTTTTGTTTTTCAACATTTCCTTAGCAATTCGAGTTCTCTTCTGATTCCATACAAATTTTAGGATTATTTGCTCCAGATCTTTGTAAAATACTGGTGGAATTTTGATCGGAATGGCATTAAAAGTATAGATTGCTCTAGGCAGTATAGACATTTTAACAATGCTTATTCTTCTGATCCAAGAGCATGGAATGGTCTTCCATCTTTTTGTGTCTTCTTCAATTTCTTTCATGAGTGTTCTGTAGTTCCTTGAGTACAGATCCTTTACCTCTTTGGCTGGGTTTATTCCCAGGTGTCTTATGGTTCTTGGTCCTATAGTAAATGGAATCGATTCTCTAATTTCGCTTTCTGTATTTTCATTGTTAGTGTTTAAGAAAGCCACTGATTTCTGTACATTGACTTTGTATCCTGCCACGTTACTGAATTGCTGTATGAGTTCTAGTAGTTTGGGGGTGGAGTCTTTTGGGTTTTCCATACAAAGTATCATATCATCTGTGAATAGAGAGAGTTTGACTTCTTCATTGCCAATTTGGATACCTCTTGTTTCTCTTTGTTGTCTGATTGCTGTTGCTAGGACTTCTAATACTATGTTGAACAAGAGTGGTGAGAGTGGGCATCCTTGTCGTGTTCCTGATCTCAACGGGAGGGATGCGAGGTTTTTCCCATTGAGGATGATATCTGCTGTGGGTCTTTCATAGATAGATTTTATGGAGTTCAGGAATGTTCCCTCTATCCCTATATTTTGAAGCGTTTTAATCAGGAACAGATGCTGGATTTTGTCAAATGCTTTTTCTGCATCAATTGAGAGGACCATGTGGTTCTTCTCTCTTCTCTTATTGATTTGTTCTATCGCATTAATTGATTTGCGAATCCTGAACCATCCTTGTAGCCCAGGGATGAATCCCACTTGGTCATGGTGGATAATCTTTTTAATGTGCTGTTGGATCCTGTTTGCTAGGATCCTGTTGAGAATCTTAGCATCCGTTTTCCTCAGTCAAATTGGTCTGAAATTCTCCTTTTTGGTGGGGTCTTTGCCTGGCTGGGGATCAGGGTAATGCTGGTTTCATAGAAAGAGTCTGGAAGTTTTCCTTCTGCTTCAGTTTTTTGAAACAGCTTCAGGAGAATAGGTGTTATTTCTTCTTTGAAAGTGTGGTAGAATTCCCCAGGGAATCCGTCAGGTCCTGGGCTCTTGTTTTTTGGGAATTTTTGATCACTGCTTCAATCTTGTTACTAGATATCAGTCTATTCAGGTTGTCAATTTCTTCCTGGTTCAATTTTGGTAGTTTATAGTTTTCCAGGAATGCCTCCGTTTCATCTAGTTTGCTTAACTTATTGGCATATAACTGTTGATAATAACTTCTGATGATTGTTTCTATTTCCTTGGTGTTAGTTGTGATCTCTCACTTTTCATTCATAATTTTATTAATTCGAGCTTTCTCTCTTTTCTTTTGGATTAGTGTGGCTAAAGGTTTATTGTTCTTATTGATTCTTTCAAAAAGCCAGCTTCTGGTTTCATTGATATGTTCTACTGTATCTCTAGTTTCTACCTCATTGATCTCTGCTCTAATCTTGATTATTTCCCTTCTTATGTGTGGAGTTGGTTTAATTTGTTGTTGATTCCCCAGTTCTTTAAGGTGTAGAGACAGCTGGTGTATTCTGGGTTTTTCAGTTGTTTTGGGGGAGGCTTGGATGGCTATGTATTTCCCCCTTAAGACCGCCTTTGTTGTATCCCATAGGTTTGGGGCTGAAGTGTCTTCATTCTCATTGGTTTTTATGAATTGTTTAAGTTCTTCTTTGATCTCCTGGTTGATCCAAGCATTTTTAAGCAAGGTGGTCTTTAGCTTCCAGGTGTTTGAGTTCTTTCCAAACTTTTCCTTGTGATTGAGCTCCAGTTTCAAAGCCTTGTGATCTGAGAATATGCAGGGACTAATATCAGTCTTTTGGTATTGGTTGAGTCCTGATTTGTGACCCAGTATGTGGTCTATTCCAGAGAAGGTTCCATGTGCACTTGAGAAGAATGAGTATTCTATTGTTTTAGAGTGGAATGATCTGTATATATCTATGAGGTCCATCTGGTCCAATAAGTCTTTTGCTTAAATTTGGGATGGGTTTCTGTCATTATAACTGAGAAATGTGTGACAAATGTAGGTGTTTCCTTCAAAATTCATGAGAAGTGGGTTTTCATAGACCTGGCTGTGATTTTGAGCTGTCAAAGTACTTTGGTTTTAAAATTAAGATTAAAATAGATACAAAATTAAATCATTGTATATGTCCTAATTAAAATTAACAGTTTAAAATGTCAGGATAACAGAGGCTTGAAGCATGGAGTATGTATTTGGAATGCCCAAATCTGGGTCCTCCACTTAGCATATGATTTTTGCAACCTTACACTGTCAGTTTCAGAGAAATACTAATAAACCTATATCACAGAAGTGTTCTGTGGTTCAGTAAAAGAGTAAATATTGCTACAGCTCCTAAAATAATGCTTACCCTGTAGCAGGTACTTCCAAGGTGTAGTGCTATTCTGGATCCTTTTGTAAATTACTAAGACTTTTTTCCTTTGGCATTTCAGATACAGATGTTTGAATTAATTTTATTTTAAACATTTTGTAAAACAACGACGCTATAATGTACAGACTTAATATTGCCCCATATTCTAGATGAAGATTACTTCAAATAAGGTAAATCTACACAGAATTAAAATAAGGAAGTTTCTCTGATAGTTATTTGCTATAGAAGTCTCCACATAAATCCAGTACTCATGTGGGATGTAGATTTTGCAGACTGTCTATCACTGCAATTATCTTGTCTCAGTAATATTTTCTGGAGATGGTTATGTGAAAAGTTAGGGCACAGGAGTGTTAAGTATGTACCATACCTGCTACCCTAACCAGGGAAGGCCTGTTGCCTTAGATTCACAAAGGCACCTGACTCTGGGGACAGTCAGCAGAGCTTCAGAAATCATGAGGTATCAGGATTCCAAATGAGTAAAAGAGCTAGACTCTAGTGAGCAGGTATTAAGAATTAGGTTACATTAATGAAATCTATCTGAACTACAGACACTTTCTGAATCCCTTGAGGGATGAGGTTGTCTGTGTGCTATGTCCTAGAATGAAATATGATCTGGAGATGTTTTGTGAAAGAACACCAGCTCTGGGTTATATATGTAGAAAGTTCTCTGTACTCTCCAAGGGAAAGGTGGAACAGAAACAGATATTTAGATGTTAATGTTTCTGCACACCTCCATGTAACCATTCAAATGAACAGTCTCTCTCTGCTAGGCAAGGCTGGCACCTGCCTTCTCACGAGGAAAGGATTGCCTTGGCTCACAATTGCAACTTCCCAAGGATGGTTGTTTTTAGTTACAAGAAATGTTTTTCTGGTTCTGACCCTGTACATATAGATGCTTTCTTCCAAAGCCAAATCACAGAATGGTAGAGCCTCTTCACCTCAGCTTTATTTTATAGATCAGAGAATAGAGTTCCAGAAAGCAAGAAGCTGTCCAAGGTGGTGCAGCCAACAGCACTATTAGGATGAGAATCTAGATTGTGTCCTGAAAGACTGACAATCTTTATTCCCCCCCCAATCATTATTAATATTAAAGCAGAGAGGTAGTTTTTCTCTGTGAATTGATTTGCATGTGACATATTAGCATTATTTGCGCATTCCACTGAATCAGTAAATCCAAGGGACAGCTAACCAGGAATTTGAGCCAGCTGGGACAATTGAACAGTACAACTCCAGGACAGACCTGCTCCTATGGGTCTGACCCTCCAATGCCAGCTACATTACTGACATGACAGTCTGACTTGTCACTACAGTGAGGAAACCTTGGCCAAGAATATCCAACTGATAATTGTCACGCTTGTCATCAGAACAGAGGGTAAAGTATTTCATTAGGTATACCCAGCCTGTTTCTAGTACCCTGTAATGTACATAAAAGTCAGTGGTTGGTTACTTGCTTGTGACCAATAGTTATAGGCAGGAAAATGCTGTTTATACAGTTGGCATAAAGTCTAGATTGTATTTCCACACCTAAATGTATTCTCAGAGCTAATAATATGTTGCTCATGATTGCTGCAGAGCTGATATCACTGCCAACTTTTATTCTTTAAAACTATTCCTATCTTAAGTTTCTTGGCTCTTGACCATAGCGCAAGCTGGATTCTTGTTACTAGTTGGTATGCTAAAGGAAATGCAGCTGAGGTGTAAGAGAAGGTGTAAATCAAGAAAATAATTGTGATCTGAATTCTATCTTGTTCAGAACTTGAACATTCATAAGGAAAGTAGAAATTCTCTGATAGTATTTGTGACTTTTAAAAGGTAAAATCTTGATTCCTAAATGTTTCTGAACTATGTTTTCTTATTTTTCTACACATCCATGAGTATTCTTTGATTTCTTTCCATCCTTGTCTTCTTTTCTCTTCTCCTTAGTCCTTCCAAATTTCCTTTTACAGTCTCTAGTTTGGAATTCAGAGTAGGGCCAAATGCTTCCAAAGTCTAGGAAGAAAGCATCTATATGTACAGTCTCTAATTTGGAATTCAGAGTAGGGCCAAATGCTTCCCACCACGAGACGCTATAGCATCGGTTCTGCTGCCCGAGTGGGTTTCCCACTTTCCTGGATGGCCCAGCTCTCCTGCTGTAGGAGACATGAGGCATGTGGTGCGGTTGTGGGAGGTAATTTCTGAATCCTATCCTGGAGCCGTAGCAGGGTGTTGTTTCTACTGAGACCACCAGCAGTGGCTTTGGCAGGTACTTGTGTACAAGAAAGACTGCATGGTCTAGTGGGTGGAAAGAACACTGCTCAGGGCAAGGCCAACTGGGTTCTGGTCCTCCTTTCTGTGTGGCCCTGAGAAGATCATTTAATTTCTCTGAGCATCGTTTTCCTTATCTGTTAAGTGACAAGTTTGGACCATGCAATCTCTAATTCCTTTCCAGTTCCAATGTTCGTGATTCAGGAGACTCAATTTGATCCTAGACCTCTCAGTTTTATTTAATAAGACTCAATTTATGATGGGATTCTTTTCTACAATCTCAAAAGAAATAAAAATAGATATTTGGTTTTGAGTTACAGTAATTAAATGTAACTACTTTTGGTGTAATTCCAGCATCTGGGAGCTTACTAAGCATTAATGGAGGAGCAGACTGAGCTGAGGGCCCAATAGGACTTTTCATTTTAAATTGGAGATGATTGGATCATCTTCAAAGCACTTATGTTCCTTGAAAGTATCAGATAACAACAAAAAAAAAAAACCAGCCAGAATTCCATGGAAATCAGTTGTTCCCATAGCAGGTAGTGTTGCATAATTCTCCAGTCAAGAGAGTGTCACTATGGTAACCACAGGGACCCTGCCCCAAATGTCCCCCTCTTCATCCAGTGGAAAGAGTTACAATAACCTACTCTCTATACTTTAATGAATACATTCACATCAGTGGAATTTATTGGAGAAAACAAAATTTGTGGTTAAATACTAGGGATCAAAAAAAAGACAACAACAACAACAACAACAAAAAAGAAAGACAACACTAAATGAAAGTTCTCATTTATGAAATGTTGAAATTAAAAAAAAAATCAATGTCCTCCAGCTATCTGATTCATATAATCATTTAAACCAGAGACTCTCAGCTTGGTGTGGGGATCCACTGGTGATTCTCTATCCTTTTGGGATTTGTTGAAAATAATATGTGAGGTTGTAGTAAATGTAATATTTTAAAGTAATCTATTTACAAAATTTCACATAAAAAATGAAAACAGATTCAAGGATATTAATACTTATTTCTCTCTCATTGCATTCAAGTGTTTTTAAAAGTTAAGGGTGAACAGGGTTGAATTAAAATTAAGGCACAGGGATCTGTGTGTTATTCTGGGAGTGTCAAGGAGACTATGTCTTGCATATGAACTTATCCAACCTGGCAGGAAAAAGTTGAAAATCTGCTGAGCTAAAAGACTGTAACACAGTCACACATTAACCTACATTGAGCAATCACTAGGGATTCACCAAGAATGAAAATTTATAAATATATAATATTTTTCTCATTGGGATTATTGCACCCACACAATTTCCTCTATGATGTAACATGCACATGTTTGTTGCAAATAAGGTTAGCATATTTAGATAAATTGAGAAGTAAACTGTATTCAAAATGCAGTAATAGTAACCTATCTCAAGGAGATATTGTAACAATTAAATGAGTGGTTGTAGATATAAATCAGTGACAGAGCCTGGCCCAGAGCAAGTCCAACTGTGAGTGTTAGCTGTGATCAGTATTGTAGACTTTAGTATATATCCTTTTAATTTACCCTCCCAACTGTTTCTCCTTCAGTATTTCCTAACTCAGCAAATGGCAGTCTCATTTTTAAAAAATATACTCAGGCCCAAAACTTCATTGCTATCTTTCTCACTCCTCCTTTTACCTCAGGCTAAATCCAATATAACAGATAAACTTGGTGATTCTACCTTTAATACGTACCCAGAATTTAACTGCTTCTCAACAACTCCATGACTACTACCATTGTTCAAGTCATTGGCATCTCCTGCCAAAAGTGCTTCAGTGACCTTTGAACTGGTCTTTCTGCTTCCACTCTTGTCTCATTACAGACTTTCCCCAAAGCAGCCAAAATCCTCTGTCGTGTTTCTGCTCAAAACCCTCCAATGGTTTCCAAAAGACACTAACCCTTGCTAAACTTATCTTGCTTCCCACTAGCTCCCAGCCATGGGTTCTTTTGCTGTGCCTTGGATAGGTCTACCATGCTTTACTCCCAGCATTTGAACTTGGTCTCTCCCTCTCTTATTGCAGATTTCTATGCACATGTCATTTCCTCAGAGAATTCTTCTCTGATCACACTGTTTAAAATAACCCTCTCCCGTGATATGATGAGCACTGGGTGTTATATGCAACTGAGGAATTATTGAACTCTACATCTGAAAAAAATAATGAAATATATGTTGGCTAACTGACTTTAAATTAAAAAAAAAAAAAGTCCCCTCCTCTACACTTTAATTCCTCACCCCACCTTATTTTTATTCACAGCACTTATCCCTTTCTGACATTATATTTGTTTGTTGACTCCCTCTCCACCCTTCTAGACTGTAAATTGTGTAAGAGTGGGATGGTTTTGTTCACTGCTGTCTCCCCAGTGCATGGAATAGTGCCTGGAACAGTAAGAACACAGAAGTGCTAAATGTGTGTTTAGTGAATGAATGAATGAATGAACATTCTCTGTATCCATATATATGCTACACACTTTATCATGCTGTACCTTGTTTTGTGGACCACTATAGCATTCTATTTTAGATTGTGTGATTTTTTTTCTGTCAGTACATAGATCTTGATGACATTATTCTTACTGGTGGCACACAATAGATCTTTGCATGGTGAATAGATGTATTAATTAATTGAATAATTACAAGATGGTGGAGGAGTAGCAGGCTGAGATGACATCAGGTAGCAGGAGATCAGCTAGATAGTTTATCAAACCATTCTGAACACCTACAAATCCAACAGGGGATCAAAGAGAAGAGCAGCAATTCTAGAAATAGAAAATAGACCACTCTCTGAAAGGTAGGACATGCTGAGAAGTGACTCCAAAGTGACAGGAAGATAGACTGTAGGGGGAGGGGCCAGCTCCTGGCAAGCTGCAGAGCAACAGAGCACAAAATCTGAACTTTTAAAAGTCTGCTCCACTGAGGGACATTGCTCCAGAGGCTAAGGGTGGGGGGAACCCTCATGGGGACAACGTGGTCTCAGGTCCCATGGGGTCACTGAAAGATTGTGGGTGTCTGAGTATCACAGAGCTCACAAGTATTAGAGCAAGGAAGCTGGTTACAGAGGTGGAGCTGAGGAGTGAGCTCTCAGCTCAAGGTTACCTGAGCTGTTATCTGTGGCACAGTCAACCACTGCTCCTTGAGCAGGGACCCCACAAGTGGCAGATCCAGGGAGACCTCCCTGGAAGAGCAGCAGTGATCTGCTGGGTTTGGAGACTCCAGGTGGGGCTGTGCGCCAGAGACAGAGATGCTTGGTCACAGGCTGGGTGAGCTCAGTGTGCAGCTGGATGCCAGGGAGATGGGAATGATTGAATGTTTTTCTCCAAGGGCGCACTGAGGAGTGGGGCCCTGAGCTCTCCATTACTCCGGGCCAGAGATTGGGAGGCCACCATTTTCATTCCCATCCTTCAGAATTCTATGGAAAGTGAAAGAAATTCTATGGAAAGCCCAGAGAGCAAACTGGACAGATTACTTAGCCTGGCCCCTGGCAAGGGTGGTACAATTCAAAGAAATCCAGTCAAGACCAAGCTCACTTATCAAGGAGAACAGCAGAATTCCAGAGTAGGAGAAAGCAAAGCATGGAATTCATGGCTTCCTTCCCATGATTCCTTAGTCTTGCAAAGTTAATTTATTTTTAAAAATTTTTTTCTTATTCTAATTTTTTTAAACTTTTACTCTTTCCACTTTTAAGACTTTTAAACTCGTTTATCTTAACAATACCTTTCATTAAAATTTTTTTTTGAACCCTCATTATTATAGTCTTATTTTATCCTTCATTGTATCTAACTTCCTTTCTTGTATACACATAGGGTTTTTTCTTCTAAAAAATCTTGGGAAACAACTTCTAATAGATCAAAATATATCCTAAATCTAGCACAAGGCTTTGTTTTAGTCACCAGCCTGAGCAAATTCTCTCCACTTTCTTTTTCCAACCAGCTTCTCTTATCAACTCCTTTTTTAGAATTTTCTAAAAAAATTTTCATCTTTACAGTCATATCATCCCTTCATTGTGTTTACTCTTATTTTTGTGTGTATATCTATATATGTGTATATAGATATACACACATATATATACTGTGTATATATACAAAGTGTGTGTATGTGTGTGTGTGTGTATTATATATATATATATATATATATATATATATATATATATACACACACGTTTTTCTTTCTTTAACATATTGGGAGGTAGTTTCTTCTAAGAGACCAAAGTACTTCCAAAATTAAGTGGGTGGTTCTGTTCCATTCACCAGTCTAATATATATATTTTCTTTTAAAAAAATGTTTTTTGAACTTCTTTTTACCCCCTTTCTTGTCCCCATTATTTGGGGTCTCTTCTGATTTGGTTAACACACATTTTTCTGGGGTCTTTGCCACACTTTTAGTATTTTATTCTCTCCTTCATATATTCTTATCTGATAAAATGACAAAGTGGAAAAACTCACCACAAAAAAAAAGAATAAGAGGCAGTGCTGAAGGCTAGGGACCTAATCAATATGGATATTGGTAATATGTCAGATCTAGAATTCAGTATGATGATCCTCAAGGTGCTAGCTGGGATAGAAAAAGGCATGGAAGATATTAGAGAAGCCCTGTCTGGAAAAATGAAAGTCCTTTCTGGAGAATAAAAGAACTAAAATCTAACCAAGCTGAAATCAAAAAACTATTAATGAGGTGCAATCAAAATTGGAGGCTCTTACTGCTAGGATAAATGAGACAGAAGATAGAATTAGTGATACAGAAGAAAAAATGATGAAGAATGAAGAAGCTGAGCAAAAGAGAGACAAGTAACTACTAGACCATGAGGGGGGAATTTGAGAGATAAGTGATACCATAAGATGAAACAACATTAGAATAATTGGGATTCCAGAAGAAGAAGAAGAGAGAGGGGAGCAGAAGGTATATTGGAGCGAATTATTGTAGAGAATTTCCCTAATATGGCAAAGGGAACAAGCATCAAAATCCAGGAGGTGCAGAGAACCCCCCTCAAAATCAATAAGAATAGGTCCCCACCCCATCATCTAATAGTAAAACTTAAAAAGTCTTAAAGTAAGTAAAAATTTAATTTTTTAAAAGTAAAACTTTTAAGTAAAACTTAAAAGTCTTAGTGACAAAGAGAAAATCCTGAAAGCAGCCTGAGACAAGAGGTCTGTAACATACAATGGTAAAAATATTAGATTGGCAGCGGACTTACCCACAGAGACCTGGCAGGCCAGAAAGAACTGGCATGATAAATTCAGAGCACTAAACGAGAAAAACATGCAGCCAAGAATAATATATCCAGCTAGGCTATCACTGAAAATAGGAGAGATTAAAAGCTTCCAGGGCAAACAAAAGCTGAAAGAATTTGCAAACACCAAACTAGCTCTACAGGAAATATTGAAAGGGATCTTCTAAGCAAAGAGAGAGCCTAAAAGTAGTAGACCAGAAAGGAACAGAGACAATATACAGTAATAGTCACCTTACAGGCAATACAATGGCACTAAATTCATATCTCTCAATAGTTACCCTGAATGTAAATGGGCTAAATGCCCCAATAAAAAGGCACAGGTTATCAGCATAGATAAAAAACAAAACCCATCAATGTGTTGTCTACACGAAACTCAGTTTAGACCTGAAGACACCTCCAGAATAAAAGTGAGGGGGTGGAAAACAATTCACCATGCTAATGGACATGAAAAGAAAGCTGGGGTAGCAATCTTTGTATCAGATAAATTAGATTTTAAGCCAAAAACTATATAATAAGAGATGAGGAAGGACACTATATCATACTCAAAGTGTCTGTCCAACGAGAAGATCTAACAATTTTAAGTATCTATGCCCTTAACATGGGAGCAGCCAATTATATAAACCAATTAATAACAAAATCAAAGAAACACATTGACAATTATACAATAATAGTAGGGGACTTTAACACCCCCCTCACTGAAATGGACAGATCATCCAAGCAAAAGATCAACAAGGAAATAAAAGCTTTAAATGATACAGTGGACCAGATGGACATCATAGATATATTCAGAACATTCCATCCCAATGCAACAGAACATACATTCTTCTCTAGTGCACATGGAACATTCTCCAGAATAGATCACATCCTGGATCACAAATCAGGTCTCAACTGATACCAAAAGATTGGGATCATTCCCTGCATATTTTCAGACCACAATGCTCTGAAGCTAGAACTCAGTCACAAGAGAAAATTTGGAAATAACCCAAATACATGGAGACTAAAGAGCATCGTTCTAAAGAATGGATGGGTCAACCAGGAAATTAAAGAAGAATTCAAAAAATTCATGGAAACAAGTGATAATGAAGACACAACTGTTCAAAACCTGTGGGACAAAGCAAAGGCAGTCTTGAGAGGAAAATATATCGCAATGCAAGCATTTTTGAGAAACAAGAAAGGTCTCAAGTACACAACCTAACCATACACCTAAAGGAGCTGGAGAAAGAACAACAAAGAAAGCCTAAACCCAGCAGGAGAAGAGAAATTATAAAGATCAGAGCAGAAATCAGTGAAATAGAAACCAAAACAACAACAACAAAAACAGTAAAACAAACCAAGAAGGAACTGGGTCTAGCAAACTGGGAACTGGGTCTTTGAAAGAATCAATAAGATTGGTAAACCCCTGGCCAGACTTACCAAAAAGAAAAGGGAAAGATCCAAACAAAATCATGAATGAAAGAGGAGAGATCACAACCAACACCAAAGAAATACAAACAATTATAAGAACATATTATGAGGAACTATACACCAGGAAATTTGACAATCTGGAAGAAATGGATGCATTCCTAGAGACACGTAAACTACCACAACTGAACCAGGAAGAAATAGAAAACCCGAACAGACCCATAACCAGTAAGGAGATTGAAACAGTCATCAAAAATCTCCAAACAAACAAGAGTCCAGAACCCGATGGTTTCCCAGGGGAATTCTGCCAAGCATTTAAAGAAGAATTAATTCCTATTCTCCTGAAACTTTTCCAAAAAATTGAAATAGAAGGAAAACTACCAAACTCATTTTATGAGACCAGCATGACCTTGATCCCAAAACCAGACAAAGATCCCATCAAAATAGAGAATTACAGACCAAAATCCTTGATGAACACAGGTGGGAAGATTCTCACCAAAACACTAGCCAATAGGATCCAACAGTATATTAAAAAGATTATTCACCACGACCAAGTGGGATTTATCCCAGGGCTGCAAGGTGGTTCAACATATGCAAATCAATAAATTTGATACAATACATTAATAAAAGAAAACAAGAACCACATTATCCTCTCAATAGATGCTGAAAAATCTTTTGACAAAGTACAGCATCCTTTCTTGATCAAAACTCTTCAAAGTGTAGGGTTAGAGGGTACATACCTCAATATAATCAAAGCCATCTATGAAAAACCCACAGCGAATATCATTCTCAATGGAGAAAAACTGAGAGCTTTCCCGCTAAGGTCAAGAACACAGCAGGGATGTCCATTATTAGCACTGCTATTCAACATAGTACTAGAAGTCCTAGCCTCAGCAATCAGACAACAAAAAGAAATTAAAGGCATTCAAATCAGCAAAGAAGAATTCAAACTATCACTCTTTGCAGATGATATGATACTTTACATAGAAAACCCAAAAGACCCACTCTAAATCTGCTAGAACTTGTACAGGCATTCAGTAAAGTGTCAGGATATAAAATCAATGCGCAGAAATCAGTTGCATTTCTATATACCAACAACAAGACAGAAGAAAGAGAAATTAAGGAGTCAGTCTCATTTACAGTTGCACCCAAAACCAGAAGATACCTAGGGATAAACCTAACCAAAGAGGCAAAGAACCTGTACTCAGGAAACTAAAATACTCATGAAAGAAATTGAGGAAGACAAAGAAATAGAGAAATGTTCCATGCTCATGGATTGGAAGAACAGATATTGTGAAAATGTCTATGCTACCTAAAGCAATCTACACGTAATGCAATCCTATCAAAATACCATCAATTTTTTTTCAAAGAAATGGAACAAATAATCCTAAAATTTACAGTGAACCAGAAAAGACCTCAAATAGCCAGAGGACCGCTGAAAAAGAAAACCAAAGTTGATGGCATCACAATTCCAGACCTCAAGCTCTATTACAAAGTTGTCATCATCACAACAGTATGGTACTGGCACAAAAACAGACACATAGATCAATGGAACAGAATAGAGAGCCCAGAAACAGACCCTCAACTCTATGGTCAAGTAATCTTCAACAAAGCAGGAAAGAATGTCCAATGGAAAAAAGACAGTCTCTTCAAGAAATGGTGTCAGAAAAATTGGACAGCCACATGCAGAAAAATAAAACTGGACCATTTCCTTACACTACACTTGAAAATAGACTCCAAATGGATGAAAGACCTCAATGTGAGAAAAGAATCCGTTAGAATCCTTGAGTAAAACACAAGCAGCAACCTCTTCCTAGGAACATCACCAAAGGCAAGGGAAGCAGAGGCAAAAATGAACTATTGGGACTTCATCAAGATCAAAAGCTTTTGCACAGCAAAGGAAACAGTTAACAAAATCAAAAGATAGCCTACAGAATGGGAGAAGATATTTGCAAACAACATATCAGATAAAGGGCTAGTATCCAAAATCTTTAAAGAACTTATCAAACTTAACACCCAAAGAACAAATAATCCAATCAAGAAATGGGCAGAGGACATGAACAGACATTTCTGCAAAGAAGACATCCAGATGGCCAACAGACACATGAAAAGTGCTCCACATCACTCAGCATCAGGGAAATACAAATCAAAACCACAATGAGATACCACCTCACACCAGCCAGAGTGGCTAAAATTAACAAGTCAGGGAATAACAGATGCTGGCGAGGATGTGGAGAAAGGGGAACCCTCCTACACTGTTGATGGGAATGCAAGCTGGTGCAACCACTCTGGAAAACACCATGGAGATTCCTCAAAAAGTTGAAAATAGAGCTACCCTACAACCCAGCAATCACAGTACTGGTTATTTACCCTAAAGATCCAAATGTAGTGATCTGAAGGGGCACGTGCACCCGAATGTTTATAGCAGCAATGTCCATAATAGCCAAATTACGGAAAGAACCTAGATGTCCATCAACAGACGAATGGATAAAGAAAAAGTGGTATATATGTACAAGGGAATACTACGCAGCCATCAAAAGAAATGAAATCTTGCCATTTGCAATGATGTGGATGGAACTAGAGGGTATTATGGTTAGTGAAATAAGTCAATCAGGAAAGACAATTATCATATGATCTCCCTGATATGAGGAAGTTGAGTGGCAACGTGGGGGATTTGGGGGTAGGGAAGGAATAAATGAAACAAGATGGGAGCAGGAGGGAGACAAATCATAAGAGACTCTTAATCTCACAAAAGGAACTGAGGGTTGCTGGGGGGAGGAAGGTAGGGAGAGGGTTGGTTGGGTTGTGGACATTGGGGAAGGTATGTGCTATGGTGAGTGCTGTGAAGTGTGTAAACCTGGCGATTCACAGACCTGTACCCCTGGGGCTAATAATACATTATATGTTCATTAAAAATTAAAAAATTAAAGAAATTAATTGAATAATTGAATTATTAATTGAAACATTGTTTTATTAATAGACCTTCAGACTAATTTTAACCTTTTTTGAATTATAAAAATGATTGGCACAGTCATCTTTAAGAGCACCCTTAAATATAACCACAGATATATTGGAACTGTTCCAACAGATGAAGTTATGACTTTAAGCGTGTTCATGTTGGGGCGTTGTATTATAGTACATAGTGGCAATGTTGCTGTGCTGATTTTGAACTCACCATCAAAGTTGAGACAACATTTATCATAAGCCTTGTGTTTTATATATAGAAAGACTCTGGAGGCAGTCGGCAGGATTTCATTCCCTAAAATTGAATAGCACCCAAGAAAAGTGAAATATACTCAGCAGCACATAAAATGTTTGGGTGATGGTAAGTATGTGATAGAGACCATTTTGATTTGAAGCATAAGTATACTTTAGTATTACTGATTTGCAGAATAGTGGCAGAGCTAAAAGCCAAGCCACAGAGCAACAATGCTTCTTCCAACCATTGGGCAAAAAGATGGCAAGACAAATTATGTTGCAAAGCCTGTGTTTCTGCCCTAACATGGCATAGCTACACCAATGTGCATTTGGGTCAGAAGGAAATGGAGCACCCTAGGAAATACCATAGGGTTTCAAGGATTCCTGGAGCAAAGATGATTGGACAATATTCCCGAAGATAAGAATAGGAGGTTCAGTCTTGCCAACATGCCCTTCCTTGGGATATGTTGGTCCTCACTATCCAATAATTTTCCTTCTGTGCTGTTAAAATGAGAGATGCTTGTGCTAAGAATGAATGATTTAAAGAAAGATGCATTTCTGTAGTGTGATATCTATTGGTCCTTAATGGACATCCAATAGAAGTGGGAATGGAGGTGGGTTACCTTGCCCTAGGAGGCTGGCTCCAGGGAAGGTTAGCAGGTACCTGGTATTGGGACAGATGCTTCCAAAATGTGTAACAGTCAGGGTTGAGATTCTAAGTACTATTCTACTCTGGCAATTTTCTGCAACTTTGTGTTTGAAGAGAAGATACTGACAATGTGATATTCCAGAGGGCTGGTTAAGTTCTTCAGAAATTCCTGTGAGCCAGTGATCAGGAAAGCAAAAAAGGCATGGGGAAGCAGGTCTAGAAAAGCTGGACCTGTGTGGCTTCATGTGTGAACTTCCATGGAAATATTCCTAGGTTTCTTATCCTTGAATTCTTTTCCGGGCGTCTTGAGTGTGATTTTTCCTAAGGATGAGGTGGGGCATTAGCTATGTATTTTCTGAGCCCCAGGATGCAGCCACCACAGACCCATACACTTTGTACATGGGCTCAGAGACCATGTTACTGCCTTCCCTCTCTTCTTCCCATCATGCTCCCTCTCTCTTGAACCTGGCACTGGTGGCAGAGAATTTAGATAGGCTACTAACCTGTAAGGTTCAGACACACTTCTCTGGATATTCTTGCACCATCTTTCTATCTCTGTAAAGTGTCTGTGAGTAATAAAGATAGCCAACTCTGAATTTTTTTTTAGCAGAACATAAATTCTGCTAATGTTAGCATGGCTATAAAGTTCTTAGAGAACAAGAGGATCTTTTGAAAATATTTGGTGTTCTACCCTGCTCTCCATGCATGCTCTATAGCACTTTACAATGAGTACTTTTCCCCTGAGAATAATTTTAAATTTATTATTGTGGAAGCCCTGAAGATAGGTTATGTAATTCTAAGTCTCTCTCAGACGTGTGGAATAGGCAAAGAGAAGCCTGGAGAACGAATGCACTTCTCCAAGATTCTTTTGAAAAGCTCCTCTCTGCCTCCCAGGCCTTCTCCCGGCGGGGAGGGGGGGGCTGGTTTCCATGTATCATCCTCTCAATCTCTAGCAGGTCCAATGTCATATGTTGGAGAGTTCGCTCGCTCATTCTGTGTTTTCCAAATGCTGCCACCCTGGGAGCCAGAGCGGAGCAGGAGACATGCATTAGCTCTGTACTCCCTGCTTCCTGGACCTGCAGAATGGAAACTGGGTTCTCCATGACTCGGGCTGAGAGGCTGGACTGGGGGCACTGCTGTTCCCCCTAGGGGCATCTGATTGTTATCTCCCTGATTTCACAGTTTGTTAATGACATTTTCAAAAGTCCTGTGGGCTCAAAATTGTTTCCACAATTTCATTTGCTTTTGCATTAGGGGTCTGATTTTTCTGTTTTCAAAGACTGACATTGTTACTGTCCTATAATTTAAAGTGTGTGACGTTTTGGTATGAAAGCCTGAGTCCTAGAGCTATAAATGGACTTCTTGGGTCTCTTGAAGGAGAGCTGAATGGTTCCCTTTTGTTTTGATGGAGGGCCCTGTCCCTGCAGGAACTGTATCCAGACAGCCCTTGTTTAGGTCACATGCCTGGCAGGTTGAATGAGGAGGCATTTGGAGGCTTGGTTCTGCTGGAAATTTTTGTGGGCTGATAAGCCCAGTGACACTTCTCCAGGGCCTTGACTGCTTTAGACAGGGGACTTTGGCTGAGCATTTCCTCTGTGCCCGGCATAGCGTGCTTAGTGCTGGAGGTACAAACCGGGATAAAACAGTTTCTGTTCTCCGAAGGTTCAGAGAGTGGGGTGTTCTATTGGAGGCTAGAGCCCGATCACGGTTTTGCCGCTTACCATTTTTATGACGTGGTTAAGCCACTTGACTTTGCCAGGACTCTGTTTTCTCATCTGTAAAATAGCTTCACATATCTTCTGAAGTTGTAATGATAATCTGTCCACAGACAGCCTGGGGCTTACCCTTGGAAATACAAACAAATACCTGCAATCAAGGTCTTCATCTTGGAGCCGAGGTAGCATCTTATCTGGAAATCACTTCCCCAGTTCCTGAGGGGTGTGGTAAGGATCAGTCACCAAGATCTCTGACAGTTTTCTACAATGGTACCAGCATGTAGGAGGTGCTGAAGAAATGTCCACTGTTTTTTCCTTCAAAGCCTTCCTGTGGCCCAGAGGCTTGATCTTCATGGAGAGATTAGGACAGTGTTTTGTTGGAACCTGAAGTGCCCCCCACCATTTTATGTTGTAACTGCAACACCTTAAACCTGGGGGTTTCCAATAAAATTCAAATTTCCTGCTTCTGTTCTTTAAATAGGTTTGCCAAAGTAATAGATGTCCATAATTTTAAACAATAAAATAGTAGCATAAGATTTAAAACAAAATAGCAGTCCTTGGCCTTCCTATCACAGGTCATAACTCCTCAGAGGCAGCTGCTTCCATTTCTTTTAACTTTATACCTTAGCATTTAACATCTGTATGTTTAAATAATATAACAAAACTGCTACTTCTCACTATGATCATTACTTTTCTTATGAAAGATGGAAGTTGATCCCTCTTCCACACACTTATTTTTCTCTCCAGCCCCCATCTTTCCAGTGCAGTTAAATCATCATTATTTGTTAAATTATTACGCAGTGTTTCCATGTTTAAGACAATGAAAATATCACTCAAACCTCTCTATATGATGTAAAATAATGTACTATGATTAGATTTCCTTTCTTGCTTTTCCTAGAGTTCAAATTGTCTTTTAAAAAAAAAATCTGCTTAGTTTTATATCGCAACATTAATTGGTTTCCCCGTTTTCCAGGGCACCATGACTTCAGGTATTTTTTCCGTTTTTTTTTTTTTTTTTTTTTTTCTTCCCCATTTCTTGGAGCTGTTTCTGGAGTAATTTTCCCCCTCCAATCTGAACTTGAAGACTTTCAAGGACTGCAGGATAGCTGCTGACCTGGGTATTCCATTCATTGTTATTCAAGGAATTCTCTTCACATATTCCTCATTTTCTGGATGTTTGGCATTCCTTTATCTCTATTTATTCTCTTGTTTTTATGGAACACGCCCTCCAGTAGCTTTCTAACATGGGGTACGTAGAAAGTAAACTTGAGACCTTGGGTGTCAGAAAAGTTTTACTGTACACTTATATTGATTTATAGTTTGGCTTCCTATGAAATAAATACTAGATTAAAACTATTTTTAAAATTCAGGATATTGATAGTATTGCTCTAGCATCTTCTGAAGTTGGAGTGCTTTTAGAAAATGCAGTGCTGTGCTGAATCCTGGCCCTTGGTATTTGCCCTGTGTTTCCTGTCTGGGATTTTTTTTAGGACTTTTTTCTTTATTCCCAATATTCAGAAATTTCACAGTGGTTTGCTTTGGTGTGGTTTGTTTTTCATTTATTGTCCTGTGTACTTGGTGGGCTATTTCAACTTGGAAACTCATGGCCTTTAGTTCTGGGAAAGTTTCCTATATTATCTGATTTTTTACTTCCATCTGTTTACTTGGTGTTCTTTCTGGAACTTCTATTAGTCAGAGGTCAGACCTTCTGAATTGATCCTCTACTTTTAAAAATCTTTTTATCTCATATTTTCCTGTTGTTTTCGTTGTTGTTATTTTTCTACTTAAGATTTTCTCAATTTTACCTTCTTTTTTTCTATTAATTTTTTATTTTGCATTTATATTTTTAATTCTCATGAAGTCTTTCTTGTTCTCTGAAAGTTTCTTTCTTTTCTTTTAGAAATACATTCTCTTCTTATTATTTCTATTCTTGGAGGCGATATTTTCTTCTCTCTGAGGATTCTGTCTCAACTTGGTCTCTGCTTCATCATTTTAGTTTACTTGTTTTGTTTTGTTTTTTAAGGATTTTATTTATTTATTTGACAGAGAGAGACACAGTGAGAAAGGGAACACAAACGGGGAGTGGGAGAGGCAGAAACAGGCTTCCTACTGAGGAAGGAGCCCGATGTAGGGCTCAATCCCAGATTCATGACCTGAGCCAAAGGCAGAAGCTTAACCAACTGAGCCACCCAGGGCCCCCATCTTTTTGGTTTGTTAATTTGAGTCTCTGAATTTCATGTATCTGATGGACCCTGGTTGACTGCTGCTATAGGACTGAAGAAGGGTTCAAGCTAGAGGTGTACCAAGCATTTTTACATTTGGGTCAGAGAAATTCATACACTGATCATACATGGATTGCCATACATGGATAACCAAAATTGTTTTCAACAATGATGACAGAAGTCTGTCATAGTAATTATTTTCATGATTATTCAGTTGAAAACAACAATAAAAAGAATGAATTTTAATAGTTTTTAAATTTTTAAATTAAAAAAAATTTTAAGATTTTATATATTTATCTGAGAGAGAGAGAGGGAGAGAGCACAGGGAGAGAGTGTAAAGGAGAAGCAGGCTCTCCACTGTGCAGGGTGCCCAATACGGGGCTTGATCCCAGGATTCTGGGATCATGACCTGAACCAAAGGCAGATGCTTAATGGACTGAGCTACCGGGAGCTTAAATGACTGAGCCACCCAGATGCCCTGAATGAATTTTAATTTTAAAGGAATTAATGAAATTAAGTACTTCATGCATATACAAAAATTTCATAGTTACCAAACAAAACTCATTCTTCATACTTCTCTGTGTCACTGCTTTAAAATAAATATAAATGAAAACTCTGAATGGTTATGTGGAATGGCAAAACTCAGTAATTCAGAGTTTTCTTCTGTCTTTACAATTTCTGTGGTGTCATTGTTTACTTTTGGAATCTACTGTTTAAGCACAGGAATATTTAGTGTCACAGGGATTGGACACAAAAGTCAATGTGAAGAATTTGAACCTTGAATGTACTCTCAAAAGGACATATATAGCTCAGTTTGTGTTAGTGGAAGAACTGACTGACTCAATAATAGGGAATTTTCCAAATTAATTCCAAGTAGAGAATGAAAATGTGCTAATTTGTAGCTGTGAGACATATTATTTCTATTCCACAGTAGCCAGAGCAGTTGTTTGGAACTCACGTGTAGAAAGGAGTTTTTGGTGAGAAGAAGTATTTTATCACTAAGGTTTCTTAAAGTTCCTGCATAATTGTGCATAAAAATAAATAATAAAGAGCTAACCAACTTTTATGTGATTTAATTACTGGTTTTAAATTCTCTACAGGCAATCCCTTATTACACCCTGGGCTGACAGCTCCCAGCCTGGCCCTAGCTGCCCAACTAGTGTAAGGAGGCTGGGGTTTTACCTGGTATTGTGCAGAGGACAATTTCTTAAGTCTTTTTCCTAGGGCCAGTCAGTTCCTCCAATGGGTGTATGTATGGCTGCCAGCATTTTGAGAACTGGCTGAACGAAGAAGGCTGGGTACTCCTACTTTGAAAGACTCACCTAATCTTGTCTTCTGTAGAGGACTTCCCTCCCACACTCTTCTTTGAGTTCTGTTACTCAGCTTCCTTGGATTAGTTTTTTCAGAAAATAAACTTTCTGTCTCCTCCCAGGATGGGAGCTTGGGGGCCGTAGTCGTCTTGAAGGATAGAAAGGAAGATCTGTGTGCTCCCTAAATAGACTCTCAACCGATTTCCTCTATTTTCAGCCTCAATCCTCAATTCTGTTTTCTTTGGAGATTCTGGTACATAAATTCCTGGCCATCCCTAGAATTCTGCAGCCAAATCTTCAGGATTTTTGTTTGTTGCTTGGTGTTCCCCATCGTTGTTATTGAAGGTCCTCACTTTTTTTACTCTGCTGAGTCCGTTAGTATTAATTAATGTGCTTTGCATCTTCCATAGCTGGCTGCCTCTCTTTTTTGGTATCATTTGCTGACATGATCTCTTTGTCTTTGTATGTTTTTATCACTTAAAATTGTTTTTAGGGGCACTGTGGTATGGAGCAGAGATTAACACTTAGTTCCATCTATTTTATTTAATTATAAGTCTTCTTAGTAAGTAATTCTATTTATTATTTTCACATAAAAGTGGACATTGACATTTTGGAGAATAAAATGTAAAACTTTAGTTTTCTCAAAGACATTTTAAATTCAAGTTGTGTCGTTTACTCTGCTATCAAATCCCAGAGGGAATGTATTTTCTCTGCTATTAGGGGTAATTTAGAGGACTAGTTTGAGGTGCTGTTGTGAGGCAAGGCAATTTGGCTAAATGCTTTGGGAATCTGGTCCTCAGTTGAGAAGGAATCCATGATAACCTTCAACAGGTCATAAACATTCATCCTCTAATTTACCAATCAGAAACAGACATGCTTTGCAAAACATGTTTTCCACCAAGCATCATGTGAAACCTAGAGTCACAAAATGTCATAAAGAAAGTCAAAAAGGATAGAAACAGCTTTCCAGCTAAATTCCTATCATCCCTGGCTTATATTGAATCCTAAACCCAGTTGGTAGCTCATAGAGTTAAGAACTAGCTTAACTGTGGGTGCCCTGTAAAATTTATTTGCTTTTCTTGTCCTGTAAGTATGGACCCTAAGGAAGTATTCTTATTTTATTTTGTTTGCTAATTTTAGTTGATAATAGTCAGTATTATCAAGGATCCAGGAAACTGGGACTCTAATTTATTGGAATCTTTATTAGACCTGATTCGTGTTTGCAAACAACATAATTTACTGACTACTTTAAGCAAAAACAAAGAAATTTATTAAAGGATACTAAATATCTCAAAAATTACCTCTCTTGGACCGTGTGAAATGCTTATGAAATGCCCAGAGGAAGATACAAGGGAATATTTATCAATCAGTTCTTATTTCCTATCAGTCCAGTTTTGCTCATAGGGTGTTAACCTTGCACCCTTGGCACTGCATGTATATGAAGGCAGAGTCGATTCCTGTGAGTTCCCAGAAGAGCTCTGGTGAGGGGGATACCAAGGGAAAAGAGGAAGTCCATGCCAACTTGATTTTAGGGGTAGATTTTGGGATTGGCGTTTGAGAATGAAATATATAAGGAGAAGCTTTGGGAAAGTTGGGAATATGACTTATCCTGAGAGGGAAGATAATAGGAAAAGAGACTTTGGGCTGCACCACTAAGGGTTATAAACTGATTCTCTTTGATAGCCTTTAAGATATTAAAAAAAATTGGGATTGATTTTAATTACTTATTGTTGTTGAATGCTATTTAATTGAATGCCATAGATGGTAGAGACTGGACCACGTGGGGTTCTAGTTAGTAAATAATTGTTAAAAGTACAAAGTATTCTCCAGCTCATGAAACCAACTTCTTCAGTAAGAATACCATGTCCATGTTCAGTCTCAGTGGATTATTGATGTGAACTTTCCAATGGCTCTCAGACAACTGAATTGCATTACAAGCAGAATAGATTTAAAAAGGTCTCTGGACATTTGACTCAAGCTATGTCATTTTGGTATATGCTAAGCTGAAAGCCAACTTACTGAGGTTTTAAACAACTGGATACTTGTTCATTTTACCTTCTCTGTCTGATAATTCAGGAAACATCCATGAGACACTGGATTCTTTGGGAAAGATCACACACACAAAAGGAAGATGTGAACATTTAGCAAGTTTAGAAAGCTTTGAGGAATTTAAAATTTATCTAATGACATTTGGAGGCCAAGGTCTAAAGAGCTAATCTTTTTCTTTGGTCACCAAGAGTATCATTTCTCAGAACTTGCCAGGAAGAGAACACATGGACTCAGTGATTCAGGGAACTGGAATCTCCCTCTCTCTTGGGGGAGCTGAAGAGTATGTGCGCACATAACAATGAGGGGGAACTAGGCACACAAGCTAATTTGTGGGATCAGGAAGATATCCAAGTTCAGAGCAGGCAAGTCTGAAGGGATCAGGAAGGAATTGAAGGTCATAGCAGGTAATGGTCTAAGGTCAGTAAAGTCAGACCCAAACAGGACTGACTGGACAGATCTGAAAGGTTGAGACAGAAAACATCTGGATCCCAAGAGGTTATGTAATTCTAGGATGTGGCTTTGGCCCAGGAGAAATAATTCTAAGTGAGAAGTTTTAGAGTAATATTCTGTATTTGCCACTTACTAGCTCTACGACTTTGGGCAAGTCATTTAATCTCTATGAGTCTCATACTTTCATTACAAAATGGGAATAATAAAGCTTCCTTTCTTGTTAGGGTTATTGTATGTGAAATGCCTTTTATGGTTCCTTATACGGACTCAAAGTTATATGATTATTTCTAAGACAAGTTCTTTTGCATTGAAAAACTTTGTTCTTATGTCCATGCACTCCTACCCTAACCCTGTGCTGTTTCACAGATAGATTAAATCTACTACCACTTCCTCTTTCCCTAACCTCCTACCTCCCCACTCTTTGCACATCTCTGACCCCACTCTGCTAAACTCAAATAAAACATTTAGAAACCAATGAAGACATTTGTATAGATGTAATTGAGCTTCAGTGTCCTTACCGGCCTTGACTATAAGTGTGACCAGAACAGGGAATAACCTCAAAATCATGCCTTATGAAGCATAAGTGAGAGAACCAGGAAAATTTAACTTGGAACAGAAATGACAAAATCAAGGTAAGTGTAATAGCTTATGCATTATGTGGTTCAGTTTGGATCTATTTTGGGGAAATAATGGTGTCTTTATGGTGGTCACTCGTAGAGGATTTGAAGAGAGAATCTTCATGCTGAGAAAGGGTAAAACACCAAGAATCTCCAAGGTCTTCTGACTCTGAGTGTTTCTGGCTTCAGGAAGCCCATGCTGACCTATGTGGTGTATGTGGCCTTGGTGAAAGTGCCAGTTTCTGTATGGAGCATATCCTGGCTCTGTTCAGCCTCCAGACATGGGCCATGCCATAAAGTTTGCCTCTTGGCATGTGGAGTTGGGGCCTCATAACGCTTATTATGATAATTCTGCCAAAGCTCCCTCAATACATTTCCTTTCTATTCATCTTTTCACCAGTTGGCAATTACACGCTACACAAAGTGTACACAGAAGGCGCTTGTTTTGGTTACCATGTAGCTGGGTGGGAGGGAGCTATGGCTGGTGGCTGATTCTCTGGGGTGACTGGGCATGGGTTGTGGGAATGGAGATGGAGTCCCTCATCAGTTTCCAGAGTGTTGCCTCGCTAGCACCCTGGAGCCTGTGAATAGTGTTTAATTCAATGGTCAAAGTGGAGAGGGCCGCTTAGTCCTCATTACTCCCCAGGACTAATTGACCTCTTCTGAAAAGGTGCATTCTTGATCTGGTGAGACTCTTCCTCATCCGGAAAGGCCAGTGAAGCAAAAAGATCTAATGTGAAAGGGTGGGGGTGAGGGGTCAAGGGTGGCATTGAGGGGAGAGAAAGGTGCAGAGCATTCACTAAATCATTTCCACCAGAATAGAGCAGAACAAAGGCATCACCATCCTGAGAGCATTTGTTAAGGATTCAAACAGATCAAGCCTGTACAGAGTCTGGTGACCTTTTCCTGCCCTGGAGACTCTCAGTTTTGTCATTTTGATGAATCTCTAAGTTGTGTTCCCTGTGAGTATCTCTGATAGCAAGTAAGTGATTTAACATAAAAGATCCTTTGAGGGAAATGCATAAAAATGGAGTCAAGCTCAATGCTACTCCAAAGCATGCCATTTATTTTTAAATGTTCCCCTCATCTGTCTTAGTTATTACACTTGAGGTGAGCATAACATAGTATATAAAGTTGTTGAATCACTATGTTGTATACCTGCAACTAATGTAATGTTGTGTGTCAACTATACTCAAATAAAAAAACTAAATAAAAACAAACCATCAAACAAGTTGTAATTAGGAAGGAAGGAAGGAAGGAAGAGGAAAGAAAGAAAGAAAGAAAGAAAGAAAGAAAGAAAGAAAGAAAGAAATTAAATTGCAGGAAACAAAAAACAAAAATGAAGTTTGATTCCTTTTTGAGTCTTCTATTGGTGATATAAAGCTCAGAAATTCATGCTACCATCCCTAAGAGCCAAAACATTGATTCAATGTGTAGGAATCAACACTCAGAGGAGTCTTGTTGAATATTCACTTTGATCCCTCCCACAGAGTATAGATAAAAAAATATAGACTGCTCTCAGATCACCTATTTCCAAGTAAAACCAATCATGTTGCTATCCGTTGTCAACCTTGTACATTTGTCAGCCTGGTAATAATACCAAAGTGAATCAGAATAGAATTGCAGACTATTTAGTCTGCAATTTGATGTAAGTTTTTCCTGCAGGCTCCTCACTAAACCTTACACCTCTAGTCGTACAACTTGTTCCCAAGTCCTTCTCCCCCTTTCTTCAGTGAGAACTTGTTTCTAAAGGTTTTCAAGAGTCAAAGTTGTCACTCTACAATTGCATGGTCCAGTCTGGTAGTCACTAGCTACATGTGGTTATTTATATTTACACTTTAAAAAATTAAATACAATTAAAATTTAGTTTCTTGGTCACACTTACCATGTTTGGATACTCAGTAGCCATATATGGCTACTTTCTACCTATTGGACATCACTATTATAGAGCATTTCCATCACCACAGAAAATCCTTTTGGATAGCAATGATCTGTAATCTTATCTGTAGAAATGTGAATCTTTGAAATGCATTTCCTTAGCATAGGGAAAGCACACTCTCATCTAAATACCTGGACATGGGCGCCTAGGTGGCTCAGGAGGTTAAGCCTCTGCCTTTGGCTCAGGTCATGATCTTGGGGTCCTGGGATCAAGTCCCGCATCGGGCTTTCTGCTCAGCAGGGAGCCTGCTTCCTTCTCTCTCTGCCTGCCTGTCTGCCTACTTGTGATCTCTCTCTGTGTGTCAAATAAATAAATAAAATCTTAAAATAAATGAATAAATAAATTCCCGGACATAGTGAAAATTTAATGGGCATATTCGCACTTCATTTCAATTTCTCTTTTGGAGAGCGGTAGTCATTGAATAAGGACTGCTTCTCTCATGATCCTTAGTTACAGTAGCCAAGACCCTGAAAAAAACCACCTTGGTCAGTAAAGAATTATACCTGCCCTTGTATAAATGGCATAGTCTTCTTGTTACTCAGAAGAAAAGACTGTGTCATTTTATTTCCTTGCCTCTTAATGGCATGATTTGCCATTTGAAAATTAACCTTCATTTCTCTTTAATTGCAGAATTCTACCAAACAGACATGACAAGTTTTTCCAACTCTGGAACTGCTAATGAGTGAACTGGAGGAAAGGCAAACAGGTCAGGATCAGAACTGTGAATAAGAGAACTGGAAGAAAGGCAAAGAGATCAGGTCAGATTAATTCCTTCTCAGTTCTCTGATGATATTGAAAATCTATGTGGAGCTGACTCTCCTGGCTTATTATGTGAAGGCAGCATTACTCTAATGCCAAAATCCAGGGAAAGGTATTGTAAGAAAACCACAGACCAATATCTCTCACAAATATAAAAATAAGAATCTTTTTAAAAATAATAAATTGAATCCAATAATGTATAAAAATGATAATCCATCATGACTAAATGGGTTTCATCTCAGAAATTCAAAGTTGGTTTGCTGTTTGAAAATTAATATACTTTAACAACCTAGAAAATAAGAGGCATATGATAATCTTGATAAATACAGGAAAATAAATTAATGGAAATCAACATTTAATCATGATAAATAGTTTCAGCAAACTGGAAATAGAAAGGCACTTCCCCAACCTGGTAAAGAGCACCTGTAAAAGTTCTGTAGCTAATGTGGTAATTCAAACTAAAAGGCTGAATATTCTCACTCAAGATTGTCAAGGCAGGGATGCCTGCTCTCACCACTTGTATTCAGCCTTGTACTAGAGATACTCCTCAGTGCAACAAGAAAAGGATATAAAAGGAATTTATACTGGAAAGGAAGAAAGGAAATGTTTTATTCTTAGATGACATAATTATTTACATATAAAATCTCAAACGATGTAGAAAAATGATATTATATCCAATAAACGAATTTAATTTTTAGGATAAAAAACCCATCATACTAAAATCAGCTGTGCTTTTATATACTAGTAGTGAATAATTAGAAATTGAAGGGAAAAAACAGTATAATTTATAATAGCATCCCAAATGACATTAACAATAGCAACATAAGTCATGAAATTAAATACTTTCAGGGGCAATTCTAACAAAATATGTACAAAAAGTCCTAACTAAATGCAGAAATATATGTGGATTCATGAATTGGATGACTCAGTATTGTCAAGATGTTAATTTTCTATCCAAATTAGTTTATAGATGCAGTATCATCTCAATAAAAATTTCAGCAAGTTTTTCCTAGAAATGGACAGGTTGGTTCTAAAGTGTATGTGGAAAATAAAAAGGTTGAGAAACCAAGACAAAATGGAGGATTCAGGATACTTGAATTACTATAAAGATACAGTAATTAAGACTATGATATCGGCAAAAGTATAGACACATGGTTTAGTGGAATGCAGCAGAGTTTAGAAATATATCTACATATACATTATTAATTGATTTTTGACAAAGAAACAAAGAAAATTTATTAGGAAAGGATAGCCTCTAACAAATGATGCCAGAGAAATTGAGCAGCCATATGCAAGAAAATGAACCTTGATCTATACCTCATATTACATAAAAAAATTAACATCAAACACATTGTAAGAATAATGTAAAACACAAAACTATACCTCTAAACAAACATAAAGAAGAAAATCTTTGTGACTTTAAAATAGGCAAATATTTTTTAGATAAGATATAAAAAGCACAAACCATAGAAAGAAATACGGATAAATTCAACTTTATAGAAATTAAAACTTCTTATTAAAAGACATTACTAAGAAAATGGAAAGAAAAGTTTGCAAAAAACATAACTGAGAGAGAACTTATATTTAGAATCTATGAAAAGACTCTCATCTGGAAAGAAATCAATCCAATATAAAAAATGGACAAAAGAGGTAAACAAGCTTTATTAAGAAAGAAATATGAGAGGCCAAATATGCACATGAACAGATGTTAAATATCACTCATCATTAGTAGAATACAAATTGGAAAACTAAGGTGTACCATTTCACACCTATTAGAATGGCTCAATATATATATGTTATATATAATACCAGGTTCTGGATATCAACCTTTTGTCTGTACTGTCATTTGAAAATATCTTCTCCCATTCCGTGGGTTGCTTCTTTGTTTTCTTGACTGTTTCCTTGGCTGTGCAGAAGCTTTTGATTTTTTTTTTTTTAAAGATTTTATTTATTCATTTGACACAGAGAGATCACAAGTAGGCAGAGAGGCAGGCAGAGAGAGAGAGAGGAGGAAGCAGGCTCCCCGCGGAGCAGAGAACCCGATGCGGGACTCGATCCCAGGACCCTGAGATCATGACCTGAGCCGAAGGCAGCGGCTTAACCCACTGAGCCACCCAGGTGCCCGAAGCTTTTGATTTTGATGAAGTCCCAAAAGTTCATCTTCGCTTTTGTTTCCTTTGCCTTTGGAGACATATATTGAAAGAAGTTGCTGTGGCTGATATCGAAGAGATTACTTGCCTATGTTCTCCTCTAGGATTCTGATGGATTCCTGTCTCACGTTGAGGTCTTTTATCCATTTTGAGTTTATCTTTGTGTACAGTGTAAGAGAATGGTCGAATTTCATTCTTCTACATATAGCTGCCCAGCTTTCCCAGCACCATTTATTGAAGAGACTCTCTTTTTTCCAGTGTATATTTTTTCCTGTTTTGTCAAAGATTATTTGACCATAGAGTTGAGGGTCCATATCTGGGCTCTCTACTCTGTTCCACTGGTATACGTGTCTGTTTTTATGCCAGTACCATGCATGCTGTCTTGGTGATCACAGCTTTGTAGTAAAGCTTGAAATCAGGTACCGTGATGCCGCCAATTTTATTTTTGTTTTTCAACATTTTCTTAGCGATTCGGGGTCTCTTCTGATTCCATACAAATTTTAGGATTATTTGCTCCAGCTCTTTGAAGAATACTGGTGGGATTTTGATCAGAATAGCATTAAAAGTATAGATTGCTCTAGGCAGTATAGACATTTTAACAATGTTTATTCTTCTGATCCAAGAGCATGGAATGGTCTTCCATCTTTTTGTGTCTTCTTCAGTTTCTTTCATGAGTGTTCTGTAGTTCCTTGAGTACAGATCCCTTACCTCTTTGGTTAGGTTTATTCCCAGGTATCTTATGGTTCTTGGTGCTATAGCAAACTCAACACACACAAAACAGACAATCATATCAAAAAATGGGCAGAAGATATGGACAGACACTTCTCTAATAAAGACATACAAATGGCTATCAGACACATGAAAAAATGTTCATCATCATTAGCCATCAGGGAGATTCAAATTAAAACCCATTGAGATATCACCTTACACCAGTTAGAATGGCCAAAATTAGCAAGACAGGAAACAACATGTGTTGGAGAGGATGTGGAGAAAGGGGAACCTTCTTACACTGTTGGTGGGAATGCAAGTTGGTACAGCCATTTTGGAGAACAGTGTGGAGATTCCTCAAGAAATTAAAAATAGAACTTCCCTATGACCCTGCAAATGCACTTCTGGATATTTACCCCAAAGATACAGATGTAGTGAAAAGAAGGGCCATCTGTACCCCAATGTTTATAGCAGCAATGGCCGCGGTCGCCAAACTGTGGAAAGAACCAAGATGCCCTTCAATGGACGAATGGATAAGGAAGATGTGGTCCATATACACTATGGAGTATTATGCCTCCATCAGTAAGGACAAATACCCAACTTTTGTAGCAACATGGACAGGACTAGAAGAGATTGTGCTGAGTGAAATAAGTCAAGCAGAGAGAGTCAATTATCATATGGTTTCACTTATTTGTGGAGCATAACAAATAGCATGGAGGACATGGGGAGTTAGAGAGGAGAAGGGAGTTGAGGGAAATTGGAAGGGGAGGTGAACCATAAGAGACTATGGACTCTGAAAACCAATCTGAGGGTTTTGAAGGGGTGGGGGGTGGGAGGTCAGGGTACCAGGTGGTTGGTATTATAGAGGGCACGGATTGCATGGAGCACTGGGTGTGGTGCAAAAATAATGAATATTGTTATGCTGAAAATAAAAAAAAATTAAAAAATGATAGAAACCAAAACAAACAAACAAACAAACAAACAAACAAAAAACCCCCAAAAACCAGGTTCTGGCAAGGAAGCCGAGCAACTGATAGGAATGTAAAATGTTACAACCACTTTGAAAACAACTTATTAAATTTTCTACAAAATTAAACACACTTACCATATATGGTAATCCCATTCCTGGATATTTACCCAAGAGAAATGAAAAGGTACGTTTTCATGTAAACCTGTATGTGAATGGGTATACAAATTGCAGTAACATCTGTACAATGGAATACTACTCGGCAATCTGAGGCATAAGTTACTGATAAATGCAACCGCATGAATAAATCTCAAAAGCATTATAATTGTAGGAGATAAGACACAAAAGGCTACATACCATAGGATTCTGTTTATATGATATTCTGAGGAAAGAAACTACTAGTGATTTTTGGGAGTTGAAGGTGTTGAGGGAGAACTGAATGCAAAAGGGCTTTGGGGGTAATGGAAATACTTGGTATCTTGGTGGTGATGCTGGTTACATGACTGAAGACCATTGACAAAATTCACAGAACTGTATACCTAAAGAGGATAAGGTTTACTTTATGTAATAGTACCTTAATGTGCAAACAAAAAAAGAGAAAGAAGAAAACTGAACTTGTTCCCTCCCACATTTTTGGATGACACTTCAGTCTTGAGGGTTTTATCTTGTTTTGTCACCAAGGAAAATGTGGTTGGCCAAAGAGAATCTGCGGGTTGCCAATATACTATCTATATTTGCCAGCCCGGACAGTAAGTAAGTCTTTGCCTTTATCTTAGGTTGGCCAAGTGCTTTTAGTAGGGCCTGTTTCACTGAAACTGAAACAATCTCATTTTATAGTTGCTCTATGATGGGCAGTTTCCATTCTGGAAAACTTACTCAAACTTACTCAAAGATAAATAATAAATGCCAAATTTTGCCAAGTTTGATGCAGTTGTAACTAGAGATATAAATACTGTAATGAAAGAATGCAGGAAGTAAGTAAGGCACTTGGGTAAAATAGTTAACTTTCTATTCAGTTCCCAGAACCAAATAGATGGTCTGCTAGTCACTGTGTTTTTATGCTTCCCTGCAGTGCAAATGCTTCAATTCAAAACTGTGGTGTCCTGTACTTCCCCACCGAGCCAGTCAGTATCGTCCTACTCCCCACACTGTACGTGATCAGGTTTGCTCCCTCCTTCCTCCACCTGATAGCACTTTCCTTCAAAGGCAGAACCAATCTCATTCATTTTTGAAAGAAGGTGGTATAGTGGTTTCAATCCTAGGTTCTGGTACCAGAGTGTTCAATCTTGCTTACTGCTTCCTAGCTATGTGACTGGGCAAAGTGACCCAATCTCTTGTGTAAAATGAGGATATTGACTGGACCTACCACACTTGTGGAGTTAACTTGTGAGGATTAAATGACCTATTTCAGGTGAAGGGCTCAGAGATGTTCCTGGAGACAGTGCCATGTAACACATGTTAGCTTTATGATTACTGATAGCAGATGTACAATGGAATCCAATATATTCTCTTCCTAGCGCATCTCTCCCTAGTGCAAACCGAGACCTATCCTGAAGTCGCCTTTTTTTCTGCACTCTGTTATAAAAGTTGCTATAGCTGGAAAAAAAAATCATCCTTCATAGCCTTTCCACATAGATATGGAGATGTTTCATAATAAGAAAAATTCAGCTTTTTTGTGAGCGGCTAAATATGGGTAATAGTCAACTCAGTTGTAGCCCAATATCCTCTGTAAGCTACAGGAAACTCCCAGTCTCCTCACATTCTAAGGCAGGGGGTCATTTCTGTTCACCATCCCAGGCATGGCTCTTAGAGAGGCTGTCCAGACCTTTTCTGCTTTCTGGGCAGGATGGACATGGTGGGTGGGGAGAGGGCTTCAGCATGAAAGCATGAGTAGTTTACAATCTAGTGTGTGTGTGTGAAAGAGGGAGAGGAAGAGAGAGGGAGGGAGTCAGGAAGGGAGGAAGAGGAGGGGAGAGAATGGTGAAGTTTGTTTTTGTTTTGTTCTGTTTTGTTTTGTTTTGCAAAGTTCCTCTAGATTCTGTCAACATAAGTTACATGTTCTTCATGGTCACCACCAACATTGCACAGGAGATGAGAGCAAAATGCAGTCAAATCCAGGTCCCCATGTGTGGTTCCCATAGATACTTTTGCTTTTAAATTTGATGGAAACAAGCTAAGAATTCTCCAGCCCACCCAGAACTTAAATCTAGTGTACTTGAGATGAAAAATCTTGCTTCAAAATAAATGAATTGTCATTTCTTTATCTTCTACTCTTCTTTCTTGCTCCTTCCTCCCTTCCTCTCTTCTTGCTTTCCTGCTTCTCTCGCTTCTTTCTTCTTATTACCAGGAATGGAGAGAATTTTTAATCTTATTTAATCAAAGAATAAGATAGCTTTGAAAGTTCTGCTTTGATTGGTTTCATTTTGAGAAATGAAGTTTGGCATATAGTCTTCCTTATTCAGTGCACTTCTAAAATGTAGATATCCACCACTAAAGGGCATTGCATGACGGTATATATGCACAGACATAGACATTCACCATTGTGAAATAGCAGGTACCATGGAGAATAGAGCAATGAACCATTTCCTCATTTCGAAAGAAAACACCCAATAAAACTCAAGCAAAGAGCCCAAAATAGCTCTACTTCACTTTCGGGCACTCTTGCATGGAGCTACTTACCCAGGGCCAGGACAAATTGGTGCCAGATGCCTTGTAGAGATGCCAGTTTCATGGATTTTTCACTCTTTTGTGGGAGGAAGAATTAATAAAACATATTTGTCTTGTGCATTCTTGCATCTTATTTTTGAACCTGTACTCAAATACAGCAGCCTTCATATGAACAAATAAGTCACACTGACAATTGGAAAAAACATCCAGGTGATATCAATGCCTGCTTCAACTGAAAAATACTTATTGATAAATCCACTGTTTTTAGGGGTGATACTTTATTACAAAGAATATCAGAGTTGCACTATTAAACTGGTGGTTTTCAAGCTTGTTATTATAGAATTCTATTTTCCAGATGAAATATTATCTTGAACCTTAATAGAAGAGATACAGCTATCCTGGTTTTACTGGGGGTGGGGGCCGGGGTGCTGCATATTTGGCTTCTTCCTTGGCCCCCACTAGAGCTCCCTCCAACCGCTGTACCTCCACTGAACCATGAAGCTCCTTAGTGTGAAAAGTACTGACTAATACAGAAGTTATTACTGAAGCCTGGATGATGACTCAAGATGCCATGGAGCTACTCGTGGCTTTCCTGGGTCTATGCTCTGTGACACCTTGAGACCCAGCACCATTTGGACAGCAAGTGCCCAGTATCCCTCAATAGGAAGCAAATGTTTAAACTATCATGACAAAGAATGTAAAGCCATGGATTGAAATAACTTACTTAGAGCAAGCATAGCCCTTGAGGAATTTGTCCCTTTCCTATAGATACAATATCTTGGGTTCTAGAAACAAAACTATTCTGTGACAGGAGATTTGGTTTGGCTCACATGCCTGTGCTTATAATAGGCGAACTTGAATAGTCAGTCTTGCTCTTCATGCCTCTTTCCTGTCTGTCTCCACCTGCCTGGCTTTGTAGAACTGTGGGTAAGCAGCATGGGACATGCTTCAGCCACCAAGGACATGAAGTCTGCCCACCACACCCAGGGCCCTCAGCAGGAGGCAGGCCCACAGTTATCTTGTCTCAGAGAGTCAGCTATGCTAACAAGGTGAGTGTGTGTATAAGTAGTATGATTTTTCCAACAGTTTATAAGGAACAGTTATGAAATGTAATAAGCATAAAGAGTCGAGTTACCACTCAGAGAAGCATTTTAAGGTATATATCTTTTTTAAAAATTTCTTTTCAGTGTACCAGAATTCATTGTTTATGTACCATATCCAGAGTTCCATGAATTATGTGCCCTCCATAATATCCACCAACAGGTTCACCCAACCTCCCACCCCTCTCCCCTCCAAAACCCTCAGATTGTTTTTCAGAGTCCACAGTCTCTCATGGTTCGTCTCCCCCTTCAGTTTCTCCCAACTCCCTTCTCCTCTCCATCTCCCCATGTCCTCCATGTTATTTGTTATGCTCCACAAATAAGTGAAATCATATGATAATTGACCTCTCTGCTTGACTTATTTAACTCAGCATAATCTCTTCCAGTCCTGTCCATGTTGATACAAAAGTTGGGTATTCATCCTTTCTGATGGAGGCATAATACTTCATAATGTGTATGGACCACATCTTCCTTATTCATTCATCCATTGAAGGGAATCTTGGTTCTTTCCACAGTTTGGCGACTGTGGCCATTGCTGCTATGAACATTGGGGTACAGATGGCCGTTCTTTTCACTACATCTGTATCTTTGGGGAAAATACCCAGTAGTGCAATTGCAGGTAATAGGGAAGCTCTATTTTTAATTTATTGAGAATTCTCCACACTGTTTTCCAAAGTGGCTGTACCAACTTACATTCCCACCAACAGTGCAAGAGGGTTCCCCTTTCTCCACATCCTCTCCAACACACGTTATTTACTGTCTTGTTAATTTTGGCCATTCTAACTGGTGTAAGGTGGTATCTCAATGTGGTTTTGATTTGAATCTCCCTGATGGCTAGTGATGATGAACATTTTTTCATGTGTCTGATAGCCATTTGTATGTCTTCATTGGAGAAGTGTCTGTTCATGTCTTCTGCCCATTTTTTGATGTGATTATCTGTTTTGTGTGTGTTGAGTTTGAGAAGTTCTTTATACATCCTGGATATCAGCCTTTTGTCTGTACTGTCATTTGCAAATATCTTCTCCCATTCCGTGGGTTGCATCTTTGTTTTGTTGACTGTTTCCTTTGCTGTGCGGAAGCTTTTGATCTTAATGAAGTCCCCAAAATTCATTTTCACTTTTGTTTCCTTTGCCTTTGGAGACATATCTTGAAAGAAGTTGCTGTGGCTGATATTGAAGAGGTTACTATGTTCTCCTTTATGATTCTGATGGATTCCTGTCTCACGTTGAAGTCTTTTATCGATTTTGAGTTTATCTTTGTGTATGGTGTAAGAGAATGGTTGAGTTTCATTCTTCTACATATAGCTGTCCAATTTTCCCAGCACCATTTATTGAAAAGACTGTCTTTTCTCCATTTTATATTTTTTCCTGCTTTGTTGAAGATTATTTGACCATAGAATTGAGGGTCCATATCTGGGCTCTCTACTCTGTTCCACTGGTCTATGTGTCTGTTTTTATGCCAGTACCATGCTGTCTTGGTGATCACAGCTTTGTAGTAAGGCTTGAAATCAGGCAACATGATGCCCCCAGTTTTGTTTTTCTTTTTCAACATTTCCTTAGCAATTTGGGGTCTCTTCTGATTCCATATAAATTTTAGTATTGTTTGCTCCACCTCTTTGAAAAGTGCCTGTGGAATTTTGATCAGAATGGCATTGAAAGTACAGATTGATGTAGGCAGTATAGACATTTTAACAATGTTTATTTTTCTGATCCAAGAGCATGAAATGGTCTTCCATCTTTTTGTGTCTTCTTCAATTTCTTTCAGTGTTCTTACAGTGTTCTGTAGTTCCTTGAGTACAGATCCTTTACCTCTTTGGTTAGGTTTATTCCCAGGTATCTTACGGTTCTTGGTGCTATAGTAAATGGAATTGATTCTCTAATTTCCCTTTCTGTATTTTCATTTTTAATGTATAAGAAAGCAACTGATTTCTGCACAATGACTTTGTCTCCTGCCATGTTACTGAATTGCTATATGAGTTCTAGTAGTTTGGGGGTAGAGTCTTTCAGGTTTTCCATATAAAGTATCCTGTCATCTGCAAAGAGAGAGAGTTTGACTTCTTCATTGCCAATTTGAATACTTTTTATTTCTCTTTGTTGTATGATTGCTGTTGCTAGGACTTCTAATACGATGTTGAACAAGAGTGGTGAGAGTGGGCATTCTTGTCGTGTTCCTGATCTCAAAGGGAAGTCTGTCAGCTTTTAAGGTATATATATCGTTAAACCTTTTCCTTCCTTTATTCCCTTCCTATTTTCTCTCTTCCTTTCTATTTCATTTCACCAAAGTAGGATCTCACTGTAACTGCCTTTATTTCTTGCCCCTTGTTTTGTGAAAATCTTTTTGTGATAAATATATGATAATATATCATTGTTAATGGTTTGGAAATATTCCTTTGTGGCATAACTCATTTGACCTAATTTCTACTTTTAACGTGTTTTCTGTTTTTATAAAGAGCACATCTATTATGATTTTCATTCATAAAATCTTGTATATTTCTCTAGAATTTCTAGAGGTGGAGTTGATGGTTATACAAGGTGAAAACTTTAATAGTATCATCATATTGCCTTCCAAAAGATTTCCCCAATTTTGTTCCAAAAAACATATAACAAGCACACAATTCCCTCGACCTTCATCAACTGGCCAATTTAGGTTAGACATAAAGTGCCAAGGACACTTGGGCTGGCCAAGCAGAAATATCAGCAAGATGAAGCTGAGTGTAGCATATCTAGGGAATCAGATGGCATTTTAATCTTACTAAGCATTTCTTCAGAAGTGCTATGCATCAGTTTTCAAAAATTAACATAGCAAGAAAATTCAAAAGAAGAGCACTTGTCTGTTTTTGTTTATCCCCTGAAAGAATTCAAGGCAGGGCGTGGACAGGTTACAGTTAAATTTGGCCCTGCATCCCTGGGAACGCCTTGATGCTGCAAAGCCTCTGTGTCATCAGTGTGAAGTGCAGCATTCACTGTCCAATGCAGGGCATACAGAAAGTGCAGGTAGGGGCAGAAGTACAGCCCTCTCTTCTTTTCTTCCAGAGGGAGGGATGGGGCTGGGAAGTAAGGGAGGAAAGGCTGGACTGCCTGCTCACATTGCTGGCCTCCTCTTGTCCCTACTTGGTGACCTGAACTAAGGTTGGGGGCCAGCAAGGGGAGGGCTGCAGATGTCCTGTGTCCCTGCCTCTCCCTCCTTGATTTTTGTCCACAAAGGAACTAGGAAAAATAAAAATAAAGAAAGAACAAAAGCCACATGGCACCATCCTACCCATCCCGACCTTTCATAGCTCCATCTTTCCTAGTCTGCTCTCAGCCTCTCCTCCCAACCTCACATGTGAGGATTAAGTGAAGCAAAGAACATGTGGTTTGTGGAGCAGGAGTTGAATCAAGTGTGCAATGGGGAAGTCTCTTGAGTGTGCCAGAGTCCAGATGAGATCAGACTCAAGGATTCCAGGTACCTGATCTCAGCAGATCCCTTTGAGCCTCTCTGTTTGGGCAAGGCCCCATAGAGAAGACAGGCTCTAAATTGGGACTTAGAAAATATTCCTCCATCTCCTGAGCCCTGGATTTTCTATCCTTGAGCCACTGTTTACCTTTATTTTCCTCTTCTGCAGACTTGATGGTTGCCCATGAGCTCAACCCCTCTCCTGCCATGACTCTCTCTTCTCTGACTCACTGTCCCTCAGACTTTCCATCCTGGCCTTGATCAGGCCTGTTCTATCCATAAACCTAGATTGCTGACAGCAGCTGGAGCAAACCACATTGCCCTGCATGTAGATGGGTGCCACTTCATGTAGGCAGCCTCGGATCACAGCTGGACCCCTAGCACAACTTTTGTTGGCTATTATTTTCCACTTTCTACAAAGGATTTCTAAACTTTCTCCACTGTCCTTAAACATTTCCCACTTACTGCACCACCCTCACCCTCCAACAGACACATGCTTCTGTAGTGAGTGGCAACTGATTCCATTTCCAACATTTCTCAAATAGCTAAATAGAATCATCTATCTAAATCCATTGTGGGGGGGAGAATTTGACAAAGACAAACAGGAAAAAATACCAAAGGGGAGAGAGTTTCCCTCAGAGGGGAAGAAAGCCAAGTATAAATCCTCTAACTTCTCGGGCTTCCATTTTAACCCATCCTTCCTTCAGGTCTTGCTGGTGTGTTATGGGGCAGGGACTCCCAGGTAGATAATGCAGAGGGTCCCCTTTCCCCATCACTGGGCAGTGACAAGACTCCAGCTGGGCACTCATAGGATTTATCTTTGCTATTTCTTAACTGGTCCATTTTAGATTCATGAGGACTATGGTCAGGCTGATTTTTCCACTGAGATTTAATTTAAAAATTTTTTTGGTGGGGGGACTGTGTTCCCTGGGGCATGCTTGGGAACTAAGCATGGCTAAGTTTTGGGGGGTTTTTCAGCTCTGCCAACCTCTCTCAACTTTGGACATAGCACATAGCCACGGAAATGTGTAGGGAAATCCAATGCCTGGTAAAGAGCAAGTACTGGACTCCTCAAACAGAAAATCTTTATATCTACCGGGACTTGGGGAGCAGAGACCTTTTTTCCTGCTCCTTAGGGGATGACCAGTTGCAAGAGGTAGCTCTGTCAGCATTGGTGGAAGGCTCCTCTTAACCATCTTGAAAGGGGTAGTGGGCCAGTCTAATGGGTATCTGCTGTGAGTTTGAGAGGTGCACATGTATTCACTTAAAGCAAGGTGGGACCCTGCCAATTTGTTCAGATTTACTGCCAGTTGGCAGTGAGACTGAACTTCCCCAAGGAAAGTCAAAGAGAGCGGAAGGCCTGGCCTGGGGTACTGGCCTGACAAGTGAGCAGTAGCTTTCATGTATGGGGTGTCTGAGCAAAAATGGGCCAGGACAGGCCTGGGCTCTCACAATTCACTTTATGGTTTTCTTGCCAGGGACTATAATTTTTTCCAAGGGAAAACTTCGCATTTGTTTTTGTTATTTTTAAGGTGCGTGTGAGTGTGTTTGCTCCTGGTGATAAGAGTATGTGTTCATCAAAAGGAATTGGCAAAAGCATTCTTTTCTCACTTTGTGTGCTTGACTCTGTGACCGTGTGTTCTTCTGAAGCCTTTGCCACATGATCTCTTAAGTCTCCTTCCTGTATGATGATTTCTCCTGAAAGATTCCCATGGGCATTTTTATGTCAGCAGCCTGGAATGTTTCTCTCTTTCCTGGGAAAAGTTCTTTCAGTCTTAATGAACTCAGAGGTGGAAGAATTTGTAAGAATCGGGGAACCTGCCTCAAATCACCTCCTATTATAACTTCCCACAATGACTGGAGAGGAAGTTAGAAAATTTCCCTCCAGGGGGCGCCTGGGTGGCTCAGTTGGTTAAGCATCTGACTCTTGATTTTTGGTTCAGTTAACAATCTCAAGGTTGTGAGATAGAGCCCTGCCTTGAGCCCTGCATTGGGCTCCATAGTCAGCAGTCGGCGGGGGTCTGCTTGAGATTCTCTTTCTCTCTCTCCCTCTGCCTCTCCATCTCCATGTGCTATCTTTCTCTATCTAAAAGAATACAGAAATCTTGGGAAAAAAAAAATTCCCTTCAGCATCCAAGTAGGGAGAGTCGGGTTACCTTTTCCATACTGGGAAAAGTATGAACACATGAACATACGAAAGTATGAACACATACTCTTAGCACCTCTCTCCCTGCTGAAGCCACATGGAGTCAGACAGAGCCATAAGCACCCTTGCTATAGTAAAGGGTCAAATAGAAACATGACTGCTAAGGGCTACCTTGGCACCTCCTACTTTTCTACCCTGCAAATCTATCACTTTTCCTCATAAGCATCTGGCAAAGTAGGATTATCAGCCCTGCCCAGATAAGTCCATCACTCCCCCAAAGCTAAACATTTTAACCTGTGGCAGAGAGTATGGCAGTGAGTCTTGTTTTGAGATGAGTGGTATTACAAGGTTGCACCTGGCCACATGGGAGATAAACATCCCCTGGAAACTCAGAAATGTCTAGACCGAGCCAGTTCTTAAGGCTGATTTTTGTCCAAAGCAGAAGAGCTCTTGATCTGATCTGAGTGATGCCGGAAAGCTCCAACACTACATATATGAAGTTCCATCATTATAGTTATTCTTTCATTTAATGGATTTTCTTCCATTACAGTTAAAATATTTTTGTGTATATATTCTTTTGGGCCATCATTTATGTCTAAATATAAATTAACTTATTGAGTTTTATTCTATATGAAAGTTAATTAAGGGCTGATATTCTTTCATCCATGCCTTTTAATAAATTTTAACCCAAGGACAAGATACTGTGTGAGTTGAAAGAGGAATAAGATCTATAGTCTGTCCTAAATGAACTTGCAGTTTAAAGAAACTTAAGTCATTGTAAGATAGCATATGGTAAGTTCTGTAAGAATAACACAAATAGATTTTAAAACTTGACTGGGAGCAGGAACTGGGAACAAATATTTGGGTAGATCAGAAGCACATGTCAGAGAGGCAACATGGGGGATGGGTGTTTTTGAACAATTGTCAGGTTTACAAGTGGCACTGATGTTGCTATAAAGGCAACAAGGTGGAGTGATAAAAGAGGAAGGTATTCACAAGAGCAAAGATAAGAGGGGGTAGGAAACTGTCACATTTATTGGAAGAATTCAAATTGTTCAAATTGACTTAAATATAGGGTCTGTATGAAGGAGTAATAGGAGGTGAAGATTTAAAAGGTACAGTTGACTCTTGAACAACAGGGGTTTGAACTGCATAGATCAACTTATACACAGATTTTTTTCAAGGAAATATAACAGATTTTTTTTTTTGAGATTTGCAACAATTTGAAAAAAAAAAAGACAAGCCATGTAGGCTTTCTTAGATATGTCAAAAAATTATGATAAAGTTAGGTTATGTCATGAATGCATAAAATATATATAGAGATGAATCTATTTTATCATTACTACCATAAAATATACACAGAAATATTACAAAATGTTTAAATTTGTCAAAACTGTGCACACAAATACAGATCATACATGGCACCCTTTGCAGTGGAGAGAAATGTAAATAAACATAAAGATGCAGTATTGAATCATAACTGCATAAGACTGGAGTACATTAACTGTCAGTACACACTGTACTCATGTAATCATTTCATAGCCATCTTCTGTTGCCATTTCAGTGAGCCCATGTGCTGTATCTGCTTAAAATGCCATGATACTTGCTAATCATCTCTCTGTGAGCAGCTGATCTCTCCAGTAAATTGAAAAGGACATTAACAAGTGAACTCTATCAGTTCTCATGCATCTTTCAGAAGTTTAAGTGTAATACTGTACACAAAGAATAACACGATGGGACATACAGGAGGTGGTACTAGTGATCAGGAAATCCTCTCAAGAAACAAAGATAAATCATGACATTGCAAGAAAAAGTTGAATTGTTTGATAGGTTGTGGTCTGCAGTTGTGGTGACCTGCCATTTCAGAAAAATGAATCCAGCATAAGGTCCATTGTAAAAAAAAAAAAATGAAATTTCATAAAGTCATCACTTTCTTGCCATGAGGCATGAAAACTTTGCACTTTTTGTGAAATGCCTTTTTATTTCATGTTGAAATGCAGCTTGGGGCACCTGGGTGGTGCAAGAGGTTAAATGTTCCATTCTTGGTTTCAGCTCAGGTCGTGATATCAGGGTCATGAGATGGAACTCTGTGTCAGGCTCCATGCTCAGTACCAAATCTGCTTGAGAGTCTTTCTCCCTCTTGCTCTGCCCTTCCGGCTCATGCTCTCTATCTCTTCAAAATAAATAAATAAATCCTTTAAATAAAATACTTATTTATTTGTTTGACAGTGGGCGGGGAGAGCAAAAGCAAGGGGAGCAGCAGGCGGAGGGAGAGGGAGAAGTAGGCTTCCTGCTCAACAGGGAGCCTGATGTGGGGCTCAATGTGGGGCTCAATCCCAAGATCCTGGGATCATGACTTGAACCAAAGGCAGATGCTTAACTGACTGTGCTACCCAGGCACCCCAAAATAAATATATTATTCTTTTAAAAAAAGAAAAGAAAATGCAGCTTTTATGTGTGTGTAGGATTGCTATAAGAAAGGCATACCTATATACTGTTTTTTTTTAAAATTTTATTTTTCCGCTGTTCCAAGATTCACTGTTTATGCACCACACCCAGTGCTCCATGCAATATGTGCCCTCCTTAATACCCACCACCAGGCTCTTCCAACACCTCACCCTGCTCCCCTCCAAAATCCTCAGTTTGTTTCTCAGAGTGACAGTCTCTCATGGTTCATCACCCCTCTGATTTCCCCCAACTCACTTCTCCTTTCCATCACTCAATGTCCTCCATGTTATTCCTTATGCTCCACAAATAAGTGAAGCCATATGATAATTGACTCTCTCTGCTTGACTTATTTCACTCAGCATAATCTCCTCCAGTCCCATCCATGTTGATACAAAAGTTGGGTATTCATCCTTTCTGATGGAGGCATAATATTCCCTTGTATACATGGACCATATCTTCTTTATCCATTCGTCTGTTGAAGGGCATCTCGGCTCTTTCCATAGTTTGGTGACTGTGGTCATTGCTGCTATGAACATTGGGGTATAGGTAGCCCCTCTTTTCACTACATCTGTAACTTTGGGGTAAATTCCCAGTAGTGCAATTGCAGGGTCAGAGGGTAGCTCTATATTTAATTTCTTAAGGAATCTCCACACTGTTTTCCAAAGTGGCTGCACCAGCTTGCATTCCCACCAACAGTGTAAAAGGGTTCCCCTTACTGGTATGTTTTTAAAAGCAAAGTCATTATATTACAACTTAAAGCAAAAAGAAGATGAAAGATCTAATGCCAGTAAAGGATGATTTGGTAACTTTAGAATGGGCTTAAAAAATGTCAGAACAGGGACAGCAGATCTGCTCACCAAGAGACAAGAGATGAGTTCCCAGAGTCCTTAAGAAAATCAGTAAGGAGAGAAGATATCTGCCTGAACAGGTTTTTAATGCAGACAAATGTACCTTATTCTGAGGGGAAAAGAAATGCCACAAGTGTCATTTACTAGTAAGGAAGAGAACACCAGGATTTAAGGCAGGAAGAGATAGACTAACTCTACTGTTTTGTGCAAAGGCAGTCAGGTTTGTGATCAGGACTGCCCTTATCTACAAAGATGCTAACCTTGAAGGAGAATGATAAACATTAGCTGCCAGTCTTTTGGTTGTACAATGCAGAGTCCTGGACAATAAGAACACTTTATCTGGAGTGGTTCCATTGATGCTTTGTCCCTGAAGTCAGGAAGTGCCTTGTCAGTAGAGGACTGCCTTTTAAAATTCTTCTGATATTGGACAATGCCCAAGAGTATAGCACCAAAGGTGCTGAAGTGGTCTACTTATCCTCAAACACAATGTCTCTAATTCAGTCTCTAGATTAGGGGGTCATAAGGACTTTTAAGGCCCATTGCACATGGTACTCTATGTACTGTCAATGCTATGAAAGAGAACCCTGATAGAGAGAACATCATGAAAGTCTGGAAGGACTATACCATTGAAGATGCCATCATTGTTATAGAAAAAAGCTGTGAAAGTCATCGAGTTCCTGCTAAAGAAAACTGTGTCCAGATGTTGTGCATGACTTCACAGAATTTACAACAGAGCCAATCAAGAAAATCATGAAAGAGTTTGTGGATATGGCAAAAGAAAAACAAACAAACAACCAAACAAAAAGGTGGGACTGAAGGGTTTCAAGATGTGGATCTTGTAGAAATTCAAGAGCTAATAGACACCACACCAGAGGAATTAACAGAAGATGACTTGATGGAAATGAGTGCTTCTGAACCAGTGCCAGACTATGAGGAGGTAGACATAGAAGAAGCAGTGCCAGAAAACACATTGATATTAGACAATCTGGCAGAAAGGTACTGATTATTCTAAACTGTTATTGACTTCTTTTAGGACATGGGCCCTTCTGTGATATGGGCACTGAAACTAAAGCAAACCGTGGAAGAAGGATTGGTACTGTGTAGGAACACTTTTAGAGAAATGAAAAAACAAGAAGTCTACTACTATGTACTTTTGTAAATTTACAGAGTGTGTTTGCTTCTCCTGTCTCCCTTCTACCTCCTGTACTTCCTCCACCTTTGCCACCTCTGAAACAACAAGACCAACCCCTCCTCTTTCTCCTCTTCACCTTACTTGATGTGAAGACAAAGATGAAGACCTTTATGATGATCTACTTCCACTTAATGAATAGTAAATAACTCTTATGCCATATAGTTAATGAACCTGTCTGTCGTGTATGTGTGTGAGCATCTTCATGTAAAAATCTAGAAACTGTATGGCAAGAGCTGCATGAGGCACTTGTGTCATCATCGGCATCATCATCGCCTCAGTATTCTTCCTGTAGAACATTGTGTGCAAGACTTGTATGGAAGTGAGTAGTCTATGTTTACATAGGCATAAGGTAAGTGATATCTAATATAAAATTATTAATGTGTTTAAATAGTTTTATAATTTTGGTTTCAAAGAATTACATTATTGCATTACTTCTCTCTCACTCTTTTAATTGGAGAAACTATGTATCAGTATATTGCCACAGGTGTTTATTTAAAAATATATATAACAATGTTTCTAATACTGTATTATAAATATGACTGTAATATTGTATGCCATTAAAAGATTTAGAATGATTTATTAATTAGTGTATAGGCCAGGTTACCGTGAAGCAATCATATCATTTACCCCAGGCTGCCATAAAGCGATCATATTGCCGCTGCTTCATTATCAATGCATGGATCATTATACCTATAAATAAATATGATTTAATTTTTCACATTATCTTTTCATTTTTTATGTCTAAGTGTAAGTAGTATGTATAACATCTACAATGTTTTGTATCATGTAAGACAATATTGATGTAGGTACTAACATAATCCATCTTGTAAACAGATGATGAAAACTTAATGGTATTGACAGAGTTTAAAAATGTATTTTCTCTTCCTTAGGATTTTTTTTTTTTGAGAGAGAGAGAGAGAGAGAGGGAGGGAGAGAGGGAGTGGGGAGTAGGGGCAAAGAGAGAGGGACAAAGAGAATTTTAAGCAGGCTCCATGCCCAGGGTGGAGCCAGGGCTTGATCTCAGCACCCTGAGATCAGGACCTGAACTGAAATTAAGAGTCAGATGCTTAACCAACTGAACCACCCAGGGACCCCTCCGTAGCATTTTCTTAATAACACTTTCTTTTCTGTAGTTATTTTATAATCCAGGAATCCAGGAATAATGCCTATTACATAAATGATATCTACTAATTGACTATGTTATCAGTAAACCTTCTAGTCAACAGTAGGCTATTTGTAGTTAAGTTTTGGGGAAGCTAAAAATTACACGTGGATATTTGACCTACAGGGGATTGGTTTAAGGGTGAACTATATTTTGAGGCCTATTTTTAGAAGAACTTCAGTGCCAGGCCAAGAAATGTGGCATTTTACCCAATAGGCAGTGGGGAGACTTTGAAAGTTTGTGAATAGCAGAGTGCTAGGACTCAAAGTATGCTCAAGGAAGATCAATCTGGTGGGAATGATGGACTGGAGTTTCCTGGGGGATATTTCTTGAAATAATCAAGACTTGAACCAGGATGTTAGTGGTAGGAACTGAAAAGAGTGAACAGATGTAGAAGGGCTCTTGGCTACAGAGTAGACTCGTATGTGAGGGAGAGAGCAACATTTAAGATGGCTGAAGCATCAAGTCTGGGTAAGTGGGAGAGCATGGAAGAGAAAGATGAAGCCCAGGAGAAAGAATTAGCTGAAGGTAGGAATCTGAAGTATGCCATTTAGACACATTGGCTGGAGGTGGCAGCTGGCTCTCCAGGCCCAGCAGGTTGTCATGGTGGGGAGACTATTGAATGAGCATGACAGGGCACTGGATGGGAGCATAAGGGAGAGAAATCATGGGCCTGCAACATGGAAGGGCTCAAAATTTGACATCATTCCAAAATATTTTCCTTCTTTGATGGACTCTTTTTTAGGTATTAGAATTCAGGATGAACAACCACAGATCACTGCTTTCATGGAGCTTTTCCTTTTTATAGGGCAATTAATTAAGCCAAATTTTTAGGCAGAGCCCTAAACCATAGATTTCCTTCACTAGTTATCCTTCTCAATGGGGAATAATTCACCATCTGTTCCATCTCAATCTGAAGGAAGGGCTTCCAGCTCCTTGAGCAATTCTGGACACTACCCACCCCTGCAGAAGTAACTACTAGTCTCACTTGTGTTACTGTAGACTTGTTTGTTTACGAACTTTAATATACAAACAAGCACATGTTTTGGGGGCTTATTTTGCTCAATATTGTGTTGCTGAACAGAATAACAGCCCCCCCTTCTTTTTATTCCTGGGTATTTCACTGCAAAAACACCCCACATTCCATGTATCCGTTCTATTACTAGTGGACATTTGGGTTGTTTTCAGTTTGGGGCTATTAAGAACAGATCTGTTGTGAACATTTGCACCCATGATATTTGAAGGACAAATGCACTCATTTTTCTCTAGTGTTTACCTATGAGTGGAGTCACTCATTTTTCCTTGGTGTTTACCTATGAGTGGAATCACTATTATTAACTATTGTTAACTATTTATTAAGCATCTACTTTGTATCTGGGTCTGTGCTGGGTGCTTGATTTTAAATGTGAGCAAAACAAACATGGTCCCTGCTCCCACTGATTCTACCAACCAGTGGAATTTAACATAGATAGCCACACTGAATGACATAGGAAATAAGTACTCTGAATAAAAGGAAGATGTAAGATACACTTTAAACTTTGCCAACACTCAGAGAGCAGCATAGAATCTCTAGGGAGAACGCAGGGCCTGAGCATCAACATACTCCCTAGAGGCAGATGACTGGTGACCCACTGCCTTCAGGGCTGGATTAGAGGGTGGGTTTTGAGTGGATTTGGGTGGAGGAAGTGAGGAGTTCAGCTTGGCTGGCTAAGAGCCCTGCAGACCCAGTCCTCAGGCCTGGGGTACATTTCTGGCCTTGATCTCTGGTTCTGGAGGTGGTTGGGATAATTGAGAGCTTATGCCTCACTCCCCGAAGACTGGTTTTAGCACATATGCAACCTGCATTTTAATATTATTCCTTCTGACTGGAAGCATTTGGAAATGGTCCTTGCCCCTGGTTTTAAAAGGTGGCATTATTTTATGAACATTTAGACATTGATTAATAAAATTCCGAACCCATTAACTAATGGGGGAAATGCCAAACTTTTTTGTGTATCCAAGAAAGTAAATGCAATAAAAACTATCCCAAAAGGTAAGTTAAATTATATATAGCCTTTGCGTTTTTTTCTCCTGATGGCCCCACCAGATGTTTTTAAATGCAGGACACGGGCCTTTTTTTTTTTCAGTTTTCTCCAGGGAAAGAAGAGAAAACTTGGCTAAGATCTACTTTCAGGAGCGGGGTCGGGGGTTGGGCGGGGGGAGCTCTAGTGGTAGAAAGTCTGTCGGGAATCTCCACGGAGCTGGTTCATAAATGTGGAGGCAAGGGGGCAAAACCGTCGAAACCGTTGTTGTTTTTTTTAACCCACCTTTTCTTACTTACCCCCACCCACCATTCCCAGAACCCTGTCAGGAATGTCCTCTGAAGCTTGAGCATTTCCCGTCAGCGCGCGAGCCCCGTCAGCGCGCGAGCCCCGTCAGCGCGCGAGCCCCGTCGGCCCCGGCGGCGGCCATCTTGTTTGTTCCCCTGGTGCCGCGCTGGGCGGGTTCCAGGCCCGTTGTGGGTTTCCGGGTCCCGGAGAGGGCGCCCAACCAGTGCCGGAGCCTGGTCACTGAAGTGCGGTGTCGTCAGCACCCGTCCCGAGCTGCCTTCTCAGACTCTAGGTTTCTTTAGTAAACAGAGATCTTGATTTCTCGATCCTTCCTCAACCCCCATTCCAGTTTTCTGTGTCTTTAGGGTAAGAAAACAGCTAAACAAACAAACAAAAACAAACAACAACAACAACAAAACCCCCTAGGGACAGGATATGTGGAATCCTTCTGGGCTTTCCTTCACTAGTTATCCTTCTTAATGGGGGAATAACTCAGCATCTGACCCACTTCAATCTGAAGGAAGGATTTCCAGCTCCTCGAGCAATTCTGGATTCCACCCAGCTGCAGTCTCATCTGACTCCTGCGACGGGGGCGCCATCCCCACCACGACGTGGATGGAAGCTGGGCTCGCGAACTACCTTCCCCAGAGGAAGTCCAGCAAGACCCCCACTGCTGGTGGTGTGCCCACAGCCTCTCCCCGAGAGGAGCACGCGTTCTGATGTGAAGTCCTCAGTGTTCACCTTTCTTTTGGGCAGTGCTCCCTATTCTGACTGTCCATCTGCAAAGCTTAAGTAATCATACAAACCATCAATACCAACAGCAGGTGATGGACCTGGAGATGGCGGGCAGGATGATCTGGCTTCATTCAGTCAGCTGATATTTCTGTGCCATTGCCTTTCTTTCTTTCTTTTTTTTTTTTTCTAATAGGGAAAGAAGTTTTATAAAGTACCCCCCCGGCAAGGAAACATCCAGGATTCTAACAGGGAGTCCTCGGTATGGGCAGGGGAACAGTTAGAGAAGAGAAGACAACTAGAAGAGGCTGGGGTGAGACAGGGCAGTGAAGAGGAAGATTAAAAAATTAGAGGGCTCTGCTGCTGCTACCTAATTTTATGACCTTGGGAGAACTTTTTAATCCCCCTGAATTTGGGAAAAATGAAACTAGATAGCATTTTGCTTAAGTAGTTGGGCTGTAAGACCAAACCCTGGATTCTTCTCTACTCTATTAATACTTAGAGCTGTGTGAGCTTGAGCAATTAACTTACCCACTCCGAGCTAGTTCTCTCACCATTTAAATGGGAATGTTAGAGTTGTCATGAGATTTAGACAAAATAATCTATGTAAAGCACTTAGCAAAGTACCTGGAACATATTAAGTGTTTAATATATTAGCTATTATTCTTATCTATTTCAGGGTAGGCTAATGGAATAAATACAGACAATATTTTTATCTTTATCTCATATATCTGTATACCTAATGTATTTTTATATTTATGTCATGCATGCTCAAGTTCTTTAATATATAATGACTTCTCGAAAATCCTAATGTCTTGAGAATCCTAATGTCTTGCCTTATTTGTTTTAAGGTTACTATGGGCAAATGTGTTAGAGGAAAGAGAAATGAATCAGATAATGATACACTATTATTTCTTACACAAATAATTTATTGTAGATGTTAGGATTTAATGCTTATTACATATTTTTTTAAAAGATTTTATTTATTTATTTGACAGACAGAAATCACAAGTAGGCAGAGAGGCAGGCAGAGAGAGAGAGAGGAGGAAGCAGGCTTCCCGCTGAGCAGAGAGCCCGATGCGGGGCTCGATCCCAGGACCCTGGGATCATGACCCGAGCCGAAGGCAGAGGCTTTAACCCTCTGAGCCACCCAGGCGCCCCGCTTATTACATATTTTGAAGATTGTTATTTTCCTTTCTATCTTTCCATTTTTTATTCTAGATTTCTGTCTTGGCACAGCCTAGTTGTTGCTATATTAATAACCCAGAAATCTCATTGGCTTAACACAAGTTTAATTTTCATGCACATGATATGTCCTGTGTGAATTGGCCAAGGCTTGCTGTACATCTGTCTCTCAGATACTCAAGATGGAAGCTCCATCTTCTTCATCACTTTTGGGGGAAGGGAATATGCCAAATTATGCACTGGTTCATAAGCTTCCACTGAAGTAACACTAGGACAGTTCTCTGAAGCTGAACTGCTTCATTAAGTTCTGAGTCTTCCTTTTCTAGATGTGAATTTTCTTATTTTTATGTCCACCTTTTTCTTGAGTTGGGTTTTGGAGAAGTCATGGTAGAAATAATAAGCTAATGGTGATCCCCCCATTCCATCATTAAACAAGGGATTTTTTTTTTTTTTTTTACTCTCATAAGGGATTTTGGCACTAGTGAGAGGAGGACATATTTTATTTTCTCAAGGTTTCTCCCTCTTCAATCATTTTCAACATACTGTTTTCCTAAGTTACTGCATTTCTGAAGTCCTCAAGGACTTCACACTCCGTCATCATCACCTATTAGAAAAACCTGGTTGGCATGTGGTTATCTCCCACATTCAACCCAAACTACCAGAGTGTGGTAGCCTAGACAAGTGAGATGTTTTCAGGGGTCTGACCCACCTCTTCATTTCATGTACATAGTTAGAATGGCTGTGGAATGGGTCACCATGATAGGAGAAAAGGACATCAGCAAAGCAGATGGGTCATTCACTCAGCAAACCTTAACTGAGCATGTAATATGTGCTGAGCATTGGGCCAGTTCTTCTAAGTCACCAAAGTGATTCAGTTAGACTCTGATCTTAGCAAGAAAAGAAAGCAAATATGGGTTTCCCCAGAAAGCCGTCTGACATAGCGTGATCCTATGACCTCTCCACCTTTGTAACATACACTCTGCTCAGGAAGATTCATCTCCTGGTGGATTCTGGAAGAATCCCAAACTCCCCATGCCCGGCATTGCTACCCAACCTTCTGTTACTTCCCTCCCTCCACCAAGACTCAATGTCAATTCAGATCCTACCCATTGTTGGATGTCAGCTGAAGACTTAAGCTTATTCTCAGTTCTGTAGGTACCCAAAACTCATCCATTTCCTATCTTCAGGAACCCTATTGGACACTCCATCTCTGCTACTTGTTTGGACAACCATCTGTTTTATATTACTTAACCAATTTTTTTTGTGTGTGGGGTCTAGTATCTTTATATCAGGTTTAAGAAAAGGATCTTGTTTCTTCTTGAATTGATGGATAAAAAGTATCTGTCCCTTGGAAGGTATTCAATGGTTAGATTCTGCATGATGTCTAGCTTTTCAGTAATAGATGTTTGATAAGTACACATCAAGTAGAAGTAAACTGGACCTTGATCTTTTTTCCTTTTCAAGAAAGATGGAAAGAAAAAAAAAAAAAGAAAGATGGAAAGAGAAACTGTGGCTGCCTTCATTCCCATGGCTTTGCCTCCTTGCTTTCTAGCTTGGGCACATGAGAATTTTCAAAGTAGGTTAGGCAGTTGTAAAGCAAGATCAATTCAAGTCAGAGGATGCTAACGACTATTGTGTCCAAATTGCTGACATCTGGCATGCCAGGTCATTGGTTCTTTCATTTGCTTTCATCTTTTTTAGGCACTTTTGTGGGCTAAGATCATGGTTCACTTTTTTTTAACCACTAAGATGTGGAGAGAATAAGATGTATATAAAAGATGAATTTAAACAAACTTAATTATAAAATTATATAAGAGGAATTTTATTTCTTCACTAACACCTATCATAAAATGTGTATCATTTTCACAAGGGAAAAAAGTCTTTAATTGAGTCAAAAAACTAGACACAAGGGAGTTGAAGTGACATGCACAGAGATATGCATAGAGACAAAGACATGCAAGTCCTCTCAGCCTTGACCAATTAATTTTGCAACCTGTTCTTAGTTCTTTGTTCTGAGTAGCCCCCTCTTAGTTTCCCATGCTTGAGGATTTATTGGTTCTCTCATCCCATAATTTAACTTTCTTCCTCTCATTTTCTTTTGGGCACTAATGTCTAATGGAGTTAGGTTGCAATAACATAGTTGTCCCTGTCTGACATGCAGTGTTATGTCTGAGCCTTTTGACTGAGCAGAATAAATTAGTGTCTTGTTTTATTAATAGTACAAGTTCAGAAGAGTAGGTTTATTTAAAGTGAGAGATAAGCTGAATAGTAAGGGAAAAGACTGAATGAAAATGCCACTCATTGAAAGAAGTTGCTTAACTTTCTGCTACTCTCCTACTGGACCAGACTTCTTCCTTACTGGGATCTATCTGCAGGCAGTTTTCAATATCCTAAGCAAGAAAACTGATCATATTTTCAACTCCATTATATGCCTTCCTCCTCATTTCTGATCTTAGAGGCATGGAGAAAATTATCATTCTTCATTCATTATTTGGGGATTTGTGATCTTTTCTTCTTGGAAATTCCCATCTCCAGCTCAGCAATTCCTCCAACTTTCCTGCTCTTATGCTCTTTCCCTCCCTCAGTTCATCTGACCTTACCCAGAGGCCTTAGAGAGGCTTCCAGTGGCTCTGCAAAGGAGGCCTGGGTGTCTCACCTCCTGTTCTGAAGGCTAAACCTTTTCCTCTTATTCTGCACAATTCCCTCTGCTCTGAGTCTGATTTCCCTCAAGGGATACCTACTCTTAGTGTTCCAGCTACTGTTTTCTTCTTCCCACACTTCTAGAAACTTCTCATCTTTTTATTAGGTCTTTCCCAACTGCTTGGGAACAGAATGGCTCTCTCTCCTGGAAAATCATCAAAGTGGCTTCCCTGACATTCATTACCTCTTAACTAATAAGAATGATACTAGTAGTGATAATAGCAATAATAGTGATAGTAGCAATAGCTAACACTTACATAGCACTTATGTGCCCATCATAGCCCTAAGCATTGTAGGTAAGCTAACTAATTTAATTTTGGCCACAATCTTTTGACATGGTTTGGTGCTTGTTTTTATTCATTTGATAGAGAGAAAGCGAGCATACAAGCAGGCAGGGTGGCAGGCAGAGGGAGAAGAAGACACCCTACTGAGCAAGGAGTCTGATGCTGGGATCAGTCATAGGACCCTGGGATCATGACCTGAGCCAAAGGCAGACGCTTAACCAACTGAGCCTTTCAGGTACTCTGATGGTTAATTTTATGTGTCAACTTGGCTGGTTGAGAGTGCCCAGATATGTGGTCAAACATCACCCTGGATGTTTTTGTTAGGGTGTTTCTCATGAAATTAACATTTCAATCAGTGGACTTTGAATAAAACAGATTTGCCCTCCACAATTGGGTGGGCCTTGTCCAATCAGTTGAAGACCTGAATAGAACAAAAGTCTTACCTTCCCTGAGCAAGGGAGAATTCTGCAAGCAGATGGTCTTCAGACATGAACTGCACCATCAGCTCTTCCTTGAGTCTCCAGCCTGCTGGCCCACTCAGCAGAGTTTGGATTTGCCAGCTTCCGTAACTGTGTGAGTCAATTCCTTAGAACCTCTTTCTATATATAGAAATATGATTTATAGATGTCTTATTAGTTCTGTTTCTCTGATGAACCCTGACTGTTACCAGTGTGTATTTTCATGATTATTCTATTTTACAGATGTGACAACTGGGGCACAAAGAAGTTAGATAACTTGCCCAAGGTCATCAGTACTAGTAAATGGTACAGTTGAGATTCTGTCTGACTCCTGAGTGTATACTTTTCATCATGAAATTAAATACATGATGCTATTTATAATGTATTCAGAGTTGTTTATCAGTTTTTTATATATATAAATTTTTTTCGGGATTATTTATGTTTTTGTTTGTCAGTTTTGAATAAGCTGAATCTGCCCATCTGGTGAATGTGACATGTAGAGTCCCAGCCTAGACTTTTGGAAGAGTTTAGGGCAGTTGCATGAACCGTACTCACAGTAAAGGCAGTTGTTGTCTCCAAACTAAGTAAGGTCCCATACTTTCACTACTGGACAACATTTTAGGCAGCATTTTGGGAATTATATTTTGGTTTCCCTAAGCACATATTTCAGAATGAAAGATAGTCAACATTTTAGGAGTGTTAGGTCTTGAGAAGTTTGAGTGGATATGATAAACTTTCCAAAAATTGTAAAGCATAAGCATGAATAGGGGTTAACATCATCCTTGCTATTCTGAAGCAAACAGAATCCCTCTAGGAAATGGAGCTGTGCCACCGAGTCTGAGGAGAGCCCAACCTGTGGAAATAGTGTCCCCTCCTCCACCCCCTTGACCCTTTGACAGAGTCTTATTTCCTTGGGTGGAAGTGTAAGAGCTGGTTTCCTAAAGTAACATTCATGCTTGCTCTTCCTTATGCATCATCTCAGTGAAATTGTATTGATAGAAAGTCTCCAATGAAGGAATTTTATTTCTAAAAATCAGTGAAAGCTCTGTGACTTCCAAAGCTCTGTGCTCCGTTGGCACCTTTGTTCTTGGAGCCGTTTTCATTTTCCATTGGCACCATGTGATTGTTTCCACAGGCATTCTCTTTTATTTTCTGAGGTACCAGGCAGAACTGGCAGGGGAGAATGGGCACCCAGCGGGAGACCTCTCCATCTGTCTCAGTGTCTGTCTGTAGGCCTCAGTTTCTCTCTCACACATACACGCACATACACAATCTTTTTTAAGCAGTTCACCACAGCACCATTTTCAGCCTTTCAGGCTATCAGGCATCAGAGTGTTTAAAGTTTTAATAGGCTTAAAGGTGATTCTAGAGTCTACCAACATCTGCATTCATCTGTAATTTATGACTGCCTCTTATTTAGTTGGTTTAGTAAATTGTACCTAAGAGTATTCTTTGAGACTTGGCAGCCTGGTGTACAGTTTCACGATTCAGCTGTGTTTTTGCCAACTATTTGCCCCCCCCACCTTTCTTTTGGATGACATTCTTAAATACTTAATTTGGAGCTTTGGTCTGGAACACACTTTATCAGACACCTTTTGTGTGCCAAGAGACCCCTTATACATTCTGTTAAAGCTAACTTTCCACATGCTAACACATTTATTTCTAAATCATTTTTAAAGTCTCCACGTTTCCAAATAACAGAAGGTAAAGTGTGGTGCATTTAGACCAATTGGTTCTTGTGGCCTCTCTTCTCCCCCCATCCTCCACCCCACTTCTCCAGATTTTAGTTGAGGGGAAATTCCTCTCTTAGCAGAGAGGTGAGGGTAACAGTGCCTGACCAAAACATAAAATTAGTATCTATTGAAAAGGACATTTAAAAGGGCTTACTTTGTTATGAAGTATGTGAGGACATGTTTTGGCCTTACTTCATGTGCTCCATCTAACCATGCCCGAAGATTAAATCAAGGCCATTATGGGTATAATTTATTTCTCTTTCAAGTCTGTCATCATGCATGTAGATTTGGGATGTGTGTTTTCTCACTTTCAGGGATAAGGTTTATATCTGGCAAACACAGATTTAAGGCCATCTATGAGAAACCCCTGAGGCAATTTGTTTACAGTTTTCCAGAATTTGATTTTCTAGCTAAATCTGCGACTAACTTACTACTCCCTTTTCCTTTCAATAAGCATTATGGAGAGCTCAGCTTTCCAGGACTGAACTCCCAATTGTGTCATTGCCTTCCAATAAGAAAAGGTGTAATTTGTCTGTATTATGATTAATACTCTGTAATCATGTAATCTGCTAGGCAAATGTGATCTTAAGACCAAATTTGCAATGAATTAGATCCTTCATTCACACCATTAATCTTCTTTTAAGGTCTGAGAAGGGATTAGTGGTTAAAACAAATCTTTCAACATTATTTTTTTATGATAGGGGGATGGGAATTTAGGTTGAAGCATGAACTATGAACCTCTCCACGTTGCCTTCAGGATTCATGTCTTTTCCATCCCATGACACGGTGGGCCAACTGAGAAGTGTCTGAGGGCACATGAGCTGTCTGCTCTGCAACCTACCCATGCTGCCTCTCGCTCTTATCTCCTGGTACAATGATGTCTGACATAAATACAGTTCATGCATACTGGTGACCAAAGCATGGGTACTATGTGTCTGTGATCCTTGATTCTCTTTGAATCTGGTCACTTTCCTCTTGTGCAACCCTCCTACATACAAGGACCAGAGAAATTCTGAGACCATGATGAAGGACACTCAAAGATGCTTTAATAAGAAATAAATGGAATAAATACACATTTTCCTTTTACTCTGTGGCCCCAAACCGCAAGCCCATACAGAAGCTTCTGCCACCACATATTTGTCTCTAGTCTGAAGGCACAAGGTGCCAGGGTCAGCCTCCTTGCACGGTATAGCCTCTCCCTTCCAAACACAGACCTTCCAGGGCAAAACATGCAAGAGAGAGGCTGACCTCAGTGGTATTTTTTGTGGCTATAGCTAATGCAAACATGTAATTATTTTGTTAAGAGTGCCCCTAAGCCACTTATTTTGCTGGAAAGTAAGTGAGTGCTCAAAGATGAATGGAGACATGTCAAAAAGTCAGCTTGAAAGAGCTCCTACTGAATGATATGGGTTAACTTAAGCATAATAGTAAACAACTATAATAATGGATTATGATACATTAAGTAAAATAAAAATGAGTTCATACTGACACAAATAAAAATAACAAATAAGGGAAAATACATACTAATAATTGTAGAACCCAGACAATCAAAAACAATAAAAAAGAATGTCATGTAACAAGTAAAGAATGATGGACAGAGGAGCACCTGGGTGGCTCAGTGGGTTAAGCCTCTGCCTTCGGCTCAGGTCATGGTCTCAGGGTCCTGGGATTGAGCCCCACATCAAGCTCTCTGCTCAGCAAGGAGCCTGCTTCCCTTCCTCTCTCTCCACCTGCCTCTCTGCCTACTTGTGATCTCTCTCTCTGTGTCAAATAATAAATAAAATCTTAAAAAAAAAGAATGATGGACAGAAAATTAACAATTGATGCTAAAGCTAGCAAGTGGAAGTATGATGAGAAACAGGATGTTTTCATGATCTCAAAGCATCTCCCCAGAAATTACTTATTAATTTCATAGGGGAAAATAGTCACTTTGCAGTGGAGAAATCTGGTGGATATCACCTTATCCAGGTGATCAAATTCAATGTCACCAATAATGGGACAAACTAATAGCGTGTTCTTCCTAAAGTGGTGCGCTGAGAAGGGCACAGCATCTCTCTGGGATGTTTCTGCCAAAAAATGCAGAGCAAACATCATTCAAACCCAAGGTGAAGAACACTCAGTAAAATAACTGGCTTGTAGTCTTTGAAAGTGAAAAAGGACTATAAAAACAAAGGCTGGAGGAGTGTTCCCGATTGAAGTGACCATGGAGACATGACCATCAAATGCACTGTGTGTTTCTGGAATGAATCCTGGAATGGCAGACAGTTGGCTAGCAAAGTACATTTGCGGGACTTTTGACACACTTTGAAAAAGGGCTGTGGATTAGATAATAGAATTATATCAAAATTAAATATCTTTATTTTGAAAGTCACATTGTGCTTTCATAACAATGTCTTTGTTCCAAAGAAATATACACTGAAGTCATAAGGGGTAAAGGTATATGATATCTTCAGGTTACTTTCAAATTGTTAAAAAAAAATGATGTGCATATGTATGTATATATACATATACATGCATTTGTGCATATATAAAAATATGTACGCACATCTGTGTGCATATATATATATATATATATGAACACACACATATACATATATCTATCTATTGACCTATCAAAAGAGAAAATGACTAGGATGCCTGGGTGGCTCAGTCGATTAAGTGTCTGCCTTCAGCTCAGGTCATGATCCCAGGGTCCTGGGATGGAGTTCTGCATCAGGGTCCTTGCTCAGTGGGGAGTCTGCTTCTCCCTCTGCTTGCTGCTCCCCCTGCTTGTGCTCTCACTCTGACAAATAAATAAAATCTTTAAAAAAGAGAGAGGGAAAATGATAAAGCAATAAACTATTGGAATAAACTAAAGGAATAAACTATTTTTTTTTTTTTTTTAAGATTTTACTTATTTGGGTGCTTGGGTGGTTCAGTTGGTTAAGCAACTGCCTTTGGCTCAGGTCATGATCCTGGACTCCTAGGATCGAGTCCCTCATTGGGCTCCCTGCTTAGCAGGAAGTCTGCTTCTTCCTCTGACGCTGTCTCCTTCTCATGCTCTCTTTCTCACTCTCTCTCTCATAAATAAATAAAATCTTAAAAAAAATGATTTTACTTATTTATTTATTTGACAGAGAAAGACATAGTGAGAGAGAGAACACAGGGGGAGTGAGAGAGGGAGAAGTAGGCTCCCTGCTGAGCAGGGAAACGAATATGGGACTGGATCCCAGGACCTTGGGATCATGACCTGAGCCAAAGGCAGACGCTTAATGACTGAGCCATCCAGATGCCCCAGAATAAACAATTGTTGAAGAAGCCAGAGGGTAAAGGGTATATGGGGTGTACCTTGTGTTGTTTTTACAACCTAATATTCAAATCAATTAAAAATAAAAAGTTCCAAAATACTTATAAGAATAAACTTGATTAAATTTGATGTCCACAAACAACTTGGGAAACTCCATGGTATCCCACACTTGCTTTCTATCTGAATCTACTAGTAGGCCACTCTCTGCCCGATGTGTACAGCCAGGGCAAGGAGTCTCTTACTAACTCTGGATTGTTCTACTAAGACCACACACTCATCTCGTGTAAGTAAAACAAGAGCAAGCATCCCTGGAAACTTAGCCTCCCTGACCCTGCAGTAAGGGAGGAGAAGGTCCTACCAGAGCGGGGAGAGAGGTTCTCACCACTGAAGGCAGGGCATTGCACGCTGATGGCAGAGGTGGGAGCACCCTCTGGTGGTCTGTGGGCCCCTGAGGAATGCGGGTCTAACTTGCCAAGCCAGGGAAGACTCAGCAATTATTAAAGGAGGTTGCACAAGCAATCACAAAAACACAGGGGTTCTCCATAGAGAGGACTTTGGGAGTTTTTGCTTAGCGTCCCAGCTGGTGCTGTCTTGGCAAGGGAGAATAGGCATTCATCTGGGGAAAGTCACACATGGACACCGGACCCACCAGTCCTTGCAGATGTTATCTCTAAACCTAGTGCTATTCAAATGTTGCTTTTGTGTCTTAACTCAAACTACTATTTTCCACAAAATTAAATGACCTTACTTAAAATTTAGCATCTAGAGGTATCAACAAACTTAAGGGCTACTCTGGATCAAAAAGAATGCACATAGCTGGAATGTATTGTGTTGGCTTGGCCTTAGGCTCTACAATAGAATATTATCCGATTCACTGGTTATTGTTGGGGAAACACAACATTTGCAGTCTAGATCACTGTCCACATCAATCGCTAACATTGAACGTATCCATGTAAGCTAGGGTGAACATTAGCTGCTCTTGTTTGGGGTGTGTGTATGTGGTCGTAGGGAAGGAGTCATGCGGGGGAGCTCACAGATTTGTAGCCAGGATATAGAAGTGAGAGAATCTAGGGAATCCAGAGATTTGTAAGTATTCTGGAATAAGAGCTAGCGAATTTTACCTCCTGAATATATGTCACCTGTTTTTCTGGAGTTTGTTTCTTTTTGTAAAGGATCCAGAATGATTTGCAATAAGAAAATCTTCCGTATCCTTACAGGTAATAATTATGACAGTAGTTCCTCTTCATCAGGCCTTCAGAGCATAGCAGCAACTAGGTTATACCACTGAATCCTCACTGCCACTCTAAACGACAACACTGCTTTATGAGGAGGATTTTAATCTTGTCTGCTCCTCACTCCATCTGCACTTAACTGTGTAAATATTACAGAGAAGCCCACTGGTGGGCCCCAGCTTTAGAAAGAATTGCGTCCACCTACCCATGGGAGCAGTGCTGCTGGAAAGCTCATTCTTTGCAGATTTTCTGCTGCAGAATTAATCCCCATTTAGCTGTCATATCATGGATAGACATTCGTTTTATTTTGGCAAGAGCACTGTACTTAAACACACAAACAAGCATTTCCTTTCTTTTCCCTTGATATGCAAACATTCCATTGCAAAGTCGGCAACAAAAACTGCCACTTCCAGAAACAGATTTTTAAATAAAGATGTAACCTTTAAATCTTGATGGGCAAACACTGTACAAGTTAAAAATAGAAGATTTAAAGATTAAGTAACTAATATGGAAGAAAAAAATGAAAATCCTTCTGTATTAGTTTCCTTGCCCAACCTGTGTGGCTTATACCAAAAGAAGCTTATTCTTTCACAGTCCTGGAGGCTGGAAGGCCAAAATCCAGGTGTCAGCTGGGTCATATCCTCTTTAAAGGCTCAGTGTCCTTCCTTGTCTCTGTTAGCTTCTTCTGGTGGTTGCTCATAATTGTTGGCATTACTTCGCCTGTAGGTGCCTCAGTCTGGTGTCTGCTTCCATGTTACATGGCCTCACCCACTGTGGGTCCATGTGTCCGGAGTTCCCTCTCTTTATTAGAATACCAGTAATTGGATGAGGGCTCGTTGTCATCCAGGATGTCCTCATCTTAATGAGATTGCATCTCCGAATAAGGTCACATTCACAGATACCAGGGTTTAGGACTTCAGTGTGTGTTTCTGGGGGACATAATTCAACCCACAACCCACCTCAGTATTTTCATAGAGAAAAAAATATGACCCAAGCTAGTCAAAGGAAATAAGATCCAAATCCCTGAGAGGGACTGCACCTGCTGTATACTCCATTAATATCTTAGCACCTGCAGCTCCATCCTTTCTTTGCTTACTCTGACCGGCAGGTGAGCAAGGGTGGACGTGTCATTGACCGGAGACTGGAAGCCACAGCTAAGTGTGCACTCGCCCAATTATCACTGCCACTTGCATATTTGGTTTTCAGAAATATAAGGCAACCTTTCAGGTAACAAAATCAGTGGTTTTCAATCCAGGGACAACACATAGCAGCGCCACGGTCGTGGGGTTGTTTGTAATGAAGAGCCAAGGAGACACCTTTACTTAACAGATCGAATCATCTAACTGATTACTTTGTCAAGTTCCAAAATTTAGAGGAAAAAAATATCTACCTGTGCGCTCAGCCCCTTGATGGAATTCTCTCCTGTGCTTATATCGATATAATTGCTGGGTTGTCATAAATCCATACTGAAATGGTACATCCTTTGGCTCTGCCAATACGGTATAAGGAACTGAGCATTTTCAAGTTCATGACCAAACCCGCGATGGAATCTGAATTGTTGATACCACCCTTTTTGCAAGAATTGAATCAGATATGCTATTCCATTTGGGAACGGTCCAAACTCCTTATTTTGTTGTCTATTCACAACACGTTAGTTGCTCTTTCTACTTGGGGATGCCTCCCAGCAGCTGATGCTCAGTGGATGCATTAGGGAATAAAGATCCAGTGCCACCCACAAATAAACCTGGGTGGCACTATTGAATCAGAAGAAACACTTCAGGCATGTGACTGACATAAAGCTGGTAAGTATAGAGTCAGCGTTTTACTGCAGACTCTGCTTTAATATAATGAAAACATTCAAACCCAAATGTCAAGAAAACAAAGTTTTACTCCGACTCAAGGGCCAAGGCTTGTATTTTAATGTAGTTAGTGATGAATGATGGTAAATAACTCATTTTCATCTTTGATCACCAAAGGAATACTCTCATGCCTGTAACTGTTGGTTTGGCCCGGAACCGAAAACTTCCCTAAATGCGGCACTGGGCAGCGAATGGTAACTTAATTTATCTTTTGGAAGTCCAACAAGTCCCTGCTGTTATTAGAGGAGCTTAGCTCTAGCAATTTGTAGATCGTAGGACATGTCCAAAACACTGGAATTCTGGGCTGGTTTAGATTAGGAGCTTCCTTGCATTGTATTCTTAGAGAGCCCATTGGAGAACACCTAATTTTTCTTTGCCTCTCATGTCAATGCAAGTAGAAAACCTGTGAGAGATTAAGCCACTCAATGTCACCTGGAAGAAGAGCATTTGTGGAATGTTTAATTTTCGGGGTGTGAAAGAAGAAGGGGATTAACCTGTTCTCAAGGAGCCCCTGAGTACAATGTGGGGTCCCAGGAGAGACTCCAGAGGGTCTCTTCAGAAGAATTAGTTGGTGGGGGGGGGGCGGGTAGTGGCAGAGAGGCAGAGAGAGAGGGAGAGAGAGGAAGAGCGAGCATGAGAGAGCAAGTGCTAGAAACCAATGAGAGGCGCATGGGAATGAGAAAAACCCTAAAACACCAGGGAGCCAAGTGGTTGTGGCTTGATGTATCCTGCATCTTATTTTCTATGATTTTTCCAGAAAAAGCTGGCAGTGAGAATAGAAGAGTTGCAAACAATGTAGCATGCCCTTGCCAAGATTTAAATACAGAAGAAACATTCTAAAGGACCATGTACAGTATCAAATTACCTGCAAAGATGAGGAAAGTAATGACTTATATTCTCCATCCTCTGCCCAGTGACTCACCAAAGTGGAAAATGAAGCAGTTGGAGATTAAAGTTATCCCCCCAAAAGCAGGGAAGAGGAGTGGCCACAGGAACAGCCGACCCAATTATCCAAGTTAAAATGGGATCAGAACGTTTGTGACAGGAGGTGGTAGCCAGATGTTGTGTGTTTCCTTCTGTTCTCCATAATGTTCAATGAGGAAAGGTCCAATCCTGGCTCACCAGGCTTTGTCTGGGCTATATATATTTCAAGAAGCACCTAGTGGGCATCGGGTATCACGTGAGCACATGCAGACGATAATGTGCAATTACTGTGCACACATGTAGAGAGGTCTCCCTGGGGCTCTGCTTATAAAGGCCCCTCTCTGTTGTCTTTACCTTCTTGGTAACAGTCTTATTGAAATATCGTTCACACATCCTACCATCTACCCATGAATATTTTGCTTCCACGTTTAAGTGATTGCTCAGAATCTGCCTCCTTTGAGACAGAGTCCAAGCTCTGTGAGGGTAACAGCCATGCATGTTTTCTTTATCGGTGCACACCCTATTGTATTGTAGCAGACAGCGGTACCCCTCGATAACGAAGTATTTTTAATAGATACACGATGAATGAATAAAAAGAAAAAAATAGATTTCTAAGGCTTAGAAACTGGCTTTAATAAACCACATATTCTTTTAATTTAAAATCAGACACGATTTTTAAAACGGGAAATACCAGGGAGAGAGGAAAAGCCTCCGATAGGGGGAAAACAACACACACTTAAAACTCTTTTCCCACCCTGACCCCCCAAAATACTTCTTCCTTGCTCAGATGCTACCATTTGACCCCAACTATGAGCAGAGAGGGACTTTGGTGGGCAAGTCTGTCACCCTCTTTGCATGCTTAAGGAAAAGAGAGAATTCTGACCTACCTCTGGAGGGATTTGCTTTTGTGACCTCTTTGCCCTCATTGTCCAGGTTGAACAGTCACCTCAGCAGGGAATTCCTGGGTAAGGCTCAGGCTAAGACCATGAAGACAACAAAAGATAGGAGAGGCCTTCCTGTCTTTTAGTTCACCATTTGAATGGGATTGCAAACCAAATGTCCTTGATCTAGAGAAAAAGAAAAGGTACTTGGAGATTTAATACCAGGTTCTCAGGTCAGACTTTTGGCATGGAAGGAATCTAAAGAAGGAGGAATGGGCACTGACAGGTTAAAGGAGGGTAGAAGAGGGAGTTTTTCATGGTGTCCTGGGACAAATGAGATGCAGAGGGAAAGCAAAGTAAAGGTGAAAAGGCATGCACTGGTTTAGGGGGCTCCATGGGCCCTAGCACTGCTAGAGTGGGGAGGCCACACTAGGGAAAAGAAGGGGTACTAGGATGGTGCTTTGGTGAGAGGAGGTGCAGAGATGCAAAGGCTTCCTTGGCTTTGGCCACCCTAGGAATGCCATGCTTCTCCACCTTTCCAGCAATGCTACCTCCTGGGCTTGTTTTTGTTTTTATTTTGTTCCTTCCATAGCATGCAAGAAAGGAAGTGTCCTGCCCACAAGGAGAGGGATTTCTGTAGAGCAAGATTTTTGCAAATCATCTCAATTAGTCACATTCCAGAAAGGAAAAATAATATAGCCTGTGTCCTTTCCTGTCAAGGAGGAAACCACCTCAGAAGTTCTCCATCATGGGTTTAGCACAAAACAAGGTCTTTTAAAATTTGTTATTTGCATTAAACATTCAATGTCATTATTGGGGTGTTGGGCACTAAGCTCTCGGAAACTGTTTAAGACCACCTCTTCTTCTTTGTTTTTTAAAGTTTAATTAATTTATTTGAGAGGAGGAGGGGTAGAGGGAGAGAGAGAATCCCAAGCAGACTCTCTGCTGAGCATGGAGCCTAATCCTATGACCCTGAGATCACTACCTGAGCCAAAACCTAGAGTCAGTTGCTCAATCGACTGAGCCATCCTGGTGCCCCTAAGATCACCATTCCTTCTTTCATAGATCGTTTTTACTCCTGTGACTAAGGCAAATAAATAAGTAAATAAATAATTATATCTAGTATCAAAAAAGGGTACTAATTGTCACTGTTTTAAAAGAGAGACAGTGACAAATTTCAGGGCAGACTCAGTAGAATTTCCAAGGAAAGATTCAAACCTGAAGGGAACATGACCTTCTTGGCTTGTCACTTCTCACAGATTCTCACCTTGCCCATTTTGGTGGGTATGGAGAATTCAGAGTGAATAAAGACTAAAAATAGGCCTGGTTTAACTTTCCACAGAAACAAGATCTAATATTTAAATGACTTAACCTTTTTTTTTTTTTTTTAAAGATTTTATTTATTTATTTGACAGAGATCACAAGTAGGCAGAGAGGCAGGCAGAGAGAGAGAGAGAGAGAGGAAGAAGCAGGCTCCCTGCTGAGCAGAGAACCTGATGCAGGACTCGATCCCAGGACCCTGAGATCATGACCTGAGCTGAAGGCAGTAGCTTAACCCACTGAGCCACCCATGCGTCCAGAATGACTTAACCTTTTAGATTTGCAAAACAAGGTTCCCTAGATCTTCATTAGAATCACTTCCTTCAACTAGGTTTATTTTCCTTTTCTGTAGCAATCTGCATCTTCCTTGTTTTCCTCAAAGACTTTGTAAAGCACTGATAAAAATCTAACAGAAAGAGGAAGTGAAGAGAAATAAATACTGTGCAGATCATACATAGGAAAGTGTTGTGAATAAGAGCTGGTGTTAGCCCTAGAATTTTAGCTCTAAGATGTTTTAAGAGTGTGTTCTGAGCCCTTTGAGTGCCATGAAATGAACACGGCTATTTGTGAGGCAGTGGTAAGATCCTTCAGTGATAGTTTGACTCAAAAGTGAATCTTTACGACTGTTAACTTCCACCAAAGATGCATCTTTTTCTTATGTGGTTTAAAATGGACTCTTCCTGGGCCAAATCCTCCAAGTTCAACTTTTCTTCTCATTTTCCATTCTGGGGTGTGTATGTGTTCCTATTTGTTTCTTCCTTTTATTGTGGTATTTGTACTTGGTTTTCTTTGGATCATAACCTTTTATTTCTCTTCCATTGGCAAGCACTTTTAATTTTTTTAATTTTTATTTATTTCAATAAGATTTTATTTATTTACTTGTTTATTTGAGAGAGAAAAAGAGAGAGTGAGAGAACTCCTATGTGTGCAAGGGGAAGAGGGAGAGGAAGAGAATCTTCAAGTAGACTTCAAGCAAGACTCCAGACTTGAAGATTCTCTCTCTCTCCTTCTGCCCCACCCTGTTGAGTGAGGAGCCAGATGCCGGGCTCAGTCCCACAATCTGTGAGATCCTGACCCGAGCTGAAACCAAGTGTTGGACACTCAACGCAACCAACTGAGCCACCCAGGCACCCCTGGCAAGCACTGTTTAGAAAGCCTGTTAAGCTGTCACCATGTTCTCCTAATTTTGTTCTGTCACTTCTCTCCCTCTTCTTATTTCCTCCTCCCTCTCCCGATGTGACTTTGCAGGGTTCTGCCAGTGGAAGCATCCTCACATGACCTTCCTCCTCTCTAAGCTAATTAGATACTGTAGAACTATTTCCCCCTTCCATACTGCCTGCCTTCTTTCCAGAGCCACTCTCTCCCACAACTTCCCTCACTGAGATTCTCACACTGCCCCTGTCTTCTTACCCTAAACCACCTCCCCACTCAGTGGCAGAGGTATGGTCCTTTGCTATTTGCCTCTGCTTTGCCACTCCTGGGATTCTTACATGAAGCAGGCCTTCTATGTGGGGATCCAAAGCTTTCCAGAGAAACTATTGTAAGGGAGGGTATTGCATTTTTTACCATAAGCTCATCCTCAGAGATGGCATGACTATTTCTTGCTTTTAGAAATGAAGATTCAACAACTTTATTGCAAATTTTAGTAAAGGGGTAAAATGATAAAGCTGATCTCTACCGTGGGAATTTGGAACCCCAAGGGACCTCAAGCATTATTCATTTAAACCAGGGGTTTGCAGACTTTTTTTTTTTTTTAATGTCAGATCTCCTTTTTGATCAGAGAAAATCTTACAGAGTAAACAAATATCAACTCAGATTAAAATGGAACCTAACCATTAAAATGGTTAGGTCTTTTGTGCTCTTTCTACACCTCCCACCCCACTCCTGAAACCCTGGAGAGTTTAGCCCATTCTGGCAATTTAAGATAAGAAAACCAAGTCTCAAAGTCAAGGAGCTAAATTAGAGGGCCTAAGAACTCCACAGTCTTCCTTTCCAATCCCCTCTAACCAGAGGATTGCAGAGTTAGCTTATCCATATGGGAAGTAAGTAAGCTAAGGCTCAGTATATCTAAAATATGACCTATTTAAAAGAAATATGTTGGCAATAAGAAACATATTTAATAAAAAATGTGTTTGCTTTCTTGGTATTTAAGAGGAATCCTGGGTTATTTTTTTTTTTTTTTAAGATTTATTTCTTTATTTTAGAGCGAGAGCTCATGTGCACATGGGAGCAGGGGGAGGGGCAGAGGGAGAGAGAGAGATTCTCAAGCAGACCCTTCACTGAGCACAGAACCCAACATGGGGCTTGATCTCACGACCCTAAGATGTTGTCCTGAGCTGAAATCAAGAGTTGGATGCTCAACTGACCGAGCCACCCAGACACCCCTTTGGATTAACTTTTAAGGCTCATCTGTTTAACAAACATCCAGAAAAATTTGGATTGTTGTTCTTTTTCCACTCAGTAAATTCTCCTTAATGGGCAAAGATTTCAGAACAATTCTGTCTACCATACTTTGAAGAAAGTAATTATAGCCTCTGCATAGTTAAAATTCATCGAGAAAATTTGTTGTGTCCCTTCGGTCTCCTCCTTCTCTTTCTGCTTTTCCTCCCCCCAAGAGTGAGAGCAGAAATCAGACAAGGATCCCCAGTCATGGAGGAGGAAAAAGGTGGGGCCACAACATCCTTTTAACAGAGATGGTTATAATATAATCAGTCTAGGGGTTGACTGCTTTCTTAAACATCATTTGGGAAAATCTTCTCTCCCCCTCATCTGAGTTGTTAAACATTTATTCATTCATTCAAACAATATTGAACACTTGTTCTACAAGTGTTGTGCCAGGCTGAAAATATAAGATCATAGAAAGACCTGATTTGCATCCTGCTCTGTCATAAAGAAAGAATAAATTTGTTGAGAAGTAGCACATATCATTAAAGAAAGTTGGTGGAAGTTAGTACACTGTTATGGACTACATATTTGTGTGCCCCCCAAATTCTTATGTTGAAACCTAAATCCTCAATGGCATGGTATGAGGAGGTGGGGCTTTGGGGAGATATTTGAGTCATGAAGGCAGAGCCCTTATGAGGATTAGTGTCTTTATAAAGAGATAAAGGGACCAGAACTCAATTTCTCTCTGCCGTGTGAAGATACAGAGAGAAGGTATATATCTTCAAGTGGGGAAGTGGGACTGGACTTGGGAAGTCACCCCACATGAGATGTGTATGTTCCCTGATCTCAGACTTCCCAGCCTCCAGAACCATGAGAAAACAATGTTTGTTGTCTAAGCCACCCAGTCAATGTCACTTCGGTACAGCAGCCCAGACTGACTGAGACACAGACAAAGTAAAAATTCAGATCGTCTGAATCACAGCCCATCATGGTACTTGTACTTGCCTCTCTGTTGCTCCATCAGGGAGTAGAGTTTTCTTTCATGAGACTCATCTGGCCAAACTCTAGAAGAGAAACCAAAGAGGATGCTTAGAGATAGAAGTGTGGCTCCTCAGGAACATCTTACAACATTTAAATAAACCAGATTCTGGGCTATCAACATGAGTGTTTGGTGGGGAAGGCATACAAGATATTTTAGATGTCTCTGTACTCCCAACGCACTGGCTAATGATGATCTATTATTTGGGGGGTTTAGATAAGATGTCCTAGCAAAACAAAACAGAACAAAATCAAGCAAAAAGGAAAGGGGGGGGAAGCAATCTCTTTAAGTCCGTTCACGTGAAATTGAATGGGTTCCTGGCTAAAAACAGCTTTCAGGGAGAGAATCAGTCAACATGCTTAGCAACAGCCTGTGTAAAATAAAATATGTAGTTGTTTTTACAGAGCTCTTAACTAAGCCTTGGAAACTGGAAAGTCATTTAATACGCTCTCTGGGAGAGGGGAGTCTGTGGTGCTAAGAGTAGGATATTACAATTTCCTCAACAAAGAAAAAAAATGTGCACATAACACCTGTGAGGCAGAGTGGAAATCACTTACTGGGACCATAAAACTGTACTTTATAGTCAAATTGTTTACCTTGAGGTAACTGTCAGTTCTGATGCGCCTCCTTGGAGCCAATATTCTTCTGTGGCTTGCAGCTATGACTCAGAAGGCTCATTCCAGCCCTGATCTGTAATTGGAACAGCAGTTTCTTCTTTTCAGCAGCAAGTTTATGTGCTCATCCAGAGCCCAAGGGAGATGTGGACTCAGTCATTCAGAGTGCCAAGAATAAGGGGGTGGTGGGGACTCCAATGTTTATAGAACCACTTGTATTCAACTCTAGATTAGTTCTACATATTTTTAGGTGTTGGGGAGAATTCTGCTGATAAGCTCCCAGATAAGCATATGTAGTAAACACACAATAAATGTGTTCCTGGGAAGAAAAAAAAAATCACTTAAAATGAAACAAGATGGAGTGTATATGGTAGAGCTTAAGGGAGGGGTTGGAGTTTGAATCATATTTTTAAACCCACTAAAGAAGCTTGCTCTATAGAGGAATTGGCTGAATTTTTGTAGAGTAAATACGTCAATATTCGTCTTTTAGTGTATCTTTTGTGTAAGTCCTGGTCATCACATGTTGTCACACGCATAGTTCAAGTGAGGGAAAAATATAGAATAGCTTCATATTTGTAAACAGGCTCTGGAGATTGAAAACATTGACTTTGAAATTCTTGAAACAAACTCAGATTTTCTTTTAAAAAAGGAGCTGGAGAAGCGGGCAGACAGTTGGATGCAAGTCTTATTTTCAATGGGATTGTGTTGGCACCCTGAAGAAGGTTCCAGAGGCAGGTGGGGTGGTCTTCAGGAGGTAAGGCATCCAAGTCTGGGCAATTATTCAATAAAATGATGGGAAAAAGCCAAAATAACAACTACAGAGGCATTCTTTCCATGGTGGGAATCTCTTCCCCTTTATTCCAGGGGATTGAGCCTGTTGGATATGTATTCAACACTTGTATTATCCAGAAGCTCTACCATAACCTTTTCTTCCCTAGATGATGAGATCTTGGTAGGCAGGAACTAGGCTTTGTGCTTCTTCTTTTGGCCCCTTTGGAGCCCAGGCTGTCTACCAGGCAGGTAATATAGAATCCTCTTTAAGAAAAAGACCCTGGGGGGTGCCTGGGTGGCTCAGTGGGTTAAAGCCTCTGCCTTTGGCTCAGGTCATGATCCCAGGGTCCTGGGATTGAGCCCCGCATCAGGCTTTTTGCTCAGCAGGGAACCTGCTTCCTCCTCTCTCTCTCTGCCTGCTCTCTGCCCACTTGTGATCTCTGTTTGTGAAATAAATAAATAAATAATCTTTAAAAAAAAAAAAAAAAAGAAAAAAAAAAGAAAAGAAAAGAAAAGAAAAAGACCCTGGAACCAAAATGCCTTGGTTGAATTGTGTAACTTTGAGTAAGTTGCTTAATTTCTCTGTGCCTCAGTTTCCCCATCAGTAAAATGGGGATAGTAATAGCATGAAATGGGTTAATATATCCAAAGTTCTTAGAACAGGGCCATGAAACAGCGATAACTGCCAAATGAATGTTAGGTATTATTTTCAGTCAGACTGAGGTTCTAGGCATTCACGTCTTCCTTTTATTTGGGCCTAGCATATGGAGATCTAAAATGTAGTGTGTATGCATTCCCTGCTTTGTTCCAGAAATAATTTCTGATAGCATTTATGTCTTGGCTTACAGGATACATTTCCCTAAGACATCTACAACCTAGTGTTGGAAGACAGATACCAGGAGTCATCCCAATGTACCCAAGTCACTTGACCCAAACCAACTCATCCATTTGTTCTCCAAAAAGTTTAAGTATCTAGAATGCAGTGCCTACGCAGCTAAACACTCTCATGAAGTGGTGTTATTGAGGGTTTTTATACTATTTAATTATAGGCAAAACTGCCCTCTGGCTCAGGTCATTCAGAGAAAATTCCATGGCATGAAAACAAAACCCTATTTCTTTTCCAAGGTTGGAGGTATTCTAAAAAATATGCTTGTTCAATCTATCTTTTTCCTTTTTAAAAAGAAGTTCTCTTGGCTTATTTAGGTAACTTGGTTTATTGAAAATAGAGGCTATTTATTTTGCCCTAAAATGGCCCCTTTCTTCTATGGAGCCCAAGATGATCACATGCCAGAAGAGGTGGGGCTCTTAGACCTGGAATGTGTCAGAGGTAGGGCAGGACAGTGAGACTGTCCTCAGCCTAAGAAGGAGAAATCACATGAACAATAGGACTAATCTGAGTTTTAAAATTTTTATCAATAAGTCAACCAATCTTGATATCTTACTCTATCAGTAAAACCCTATGCTAAAAGCTGTAAGTTACAGGCTGTGTCCTCAAGGAACATAAATTTAGCGTAAATGCTCTCTTTTAAAGTAATCACTGAGTGAAAGCTATGGCAGGGCCCTGTAATTTGTGCTGTCAAGGTCCCATTGCAATCTCCGTGTGAAAGCCAAGGTTGATGCAAAGAGGTGAAAAGCCCTTCAGACTTTATTGCACAGGCAAGTGTGTTATCATATTTGGAACGCAACTGGCTTGGGATGGAGCTATCAAATGTCCGAGTTCTCCCATCCAAATAGTTTGGGTGGGATGGCTTTGATTCAAAAGGTTCTTTTGCTGATTTTAATTAGGTAGAAACACAATTGAAGACGAGTTATTAAGTGCTTGTTAACCAAGGAAGATGGCCCGAAGCTCCACTCAGTCCCCAAGAATTTCTCAAGTGCTCTTTTCTGGCTGTGAAATGGTCTTTCACATCCAGGAAAAATATGGAGGGCTTATTTAGGGAACAGTGTGCCTAGAAACTGTCAACTTTAGATCACTATAAAATGTATAGATATGGAAACAAATGGTCTTAATATGATTATATGCATTTTCTCTTTGGTATGTGCTGTATAGATCTGTGTGTAATCAGGGGACCTCCACCTCCAAACCAGCCCTTCATTAGACTGTCATGAAGGATAAAGCCTTCTCCTGTCATGAAGGAGAGGAAGGGGATGAGTGGATGGGGGCAGAAGAAGGGAGGGCAGGGAAGGCTTGTTATGTGCTCATGCACACCAACTTGGAGTATTACCTCCTGGCTATTCTCACTCCTTCCCTGAGTCTCACAACTTTTCCATGAGCGTGAGTCATTTCTAGTTTCCCCAACACCTTATATCCTGGAGTAAGAAAGGGACAGCTGACAACAGCATGAGCTAAGTCTCTGACGGTTTCCACCCTGTCCTCCCATCCAGCAGAAACTCAAGGAGAAATAGATGATGGAGGGGCGCCTGGATGGCTCAGTGGTTAAAGCCTCTGCCTTCATCTCAGGTCATGATCTCAGGGTCCTGGGATCGAGCCCTGCATCAGGCTCTCTGCTCAGCGGGGAGCCTGCTTCCTCCTCTCTCTCTGCCTGCCTCTCCGCCTACTTGTGATCTCTGCCTGTCAAAGAAAGAAAGAAAGAAAGAAAGAAATAGATGATGGAGGAGCTCAAAGGGGAGAAGGGGAGATGGAGCAACAGGGATAGCCATGGACATTTGTTTGTGCATTTATCCATTTATTTAACCCAAGGCCCAGATCAAGCACTGTGTTAGGCTTTGGAAATCTAAAATCATTTTACCAATTTATGCGTTCATTTATTCAACAAACATTGTACGTGTCTGACACTCTTTTAGGCACTAGAGTTCAGCAACGAACAAGACAGGAGGCACAGCTCCCATAGAGCTTGCCCAACAGAGCCTAGGGTGAGAGACAGACAAGCAAATAGGCTTGACACTCAGGAGGTGCACCTATCCAAACTTGAAGGTTAGGAGTAGCTTTTTGGGATGGATAAGAGCATGACCAGATGAGACTAACCAGTAGACCCTAATGTATTCCTTCTGGAGTCTAACACATCATTTATTTTTTTCTTGCATGGGACATTTGGGGACTTCTTAGACCAAAATAATGCTTTCCATTCTTTTTGCAATTTGATAATAATATTGTCACATGCTTTCTAAAAATAAAATCTCTGGTATGTACCCAGATGTATGACATCATTCTTTTTGAAATTGGGGAATAATTTTGGAAGAAATGGACCAGAGAATGTAGAGAAGATTCCAGCCATTTTATGATCTGTGATAATCATTCTTCATTAAATTGCCTCCAGGGACCAGATGCTATTGGGAGGTGGAAATAGAGAAATATTTATGTACCATGGTGCATGTGAAACTTGGCATGACCTGTCTGGAAAATAATCTCGCAGTAATGGGCCAAATTAGGGCATTCCATTCCTGAGTAGTAGTCCCAGGTAAATTTTCACAAGTGTCAAGAGAAATATACGAGGATGTTCATTACAGTGCTGTTTGAGGTCGAAGGTTGGTTGAGGCAATCACCAGTCAGGAAACATGTGTTGAATATATGTCATGTGAAATGCTATGTAGCTGGTAGAAGCAACAGGCGAGATACTAAGCATCAGAGGCTGAGTGACAATTTATAAGAAATATTATGAGACGTATAATATAATACCACTCAAATCAATTAAAAGACATATATAGAAAAGCAGCTTATGACTCGTAAAAGCCCATATACAAACAAGAGAATTTGTGTTAAACATTACAGTGATTTCCCAGTGTGGGTAGGGAAAAAGAAGGGAATGGAAGCAAAGAGAGGACGAAAGAACGAAGGAAGGAACACACGGGATTAGCCTTCCTTGGACTAGTGTAGATAACAAGCCTAACAAGGTAAAGAAGAAACTTGGGGGAACAAGGATGTATGGTACTGACGATGGGGGCAGGGGGTATGATGGAGAGGCATAGGTGAGGAAGGGAAAAGGGATCCTTGTGGGGTCCATCTGCCTACCCCTCCTGGAGAAAACCCTGGCCTGGTGAGAAGGGCAGCCACCTGACCACAATTCCAGGTGAATGACTGTACCTTTTCTGGTCCTCATATTGTCCCAGCACTAGCTCAACAGAGCTGGGGCACCCAACCCCCAAGATTTCTAGGCAGCTAGGAGAGGGACGTCCATGGGAGGGAGAAGAGTCCCTCAAGCCCAGTGTCAGATGAAAGTGACACCCAAGGGTTACCTGGGCCCTGAAGAGGGGAGAAGCACACAGCTACTCATACAGCAACACCTAACACATATAGCAACACCTCGGGATCAGTCCTATGTCAAGGTCGTATTGTATGACATTTTATGGGAAATCATAGAATCACCGAAGGGTGCTTAGTAGTCATGTCTGATGTTTTCTAGCCAAGAAAGCTGAGGATGAATAGGTTCAAAAACTCCAACTTCTGCCTTTCTATAATAGCCCTTTCTAGATCTGAAAGTGGAATATTCTTATTATGGAAGTCAGTGCGGGGCAGGGGGAGGGTGGACATTCCAACCTGAAGAGAGTGAGCAATAGGAAAAGGAAAATGCCTTCGCTTCCAAGATTCTGTTTGGAGATAATTATTTGTATTACTTTAAAAAGGGCAGAGACTAAAAATACTTGACATATCAGCAGAGTCAATCTTAAATTGATTATTTTTCAGGGTTTTCCGTACAACACTGAGAATGAATTAAATTTCCATCCCTGAAAACATCTGACAGAAGAAATTCAGACCTTACGTATCATATAATGAAAAAGAACCTGAGCACGACATTTGCTCATTTTTCCTGCAGAAGGAGGAGGAAAAAACCTTTCTTGAGAAATATTCCTTGAGATCTTTGAAATTCAACATCTGTTGAGCAGCTCGTTTTCATAATTGGAAAAGTTGTTTTGTCCTTTTACTCGTCCATCCCACCTCTCTCTTTCTGCTCTTTTATTTTCACAAGAGTGGAATAATTAGCTCCTAGAAGAGCTAGCAAAATACATTCAATCCTACCTGTTTTACTTTCCTATTTATGGATTCATTCCTTCCTCTGCTAGCAAGCTCAGTAAAACATTTGTTTTTAAAAAGAAAAATACTTGTTTAAATCAATTTAACCTTTTATTTTTCTTTTTAACCCAAACTTGCAAGTTCATTTTTGGCATTTGCTTCTAGTTGAGTCTGTGTATTTATTATCACCTCAGATTAATAGCATTTTAATTAGAAGTCATTAATATAAAATGCAGTATTTATCCTCTCATCCAAGAAAAGAGAAAGAAAAACTCATATATTTTATTAGTACTTTTTGGCTCTCTGCCATTTGGTAGCTAAAATAAATAAATAAATAAATAAATAAATAAATAAATGCATATGTTACAGTAAACACACATTTGTTACATTACATTCTGGAGTATACCATCTGTATTTGTCTGTGTACTCAAGAAAATTATATATTGTTCACCTGGGTAGCAATTTGTGTCCTGGTCGATCTTTATTTGCTCTCAGGGGAACCTATTTCATATAATTACATTTAATTGATATTTGTGGTGGTGGATTAAGGAGAAAGGAACCGTCATTTAATATGCTTGGATTTTATGGGTCTTGTGTTTCTTGGCTTGGTTTTCAAAATACATGGAACCACATTTTTTAAAGCTAGGTATTTGGATAAATTCAGTCCTTTATTAAAATAGTACACCAAAGGGGTAGAGTTTAAAACGATCTCACATCTTTCTGCTAAAAATGAGGAAGAAAGAATTAAATCTTCATCCTCCCAATTTTTTTTAATAATTGTGTTGTCTAAAGGTTTATATGATTCAAGTATGTTGCCCGTGATTCGACTGATAATTTGGCTCCTTTCCAACCCCATAGAAAAGGAACAGTTAGCTGCTAGAAAAGTTAGCACACTGACTTTTCTACCTTTCTCCCATGCTCAACTGTGAATTTGGTTTTCTTCCTAAGTCAAATGCCATAGAACTTTCCTTTCTTTGTTTGCCTTCAATGTACCACAGATGATCTATTTAACTGATGGCTCTAAGCAGGCTTTGGGGCACTGTATCAGTCAAATCTGGCAAAATGGTGTCTCAGGATTATATTGCGGTTTAGCTCATAAGGTGGTTTATTGACTTTTAACTCCCTTCTTAAATATAAGCATTCCTAGTGAGCAATGCAGCCACCAGTTAAATAAACAGTTTAGTTATGTATAAAAAGGTAATTGAGGCTAGTTAATGTTGACACATGAGAGTTGTCATGACTTTAAGTTAATATACTCAGAGCTGACGACAGAATCAGGTTAGGTCAACAGCTGGAAAGATGTGCATATTTATGTCTAAGCATATTAATTTTACTTGTAATGGGAAAAATAATTATTAAATGAGATTCCATGAGACACAAATGTTTTTTCTGACTTTGAAGAAAAAAATGCTCTCTATAAAGGATAAGGTCATATATAAATGACAACTTTCTAGGTAAAGGCAGAATACTTCAACATGAAGCAAGCAAGTAATTTGCCTAGGCCTGTTTTTCTTTAAGAACACTGACTGACTATCAGGGCCATTCCCCTAAGAAGAGTACCCAGTGGATCTCCCTCTTTGTTTCTTCCTCTGTACCCACAGAAATGTGTGAGAGAATCCTAACATCTCAAAGGCAATAATGGGACTCCATCCATCATTCTGGTCCTAAAATTCTATTTGCCAAAAAGAGAACACAACGAGAGTTTACAGGCTGAGTAATTCGAACCCCAGTGGTTGGGAGACCGTATCAGTCCTCCTATGCATGGAAAGGGATGCTGGGAGTTAGGGGATGTGCATTTCTGACTTTTGGCCGCTCTGGACTTCTGGCCCCATCTTCATAGAAGGAGGGGATAGACAGAGGATTCATATAAACCCTTCCGGCTCTACGTTTTTTAGGGACCTTACTTTTTAACCTTTTTATTTGCCATGTATACAGATCCCCTCATTCTAACATAGTTTCTACACGTAAACTAATGATTATCCTATTTTTGAGAGAAGGCTTTCTAGAACAATTTCTTATTAATATGTGTTCTTGAGGACTAGCCAGAATTTCCCCAGCTAAAGTCTATATAAAACATGCACATCATTAAATATTAACTTATCCGATCCTTCCCCACCACCCCGCACCTATTTTCCCAAATGAAGAAACTGAGGCCCAGAGAGGTCAAATGACTTGCTCAAAGGCTCACATTTGTCAGAAACGAGTCCCACTGTCCCAGGCAAGAGGCTTTCTGGCAACCAGCTGTGCCATAACTACTCAATTACTCAATATTGGACAATTTCACTTGGCAAACTAGTAATCCTGAAAGCTGAATAGTAAATTGACTCCTGACATTGTTTTTGAGTTGTTGGATGTTTCAAGCTCTCTTGAGCATTTTTGTGGGTTGAGAGAGGGAACAAGGAGGGAGAGGATGGAGAGAGACAGAGGAACAGACAGAGAAATTTGTTTCCACTGGAGAAGGTGGGAGAAGATTCCTTTTCCTTGGGTAGAAATAACCTTGTCTTTAGGGGCATGAGAATATATTTCCTGTTCCCCACCTCCCCCCACCCTACTTCCCAGGGCTTTTTCCTTCCCTAAGAAATCAACAACCAGAAGAGTAGGGCAATGTCAAACTGTTAGTTAAAATTCCCAGGTGGGAAGACTTGGTCCCCGCAACTTTAGTGTGAAGTAGGTTTCTGTAAGAAATTCCTGGGCTGCCATGTCATTTTGTATTAAACCATCAGCTTGTTGGCTTGAGATGACAGCACAAAACACATTCAAATAATTTTCTGTCAAGTCTGTTCAGAGAGAAAGCGGGGCTGAAATACGGGAAAGTGAGTTTGAGAAAGATAGAATTCTTTCTCATGAACGGAATGGGACATTCTCTCCCTGTTTTTAATGTAAGGTTCTGAAACCATGGCTCTTCACTCTGGAAACTGAGACATGTCCAGGCTTGAAATTATCCTGTTTAACATAAATAAAGGTGATAGAGTGACACAGTTGTATTCAGTAAAATGTATCAAAAGCCAAGGGGCTCATAGGCAAGAGAGAAAAATCACCTGAACTTGACAAAATGCAATTTTGGATGAAGGCTGTCCTTCCTTTGATATGAACATAGATTAGCTTCTGTTCTCCTCACCCTCAATAACCTGAGTTGGGATCACCTGATCACCTATTAAAAGGGCACAACTAGAGGTAGAAACAATGCTAGAATAACTTTGAGGATCACTGAAAGTTCCTTCCCTGGTTGAGAAATTTGGACAGATCCTGACAGTTCATCCACCGAAAATGGAAATCACAACAGCATGCTGATCATGGAGCATTGTTGGAGGGCTAAATATATTTAGGTGGAAAATACAGAATTTGAAGTCCTTCTTCTGCCTTTTTAGGGGTCATGTGATCTTGAAGGAGTTACCATTGTAACTCCTTCATAGCACGTTTTCATAGCATGTTTTCCATGTGTCAGAAACTGAACTACACTTTTTGTGTATATTATATAATTTAAACCTCAAGCTAGACCCAAGAAGTAGGTATTATTAATCCCTATATCATGAATGTGTAACCTGGGCCCAAGTTCACCTGTCTATGAAGTGACAGATGAAGATTTAAAGCCAAGTGCATCTGATGTCAAGACCGATTCTCTTAACTAGCCACTGCTCTCTATGTAAAAAACTTCTTCTTAAGATGCTGGCTATTATAGAAGTTAGTGGTTCTCGTAACTTGGTTACCGTCATCTTGTAAGGTAACTTCAGTAACTTTAAGCAGTGTTCTCAGGCTGCAAGCCCCATTTATTCGGCAACAAGAAATTTTCGGTGGTAGCTGCTACCATCTACTGAGTTCCTGTGCTGTGCCGGGCCCTGCTCTAAGCACATGAGATGTTCTGACATCTCTAATCCACACAACACCTTTGTGAAGTATATGCGATTAGTATCCCCATTTCACAGACATGCAAACCAGGACACTGAGATCTTTAGTAATTTTCCCCCAAGTCTCACAGCTGGTATATGATAGAACTGGGATTTAAACTCAGGCAGACTGGTGTAGAAACAAAGTGTATGACGTCACCTCGTTTGAAGTGTGGGTCTAAAACCTGGGAGAGGGAGTTCACAAAACGTGGTCTTGCTTACCTGTCTGGGAACCAGAGTGCTTACTAAGGCTGCAGGTTGATGATGGGGGCTCTTCTATAGAGATTTGTCCAGGACATCTAGCCACAGGGGCAGCTGTTTTCTCCCCAGTAGTCTCCTGAGGGTTCCCAACCTTCATGAACCAATAGATCCTTACCAAAATACCCTTGAGTCACAGTCTGCCCCAAGCAGGGCCACACTGTTCAGGCCTGCATTCCTGGCCTGATTATGGCCTTGACAAGCTGGAGGCTTGTAGTATGAGGGACAAGACAGAAGGGAGACCAGGAGGAGGTAAACCCAGTTCATAAGACCTCTGGTTGGTTTCCACCAATTCTGGAGAATCTCTGCTCTGGTCTCCATTAACGTCCTTGGAACTTCTCTGTGATGCACAGAGTTAGGGGCCCCCGAACTCTAGAAACAAAGCTGTGTTACATAAGAGTCAGTGCTCTTAATGATAAACATGAGAAATTTTCTATGTTAGGCTCTCTTATGCCCCAGATGAACTTCTCAGAGGGCTACTGAGTAGTTTACAGAATGGTAGGAAGGCCGGCAAAACCAACTCAGAACTAGAAGAGGAAGCAAGAAGGGCTGCACAGAGAAATGGCCTGGTCCTTGGCTTCAGCCACCGCCTGTGGACCCTGCCCTGTGGATGGGCTGGACCCGGAGGCCAAGGCCCCAACAGAACCTTGCAGTTGCCTTTGTGTTTTTTGTCACTGGCCTCAGATTTAAAGTCAGGCCACAATAAGCCGTTGGTGTATGTTCAAATCCCAGAGAAGAGAAGTGGCCAGAGGTGAGGAAGAGCAAAGACTGGCCTTTTCAGCCACCAATTCGGAATCGAAAAAGCATTCCAACTTGCCACCATGTGATTACCGATCAATTTATTAGGAACCTAACTTGACACACGTAATCCCTAGTAAAGTCTATTGGATCAATATCCCTGTTTCACAACTGTGGTGACTGGAACTAGGGAAGGTTAGTAACTGAAACCACTTCATACAGTATCTAACAACAGAATCGGCTTGAGCAAGTTGCTTCTCAGCCCAAGGTGTGCCGGCTGAGGCCAGAGGGAACCTCAGCTCTTCTCCCGGTAGAACTAAGGACTGAACAGTCTCCTGCAAAGCGCTCTGGCATTGTCGCCATTCTGGCCAGAGCAAAGCCAGAGGTGTCTAAAGGGGAAAGCGGGTAACATGAAGTATAGTCTATAAAATGCACAATTTATTTCTTTATATTCATTTGCATCTGGTATGCACACAGCTGTTAAGTATACTCCCAGAGAACAGAAACATTATCCATTTCCATAATTTTTGAATTATAGAAATATTTAGTAAAACTGAAAATACAGCAAGCTTTTATAGGCCGTAAGAGTGATTGAAAGGCCCTGACAACTTCTCACAGCTCGCAGTCATGGGAAACATCTGTGCTGATCTCCTTGCGGGAGCAAAGACATGAGAATGTTGTGGGGACTGGAGGGAGCTGCTTTCTGTGAGATTTCGGAAAGCTCTGACACCGGAGAGACTATGTGGGAAGACTTTCCATTTAAGCCAGGTCACGGGCAGGCCCTGGTGTGGTGCAGGTGGGACTGACAACACTTTCTCGTCAGATCCCACCTGACAGGGCCGACCTGACAGAGGCCCGCAGAACGTCTTCCCTGAACAGGACTGGACTGGGGAGGTTGCCAGGATTCACATCTCAGGAATGTGACTATTTCTTTTCTTTTCTTTTCTTTTTTTTTTTCAGCAAGCTTTCTGTGCTGTGTCACATTTATGAAAAGTTACACATTACACATTTTTCTAATTTGTTTTCTTTGTCAAAAGAAAGGCAAAAGGACCAAGAGAGAAACCACGTGGTCTAGTCAGAAGCCAGAAGACATGCTGGAGAGCTGACCTACCACTGACTAGCTGCGTTGATTTAGGGTGTAGAGTTACTTAATGCTTCTGGGTCTTAGATCCTTGCCTACCTCACAAGATTAAGTGAGATAAATTTTTTGAAAACTGCCCTGTGTAAGTTAATTTAGTCAATGGTGAGGTGTCATTCATAAACAGAAGTGTGCCTAATTCCAACCGTGCTATGATTTGACACACTTTTCTTCTAAAATTCAAGTTAAGTACTCAATAAACATGTACAAAGCACACAATAGATCAATGTATGTACCAAAACGGTAGGAAAATATGGGGCATTTCTAGTAAAGGTGATGGAATGAACCACATGTAATTTTGTTCCTCCTAAAACCCAAATAAAACAATAGTGAAAGAATTCGCTAAAGGCATAAACATCTGAGGAAGGGACTACAGCCCTTATGACAACAACCCAACTCATGAGGTTGAAAAGCAATTGAAGGAGTGGTAAGGGATTTTTTTTTAAGTGAATAATAGTAGGAAGTAAGGGAACCCACAAAACCCCTGCTTCGGAGTCCTCTAGAGCCTTAGGAACTGATAGCTCCTGGTACCCCTGGAAGCAGGGGTGAGATGCATCTAGGATAAGGAAGATTGGTGGAAAGTCTGTTTGAATAACAGTTGTCTCCCAAGTCTCTTCTCCCGCTGCCCTCAGCCTGGTCACTGCCCTCCTGCCTAACTTAAGAAGGGAGATCTCTGAGAAGGGAAGACAGAGGGCATCTGACACAATGGAGGAGTTTAAGAATCTCTGTATGCTGGAGAGGGAGGACCCAGACCTCTTCCTCCATCAGGCTTGAAGATCACTGGGAAGCCAGATCCTGGCCACTCTGAAGGAGTTAGGATAAGTGTTTTATCCAGACTCTGATCAGCCCAAGACATAAAACTTCAAGATACAGACTTGGGAGGTTCTTCATAAATGACCCAGACGTATTTATTTAACCATTATGTACTGAAGATCTATTATGCGCTAGACAATTTTCTATGTCCAAAGATTCAGCACAAAAAAAAAATACTTGCTTCATAAAGCCCAAATTTGAGACAAGTGAAGGAGATATTGCAAAAAAGTAAATGAGTAAAATGTATAGTATATTAGGTGATGCTAGTTACCATGGAGAAAAATAAATTAGGGAAAGGAGATAGCATGTGTCTGGAGATGAATATAAACCAGGCAGTCAGAGGAGGGCTCATTGAGAAGGGGAAGACCAAGTAAAGGCCTGGAGTTGTTAAGGGTGTGGGCCTGGGAGTTCACAGGGGAAGAGCTGCCCAGGACCATGGCTCTGGTGTCTGGCATGGTGTCAGAAGGGCCAGAGTCCAAGGTGGCTGGAGAGGCCTGAGTGTGAGGTCAAGGAAGCTGTGATGAAGTCATAGGGGCCAAGGGCTCATGGTTGGCTGAATAATGGTCTCCAAAGGTTTCCACATCCTAGTCCCCAGAACTTGATGTTGCCTTATACGGCAAAGGGGCTTTGCAGATGTGATTAAGATAAGGATCTTGAGTTGGGGAGATTACACTAGAATTATCCAGGTGGACCCAATACAATCACAAGGATCCTTATAAGTGAAAGAGGGAGGCAGGAGAGTCAGAGGCAGAGAAGGAGATGGGAAGATGAAAGCAGAGCTGGCAAGAGGAGTGATTTCAGGAAGGGGCCAAGGGCCAAGGAATGCAGGCAGCTTCTAGAAGCTGGAGAAAGCAAGGAAACAGGTTCTCCCTTAGAGCCTTCAGAAGGCTCTGAAGCTCTGCTGACACCTTGATTTTATGAGTTCTGAACTCCAGAGCTGTAGAACCATAAATGTTTGTTGTTTTAAGCCACTAAGTTTGTGATAATTTGACACAGAAGCCAAAAGAAACTAGTACAGGAGGGAAGAAGATCCAGTGTCATCCTTTATTTCATAAAATAAGAATTTTAAAAAACAAATTGACCTTAATTTTAAGGCAAGTAGGGAAAAAAAAAAAGCCCATCATCAAACTTCTATGAAGTGTAATTTATTATCTTGGATATGATAGCCTTAAAATATTAGTTAGTATAAAGAAGTTTAAAGCTCTTGAGTAATGTTTTCACATGTTTTCTCTATAATGCACAAAAATCTGTTCTCCCCCCAAGCATCAGCCAAATTGATGGGAAAATTTGAATTACTTATCCTTCCAATGTTTTCTCTTGTGCTCCCATTTCTTAGAGCTGGTGGGGATGGTATGTGCTTCTGCTCAGAAGGATTTTTATGGTGCTCAATGGAGATCACTGAAGCCCAGAGCTATAGACACCTATTGAAGAGGCGACAACCGAGGTTTGTAGAAAGGGTGAGTGGAAGGGAGTCGTGGCTGGGAAGGCTTCTGGGGATGCCCACCTAGGGTGGAAATTTCTGCAGAGTGAACAAGAGAGAGAGAGAGAGCTGTAAGAGAGACCCCCCTCACCTGGCCAAGAGTGTAATCGCTTCCATGAAATTACCTCAGGAGAAAGCAAGACCTTCAAGAACAGTGATTAACAAGAAATAAAAGATCACTGTGTCTTTTTACAACCAGACCAACACTGTTGGCCTTGCTTTACATGACTTCCAGGAAACAGACAGCTGTTGCATTTTCGACCCTGTGATGGAGACAGAGTGAGATCACCTCAGCTTTGGTAGGAGATGGAGGCCAGTGTGTTGATCTGAAGGCAAAAGCTGGTCTGGAGGCAGGGAGAAGAGTGTCTTCCTAGGGATAAGGAAGGGGATGGGGGTGGGGTGTAGCACGTGTGGGCAGTGCTTTGGAGCCAAAGGATACCAGTAGAGAGGGACACTGGTTGTTGTCAGAGGATGCTGAGGGGACCCTTGTTGGCCCATGGAATAGATGTGGGGGAGGAACATCTCAGAAGTCACTGGAGCAGTAATGCCTGACAAACAGATGAGCAGTAGATCTCACTGGCAGCTTCATGGAGAGGTAGGTAGCAAAGGCTTAAGGTTCACACTTCCCCCCCTATTCCAGGCTCCTTGAAAGCTTTTGGGAGTCTCATAGCCTTCTAAGGAAGTGAGCTTGTAACACCTGTAACAACTCTGGTTCTTGGGGTGCCTGGGTGGCTCAGTTGGTTGGGTAACAGCCTTCAGCTCAGGTCATGATCCCAGGGTCCTGGGATGGAGACTTGCATAGGGCTCCCTGCTCAGTGGGGAACTTGCTTCTCCCTCTCTCTCTGCCTGCTACTCCACCTGCTTTTGCTCTCTTTTTTCTTTGTTAAAATAAAATAAAAATATTAAAAACAATGACAACAACAACAAACCAATTCTGGCTCTTGCAATAGATGTTTCTAGGCAGTTGTGCCTTTGTGTGGTTTCACGAAAGCAGTGCCAGCAGCTGAGTACCATCCCTTCCTCTGCCACCAACCAGCTAGGTGACACTGGTTAGATCCCTGACTTCTTAAGGCCTCATTTTCCACCTCTGTTGATGAAGGGACCAAGACATAAGCCTTTATACTTGCCAATTTGAGCTGAATGGAAAACTGCTGTTGTATCCCTTCTCTCCTAAGCAACTCCAGGCTACAGCAAAAGCGAGTCAAACCACCAAATAGCAACAACATCACAATCGGGAAAAAGAGAAGATAAAATAGTTTATAGGTTGCAGAGTCATCCTAAAGGCATGATAAAATATTGGAAGAAAAAATCATGTAAGGACAATTTAGAAAAAATGAAAACCTATCAAATAAAGTTGTCACCACGTCTCATAAAATCTGGTGAATTTTATTACTTCCGATGTTCCACAAGTATCCAAAGTGGCTGTGGAGACCAACTGAGCTATTTTAAAGGATCCTTTCAAGTGGGAGATGGAAAAAAAAAAATCTTTCTAGTGGCAAAATCCAAAGTGCATAGTTTGGAAAAACAACTGGCCTGGAGTAGACAATGTGATCCTCTTTGCAGAGCCTGGGCTTCTGGCTCGGAGAACTCCCTCGCTCTCAGTCCTGTCGGCCATGGCTCCAAACTGCCTGCCCGTGGTCTCACACAGCCCCCTTGAGCTGCGAGCACTTCAGGTGCTCCTGTGGTGTTCCAGGGTTGCTGATAAGAGATCTGAAGCTTACATTAAGAGTTCCAGAAATCGAGAGCTGTGTGAGTGTTATGTGAAGCACAGGGAAGAAATATGCTCTTCATGTTTTTCTGTACCAGAGGTTGATGCTAAAACCATGGATAGGGTGGGCTCCGAATGGCTCTTTGCTAAGCTGATTCCTTTAAGGCTCTTATAAGGAATTAACCAGGGCCAGCATCATCCGTGTCACCATGGGTTGATGTCTGCCTCCTATGGTGGGGATCTGGGACTACCTGATCCCTTGCCTCTGGGTCCTGCTCCTGACTCCCTTTCTAGTCTTGCTGCCTCCATGTGGCTGATTGCCAGTCAGCCTTTGGTGAGCTTTGGGACCCACAGCCCACTCAGTTCTATGTGCCAGGCTGAGCTGTGACCATATCCAGCGAAGATACTGCCAGCACTCAAGTCATTTGCGTTTTAGTGGTTCTCTTTGTTAGACTGGTACTTCCTTGATTTTGGATGTTGAGAAGCTGGGACAGGAGAAAAGCCTTATTGCTCAAGGATTTTTATCTTGGAAGAGGGCATTTGCTTAATTATGAAGCAGCTCATTCTCCATGGCTACTTACTCAGATGAGAAATCCAGAGCCTAATCTTTGCTCCCATTATAGACTCCTTGATTACTCTAACCATATTTTATTTTATTATATTTTTAAAGATTTTATTTATTTATTTGACAAGGAGAGAGAGATCGCAAGTTGGCAGAGAGGCAGGCAGAGGTAGGGGAAAGCAGACTCCCTGCTAAACAGAGAGCCCAATGTGGGGCTTAATCCCATGACCCTGGATCATGACCCAAGCCAAAGGCAGATGCTTAACCCACTGAGCCACCCAGCCACCCCTCTAACCATATTTTATTCATTTGTGATTGATTCATTTAATTAGACAAGAAACTCAGTAATAAAGATAAATATTTTAGTACTTTATTTCTTAAAAAGTAAAAATTAATACCAACAATTCATAATACCAAAATTTTATTTTTATTTTTTTTATTTTATTATTATTATTTTTTAATAACAAAATTTTAAATTAAGGTGGGATTAGTATTGCTTTTCTTCCTTTTGCCTTTGGCTCCAATATGGCCCAGCACAGCATTATTACTGATCTTCTCTGTGCGATGTTTTTTTACATCACTTCTGATAGCAAACGTGCGGTTTTGTCCTCTGACACCAAATGCTTGTCATTTTTACATACCAATTCTCCAATGCTCCAACACTAATTGTCCAACAATTCAATTCAATACAATTCTGACACTGGAGTTAGGGCAGACCCCACAGGTCAAGGGCTCAGACCCACAAGACGGCCCTACTTGAGATGCCAGCTGCAAATGGGGTGACCAAGTGACCCACATTTCTGCCTGCTGACTACCAATTCAGGGGTTCTTACAACTTCCTTCTGAGGATCCATAATTCATTAGAATTGCTTGCAGAACTCAGGACAGTGCTTTATTTAGCATTACTGGTTTCTTATAAAAGATACAACTCAAAACCAGCCAGATGGAAGAGATGCATAAGGTATTGGGGTGGGAGGGGTGCAAAGCTTCTGTGCCTTCTCAGGGTAGGACAGCACCCCCATGTGTTCGTCTAACTGAAATCTTCCTCAACTCCATCTTCTAGGAGTCATTATGGAGGTTTCATTAGATAACCATGACTGATTAAAATCATCGACCTTCGGCGACTGGATTTAATTTTCCCCCCTGCCCCTCCCTGGAAGTTGGGAGGTGGAGCCGGAAGTTCCAACCCTCTAATCACATATTGGTCTCTCCCGACTAGCCTCATCCCGAAGCTCTTTAGGGCCCAGCCAAGAGTTACCTGATTCGGATAAACTCAGGTACAGGAGTTGAAATGGTCTTGTTATGAATAACAAATAATGCTCCTGATATTCAGGAAATTCCAAGTGTTTTAGAAACTTTGCCACAAAACTAAGACAAAGACCAACACATATAACTTATCAATTATTACCCTGTCTTTATTTAAAATTTTAGTATTTATCTTTTTAATTCATTCTGATTTCAAAAAATATTCCACTAAAATATGATTTATTTTGTTTCCTGGGCTTTTTGGCATCCCCTTACATTTGGTGCCTTGGGTAAGGCCTCATTCAACTCACTCTAGACCCAGCCATGCTCCTCAGCCACCCATCTTTGAGACCTTGAGAAAAGTAGTGACTAGCAAGGCCCCTAATATAAGCTGTACACATGTCAAATAATTTCATGACCACTGTTATATAGAGATCAGGTAACCTTAATTATGCAAATCTGTACAGATCAGTGGAATTAATGAGCAGGGTAGACATGTAACAGAGCCATAAAAAGAAAGGGAGAGGTAGAGCTGCAGCCTTCCAAGTGTCAGGGGTATTAAACAGAACTCTTAAGGTCAAACTGCCACCTTATTTATGCTCATGGGCTGGAGAATTCTAGGGTGTCTAGTAACACAATGAATTGGGATCCAGTCTCAGTGAAATTGGAGGCTTTGGATGTAATTATCTCTTGGGACCTTAATTTCCTTCCATATAAAATTGGAAAAACTTGGGTTAAACATGTCTAGGTTTGTTTTTTTTTTTTTTAACAGTTCTAAATATTTATAACTTGATTTTGTTTTTCCCAAAGAATATAGTTAAACAAAGTGATTTTCTAAAAATTAGCTCCCTAAAATTTCTAAAAATGTACATCTTTGTTACAAAATGACAGGAAGTCTAGAAAATCATAAAAGCAGAAGGGAGAAAATGAATATTGTTTTTTCTTCTACTTCTCAGGGATAACTGCTATTGGTATTTTGGTGTACTTACACCAGACACACACACACACACACACGCACGCGTGCGCGCACAAACAAACCCTGTATATAAAATATACACTGATTTTGGAAACTTTTATAGAGTTTGAGGAGGAGTGGTGGCTGGAAAGATGATAGTTAAGGAAATCATTCATTCAGGGCCTACTTTGGTTAAGCTCTGCATTAATTTTAATCTTCACTATAATTTTATTTCCATGTTTCATATGAGAAACCAGCCCACCTCCTTGGGAAAGGAGTGTGGAAAGAAGAGTCTCATTCCATGAATGGTTAAATACATTTTTACTAAAATTCAATATATGTTGCACCTGGAGGATTCAAATTTAGATAAAGTCTATAACACATTCAAAAGGGTTTATTTTTCTCCTCTGTTTCTAGAGAATGAATGCCTTTTCCTGGGCAGATTTAAATTCAGGTTTTGGCAAAAATGGCTTCATGGAATTTTATTTTTTCTGAATAAAAGAAAGGCAGGTTTTTTTTTTTCTTTTTAAATCGAATTTGGAAAGCACATACCTAACATTGATACTGATTGGCAGAGATTAAGTAAAGCTTTCTTCTCCACTTTAAAACTACAATTCAAAATGTGCTGCTGAAAGCGGAGTCAAAATGAATACTTTGGTAAAATCCCTAGTGTTCAGGTGCTATGCAGGTTCTGAAATTAGGCATTTGAATCACACATTGTAAGGTAATGATCTCACAGCTCCTTATAGAAGGAGGCGGGGACATGCAGGAATTAGCCATTAGCTGGCAGAAACGCAGGGGGACTGTTTTAGGAACTGACCTGCAATCTGCTGGAATGCTTGGGTTAACTCTATCACACAAAGGGAATCTAGGTTTAGGAAAGGACAGCGTTCTGTAGGCCACGCTGAAGTATTTGAGCCTATCGTGGGCATTTTGTAAAAAGTTCTTACTAAATCTTAACATTTCAAAAAGACAGAGAATTGAATGGTGATGGTGATTCTTGGCCCTTGCTGTGTGGGGCTTCGAATTAGCTTCTTCCTTCCTACATCTTGTGTTTCCCATCAATGAAACCCAAGATATAAAACTTTCTGCCACCTTCCCATCTCTTAGACTCACTGGTATGTTTTGAAAAGATAGTATCTGGCCATAGATCCACACAGTGAATTCCTAGAAAGAACACTGCATACAAAAGCTCTGGTATGATGCTCTTCATTCCCTCCTTCCCCCAAAGCTAGAACAAGTGACCCATGTGGGGAACTTGGAGGAAAAGATGCCTTTTCCTCAACCATCTCTTTTTGGGGTCTCTGATTAAATTGTAACTTACTCCACAGATGGGAGAGTCGGGCTGGTTATAACTTAATCTATTTAGCTGTAAATAATCTTGCCCAAGTCCCAATTTATTCATCTGCAAATTGGAGCTAATATTTATGTTGTAGCTCAAAGGGATTTAGTCAGGCCTAATGAGATCAGTTGTGTAGCTGGTTTGGAGCTTGTTGGATGGAAGGCATTATATAAACATGCCGTCATTTTCATTAGGATTATTTTCATCATAATTTTATGCTAAACACAGCTGTGGCAACACATGTTTTAAAGATTTAAATAAACACTCCTAAATTTGTGAAACCTGATTCATTTTTGCCCAATTTGGTTAAATTTGCCATCATTTTGAAAATTCTGAAGACAAGACTTTCAATTCACAAAGTCTCTCCCTTATAGCCAGGCTTTATGTACTGACAAGCATAATTTTTCTTTTGTAAGCTCTTTAAAAACACAGAAAAATTGTCCAAACATGATAGTCTGGCAATTTGGAGGCGGGGTTCCCTCACAGGAACTCTGTGAAGGGAGAGTTGCTCACAAATATCAAACTTGAGGCCATCTCAAAACCCAACTATCAGAAACACAAAAACTTGATTTCTGGAAAAGTAGAACAAATAAAGGAACTGTGAGTGGTTTTTGTTTGTTTTGTTTGTGTGTTTTAACATGGAGAGCCAGTCATGGCCATGTCTTTAATAGTTCCAAATACTGGCTGTGGGCCACTTATATCTTGGGTTATATTAATAAATGTTTGCTTCCCTTTTCCCCAGGATTAAGTGCCTGGTGACCCAGTTACAGAATTTAAATGACCCAAAACATTGAATCAATTGTGCACTGGGCGTATTGTGTGGAGGTAGACTTAGCCAGGATTATACCAGCAAAAAGGATTCAAATCTCCTTTGGCCCTTTCCCCCAAGACTGATTGATTGTCTTCAAGGGTTTTGAGCAGCAAGACCACAATTCCCAAGTTTCTTTTGCTGTGATTCAGATAAATAACAGGTAAGTTAGGACCATTTCGAAGACTCCCTGTGGCCTTTTCCAATGTGCCCACAACCTAGTAAACTCAGTGTTAAGGCAGTGATTAATCTGGCTTGCAACCCTACTGTTGACTCCTTATTTATCTTTATACCAACTTATCTTCATTCTCAGCAGATTCCATAAGCTGGTGATTGCCTGCCTTAGTTTTGTAATAACATTCTGGGCTATCACAAGTTACCTCAGAGTAATACATTTTTGAAAATTTTTTTTAAACTTTATTTTTTCAGTGTTCCAAGATTCATTGTTTATGCACCACACCCAGTGCTCCATGCAATATGTGCCCTCCTTAATACCCACCACCAGACTCACCCAACCCCCCCACCCCCTCCCCTCCAAAACCCACAGTTTGTTTCTCAGAGTCCACAGTCTCTCATCGTTCGTTTCCCCCTCCAATCTCCCCCAACTCACTTCTCCTCTCCATCTCCCAGTGTCCTCCGTGTTATTCCTTATGCTCCACAAATAAGTGAAACCATATGATAATTGACTCTGCTTGACACATTTCACTCAGCATAATCTCCTCCAGTCCCATCCATGTTGATACAAAAGTTGGGCATTCATCCTTTCTGATGGAGACATAATATTTTTATTTGACTTATCTTTTGAAAGATTTCATTTATTTGAGAGAGTAAGAGAGAGCACTGGAGCAGGGTGAGGGGCAGAGAGAGAAGCAGACTCCCTGCTGACTGGGAGCCAAATGCGAGGATCCAGGATCATGACCTGAGACGAAGGCAGACCTTCAAATGACTGAGCCACCCAGGCGCCCCTATTTGACTTATTGAAAGAATAATACATGCTGCAGAGTGCTCTGAGGAAGGATGAATTTTCAAGCCAATATTCATAGTTTGGGAGAATCTGGTATAAATCTGTGATGGTAGTGATGACCAGATTTAGAGCTTTACATCACTTGAGGCTTCAGGGGCTACTCTGGGGAAATGGAGACCCCCAAAAAACATGCTTAGGAAGGTGAGGGTGAAACATTCTTTCCAGAAGACAAAAGAAAATAGATATTTTGCTTTTCTCCATGATGCTAGTGCTATTTTTTCAGCCATATAATCTCAAATTTTATAAAAATTCCTTAGTTTTCTTGTGAGTTATTACCTCAGGAATGAGTTTCTTTGTTTGTTTATGAGAGAGAGAGAGAGCATAAACAAGTAGGGGGAGCAGCAGGCAGAGGGAGAAGCAGGCTCCCCACCGAGTAAGGATCCCGATGCAGGACTCAATGTCAAGATCCCAGGATCATGGGATCCTGGGATCCACCGACTGAGGCACCCAGGCATCCCATAAACATGTGTGTGTGTGTGTGTGTGTGTGTGTGTGTTTTAATTTTAAAAGATTTTATTTATTTATTTGACAGAGAGAGAGTATAAGCAGGGTGACCTGAGCTTAACCAACTGAAACACCCAGGTGCCCCTAAACACGTGTTTTAAAGCAGTAACTCATTCAACCCTCATAACTATCCTAGGAAGTTGATTGCATTAATATCCTTTTGTATATCTGGGGAAACTAAGAAACAGGAAATGAAATAACTCACCCATGATCATATAAGCGAAACAGAAGTACTTGGAGAAGCAAGAGGAACTGAGAGAAAGGAAAAAAGGAGGCAGAAGGGGGAGAAGCATGGAGGTGTGAAAGCGTGGCTTTGGAAGTGGTGATAGCAGAGGTCTAGTGCCCGTGTGCAGAGTAAGTAACCCTTTGAAGAGAAAGAATATTCACAGGTCTGGGTTGGGTATGGGCTGGCAGAGGGAGAAACCTATGCCTTAAGAATGTCATGGGCATTCTGAACCAAAGGTGCCACGAACACTCTCTACTTGAGAGAGCAGCTCTCAAATACAGTTTGCTGCACACAAGGTCAGTAAATGAACCAACACACAGTCCTCTACCCTCAGAGCCACAGCTGTACGTCAGCCCTGGGCTGTTGTGCCCTTCCGCACACTTATCCTTTTGCATATCTTCAGTTTCAACTTCTGTTGAAATGCTTATGGCTACAATGCCTTACTCATGAGGCTGAGATTAAAGAAGATGGTGTGTATAGAAACAATTTAAATTGTAAGGTGATTGATATCATTATCATGATTCCAGATAATCAGTTCAGAGCCGCACACTGAATGAGTAAGCCCTTGGGATTGAGGAGGCTCACTCTCCTGTTAAATACCAGGATGTGGGTCACTGGGATTTTAAGCCACCGGTCCAACTTTGCACAATGCTTAGCGCCCCCCCACCTCCACATCACAGGCTCATCTCATTCCCCTGGACATTCAAGCTGTAGAGCAGGGATTAAGGAAGTGGAAACATTGGAGAGATAAAAATGAACTGGGGGAAGTGAGAGGAAAAAAAAATTTCTCAAAACTTACAAAACCCTTTAGCCCTTAAATCTCAAACTTAAGCCACCCCTGCTATTAAGAAATGTGAACTAACTTTATTTAATGTTTTATTTAACTTAATAAATATTATTTATTAAGAAATAACACTAACTCCATTGTGGTACAACAGAGAAAATGACTTCTGGTTAGTATGTTGCTAAAAAATAGCAGAAAATCAATCATATTGGCCACATTTTCCCCTCCTCTCTCTTCAAGATTTTTAAAGACTCCTTAAACTATGTACTCTTTTTTTTTTTTTTTGTAGGCACCAAGACACTGTTCTCCATATGTGGGCGTTTAATTAATGGTAGGTTTCAAATGTCAGTGCAGTCTGCCTATTAATAGAGAACAGCTCAGAATTTGAGTTCTAGAAGTGGTTCTGTGGCCTGGACCAGCTCCTTTCTGATGTCCAGCCTTCCTATCTGCAAAAAAGCAGGGATTGAGGGCTCCAGGGATGGCTCAGAAGTTAACAATACCACTAGAGTCTGTGGAGCTGTCCACGGTCAAATGACTAGATGTGGCTAATATCTGAGTCACGCCACTGTGCTCATCTTGCTCATCTGGGCCAGGAAGACAGCCCCAGGCACTGCTGTTCAGTGGTGATGACGGAGCTGAAAATAAATCCTGTGGCTTCTCATAGTGATAGTAGGACCAAACAAAAACAAAACAAAAAAAATCCACAACAAACCAAAAAAAGAAACAAAACAAAAAACCTAAAATAAAACAACCCTTGGATCCAGGTTGAGCCCCTGTGTATAAACTAAAGGCATGCAAACTTTAAATGTGTTAAAAACATTAAAATCCATTAAAATCAAAAGTGCATAAGGTTATAAAGCCATATGCATGCGGTTATTTGAAATAATTCTGTACATGTCTGGCTGACTACCCGCCAGCGTTATCACGGATTTCATCCCAGGCTCCAGCTATGTTCCAGGCTGTGGCTCTGATCTGAGTAGCTGAGGGAAACAGACTCAGAGGATGGTTCCTTCAAAGTTAACCAAACAGAGTTGATGGTAAATGTACCTCCCAGGAAATTATACAAAGACGTTTTGATGGAATTCTGCATGTGTCAAAGTTTCATGTAATTAAATATAAAATTTACAACAGAGCACATTTAGGAAATGGTGTGATTTTGATTTGTGGGCCTTTTATTGTTCCTGTGTAGGTCATACCCAAATGTAGTTGACATGAACCGTTTTATAGATGAGTTTCTTGGGAGATATAAGTAATGTTTGCCATGAATTCAAAAAGCATTCCTGGAGGGCCGCTTACAATCTATATTGTCTCATCTCTTTTGATTCCTTGCTATTACTTTGTTTTCTACTTGTAAGTTATTGTCTGTCTTTGCTCTGGGGTTCCCTGTACGCTGGTCTTTGGATTTCCTCTACTCTTCTGCATTCTACTGGTCTCTCCTTTCTTTGTCATCAAGATTGATTGATCGATTGATCGATAGATCTATCATCTATCTGTACCAACTCCTCTCTTTTAACTTGTACAGGTAAATGTAAGACTATAGCTTTTTGTTTTTAAAAAAGTCTACTTATGTATTTAGAAATGCAAGGCATTATTTGACAAGAGCCATTAAAGTTAAGAGCTTCTGAATCTGGAAGTCCAGGACAATCGACTTGACCTAAAGATTCTAGGCAAAGAGAAGACAGCAGAGTGTTAGATTAGGGGACTCAGTCACTTCTCCCTGTTATTTTAGGTACCAGAAAATGTCAATCTTTTAGGTTGCCAAGAATTACATTGTAGTCTGACTTCCAGATGTAATTTTCATTATGTGTGTCTATTCATGAACACCAGTGACTGTGATTTAAAATTATATTACAGATTTTAAGTTATCTGAGTTTTTCCAACTTATCTCTATTAAGTATAAGATTAACCTCATTAATATCAATAACAACCCTTATACTTGCCTGGTAATGAGTGAGATATCTTAGAAAGCCCCGTCTCGTATATTGCTGGGACCCTCAAAGGTGTTAGTGGGGATTATAAGCAAATCCTTATGATGATCACCACTGTGGAGAATCTTAACAGGATTCACAATCCCAGACCCTGGTTTCTTCCCAGAGGGGCTGCTCAAATCTGGAACTTTCCTTTTTGTGCTTTGTGGAAAATCACCCATGTGTAAATGCTGGTGAGCCTGGAAACTTGCCCATGGAGGGTGTTCACTTTCCTAGTGAGGAGGCTCTTCCTGTGTTAGGCTTAGCCGTGGCTCTGCAGCCAAGCTACCATCTGATTATTCTTAAAGCACTGAGTTTCAAATTGCATTAATTTGCTAGGGCTGCCATAACAAAGTGTCACAAACCCAGTGGCTTCAACAACAGAAATTTAGTGTCTCCTTGCCCTGCAGGCGGGAAGTCCAAGGTCAAGGTATTAGCAGGGTTGGTTCCTTCGGAGGTCTAGGAGGGGCATCTGCAGATTTGCAGGGAAATCTTGAAGTTCCTTGGCTTGTAGCTGCATCACACAGATCTCTGCCTTTGCCTTCATGCAGTGTTCCCTCTGCATAGATGCCCATGTCCTTTTTTCTACTTCCGCTTTTTGTAAGGAGACTGGTCATCTTGGGTTAGGGGCCCACCCACCTCCAGTTATGACCTCATTTTAACTAATTATATCTACAAAGACCCTTTCTCCAAATAAGGTCACCTCCTGAGGATCAAGACTTCAACATATGAATTTGGGGAAGGGGACACCCACAGCACAAGTAAATATTTCTTTAAAGATTAAAGGCACAAAATAATTCTTGAAGAAGCTCTAATGTATGTCACAAATTCTCTTTAAATACTTTCCTCTTCCAAATGTATTTCTCTCCTTCTTTGTTTTTCTGCTTTGTGGCAGATTGGAGAGAGTCTCTCCTTCATCCCTAGCCAATGGGAGAGGAATTAGTCATCTAGGGCTAGTGCTATACCTCAGATGGTAAAAACCAACTCATTTTCAGCCAGCATAGTGATTTTAAATATATTAAGGCTCAAGAAGAACACAAATTCTGGGATGAATATTTCTCGAGTCATTTAACGGGTGGTATATTCCTTCTCCACATGAAGTGATTTTGTGTTTTTCTTGGAAGGAAAATTAACACTCATTGTGGTGAGGTGTGGGAAAACTGGATGCCCCCCACCCCTTACTAGTGGTGAGACAGACCTGGAATTTAGTTCCCCTTGCCCTGCCCCCCATTGTGATATCAGCACGCTCTCAGCTGGAAAAACTAGACAAACAAACAATCAAACAAAGCCTCCATCATCACTTGACCAAAGCTCAATATGCTGGCTTATAAGATGCAAGAAGGGGGTAGGGGCTTGGACTTAGATCTACAGTATCAGGGCTGGATGGAGTCTTCTGATGGAGAAAATTAGGAAATCTCTCTTGTCTCTCTAGAGAGACAAGAGAGAATGAAGATTGAATTTGGGCTATGGGGAGAGGATAGAGGAGGGCAACTGATCCGGCAGCGAGGGGTAAGGAGGGAGACAGCATTCGTGTGGAAGGCACACGGCCACAGATCCTGCTGGGAAGCCCCTCTTCTGGGACCATATGTTTTCTCTGGGTTCCAGAAACTTCTTTTGCTGCTTTGGGCTTAGGGGATGGAATGGCTTTCCTCTCTTACCTGTTCCTGGGGGCTTCATCATCCCTTCTGGCTCTCCTAACACGGTCAACATCTTTGTATAATGTCGCCTCCTTGAACTCTCCATCCATTGAGAGGGCCATTCAGCTCCTGCCTGTGTTCAGGCCTCATGTCACCAGGCTGGCTGTCAGCTTCTACGGGACAGAGATCAAGTTTTGCTCACCTTTGAATCTGCATAGCACTGAACATGAAGTCTGTGGAAAACTCTACCGCGATGGTGAAGGCAGGAAAGGATGAAGGGAGGCAGTGGGTGGAAAGAAGGGTCAGGAAAGGAGAAAGGGCAAAACGGAAAATACATGGACCGGGGAGGGATGGTGGAAACGTGATATAAAACAGCAATGGAGATGGAACTCGTTTCTCTAGAATTGGGCTCTATCAGGTAAAAGCAAAACAACCAGGAAGAACTGAGGCCCAAGCTGCCATCTCATGGGAGTCTACACAGAAGAATCTTTCTTATTAGCTGTCCCATTGACCTCCACTTTCTGCAAAATGCCTTTCCTGCCACCTGTAGTGACCCCAAAATGCGGAGGAGGCAACTTGAACTTCTTCGAACTTCAAGGCCCAGGAAGAGGCTCCACTGGGAAGAGCCTACTCAGTGCTGCACAGGCTCCAGCCCCAGCAAGTCCTCTGACTACACTCATTATGCTCCTACTGTATGCAGAGTATTATGAGACTTAGGGATGGGAAGACAGGCGAGTCTCTCCCTATTTGTCTTGTTTATCTTCTGTCTCTAGCATTAGGGATTTTCATGTGCTCTTTACTGCTCTATTCCCAGCACCTGTAGGAGGTCCTCTGCAAATCATTTTAGAATGAATAAATGGCTGAAATGCTAGACATTCCCTCACCTCCAGAGAGCAGGCTATATTGAGTTTTCTCGGTTCTTCAAGGTGCCAGTTCGAAGACATTTCCTAAACTACTCAATGGCCAATCTGGCCCAGTTTCTAGCCCTGTTTTGCCTTCAGCATGATTTGTGAACCACATTTATCTTCTGCTATTGAGTTTGCTTTCAGTTTCATGATTAATACAGAAAAAGCAGGAAACCATCTTTTGCTGTTTACCTCAACGAAAGAGCACTGAGTCTATACCCAGAGAAAAAAATATGAAACTGTAAGACCTTCCTCAATATGTATTTTTGTTGGGCTTCATTTTTCCTAATGTTCGTGGGACTCCAGAGACCAGCACTTTCTAGAAGGAGACCCGGGACAGGCACTTCATGTACCGCAGCTCCCAAGTGGCTTGAGGGGAGGAGTTATGCTTTTGGCCCTGGTGGAGCTAGAGCATTCCAAATGTGTGGTTCCATTTTATGAAGAGACAGACTGATGTTAGTTAGGAAATTGGTTTATTTTCTCCAGAGGTTATATTGAAATGTTTTCTGGCATGTCACTTAGTGATAATGAAAATGGTAAAAATAAATGTGCATTAGTCTATTTTATTTGAGATGGGATCAAAGATTTCTCCAACGTGCTGGACACACCATGGGCTTACCAGCAAAAAGAGCAAATGAATAAATAGGAATCTGATGCAAATTCCCAAACAGTATGTATGATCTGAGTTCCAGGAAGAGAATTTCCAATCCCTTGAATTCTGTTGCGTACCATTATTTGTGGAGGTTGCCAAGCTAGGAAAAATAAAATACAAAGCACCCACATCGAACTCGAACACACCCTTACATAATCATTTTTATTCCACTGGCTGTAAAGCATGCTCACAGGACCCGGATACCCACATTTCTAAGGACAATGCTTGACATTGATGGATTGTTTTCTAAAATATTTTCCAAGCTACCTGGTTGAATGTTCTCACCACAAATCTGGCTCAAAATCTAGCCAGTCCTTCTGAGTCACCCCGATGACTATTCCCATCTGCACCCTGTACTCTGCTCAGCTGCTATGGTTGCAGTCGGACCTTCTAATCCAGACTTTTGAGTTGACATGATGCTCCTTCTACTCATTCTGTGGACTCGAGATAGTGCCTCTACAACTTTTAAGAGTAGAGACTGTGGTATTTCTAGCCCCAAATCTCAGAGAATTCTGCACCCACCAGGGGCACAATGAGGGCAGCCCAGCTTGCCAGGACTTGGATACTGAGCATTACTGAGTTGGCTTCTTCCAGAGTGGGTTTCAGCATTCAGAAGGGAACTAGGACACTGAGGGGGGTGCACAAGGACACTGAGGGGGGTGCACAATTTCAGGGAAATCTCTGCCATCCATCCACAAAGAAGCTATGGAAATACAATGAAAGAGGGAAGTACTTATGAAGAACCTAGCCAAGAACTAGACCTACCATCCATTTATGTAGTCGACATTCTATGTATTAAGCAACAGGAGTGCATAGGGTTCTGAGGCCGAAGGCCCGGACCAAGCTCTCACATCTGGTAGATGAACGTGGGCAAATCATTTAACTTCTCTAAACCACAGATTCGTCATCTGCAAAAGGGGGAAAACATCGTCATGGCCCACTGCCATGAAACAGGGTCAGAATGAGGACCATTAAATACTGAATCTGCAAATTCTTTGCTCTCACCAGAGTTCTGGCTGTGCGTGGCAAACACATATCACGAGGGACTTCCCTCAAAAACTTCTGATTCGGTGGATAAGAAATGACTGAACATCTACGTCTAACACAGTGGTTCTCAATCCTGGTTGAACATGAGAGTTATGTAGGAAGCTTGTGCAAAATGCAGATACCACAGGTCCATTCCAGACTAATTAAATCAGAATTTCTGGGACAGAGATATGGGGTATTTTTTAAAAAGCTCCCCTGGGTATTCTAATGTATAGACAGGTGGATAATCAACAGTCTAGTAAGGTCCATGCCTCTGGGGGTGATTAAAATTTCAAGCCGTTAGAAGTCTCAACCACCTTCTTCTTAACTATCAGAGGTGTGGAGCTCCCTTGCTTCACCTACAGCAAGTGCTAAGGGAGTGAGAAATGGCATCTCTGGTGGCCAGATAGACACACGTTAGCCTTTCGAGGTGGGTAAGAATCTCTCCTGTTTTTGCCAGCTTCCGAAGGAGAGAGCATTGTCTCTGTCTCTTCTGTAATTAATCAGCCTCAGGATGAGGCGTCCATCCTTTAGAGGCATGTGAATCCCTCATACCTCAGTGTTATGACAGGAACAACAGGAAACCGCCCATCCTGCATGAGGATCTAAACATGAAGATGAAGCTAAGGACAGTATTAACACGAGAGTGAAACTGTAAGAGCCCATTGCCTTACCTTTTGGTGTCTTTGATTTGGAATAGACATAAACAGTGAAGTGTATCAGCTCTGAAAACAATCTCAATTTCAAGTCTCCTGGAGTCCAAAGTGTCGAGTGCAAACTTAAAGACAGAAGATGGGCCCAGCCTATTGTCTCTGATACGGACCAAAAAGACTTGTTTGCAGACAGCAGTGTTTTCTTTTTCTTTTTTTTTTTTTTAAAGATTTTATTTATTTGACAGAGATCACAAGTAGGCAGAGAGGGAGGCAGGCAGAGAGAGAGAGAGGAGGAAGCAGGCTCCCCCGCAGAGCAGAAAGCCCGACATGGGGCTCGATCCCAGGACCCTGGGATCATGACCTGAGCCAAAGGCAGAGGCTTTAAACCACTGAGCTACCCAGGCGCCCTGCAGACAGCACTGTTTTCTTAAAAAAAACAAAACCCAACTAAACAATCCCCTCTCTGCCCACCCCCCTGCAAAACAGCACAGGAAAGATGGTAAACTTAGGTCAAATTGATTGTCAAGTTTTCTCTTTAGCTACAAATATCAAGTATTGAGATTTCTGCCTCCCACAAACCATTCTGTGTGTCGAAATCCTCTTTATTTCATTTATCTTGTAAACTTTGCCAGATACTTCTATAGGGGAAAATGTGAAACTTCACCAGGGAGTGTAAAAGAAGGAAAGTGATAATAAGCTCCCATACTGGGGAGCACTTTCTGGGACCTGGGGAATCTGGGGGGCTGACTGAGGTAGGTGGGGGGCCTGTAGCCTGACTGGGAAAAGCAAGGATCTTGTGAGTGAGCGGACTAGGTGGACACCTGGCTGTGTGTCTTCTCACTGAAACTTGTTTTGCTAAGTAACTGTGACATCAACAGGAAATGGGAAGCTCCCAACCATGACCTGCTGGGACCATGTGATCTTGCAGCCTCTCACCCAGCTTCCCTGTAACATCTTTCAACTCTCTGAAACCATTTTTGAACAGTCTTATTTTTCCCTTCATTGTTACTGCATTAAATAACCATGTAGGAGAAAGATCTTAATCTTGGCATCTCAGTTCTGTGAGACTTTATTTATATCCCCAGACCAGTTCCCATTTCTTACATTTCAAGAAGTAAGATAAGAAACATCTGATCTTTTGCAAAGCAGGGCAAGTATCCCATTTGGTTGTTAAAGAGCTGGTTTAAAAGGTTCCTCCAAACGCATTTTCAATGAAATATTTCTAAATGAAAACAGGTGATTTCTCTTTTTCAGAAAACAAAAAAGAGAAATAAAAACCATTATGTTTAGAAAGAAAATATTATGAGGGATGCCTAGGCGGCCTAGGCGGTTAAGTGAACGACTCTTGGTTTCTGCTTAGGTCGTGATCTCAGGGCTGTGAGATCGAGCCCCTTGTTGGGCTCCATGTTCATCAGGCAGTCTGCTTCAGATTCCCTCCTTCTGCCCCTCCCCTGATCCCTTGAGTGTGTACTCTCTCTTTCTAATAAATAACTAAATCTTAAAAAAAAGAAACAAACATGAGAAATCCTTAATTTCATAAGACTCCAAAACTCACCTCATTATTTGGAATACCTTTTAAAAATGTTATAAGGTGCTCACAGAGTAAACTATACTACTTCCTGAAGAATCATCTTGATGAGATGGGGAATTTGAAGGGACTTCATCTTAGAAAGGCTCCGTTTCTGTGGGTTTTCTGCTAGGCCCAAGAAAAACCCAGAGAAGCCATGCTCCTACCTCAAGGGGATAGCAAGAAAGTTAATCTTTCTCTGAATTTTGTCCTAGGTCCCAAACACTTGATAACATGTCAGAAGAACCAGATCCTGAGCACGTTTCAGGACATTGGCTTCAAAAAAACCCTCTGCCGATGCTGGCATCAATACTCCCTCTCTTCAGTGATCTACAAAATAACCTATTATTCACCTGTCATTCACCTTTGATGAACCCTACTCTAGATTCCAGAAAGAACAGGTATCCTGGACCCCTTTCCAATAGAATCCTGTAATCCCAAGTGACAAAGAGACTCTTTCTCCTTTCCTTTCCCAGGCTCCCAGGCACTGTGTATGCCATACTCTTTCTGTTATTCACAATATTCAATAAATTCTGCTTTTGCTTTCTCCACTCCAGTTTGATTTCTTTTCTGCACAAAGCCAAGGACCCTTCTGGCTGGTCCTGAGGGACCCACTGTGGGTCCTTGGACTTAGCCTGATAGACCATCATTGAGGTCTATCACTTTTGGCTTTTGCTGTTCTTATTTAAAGTCTATTTAAATTATTACTTTATGACCCACATTTCTTCATTTTTGATCACTGCTCTATAATCTTATTCATTTAGAATCTCCTAAAATGATCGTTCCTAGCATCTAAGTACACAAGAAGATACATACTGTGTTGTTTCTCCTTGCTTATTTTCTTCCCTCCTTCTCCTGAGTAAATCCATCAAGAATGAGTCAGAGCTAACTGACTGTAGTTGAGTTCTGCCTTAAAATTAATGCCAAGATTTTGAAAACTCTCTGAAACACTGCTTTTAGGACAAATAATTTGATTTTTAAATTTCTTAGGTGCAAATTGATTTTCCCCACAAAGCAACATTAGACAAATCCAAATTAAATAAATTTACCCTAATTATATGATTATTTCTGAGGGAATCATTGTTGCTGTTTTGTATTATTTTAGATTATCCTCAATAATGCCATTTTGTCATTTCCCTGTGTTCATACAGTCAGACTTGGGATTCAGTACTGGATGTTTTCATTTGGAACTCTAACTGATAGTACTAGAACACTGTATCTATATATATCTATACATATAAAATCATTCAGAAGGCACTGGATGAATCTTTGTTGACTAAATAGTTACCTTGTTTGCTACTTTCAAGCCTGTTTATATCTTTTCTCACCCTTCTTCGCACTCACTTCATGAGGTAGGTGAGGCAAGAATGACAATCTCCATTCTCAAGGATGAGGAATCCATGCCCCACAGAGGCAGAGAATCATCTCCAGTCCTTCTAGTAACTCACCAGGGCCTTTATGCCTTCCATCAACCTCCTCTACATCACCGGGCAATCTGTCCCCACCCTTTGCCCCGCAGAGGAAATTCTCTGGAGACATTTTTGGTTGTCACAACGGAGTGAGTATGAGCTACATCTAGAGATTAGATGTAGATTAGATTAGATTAGCCCAGGAATGCCGCTAAACCCCCTACAGTGCGCAGGATAACCCCTTGTAATGAAGAATGATCTGGTCCAAATACAGTAGTATTGCTGTTGAGAAACCATTCTTAACATGTGCCTGAAGTAGTTCCAGTGGTTCCGAAAGGTCACGCTACCTGAGGAGCTAAGTAAGTGCAGCTGTGCTCAGCTGGAGGGCTGGCTGGTTGGAAATGCCAAGAAGCCAGTGACAGCTGAAGATCTGCCTCTTTCCTGGAGGCTGAACATAAGAAGTAGCATGGAGGACATTAGGAGAAGGAAGAGAGAAATGAAGTGGGGGGGGGGGGAATCGGAGGGGGAGGCAAACCATGAGAGACTGTGGACTCTGAGAAAGAGAGTTTTAAACCAGAGGTGGGGTGGGCAGATAGGTGAGCCTGGTGATGGGCATTAAGGAGGGCACGGATTGCAGGGAGCACTGGATGTTATATGTAAACAATGAATCATGGAACACTGCATCACAACTAATGATGTACTGTATGGTGACTAACAGAACATAATAAAGATAAACAAATAAATAAGTAATAAAAAAGAAAGTCCCCTGAACTATTAATGTATGGAGATCATTTAATTTCCATTTTAAAAGTTTTTTCTCTTTCATTACAAAATCATGCATGCTCCATACATACATCTCCTGTGACTGACCATCTTTGCCGCCCAGGATCAGACCCTACAGCACAACGAAGGCAGATTTAGTGGTTAACTGTGGTAAAGGAGGCAGGTGGGAATCATTGCAGCAGGGTTGTTCTTTGAAGGATTGTTCCAGGCGGAAGTTTGGGTCGGGTGATTTGATGGCACCTGTTTTTGCTCTGCATTGGGTGCTGTCGGGAAGTGGGAGAATGGAAAGTGTTTGATTGCAAACCTTAATCGTTTTTATCTAGGAGGTGGAAGAAGAGTGGGCTAATGCTGTAATTGGCAGAGAAGCTGCAGTCACTTCGTGTCTGGCGGGTTGTGGTTTGCACGGTGATTTTGTTTTTGTCTGTGCTTCGATGTGTTTACAGAACAGTCTCATGTTTGCCTTATAGTATCACAGTCCCAGATTAAGGTGTGAAATTGTTTAGGCTCCTCAGGAGAATGCCGTGGTTCAGTTATTAGAGCCAGCATAGCTCCCAGCTGATAGCTCTCAGGGGCTACTTTTTTCTTCTTCACTTAGAACGTATGAGAAAAAAAAAAAAAAAAAAAAAAGAAAACAAGCAAACAAATAAACCAGAAATATCTATAATCACACTCTTCTGAGATAAGCAAATTGAAATTTTCATTGTACATTTTTTAAGGATTTTTCCCAGTCATGTCACTATCATCAAAATAATAGTAACATTTGTCAAACAAGGTTTTATGATGTAATTTTTCACTGAGATATCAAGAAGCTTTTTCTCATGTCTACAAATATTTTCTGAGAGCATGATTTTTTTATTGACTGAAAAATTTTCATGAAATTAATGGCCTATAATTTATAGAATTCCATGTTGGTAAACACATTATTTGAAAATTTTTACTGTCATAAATAACACTGGGACAGATATCCTTTATGACAGCTGATAATTTCCTTGGAATAAATTTCTTAAAGCATGATTCTTGGATCAAAGAGCAGCTATAATTTCAAGGACTGATAATGTTGATATAATTATGTATTAGGATAGTGGCCTCTGTCTGCCAATTGGGAGAAAATCCTAAGAGCTGGGTTAGGGTGATTATCATGGAGGTCCTTCACAAGTGTTTATCTTTTAATTCAGAGTCCAGCAAAGGACAAATGACAATAAAGACAAAATTATATGAGGAAATCTGATTTGTAACTTAATGAGGTACTTTAGGAGAAAAATAATTTTTACCATGTGAGAGGTAACTGCAATTTTTAGCTTCTTACAGAAAAATAAGCCTTATAAATCAGGATAGAAAATCCCTGATATATCTTCTGTCCCTACCCATGAAACGGCAAGTTAGTTCTTTTTCTGTCTCTGTGACAGAGGAGAGGGTGTCTTTGATTCAAAGGAGAGTGGAGTAGGGGACTTGATCCATCAGAAGTAGTAAGGGTACATGTTGGATGAGGTTGAAGACTGGGAAACTGAATGGGAGGGTGGGGATTTGGATTTTCCTTTTTAATTCCTGTTACTTTCTATTGGTGAGTTGTATTGGATAGTATCTTCAGTACAAAATTGAATACCTAGTGGCAATTAAAAGCATCTTGTTCCTTGTTTAATGGAACTGGATTTACAGTTTTACAACTGAGAATGCTGTCAGATGCAAGTGTTTGACAGAAATCCTCTTTCCAGGTTAAAGGCATTTCCTTTTTTTAAAAGATTTTATTTATTCATTTAACAACAGAGATCACAAGTAGGCAGAGAAGCAGGCAGAGAGAGAGGAGGAAGCAAGCTCCCCACTGAGCAGAGAGCCAGACATGGACTGATCCCAGGACCCCAGGACCAAGACTCGAGACGAAGACAGAGGCCTCAACCCATGGAGCGACGCAGGTGCTCCTATCGATTTTTTTTTTTCATCACACGTTTTTCCATTCATTTGTTAAAGCCATGTAAGAAATTAGTAGATTGCCTAATACTCAACCATTTTTATATCCTTGAACTAAACTCTACTTGGTCATGATGAAACTGCTAAATTCAGTTGACTAATTTTTGCACCTGTATTTGTAAATAAAGTTAGGCTATAATTGTGTTGTCCTTTCTCATTTTAGGACCAACTAGTCTTTGGGAAATATTGGGCAGCTTTCTTTTGTTTTCATTTCTTTGAAATAGATTTGTAAAATACATATTTATCCTTTCCTGCAGATTTGTTAGAACTTACTTCTGGGACAATTTCCTCCCATCTTCCCAACCCACTGACACTCCCACTAATGAGATAATTGATTATTTATTCAATTTTTTCAATGGTTACTGATTTTATCAGATTTTCTATTTCTTCTTGAGACAATTTTGGTAATAGATATTTTTATAGATATTGTCTAAGGTGTTTTTGTTGTTGTTGTTGTTTATTTTTGTTTTTTGTCCAGGAGAGTTTATTTCTCAGGAGGAGACTCTTTTTTTTTTAAATTAACATATAATGTATTATTTGCCCCAGGGGTACAGATCTGTGACTCATCAGGCTTACACATTTCACAAACTCACCATAGCACATACCCTCCCCAATGTCCATAACCCAACCATCCTCTCCCTACCCCTCACCCCCTGGCAACCCTCAGTTTGTTTTGTGAGATATTATCTAAGTTTTAAAAAATGAATTAGAATATAAATTGCATTTGATATTTTCTTATGAGTTTTAAAGTTTTCTACTGTTTCCATAGTTATATTTCCTCTCTCTTTTCCTGTTAATGGTTTTTGTGCATATTCATATTATTTTTTCTCACTGACCTTGCTAGAGATTTGTGTGTTTTATTGGATTTTTCCAAAAGTCAGCTTTTTATGTTCTTAATTCTTTATGTTTTTTTTTTGTATTTATTATTATTTGTTTTCATCTTTATTTTTTTCTTTCATCTACTTTCTATAGGCTTATTTTTATTTTCACTTTTCAATGTGCTTGGGTTTCATACATTCATTTTCAGTTTTTCTTATTTAAAAAATTTATACAAATGCCACTTTAGCTGCTCCCTCTAAATTTTTATGTGAACTAATTTCATTAGCATCTTGTTCTAAATAAATTACATTGTGATTCCTCTTTATTTCATGAGTAAGTTAAGATTTGGATTTTCAATTTCTTAACATGAGATTTTTTTAAATTATATTTTTATTTGATTTATAGTTTAATAATTTTCTGGTTAGAGAATATGGCCTATGTGATGCTGAATCTTTGAAATTTGTTAAGGTATCTTTGTAACCTAGATATCTGCAAATGCACCTATTAGCTCAAGCTTATTATTTTTCTTCAGATTTTAAGTCCTTGCTATTTTTTCTCAGCTTAATCTATTTTTTTTAATCTTATTAAGATATCTCAAAATCACCTGCCATGATTGTGGATTTTTCTTTTATAGTCGATTTCAGTGCCTCTATGTTCTGGGTAAACTCCTTAGTTCTATCTTATAATTCTCTAAAGCAGTCTTCAGCGATTTCTTATCTAGCATACAGGCAGTCTATGACATTTTATTTCATCTATATGTCTTTTTATTTCTAAGATTTCTTCATTTATTTATGTTTGTTGATTTATTTTTTACTTCTTGTCTGAGTTTTGAAACATCTTTCATATTTTTCAGACTATTCTACAAAGTTAGCTTCATCTGGGATAAATTCATATCCTAGTCACTGATTTCTCTTCGTTAGCTTCATCTTACTGCAAACATTTTGAGTTGCAGTCATTCTATAGGAGCCAGTTTTATGTTAACTACCCAATCCTTGTTCTCCACCTCCCAGGCCTTCCTAGTAGGCCCATTTTTCGATTCACTCACCTGTTTGCAATTATGATCAATTTTTGGTCAATGCAGATGTTTCATTTTTTTTTCAACCAACTATGTTTTTATGGCTCTCTGCTTATATACTTTATCTGTTGTTGCTCTGTTTTTTGATCTAGAGGGTGTATATTTGTGCATATGATTGGATTTGAATTTACTGTGCCATCCTGACCCGACTCCTCTCCCGCAGACCCTCCCAAGACCTTTCTTACGAGGCTGTCACTCTCCAAGCAGTCAGTGAATAGTCATTATCACTTAGCAAACCATTCTTCATTTCTGTTCAGTAACAAATGCTACAAAATGCAAATATGCAAAAACATAAAAAACCTTCCCGATCTCAAAAGATTTACATCTAATCAGAGACAAATTAGAGTAGTACGAAGGGTAATGAGGATTAATTGAAACAACAAATCTCCTAGAATATAATAGGTATTCAGTATTTAATTCTCACATTTTTTCTTTATCCCTGAATCCCAGATAAGGAGGCAAGCAAAAAAATAAAAGTATCTCAGACTTTTGATTAGCTCAGCTTTGCCTATTCATTTAAGGACCATGGAAAAATAATTTTAATTCTGAAAGACTCAACATTTTTCCCTCTAAAATGAAATCTATATTACAATCTGTAGCTGTAAATTTGAACAAAGGGGACTTGTTTCTCCTCTCATGAAGCTTTTTTTTTTTTTTTTTACTAGAAAAGATGATGGGTTTTGAGTAAGTAGCTCAGAGTGCTCTGAGGTGTGGTGGAGGAATGAAGATGGAGCACAACCTAACTTGTGCGGCCGGTCTGGTCAGGCTGGAGTCATGGAAGAAATAGCATTGCAGGTGAGACCTGGAGAAGGAGGTTATTTAGACTAAAGGAGTTGGCAGGTAGAAGAAACAGCATGGGTGAATCCTCTGGGGCAGAAAGAGGTAGACTGTATGAAGACCCAAAAGAAACCCAGTGTGTCTGCAGGACAGAGCATGGGGGTGGGGCATGAGGTCCCCCCAGCCCCAAGGCTCTGCTCTTATGTTTGTTACTGTGTGTGTGTGTGTGTGTGTGTGTGTGTGTGTGTGTGCGACCCTAAATATAACAGAGACAATGAAAATCTTTAAGCAGGTGAATGTTGTGAATGTCATGCTCATATCTGTGAGTCCAATCTGGGTTGATGAGGTGGAAAGGAGACCTTGGAGAGGAAAGCGGAAGATCAGTTGGGAGGGCTTTACAGTAACCAGGGAAGAGATGACTGTGGACGAGGCCAGAGCCAGTGTAATAAATAGAATGATTTGAAAGAGATGGGGCCAAGTCAACTAGACTTGACGTTGTGTGGAAGCAGGAGTTGAGGGAAAGAATGCAGGTAAAATCTCCCTGCCATGCATCCATTTCTACCAGGTGTCCTCAGCATTCAGTGCTTGCTGCTGCTCAGGATTGTGTCCTCTTCCGTAAGAAACTTATATTCTTAGCTTCATGCACATAAGGAGAAATATAAGAGGGGGTCAATTAGTAGGAAGATGGCAGCTCTCTTGAGCCAAATCGAGGTTTATGGCCTAAACTGTTTCATAAGCTATGGTGAAGTACAACTGCCTATGACTAAAGTTTCTACTCCTTTACCTCCATTCCTCTATATCATAAATTTCATGGATTGAGCTCATAAAAAAGATCGTTAAAAATTATCCCATATATTTTTTCCTAGTGGATGACAAAGGACATAACTTTACTATACTTTTGTTTAATCAGTTGGTTTGTTCAGTATTCTGGGCTCAAAAGAAGTTGTCATTTCCTTAGTTACTGCTCATTCAATGACAAGGACACCATGTTTATTAAACAGGTATATATAAATACCTGGCATTTACCTGATTCAAAGGCACCAAGTGGGGAAAGTGACATGTCTTCTTGGAGCAGAGACTTCATGTCACTCTGCTGCTTCTATAGAATGTTCTGAAGCCTTTTTCCTCCTTCTTCAGTCATCTTTTTGCTAGGCTAGAGAAGAGATGGGATTGAAGGATGAAAGAGACGGTAGTTCAATAGGCAGAGAGGACCATTTAGGCTCATGTCTTGCTTCTCTGGTCAAGCTTTGTGTGGTGGTACTCATCTAAATAGTACTGCTCCTATGCAGCTCAGGTTCTGAGCACAATGATGAAGAATGAATTCTGCTCCTTTATAGAAATGGTGTTTTCTCAGCAGGCTCTGTAGGAGAATTATTGTTTTTTTTTTTTTTTTTTTCTGTGACTGTAGCAGTTCCACAAAGAAGATCAAGGCCATATCATTTCTGCTTTTCTAGAATAAGAGGTTTTGGAGACTCACTCAGATTAAAAAACAAACAAACAAACAAACAAAAACAAACCAGAGTGAATATATAACCCTCTTCATAGGAAACTCCTGATTTTGCTCACAGCCATTCCTGCAACCTGTCTTCTGGGGAGAACCCTGGTGAAACTGACAGTGTTCTCCTGACAATGAGATACTCCCCTTGGGATGTGCTTGCGGGCTGTACTGTGACTCTCATCCAAGAAAACAGCTTGAAAAATGTCTTCTTCTATGCTCCCATCAAAAGCCAGGATGGGTTGGGGGGGCACGTGGGTGACTCAGTCGGTAAAGCGTCTGTGCCTTTTGCTCAGGTTATTATCCCAGGGTCCTGGGATGGAGCCCCACATTGGGCTCCCTGCTCAGAGGAGAGTCTGTGTCTCCCTCTCCCTTTGCCCCTCCCTGCTTGTGCTCTCTCTGTCAAATAAATAAACAAATATTTAAAAAAAAAAAAAGGTGGAAGAAACTGTATATAAGGAATTTATCTACCAGAAATTCCCAAGTCACAGGGGCAGACCTACCCCTTGAAGAGAAGTCTTTCAGAATATGTTATGGTTACTTTCCATTGTCTTCGCCCCACCTATTTGAAAATCACTCTATGTTGTAGGTGTTATCTATGCAATTATAAATGCTGTGGGAAAAAAGTGAAAAACATGAGCTCTCTAAAATGAAGAGTCAAGTTGTCCATTACTTTTCTAAGGATCTGTTCATTTCAAACTTAGGCTCAACTAAAACTATTGGAATGCAAAATACTTTATCTACCCTAAGTTTTGCTTTAACAGTTTTTTTTTTTTCAGCAGAAGTTGTTACAGGAAACAAACAGATCACATTCACTTTTTGATTTGCCATACAAAAAAGATAAGAGGATTTTTTGTTATATCATTAATGCTTTCTGCACCAAGTGGCATGTAAGAAATTTCTTCTGACATGTAGCAGATTCTTTTTTTCCTTAACACACTGATTTGATTCCTCCTTTCCAATAAGAGAATTATGTAACAATTAGCCCTTTTGGCCTTGGGTGCAAGGAAGTTTATAGGCAACTTTTTAGCTTACACTGTTGAAAAGGCATATGTGCAATCTTGCTTTTTGTTTATGAATTCATATTTCTATTTTACTAATCTTTTGGTTGATTGGCTTTTCTGTAAGACAATTCAAAATTTCTTTTTAGAGGAAAATTATGGGAAAGTTTATTCACCTTAATAGGTGTGGTGTTAGGTAGCTTCCATGTCCAAGGTTGGCAGCAGCCCTTGAGTTTGGGACTTACTCATCCCTCATTCTAGATGAAATGCCTCGTCTGAGATAACAACTTATTCATAATTTAATAAAAGTTACACGTAAAGCATTGAAATCTTCAAAGAATTTTACACCTGAACAGAACTACTTTCAAAAGGCTGAGAAGGACTCCAAGAAGCTTGGTGAGACAGAAACTATTCAAGACAGAAATTATTCAAGACAGAAATTATTCAAGATGGACTTGTCCAACAACCTGTACGTGTGAAGTTTTAAACACCTCGATGGTGGCCTGTTCCCATCACTCTTAAAGACAAGGAGTTTGTTTTACCTAAATTCTTACACTCCATTTCAGTAGAATTTCTTTGTGTTCAGGCCACATCTAGATGGCATTCTAATCCATATACCCTGTCTGATAACTCTTGGAACATTCTGTTTTCCCCAGCTTTATTGTGATATAATTGACATATAACACTGTGTAAGTTTAAGGTGTCAATATGATGATTTGAAATACCTATTTATTGTGCAATGATTACCACAATAAAGTTAGTTAATAAATCTATCACCTTGCATAGTTACTATTTATTGTGTGTTTGGTAAGAGCGTCTAAGATCTACTCCCCTAACAAGTTTCAAGTGTACAGTACAACATTGTAACTATACTCACCACGTTATATGATATATCCCCAGAGTTTATTCATCTTATAACTAGAAGTTTCTATTCTTTGACCATCAACCTCCCAACCTGCCACTGATAATAACCAATCTACTGTCTGTTTTTATGAATTTAGTTTTTTAGAATCAAGGTGTAAGTGAAATCACATAGTATTTGTCTTTTTCTGTCTGGGTTGTTTCTCTTAGCCTAATACCCTCAAAGTTCATGCATGTGTCGCAAAATGGCAGGAGTTCCTTCTTTTTTATGGCTAAATAATAGCTCACATTTTCTTTATCCATTCATTTTCCATGGAAACTTAGCTGTTTTCCATGCCTTAACTATTGTAAATCATGCTGCAATGAACATGGACGTGCAGATATATCTTTGAGATAGTGATTTAATTTCCTTCAATATATACTCAGAAGTTGAATTGCTGGATCATCTGAGTGTTTTATTTTTAATTTTTAGAGGAAACGCTATACTGTTTTTCATAGTGGCTGTAACAATTTACATTCCCACAATAGTCTACAAGGCATTTTTTCTCCATATTCTCACCAATACTTGTTATCTGTTATCTTTTTGATAACAGCTTTTCTAACAGGAATAAAGTGGTATCTCAATGAGATTTTGATTGCCATTCTCCAGATGATTGATGATGTTGAGCACTTTTTATATACCTGTTGGTCATTTGCATATCTTTCCTGGAACAGTGTCTTTTCAGAACCATGGCCCATTTTTAAATTGGGTTTTTTTTGTTTGTTTGTTTGTTTTATTGTTGAGTTGTTGAGTTCCTTATATATTTTAAATATTAACCCATTATCATATATTTCTTTTATCTGATATCTGATATCTGAAAAAATGCTTTTTCATTTTCTTGATCATTTCTTTTGTTATGCAGGAGCCTTTCAGTTTTCATACAGTTCCACTTGGCTATATTTGTGCTTTTGGTGTCATATCCAAAAAATCATTGCCAAGGTTAATATGAAGGATTTTTCCTATGTCTTCTTCTAGTAGTTTTGTCATTTCAGAGCGTACATGTAATTCTTAATCCACTGAGTTAATTTTTGTGAGTGGTATAAGGTAAGGTTTCAGTTTCATACTTTGCATATAAATATCTAGTTTTCCCATCACCATTTATTGAAGAAACTATCTTGGTATTCTTGGCTTCCTTGTCAAATATTAATTGACCATATATGCATGCGTTTATTTCTGGGCTCTTGATTCTGTACTATGGTTCTGTGTGTCTGTTTTTATGCCAGTACCATACTTATTTGATTACTATAGCCTTATATAGAGATTGAAATCAGGAAGTGTGATGCCTTCAGGTTTGTTCTTTCTCAAGATTGCTTTCACTTGGGAATGGGAGGATGGGTTCAGTAAGTGATGGGGATTAAATAATACACTTGTGATGAAGACAGGTGATATATGGAACTGTTGAATACTATGTTGTACACCTGAAACTAATATAAAACTGTATGTTAACCAATTGGAATTAAAATAAAACTTAAAAAGAGATTGCTTTGGCTATTCTGGGTCTTTATGGTTACTTATGAGTCTTAGGATTTTTTTTTTCTATTTTTTTAAAAACATTCCACCAGAATGCCAATGCATTGAACCTGTAGATGGCTTTGGATAGTATGGACATTTTAATGATTCTTCCAATCCATGACATGAGATATCTTTCCATTTATTTGTGTCTTCTTTAATTTCTTCCATTAATGTCTGATGGTTTTCAGTGTACAGATCTTTCATATCCTTGGTTAAATTTATTGGTAAGTATTTTGTTGCTTTTAATGCTATTGTAAATGGGATAATTTCTTTATTTTTTAGATAGTTCATTGTTAGTGTTTTGGAATAGAGCTGATTTTTGTATGTTGATTTTGAACCATTCTGGAATTCCAGGGATGAAACTCACTCGATTGTGGAGTAAGATCTTTTGAACGTATTGCTGAATTTGTTTTGCTAGTATTTTGTTGAGAATTTTAGCATCTATTTTTTTCAGAGATATTGTCCTGTAAGTTTCTCTCTAAAGCGCCTTATCTAGTTTTTCTTTCAGGGTAGTATTGGTCTTGTTAACTAAGTTCAGAAGTGTGACATTCCTCTTCAGTTTTGGTGGGGGGGGAGTTGGGTTTCAGAAAGATTGGTGTTAATTCTTCTTAAAATGTTTGGTAGAATTCACCAGTGAAACCATTTGGTCCTGGGCTTTTCTATGTTAGGCAAGTTTTGATTACTGATCAATCTCCTTACTTGTTACTGGTTTGTTCATATTTTCTATTGCATCATGATTCACTCTTAGCAGGTAGTATGTTTCTAGACATGTATCCATTTCTTCTAGTTGTCCAATTCTTTGACGTATAATTGCTCATACTAATCTTTTATGGTCCTTTGTATTTCTGTGGTATCAGTTGTAATATCTTTTGTTTCTAATTTTGTTTGAGTCCACTCTTTCTTTTTTTAGTTTCTGGAGGTATAATGTTAGGTTGTTTATTTATTTAATGTGTGCATTTATAGCTATAAACTTTTTTCTTAGAACTGCTTTTCTTGCATCCCATAAGTTTTGCTATGTTGTTTACATTTTCATTTGTCTCAGAATTTTTTTTATTTCACTTTTGATATCTTCTTTGATCCCTTGTTTGTTAAAGAGTATAGTGTTTAATTTCCATATATTTGTAATTTTCCTAGATTTCCTCCTGTTACTGATTTCTGCTTTCATACCATTTTATGGTCAGAAAATATACTTGACATAATTTCTATCTTCTTGAGTCTGTTGAGACTTGTTTAGTGGCCTAACCTATGATCTATCCTAGGAAATGTTTTCTGTGTGCTTGAGAAGAATGTATATTCTGCTGCTGTTCAATAGAATGTTTTGTATGTTAGGTCCACTTGATTGATAGTGTTGTTCAAATATGTTGTTTCCTTATTGATTATCTGGATGATTTATCAATTGTTGAGAGTAGGGTATTAAAATCACCACTATTATTTTATTGTTATTACTAAATTCTGCTAATATACACTTTGTACATTTAGGTGATCCAATGTTGGATACATTAAAATTATTATACTCTCTTGATGATTTGATCACTTGTCATTACATAATAACTTTCTTTGTTACCTATGACCATTTTTAACTTAAGGTCTCCTTTTTAGAGATATAAAAGTAGCTATATAAGGATAGCTATATATAGCTATATATAGTATAGTTATAGCTATCTAGTATAGCTATCTTGCTTTCTTTTGGTTACCATTTGCTTGAAATATCTTTTTCCTTTCTTTCATTTTCAGTCTGTGTGTACCCTTAAAGCTAAAGTAAATTTATTATAGGCAGCATATTGTTGGATTTTTAAAAGTATTTTTAGCCAAAAATAAAAAATAAAAAAAAAAACTCTTTAAACATTCTGTGTCTTTTGAATAGAAAATTTAATCCATTTACATTAAAGTAATTATTTATTTTTTTAAAGATTTTATTTATTCATTTGATAGACAGAGATTACAAGCAGGCAGAGAGGCAGGCAGAGGTGGGGGGATAGGAAGCAGGCTCCCTGCCAAGCAGAGAGCCCAATGCAGGGTTCGATCCCATGACCCTGGGATCATGACCTGAGTGGAAGGCAGAGGCTTTAATCCACTGAGCCACCCAGGTTCCCCTAAAGTAATTATTGATAGGTAAGGACTTACTATTGCCATGTTATTGTTTTCTAGCTGTTTTGTAGTTCCTTTGTTCTACTCTGCCTCTTTTGCTGTCTTTCTTTGAAGGCTGATGATCTTCTGTGGTGGATGCTTTGATTCCCTTCTCTTGTCTTTTGTGTCTACTGTAGGTTTTTTCCTTTGCTATTACCATAAGGCTTACATAAAATATCTTATAGATAGAAGAGTCTGTGTTACATTGTTAATAAACACTTGTATATAAACACTCAACCTTTTAATCCCTAACCCCCATCATTTGTGGGTTAATTTCATAAGTTACCTCCTTTTATATTGTATAACCATTAACAAGTTATTGTAGCTATCATTATTCTTAATACCTGTGTTCTTTAAACTTTATACTAGAGTTGATTAACACATCACCATATTACAATATTAGAATATTCTGAATTTGACTCACCTTTACCAGTGTGTTTTAAATTTTCATGTTGTTATTTAGTGCCTATTTCAACCAGAAGAAACTTTTCAACATTTCTTCTTTAAGAGGATTATTCCAAATTCTCTGTCAGGCAGTTCATAAACCTATTTCTTTAGGATCAATCATTGGAGCTTTATTGTTTTCTTTTTGTTGTGTCATGTTCACTTGCTTCTTTATGATCTTTGTGTCTTTGTGTTGGTAAGTGGTCTTCCCCTTTTCCATATTTTATGGGTTTACTTCGGCAGGGAAAGACCTTCACCAGTTAGCTGATTTGGAGTACTAGATGGGTCAACTAGTAGTGTCTTCAGGTGAGCAGGACTTGCTATTGAGGTCTTTAATTGTACAGAGCCACTGCCTAAACTCTGAGGTAGAGGGGCAATGCTACTGTATGGCCTCCAAAGGTTGGATAGGCCCCCTGTCTGGGCTTTGCATTCAAGGGAGCTACTGGGAGCTACTGGCTTGGCTCCTTGTTTGGGGAAGACTGCAGTCTATGCTCTGTCATTAGGAGGGACCACTAGCTGGGCTCTGTAATCACCTCTGGTTGAGTGAGTTTGCAGTCTTTTTTCCCTGACAGGGCAGTGCCATCAACTGTACTCCATGAGTGATTAGGGCTATAGACTGAGTACTGCAATGCTTCTGGTTAGGTGGGGCCTTAAGCTGTGCTCTGTGATTGGGTAGGACTGAAGGCATGGGCTTCCTTATCAAGTAGGCCACTGGCTGTGTCCTATTATTAGACAAGGTCAGTTGCTGGGCTTTCTGGTCAGGCAATGCTTCCAGCTGTACCCCACAGTTGGGTGGGACTGAGGAATGTGTTCCACAGTGCGGCACAGTCTCTGTCTGAGCTCCAGTAGAGTGGGGCTGCAGGCAATGCATCAAGATTGAAATCACTGAGTCAGTTCCTTGCCTGAGGGGAGCCATAAGCTGTTTTTAGTAATTAGGCAGGGTTGTATGCTGTGATCTGCTGCTGTGTAGGGTTGTAGGCTATGTTCCATGGCTAGGGAATACCATAGGCTGGTCTCTGAGGCTGCCCATGGTCACCATTAAGGCTCCCTTGCTATGAGGAGCCAGAGGCTATACTCGATAGTTGGCAAGGCTGCTGTCTTGGCTCACTGCTCAAGGCAGGCTATAGGATGGGCTCCACAGTCACCTGGGTTCTCTGGCCAGCTTTCTTGAAGGCAAGGACTGGAGGTTACACTCAGCCATTGGGTCATGCTTCAGACTTGCTTCTCCGTCTAGGCAAAACCATAGCACTAACTTCATCGCTGCTGTTGCCCACTGACTTGGAACCCAAGTCAGAAAAAGCTGCCAAATAAGCTCTCCAGAGAGATGGAGCCACTGACTCAGCTCTATAGATGGGCAGAGCCACTGGCTGGGAGCTCTTCTTAGGCACTGTTGTTAGCAGTAACATGGTCTGCCAAGATACGAGCACTGGTTGCTGTTAGCCTGGCTTTTCTTCCTCTCTTTTTGATCTCTGGTGGTCAAGCCCTAGAGATTCCCCCTAGTGATTCCTTCAAAGCAAGATGCTAAGTGGGCCTCCTTGATACCACAGTTCTTGGGGGGTGCTGCTGGATGTCCATCTTGGGTTCTCTTTCCCCTCTGGAGAAACCATAGATCAAGGTGGCCTTCTCAGCTAGCACTGTGCCAGTATGGAGGAAGAGAAAGTGAAACTACTCTTCTTCCCCTTCCAGTTTGGTCCTTCTTGGCCTCTGTGGTCCAGAGAGCTGCTTCAGCATCACCCCCCAGGTTATCAGATTTTCACAATCATATAGTGTCTGCAGAGGGTTGTTAGCTGGTGTTCTTATTGGGAGGACTGAAGTCAGGAACAATCTCTATTGTCATCTGGATGACATCACCTCTCCAACATGGAATTTCTTTGGGGGTCAGTGAAAATGATCTGAAATTGATTGCAGTGGTGGTTGCACAGCTTTGTGAATATACTTTGCTTTTTCCACTGTGCTGTGTCTGTTACTCAGCTTCTCTGTTCACAGCCTCCCTGTCTTCCTCCAAAGAAATGTTTGCGTTGGATCGATTGTGTAAGGATCCAGAGATATCCAGATACTTCAGTCTTCCTCCCTGGACCCTCTTCAGAAGCCTGGGCCAAGTCTTAGAGAACTTGTAAGACCTGTCCATGGTCCTGTGCCTCACAGAGCATCTGACACGTAGTAGGTGATCAACAACTTGAATTGCATTTTGTTGTTTCTCACTGTCCTTTCTTTAGGGCTGAGAGGTGATAGAAGGGTATTCTTTTAAAACAGGCTTGAGCGTGGACTTAAAATCCTACACATGCTGAGCTCTGCATGTAGAACTATATACGCCTGTACGGACGTCCAGGGAAGCTTTAGCAAAGTGCTGGTTCAAACTCACAAAAGCTCTTTGTGGATCCCTCCTCAGGCACATTATATCATCCTCCAAGCCATTAAATTAATCCATTTTAATTGGATAATGACTCCCATTTTTGAATCTGTGGAAAATCCTCCCCACCTCCATCTGTATCTCCAGCGGCAGATTTCCAACATCCTGACAGCAGCAGGGCTTTCTGTCCTCCTTGTAGCCCTGCAGCTAGCGGGGGCCAAAGACCAATTTGCTGTAATGAATTTAATATGTTTAGTCTGAGCCATATAGTTCCAGGCCAGCCAGAGAGGGCCCCACGTAGGGTGACTTTCCATGCAGTGAATCAAAGAGGTCTGTCGGCAACTATGGGCTGAGTGTGTGAACCCTGCTGGTGCCAATCCCATTTCAAGTCCAGCCAGCCTCCTAGCCACTTTCTGGACTGTCCCAAGACCTTTTTTGGCAGCAGTTTATTATGCCTCTGGCTCCTAGAGTCTACACTAGGCCATTCTCAACCATGTATTATAGTTCTTGGAAGTTGTGCTCATTGATTCCCCATCTAAACGTTGGTCCTTGTTAGTGACAAGATAGAGTTCTGTGAGTGATCAAGTCCTTTGGATATCTTGAAAACCCATTTTTTATATGAGTTCATGAGTATCTATATTTAAAATACTTAAAATAGAACTTCTACGTTCTATTTTCAAAGGAAGGCAAATGCAAAATAGTTTAGGAATTTCTACATTTTAAGGACTTTAAGAGACTATCCAGTCCAGGTCTCTGCCTCTAGAAATAGACTACTTAAACCACCAGGACCCAGGACAACCATTTTCAGTGGAAATTGCAGGACCTTTGACAAGTTAGGTGCTGAAAGCCTATTATATTCATCCATTCCCCCATTCATTTATTTACCTGGCATTATGAGAAAGTGCTGAGTTAGGCATTAGAAGAACCAAACATAATTAAAGAAGTTACCGATCTTTAAACAGTTCACATTTAGGTAAAAGAAACGTAAAAATACCAACAGTCTGCTGAGGGTTGTCAGAGAGGTACAGAGGCCTTTATTACTAAAAGAAAATTGGAATCAAGAGAAGTCTACTTAAAATGAATGCATTCAAAATGGTGTGACTGGGTGGCTCAGTCAGCTAGGTGTCCAACTTGATTGGCTCAGGTAGTGATGTGAGGGTCATGATCTCAAGGATTGAGTTTATGCCCCATATGGGCTTTGTGCTGAGCATGGAACTTAAGATCCTCTGTCTTCCTCTCTCTCGGCACACTTTCCCCCCCACAATGCTCTCTCTCTCTAAAATAAATAAATAAATAAATAAATACAATTGACACCAACTTTTCCAAGTAAATTGGAAAACTAAGTTTTTTTGAGGATTAGTCTTAAAATTAAAACCATGAAAATAATTTTCACTTATTAAACAAAACTTGGATTATTATTTAATTTTATCTATGTTGCAGTTCTTAGAACATACAAAGATGGGATAAAAAAAGCATATTTGGTGACAAATGGCATTACGACAAGAGGGTACTATCATACACAGTTTATTTTTCAAAGCTATTCAAGAGTTTTAGCAGTTTTTCCAAGGACCGATGTCATCTTATTTTGATATCCAAACCATTTTATCCTTGCATCCCTATATTTATGATTTTTGTCTTCAACTGTAATGTATTTAAACCCGCAAGCTTCTCTTTTTTAATCATTTTCCATGTGATTTCAGTATTTCTCTAGAAAAATCTTTACTCACCTTTGTAAAGCCCTACATTCTTTGCAAAATTTGCAGTGTCATGATGCAACTGGAAGGATACTGGGAACAGAAGAAGAAGACGCCAGTGTAAAGCTGGGTGGAATGTTGTGGTGAGGACTAATATTAATGGAGAGCTGATTCGTAAGTATATTTATGATTTATTGGTTCTTCTCAAACTTTATAGAGTTACAGAGGTTTAGAAAATGGATACTTATACAGATGTCATGAAAAGAAGGGCCATCTGTACTCCAATGTTTATAGCAACAATGACCACGGTCGCCAAACTATGGAAAGAACCAAGATGCCCTTCAACGGACGAATGGATAAGGAAGATGTGGCCCATATACACTATGGAGTATTATGCCTCCATCAGAAAGGATGACTACCCAACTTTTGTAGCAACATGGATGGGACTGGAAGAGATTATGCTGAGTGAAATAAGTCAAGCAGAGAGAGTCAATTATCATATGGTTTCACTTATTTGTGGAGCATAACAAATAGCATGGAGGACAAGGGGTGTTAGAGAGGAGAAGGGAGTTGGGGTAAATTGGAAGGGGAGGTGAACCATGAGAGACTATGGACTCTGAAAAACAATCTGAAGTGTTTGAAGTGGTGGGGGGTGGGAGGTCGGGGTACCAGGTGGTGGGTATTATAGAGGGCACGGATTGCATGGAGCACTGGGTGTGGGAAAAAATAATGAATACTGTTATGCTGAAAATAAATAAATTAATAAAAATAAATAAATAAATAAAATCTTTACAAAATTATAAAAAAAATTATAAAAAAAGAAAAGAAAATATAACAAAAATCATCTACACCTCTGTAACATACTAAGAACTCAAATGGCACAAAAATTAGGAAGATGTTGGAATAAAAAAATTAAAATTTATTTACAGGCAAAAAGTGGTTGTATTCCCGTGACTGATTCCCATGGCAAATCACTCTGTGAGTATGACTCAGCCACTGATACAATCAGTATCAGTTTTAACTAGACTAGTGGTTATTAAAGTTGCTTGAGATCACTGGAGTTATGTTTCTTTCTATTACAGCTAAGCGTGTTCCTGAGGTTTTCTGATTCTAAATTCAGTGAATAACTCTGATAGGTTCTCAATTACTCATGAATCCCGGAAAATGTTATTTTTGTTATTCCTATTATATTTCTTTCCCAGAATCCTAGTCTTTACAGGATTCTTGCAAGAAGAATAGAAGTTGTTTTATGTGCCAACCAAATGCTCTTTTACTAAAACAATGAAGCTGTGGCCTACTACTCCACTGAGTCTACTTTGCAAGCCATTTCCTAGCTTGTTAAATGGAGTGGGTTGTGAGATGAGGTGCCATGAAGTACCAAGTCCAGAGTCTTAGGTAGATCATATACAAACATTTATGTGATTTCTACAACATGAACATATATTATCCTTAATCTTCCAGAACATTTATCATGCATATGTAATAGAAGGTACACACTCTAAGGTGTTGTTGGAAAACTGTTTGAAAAAACAGAGCCAGGGTAATTGCAAAGGGAAATTACTGAAGGTAGAGGAAAAATCAAGCCAGCAGAAACCGAGTATGGTCCCACGCCAGAGTTAGAGGAAACACCAACCTTACTGTTGGTGTTGATACAGGAACCATCTTTTGGTTTCAAGCAATGAGAATCTAACACAAGCCAGCTTTAATTCAATAATGGGAGTTTATAGGCTCACAAAACCAAACTAAGAATAAGAGACTATATTGGCCTCAGGAATGACTCAATATCATTCCCAAATGCTATCAAGACTATCCCTTTCTCTATTTCTGTTCAGCATCTTGGCTTTTTATCTGTACTGACCTCATCCTCTCTAACTTCCAGATGTTCAACCTTTGTGTAATGGGCAAAGACATCCCTCACCTTAGCCCAGCAATTCTGCCACCAGAAAGGTAAAAATGTTCTGTCCTATCCACCTTAAGTGGAACAATTTCAGGAGAGAGCTCAGTTTAGATCACCTGAACATCATTTGTCACCCTGGCTTCTTCAGTGTCTGGGGACAGACTGCTACCATAACTGATCTCATGTGGATCTTTGGACCTCTTATCAGACCAAGCAGGTAGGCTGTGTTACCAGAAAAATGGAGAAAAGCTGGTCAGAAAGAGACAACAGATACTACAGGGACAAATCTTCACCTTCTATTACTTTTTGCCTTTCCATTTGTCTCCTAGTATTACATGTTGCTTATAGGTCCTCAGCTATATATATATATATATATATATATAACTGGAGTTAATCTGACCTGGACTTGGATTATATTTTCATTAGTATAGTACCCCGTTATGAAACAGAATTTATGCAGGAATAAGATATAATTTACAGATGGTCTTTGTTTAGTAGTGTGAGCCTCTTTACTGTGATTAAACCTGAGAAATAGTGTGGGTTCCCCTCCCTTTAATTTAATTTTAACTGATTTGATAAATTAGAAGAGGTGTGGCAGCAAACACATTGAAATTTTTAGTTCAAAGTAAATTTGTTTCTAAAAATGTCCTGCCTTCTCTCAATAAAGGTTGTAAGAAAAATCCAATAAAACCTCTTTCATCTCCTTGAATGAAGAAAGCAACACACAGTCCAATTGATTTTAGTAGTATTTATGGTTCTAAATGTTTTTACGTTAAGTATATTTATTAATATACATATGCTATACATTTTTATTCATCTACTGCCTTGAAACTAGGTTTTAAAAGTCATCAGTACATCAAAACTTGTTTAGCTTGTAAAACTTGCCCTTGGCTTTGTTAAGCTTCAACCCACCCAAAGATTAATAAACATATATTGAGCCTTTCAGCAGTTCCGGACTCTGAACTAAGAGCGATAAGAGAAAAAACAAAAGTCTCTAACATGTTTACTGTTTAGTGAGGGAGAGAAGACTGTGACTTGAAATAAGAGAGAAATATGAATGGCAACGCACCATACGTAAGAAATTTAGCAACTTGATTGAAGTCATGTCAGTCAGTGATCAGCTGCACAGGGGTGGAGACACTGGGGTGGAGAACCACTGCACAACCAAGCGATAATGACGCTCCTTTTCCGTCATTCTCACCTGCCTCTATCCTGAGATAGGTGAGCTCCATCCCCCAGTAGTAGCAAATGTGTTTAAAGTAAGGTCGTATTAGGAGTTATAACAAACATTTCCCAAGTTGCATGATAATGAGGATTACTCAAACAGGACTCCGTTCAAGGTGGGTGTTCGTGATCACCACTCAGTGATTCAGAAACCCAGGCTGCTTTCATCTTGTGGCTCCTCCACCATCCACCCAGGGCTTTGAAGGATGTTTGCTTGTCTGATTCAAGCCCAAGGAAGGAGGAAACACGTATAGAAGATTTTCCTAAGCCAGGTCTAGAATGGCACCCATTTCTTCTGCTCATGCTCCATTTACTAGAAGTTAGATTTGTGGCCACATTTATCTGGCTTAAAAATGTTACCTAGGTGTGTGTACAGGTTGAAGAAAGAATAGGTTTTATGAACAGTCAGCTATAACATCCATGAACGCTGGATTCAAAAAATAAAAAAGAGAAGGGGAACAGGGTGCTGGTTGAAATGCATCATTTGATGACCTCCACTTTTTAAGAAACAGGCATGCTGAACCTCATTAATGGAAGGTGTCCTTCTTCAGTGACAGTTACAAATTTGTGGAATGTGTTCAAATGTAACTGGGCATTTTTAGATATGTTCAGCTTATATATGTGCAAATACTAGCAAGAGAAGCATCACAGTAAAGCTTCATTACATTCTCAGACAGAAGTATTGTAATATAAAAAGATTGTGTGTGTGTGTGTGTGTGTGTGTGTGTGTGTGTACTGAATGGGCATATATGTATCTTCATAAATAATCCACATGAACACAAACCATTGCTATTACATCAATAGTAAAATATGAATGTTTCTCAACTGAAGTGGATATATATTTTAAAGTTCCCAGTGGAGTGTAAGATATAAGTAATGCATTCTTTGTTATTTTTTAAAAAGATTTATTTATTTGAGAGAGAGGCAGAGGGAGAGAGAGTCCTAAGCAGATTCTGCACTGAGCGTGGAGCCTCATGTGGGGCTCCATACCAAGACCCTAAGATCTGGACCTTAGCCAAAACCAAGAGTCAGCCACCCAACTGTCTGAGCCACATAAGACATTTTCATAATGTGTTCATTCATATGCACAAAGATAATTTATTGAATAGAAATACCTGTTTGGGAGATGTTATGGGTTGAATTGTGTCACCAATGAAGATATATTGAAGTTCTAACCCCTGTATCTGTGCCTGCAACCTTATTTGAAAATACTATCTTTGCAGATGTAATCAGGTTACAGTAAAGTCATACTGAATTAGGGTGGACCCTAATCCAATGACTAATGTCCTCATAAGCAGAGGATATTTAGACACAGTGTGACCAGGAACGTAGGGAGGACACAATGGGAAGAGGTTGGAGTCATAGATTTATAAGCCAAGGAACACCAAGATTTGCCAGCAACCACCAGAAGTTAGGAGAGAGGCATGGAATAGATTTTCAGAACCTCCAGAAATAACCAACCCTTCCAACACCTGAATTTTAGACTTCTAGCGTCCAGACTTATGAGAGAATAAATTTCTGTTGTTTTAAGCCACCCAGTTTGTGGTAATTTGTAACAGTGGTCCTAGGAAGCTAGCACATGGGTTATGTATTTATTTATAGTACTGATGCCTACCTTTTATAAACTTTCAACTTGCACATTTTCATGCTTATAAAAAAAGGTATGAGCTAGAGCATAAGAATCGTGACTCTGTTCACTGCCAACAAATGGGATAACAGTTGCTGTTACAAAATTATTTTGGTCTTATAAACAACTGAATTTCAGAATACTTTTCAGAAACTAGCCAGTTTGCAAGAAAAGGAGCGTCTGGGTCATTTAAAGTATTCATATATATTCATATATATCAATAATATTTACCTCATGACAGGAGTATTTAACTCTATTACGTACATGGGAGGAACAAAAACCAATCTTTTTTCAATTCACGGAGTCTCAGTAAATGGAAGTTTTGCCTTTTTCACAAATGAATATTAGAACCCCCCAAACTAACAATGCCTATATACCTCAAGAAGGTTACTCAATACCTCTGAGCTCCCATTTAGATAAATTGGAAGCTGACCTACCAAATGGAGATGACAGGTTGTGTTTCACGGCAGGGCCAAGCTGAGGAGCTATTCTCATCTACCAAGCAAGTAGCCCTTGTCCACAGCATGGGCTCTAACACACCATGTTTGAGAGGGTGAAGTTGATGCTCATGCTGGTTTTATAGGCAGTTGTGTTTTCTTTCTTTCTTAGAGCATGTTCAGTCCTTCCAGAATATATATCTTCTTCTAGGAGATTCCTGCTTTTATTGAGAAATTGGTGAAGGCAGTTAAAACTTGTAGTAGCACTTTATATTTTGTTTCTGGTTATAATTACATTGATGGGAAGACCACACACATAAATATTCTTCATTTTTACTTTCATATGAGAAAATCTATTTCAATACCATTTGGCAAATACAAACCTCATGGTTTACCTGAGAGGAGAAATAAATTGAGATCGTATCATTTCTCAAGAAGAGTAGAGAGGCGGTCAAGAATAGGCGTGGTTCTTCATACTGAGCCTTGAAGGAATAAGACAGCACTAATGACAAAGTTTTCTCTTTTCTGTCCTTTTCAAGCATGGGCAACACATGAAAATAATTTCCTGTACTTTGTCTTTCGATTTAATGCTTGCTATAGACATGTGTTACATTTTAATCGGAGCATGGTTAGAGGAGAAATTGTATTCAAACTATATAGTCACAAGAGTGTGGTGGATAAGTTTCTTGCATAGATGGAAAGAATTACATTATTGACCACATAAATTAGATTTGGAATACTTGACAGGATTCTATGATCTATTTCCATGTTGTTTCTAATGCTGGGACTCTGTTTCTTAGAGAGGTTCCCTATAATTCATAATCCTTTGGTTTGTTTTTTCATTTGATTAAGTTCCTTTAACAAGGGGCTGCTTGGAATCGGGCCATGTATTAATGTTTGTGGCAGATGAAGAGACAGTAACAATAAATAACAACAACAAACTATTGGAAGTTTGAAGTCTATAAGTAGAAGGTCTAGTTGAACTTAAAGTGAAAAATCCAAGTAATGAATCTCCCCAATAAAAAAGTGACCATCTTTGGTTGTGTGAACTTCTCAGGGTTCTAAAGACTCCTTTCTTTATTTTACCTTTCAGAAAACTTGAACCTCAAAAAAGCAAAACAATGAAATAAAGCTTAGACTCAAGATTTAAAACACCCTTCTAAAGGTGGAACTTTTGTGTTTTTTTTTTCTGGAATATTGGCTTTTCAGTTGGACCTGGCAATATCTAGGAAAATTCCCCAGAGTTTGCAAATCTTCTTTTATTACAAAACAGTCTTTTCATTACTTTTAAAATTCTCTTCACTGGCTTCTGACATTTTATTTTATTAATAAAGAATACCACAAAATGGTCAATGAGTAAGACCAGAAGCCCAGAGTAAGATCCCAGAAGAGTTTTATGTCTCTGAACAGTTTTACATGATCATCTACAGAAAGGCCAGGATCAAATCTTCATGGTGCCAGGCAAAGTTTTAGTTTCTTGGGTCATAGCACTTGGCAAAAATGACGTAAATTTGCAACCACTGGAAAAAGCTGAACTTTCTGATTCCTTATGTGAATTGGTATGACTTCATTATCTTGTACTGGGAGTAATTCGTAGCCATATATTTTTTTTTTTTGATCAGAAGACAAACCTAGGAAGAAAATACAATAAAAGTTTAAAAAATGATAAACCAGAATTCCCAGCTAAAAATGTCAAAAACAGCTTCTTTTTGCGACCCAGAATAAATAGCTCAGTCAGCAAATAGAGGAAAACGTAAAATAGGTGTCATTTCTTTTTCCCCCAGGTATTTGGTATTTGGTGTCTTTATCTTTCAGAGTGCTGATTGATTGGGACCCTCAATATGGGTCCCCAATCAGATAGTAGTCTATCCCCTACAATATGGAGCACGAGAGAACTCTGCCTTTACACAGGGACACAGAAGTCACAGAAAAAAGATATCCTATAGTCCATACTAAAAATACTGACTTTTCTTCTTTACTGTGAAATTAAAGAATGCAAACTGAAACAGTAAGACACCAATTTTCAAATACTCAGTTGGCAAAGTTTGTTGATTATGCTAACATTGGATATTACTAATAAGAGGTTGAGTAAGAGGGACACTCTTATATAAAAATCTGGGAGATTTTTTTTTTTTGAGATTACTATAGTCAAATCCCTGTTAAATTGCCTTTTTCAATGAGATGAGCACCTACACAAAGTATAAAGCAATGTAAATATAACTGTTACAGCATTTCTTTTACCAGCTCCTTTTGGTCACATCAGTCCTACCTGCGGGGACTTAGACCCCACTGCTTTTGTGTTTGATATTTGTGCTACCACAAGTATGTTCTTTTTCTCTCATTTGTTCCTTCTTTTTAAAAAAAATTATTTTATTTCCCATTTCCATTGTCGGTAATATTATCATTATTCTAATATTGTTCATATGATATATTATCTTCTACTATTTAACTGGGATATAATTAGCATATAACATTGTGTTAGTTTTAGGTATAAAACATAATGATTTGATATAGGTATATATTGTGAGATGATCACAATAATAAGTTTAGTTAACATCCATCACCACACTCAGTTATATTTTTTTCTCCTTGTGATGAGAACTTTTAGGCTCTACTCTGTTAGCCACATCAGCCATTGCTTCATTCAGTTAAAAATATGTATTGTTAACTATTCTCACCACACTATACATTACATCCCTAGGACTTTTTCATTTTATAACTGCAAGTTTTTTACCCTTTGCCACTTTCATCCATTACACCTATCCCCTGTGCCCCCATCCCTCTGGCAATCACGGATCTGTTCTCTGTATGTATGAGCTCAGTTATTTCTTTTTAACACTCCATATATGAGTGAAATTGTATGGTATTTGTCTTTCTCTGACTGACTTATATCACTTAGCCTAATATCTTCAAGGTTAATCCATGTAGTTGAAAGTAGCAGGATTTTCTTTTTTTCTTTTTTTATGGCTAAATAACATTCCATTATATATAAGATCGCTTTTTCACTAAGATGCTAAGGTTGTTTCCATGTCTTGTCCCTTATAAATTATGCTGTGGTGAACATGGGAGTAGAGACATCTTTTAAAGACAGTGATTCTGTTTCCTTTGGATACATACCCAGAAGGAGAATTGTTGGATCGTATGGAAGTTCTCTTTTCAATTCTTTGAAGAACCTCCATATTGCTTTCCACAGTGAGTGTACCAATTTACAATCCCACCAACAATGCACAAGTGTTCTTTTTTTTGCCTCATCCTTGCCAATACTTGGCATCTCTTGTCTTGGTGATGATAGCCATTCCATCAGGTGTGAGGTGATATCTCATTATGATTTTAACTGTGTCGCTCTCGCCAGCAAGAACGACCAGGAGACACGGAGTGACAAGCTTGTGAATCTTTATTGTTCTCCCCTTACCCGGATGTTTACCCCTATTTATATCCCCTCTCCTCCAATCAGCAGACTGTACATGTGAAAGGAAGCATGATCCACGCTTAGCATGATAGAAAGCACGCAGTGTCCACGGGCTTCCTGTTCTGGGCATAGCCAATCATCTTTCAGGTGGTGCGCAGGTCCTCTGCCTGGCTGCAGGCGCAAGCGCCATGTTGCGTATTATGTACATAGCTGCCCCCGACATAACTGGAAGAGTCTACTATGCAACTTTATATTATATATAAAAGAGCTTTAAAATGTTCACATACTTTGACCCAGTAATTCCACCCTTAGAAAGTAATCAAAGATGTGTTCAAAGACATATGAACAAAATATTCATTACAATTATTTATAACATTGGGGAAATAGAAATAAAAGCTCTAAGTATCCAATAAGAGGAAAAAGGCTGAGTAAATCATTATATGTGAATAATAGAATAATCACCAATTACTAAATACATAAGGGTCAAATCAGAACCCAAGGGTTCAGAGTGAAGGCTGAATCTGGCCCATAAAATTCCAGATGCCATCATCTTGGAACAGGTTACAGAAGCTGAATCCATAAGACCTGAATGGAAACCACGGTGCCCCACTGAGAATGATCACAGCCGGCTGTATGGAGAGCTTAAGCCATTCAGGGCATGGGGGCAACATGGCTGGTCATGGGGCCAGCAGACTGGAGGAAGAGTATTCAGTTGTGACTCTGTGTGTCCGTGACTCACACCCACTTTGTCCTCCTACATGGCTCAGATTGCAGGGAAAGTCAAAACTATTTAGTAGAGGAGATGCCAGAGTCATTGGTTAGTTCAGGAGCAAGGTGCTTATTTTTTTTCCTATCTAAGAATAATTAAAAAAAAAAAAAGAAAGAAAAGGAAACAGAATTTTGTTCACACCTGAAGTTGGTGAAGCAAACTGAATCCAAGCAGTAGATGCACAGATAGGCAAACTCTTATAGAATAATGTAAAAGAGATAGACCAAAATATTCATTCTGCATGTCTCCGGGTGGTAAGATTTTACATAATTTTTTACTTCTTCTCAATAATTCTTTTGCTTAAATATGCAGTTAACATTTAGTATTTTTGTTATGTAAAATATGTAAAAATAAAAAATATCTCTGAATTTTCTATAAAAAAGAAAAAAAAATGTCCTCCCCCAAAGATTTCTTCTCTCACTCTCTGCACTCACCTTCCCAAGTAAGGGGCTGAGGGAACACTGAATTCCGACTGTATCCAACCCTCCAATTCAGAAAGCATTTCTGGTTTGGGAAGGTTTAGAGCTCCCTGTAACTCACACATGAACAGTGACACCTGATAGCACTATTCGCTCCCTTTCCCTTCTTCAGCGGTCCTTTTCCCTCATTTTAGCGAAGAGAAAAAGAACGGATAACTCACTGATGGGATGGGGACTTGCTTTTGTTTCAACACAAGAATTTAAAACCAGAATGCGCTGTTGAATTGCTTTCAGAGATGGAAGTTTAAATCACATTTACACTGAACATGGTCTTCTCAAAGTCCACGTGGAATCAGTCTGAACAATGGGAAAGACAGATATGTTGCACTTGGAAAGGTTTAACCTTGTGATGGTGATAGAATTGTAGGCTCCCGCTGCTTTAGATTTGCTGGTTGGTTCTCAGCCTGTCTCTGGGATCCATCATGGTCCTCTACAGGATGGGGCTGTAGCCACCTTTGAGTCCTGTGGAGCTTTGAATGGCGAGAATGGATGAAAATACTTGCAATAAGCTTTGCAAAAGATCTTTACAATATTCTGCCAGAATGAAATTGCTGTTCCTTGGAGGCTAACCAGCTTTTGACAGAGGCAAAAAGAGACTTGGTATGGATTTAAAGGATCAAAATGTTTCTTTTAAAGGGACAGTGTATATTTTTAAATTCCTGGAGCCATGAACATTGTAAAGTCTTGATAGAGACAGAATTCCACAACAGAAACTATTTCTTTCTAACGTCTAAGGACCTGGACAAAATGAATTATGAATTTAGTGTGAAAATTCTGCAACCTCATAAATCAAGAGAACAAATAAAAGAAGTCCATACCATAGATTTTCTTACCTAGTGGTAAAGATGGTGATGATTTCTAAAAAGATTTTCAGATCTGTAGAAGTCCTTCTATGTAGGCTTCATAGATCATGAGAAGGAATCTTATTTTGCTAAAACTGTTTACATTTTAAGTTTAAGCAACAGATATTAGGATGTACATTTTATTTTTTTTTAAGATTTTAAAAATTTCTTTGGCAGAGAGAGAGAGAGAGAAAGAGAGAACACACAAAAGCAGGGGGAGGGGCAGAGGCAGAGGGAGAAGAAGGCGCCCCACTGAGCAGGGAGTCCGATGTGGAACTCCATCCCAGGACCCCAGGATCAGGACCTGAGCTGAAAAGACAGATGCTTAAGTGACTGAGCCACCCAGGCACCCCATGAGTTACATTTTAAAGAGCTATAAAAAATTCAGTTGAGAAATACAGATACTTAGAAGAGTTAATTGCACTTCCTTCATTCATATAATTATAAAAGCCATGACCTTCTAAACTAAACTTAGCTCACTAGAACATAGTGTCTGATCCATTCACAGTGAGAGGAAACTGAGATAATTCTGTAGATAATGCAAGTCAACCCCTTCCCAACCACTCTCTCACAACACACAGACAAGCACAACTAGTATGTAATTTTTCATTCCTCATATACTTTTAAAATGCTTTAATCCTTCATTTCTTCATGCACAGTTTATCTTACCAGAGAAGGAAGATAGAAAAAGAAAATAGATATATTGGCTATATTGTAGTTTTAACTGGTCTTTGTACGTTCTTTTGCAGGAGGAGAATTCCAACATGAGGTAAAGAAGTTGGGGGAAGAGAATCCTTCAGGGTTGCGGTGGAATGTTGTGAGGGCTGGTCAGGAGGAAATCGGGGCACCATTCTGGGGTGCCAGCATGTTCCCAGACTGTCAGGCCAGCTCTGACAATGTGGGAACTGCCTGGTACCCAAAGGGAGATTTGTAAAATCATACCTAAGGATGTGTGCAATTTAAGTTTCAGTTTTGGGGCGCCTGGGTGGCTCAGTCTTTAAGCATCTGCCTTCGGCTCAGGTCATGATCCTGGGGTCCTGGGATCAAGCCCTGCATCAGGCTCCCTGCTCAGTGGGAAGCCTGCTTCTCCCTCTCCCACTCACCCTGTTTGTGTTCCCTCTCTCACTATGTCTCTCTCTGTCAAATAAATAAATTAATTAAAAGAGTAAATGAAGTTTTGGTTTTGTTATTTAAGAATGGGTCTCGGGGCACCTGGATGGCTCAGTCATTAAGCAGCTGCCTTCGCCTCAGGTCATGATCTCAGGGTCCTGGGATCAAGCACTGCATCGAATCGGGCTCCCTGCTCAGCGGAAAGCCTGCTTCTCCCTCTCCTGCTCTCCCTGTTTGTGTTCCCTTTCTTGCTGTGTCTCTCTCTGTCAAATAAATAAATAAAATCTTTAAAAAAATAATAAAGAGGGGCCCCTGGGTGGCTCAGCGGATTAAGCCTCTGCCTTCGGCTCAGGTCATGATCTCAGAGTCCTGGGATTGAGCCCCTCATCAGGCTCTCTGCTCAGCAGGGAACCTGCTTCCCCCTCTCTCTGCCTCCCTCTCTACCTACTTGTTATCTCTCTCTCTCTCTGTCAAATAAATAAATAACATCTTAAAAAAAATAATAATGAGTCTCCCCTGATTCAAAACTCAGGCATCTTCAATGTAGAAAACTGGAGAAACACGGAAAAGGACGATTATTTTAAAAAACAAACAAAAACTGCTGCTTGTGGTAACCTCTGGTTATATAACCTTCTGGACCTTTTTTTTTTGGCATGTGCTTGTACCACATAGACATTTACAGATTTTATAGCCTTGATAGCTTACTGTCTATTTAGTATTCATGACCATTTTCCCATGCTCATAGATAGTTTTCTATAATATGAATTTTTAATGCCAGTACTTGTGTCCCATTGTACATTTTCATCCTAATTACTATGTAAATATCCTGTGATATTGTGATATATATTTGGTCTTCACCCCCGGTTCCTGCCAGACAGCTTCGAAGTTATCTCTGGAATAATGAGAGTGTTTGCATGCTGTGGGACGACTGGTACCTGACAGCTCCTAGCTACGTTTGGGAAGGAAGATGGTCAACAAAAAGACCAACTCAGGCTTAGAGGGTTGGAACTTTCAACCTTACCTCCTCCTCTCTAACTTCCTGGGAGAAAAGAAGGGCTGGGATTCATTGCCAATGGCCAGTGATTTAATCCATCTTGCTTATATGATGGAACCTCCATAAGTCCCCTTAAACTGTGGGGTTCAGTGAGATTCTGAGTTGGTGAACACGTGGAGATCCTTGGTGGGTAATACACCTGGAGAGGGCGTGGTCACTTCATGTGCCCCACCCATTTGCCTCCACCACACTTTGCCCTGTGCCTGTCTTCCCTCTGGCTGTTCCTGGGTTGTATCCTTTATAATAAACTGTTAATAGCATGTAAATAATTTTCCTGAGTTCTGTGAGCTATTCGAGAAAATTGCCAAGCTCAAGGAGTGGGATGTGGGAACCCCCGATTTATAGCCAGTAGGTGAGAAGTAGGTGGCCTGGACTTATGACTGGTATCTGAAGTGGGAGACTTACGGGTCTAAGTCCTTAAACTGTGGGATCTGTCACTCACTGCCACTCTACTAAGTGTCAGAAGTAAATCGAATTAAATTGTAGGACACCAAGCTTGTGTCAGAAAATTGGTCAGTGTGGGGCGAAAAAAAACCAAGACCCCCCTTCTTTGGTGTCAGAAGTGATACTGGAGGAAGAATGGACCCTAGTAGGATCTTCCATGATTGGATTTAGCTTGTCTATAAGGTTTTTGTTTGTTTTGTTTTTGCTTTTTTGTTTTTGTTTTTGTAATTATAAATAACACCAAAATTGAAAGCATTTAAAAATATTCAATTTAGGCTAGAGAGGGAAGTAGTAAATTAAGGTGCCTAACTGCCAAATCATTGTAAGAGTTATTGATTCCCACAGGGTAGGCATCCTATATTGACAAGATACGTTAACTAAGAAACCAAAAAGTTAGAAACGTGTTGTTATGTTTATATTTTGTAAATGCACCAGAGACTACAATGGTTACAAATGATGAACCCAATGTTTTCAGTCATAAGAACAAAACCTTTAAATAGAGTGTGTGCATGAGAACCTTCCTCTATACCTGGCAGTTTGGCTGTTCAATGTTGGCTGATTTGGAATCCCATCATTTTCTCTGTGCCTCACCTGAGGTCAGGTATGTGCCTATGAAGGCATCCTGAGCTAGGGAGGGATCGCTGGCCCCTGTCTCCATCCTGTCTCTCTGAACTTCACTACTGACCTGTGAAATAAAATTAAAAGAATCACCTCATCAGGTTGTTATGAAAACAAGATGTATAAAAGTGCCTTAACAGTTAGGTAAATATATCCTCATCAGCTTCATTGTTCTCCTCCTGTTCATAAACAACACAATGGAATTTTAGTTAAGTATGTGTTTACTTAGTTGAATTCCATAAACAATCCCTACCAGCAAGTAGCCAAGTAGGGAGGGAGTGGGACAGGAGGGAGTAGCCTTGTCCCCTGAGTAAGTCTCTGCCTCAGCCTGAGCTGTGAATTAGCTCTTTCCTTGGTATCTCATTTCCTCAGTGCCCCTCAGAGGCTGATGGCTTCACCCTGAGGAAAGAGAGATACACAGCCCTCTTTAACATGGCTCCTGAAAATAGGCTCAATCAAGGAAACAGATTTCCCACACTGGAAAATTTCTAAGGCAGTTGTGATTATACACTATAGGCTTTGGACACTGCCTTCCTCACTACCTTTCTTAGAAGCGACTCCACTATGTTGTGTTCACTTTATAGAGGAGCAGACAGACTCGTGAGAGACTGCCAGTCATCTGAGGCAGCACAACTCTGTGAACAAAGCATTCAGGACCACCTCACTGGCTTTTGGTTCCACTTCACTACAAATTGGCAAAATGCACAAAGACTCATTTTCACCACAGTGGGACCCAGAAGGCCATGAACCATACCATCTCACTGATGTCAGGGTCCTTCTTCCTCCTCTGCACCTCAGTGAGTGAAGGAACCCAGGACAAAGGAATTTACCAAAACCCAGACAATAAAAATCCGGTGTGAGAAAAACAAAATGTCTGGTAAATCACGATCAAGCAAACATCATTTTGTCTGAATAGGAATTTACCTCATTTTTTTTTCAATATTTACTATTTATTTTTAAATCTTTCAACACTTAAATTTTTTTTTTAATTTTTTATTTTTTATAAACATATATTTTTATCCCCAGGGGTACAGGTCTGTGAATCACCAGGTTTACACACTTCACAGCATTCACCAAAGCACATACCCTCCCCAATGTCCATAATCCCACCCCCTTCTCCCAAACCCCCTCCCCCCAGCAACCCTCAGTTTGTTTTGTGAGATTAAGAGTCTCTTATGGTTTGTCTCCCTCCCAATCCCATCTTGTTTCATTGATTCTTCTCCTACCCACTTAAGCCCCCATGTTGCATCACCACTTCCTCATATCAGGGAGATCATATGATAGTTGTCTTTCTCTGCTTGACTTATTTCGCTAAGCATGATACGCTCTAGTTCCATCCATGTTGTCGCAAATGGCAAGATTTCATTTCTTTTGATGGCTGCATAGTATTCCATTGTGTATATATACCACATCTTCTTGATCCATTCATCTGTTGATGGACATCTAGGTTCTTTCCATAGTTTGGCTATTGTGGACATTGCTGCTATAAACATTTGGGTGCATGTGCCCCTTTGGATCACTACGTTTGTATCTTTAGGGTAAATACCCAATAGTGCAATTGCTGGGTCATAGGGCAGGTCTATTTTCAACACTTTGAGGAACCTCCATGCTGTTTTCCAGAGTGGTTGCCCCAGCTTGCATTCCCACCAACAGTGTAGGACGGTTCCCCTTTCTCCGCATCCTCGCCAGCATCTGTCATTTCCTGACTTGTTGATTTTAGCCATTCTGACTGGTGTGAGGTGATATCTCATTGTGGTTTTGATTTGTATTTCCCTGATGCTGAGTGATATGGAGCACTTTTTCATGTGTCTGTTGGCCATCTGGATGTCTTCTTTGCAGATATTTGCAAACGACATACCTCATTGTTTTGTATGTAACCTGAGGGTTTCTTAAATGTTGGGGTTTGGGAGGCTGGGGGGTATCTTGTGGGGAGGCAATCTGCAAATTATCTGGGTCGCTCAGCTGAGGGACAAATTTCTGAGATCACACCCAGCCACTAGATATAGTTGGGCCCCAAGAGGACATGGTTTGCGTTCAGTTTGAGAATTTGATTTTTTTTTTTTTTTTTTTTTTTACCTAATTTCACTGCAAAAGGGTTAAGGTCCTTGTGGTTCCTGGCTTGTGAGGAAAGTTCCTTCATGGTTGGCAGTTTTATAGGTTCTGGCAAATGTGGTTCAGGATAACATTTTACCAGTTCACCAGGTAAAGATTTGCTTTCCTCATCCAAATGGGAAATTTAGTGTGAAACCAATTTAGTTGCAGGTGAAAATTGACTGTGTGTATCACAGACGCAGTTTCTCACTACTGGAGGAAAAGAAAAACAAAAAACAAAACAAACAAAAAACCTGTGTTCTGTTTGGGAAAGAAAGCACCAAAACCCAAAACCGCCTTTCCTTTTCAGAAGCAATTTTCAGCCAAAAGGAAAAGGAGTTTTATTTTTTGTGAACCCACAAAAATGTGATATTCACCAGTGAGGAAATCACATTTGTACAACTGTATTAAAGATGTTTTTCTCATTCAGGCAAATGGGAGGGTTTTACATGAAGCAGCTTTTGGGGGCATGGGTGAGGGGGTAGTGCTTTTATATAAAGGAAATAGTCTCCCTTGCCTTGGAAGTAGAAATTGCTTTGAAAAGTGACTTGGGAGTGCTCTGTAATCTATTTGCACTCTTAATCCATTACTGATTCACATTCAAGTAGGCTTCCTATAAACCACGCTTTGAACTTTTTTTAGCTAAACATTTTTGATGGATTTCAACTGTGGCTTTAAAAACTGGCTTGAACACATGCACATGACAAGATCACTTTTCCATAGGACCTGGGGATGTGAGATGCTTCTTCAGGGAAATGGGCACACTTTCTGACCTGGTTGCCTGCAAGGGAGTAGACTGCACTGACTCCCCGGGCCTGCTCTGCCCTGGGCTGGGGAGCCCTGCCACTCAGCATTTTCAGTACTGTCCTGCTCTGGCTCTGGGTCCTTTCTGGCAAATCAGTCCATTGCCAAAATTGTGTTATAACTCTCGTCTGAGGCACAGATAGACATCTCTTGAAAACAGTCCAACCGGGGCACCTGGGTAGCTCAGTCGGTTAAGCATCTGCCTTTGGCTCAGGTCATGATTCTGGGGTCCTAGGATTGAACCCTGCATCAGGCTCCCTGCTTGGCAGGAAGCCTGCTTCTACCTCCCCCTCTGCCTACTACTCTGCCTACTTGTACTCTCTCTCTCTGTCAAATAAATAAATAAAATCTTAAAAAGAAAGAAAGAAAGAAAACAGGGCAGAGCCTGAGCTGGCCTTCTCAGGAGAAGAGTCAGACGGCTGTACATAGAGCGAAGTGGCCCACAGGAGGACCTGGGGCAAGAGAGCAGCCGTAGACAGTCCTGGGGCCGACATACCTGGAGGTAGCTCATGGCAGGACAGGGGAGATATCTCCCAGCAATGTCAGCCAGAACTCGGCCAACCCTGGTATGTTCCAGCTTAGAGGCAGGGAAGGGCATGTTGAGAAGATGGTTCACTATGAACCAGGAGCTATTAGAGGAAACCAGACCTACGGACTTTCCACAGGTAGCAGGAGGATGTGGCAAAGCAGAAAAAAAAAAATAAGGAGGTAGCTCCAATCACATGATGAGTTTTAACTTGCAGATCACATCATTCTAGATCCTAAAGACTCTTCAACATTCCTAGTCCTTGTGGGGCAGGATGGGATACCTCTAGGGAAGTATTTCTTAAAGTATAGTCTCACCATCATTTAGGAACTTTTAAACAAATTCTCAAGTTCTACTCCAGACCTACTGAATAAGAAACCCTGGGAGTTGGACCCACAATCTATTTCCACAAGCCTACCAGAGGATTTTGGTACAAATGAAAGTTTGGAAACCATGGCTCTCTAGCAGTCCTTCCTAGATTTTAAGGTGCATGGGAATGATTAGGTGATCTTGCTAAATAAAAATGCATATTTGCATTTAGGGGCCTGGATTGAAGCTAAGAGTCTGTGTTTCTAATAAACCCCTAGGAGATGCTGATGCTTTTGGATCACAGAACATATACACTGAGAACCTGTGATCTGGACAAAACAAAGCATCCATGGATTGTATCCCACAGGCATTGTGGGATACACTGCAAAAGGAAGGCATAAAAGCTAAATGTAATTTCCTCTGGAAGTGCCTTGTGGAGTGACAAGGGCAGGCCACAGGTCAGACTACTGTTTTCCCCTGCGGGTAGGGTGCTCACCACACAGTTAGAAGAAAGGTTGAGTCAGTGGGTAGTAGAGTTGAGGGCAATCACCTTTGGTGATTATTTGCTAGGCCAGGTCTTGTGAGTAGGGATCTCAGGGTATTTCCACTTGAATTCCTTCTGGGGCTTCCCATGGAAGCTTTATTCTTGTTCTCTAGGTTGTGTTTCTTTCCTGGAAAAAAAATGTTAGAGGAAAATCAGTTTGAGAATTCCATAAAAAATGTTTACCTAGTAGATTTAATTAGACACGAAAGGATTTGAGGTGAAATCAGGAAGCCAGAGTCAGATCAATTTACTTCAATTTCTGATCAATTAGTTGCTTGTTAATGCTATACTGAAAATGAGTACATGTAAAGCAAACTGGAAAGACTTCTAGGCAAAACCCAAATCCGTATCAGATTTTCTTTTGGCCAGGAGATTTTCTTTGCAGTTGAATAGGAAAATAAATGAGATGAGATGGTTCAGAATTAACCCTAGTGGCCACAGTTAAGAGACTTACTGCATTTAAGTGAATGACTGAAAGAGAGGTATTAAGGATATCTGACTTCCTGAGCAACTGTGGGAACAGAATTGCTATATACTGTAGTTAGATTTATAGTCATAGAATAAAGAGAATGTACTTTCAATATTTAGTGCTATGTTTAAAAACAAGGAAGCTTCTTTGCTTTTTCTATTCTAGTAAACGTTAAGTATGCACTTTGTTCTTTCAATGAAAAGCAAAGACAAGAGTGCCATTCTTTAACTCTCATTTTTTATAACCCTGGAAGAAATCTCTCGACTATTGAATTAGACAAGCCTTGAAGGAATATAGATTCTTCTTTAAGTTAACTTAATACAAATCAATATGAGTTGTTTAACTTTAAGCCAAGTTTTGCTAACTTGTGTGTGCTTAGCCTTTAAAGCTCTATGATAATTGTCAAATAAAAGCTATCTTTTATTTTTTATTTTTTTATTATTATTTTTATTATTTTTTTTTAATTTTTTTGGAGGTTACCAAAGGTTTATTTGGAATGACACAGCACTGAAAACATAACTGTTACAGATGACCTGTGGATACAGCATACATCACCTATCTTGTTTTAGGACAATCTGAGAAGATGAGTTGCATAAATATAAAGAGTTGGAAATATATAGGAGCTTTTATTTTTAATAGTGTTCTTTGGGGGTGGACTTTGATGCCCCATCAGCCAGCCAACCTTTAAAAGGGAACACTACAGAGCTGCTCATCCCGACTAGCTTAACTCCAACCACAGCAGCTAGAAGCTTAGATAACAAACCTCTGCTTTCTCCAAAGGGATGGCAGCCATGACATGCTATCTGTCACTGTGTCCTGACAACCACATTACAAAACACAGATACTGTCGACTGTTTTGGCAATGGGATGACTGGTTTTGCCCTGAGGCAAAACTGCACCTCTAATGCCAGATAGAGCAAGAGCAATGCATGTATCAATGACACTTGGGAGGCAAAGAGCTATGATGGAACGAAAGGAAGCAACTATGTATATGTAGCTTCGTGCATACACATAGATCTGAGAGTATTTTTTTATTTTTTAGTCTGACTTCAGGTAGGAGGGTTTGCAAAATGTCCAAGTGGAGAGCTACAATCCAAGAAACGAAATTATCTTTCTTTCTCATTGCTTCCGGGTGTCTCAAAAATAATAAAAAAAAAATAAATAAAAAGAAAGAAAATGAGTTCTTGAATTTGTGGTTTTTCCTTTTTGCAATCCACACTGCTTATATGAATTTCCATATTCCACAAAAGGTAGCAAAGAATGAACGTGGAAATGAATTTTTAAAAGACAGAATAGCTCATGGCTTTAAAAAGCAGTCTTCTCTAAATAAGTATTGGCTGTACTAATATCACCATGAGACAAAAATTATAATAATTTGGACCATGTGCTTTACATTTAGCTAAGTCACCCCAGTCTTCTAAGGGGCATAAACAGAACTGATTAAACAGTAAAGTTGTAATGACACATGTACACAAAAACATGTGTGTTTTTGTGGCATATGGTAAAAAATTTACATAGGTTTGTAGCCAAAATTTATGTTGAAAGGATCCAAAATACCAAGAAAAGTAAGAACAATAGTAAAGAATTAAACAAATATTAAATGGCAACAAATTAGATAACTTAGAAGAAATAGAAAAATTTATAGAAAAATAAAAATTTCTGAAACTGACTCAAAAAGAAATAGAAAATATGAATAGACCTGTAACAAGTAAAGGTACTGTAAATTAAAATCTTCACATAAAGAAAATCTTGGGTACGGAAGGCTTCACTGATAAATTCTACCAAAGGAAGAGTTAATACAATCTTTTATAAACTCTTTCAAAAAAAAAATTGAAAAGGAAGGACTACTTCTCAAACTAATTTTATGACTACCCTGAAACCAAAACCAAGCAAAGACAACACAAGAAAAGAAACTAGAGATTGATTTCCTATGAATGCAGATATAAAAATCCTCAACAAATATTAATAAACCAAGTCCATCAATATATAAAAAGATTATATACAACCAAGTAGAATTTACCCCAAGAATGTAATCAATATAGTAAACTGCATTAATAGCATAAAGGAGAAAAATCCCTATCTGATCATCTTAATAGATGCAGAAAAAGCATTTGAGATAATCCAATACATTTCATGATAAAAATATTCATCAAACTAGTAACAGAAGGGAACTCCTTCAATTTGATAAAGGTCATTTATGAAAAACCTTCAGTTACTACCATACTTAATATAGAAAGACTGGATGTTTTCTCTCTAAGGTCAGGAAAAAGACAAGGGCATCTGCTTTTGCCATTTCTATTCAACTTCATATTGGAATTTTTAGCTAGGGTATTTGGACAAGAAAAATAAATAAAAGGCATCTATATTGGAAAGGACAAAATAAATTATCCCTCTTTATAGATAACATGATTTTGTATATGATAAATCCTAAGAAAGAAATCTATTGAGAGACTGTGGACTCTGAGAAACAAACTGAGGGTTTTGGAGGGGAGGAGAGTGAAGGGTTGGGTGAGCCTGGTGGTGGGTATTAAGGAGGGCACATAGTGTGGAGCACTGGGTGTATAAACAATGAATCTTGGAACACTGAAAAAATTAAATTAAATTTAAAAACAAAGCAAGGGGCGCATGGGTGGCTCAGTTGCTAAGCATCTGCCTTTGGCTCAAGTCACAATTCTGGGATCCTGGGATTGAGCCCCACATTGGGCACCCTGCTCAGCGGGAAGATTGCTTCTTCCTCTCCCACTCCCTTTGCTTGTGTTTCCTCTCTTGCTGTGTCTCTTTCTGTCAAATAAATAAATAAAATACTAAAAAAAATTAAAAAATTAAACAAACAAAAAGAAATCTATTAAATAATTACTTGAACTAATAAAATAAGGTTAGTAAGGAGTCAGAATACAAGGTTAACATATAAAAATCATCTGTTTTTCTATACTAGCAATGAGCAATTTGTAAAAGAAATTAAGAACATAATTCCATTTAAAATAGTATCAATAATAATAATATATTTAGGAATAAATTTAACAAAAAAGTACAAGACTTGTATATTGAAAACTATGAGACATTGTTAAAAGAAATCAAAGAAGTTCTAAACAAGTAAAAAGATATCCCATGTACATGGACCAGAAGAATTAAAATGATTAGGGAAACACTTTTCAAATTAGCCTATAGATTCAATGTGATCCCTATCAAAATCCAAAAAATCTTTTTTTTTGCAGAAATGGAAAAGCTAATCATAAAATTCATATGGAAATGCAAGGGATCCAGAATAGTAAAAACAATCTTGAGAAAGAAGACCAAAACTAGAGGATTTACCTCCCAATTTCAAAACTGACTACAAAGCTACAGTATTCAAGATAGTCTGACATACTGACATAGAATAGACACACAATCCATGGAATGGAATTTAGAGTCCAGAAGTAAACCATTACATTACAATTTATTTCAACAAGAGTGCCATGACAAGTCAATGGGGCAAAAATAGTTTTTTCAGCAAATGCTGTTGGGTCAACTGTATATCCCCATGCAAAAGAATGAACTTCAACTACTTCCTTATTCCACATAAAGAAATGAATTCAAAATGGAACATAGATCAATATTTAAGACATGAAACTATAAAGCTCTTAGAAGAAAACAGAAATAAATCATGATGACCTAAGATTGGGTAATGGTTTCTTAGATTTAACCACAAAAAGCATAAACAGTTAAAGAAGAAATAGGTAAATTGAACTTTTTCATTAAAAAAAAAAATTGTCCTGAGAGCTCCTGGGTTGGTGACCATTTGCAGCTTTGGAGAGAAAGGAGTTTGGAGAGGAGAGGGAAGATCTGCACCCTTTCTCATATATTTTGCTTGGTGTAGCTCTTTCATCTGGCTGTTCCCAAGTTCTATTCTTTTATAGTCAACCTGTAATGAACTTAGGTGAGTTCTCTGAATCCAGATTTGCTTAATAACTATTTGTCCATGGTGTGATGGATGTCTGAGGTGATCCCTGAAAGACAGTCTTCCAGAGAGTGTCTTCTTCCCTCTCAGGTCCTGTACTGTGACTGGATAGGCAAAGGGAATTCATAGTAAATGTCTACAGTAGATGCTTCCAGTTGCCTTCCATCCCTCTAGTTTCCAGTAACAGGACTTGATTTTGTGCAGGTGTCCAAGGTTCCACCCCTGACATAGGTGATAAAAACAACTTAATGATCTGTTCTGATCTGATAAGTCTGTGATTTTACACCTCTCTCACATGCAGACCTGGATATGCATCACTGTGGCTCATTTGCAACCTGAATTCCTTCAGACATGAAAGGATTTTCATAGAATTTACACATACTGTCTATGCATATTCTTATATTATCTGAATAATGATGTGTTGTTGGTCAAGAGAGTCAACATCTGGGATGTGAACAAGAGCAAACCAGCGCCCAGAAACCTGGAGAAACTCCCAGTTCCAATGCCAGTGCTGTGCTGTTCTAGTCCACCCCTCTCCCTTTTATTCCCCTGATAGAGAGATGGAAATGCAATTGCAAGAGTCTGTTTAATGTTTGTTGAATGAATAAACAAACAAATGAATGAACGAAAGGAAAAAATATACTAAAAATGGTACCATCAAGAAAATGAAAACACAACCTACAGAATGAGAAAAAAATTACAAATCATATATCTGATTAAGGACTGGTATCTAAAATACATAAATAGTTCTAAAATTCAATAATAAAAAGATAACTCAATAAGTGGGCAAAAGATTTGAGTAGACATTTCTCCAAGGAAAATGTAGAAGTGGATAAGAAACACATGAGCAAATGTTCAATATCCTTAGTCATTGGGTAAATAAAAATCAAAACCATAGTGAGATTCCACTTCACACTGAGATAGCTGTAATAAAAAAGACAGACAACAACAAGGGTTGGCAAGGATATAGCGAAATAAGAAACCTCATAAATTTGCCGGTGGGATATAATATGGTACAGCAATTCTGCAAAACACTTTGGCAATTCCTCAGAATGTTTAACATACTCCTGGAACTGAAAACACCCATCTTTATGAAACCTTGCTCATGAGTGTTCATAGCAGGATTATCTGTAACAACTCAAACCTGGAGGCCACCTCAAACCGATGAAAGGATAAATAAAATGTGATATATCTATAAAATGGGATATTATTTTGTAATAAAAGGGAATGGCACACTGACACATGCTAATGATATGGATGAATCTTGAAGATATAATACTAAGAAGAAGAAACCAGTCATAAAAAAAAAATCATGTAATGATTGTATGACATGAATATGAAAGGCCTAGAATAGGTAAATGTATATCTAGAGAAAGATTAGTGGTTGTCTAGAGCTGTGCAGGTGTGGAGTTGGGGAGTGATTGCTAATGCCACTGGGCACAGCGTTTTTGGGGGCAATAAAAATATTCTAAATTGAGATTGTGGTGATGGTGCACCTGTCTGTGAACATATCAAAATTATTAAAGTGTTAAAAAATTATTAAAGTGTTTGTATACTTTAAATGGGCAAATTTCTACGGTATGTGAATTACATCTTAATGAAAGGTATTTAAAAATAAATATTGTGGTTTTAAGTATAGAAATCCCAGACACACACTATGTAATTTTCTCTTCCTCTTTCTCTCTGCTTGATAGTAAAACACATGTATTATTTTTTCTACCTATAGGTTGTCAACCTCATCTGGTTACTTCCCTTTCTTATTCAGAGCTTGACTGTGTTTAAGCAAAATCCAGACCAACAGGGTAAAGCAGGAAAAGCTATATTCTTTAGACACCTACAGCCTGGTCCTAGTGTGTGCTTAGTGCCCAGTGTTCCAAAATAAAAGAGGCTCCCTCTCTTCAAGAAGTTTCTTTATTACCTAGTACATTGATTAGATCTAATCAGCAATGGGACCTGGATAATCTAATACAGGAAGGTGAGTTTGTAGATGGCTTTACAAAGAGTTGTAGAGTAAGACTCAAGTCTGGAGTGTTGTTAAGGAGAGGTATATCTCATTCCACAGACAGGTTTCACTGAAGAGATAGAGGAATAATAACTCAGTAAAAATAATTGTAAACATTTGTACCACACCTTCCAGTTTGCGTGACTCTTTGCCCAAAGACCGTCTTACTCAACTCTCCCAGCATCTCTTCAAGGAAAATATTCCCACCCCAATATATAGAAGAGGCAAGAGTAGTTGTAGACCAACATCTTCTACTTTCATACTCCGGGCCATTTTCACAAGAACACAGAAATCCGTGAGTCTATGAGATTTTACATGGAAGAATTTTGGAGAAGCCTTGAGAAACAATAAAAAGAAAATGTATTAGAAAAATACTACTGGGGAAGGGAAGTCAAGCAATTCTACTACCTCTGAGATATGGTCAAATCTTTCCTTTTGTAGAGTACAAAACCATCCTTAAACCACCTCCTGGCAGAGATGGAAGATTTCATCTATTTGGGTATCTGTTTAAAGACTCCTTTCTCTAAAGATAGTGTCTTCATTTAATTTAATTTGTTGTTTGCCGCACACGAAGGAAGCAATACATGCAATTGCTATGTGGTCTTAATTTTGAACAGTAATGCAGGTCAAGATGGAGTCTGGATATAATAGGAACTATAAAAAAAAAAGGACCATATTATCATGGAACAATTCTGTCAAGAAAGGAATGTATTGGACATTAGACATAAACTGAGATTTGGAAAAGCAGGCTTCAAAAAAGTCAGGGGAAGTTTGGATAATTTTATAGCCAGAGATTCTAAAGTAGAGAGGTACGAAAGATAGAGGAGGCTTGAAACAGACAAAATTCTGACCCTAAAACTTGAGTGAAAAAAAAGGAAAGATTCAAGAAATCATCATGCCTTCCCAGGTCTTCTTGTAGCTAGGGAAGGACTCGTTCTCAAAGTGGAAGGAGCCCCTTAAATTAAGAAGGATACCAAAGTTGCTGTGGCTAATATCGAAAAGATTACTGCCTATGTTCTCCTCTAGGATTCTGATGGATTCCTGTTTCATATTGAGGTCTTTTATCCATTTTAAGTTTATCTTTGTGTACGATGTAAGAGAATGGTCGAGTTTCATTCTTCTACATATAGCTGCCCAGTTTTCCCAACACCATTTATTGAAGAGACTGTCTTTTTTCCACTGTATACTTTTTCCTGTTTTGTCGAAGATTATTTGACCATAGAGTTGAGGGTCCATATCTGAGCTCTCTACTCTGTTCCACTGGTCTATGTGTCTGTTTTTATGCCAGTACCATGCATGCTGTCTTGGCGATCACAGCTTTGTAGTAAAGCTTGAAATCAGGTAGCGTGATGCCCCCAGTTTTGTTTTTCTTTTTCAACATTTCCTTAGCAATTCGGGGTCTCTTCTGATTCCACACAAATTTTAGGATTATTTGTTCCAGCTCTTTGAAGAATACCGGTGGAATTTTGATCGGAATGGCATTAAAAGTATAGATTATTCTAGGCAGAATAGACATTTTAACAATGTTTATTCTTCTGATCCAAGAGCATGGAATGGTCTTCCATCTTTTTGTGTTTTCTTCAATTTCTTTCATGAGTGTTCTGTAGTTCCTCAAGTAGAGATCCTTTACCTCTTTGGTTAGGTTTATTCCCAGGTATCTTATGGTTCTTGGTGCTATAGTAAATGGAATCGATTCTCTAATTTCCCTTTCTGTATTTTCATTGTTAGTGTATAAGAAAGCCACTGATTTCTGCACATTGACTTTGTATCCTGCCACGTTGCTGAATTGCTGTATGAGTTCTAGTAGTTTGGGGGTGGAGTCTTTTGGGTTTTCCATATAAAGAATCATGTCACCTGTGAATAGAGAGAGTTTGACTTCTTCATTGCCAATTTAGATACCTTTTATTTCTCTTTGTTGTCTGATTGCTGTTGCACTCCTGGGTATTTACCCCAAAGATACAGATGTTGTGAAAAGAAGGGCCATCTGTACCCCAATGTTTATAGCAGCAATGGCCACGGTCACCAAACTGTGGAAAGAACCAAGATACCCTTCAACAGACGAATGGATAAGGAAAATGTGGTCCATATACACTATGGAGTATTATGCCTCCACCAGAAAGGACGAATACCCAACTTTTGTAGCAACATGGAAGGGACTGGAAGAGATTATGCTGAGTGAAATAAGTCAAGCAGAGAGAGTCAATTATCATATGGTTTCACTTATTTGTGGAGCATAACAAATAGCATGGAGGACATGGGGAGTTAGAGAGGAGAAGGGAGTTGGGGTAAATTGGAAGCGGAGGTGAATCATGAGAGACTATGGACTCTGAAAAACAATCTGAGGGGTTTGAAGTGGCGGGGGGTGGGAGGTTGGGGTACCAGGTGGTGAGTATTATAGAGGGCATGGATTGCATGGAGCACTGGGTGTGGTGAAAAAATAATGAGTACTGTTATGCTGAAAATAAATTAATTTTTAAAAAATTTAGTAGGAGGAAGTAGGTTCTACCATTGTTTTCAATATATGAAGTCTTTAATAAAGTGAAAAGAAAATTAAAAAAAAAAAAGAAGGATACCAAAATCACGGCCTGTTCTGTGACAAAAATCCCAGATAGACACAGTGTCAGAATGAGTTGAATTTTCTCAGAATACCAGAGACACTGAAAAGGGATATTTCTTAAGGTATTCATGGAGTGAGAAGAGCAAGAAAGTTTAGGGCTTTTGAAAGAAACCATAGAGAAGTACACAGACAGGTGCCAAAAACAGCACTTGCCTCTCTGGCTCATACCTGTGTTTGCTGCAAATGAGAAAGGACTTTGAATGAAATCGGCAGCCAGATCCAGTACAGATCCAGTCTGAGAACCTAGACTTAGGCAGCTCAGGGACAGGAAGATGTGTTTAGACCACCTGGAACCTAATGGGATGGGTGCTGATGGGGAATGAGAAAATAAGAAAGAAGTAAGTAAATGAGTAAGCGATTAAAGTTTTTGTTTACTGGTAGCTGAGCGTGAGGCCACAGTGACACGAGGCAGCCACATAATGGGTTGGCTTGGGAAGCAGGAATGTCGGGGTTTTGTTAAGAGACTTCAAGTGTTGAAAGCAGGCATAGGCAGCCCCACCCTTTGCTGATGGCCTGACTACATCTGGAGGATTGTCTCCCATGCTGTGACCTACACTTGAAGAGGGACAATGAGTAACTGGAGCACATGTTTTTGTCTTGAAAGAGAAAAAGTTTAGGGAAGATGGTCAAATGAATCGGAGTCACTTCTAGTGCTGAGATTGGCCCTTGAAAATTCCCTCCCCTACCCCAGCACTGCCCTTTTCTAGATGATGTCAGCAGGTTGGGTCCAAGGACCCAGAGGGGATCCTGCAGGACCAGCCAAGAGGATCCTTGGCTTCCTGCAGGATGGAAGTCAAAGGTGAGACAGCAGGAAGTGAGAGCAGAGTTTACTGAAGAAGACATATAGAGAGAGTGTAGCTACAGACAGAGCATCTGGTAGACTTGCAAAGGAGATGAGCACGAGTCTTGATTTTTGTCAGGGTTTGGGGTTTTTATTGAGGACAGTGGTTGGGTGGACATGTCCCCTCAGGCAACCAGCAACTGGTTAGAACCAAGAGAAGAGCTGGGTGTTATTCTCTAGAGCTAGTGGGTCTTGGCATCCAGACGTCTAGTGCTACTGGTTTGGAATATGCATATGATAGCTTCCTTTGGTCATTCTCACCTGGTCCTTGGCTAGATGTTATCTAGTCTAAAAAAATCATTAACTCCTTATCCTTTATTAAGAGGACATACACTATTTGCATTCTGAAGCATGTGCAAAATCGGGTTGGCATGCAGGTCTTGGCAAGAACAGAAGCAGGAAAAGGAGCAAAAAGCAGATTTTTATGGAGTCCTTCAGTTTCCCTATCTCACTAAGATTGATCAAAATAATGACTTGTCCTCCAGGGCTGATCTCTGGTAAAGAGGTGAGACTTGGGGCTTTCCGGTGACGGAGGGCCCAGCTTTAGGCCTGGACTGGCCTAGGAAATGTCAGCTTGGCAGGTCTGAGCCAAAGAAAACCCTGCCCACCGTTCACTGCCACCCACCAAAGGACCAGAGGCAAGTTGCTTTTTCCTGCACCTCATTTTATTCATCTATAAAGTGGGGATGATAATGTCTACCTCAGGGGACTCTGGTGACGATTAAGTAGGGTAACATTTGTAGAGAATTTAGCCCAGTTCTTGACATCTGGTATGACCACGTCAATGGAGAACGGCAAGAAGCAGGCATGGAGACATTTTATTTTGGCAAAAGACCACCCTGAGCTAGTCCACTGACCCCAAAATGGGGAGATGGCCCATCAAGGGCATCTTCTGCTACCTAATGAGCAATTTCTACCTGCCAGGTTCATATCAACTCTCCTAGAGGGTGGAGTCACTCCCTGCCACTACAGAAATGGAGAGAGGGACGACATTTTCAGCACCTACTCACCCGCTCCGTCTTGGTATTGATAATTAATAAGGCCATGTGGCATGCGACCTGGCCCTGAAATCCTCAGCATTACCAGGATTCACAGAGACAGGGATGGAATTGCAAAACACTTAGATTCTGACCAAGCCCTAAACTTCGAGGGACCTTCCTGACTACTAACTGGCCCAGGTGCACAGCAGAGGTAGACGAGGCAACATGGCACCAGGATCTGGGGCACAAGGGCTCCAAGTGTTAGGCCCACCATGTCCTAGACTCCCTGGGCTCCAGGAAGGAGCTGAGCCATTCCAGACTATGGGGTGGGGTGGGCACAGGACACCTATCCCTTCAAAACAGAAGGGCTCCACGGCCCTCTTGGATGCCAAGGAACTATTATAGAGTAGCATTTTAATGAACTGAGTGTAAATGCATTAAAAACACATGGAATAAATGCTCCTTGAAATAAACATTGGTTTAAAAAAAACGAAGAGAAAAGCAAATGCTTTGGCAAAACACATTTTGGGTTTTTTTGAACCCCAAATACTTGAAAACTGTTCAGGCAATCTTACTCAATCCAGAGTGCTGTAGCTCTCCCATGATGACTAATAATACATACAAAAGTGGGAAAATGCAACATATTTCTCTAGTCCTGGCATTTCCAGAAAGACACAGACCAACAGAAAGATTGTCAGAGAACATTTTTAAAAATGCTTAAGAAATGAAGGCTTTGAATTTTGTAGAGCAATGAGAGGCGTTAAATATGTGTTGAGTAATTAATGTAAGACAAAGAATTATTAATTTAAATGCTGAGATATATAGTTGGGCCCAAACACTGAATGTGAATGCTTGTGAATCAAAAAATCACTACTAATCTTATTTACAAAAAACAACAAAACAAACCAAAACCAAAACCAAAACACAAACCTAAAACCAATCAACCAAACAAGCAAACAAACCAAACAACAACAATAAACAAAAAACACAACCCGACTCCTTACCAATTAGTTTTGTAGTCCCAGTCTTGTGCACTTGAGGAGAAAGTGAAACTACCCAGAAGGCGGGAGAATGGAGGCCCAGGGCACTCCTACCCACCATTTGTTCCACCAGGGTCTTACCTTGACTGCCAGGCCTAGACATTTTGTTACATTCTGAGCCCAGTCACCCTAAGGTCCCAGGTGTCCTCCAGCTGCCCTCACCCTGCCTTCTGCCATTTCCCACCACTCCAAGAGCAGACTTCCCAACAGACACACCCTTTCAGATGGCCAGCAGCTCAGGTGTTAGTTAATAAGCAAGGTGTTTGCTGACAGGGGCTGACCACCTCCTGGAGGCGTTTGCATTTTAATAGGGAACTGTTAAAAGAATGCTGGGAGTCAGGCGGGGTATTAGAGCAGGGAGCTCTCTCCATAGATCCTAACACCAGAAAACTAGCCCTGCCTACCCTCTCTGGACTGGAGCACAAAAATCAGCATTTCTCTTCACCCTGCCTGGGCTAGAGATCAGCGCCCTAGGTAAAGTGGGCACCTGTGGACAGCAGGATCCAGAATCTGATTCTATAGGATGAGATATCAGCCCTGGATTCTGAGGAACCAAAAAGGAGTCACTCATGGGAGCCACTTTGGAACACCTCTGGGCCAGACTCTGCCTCAACTTGCAGGTAGGGTGTTACACGCAGTTCCCATCCTCTAAGAATTCATTCTTTGAGGACCAAGCAGATCCCAACAGAGAAGCTGGTTCTGCTTTGGGTCTTGGGTCTTGAAGAGGTCTTGTCTTTCTTGGGGCCCAAGGTACTCCCTAGGGATTGCCAGTGGCCCATTCCCTCTTCTTTCACCCCTCCCCCATCACCATGCATGAGTCTGGGGGCTTTTTCAAATGATAAAATTAACGTGATTTCATTTTTGAAGTTTTTGAAATTATAAAAAGCAGAAGAAGGAGCCAGAAATCACTGATAATGTCAGCATTCTTGGAATCACAAAATTAACCGATACTTTATGTTTTTCTCATCTTTACTCTGTACTTAGGGATCTAGTTTTAATAATGACTATATATATATACACACATTTATATACATATGTACATGTATAAGTATACATATATATTGTATATGTACATTTTTATTTTGTATATTTTCCTCCCCTTTTATCATGTTACAAGAATTTTCCCATTTTAAACATTCTTTGAAAACATTATGTTCCATAGAATAAAGGGTAATAATAATATAAAAAATAGAACTTTTTGATGTGTTTAGGTTTCCACAAACTCTTTATTCTCTTTATTAAACACTCAGGCTGGTTGGAAGGAGACTTGCAAAACCAAAAATCTTAAGCATAAGGAGCTTGCACTGAGTAATATATAATGTTTTAGGATAATGCATCTAAGGAAGAAGGCTTGAAAGTATTACTTGAAAGTATTACATTTGACATTAATTCCTAGAAATTTGAAACAGTCACTGATTTTCACACTAGCCATTGCTTTGTGATGTATGTTGTCTTCTCAGTATTGTTTTGCAAACCCTGAGGCTATTTTAGGTTAGGGATCTTTAATAGGTGTTCCATAATAGGGAAAAAATTAACAAGTCTTATTATTTTCAGAAGAATTTGTATTTTTCTGCATTGGATGTCAGGATCCCAGGGAACAGTGAGAATAATATAACCAAAAAATATATTTGCTTTTGAGATTCCCCCCCTCCACACACATCTATCCAATAAGCATCTGAAACCAGTTTATTTTCTGAGAGGGAAACCCAAAAGGGGAGCTTTTTGGTTTTCTCAATAGTATGGATATAGCCAACTATTTTGATTTTTTTTTTAAGAGTCATTTATTTGAAAGAGAGAGAGAGTGAGCGAGAGCAGTGGGAAGGGTAGAGGGAGAGAGAGGGGGAGAGAATCCTGAAGGAGACTTCTTGCTGAGCATGGAGCCTGATACCTAGCTCCATCCCAGGTTCTTAGATCCCAGCCTAAATCAAGAGTCTTCCACTTAACCAAATGAGCCACCCAGGTGCCCCTAGCTAGCCACTTTGTAAGACAACGCTCAATATATAAATTATATTCTTAAAAAAACTTCCTTTAACTCCGCATGGTATTACAACCATGAAGATAAACAAGAATCCCCTGGAAAGCTTGTTAAAGTGCCCCAGGCCCCATATTCCAATTCATGATTTCTGGAGTGGATCCAGGGAGGCTTCTTTTTAACAAGCTGCCCCAGGGGATTCTAATATCCAGGGGCCACCCTTTGAGAAACACTGCCCTACAAAATTAAGGTCCAACTCCTGAAAGTCCCTTCTTACTCTGGCTCAACACTGAGTACCAGCATGCTTAACTCCCAACACTAGACCCTTCCATTCTGTCACCCTGGTGAGTCAGTCTGTCCCAGCACACTTTTTTACCCCATGCTGTCAGGTCATCTCTTTTGCCAAGGAAGTTAGCTGTCCTTTTCCCTCTGGGCCTATGACCAAATATCTCCTCCCTGTGAAACCTTACTCTGTTATACAGGTAGAACGAATCAGTTCCTTCTTTGTGGTTTTAGAATCTTGCTGCTCTTCTATACTTATCACAGAATTACTTACATGTTTCCTTGTCTTCTGATTGCAAGCTCCTATGAGTCCAAGGGCCATATCATCCTGTTATGTGCCTAGTGGTTTCCTGGTGCTCTTCTGAGTACTTTTTATATATGTTTGTTTTATCTTCTGAACATCTCTATTATAATATCGTTCCTATATTGCCGCTGAGGAAACTACAGCTGAGTTAAATAAGTAAGCAGATGAATGAATATTATGAATACTTACTAGATGTAAAAATTGGGGTCGAGTAGCAGTGGGAACAGAACCCACTTCTTAGGCTTGAGACTTGAGGGACATGTGAGATGATTGTCTATACATCATGGGATTATGAAGATAATGGAACACTGATAGTTCAGGATTTGAAAGAAAATTATTTTCAAACATCTGTTTTAATGTTTTTGGATACATTGTAGAGAAATTCTAGTTTAGCAGTATAAATCACTTCATAATTTTTAAAATAGCTATTAAAAAACATGCCATGGAGAGCTTTCATTTATGGTCATATACAACGTTCCTTCAAAACTGTTCTTCTGTTGTTCTGGGCATTTCTTTAGCCAGACTATGGTGAGTGTCCATATCCCAGAGGTAGTGGCTTCCTCCAAGTTCTTAAACACATCATTCTATCATTATTCCTCTCCACCTCAGAGTCATCCTTTTTGTGGGCCCCTCTGCTCAGAATGTTCCTCCTGTCCTTGCCCTGTCAATGCCAACTCATCCTGCAAAGCCCAGATCAAATGGGACCACCTATAACATTTTTAGGCTCAAAGCAAGAGTGCAAATGGAGGTTCCCATGCTACAGAGAGAAGATAGACTTCTCAGACCCCCTGGAGTTCCACCTGAGAATACTGGGGTATAAGGGCAACAACTCATGGTTTTCTGCTAGTGGCCAAAGCCTCATCTCCCTTTTTTCCCCATCCTTCGTTCCTTTGCACATTGTGAAAGGACTGTGAGCAGCCCAGTGTGTACATCAAAGTCTGTGTGTGCTCACACCAATGCAAGCAGTCCCTCCCGCCTCAGTTCCCCACCCAGGAAACCTAGGGTATTCATATTTTGCCTCTTTAGGATGTTAGACACAGATGAGGTCTTTAAGATGGTGATTTAGAGGCTCAGGGAATCCTTAGCATGGTCTACAATGGGAAATATGGGCTCCTCTTAATTGTAGGTCTGGGGACTCTTGGCTAGGTCTCTGGGGGATGCTGAGCTAAGGCATCCCTCTCTGAAAAAGTTGACCCTCACCCTCAAACAAGACCAGATTCTCCAGTCAAACTTTCATAGCACTCCAGTTTTCTTTGTAGCACTTACAGTGATGATTAAATGATTCACAGTTTAACGAGTTATGTTTAAATAGCAATATAAAGCCTAACCCCCTTACTAATAAAGTCAGTTTTGCAATCCCAGAACCAACTCTTGTCTTTTTTCACCTTTGTATTTCCATTGTCTAAAACTGTATCCAGCACATGCAGGGTGCTCAACATTATCTGTGAAATGAGTGAATGAAAGGAAGGTTTGCTAAGAGTTTTAGAAATAATTTAGGTCTTTCAAAAAATGTTACACAAACTGTTTTGCCTTGTCTCACATATCTCTATTATTATCACCATCCACAGTTTTACCAAGTAAAAGTTTCAATATAACAGACAATTTTGCAGCATTTTGGTTCCAAAGATAAAGCCCCCATGGGGGGTCTGTAGGGATGAAGGGTGTAGAGATTTCCAGGCACAGGCCCACGCAGATTTGTACAGTGTAAATGCTATAGATTTACATAGCATGATGGCAGAATCCCACAACATACAGCTTTTTCTTTCTGAAAAATTACAAAGTTCCCATTGTGAGACTTAAACTGGAAATGAAATGAATAAAAAATATACCCTTCATAGGATCGCATGCAATTCTACTTAGAGATCTTCATAAAATCTTGAGGGGAAAAATCCTTTTTGAAACAAAAACAACTTGGGGTGGTGTTTGAAAATTCAGAAGGCAGCTAGAAACTCTGCCAATGACAACTGTAAGTAATAACATGGTATTAAATTTTATTTTCCATTTTTAAGACCAGATTTTTTAAAAATCAGCAGGTATGTGGAATTATATTTCTAACAGACATTCTGAAAAAAATAATAGTCTTATTTATCTTGGTTGGTATGAAAACCCCAACCTTCCCAGGGTAATGTTTTGATCCACTGAGAGGAGGGATTCTTATGGACAGAAGGCCTGGATGTGACAGTTCTGGGTCTTAGCTCTTTCCAAGGTTTTTATTCTTATTTTCCAGCTGCTGATTAATGGGCAAAAATTATCTTCTAAATCTGAAAATCTGTTCTCACTTGAAGGTTGTTCTGTAATTTTGAACAAACCAGCAGAGATGATATTGTAATTACATCACTTTTCTTCCAAAACACAGTGAGAGATGACAGGACCTTCTCAGCCTGGAAACTGCTTTGGACCATGACCATCATTATTTGCTAAAACCTTTATCCCAGGCCATGGAAATTCAGAGTGCATCTTGAAATGAGCACCTTTCCTTTAGAACTGCTAACTCTCTCAGGAGCTTTACCAACCTCTGTCCTGTATTCTCTCTGGGAAAGGGTAGACAGCAAATATTCAAGTTGTAAAAATAAAATCAGTCAAAGCAATACAGGATGTCCTTCATCTGTCCTATGTTCTGTCACCCGGGGCTTTTCCACACGTCTGGCACTTTGGGCCAGATAATCCCAAAGCAAGTTTTCTCCTTTGGCTTCTACTGTATTTTATTGTAGGGGCCACATTTATATATAACACAACATTTACCATTTTAACCATTTTGAAGAGTATAGGTCAGTGGCATGAAGCTGACTACATTCACCTCTTGCAGCCTGACTACATTCACCTCCAACTGGATAGATAACAGTTACTGATCTCCAGAACTGGTTCATCTTTTTTTTTTTTTTTTTTTTTAAGAAAGATCTTTTTTTTTTTTTAAAGAAGATCAGAAAGATCATCTTTTTTTTTTTTTTTTTAAGATTTTATTATTTGTCAGAGAGAAAGGAGCGAGAGCGAGCACAAGCAGACAGAGTGGCAGGCAGAGGCAGAGGGAGAAGCAGGCTCCCCGCCAAGCAAGGAGCCCGACGTGGGACTCGATCCCAGGACCCTGAGATCATGACCTGAGCCGAAAGCAGCCGCTTAACCAACTGAGCCACCCAGGCGTCCCTCATCTTTTGAAACCGAAATTTTCTTCCCATTAAACACTAATCCCACAGTCCCTGGAAACCACATCCTTTTTTGTTTTGTTTTTGTTTTTGTATTAAGGAAGGGTGAGGAGTGGAGGGAGAAGCAGACTGTGCTGAGCAGGGAGCCCAACGTGGGGCTCAATCCCAGGACCCTAAGATCATGACCTGAGCTGAAGGCAGGTGCTTAACCGCTTAACTGACTGAGCCATCCAGGTGCCCCTCCTTTTTTGTTTTTTAATCTAAATGTATCTGAGACTTTAAGGCAAAAGTGAAGGTGCAGGGGTGTGTGTAAGAGAGAGAGAGAGAGAAAAGAGGGAAAGAGAGAGAGAGAGACCATCATTAAGCCAAAAAGTACTGGGCACTGGATGTTTCCCTCCCATGCATGTGTTCAGTGTGTCCTGGAGACCAAGCATGTGTTGTCACAACCCCTGGTTTCTGGCCTGCCCAGGCCAGTGTTTACTGTGTAACCCGATGTGGGCTGTTTTTTTAACTCTCCTTCTATTTTCCATGACAGCCTAGATAGATATTGTATTCTTGGCTGCATATTTCTCTTGTTTAGTGCTCTGAATATATCATGCCAGTTCTTTCTGGCCTGCCAGGTCTCTGTAGATAGGTCTGCTGCCAATCTATTATTTCTACTTTCGTATGTTACAGACTTCTTGTCCCCAGCTGCTTTCAGGATTTTCTCTCTGTCTCTGAGACTTGTAAGCTTTACTATTAGATGATGGAGTGTTAACATATTTTTATTGATTTTGAGGGGGAATTCTCTGTGCTTCCTGGATTTTGATGCTTGCTCCCTTCACCAAATTAGAAAAATTCTCTGCTATAATTTTCTCAAATATAACTTCTGCCCCCCTCTCTCTTCTTCTTCAGGAATCCCAGTTATTCTAATATTGTTCTGTCTTATGGTATCACTTATCTCTCAAATTCTCTCCTCGTGATCCAGTAGTTATTTGTCTCCCTTTTGCTCAGGTTCTTTATTCTCCATCATTTGGTCTTCTATATCACTAATTCTCTCTTCTGCCTCATTTATTCTAGCAGTAAGAGCCTCCATTTTTTATTGCATCTCATTAATAGCTTTTTAAAATTTCAACTTGGTTAGATTTTAGTTCTTTTATTTCTCCAGAAAGGGACTCTCTAGCATCTTCCATGCTTTTTTCGAACCCAACCCAGCTTGATAATCATCATTCTGAATTCAGTTCTGACATCTTACTAATGCCCATATTGATTAGGTCCCTAGCCATTGGTACTGCCTCTTGTTCTTTACGTTGAGGTGATTTTTTCCACCTTATCATTTTATCCAAATAAGAATAGATGAATGAGAGAACAAAGTACTAGAAGGGTAGCAATGACCCCAGAAAAATATGCACTAACCAAATTGGAAGGAACCTGAAACCAGGAGGAGAAGAAAGGAGAAAAAAAAAAAAAGAAAAAAGAAAAAATATATCTAAATCTTAGACTGGTGAATAGAACAGAGCCACACACTTGATTTTGGGTGTGTTTTAGTCTGTTATAAGAAACTGCCTCCCAAAATTTTAAAGAAAGAAATCTTTATATGTATGTATGTGTGTGTATATATATATATGTGTATATATATATATGTGTGTGTGTGTTTGTGTGTGTGTGTGTGTACACACACACAGACACACAAATAAGGGTAAACACAATAATGAAGGGATGGAATACTACTGTAAAGATGAAAATTTAAAAAGATTCTAGGGGCACCTGGGTGGCTCAGTGGGTTAAAGCCTCTGCTTTCAGCTCAGGTCATGATCCCAGGGTCCTGGGATTGAGCCCTGCATCAAGTGCTCTGCTCAGAGAGCAGAGCCTGCTTCCTCCTCTCTGCCTGCCTCTCTGCCTACCTGTAGTCTCTGTCAAATAAATAAATAAAATCTTTAAAAAAATAAAAAATAAAAAGATTCTAAAAAAGGAATTGATAAGTTAAGAAGTGGGTTGAAAAAAGAAAAAGAAAAAAAAAGAGGAAAGAATGTGATCAGGCTGGAGACTAGAATAAAGCCATGCACTAGATTTAGGGTGTTTTTTGATCTGTTAGAAGAAACTGTATCCCAAAATTTTAAAGAAAAACTTATATGTATACAAAAAATAAGTTTGAATACAATGATAGAATATGACTGTAATAATGAAAATTTTAAAATATTTAAAAAAGGTTTTGATAAAGTAAAATAGGTAAAAACCATTAAAATAGGAAAGAGGAAAAATTTAAAAATAGAATAAGAGAAAAATAAAATTTAAAAAATTTAACTTTGAAAGACTAAAGAATCCCGTGGGAAAATCCATGAATTCTATATGCTGTATTCCCTTAGCTCTGAAGTTTTGAGGATCTCATTGATCATTGAGCTTGGTCTTGGCTGGAGTTCTTGCTGATCTTCTGGGGGAGGGGCCTCTTGCTGTGATTCCCAAATGTCTTTGTCTGAGGTGGGATTACACTGTCCTTGCCAGGGGCTGGGTTAAATAATCTGCTCGGGTTCACTCTCAGTAACTTTTGTTCCCTGAACGCACTTTCCGTAGAGCTTTGGAGGATGGGAATGAAAATGGCTGCCTCCCAATCTCTGGCTGGAGGAGCCAAGAGCTCAGGGCCCCACTCCTCAGTGCACCCTCAGAGATAAGCAGTCAATCCCTCCTGTATCCCTGGTCTCTGGCCACACTCTGTGCTCACCTGGCCTCTGACTGAGCATTTCCTTTTCTTTTCTCTTTTTTTAATCTTTTTTCTTTTTAAATTTTTATTTATTTAAAAAAAATTTTTTTCAGTGTTCCAGAATTCATTGTTTATGCATCACAACCAGTGCCCTCCATAATACCCACCATCAGGCTCACCTAGCCCCCCACCCCCTTCCCTCCAAAACCCTCAGATTGTTTTTCAGAGTCCACAGTCTCTCATGGTTTATCTCCCATTCCAATTTCCCCCAACTTCCTTCTCTCCATCTCCCGATGTCCTCTGTGTTATTTCTTATGCTCCACAAATAAGCGAGACCATATGATAATTGACTTTCTCTGCTTGACTTATTTCACTCAGCATAATCTCTGGCACATGGGCCCATTTGGAGTCTCTAAACCCAGTAGTTTCCTGCTCTGTGCCACTCCGCCCCAGGAAGCAAGGAGCGGGGGGTCTCTCCAGATCTGCCCCTGTGGGGTCCCTGCTTGAAGAACAGTGGCCCAGCTGTGCCGCAGATCATGGTTTAAGGTCACCCTGAGCTGAGAGCGCACTCCTCGTCTCCGTCTCTGCAGCTGGCTTCCCTGCTCCCATACCTGGCAGCTCTGCCACACCCAGGCACCCCTGATCTTTCTGTGACCCTGTGGGTCCTAAGACCAAACTGTCCCCATAAGGGCTCCACCACTGTTTAGCCTCTGGAGCAACATCCCTCAGTGGAGCAGACTTCTAAAAGTTCCTATTTTGTGCTCCGCTGCTCCACCACTTCCTGGGAGCCAGCTCCTCCTCCTGGTGGTCTATCTTCCCGTGACTTTGGATTCACTTCTTCACACATCCTACCTTTCAGAAAGTGGTCGATTTTCTGTTCCTAGAATTGCTGCTCCTCTTTTCTCCTACATCCTGTTGAGTTTTTGGGTGTTCAGAATAGTTTGATAACTATCTAGCTGAACTCCTGGGAACTGATGGTAGTTAGGTCTACTACTCCTCCATCATCTTTCTCCTCCCGGCAAGGGTTGTTATGCAAGTTTCCCTCCCTCCGTTTTCTCATCTACAAAGTACAGTTGATCACAGTGCTATCTAGATAGGATTTCTGTGTGGATGAACTAAGTTAATAAGCACAAAGTGCTTGGTTCCAAACTCCACACAAGGATGAGAACCAGGAAAGCCACTGGCATTTGGCCAAGAACCTCATGGCAATTCAGCTTGTCCAAGTAGAAATAGACATTTAACTCCACTGCTCTCTTCCTGTGACAGTGTAACCATCTCTGAATTGGAGGGTAATTTATTAGCTGCATGTATTTGGATTTTGTTTTCACATTCTAGGATCAGAAAACAGAATCAACAGCCAACTTGGAATGTGATTTAAATCTATGTGGTCCATACTGATGGGATTGTCAGCCCTGAGACCAGTGCTCTTGAATCATGAGATATTTCTGTTGTCCTGCAGATGCCAAAACAGACTACAAACTTCAATGAGCTCATCTTCCTCTCTCTCCATAAGGTAAGTCTCAAGTACCTGGTTCCTTTACTGCACCTTCTAAATATTGTTTTCCTCTCTATGGCATACTTTAAGTATGCCCTTATATAGAACCTGACATATTAAGTTGGTGATTATTACTTAATATCAGATTTCACAGGTTTGAATACTGCCTCTACCACTTACCTGTTATGTAACCTCAGGGTTCTAAGCCTCCATTTCTTAATTTGTAAAATGAAAATAGTCCTGATTCCTGCTTTACACAATTAGTGTGTGGACTGATTACCAAATGTAATGCACTTAGCAAGCAAGTACTACCTTCTTTGTCTCTAGGAATACAGAAGCCCTAGCAGGCTAGACAGGGATCAGATGAGGTCAGAAAAAGATCAGAGCTTCTCAAGGAAATGTCTGCTGGTGCATTAGAATGGTGTATTTGTTCTGTGAATGAAACCAAATACTATTTTAGAAAGATAGCATCTAGGGTTTAAAAGAAATAGCAGTCAATAACTGTTTGTTATGTCCTGGGAGCTGTGCTAATGATTTTGCAGATATTTTTTCATTGAAATCTTAATATAGTCTACTTAGGAGAAGATTTTATCATCCCCATTTTGCAGACAAGGAAACTGAGGCAGAGCAAGGCCAGTTAACTTGTCCAAGGTTACAGAACTGGTGAATGACCAGACAAAATACAGTTTGGTTGTGTTCTCATTCACTATATAACATTACCTCCATGCCAGGAGGAGGAGTCAAGATGGCGGAGAAGTAGCAGGCTGAGACTACTTCAGCTAGCAGGAGATCAGCTAGATAGCTTATCTAAAGATTGCAAACACCTGCAAATCCATCAGCAGATCGAAGAGAAGAACAGCAATTCTAGAAACAGAAAAACAACCAGTTTCTGAAAGGTAGGACTGGCGGAGAAGTGAATCCAAAACGACGGGAAGATAGACCCTGGGGGGAGGGGCCGGCTCCCGGCAAGCGGCGGAGCAACGGAGCACAAAATCAGGACTTTTAAAAGTCTGTTCTGCTGAGGGACATAGCTCCAGAGGCTAAACCGGGGTGAAGCCAAAGTGGGGTCAGCGTGGCCTCAGGTCCCGCAGGGTCACAGAAGGATCTGTTTCTGAGTGTCGCAGAGCTTGCAGGTATTGGAACGGGAAAGCCAGCTACAGAGACAGAGCCAACAGTAAGCTCACAGCTCGGGGTTACCTTGAACTAGCCACAGGCTCGGTGAGCTTGGAGTGCAGCCGGAGGTCAGGCAGATGGGAGTAACTGGGCGCTGTTCTCTGAGGGCGCACTGAGGAGTGGGGCCCTGGGCTCTCAGCTCCTCTGGGCCGGAGACCAGGAGGCCGCCATTTGTATTCCCGTCCTCCAGAACTCTACAGAAAGCGCTCAGGGAACAAAAGCTTCTGAAAGCAAACCCTAGCGGATTACTCAGCCCGGCCCCTGGTAAGGGTGGTGCAATTCCGCCTGGGGCAAAGACACTTGAGAATCACTGCACCAGGCCTCTACCCCAGAAGATCAACAAGAAATCCAGCCAAGACCAGGTTCACCTACCAAGGAGTGCGGTTTCAATACCAAGGAGAGCAGCAGAATTCCAGAGGAGGAGAAAGCAAAGCACAGAACTCATGGCTTTCTCCCTGTGATTTTTTTGTCTTGCAGTTAATTTAATTTTTTTCTTTTTCATTTTTTTCTCTTCTTCTGCTAAAATTTATTTTTGTTTTACCTTTTTCTTTTTTAATGTTTTTTTAACTAGTTTAATATATATATTTTTTCTTTTTTATAATTTTCTTTATTCGTTTTCTTTTTTTAATTCTTTTCTTTTCTTTGTTTTTCTTTATTTCTTTTTGAACCTCTTTTTATCCCCTTTCTCACCCCTCACGATTTGGGATCTCTTCTGATTCGTTAAAGCATATTTTCCTGGGGTTGTTGCCACCCTTTTAGTATTTTACTTGCTCCTTCATATACTCTTATCTGGACAAAATGACAAGGCGGAAAAATTCACCACAAAAAAAAGAACAAGAGGCAGTACCAAAGGCTAGGGACCTAATCAATACAGATATTGGTAATATGTCAGATCTAGAGTTCAGAATGACAATTCTCAAGGTTCTAGCCGGGTTCAAAAAAGGCATATATGTTTATAAAAAATAAAAAATTAAAAAAAAAAAGACATGGAGGATATTAGAGAAACCCTCGCGGGAGATATAAAAGCCCTTTCTGAAGAAATAAAAGAACTAAAATCTAACCAAGTTGAAATAAAAAAAGCTATTAATGAGGTGCAATCAAAAATGGAGGCTCTCACTGCTAGGATAAATGAGGCAAAAGAAAGAATTAGCGATATAGAAGACCAAATGACAGAGAATAAAGAAGCTGAGCAAAATTGGGACAAACAGCTACTGGACCACAAGGGGAGAATTCGAGAGATAAGTGACACCATAAGATGAAACAACATTAGAATAATTGGGATTCCAGAAGAAGAAGAAAGCGAGAGGGGAGCAGAAGGTATACTGGAGAGAATTATTGGGGAGAATTTCCCCAATATGGCAAAGGGAACGAGCATCAAAATTCAGGAGGTTCAGAGAATGCCCCTCAAAATCAATAAGAATAGGCCCACACCCCGTCACCTAATAGAAAAATTTACAAGCCTTAGTGACAAAGAGAAAATCCTGAAAGCAGCCCAGGAAAAGAAGTCTGTAATATACAATGGTAAAAATATTAGATTGGCAGCTGACTTATCCACAGAGACCTGGCAGGCCAGAAAGAGCTGGCATGATATATTCAGAGCACTAAAGGAGAAAAACATGCAGCCAAGAATACTATATCCGGCTAGGCTATCATTGAAAATAGAAGGAGAGATTAAAAGCTTCCAGGACAAACAAAAACTGAAAGAATTTGCAAACACCAAACCAGCTCAACAGGAAATATTGAAAGGGGTCCTCTAAGCAAAGAGAGAGCCTACAAGTGGTAGATCAGAAAGGAACAGAGACAATATAAGTAACAGTCACCTTATAAGCAAAACAATGGCACTAAATTCATACCTCTCAATAGTTACCCTGAATGTTAATGGGCTAAATGCCCCAATCAAAAGACACAGGGTATCAGAATGGATTAAAAAAAAAAAAAAAACGCATCCATATGTTGCCTCCAAGAAACTCATTTTAAGCCCGAAGACACCTCCAGGTTTAAAGTGAGGGGGTGGAAAAGAATTTACCATGCTAATGGACATCAGAAGAAAGCAGGAGTGGCAAACCTTATATCAGATCAATTAGATTTAAAGCCAAAGACTATAATAAGAAATGAGGAAGGACACTATATCATAGTCAAAGGGTCTGTCCAACAAGAAGATCTAACAATTTTAAATATCTATGCCCCCAACGTGGGAGCAGCCAACTATATAAACCAATTAATAACAAAATCAAAGAAACACATTAACAATAATACAATAATAGTAGGGGACTTTAATACTCCCCTCACTGAAATGGACAGATCATCCAAGCAAAAGATCAACAAGGAAATAAAGGCCTTAAACGACACACTGGACCAGATGGACATCACAGGTATATTCAGAACATTTCATCCCAAAGCAACAGAATACACATTCTTCTCTAGTGCACATGGAACATTCTCCAGAATAGATCACATCCTCGGTCCTAAATCAGTACTCAACCGGTGTCAAAAGATTAGGATCATTCCCTGCATATTTTCAGAACACAATGCTCTGAAGCTAGAACTCAACCACAAGAGGACATTTGGAAAGAATCCAAATACATGGAAACTAAACAGCATCCTTCTAAAGAATGAATGGGTCAACCGGGAAATTAAAGAAGAATTGAAAAAATCATGGAAACAAATGATAATGAAAATACAACAGTTCAAAATCTGTGGGACACAGCAAAGGCAGTCCTGAGAGGAAAATATATAGCGGTACAAGCCTTTCTCAAGAAACAAGAAAGGTCTCAGGCACACAACCTAACCCTACACCTAAAGGAGCTGGAGAAAGAACAAGAAAGAAACCCTAAGCCCAGCAGGAGAAGAGAAATCATAAAGATCAGAGCAGAAATCAATGAAATAGAAACCAAAAAAACAATAGAACAAATCAACGAAACTAGGAGCTGGTTTTTGAAAGAATTAATAAAATTGATAAACCCCTGGCCAGACTTATCAAAAAGAAAAGAGAAAGGACCCAAATAAATAAAATAATAAAATCATGAATGAAAGAGGAGAGATCACAACTAACACCAAAGAAATACAAACTATTATAAGAACATACTATGAGAAACTCTACGCCAACAAATTTGACAATCTGGAAGAAATGGATGCATTCCTAGAAACATATAAACTACCACAACTGAACCAGGAAGAAATAGAAAGCCTGAACAGACCCATAACCAGTAAGGAGATTGAAACAGTCATTAAAATTCTCCAAACAAACAAAAGCCCAGGGCCAGACGGCTTCCCGGGGGAATTCTACCAAATATTTAAAGAAGAACTAATCCCTATTCCTCTGAAACTGTTCCAAAAAATAGAAATGGAAGGAAAACTTCCAAACTCATTTTATGAGGCCAGCATCACCTTGATCCCAAAACCAGACAAGGATCCCATCAAAAAAGAGAGCTATAGACCAATATCCTTGATGAACACAGATGCGAAAATTCTCACCAAAATACTAGCCAATAGGATTCAACAGTACATTAAAAGGATTATTCACCACGACCAAGTGGGATTTATTCCAGGGCTGCAAGGTTGGTTCAACATCCACAAATCAGTCAATGTGATACAACACATCGATAAAAGAAAGAACAAGAACCATATGATACTCTCAATAGATGCTGAAAAAGCATTTGACAAAGTACAGCGTCCCTTCCTGATCAAAACTCTTCAAAGTGTAGGGTTAAAGGGCACATACCTCAATATCATCAAAGCCATCTATGAAAAATCCACCACAAATATCATTCTCAATGGAGAAAAACTGAAAGCTTTTCCGCTAAGGTCACGAACACGGCAGGGATGTCCATTATCACCACTGCTATTCCACATAGTACTAGAAGTCCTAGCCTCAGCAATCAGACAACAAAAGGAAATTAAAGGCATCCAAATCGGCAAAGAAGAAGTCAAATTATCACTCTTTGCAGATGATGATACTATATGTGGAAAACCCAAAAGACTCCACTCCAAAACTGCTAGAACTTGTACGGGATTTCAGTAAAGTGTCAGATTATAAAGTCAATGCACAGAAATCAGCTGCATTTCTCTACACCTACAACAAGACAGAAGAATGAGAAATTAAGGAGTCAATCCCATTTACAATTGCACCCCAAACCATAAGATACCTAGCAATAAACCTAACCAAAGAGGTTAAGAATCTATACTCAGAAAACTATAAAGTACTCATGAAAGAAATTGAGGAAGACTCAAAGAAATGGAAAAATGTTCCATGTTCCTTGATTGAAAGAATAAATATTGTGAATATGTCTATGCTACCTAAAGCAATCTACATATTTAATGCAATTCTTATCAAAGTACCATCCATCTTTTTCAAAGAAATGGAACAAATAATTCTAAAATTTATATGGAACCAGAAAAGACCTCAAATAGCCAAAGGGGTTTTGAAAAAGAAAGCCAAAGTTGGTAGCATCACAATTTCGGACTTCAAGCTCTATTACAAAGCTGTCATCATCAAGACAGCATGGTACTGGCACAAAAACAGACACATAGATCAATGGAACAGAATAGAGAGTCCAGAAATAGACCCTCAACTCTATGGTCAACTAATCTTCGACAAAGCAGGAAAGAATGTCCAATGGAAAAAAGACAGCCTCTTCAATAAATGGTGTTGGGAAAATTGGACAGCCACATGCAGAAAAATGAAATTGGACCATTTCCTTACACCACACACAAAAATAGACTCAAAATGGATGAAAGACCTCAATGTGAGAAAGGAATCCATCAAAATCCTTGAGGAGAACACAGGCAGCAACCTCTTCGACCTCAGCCGCAGCAACATCTTCCTAGGAACATCGCCAAAGGCCAGGGAAGCAAGGGCAAAAATGAACTATTGGGATTTCATCAAGATCAAAAGCTTTTGCACAGCAAAGGAAACAGTTAACAAAATCAAAATACAACTGACAGAATGGGAGAAGATATTTGCAAACGACATATCAGATAAAGGACTAGTGTCCAAAATCTATAAAGAACTTAGCAAACTCAACACCCAAAGAACAAATAATCCAATCAAGAAATGGGCAGAGGACATGAACAGACATTTCTGCAAAGAAGACATCCAGATGGCCAACAGACACATGAAAAAGTGCTCCATATCACTCGGCTTCAGGGAAATACAAATCAAAACCACAATGAGATATCACCTCACACCAGTCAGAATGGCTAAAATCAATAAGTCAGGAAATGACAGATGCTGGCGAGGATGTGGAGAAAGGGGAACCCTCCTACACTGTTGGTGGGAATGCAAGCTGGGGCAACCACTCTGGAAAACAGCATGGAGGTTCCTCAAAATGTTGAAAATAGAACCGCCCTATGACCCAGCAATTGCACTACTGGGTATTTACCCTAAAGATACAAACGTGGTGATCCAAAGGGGCACGTGTACCCGAATGTTTATGGCAGCAATGTCCACAATAGCCAAACTCTGGAAAGAACCTAGATGTCCATCAACAGATGAATGGATCAAGAAGATGTGCTATGTATACACAATGGAATACTATGCAGCCATCAAAAGACATGACATCTTGCCATTTGTGACAACATGGATGGAACTAGAGCGTATTATGCTTAGCGAAATAAGTCAAGTGGAGAAAGACAACTATCATATGATCTCCCTGATATGAGGAAGTGGTAATGCAACATGGGGGCTTAAGTGGGTAGGAGAAGAAGAAATGAAACAAGATAGGATTGGGAGGGAGACAAACCATAAGTGACTCTTAATCTCAGAAAACAAACTGAGGGCTGCTGGGGGGAGGGGGGTTGGGAGAAGGGGGGTGGGGTCATGGACATTGGGGAGGGTATGTGCTTTGGTGAGTGCTGTGAAGTGTGTAAACCTGGCGATTCACAGACCTGTACCCCTGGGGATAAAAATATATGTTTATAAAAAATAAAAAATTAAAAAAACAAAACAAAACAAAAAAAACCCACATTATCTCCATGCCAAAATGTTAACTGATGAGGTTTAATGATGCAGTAATGATCAGTGATGAAATCATCATCATATCACATAGTTCTAGATTGTGCTGCAATTCATACTTTAAATTTCATGTTGTCTTTTAAAGGATATCTATTCATATGGGTGATTGTGGACTGAGGTTAGTACTATTTTTTCACATAAAACATAAAGTTAACTGTGGTATTTGGTCAAAAGTAAAACCAAATATGTGAATGATATTAGTGTTTTTTATTTGTTTGCCTTGAAATTTGCTGGTTACAAAGCTGCTCCTTATAAAGCTTTAGCTTGATTTTTGCTCACTGGTTCAGGCTTAAGAACTGACAAATACAGGTATTCATTGTTGGATAGGTAAATCTGGTTAAATTTGAAAGGCCCATAGCTTGACAGCAGCAGAAAATCAAATCATAGCTTTAGGAGAAAAAAAAGCAATACCTGATTGCTTGTTGCTTTCCAAATTTTTGACATGTTTTCAATGTAGAAAGCTGTTCTAAAGAAAAGTAGGGCAGGGTGGGGAAATTGGGAGAAAAACCTTGAAAACGCCACAATATACAATCTGCGTCATTTGCTTTTCTAAATTGTTGTTCCCTGCCAGTGTCAACAAACTGTGTTAAGTGGTTTAGCATGTTTGGTTGGCTGTACCTATGCATAGAATAAACAACTAATCTAGCATTCTCCATATAAGTGACGATGATGGGTGCTGTAGAATTACCCAATATAACCCTTAATGAGGGGATAATGAAATTTACCTTTCAGAGGTATCAAAAAACAAACATGTTTTTCTAGTGCCATGGTCCACAACTAACTTCCCGCTTGCCCTGCAAGAATTTTCTAGATAGGATGTCTTAAATTCCAGTACCACTTGCAAAACAAGCATCTTAAAACCTGTGCTTGTCTTATCTGGAATGACATCAGAGTGATTAATTTTTTTCACCCTTTTAGGGCAGTGTCAGCTGGGATTCAGAAATTAATCGAGTGCTCAAGTTCTGAGGAAAAGTGGAGTTGTTGAATTAAGACAAGATGTTTGCACAGAGTGCTAACAGGAATGAGGTGTTATATGCAGCAACTCATTAAAAAATGTTATGTACTGAGGTATTTACATTAATTTTCATTGGAATATCCAGTTACTTACAATGAAGTCTTTTTTTTTTTTTTTTTTTTTTGACAGAGAGATCACTAGTAGGCAGAGAGGCAGGCAGAGAGAGAAGGGGGTGGGGAGCAGGCTCCCCGCTGAGCAGAGAGCCAAATGTAGGTCTGAATGCCAAGACCCTGAGATCATGACCTCGGCCAAAGGCAGAGGCTTAACCCACTGAGCCACCCAGGGGCCTCAACAATGATATCTTAACAGTGGGCTATAAGTGCATTGTGCAAGAAGAGTTTGTCAGGAGAAATCTCAGGTCAGTGGGGAAACACAAAGAAAACTCATTTTTGGAATTATGAACCCTAGTATAAAGAGATAGAGTTTTCATTTTGTTGATTTTTAAAAAGAATAATATTGAAATGAAAATGCAAATATAGAATATGTTTGGGTTATCTGAAAAGTGATTTTTTTTCTCAGGAGAAAAAAAAACTGCAAAGTTAATTACTTTGATGTGTGACAGTCTTTGATTTTTAAGATTGATCCAAAGAAAAGAAAGGATCTTTAATAAGTAGGTTTGGAACGCCAAGTTCATGGTGTCCTTCCAAGTTGGATAAATCAAGAAGAATGCTCTCTACCAAGAAAGGGATGATCTTTTGATCGTCTTTTGAAAGCGTAATCAACCTAGATTCCTTTTACTAGGCATAAACATCAAAGTTCTCATGGTGGTTCATAGAAGAGGAATCCGGTTCCATACATTTAGCCAGATTTTTGGCACCTGGTTAAAAAGATTGAGCAACCAAAGGCCTGGCTTGAATTTTATTAAAATTGAGTATTCAAAGCATACTCTTCTAATTGGAGTAGAGAGGATCAAGTCTTTTGATTGGGATGGGCCCTTCATATACACGTGGCTTGGAGAACTTTCTCCATTTGTTTCATTGGAAAAGTTGCTGTTTTCATCTCTGTGTCCAGCCCTGGGCCCTCTCTCCTCACAGTATTCTTTGAGGAACATCTAGTCCTCTATAAAACATCTAGTAAAGAAAGAGAAGAAAAAAAAATTCAAGAAAACAGTTTCACAAATGCTTGATGAGGTTTTTAAAAAACAGTGGAATTTCTTATCAAGTCTTTGTATTTTCATGTATCTAAATTTGACTAGATGTGATACTAACGATTAAGGAGAGATGCGTAATGATGAATGGTTGTTTGTTAAGCTGATTAATGGATGAAAAGGACTTCCCAAAGCAATCGCACTGTAATCTTGCTGCAGGTTTCCAGTGAAGCCTGTGCTCTCCATCCATTCCTAAGGAATTTGAGGGCAGCCATACATTTTTGTAAGTGGTTTTGTTTAAAATTAAAACTAATAACCTTTTGGCCCAGTGTCTTTTCTCAAAGCATAGACTTTGGTGGTTCAGTATTGGAAAGGTCTTCCAGCTTCTCAGTTGAGGACAATGCAGTCTATAACCTGGCCTTGGGCAGTGGGGTCCAGGATATAGGGATCAGTGCCTCAGGTTTTACTGGCAGCACCAGAGTCCCCCAGGTAGCAGCCTCAGAAGCTCACCTCCTCCTCCCAGCCACAATGCTAGATGTATTGTTCAGTATGGGGCAGAGACATCTCTCTAGCCTGGGATTCACTGATCAAGGCAGTTAGTTTTTCTCCAAACTTCTTATTGTTAAAATTTCCAATCTCCATAAAATGTAAATATTAGTGTAATAATTAAAAAAAAAACACCCATAGACCTCATATCTAAATGTGTTGGTTATTCATATTTTCCTCCTGCTTATCTATTCATATATTTTTATTGAACTTCTTGCAAATAAGTTCCAGACACTATGACACTTCACCTCCAGAGGTGAAGTGTCATGTCTTCATCATGTCTTTATCGTATCTCTTCTAAGTGTAAGGATGTAACAGCAGAACCATTATCATATCCCCCAGAATAAGAACAAGTCCATTATATCATTTAACATGAAGTGAATATTAAAATTTCTCCAATTCCCAAATGTCTTTTGTTGTATTGATTGATTGGTCAGTTGATTGATATAAGATTCAATCATGGTTGATGCATTGCATCTGGTTCCTTTTTGTTCTCCTTTAATCTTTTTCTTTTTTAATTTAAAGATTTATTTCTTTATTTATTTGGCAGACAGAGATCACAAGGCAGAGAAGCAGGCAGAGAGAGAGAGGAAAGGAAGCAGGCTCCCTGCTGAGCAAAGAGCCCAATGTGGGGCTCGATCCCAGAACCCTGGGATCATGACCTGAGCCAAAGGCAGAGTCTTTAACCCACTGAGCAACTCAGGTGCCCCCTTTTTAAAAAATTCAAATTCAATTAATTAACATGCAGTGTATTATTAGTTTCAGAGGTAGAGGTTAGTAATTCATCAGTCTTATATAACACCCAGTGCTCATTATATTACATGCTCTCCTTAATACCCATCACCCAGGTAACCCAACTCCAACCCTCCCCCCGGACCCTCCAGCAACCTTGTTTGTTCCCTATGATTAAGATTCTCTTATGGTTTATCCCTCTCTGAGTGCATCTTATTTTATTTTTCCCTCTCTTCCCCAATGCTCCTCTGTTTTGCTTCTTAAGTTCCACATATTAGTGAGATCATTTAATTGTCTTTCTTTCATTGACTTATTTCACTTAGCATAATACCCTCTAGTTTCATCCACGTTGTTGCAAATGGCAAGATTTTGGGGTTTTTATGGCTGAGTAATATTCCATTGTATATGTATACCACTTCTTTTTTTATCTATTCATCTATCAGTGGACATCTACGTTCTTTCCTTAGTTTGGCTATCATGGACATTGCTGCTATAAACATTGGGGTGTAGGTGCCCCTTCAGCTCACTACATTTGTATCTTTGGGGTAAATACCTAGTAGTACAATTTCTAGGTCATAGGGTAGCTCTATTTTTAACTTTTTGAGGAACCTCCACACTTTTCCAGAGTGGCTGCACCAGCTTGCATTCCCACCAACAGTGTAGGAGGGTTCCTCTTTCTCTGCATTTACTGACATCTGTCCTTTACTGACTTTAATTTTAGCCATTCTGACTGGTGTGAGATAGCATCTCATTGTGGTTGTGATTTGTATTTCCCTGATGCTGAGTAATGTTGAACATTTTTTCATGTATCTGTTGGCCATTTGTATGTCTTCTTTTTTTAAATTAAATTTAATTTTTTTAAAGATTTTATTTATTTATTTGAGAGAGGTTAAGAGTAAGTGAGATAGAGAGAGAAAACATATGCGGGGGAGTGGCAGACAGAGGGAGAGGGAGAAGCAGACTCCCTGCTGAGCAGGAAGCCTGATGTGGGCCTCAATCCCAGGACCCTGGGACTATGCATGATCTGAGCCAAACGCAGATGCTTAACCAACTGAGCCACACAGGCGTCCCTGTATGTCTTCTTTGGAGAAATGTCTGTTCATGTCTTCTGCCCATTTCTTGATTGGATTATTTGTTCTTTGGATATTGAATTTGATAAGTTCTTTACAGACTTTGGATAGTAGCGCTTTATCCAGTAATACATTTGCAAATATCTTCTCCCATCCTGTAGGTTTTTTTTTTTTGGTTTTGTTGACTATTTCCTTTTTTGTGCAAAATCTTTTTATCTTGATGAAGTCCCAATAGTTCATTTTGTCTTTTATTTCCTTTTCATTCTCCTTTAATCTAGAACAGATCTCCCATATTTCTGTTTGTTTGGTTTTGTTTTCAGGACAATGACTTTTCTGAAGAATCCAGGCTAGTCTTCCTATGGAATTTTCTATATTGTGGATTTGCCTGATTAATTTTTCATCATTAGATTCAGTTGCTTTGGCAAGAATATTACATCGATTTTGTATATTTCTTAATGCTTTATACCAGGAGTGCTGATTTCAGATTGCCTCACCACTGGTAATCCTAGATCTGATCACTTGGTTAAAGTAGTGACCACAGCAGTCTCTCTACAGTGAAGTACATTTCACCTTCTGGTTTTAATAAATAATCCATGGGGAAATACTTGACTATTTGACTTTCTGTTCCCTAATAACTCCTCATCTTATATTTTCATGATCCATCAATGATTCTTGCCTGCTACAATTATTACTTGAGGATTTAAAATGGTAATTTTTCCAGCACTATTATTTGTTTGTCACCTATTAACTGGTATTCTTCCACAAGGAAGAGATATTTTTATTTCTCAATCTTGTTCCTTCTCTGTAATCGTTATGGACTCATTAAAAAAAATTCAGTGTGTTATGATTCATTGCCATCCTTGTTCTATTTGACAACCATGTGTCTCTAACTTGGTTAGTGAAAGCTACTATAAGGAGACTTCTGTGTTTCTTTGATATGATGCCATTAGTATCTGAGCACTTTGCTGTTTTCTTACACTACACTGTCACTGTGTGTTCCTTGCTCCCAACCTGGAGTTAGCTATTACTATAACAAGCCTTGGTATCTTATATTGTGGAATGTTGAGAAATCATAGTTTAGTAATCAGTAGTTATATATTAACTCTGCTCATACTTATTGAGATGTTACTATTTCTTGCTGCTTTAGGTAGACAATGCTAGAATGCATGTAACTCATGACTTCATATGAATTTCAATTACAATAAAGAGTTTTAAGATTTTTACTCACCTTAATTTTATATGAATGCTTCTTTTCTCTTACAGTTCAAACACTAGTTCTTAATAATGTTAATATGAATATTTTTTGTGTGTGCTTTATCTTACACTATATATAAAATATATATATGAAATATATATATTTCATAATTACAATACTGATTTTACTACCACTAAGAATACTAAGTTTAAAATTTTATTTCATTCTTTTTGTTCCTCTATCCTATAGAGGATGTACAATTAGAGGAATTGTATATAAAAGTTAATTTAATTAATCATTTTCTATGTTTAATTATGTTTACAATTTGTAGGTGGATTTTATTGTACACACTGTAAAATTCACTCTGGTAGAGTTTTCTGAGGTTTTTACAAGTGTGGAAGTCATAGAGCTATACCATAGTCAAGTTATAAAGCATTTCCATCACCCAATCAAAGAGAAATCTTTGATTTCTCTCATCAATGTATATTAGTCCTCAATAAAAATATTCCACATATTTTGTTAGCTATACATACTTAAAAATTTCATATTTTTGGTGCTCTAATAAATAGGATTTTTTTCCTAATTTCAATTTCCAATTCTAAAAATAAGCTAGCTATATAGAGAAATAAAATTATTTTTTAATATTAATATTTCTAAGCTCATCTATGTAGTAAGTTATTTGGACTCTGAGTTTTTCTATGTAGACAATTATGTCAACCATGAAGATGGAATTTCTTGTTCTCCTTTCTGCTCAGTCCCCTCCTCTAACACCGAGCCCCTGCCTGACACTTATCTGTCTTTTCTCCCTATGGTTTAAGCTATTCCAAAATATCATGTAAAGGGAAGCACACATTGTGGAATCCTGAATCAGGTCATGGTCTCATGGGTTGTAAGATGGAGCCCCATGTTGGGCTTTGTGCTCAGGAGGGAGTCTGCTTGAAGATTCTCTCCCTCTGCCCCTCCCCCCCAAGTGGCACACATACTCTCTTTCTCTCTCTCAAATAAATAAATAAATATTTTTAAAAAAGAAAATATTGGATTGTTTCATTGCTTACTATTGAGTTTTGAGAATTATTTATATGTTCTATTTATATCTTTCCTATATCAGTTATGTATTTTGCACATATTTTCTCTGAGTATAAGTTTTGTGTTTTGAATAGACTTTTTTGAGGAAAAAAGTTTTAAATTTTAATTAAGTCCAATTAATCAATTTTTTAATGAATTACACTTTTGTGTGCTATATGAGTCTTTGCTTAATCTGTGGTAGGAAGGATTTCCTCCCATATTATCTTATTCCTATAAGAATGCTAATACTTGTACCCTGCATCTGCTTTTCTGGTTATTTATTGCTTTGTCAAAATAATTTGACACTCATTTTGTCAATTTCTCCAAAAAACCCACTATGAATTTTGTTGGCATGGCTCAAATTTGTGTATCAATTTGAAAGAGAATTGACATCTTTACAAATTGTCTCCCATTTCATAAATGTCTCCATTTATTAGATCTTTGATTTCTCTCATCAATGTATATTAGTCCTCAATAAAAATATTCCACATATTTTGTTAGCTATACATACTTAAAAATTTCATATTTTTGGTGCTCTAATAAATAGGATTTTTTTCCTAATTTCAATTTCCAATTCTAAAAATAAGCTAGCTATATAGAGAAATAAAATTATTTTTTAATATTAATATTTCTAAGCTCGTCTATGTAGTAAGTTATTTGGACTCTGAGTTTTTCTATGTAGACAATTATGTCAACCATGAAGAAAAGCTTTTTAATTTATTACTTTAAAATCTGTATGTTCTTTATTTCTTTTTCTTTTCTTATATGACTGGCTAGGCCTAGTAGTATGATGTTGAATAGAAGTCATGAGAGGATATTCTTGCCCTGCTCCTTATCTTAAGGTGGAAAACATTAAGTCTTTCACTATGAAATATTAACTATAAATTTTTCATAGGTGCTCTTTATCAGGTTGGGAAAATTACCTTCTATTTTTCTTAGAATTTTTATTATGAATGGATTTTGAATTTTGTCAAATGCTTTTCCTGAATCTATTGAGATAATTCTATTGTCTTTTTAAAAAATTTGAAATGCAGTAATAATTAATTCAAAAAAATTGAAATGCATTAATTGATTTTGAAATGTCAAACCAACCTTGAATATCTGTGATAAATCCCCACTTAGTCATGATGTCTTATCCTTTTATATATTACTCAATTTGACTTACTGATAATTTGGTGAGGAGTCTTATGTGTATGTTTATGAAGTATGTTTTTTTTTTCTTATAATATCCTGGCCTATATTTCATTTTGGGTAGTTTCTATTAAACTATCTCCAATTTTACTGGTTGTTTTTTCAGCTGGTTCAAGTCTACTGATGGTCTCATCAATAGAATTCTTCATCTCTATATACAGTTACCTTTGATGCCACATATTTATTTATAACATTTCTACATGAGTTCTTTTGTTGGTTTTTATCTCTCTGCTGAAGTTTATCATCTATTTGTACATGTGGTACATCTTTTTCATTAGCTCTTTTTACATAAGTCATAGTAATTTAAAGTTTATTTGATAGTTCTAAAATCCAGGTCATCTCTAAGTGTGGTTATGTTGATTGCTTTATCTAGAGGATGTAGGTTTTGGGGTTGTTTTTTTTTTTTTCTCCCTTGCTTGTTTGTGTGCCTCATAAGTTTTTACTAGGTACCAAAACACTAAAATAAATAGAATATATGTCTGGAAATAGGTATACCTCCTCTCAGGCAGTTAAATCAGAAAAGAGTCAATTTAGTTAGGGCATGAGCTAGGTTTGAATTTTCTGTTGTTTTTCTTGTCTTCAGTTTCCAATTGTGATGTATTGTGCTTAGGGCGCAGATTGGACTAATGGAGCCTTTTCTCAGTATTTTGCTTCAGCCTCAGTTTTCAGACCTGTATCACAAAGGGATCTCTTTCCATGGTCTTGCTTCCCCCACTCCCATGCCTCTACTCACTGAGAGAGTGATCTTTCTTGTTAATCATTCCTTGGTAGGCTAGAGTTGAGTGCCAGGGGAAGTCTCTGCCATCATGGTCTAGCCTCAGTCTTTGGTCAACCTTGTGTGCTTGGGCCTTTGGTGTGGAGTTTTCTACCCGTCCTCCTTGTGGCAGTCAGTCAAACACTGCCTGTATCTATATTGGGCCTTTGTCTGAGAGAGTATCTTAGACCTCCCTAGGACAGAAGACTACTACACTGTTGATATTGGATCTAGGGCCCAGGACTGTTTTTTGCCACTCTAGCAGGATGAGAGAATTTCTCCCCTTTTTCTTTTCCTCGGCACCAATGTCTCTTTACCTATGCCCTGGAGCTGGAGAGTTTGCTGCTTCTCCCTAGGGCCTTAAGGCTTTTGAGAAAAGAATGCAAGCAGGAAAGAGGGCTTTGGGAGTTTTTCACAGTAGTTGCTGATCCACTCCAGGATTACCCTGGCCAATTCTTACATGTTTATTTCCTATAAGAACTTTGGAATCAACTTGTCAGTCTTAGGGGCAGGGGGGGAACCGACTGTGGCATTTTTATCACTGTATCTTTATATATTTACTTGGACAGAAGTGAAATTTTAATGATGTTAACACATCCTTTCCAAGAACAAGGTTTATCTCTATTTGTTCAAATCAACTTGTATGTCATTCAGGCATATTTTAAGGTCCTTCTCATAAATGTTTTGCACATTCTTGCTAGGTTTACTCTATAGTACTTTATATTTTGTGTGTGTCTCTTTTGGGTCTTATAGATTGGTAGGGGGTTTTCTGATGAAATTCATATCAGACTAGGGCTGGAATTTATCTCTTTTGAGGTTTCAATGATGATATTTTAAAAATTCTTATTTAGAAAACAGTTGCTAATGGAGACTAGAAGCCCTGAGTTAATCATATTCTTCTTAGTTGGCTCCTTTTATGGGTCTGAGTGTGAATGGAGATGGGCTACCAGGTAGAATTAAAGTGAGGGGAGATCATTTCTGCCTGGTCCAGAATTCCAATGAGGGCACACACAGAGGGGATGGCAGTGCTAACATCTATTTATGATGCTGGCCTCCAATGGATAGAACATGGACAACATGTCCCCTGGACTCTTTAGGGTGAATTTTCTGTCCAAAATTTGACGTTTAGGTTTTTAGGCTTTGATGACTTTGACTGCCTACCAGAGAGAGAGAGAGAGAGAGAGAGAGAGAGAAAGGGAGGGAGATGGAGTAGAACACTATCTTTTAAAGGCAGCCTAGCATTCACTGCATTAGGTGACTGGCTATATGAGCAAGGATACCAATGTGTTCGTCTATAGTGAAAGCTGCTGTTGGAGTCTGAGCTGCTATTTCCGTAACAGAATTGGGGGTCCTACATATCCTCCACATCCAACAGATGGGGGAATGTAGACTAGGAATGAGAAACCCTTTTTGTAGAGATCTGTGCCTTGGTCCTTGGCAGAGGACTGCCCTTTAAATCATGAAACACAATGTTTAAAATGAGTGCCGGTGGGGTGCTTGGGTGGCTCAGTCATTAAGCATCTGCCATTGGCTCAGGTCATGATCCCAGGGTCCTAGGATTGAGCCCCATATCGGGCTCCCTTCTTGACGGAGAGTCTGCGTCTCCCTCTCCCACTCCCCCTGCTTGCGTTCCTCTCTCTCTGCCAAATAAATAAATAAATAAGATATTTTTAAAAAATAAAAAATAAAATGAGTACCAGTTCCTCACTTGCAAGCAGACAAATACAAGCATGGAATTATTTATGTGATAGGAAGATTCCTCTCCTTACAAAATAGCAAAGGTCCACTCATGTCGTGTAAAGGATCAGGCTTTCAGAGTTACGAAAAGCAAAATTAGGCATGGCAGCTTAGTACCTTTCTTTATTTCTGTTATCTCAGTCCCCATTCTCCTTGATGGCAGATAATGAGCTTGTCAATTCCAGGTAGTTGGTTGCTTCTGATTTAGAGCCGGCCCCTTCCAGTAAATCCTCCGCTGACCTCAATTTCCTTTCCCCTGGCATGATGTTCTTCTTTCCCTGCAGTAGGGAGACAGCTTCTGGCCAGACCGCTTAGCCTGGCCTCCCTGATCCGTGATGCTCTGGCATATCTGCTGAGGAGACAGTAGGTCTTCATTAACCTCCAGGAGCCTCTGTTCATGCAGAGACTCCTTTTCTTCTTTCTTTGCTCAAGCTTCATTTTAGGACTGCCCCCTTCTCTGCTCAGTCCTCTGCCCTCTTGGGGGTGTGGAGGCATACTTGGGATGCTTTGAGACTTCCTGGTTTACCAAGGCAGCTCTTGGGCCTGTGATGCACTCAACACTAAAGCCTCTTTAATATCCCTTTATTCACATCTTGCTTTTTCTCAGGTTTTTATTTTTTCATTTATACTTTAATCATTCTTTAGCATATTTATTTTAAACATTGGTATTGCTGATCCTTTTGCATTAAGTCTCTCAACCAAGAGTTTATTTATTTATTTAAGAGAAAGAGAGTGCACATGCACAGCCTGGGGGGAGGAGCAGAGCCAGAGGGGAAGTAGATTCCCCCTGAGCAGGGGGCCCAACACAGGTCTCAATTCTAGGACCATGACCCGAGGTGAAGGCAGTGGCTAACTGATTGAGCCACCCAGGCACCCCTGATTTTTTTTTTTTTTATTGTAGTGCATCTTCAGTAGGTGTTTCTGCCTGCGCCTTCCATCCTGTCCCATCAATGAAACTTTCTGGCTGAGTGTTATAGAACTGTGCAAATCACCTCAGTTCAGGCTCCTCATTCACACATAGACAATTTTGGGCTTTTGATTTCTCATGGATGACATGGCTTTTTGTCAGCAACTCATAGAAGAAAGGGAACTTGCTTGCTCTTTCTTGAGCCCATAGATAGAGTTTTCTTTTCTCTGTAAGACGTGGGCACCCGTTCCAGCCTCTGAGCCTTATGTGTCTGCTTGTTTGTGACACTGTGGCTTGAGATGGAGCTGTCTCCTAACTACTGAGATGCCAGCAAAGTGATCAAGCTCTTTCTGATGTTTCTTGGAATTGGTCTCACAATATACAAAAGAGGTAGGTAGCAACTATGTAATTTATAGTTGGTTCATTTCACAAATATTCATTGAGCAACTGTGACATGCTATGAACTCCATTAGAGTCTAGGGTTTCAGTGACAGACCCAGATACGTGGAACTTAGAGACTTGCAAAGAAATAGTGCAGAAATCATCATATCAATTATGGTCTGTGATTGCCTCTGAAGGAAAGAGACATGGATACATTAGGAAATACAAAAAAAGAAGTAACACAAATTGCATCTAAAGGACAAGTAAAGGAACACCTGGGTGGCACAGTTGGTTAAATATCCGACTCTTGGTTTTGACTTAGGTCACGGTCTCAGGGAGGTGGCATGGAGCCCGTGTAGGGCTCCTGGCTGAGTGTGGAGTCTGCTTGAGATTCTCTTTCCCTCTGCTCCTCTCTATCCTCTACCCTTGTGCATACTCTCTCTCTCTCTCTCTGAAATAAATAAATAAGTCTTTTTAAAAAAATAAAGGGTAGGATTATAGTTAACTAGTTGAGGGTGGGAAATGTCCCAGGATGGGGGAAGGGGAAGAGATTGTGGCTTCAGACCGTGATTCCTAAATGAGTGGATTTTCACACTGGCTGCCTAATAAAATCCTGTGGGAAGCTTAACATAAATGTTCCTGCCCCTGTCCCCAGAAAGTCCCATTTAATTTGTCATGTAAGCCCAGGCAACTGTATTTTGATGGGCTCAGCAAATTGTACAGACTCTGTTGTGCACTCAAAATTGTAAATGCTTGGGGGGGGGGGTGCCTGGGTGTCTCAGTGGGTTAAAGCCTCTGCCTTTGGCTCAGGTCATGATCTCGGGGTCCTGGGATCGAGCCCCACATCGGGGCCTTCGGCTCAGGTCATGATCTCAGGGTCCTGAGATTGAGCTCTGCATCAGGCTCTCTGCTCAGCAGGGAGCCTGCTTCCTCCTCTCTCTCTGTCTGCCTCTCTGCCTACTTGTGATCTCTGTCAAATAAATAAATTAATTAATTTAAAAAATTTGTAAATGCTGGATGATCAATGCCAGTAGCACCAACAGCACCTGGAAAATTGTTACCATGGGTTCTCAAGTGCATCCCACACCTACTGAATGAGAGACTCTGGGAGCAGAGGCCAGACGAGAATGATGGTACCCTCCCTGCTGCATGTATTTAAAAACAAATACCTAACTAAACTGAAATTTCAAATAATCTAGGAAGATTAGTAAAATTGTGATCTTTTCCTATGATAATTAATTGCGTGTTTTCTGTTCAATTTCCAAATATGTTCTGAAGGCTTTTTGCTGGTTTTTTGTTGCCTGGGCTTTAGCAGCTTTCAGAATATGCTTCATCTTTGACTGGACAATAAGCATTGGGGAAAAGCATGTGCAAAGGTCATGGGGCAGGGGAGATAACATGGGACATTCCAAGAACTGAGGTGGGGCAGGCTGGAGAAGTACAGTGTGACTGACATGGAAAATGTGTCAAGGGAAATTGAGACACAGGGAAAGGCTGCATTGTGCAAGGCCTGGGACAGACTATAAGTGGTATAATTTGGATTTGGATTTTTCCAAGATCACTTTAATTGCTGTGTGGAACATGGTCTAAGTGGGCCGAGAATGGATGCTGGTCTACAGTTTGGTACTGTCAAAACAAACAAACAAAAAAATGATGGGGGCCTGATGGAGACTGTCCTAGTCCTTGAACATGGAGGAGTAGGATCTCTTTCTGATAGGATGGTAGACTGAGGCTTTATGGGAAAAGAACAATTGAATAGTGAAGCTGGTAAAATAGCACAAGGGAGACTAGCCAGCAACTGGAGTGGAAAATACATCTGAGAATGAAGAATGGATCATTGTCATTATCCAGGGACATATCAAATACTCTTAGCCCCACACCCCCAAAATTCCAACTCAGGGTGTCTAAAGGCTAGGAGGTGTACTCATCACAGGCTTTCATGTGACTTTGCCAATCAGCCAGGTTTGGGGCCACTGAGGTACATGGACCTCACTGTGTACAAGAAAGAGGTTGGAAAGGTGACTGGTGACCAAATTGGGCAGGTGCGTGTGGTCCTCTGGTGGTGAGTGATGGGGACACCATTGACTTAGGCTGGGGCTGCTAAGGGAAGGGTTTTGGTAGCAGGAAATGAGGGCAGATTTTGTTTTCATGCTACGGCTCAGAGAAGAGTGGGAAGTCTACAACATTTGTCCTCTGGGATGATTGCATTAATCAGACATCTTGGAAATAGTTTGTGAAAAGGTTTAAATAATAGAAACAAAACAGGCAGCTGTTGTCTTTAGATATTCTTCCATACTGGCTGAAGGATGAGAAGCTATCATGGAGACTTGTCCAGCTAACCACCAGCAAGCTAGAAAAACAACCTCCATTGCTGAGGTAGGCAGAAAATATCTCCTGTCCCACTATCACCAAACACTGGTATTCTTGCTTTTCAGTGTACTTCTTCAGAGGTTTGGAAAACTCAATAATGGTATGATTGTGTGGTTAATTTATATAGTCTAGTATTTATTCAGGTAATTTCTTGGCACACGGTAAGCTGTGAATGGTCTTTTAATCCTGACCTAGAGCATGAGTTGGCACAGGTGAATATTGATGGGAGTAGAACCAGAGAAGAGGGAAGGCAGGGTGCAGGCAACTGGGCTGGCTTCTGGGCCTTCCTGGAGAGGCACTAGAGTTGAGGAGTGCTGATCTCGAAGTGGAAACCAGGACCAGAAAGCAGAGCAGAAGGACATGGTATCCTCAGTAAAGTAGCTCAGCCCAGCCTGCCTTCGGTCTCAGGAGTTCGTAGTCTATTCCATGGCCGCATAGGTAAATCCAAATTTCCTGGGGCCTGCAGTTTGTATAATTTGAGGGGTCCTCTTAGAGAAAAATAAAAAAAAATTATTAAAAGATTATATATGGAAGTGAATAATATTTTATAATGAGATGGGCGATCACAGCAAATTACAACATTTGAAAACACCATAATTACCATATGATAAACCACAAATTTTTATGTATTTTAAATAATTGATTTCATAGCACACGTCTAAAATACTTCTTTCCCTACATTTTTGTCTGCATGCTCTTCCTTTACCTCATCCTGCAACAGTGCTTTTGTGATTTTTTTTATGGAGAGAAACAAAAAATGATCATTTCCTTCAACATTTTTCCTTTGAGTGTGGATGCTTAAAATTTGTTGTTTTCTCATTGTTGAATAACATCCTTTCAGCTTCACAACTTGTTAACGACATCATTATATAAATATTGAGGATTCTTGTCAGATTTGGAAAATGCTCTATGAGGTCACTTTTACATAACTGTAGGTATTGGGGGCGCCTGGGTGACTCAGTCATTAAGCGTCTGCCTTCAGCTCAGGTCATGATCCTGGGCTCCTGGGATCGAGTCCCACATCCCTCGTCAGTCCCACGTCCCACTGGCCTCCCTGCTCAGCGAGAAGGCTGCTTCTACCTCTCCCACTCACCCTGCTGTTTTCCTTCTCTCATTGTGCCTTTCTCTGTCAAATAAATAAATAAAATCTTAAAAAAAGAAAGAAAGAAAGAAAGAAAACTGTAGGTTTTGGATTCTTTCAAGCTTATTGTGCAAGAGCTGACCTTCAGTTCTTTTAGAACCAATGGCCTTCAAAAACCGGTTTGTTACTATAGCCATATTTTATTATTTCAAATATTACAAGTATAGGGACATCATGCTACACTGCTGGGGCCCTATTTTAGGTGAAAGAAGGTGCAACTGAGGGACCTGGAAACTTAACCTTCTTTAGCCTCTCAGTAAAACCATCTCTGATGGACTCATATACTTGATCCCTACTGCAGGGGTGAGGGGAGGAGATAATCACTAAACATTATGAGTGGTTGAGCTAAATCGCCAGATTAAATGGAACAATTTTGTGAGATACCTATTAATTAGTGTTCCCATTTGTAAATGAGAAAACTGATATCCAGGGAGGTTGACTTTGTCTGAGCAGGAACATGGAATTGACTCGGATCTTCTAGCAGTCAAGCTCCCAAGATCTGTCTTTCTTGATTTTCACTTCATCGTTCTACGTGAACTTTCTACCATTCTCACAGACCAAACCAAAATCTTCACAGAAATCCTTGTAAGTCTACTAAGGATAAAGAAGAACCACAGACATTTAATGGATTTGGCTAAAGAGAATATCTGCTTCTTTGTAAGAGACTTTCCACATCTTGACTCTGAGGCTTGGTGTTATCCCAAAGTGATGGGGAAACACCCCAGATTCATACTCCAAGAAAGAGATCACAGAAGTTGTAGCAAGGTCCCAGCCATCTTCAAGCCCAGAGTGTGAGGCCAAGAGGCGAGGGACTGTTTGACAAATCTGAGTTTGGAACAGGCTAGAGCTGTTTGGTGGGACTTGTAACTAAAAAGAGATTTTGGACCGTCTGACTAATGCTAATGGATTGGTCTGAGACAGGTTTTAGAAAGACATGTTTTTATCTCCTCCTCACAGAGTTAACAGGTTCTGATGACTCTAACCCTTTCTTTTTGCTGGGCCTGTGTTACCAGGCCAAATAACCTCGCTGTGTTGGAAACTGGTTTCCAATTACTTGCAGATGGCTGGAGGCAGATGAAAGCTGCCCAAGAGGTGTTCCTCCTTCTCTCCTCTAGTCCCCAGACTGTGGTGCCATGTGCTGACACTTGGATACTTGTTTTACAATATCATTTGACAAGTGGGATTTATGTGTCAAAATTCCAGCCAAAGCCAAGAAAACGTCAGAGAGAGAGCAAAGAGCGACAGCATGAGAAAACGGGGAGTGGGCTTGTTGTACGGTGCTGAATCCCAACTGTACCAAACCCACAGGGGGATTAACCTGGCTGCCAAAAGCCACAGATTTCTTGGGTGTGTTTCTGTTCAGTGCTGTTACTGCCTTTATCATTAAGGAAACAACATCATAAAGTTGAGACCTTTTCCCCGAAAACATGAGTAAAGATAACTTCTTGGTCCAGGTCCAAAACCACTGGAGCCACATTTAACTGACAGCCTTTATTGTTTGGGGATCTGGTATACTGAGGTGATCAGGGCCGCAGCAACATTGGTAGAAACCATGACAGCAAGTGCAAGAGGAGAGGTTCCTATTCTTTCTTGGACTCTTCAAGATGCCTCAGGTACTAAATATCCACAAATCCTTACACTCCATTGAACTCTCCACAGGTTTTCACCTTGTGGCTATTTTAAAAGATGAAACACATATAAACATGCAATAAAATTCCTTAAGCTCTATCCTAGACTCTTAGAGCTAGGAAGCTCTAAGTCAAGTCCTACAAAGATAACTTTCCCTATTCTTTATTTTTTTTTTTCTGAGAAAAAACAAGGGAGAAAAGGCAAGAGATTTTGAATGTCTTCGTTTCGCCAAGCCCCGTGTGTCGCTTGCTATATTAAGAGCATGTGTGCGTGACTTCATAAACTATCAGATGGCATGCATCTTTATTTAGACTCAATAAAGAAAAATAATGAGTTATGCAAAGTTACTTCAGACACAGGGCAAGAGTTTTGCAAAAAGGTACTATTCATGGGAGCCAGTCCCATCTGGCTCAGGGACCATCATCTATTAGCGACAAATAAATTCAGGAAAGAGATAGAGCTGTGGACACCTTGTCAGGTGCCAAGGGTAATAAGTAGGTTACGAACAAGTCACGATAAAAGATAATAACAAACGCTTTTATTCTCTCCATTCCATCCCTTTCCATGGATTTAAGGGATTCCAGGGTCAGAATCAATGACCTAGGGACATGTTAGGAAGTCTGAATGTATGTCTTCCCTAAATTTATGGAAGACAGAATGTTGCAGTGGCCATCAGCCTGGGGTTTGTAAACATCTAAACTGAAAATACTGAAATTTAGCCAAAGAACATGGACTCTTCTTCACCTAAACTATGGGGTTTTTGTTCAATGGCACTGTAGATGGAGTCTAGATTCAAATCAAGATGGGCTCAAAGGAACACTTAGATTTATTTGAGAAGAAGGGACAAATATTTCAATTTTAGGGGATGTCATCCCTTTGTGGTTTCTATCAACTTTCCTCTGTGAAATGCAGAGTGTGTTTTCTGCCATATGCCTGGGCCATCACAGTGTCTATTTTTCTCTTGTGCAAATGGCTAAGTAATTTCTCCCAGTGGAAACGGTGCTTGGCGGGGTAGGGGTGGGGGGGGCGGATTTCACATGTGTGGTTGTGACTTAGTTAAAAAAGAATTCTGAGAAACATACCTGGAGTTCCTAGGTATCAGAAGTGCCTTATAAAGTGACCCCAAAGCTGCCCACTTAAAGACTATGTAGGAACCCAATGCATAAACTAAACATGCACCAACATTTATTTTTCCCTGAGCTCTTTAACAGTGATCCATAATAAAGAAATTAATTTTACTGGCTTACACAGACTTCTTAAATTCATGGGTGTGTATGTGTGTTTCTATATGCAACTTAGTATGTGTGTATGTGTGTATGTGTGTAAAATTTAGAGGAAAATAGGCCAAGACATTCAATTAGCAAGTAAAAGTGAGAAAGAGGAAGGTTTAGTGAAACAGTTATTTTTAATGTCCTCATGCAGTAAGTTGGGAAGAGTGTGGACAGCAGGTGCTTACCAGCATTTGTCTCCAACTAGCTCCACATATTTTGAGAGAAGGTTAAGGAAGGTAAGAGTAAGTGAGGTACATGTATTTGGAGGTGGGAAAGTGGAAGTTGAAGGAGTTTACATCAATGGGTCCTTTTTCAGTGTTGTAGGAAATGAGGTCCCCTCTGGGAGTCAGGCAAGTCAAGCAAAGGAGGAGGCTTGAGAATTCTGATTTCACTGCTGTGCGTGAAACAAGTAAGGCTGAGAATAAGAAGACTGATGGGCTGTAATAAGGGCCCAAGTGAGGGTGGCAATGATAAATATACACTGGTGGCTAATTCTCTCAACTGTGTTGTCTTCCACTGAACTCAGTGGGTTAGGAACAGAGGAGGTGGCTGTGATGGGTTTGAGTAAAGGTAATGAATTATTGCACCCATCACTCAGAGATCACGGGAGTGAGGGACTCAGAGATGCCGATAAGGTTGTGGTTGGGATTACTGACTATGGGGTTCAAGTTGGGTGAGAAAATGGGAGCCAGGAGACATTGGGGAAGGGAGGGAGGCATGGTGGGACTGGAAATGTCACAGAACAGATATAACTAGAGTGAGAAATGGAAGAATTGAGACAGAAATTAGAGAGTAGAATTCTCCTAAGACCACAGGTTCTGGTAATGGCAATATCTGGACCGTGGTCTTCGGAGTGGACTGATGTGGAGGAACAGAAGATGAAGTCAAGGAACCACAGGCTGGGAAGATGGCTGAGTCAACACATCTACCATCTCATTCAGGATGATGTTAAGGTTCTGACTAAAGAAAAAAAATGTATATATACATACAACATGGGCAATTTAGCTTTTGAAAAATTGTTGCCCTATTTGACTTTCTGGGAAAGTGTTGCTAAATTGTCAGTTGATCATACTTTTAAAGAATCCTAGGAGTCACAAAGTCCAAATGGAGGAAGCCCATCATGTTAACACTGAACAGAGCATGTTCTGGAGGCATCTGAGGCAGTGCGGGCTTGGAAATGGAACCAGGGAGTCCTGGTGTGGTTCGGCCGTGGACTTCCTTGTGTAACTGCCTAACAACCTCTCTGGGCCTCTTATCTGTGAAATGAGAGGTTTGGCTTATGTGGTTTGCCAGGAATTCTCTGGCTCTCAGTCACATTCAGTTTCAGCAGAATATTTGTTTCTAACCTTTCCCATGCTGCTGCTGAGTTATCCTAATTGCTACCTCTTCTCCACTGATTTCACTCTGCCCCACCTCACCCTCAGATGACTCCTTCTTTCCACTCAGAGATAACAGTCCCAGCGAGCTCAGGATAATTTCCCCAGCTACCAAAACTATTTCCAAAATGCAAACTTGTGGCTGCTGATTCACACACTGCCTGAGAAGCACGGTTTCTTTCTGACTGGTTTCACATGGATTGCCATTATATCTGGATACTTACTTGTTGGTGAAAACTGGAATCATCAGGGGCAAGATGGCCACTTGGGATCTTATTGTGAGGTTCAAAATGATAAGAAAGATGAAGCTTTCGAATCATCAGCATCATGAGGACCAGAGAGCAGGGAGTTAGATTAATACACACGGCCTCTGCCCTTGGGTACCTTCAAACTGAAAAGAATTCCAGCTTAATTCCAAACCCGTACGCACACACAAAACACCACGTAAATGTTATCCTGTGGAGGGACTAAATAACCAAATAAACATCTTAGGGGTCAACAGATATGACCCTAGAGCCCTCACTGGAGTAGTAGCCTCAGGTCTCATATTTGTAGTTCACATGGGTAAGGCCAACATAGCAGGAAGGAAGGAGGAGTCAAGCAGCAACAGTGTGTGGTGCAATGAAAGACGTTCTTAGCACAGTTCCTGAAGGAGTTCCTTCTCTGATAGGGCTAGATGACAAAAGGGAGCAATGAAGACTAAGCTGTTGAGAAGGGGGCTAGGTCAGTCAATTTCTACGGTTTGAAAGAAAAGGTAGTCCTGAGGAGGAGAGGCTTCTTTGGAGACATGCAAATTTCTTGATAGGGGACAACACTAAGTGTTGAGCTTTTATTTCTTTGTATGTTCTTTCTTAAAGTTCTTGGCCCCCAAGTCCTAGATGCCTTGGCATCATAAACTATAATTTTTACCTCTCAAGCCCATAGAATTGCCTAAAGGGCCATGGGCTGTAGTGCCTTTTCGCCTCGATTCTGTCCTTGAGTTTCAGCCTCTTGTCCAGGGCTAGATTCAGCAAATGCTGCTCCATTTGAAATTTGTTTCAAAGAATATCAGCTCACCTTTATTTGTAATGTAACTACAATCCATTTCTATGTAATACATAGGATCTTTATGTAATATAATTTTAGATCTAAATGTCTATTGATCATTGTATAACATTTTCTTAAACAAAATGGGCACATAAGTTTTTAAAATTTTCATTTCCTATGACCTATGGTTTCCAGTTCTGTAAGTCTATAATTGAATGGTTCTCACATTGGTCTGCATTTTGATTTACCTAAGGGGCTTTAAAAATTGCTCTCATGGAGGTCCTACCCCTAAGGATTCCTATTTAATTGGTCTTTGGTGCAGTTTAGGCACTAGGATACCTTCAGTCTCTCCAAGCAGTTGTAATGTAAAGCCACTGTTGGCGATTACTGCTCTCAATGTTAAAAAACATTTTATTCTTGTTTGAATAACAACTGCAAACTTACTGGCATACAATTGATTACAATAAATTAAATACATTATACATTTTGAGAAAAGAGAGTTTACAGATACCAATGCTTCAAATTATACCTTTGTTTGTCACATCAAAGGTTTTTCAAATTTCATATTTCGTTGGATACATCCAAATGGATGAGAGCTATGTTTTTCTTTCTAGGTAGGAAAGATCTGCCTTTTGGTTAGATTAATAAGGACATCTGTAAAAGGGAGGTGGGAAAGAAGTAGCCTCAACCTGAGGCACCTTTGCAGGCAGGTCAATGTTAGGAAAGAATACAAATGTAACTCAAGGATCTAGAACTTGCTCCTCTTAAAGCTCTCCTTTCTCCTTGCCATGGACCCCTCAGGAAATCTTCATGATCTCTCAAATTAGAGGAGGATGTACCACTCTGAAAACCACTGTTCTATAGTCCACTAGATAATTAATGTTCCTTTTTCCCCTCCAAATTAATTCCCTACTCTCCTCCACCTTGTCCTCTGCTTATGAAGGCTGATCTAAAAAGAGAATTTGATCAGCCTCTCTTGCCTGGTGGCTTCTGGATAACTTTATTGAGTGATTTAGGGAAGAGAGTGAGGCCAGGGTGTTTATTTTCAGCAGGGTTCCCTAGGGAAGGGTGACACCCTTGAATCAAGGTCATGGTTTTTCCTAAATGGCCACTTCTTTATGACTTTCTCCTTCCAGTTATAGGTAGTTATTCTTTCCTCTTGTCCACTTGGGACTAGAACAAGTAATGGCCTCAGGGGACTTCACTCTCCCTTGTGACTTCTGTGCACTTTTTGAAAATAGTCTATTAAATTCTCCTTAAATAATCTTAACTTGAGTGTGATTTGCCGATGCATAGAGGGAGCGAGGAGCTGTCTGCATGACTCAGGAACTTCAGCAGAGGTTGAATGGGATGAGGGATGTCACTGAGCAGTGTTTCTTATTTCTTGTCTTCTCTAATTAGAGGGCACAATAGCTATTTCTGAAACAAACCCAGCAGACAAACCTGGTATTATGGCTCTGTCAGTATGCAGATCCCAGAGAATGAATGCTTCATCTGACATCATTCAAAACTAATACAATGAGAACATGGATATTCTGTTCTGGATTACTTCCTGCCCACATCTTTACGCTTGGCAAATGAGGGATAATTTGACAGACAAACACCAAAGGCGGAATGTCAAACATACACAATACGTACACTCTTCCATCACTTTTCCCCATTTACCCCTTATTTATATACAATTATGTCTTGTTGTTTGTAAATGTTTCTTGGATGTCAGTCTCCGGTTTCCATTTCTTGACTAGATTGTAAGTTTCATGGGGAATTTAACCACAAATTTAGATTTCTGTGCTACTTCAACTTGGGCATTTTCTGCTCTGCTTTCTTCCTGCTCACCTTTTGTGTGTCCAATCCAGTCTCAAGCTCAACTATTGAGTTTTTAATTCCAATTACTGCATTCTCTTCATTCATTCAATAAAGATATTTACTGAGCAACTCCCATGCGAGGCATTAGGTGGGTGATAAAAATGCACAGAAAATGCTATCTGGTAATACTGTGACTGCCAGTTTGATTGAAAGCAATACAAACCAACTTTGGTTAACTTAAGCAGAAAAGGAATTGATTGGAGCCATACCTAGTAGATTACAGACCAAACTGAAAGTCTGAAGAACCAGGTTGAGAAAATGGGTGGACCCCTAAGGAGGCTAGCAGGAGTAGGTGACAATTTAGGCAAGAACACACGTGAAGAACATAGTGTTATAGCACAAAGGATGAATGCCTGGCTGCATCATGGGACCCTTGACCCTGTATCTCTGTTGAGGCTGGACATCAGAGGCAAGCACTTCCCCTGTTCCTGGAAGGCATTGTCAGCTGTCTCTGTTCCTTGTGTCATACTCACTCCCAGACTCTAGGGTCTCATGGTGATCATCTGTGGAGCTGAGTTTTGGTCCCTTCCAATTGCGGGGAGTATGGAACAATAAGGGTATTCAGGGCTTCTGTGAGGTGGCACTCCACTTCCAATTAAGACCCATACAATGGAAGATTTCCCAAATATTGGGAAGGAAGCCTACATGCTGGAAGGCCAAAAAATGCTCCTAATTATGCACTCCATTCATAATGAAGTTTATAGCCAACACACTGGCAATGGTATTATGCATGGGTAAACAACTTAGGAAGAGCTGAATATTTCAGACACCATGAAGCTAGTGTTCTCAGAATAAATATTAATGACTTCCACAGAAATTGAACTATTCAGGGCAGAATGTACCATCATTAGTTTACTCCAGTATTTGTTTGCAAGGACAGAACAGAGCAGAGTTCATTCATTCATTCATTTCTATAAATATTTGTTGGCCACATGCTAAGTCCGAGGTAGTGGGAACTAGAAAAAAACGTGGCTGCCCTACCACCTACCATTCAAACATCAGCTTCCAGCCCAGTCTCGCGGACTTTTCATTATGGATCTCACTTCACTAAAGTGTAACCCAGTCTTTTATTTTTTTTTCTCTCTCCCTTTTTTTTCTTTCCCTTTCTTCCCCCCTCCCTCTTTCTTTATTGCTTCTCTTGATAAGGACTAAGAAAAGGAGATTTGGTTGCTAGTAAAATGCAGAAAGTGACCAGTGTCAGAAAATCCACTATTAAAATTTTGGGTAAAAAGTTCTAAATAAACCCCAAAGAGCATCCTGGTAATGAAGACAATGATACAAAGGAGGATGAGGAGATACAACAATCAAACACAGTATTTGCAAGTCATCTTTAATTTTCTTTGTCCTCTATGTCTGACACCCAGCAGATGCCAGGTCTAAGGTAATTCCATGTTAATTTGAGCACTGCAGCTGTGAAGTATGGAGAAGTTATTCCATACCACACACTTTACTAGGCACTTTATACTCATTGTGAGAAGGTAAGTAGCCCACCTGGTCACACAGTCAGTGAATAATAGAGCTTACGAGTCCCACCCAGCTTTTCCTATCTTCAAAGCTGATTCTTAACCATGACTCTAAATAGCTTTTCACTTAAAAAGTGGAAAAGAGAGTTTAAGGGACGTACAGGTCTAGGAAGTGTTTCTCAGACTTGAAACAGACATCTTCTCTGCAGGTGGCCCTGGGGTCTGGTTTGGTAGGAGATGATTGTTTTCGAGTTTGGCATGTGTAAATGTCTTCTTTAGAAGAATGTTGATGATCTTATTTTTGGCCATTAAATGGTGGTCAAACATGTGGAAGTTAGGTGTTTTTTGGGGAGGCGGTGGTTTCTGATTACTGTCTTAGGCATTTTTATATAACTCCCTGAGCTTGGCAAAGACACAGTCTCAAGTTTTCTGTGACTGCCGGCTGGCTCTGAGACATGTAAGTTAAACTATGAGCACACAGGCCTTCGATCCTGGGTTGTGTCTCTAAGACTGCTTTTATTATGGACTCACAATCTCTAGTCTTTTGTCATAGAAATGTTACTGTTTTATTTGCAAAAATATTTTCAAAATGAAAGAAAGCCCGAGTCTTGGACTTGACTTTACAGAACACTGCACGTGCCGAAGGCTTTCCAAATCTTACCTCATTTTAAAATGCCTTTGTGGCTGGTTTTATTTTTCATTTTTTCCCTTATTTTAGATCATTGTAACACGTTTTATAGGTCAGTGTCAAACAGCAAGACTTCACCAGTATGGGGACTATTGCTGGAAGTCATGCCAGAACACACAACTGTAATCCACTAAGTTAATGGAAATGCAACATTATGGCTGGGATTTTACATATGTGGAAATCATGAAAACTCATGAACCCAATTCTCTCAACACACAGAGAAAAGAAAACTGACTTCTCTACTGTAAGCGTCCAGTCCACATGCTGTTAATGACTCCATTTGTGGTCTAGGAGACCCTTGCTAGTTCACATTTCAATAAACCATAAATTTTTACATACACACTAAACACCAGAGGGCTTGCAATCTTCTCACTGTTGTCTAGATCCACCGAATGTGTATCTATCCCATTAGAGACCAAAGTGCAAGTCAAAGGCTGTTTCTTTAAAAAAAAAAAAACCAAAAACCTTCCAGTTTGATCTAGTCCATACATCCTGTGTCCCCAGGAGTGCAGCAACACAGAAAATAAAGTTTTTTTGCTCCCATCTGGGCTCCCTGGATGTTGTGTTTTACAGCCATAGTTTTCACTAGCTTACAAACTTCCCATCAGTTTTCTAGACAGAGCTTGCAGGGGCAAACCTACAAAGTGGTGATTCTCAACTTTGGCTGCCAGTTGAATCATCAGGAAAGTTTTTGAGGATCCTGCTGCTTGGACTGCACCCAGACCAGTTATATCAGAATCTCTGGAGATGGGACACAGGCATTCATCTTTCGTAGATCTTCCCAGGTGGATGTGCACCCAGGCTGAGGATCTCCCTGGCTGTAGCTAACATATGCCCTTGTTGGTTTTTCTCTTTTCCCTTTCTGTGCCTCTTTTTTTGTTCTTCCTCACATCTCCTCCTTCCTTCCCTCCTAAATTCCTCATTCTCCAAGTGATTTTTTTCCTCTGCATAAACTGTTTCACAATAACATGAAATCGTAATATTAGCCCTCAAGTCAAAATGACTGCCTTGGAGGAAAAAAAAAAGTGTTTTAAATGGAAAGCCTGATTTTCAGCACCATGGCAGGCCAATATCAGGGAGGTTGTGGAGTGGATTTTGTATTTCTGCTGAAACAGAAAGCCTTTCATGAAAGAAATGCCGTGTTCTGTTTCAAGAAAACTCAGCAGCTGTAGAGATCTAGATGCTGAAACGAGAGCTATATTTCTTCATATGTGGCCTATGGGCCATTTGCTCAAGTCACCTGGACCGAAGTTCCAGACCACTTGAGTGCCCGGGTTAGGACCTAGTAATCTGCATTCTAACAAGCTTTCTAGTGATTTGTACATTTTGGAAATTACTGAACCAGCACATTGACTCTCTGATAGTGGTGCCATCTGTATAATGTCAGCTTATTCAAAAGATCAGAGAATTGGATTTACAGAAACGTTGACTCCTATGTTAAGTGATGTAATTAAGAAGTAGAAGTAAATTTTTATAAAAAGTTAAAATATAATAGAAATACCTAGTTGTCTCTGAAGCTATTGGATCTCATTGCCATCAAATGTATTAGTGTCTTTCACAATAGATAAATAAAACATCCTTGGAGGAGATTTGCATCATCAAATCCCAAGCACCAAAATTTCATGCTTCAGCACCAAAAAATTCATAGTCTTGATATAGCTCTGACCATTCTGTAACTGTGTGACCTGAACAAATTACCTAATCCTTGTGGTTATCATCTGTCAAATGGGGACCCTGATGCCTCAGAAACCATGTGAAAATTTAATGAGATAATAACTGTGACAAGTGCTTTGCAGTCTGTGACAAAATACACAAATGCTGGCCATCACTAGAGCTCCTCTCGTCCAGACCAATATCTTTGTGTTGCACAAAGCTCATAATTGTCTAGTCTTGCCAGGTACACATCAATCAGTTTAGTGGCTGAGCTGGGACTTGACCCCAATAGTCCCAACTGGACCTAGTCCTCTTTCTATTCCACGCCAGCATCTAAATTGAGATGCTTGACTCAAATTTGCATCATGCTGATCAAGGAACTCAAAGCAATGATTTGAATTCCTTACATGGAAGGGAAAAAATAATTTTTTTATGTTTTTTTTTTATTGTGTTATCTTAGTCACCATAAAATACATCATTAGTTTTTGATGCAGTGTTCTGATTCCTTGTTTATGCACCACACCCAGTGCTCCATACAATACATGTCCTCCTTAATATCCACCACCAGGTTCACTTGCCATGTCCCTCCCCTCTAAACCCTCAGATTGTTTCTCAGAGTCCACAGCCTCTCATGGTTCATCTCCCCCTCCAATTTGCCCCAATTCACTTTTCCTTTCCTTTTCCTAAAGTCCTTCCTGTTATTCCTTATGTTCCACAAAAAATAAATTTTAAGTATTTACAATCCTTATCTTCTCCTGCTTTCTGAAGAAAAAGAATACTTTCTCATATTAGGTACCTGAAGTTTGTTCTGCTAAAGAGAGAGGTGATAAGTGGAGAGAATGAGAACAGCTGAGAACACCAATCACGGGTCACCATATGTCAAGTCATTTTTGATTGAGTGCAGAAATTGTGCTATGGAAGAGAAGATAGTATCAGCAGAAGCCAAGATGTGAGGAGCAAAACTGAGGAGGGCAAAGAGGGTAAGAAGAGAGGAAAATCAAGCAAAGAGGAGGATAAGTAGGCAGATATGGCTTCCGGAGTAGAATTCCTGGAGGAAAAGAAATCTTCTGGGAGGACTGTTAAGAAATTTAGCTTTCCAAAGATAGGCAATACAATTGGCTTCTCTTTTTCCCAAGACTCCTTCAGGGAAGATCTACATTGCTTTTAAATGGAGGCAGAGGGTATATGGGAAATTTCTATACCTTCATTTCAATTTTGCTGGGAACCTAAAAATAGTTTTAAAAAATAAAGTCCATTTTATAAATAATAAAATTTAATTTAAAAATAAAAAGTCATTTAGTCAATATGGCTTTGTTTGCATGCTTGTTTTTTAGAACGTGTTGGTGGATTGAGTCTGGCATGACAAGAGAGTAGAAAATTTTAAGATGGTTACACCTACTTGGGTAAATATTTTATCACCACTTTTCTCTTTGGGTTTAAAAAATACAGAAGCTAAATAAACCACCATCAAAAACCAAAATAAACAAAAATCCATGACTTAGTGAGGGTTTGTTAAATGGGGCAGCCCTTGCCTCTATGTCAAGAATCCCCTTCCCAGGTTGGATCCTTGAGCAAACAGCATCTTGCAATTCTTTTGGAAGTTAAAGCTTTTCCTCTCCTCCTCCTTCTCCTCCTCCTCCTTCTTCTCCTCCTCTTCCTCCTTCTTCCTATTTTTCTTCTAATATTTATTTATTTATTTATTTGAGAGAGAGATGGGAGAGGAACAAAGAAAGAATCTTTAAGCAGACTCCCCACTGAGCATGGAGACAATGGTGGGCTCCATCGCATCACCTATGAGATCATGACCTGAGGCAAAACCAAGAGTCTTATGCTTAACCAGCTGAGCCACCCAGGTGCCCCCAAATCTTCATGTTTAACATGAAGCATTCTGAGACCGACGTTCATCCAAGGGCACCATTTTTCCACTGCTGTTTCCTTTCCATTGTTTCCCTGCCTCGTTTATAGTCTATATATTGAACTCTTTTGTTCATACTGCATTTTTAAAAAACACAATACAGTTTTTATTGCACATAACCTCCTTGGTTCCTGATCCTTTGTCTCACCTTCTATTTACAATTTGTGTCAATTTCTCAAACTTGATTCCCAACTTTCATTCCAGGGACTACTTCTGGCCTTTCTTTTTGTCTGTGGTTCCCATTTGTCTCTTGCTCTCAACCATTTCTGGAGACACTTCCCCCCATTCAACCTCTCCTACAAGGCTGTGACTCAGAGCCTAACTGGCAACTTGTGTAAAGCTCATTCCTCCCCAACAAAACACCATAGAAAAAGTCAGTGCCCTTCTGAAAACAAGACAATTGTCTTCCATTTCTAAGCTTTAACCACCCAAGGATCTGACTTGTATTTTGAATGTAGGTGTCTGCACAGAGCTTTGCCACGTCATGGTCTGGTGTAGCTTCCTCCCATTTCTGAGGCAGTAATGATGAGTCAACTGACAAACACACAACAAGGAACTACTTCTGTGTTTCTACACATAATAATGTCTGTGTATGCATCCTGGTGCATGAATCAATCTAGACCTCTACATTTGGTGTTTATTAATTTTTAAGAGATTTTAATTAGGAAAGAAAAAATGTGCTGTGCTTTTTCCATTTGTTGATGAATTCTTTAATTCTTAACCAATTCTATTCCAACTTAGCAGAGACTGAGGAAACACTGCGTATTTTTAAAACCTCATCTGTTTTTCCATCTATTGAAATGCAGACAGACAGAGAGAGAGAGAGAGAGAGAGAAAGCCCCGTCACACTATACATAGTGTTTCCCTGGAGATAATATTACTTTCACCTTAATTTCCGTATTGCCTTCTGAGGGCAAAAACAACATGATTTACCCCCAAAGCTAATTGGAGCAAAAACTACTTATCATCTAAATGAAATATTCTTATCAACTTCAGTGGCATAAAAATCAAGAGTAAACAGCTGTATTTTCATTAGAAAGAAGAAATGAGTTTACAGACCTGAAATCACTGATGCTCTTTACTACCTTTCAAAGTCAGCACATTTTCACCATGAGAGTTTCTAAGTTCTCCTTGGATGCTCTACCCCACGTTTCAGCTCTGCTCCTTCACTGGGGAATCCATGACAGGATTAGAGTGGGGAGGTCACAAAGGAAATATAATTGCAACAACATGGGGCTTTCTGCTTCAGTGGTCAGCTTTCCCACCCCAAATAATACACTGGAATCTCAAGTTATGTATAAGTCCTTGTGAATAAAGCATAGAATTATTTTGAAAGAAAGTGCAGGAAGAAGAAGCGATTTGTTTGAAGGGCGAAAAACCCTACAAACTTTTCCTCTGTTGTCAGGATCATTATAAAAGTTTTTGTTTTTACCTTATCTTCCCCAATATAAGATAAAAGAGAATCTGGGGCTCCAGGGTGGCTCGGTTGGTTAAGCATTTCTCTTCATCTGGGGTCATGATCCTAGAGTCCCAAGATCCAGCCCGGCATTGGACTCCCTTTCTCTGCCCTTCAACCCTCTCGTGTTCTCTCTCTCTCGCTTGCTCACTCTTTCTCAAATAAATAAAATCTTGGAAAAAAAAAAAAGATAAAAGATAATCTGAAGTGAATTCCTTCAACTCATGCGGCCTCTTTGGGGGGCAGGGTAGGCTTTAATGTGTCATTTGGGGGTCTCCATTATCCATCCCAGTGGAGTGTGGCTTGCAGGACCACCCAAACCTACTAGCCCTATCCTCTCTACTTCCTCTCCTCCCATGGCAGTCACAGCAGCCACATAAGAGTGTGCTGAGGGTCACATTTTCCACCAGCAGCATTTAGCTATTTGGCAAAACCCTCAAGCAATCGTACTGGCTGCCTTGGCCTGCAGTATGGCTCATTTGTGTTCCTCACAGACTGCCTGGGGAACTGTGATTCTCAGAGAACTTTGCCTACTAAATGCTGAAAATAAAGACACAGTTTTTTGTTTGTTTGTGTGTGTGTGTGTGTGTGTTTCAAATCTGAGATTTCTGTTTCTGCCCCTGGTCTTGAATGACTTTGGTTTTCAGGACAGGGCAATAATTCTGTTACAAAGAGTGAAGGGTGGATTTGGAAACCAAATATGAGTGGTTCCTACTTTTGCCATTTTCTGCAGATAGAGCTCTGCATTTTGAAATTTAGTTCCCGTATGAGGCTCCAGCCCTCATTTTTACAGTCATTGGGATATGACATGCTCAGAAGTTTATTGTTTATCCAGAAAAGTCTTACATTCACAACTTGAGTGCTGCTCAGTACATCTGCTTCAGTATTTCTTGCTGCATCGTTGACTTCCAAGTATAGAAATGGTTAAAATGATTTCTAAATATTGACTTCCCTTCTTGATCTCATTGGTTCAATGTTCACAGTAATGAATGCCTCCTGTTAAGTGAAATATATTTGGAAAAGTCTGGTGGGAAACAAGAAGCAGGGAGGGGACAGATTGACCCTTCCTGCTAAGGGGTTGAGTGTGGTAGCCCGACCCCCTCCTTCTTCCCCTTTATTGCCCAACTAGTCAGTGCTCTGCAGGAGTGGCTGCTGGGAAAAGTTGCCCTAAGCATGCCTCTGATGCAGATTGGAGGCTCCTCAGAGGTGCGCTGAGTCTTTAATGTGCTCAGAGAAAGAATGAGCCCTTTGTCACCGCTTGGCTCAGGCTTTAATCTCCAGAAACAATCTGAGCACTGGGGAAAGCTAATAATTGAAAGCAGATATGAAAACTTCCTCCCAGATTGGTATTTAGTTACCGAAATCAGTCACTGAGCTATGCTGAGGACTCTGGATGAACAAGGGATCAGATTCAAATTATCCACATATCCATGCACATATTTCTGTTCCATTTGGCACTATCTCCTGTAAACCTATCAAGAGATTTCCCTTCCTTCAAATGTCCATGTTAAGTATACCAAATAAAGTTTAAAGAAGTGAGAAGGGGAGACAGTTACAACAAAGTTGCATCTCTTGAGATTTGGTGCATGATTTGTGAGAGAAATGCATGACCTGGGTGGGGAGTAGGAGCCGCTGGAGAGAACCCACAGGCCAGTTCCATTTGGTCAATAGCTATGAGAGCTCAAAGCATTGAGGTTCACCCCAGTAAACTGTATAATGAAAATCGAGGCCAGAAGTGCCAGATTACTCAGGTATTCCATGACTTCATTCGGGAAGGTGCACTGCATTGTACAAGGTGGCTGTGGAATGCAAAAAAGACCTATCTGGTCTAATTCAACAGTGATATTGTGAATCGAATAATTAGTTTTCCTTTGAGATGTCTGCAGGTGTTAAGTAATGTCTTAATGTTCAAATGAGCCTATATTTATCTTAGAGGAAGGTAATCTTGTTACTTGCTGAAAAGAAGTATGTCTGAGGAATTGTTTTTTGGTTCGGTTACTCTTTTTCCCCAGGGCACCACCAACTGAAGACAGAAAATATTCCCCAAGGAATCCAGAGTCTGTCCATGAGCATCTGTAGAAATGATGTCTTTCATTTCCAGAGTGTACACATTCTTTGCTGGTGTGTGAACAGCCAGGGAGATGGCATCCTTCCTGCCACCCCTCATGTTAAGACACATTCCTTCTACTGTCTAAATAACCTTGACACGGTCTAAGTTTTCCAGAGTTAATTTATAGAAATTTTAAATTCATGCAAATGCATCATTGTGCCAATGCACTGAAGAAGAGAAACAGAATTTAGAAATAGAGCTGCAGGGAAAAAGCTCCATAAGGACCACCCTGGAATGGTGTGGAGATTCAAATTCTGTTTACCATAATTGGTCTCTGGGAGGACAATGAGTTATGTTTAAAGTCGTTCCAAACCAGATGAAGATGAAGAAATCATCCGCGTTGAGGAGGGGCAGGTCAGTGGGGTTTGTGACAAGTTGTGACCGTGTTTATAGCTCAAATCTGATAGGTTTGTGACTTTGGGGACAGTGGCCTCAATTGGACAGACAAGACAGAGAAATAGAGAAAAGTTTCACCTAGACTCAGGGCAAGAGAGGATCAGAATGGTACGAAGGAAGCATCTAGAGTGGAAAATCCTGGCATCTAACCTTTGCCAGACAGTATTTGCTTTGGGCAATTTGTTTCCACTTTGCGGGCCTCAGCTTAGTCATCTTTAAAATGGTTCTGTTAGGCATGCCTGGGTGGTTCAGTCAGTTAAGTGTGTGCCTCCTTAGGTTCTGGTATTGAATCCCACATTGGAGTCTCGGGTCAGTGAGAACTATCCCTCCATTCATGCTCTCTCCCTGTCTCTTTCCAAATAAATAAAATATAAAAAAAAATAAAATAAATTGGTCTGCACACCAGTGCACAAACTTTCTGACTTAAGGACCTTGTCACACTCTTAAAAGCCAAGGACCCCCAAAGAACCTGTTTACATAGCTTCTGCTTATCAGTAGTTATCATATTAAGAATTAAAATGAGTGAATCTTCAAAGTATTTATTAATTCATTTAAAAAACAATGGTAACAAGCTTATTTCATGTCAACATTTATACATTTATGAAAATTAACTACATTTTACCAAACACAAATAAATTTAGTGAGAAGAGTAACATCAATTTACATGTTTGTACACCTCTTCAATGTTTGACTTAATAGAAGACTGATTCTCCCGCCTGCCTTCTGCAGATTGAATTAGTTGCAATTTCATGTATCATGCGATTTACACAAGAATGTCATGTGAGGAGAGAGAGATGGAGGACTATGGGAAGAGGAGGGAGAAAACAATGCAAGGCTCAAGGCAGAGATCAGCCTGGTTCTTCCATATGCCAAGGACTACAGAAGATGATTGGAGCTCCACCAGAAGCAAGACATGGAACACATGCTTGTAGCTCTCAGAAGGCACCAATCCCCCCAAGTACCTTGATCTTGGGCATCCAGGCTCCAAAACTATGACCAATAAAATTCTGCTGTTTCAGCCATCCTGTTTGTGGTATTTTGCTATAGCAGCCCACTAAACTAATATAGTAGGGAATTTGTCCGTTTCATCTTGTTGGATGTATTGGGTGAACATTATTCATGATAGGTTCTTTTATATAGAATGTCTATAGAATCTGTAGTGATATTCTTTTTTCTGATTCCTGATATTGGAAACGTGGGTCTCTCTTCTTTATATCACCAGCAGTCTGGCTAGAGATTTATTAGCTTATTTACCTTGTCAGAGAACCAGTTTTTGTTTTTATTGATTTTTTTTTCTATTTTCGGTTTCATTGATCTGTGCTCTCTTACATTTGTTATTTCTATACCTTTACTTCATTCAACTTTAGTTTTCTATTAGATTTCTAATTTGTGAAGCTGGAAGCTTAAGTCATCGGTGTTCCTAATGTAAGCAATTTTGTGTCCTGTATTTTTAATCACTGCATCAAATATATTTTGATATGATGTGGTTTTTTATTTCATTAACTTCAAAATGGGTTTTTAGTATTTTTTTGACCTATAAATTATTTTTAAATGTGTTGTTTTGTTTCTAAATATTTGTATTTTTTCCATATATTTTTTTCATTTATTTATTTTCAGCATAACAGTACCATTATTTTTTCACCACACCCAGTGCCCCATGCAATCCGTGCCTTCTATAATACCCACCACCTGGTACCCCGACCTCCCACCCCCCCGCCACTTCAAACCCCTCAGATTGTTTTTCAGAGTCCATAGTCTCTCATGATTCACCTCCCCTTCCAATTTACCCCAACTCCCTTCTCTCTAACTCCCCATGTCCTCCATGCTTTTTGTTATGTTCCACAAATAAGTGAAACCATATGATAATTGACTCTCTCTGCTTGACTTATTTCACTCAGCATAATCTCTTCCAGTCCCTTCCATGTTGCTACAAAAGTTGGGTATTCGTCCTTTCTGATGGAGGCATAATACTCCATAGTGTATATGGACCACATCTTCCTTATCCATTCATCCATAGAAGGGCATCTTGGTTCTTTCCACAGTTTGGCGACCGTGGCCATTGCTGCTATAAACATTGGGGTACAGATGGCCCTTCTTTTCACTTCATCTGTATCTTTGGGGTAAATACCCAGGAGTGCAATGGCAGGGTCATAGGGAAGTTCTATTTTTAATTTCTTGAGGAATCTCCACACCGTTCTCCAAAGTGGCTGTACCAACTTGCATTCCCACCAACAGTGGAAGAGGGTTCCCCTTTTTCCACATCCTCTCCAACACATGTTGTTTCCTGTCTTGCTAATTTTGGCCATTCTAATGGGTGTAAGGTGATATCTCAATGTAGTTTTAATTTGAATCTCCCTGATGGCTAGTGATGATGAACATTTTTTCATGTGTCTGATAGCCATTTGTATGTCTTTATTAGAGAAGTGTCTGTCCATATCTTCTGCCCATTTTCTGATATGATTGTCTGTTTTGTGTGTGTTGAGTTTGAGGAGTTCATTATAGATCCTGGATATCAACCTTTTGTCTGTACTGTCATTTGCAAATATCTTCTCGCATTCCGTGGGTTGCCTCTTTGTTTTCTTGATTGTTTCCTTTCCATGCTCTTGTATCAGAAGAATAAACATTGTTAAAATGTCTATACTGCCTAGAGCAATCTATACTTTTAATGCTATTCCGATCAAAATTCCACCGGTATTCTTCAAAGAGCTGGGGTAAATAATCCTAAAATTTGTATGGAATCAGAAGAGACCCCGAATCGCTAAGGAAATGTTGAAAAACAAAAATAAAATGGGGGCCATCACGTTACCTGATTTCAAGCTTTACTACAAAGCTGTGATCACCAAGACAGCATGGTACTGGCATAAAAACAGACACATAGACCAGTGGAACAGAGTAGAGAGCCCAGATATGGACCCTCAACTCTTTGGTCAATTAATCTTCGACAAAACAGGAAAAAATATACAGTGGAAAAAAGACAGTCTCTTCAATAAATGGTGCTGGGAAAACTGGGCAGCTATATGTAGAAGAATGAAACTCGACCATTCTCTTACACCGTACACAAAGATAAACTTAAAATGGATAAAAGATCTCAATGTGAGACAGGAATCCATCAGAATCCTAGAGGAGAACATAGGCAGTAATGTCTTCGATATCAGCCACAGCAACTTCTTTCAAGATATGTCTCCAAAGGCAAAGGAAACAAAAGCGAAAATGAACTTTTGGGACTTCATCAAAATCAAAAGCTTCTGCACAGCAAAGGAAACAATCCATATCTTTTTTATTGTTTTCTATTTTAATTCCATTGTTATTGAAGAACATATTTTATATGATTTTAACCTTTTAAAATTTATTGAGACTTATTTTATGCCCCACAACACATTGCGTCTTGGTTACGTTTTTGTACACCATCAAGAATGTGCATTTCACTGCTCTTAAGTACAGTATTCCGTAAATGTTGCTTAGGTCGAGTTGGTTTATAGTGTTCAAGTCTTTTCTGTCCTTTCTGATTTTCTTTCCCCTTATTTTACTAAATATTGAGAAAGCAATATTGAGATCTCTGTCTATAACTGTAGATTAATCTACTTTTTTTAATTTATAACAGTTTTTCCTTAATATGTTTGAAACTCAGATACATAAACATTTAGAATTATTGTATCCTTTTGAGGAAGTGATCTCTTTCTCAGTATGAAATGATCATGTTTTCTTATGATTAGTGCTAACAAAGCAGATCTTTTTCTGTTCTCTTACTTTGAATTTATTTGTGTCTTTACCCTTCCAGTGGGATTCTCATAGACAATATATAGTTGTAACTTGCTTTTTTATCTAATCTGAAAATTTCTGCCTTTCAACTGGAGTGTTGACATTTAATGCCATTGTCATGGCTGGGCTTAAATCTACCATTTTGATATGGTTTTATATTCCCCCAAGTAGTCTTTGTTCACTTTTCTTCCTCTTTTCCTGCCTTTTTGAATTAGTAGAATTTTTAAAAATTATTATTCCATTTTATCTACTTTTTTGGTTTATTAGCTGTGGTAAGCTAATTGTGACCTGCACTCATAAAGATGTCCACATCCTAACCCTCAGAACTCGTGAATATATTACTTTATGTGTCAAAAGGGACTTTGAAGGTGGGATTGATTTGAGAATCTGGAGATGGAGAGTTTATCCTGGATTATAAGTGAGCTTGAGGTAATCACGAGTGTTCTTAGTAAGAGGTAGACAGATCAGAGACAAGGTAATTATGCAGCGGGTTTTGAAAATGGAGAAGGGAACATGTATCGGAGAATGTAGGCTGACTCTAGAAGACAGAAAAAGCATGGGAAGAGATTCTCCCCAAAAGCCTTCAGAGGAAACCCAACACTGCAGACCTGTTTTAGAATTCTCCAGAACTGTAAGAAAACACCTTTGTGTTGTTTGAAGCCACTAAGTTTATGGTAACTTGTAGTAGCTGTAACAGGAAATGAATACTCTGGTTGTACCTTTTCTATTTTTCCAATGGTTGCTTTAGCATTGATAATACATAACTTTAATTCATTATCCTCTATCTCCAAGTAATATTATGTAAATTCATGTACATAAGACCTGTAAGCTGTGTACTTCCTTTTCTCTGTCCCAGTCTGCATCTTAGTGTTGTCACACATTTTCTTTCCTCACGTACCTAAAATATTTTGCTGATTTTAAGAACGAAATATTCAGACCATTGCACATAATTTGAAGTGACACATACATAGTATATCCACTCCAGTTTTCATCTAATCCCAAACTCACTTCTTTTTTTTTTTTTTTAAGATTTTATTTATTTATTTGAGAGAGAATGAGTGAGAGAGAGCATAAGAGAGGAGAAGGTCAGAGGGAGAAGCAGAATCCCCAAGGAGCTGGGAGCCCGATGCGGGACTCGATACCTGGAAGTCCGGGATCACGACCTGAGCTGAAGGCAGAGGACTAATCCACTAAGCCACCCAGGTGCCCCAAACTCACTTCTATTAGCACAAGGCACTCTATACTCCATGTACTACATGAGGCGCTCTATACTCCATGTACTAAATAACTATTTGATACATCTTTTCTGTAGCCCTTATTTGAATATTCCAGATTCAGTTAGTTTATACTTTATGAAACAAACTACTTTTAATGATAGGTTAGCTTTAGAAGTTCAAAAAACTTTTTTCCTGAATTATAATGAATATACAGTGTTATATTAGTTTCAGGTATACAGTATAATGATTCAACAATTCTGTACATTACCCCTTGCTCATTGGGATAAGTGTACTCTCCACGCCCTTTATCTGTGCCACCCATCTCCCTACCTCATGTGTTTTAATTTTCTTTATGTTACAAATCTCACCATGCGTTGTCATTATTTTTACTGTAACATGATGTTGATGTTTTGAAAAAGAATACATACATATATACATATATATATTATACCTACATATTAGCTATTTCCAGTGCTCTTCACTCTTCCATGTAGATCCATATTTCCCTCTGGTATTATTGTCCCTATGCCTGAAGGACTATATTGTTTCCTCCAATGCAGGTGTGCTGCTGATGAATATTTTCAGGTTTTGTATATCTGATAAAGTCTTTATTCTGCCCTTATTTTTGAAAGATATTTTCTCGGGTGCCTGGGTGGCTCAGTGGGTTAAGCTGCTGCCTTCGGCTCAGGTCATGATCTCAGGGTCCTGGGATCGAGTCCCGCATCGGGCTCTTTGCTCAGCAGGGAGCCTGCTTCCTCCTCTCTCTCTCTGCCTGCCTCTCTGCCTACTTGTAATCTCTCTCTGTCAAATAAATAAATAAATCTTAAAAAAAAAAAAAAGAAAGATATTTTCTCTCACTATCGAATTCTAAGTTCCATTATTTCTAGTGAGAAATATGCCATTATCCCCAAAATGGGTCAGATGATTCTGCTTCATTGTATGCCCAGATTTGGGCATGCAATTAGATGCAGAAATTATGAGTTTTACCTTTTTGGGTGCTGGTTATTCTGACACATTTTAAAATGTTCTGAGCTCTATTTTGAGACAAATTTTCTTATAAATAGTTTGACCCTTTGAGGTACACTTTTCAGCTTTGTTTAGTGGGACTAAAATGGCTTCTTGTCGAAGGCTAATTTTACCACCTCACTACTGAGGCCATGCACTTCTGACTACTTGACCTAGGGCCTTATATATTATAGGGTTTTTTTCCACTCTGACACATGGGAACCCAAAACTATCCTGGACATGAGTGATCCGATTGTTCTGGATGTTCCTTTCAGGTAGTTTTTTCCCAGTATTATGTAGTTTCCTCTTATTCACACGCTCATTTGCACCCTGCTGAAGATGTGAGGGGGCTCTCTGCACATTTTTAATGCTCATTCTCTGTGCAGCTCTCTCTCTACTACTCTTCCCTGTGAGCTCCAGTTGCCCGGCCTTCCAACACTACCAGCTGCATTTCCCCAACTCCAAAAGATGACAACACTTCATGTAGGTTTCTCCCTCTTCTCAGGCAAGCCTGCAAATACTCAAGGAAGTGAGCTGGGGGCAAATGGTGGACTCTCTTTGTTGATTCCCCCTCTCTTTTGGTCACAGTCATGTGTCACATGTTGTCCAATGTCTAAAACCATTGTTTCATATGTTCTGTCTTTATTTTTCAACTGCTTAATGTAGGAGGTTATATATATCCCTGTTACTTCAACCTGGAAGGAAATGAAATCACCCCACATTAGAAATTAAAAATGAATGAAGGATACTTGGGTGGCATTGTCAGTTAAGCATCTGCCTTCAGCTCAGGTCATGATCCTGGGGTTCTGGGAAGCCCCATGTTGGGCTTCCTGCTCAGCCTCAGTGGGGAGTCTGCGTCTCCTTCTCCCTCTGCTTTCCTCCCAACTTGTGTGCTTTCTCTCTCTCTCAAATAAATAAAATCTTTAAAAATTTTTAAAAATGAATGCTCTTAAAAATGTTTATTTGAATATAAAATATTATACCTATTGCCTTCTAACATGAATGAGAAAAATTTATGGATTTTTTAAAATTTCTTTTCAGTGTTCCAGAATTCATTGTTTATGCACCACACCCCGTGCTCCATGCAATATGTGCCCTTCTTAATACCTGCCACTATGGATCTTAAGTTAAATCTTCTAAACACACATATGCATAATGATATCTAGAGATGGTAGATAAGTTATTTAGTTTGACTGTGGTGATCATTTCACAATGCATATATGTATCAAAAAATCAGCTTGTATACCTTAAATAATTTTCTTATGTCAAAGTTGTCTTAACAAAATTTTTTAGAAAAACCCAAGCCAGTGGTAGGAAAGGAAAATAATTGTATTTTCCTGGACAAAATCCCAATTGAGTAGACTTGAGTAGACTTCTGTTTTCACAGTGAGGTATAATCAACTGCAAGAAACATAACTCCTAATCCTATCATGAAAAAAGGCCAGACAGACTTCTAATTAATACCTTATGTAAGAAGACACTCAAACTAGACCATAGACATAAATGTAAAATCAAAATTCTAGAACCTCTAGAAGAAAACATTGGAAAATAATTTGTGTGATATTGGGTTTGACCAAGAGTTTTAAATATATCATCAAAGCATGATGCAAAGAAGAAAAATAGTGATAAACAAAAACCCATATGTGAATGTTCATAGGAGCTTTCTTCATGATTGGCCAAACCCAGAATCAACCCAGATATCTCTCAATGGGTGAATGAATAAATGCTTCAATTCAATGAAAACCTCTTCATTAAAAATAATCAACTATTAAAAAACAAAAACAAAACAACAAGCTATTGATTCATAGAAAAACACAAATGTATTTTAATAAGTAAAAAGAGCCTTGTGGATTCCTAAAAGGTATATGGAATCCCCAGGCCTGAAACACGTTTGAAAACCACCACAATAAAGTAATATTCCTGAGGTCTCCTTTACCACTAATTGTGCTGGATGAGTTTGGGAGGCAAAATTGGGCTTTGAGGAGATGCCTGCATGCAGAAAGCTTATGTTCTAGAGTGAATGTTTAATTCAGAAAATGTGATTTTGCTCATTTTTGGCTACACTTAAACATTATTGAACAAATAGCTTTATTTTTACTAAATCAGATCTTTTGATCTCCATCCACACGAGTCTTAACCCTATTTTTCAGTTAGGTTAGAGCTCCAACTAGGATCTGAGGTGTTATTTTCCCCCTAAATCCACAATATGGGCCTCTATGAATCAGTGAATGTATGTAGCCCATGATAGAAATAATAAAGGAAGCCAAAGTGGCATTAAATAAAGAGGGATAGGAAAAACTTGCCCAGAGTATTCAGGTTCACCAAAGAAATCCTTGGATTCTTTCTCTGAGCTCATTTCAGCCCAAATAATGGCCTCTTCCCCATGTGATATCTGTAATGCTAGATGCACTTTGGTTCAAAAACATTAATAACAAAGTAAATGACTATCATATGTGTCCAGTTATAAATCTTCTCTTTCTCCCATGACGGAAGCTCAGCTGCTCACTTTTGCTCTGAAGTTCAAATTTATCTTCCTCTCAAACTAAATTCTGGGGAAAGATTGTGAAGCCATTGCAATATGGCATACCATGATAAATGAAACCCTGGGAACTCAGACGTTTAGCCCCTTCCAAACTCAGGAGACAGCCACTACCCACGTAGTCAACAATCACAGTGTGTTCCAAAATCCTGTTTTGTGGCTGAAGTTTTGAAGTACCTCTAAAACTAAACTTGTACAATCTGTTTCTATTTTACTACAATTACACTCTAATTTGTACTCCACTAATCCAGAATTTTACATAATTTAAACACCACTCCTAGGATTCTTTTTTAATAGAAATTTGAAAATTATTTCCTTATTGAAAATGTTTTGGGCTCTTACGAATAAGATATTTGAATTTCAAAGCAGTTTCTTATTCTTTCGAAATAAGAGCTGAAAGATTAAAGATTCTTTTAGTGTTCCTTTCATTTCCAGGTCTAACAATTCCTTTCTTATAAGGGTCTTTTGGATTTTTCATGTAGGCCTCTTGAGAACCATAATTTCTCTACCTCATTCTGTTTATCAATATTCAATATGATTTAAAGCACTTTGTAAAAGAAAAAGATCAGATTTCTTTAAAGAAATACTATGTAAATTAAATTCTTCATCATCTAATTATGTGACTTGATCTTTTTCAAAAAGAAAAGAAAAACATATGTGTGAATGCTGCTTATAATTACTTAATTAGAAATAATTATAAATGAGTAATGGTGCTGATATGTACAACCCAAGGGACATCTAGAAAATATATCTGCACATCCCTGATGATGGGGACCAAAGAAATGTTTCCATCTTCATTTCTGAGGTATGGTATTTCTTATGTAGTCATTTATTTTGGACTATATTTAGAATACTTAGATATTTAGAGATCTAGATAGATACCTAGAACACTTTTAAATTTTGTGCTGGTGCAAAGCTGATACTGTAACGTAAGTCATCAGTTTAATTTCACGAGTTTATAAAGATTTATTCATTTCTTTTGAGGGTGATGGGAGGAGACAGAGGGAGAGAGAGAGCGAGAGTCTGAAGCAGACTCTGAGCTGAGTGCAGAACCCAATTCCAGGCTCCATACCAGGACCCTGAGATTATGACCTGAGCTGAAACCAAGAGTTCAAAACTCAACCAACTGAGCCCCCCAGGTGCTGCTCACGAGTTTAGTATAAAAAAAAAATGCTAAGTTTTTATCTTGAAGATGTTTCTGTATACCTTTTCGCACATCTCAGACTTGTGGAGGTGAAGAATTATTTTAGACATGATTGTATCAGGATACAAAACCCCTTGAAACCTGTGTGAATCATTCATTTCCTCCTTATTCATTGTCAGAAGGATTCTGGAGATTATGGGATATACATACACACTGGATCTATGGGATGCACCACCACAGCCTGACTTCTGTTTCATAAGAGGTTTCTCAGTTTTAGCTTTGGTCCTAGAAGATACTTTTTTTCCCTAACCAAATCCCAGAGCACACCATGGCTTCATTATCAAAGAGAATCCCTGCTTCTGAGCTCTGAATACTCTGCCAAGTGAAGTGGCTTGGCTCAAGGAGGCTGCTGGCTATGTGTAAGTGATGGCATTTCAATGCACTTGGTTAATTTGGGGCCCAAACACCCTCAAAGTTAAGCCAATAATAGGCGGTTGTTGAAGCTGACTGTTTTAAAACAGGGACAATGGACACGAGAAATCAAGATGAATGCATTGCTTCAGTTTCATTGACAACATGGTTTAAAAGCAGATCACTGCCAATCTACCTTAATCTAAATACTAAAATGTTTTCATTGTCTCAAAAACCAGTTTGTTTTCAATAATGCTCACAACATAGTTTTCTTGTTTCATGGGGCTCTTTGGAAACACATCAGCAAGAGTTGTTAGCTATGGAAAAGGCAGCTCACTTAGCCATTTACTGGGCTACAGAGGTAGAAAATAGATTGTTCCAGATAAAGTGCTATTGGCTATCAGAAACATCTAGTACTTCTGCTTAGACAGACTAAATTTATCCAACATGTTTGATTCCAGGATGAAATCTGAAAAGTGACTGATGGCAGGGAAACAGGATAAGATCTATTTCACACCAGATTTGTTATTCAAGTTAGTTTTAGAACCAAATATTTTTAAGAGAAGTTTTCATCAACTTAGATTGGACCAAGAATTGTGACTACAGACCACAGACCCTCTGCTATCCAGCTGACTTCTCCTATTAATTAGTGCAATAGGGCTATCACAATTTTTGCAAGATTAGGTGGACAGAGGGTGTATATGCTCAGTTGTGCCACTATTCCTACCTACTTCCCACACTGCTTCACCCTCACCCCCACCCCCACCAGAGACTGATCAAGCAAATGCCTGAAATTGAAGTTATTAGTGAGGAAGCCTACCAGGTGACAGAAGACCTCTAGGAAGTTAAGCAATGTCATGCTCTGCAACAAATTGGGTCTGTTTTACCTGGGGGCAAGACTAGAGCTTCCTTACACCATGTCCACACTTCATCAAGCCCAGTGGAAGCAAAACATTAGTGGTTAAATGGATAACCTCAGCCACAAACTTGATAATGGTAGGCAAAAATGGATTGTGAGTATTTCCATGGAAACACAGGGTCTCGGTCCCTTGAGGCTTTGTAGAAAATAAACAAGGCAGTGGACAGAAACCAGAATACCTTGCGAGCACTTTGAAAGAATTTTCAAATACTTGTGATAAAGAAAAGAAGCCTTCTGGGAGCATTCAGTTGTTGTTCCCTCCACGAGAAAGAAAAGGGAAGTGCATGTTGGACTTCTGGGTAGTGTAGAACCTGGGGGAAGCTCACAGCTCTCACTGACACTACAAGAAGCCATGGAGGTAAAAACAAGAAAGATGGCAAAAACCTTTTCTCTCCCTCAGCCTCCTACCTGTGTGGGGCTCTTAGCCTTCCTCCCTACTAAACTGCCTTCCCTATAATTTCCACTCCTGAGTCTTCTGTCCTTTCTTTCTGTTGATTTTTTTTTTTAAGGAACCCCCTCTGGGAAAAGAATTAGCTTTGAACTTGAATAATTTTCAGATGAGGTTTAAACACATAGAGTATATATATATGGTCAACTTCATTTAAGTATAAGAAAATGATGACTGACTACTTTCTTCTCCCTCAGTTACAAGTCATCCTAGCTCTCCTTGCAACACATGTGAAAAGATCTTAGAAGTTACAAAAAGAGAGAAAAACAAGAGTATAGAACGAGGACAGATACACATTTCAATCCTTGTTTATTATTAAATAGTTACATGTTGGACAAGTGAAATTCCTTACCTTTCCCTGCAGTCCTTTTCTCTCAGAATTAACTGAGATAATACTAAAAACACTTTGGAAATAAGAATCAAACAGATACAAGGTAGAGCAAAATATCACCTCCAAAGGAAGGCAGTAAGACTCTAAAATACAATCATTTTTTCTAGGGAAAAAGAATATACATATATAAAATATATATATATGAAATATATAAAATATATATTTTATTTATGTAAAATAAAAAAAATATAATATAAAATATAAAAATATATATGTTATTTTAATCAAGGATATGAATTTTAATCAAAAAAGCAATGTTGAAAAATTTAAATACACACACGTATATAAATATATATTTATATATTATATATTAATAAATATATATTAAATGTATATATTTATATGTTACATATAAACATATATAAATATAAAATTTATATATATATTAAATATATAAATATATATTTATATTCACGTGTGTGTGTGTGTATAAACACTGTTTTTCAACATTGCTTTTGTTTTCAATGGATTATAACTTCAGGACACTGGGAACAAAAACCAGCTCTACCTCATTTTTCATATCATTGATTAAAAGAACCATTTTCCACTCCCTCCTAACACATAGCCACATTGCTTTCATCAGTAGGAGTACCTGCACATCCATCTTTACATTCAGATGAGCTTTTGTTCCAGATAATCTATGTGACTGATGTAGGCAGCTTCTAACTATATCTTCTAGCTATGCCTGTCACATTTTTACCCACACTGAAGAGAGGGTTATAGTCTGAAGATGAAATAGAGGAGATAATTTGAAGGACCTGTTTTTGAAAAGCAGGGCAATGACTGAAGCAATGGAAAGCAATGAAATCTTATTTCAACACAGTGCATTACCAGATTGAGTGCTGGAAGACAAGTTTTAATGAAAGAAGAAAGAAAAAGGATGCCACTACGGAGAACTCATAAATGCTGGGGCAATTAAACAAGACAGTTAACTGTAGACATTAAAAATAAATCGTGAAAAGATAAAGGAAAATTTGGGGAACAGAAAAAGCACTGCGGGTGGAAGCTTGTAATTAAAAACACAAAGAATAAAAACAAGTCTCAGTTGGCTAAGCAATATGAAAAGTGAAGAATGGAGAAAGAAAACTTTTTTTAAAAAAGAGACAATGTTAGAGAAAAAAAACTTTCAATAAAAAGCAAGATTAAAAAAAAAAATGAGAAGATTTCTCAAGAGTGAGAAGGATCCCAAAGGGATGCTTCAAACTGAATGACAGAGAAAGAAAACTATAGCCCTAAAGAGACAGATTTTGGAGGCAGGCAAATTGAGCAAACACACACACACACACACACACACACACACACAAGAAAACATTACAAAACATGACTGTTTTATTTAAATATTATTACTCTAAGAGTAATAAAATGTGATTTATTATCCTCCAACATGCTATTCTATCTCTACTGGCAGCTTCAGCATTTATACTTTTTTGATTGACAACTTCTTGGGTTTGTCATTTCTCCTACTATTTAAAGTCCTCTTTCTCTGGGTGAAACCTATTATTCTTATAGAGCTAGCTTAAACAATGCATCATGAAAACTTATCTTTTGAAGGTATACTGGAAAATAAAATATGTAGTTCCAAATTTCTTCCAAGTTGAAAAAAATTAGAAGCATTAGACTAAATGGTGGTCAATACCTAAGATGTGCTCCAACAGATTTATATCTCTAAATGGGAATATAGTCAATTTAGAGGGTTACTGGAGGAGAAAATGAGATCATACACTTAGAACATTGTCTGGCATGTAATACATGCACAATAAATATTAGTTGTTATCATTAGCAAAATAAATTTGGTTTAAATTACCAAAATCCAATCACAATCTTAGAGTAACTGAGGTATCACAGCAAAGATGGGTGGCCAAAATGTAAAGTTTGACATGTTATGACTCCTGTGCCAGAAGACTAGACAATTATAAATGTAATCTTGGTTAAAAAAAAAAAAATCCAAGGAGAATCCAAGGACTTTAAATTATTACATTTATTTCCAATACAGATAAACTGAGATTAGGTTACAATTAATAAAGGATTGAACTATCAAACGCTTAAAATAAAATAACCTACAAGGCAACTGAATTCTCCAAAGGAACTTTTAAAAAAATGCAAATAATTTATTGGCATTCTTGAGGAGCTAAAAAAACATGTGTTGATATAATGAGACTTTCAAAAGGCCTCTGACAAATTCCACAAAAGATGCTTTCAAAAACTGGTCATGGTGTATTGAAGAGGCTATTTTATTTTGTAGAAAGTTAAGAGACAGGAACAAAGAATGCAAATAAATGAACGTTTCTCTGAATAGAAATCAGTAAATAAGAGAGTTCTGTAAGGACTTAATGGATCTATAAATGATTTGGAGAAGAGACAACACAGCAAAATATTTTATTTGGGGATGATAAGACATTCTAGGTAGTTGAGATAAGAATAGATGGATTTATGAAAGATTGGATTTACCTGTGAGAATGAACAGAGAAATCATTGTGATGGACTCTATTATATATTAAAAGAATTTTTTAAAAATCCAAGTAGAGCACTAGGATTCTAGTTTCTGGTAATGGAAGAATAACTATTATTGGAATCAGTATTCTTCAAATAACTATGAACTGTAGAAACAGTATAACAACTACCTGAAGGCACTGGAGAGCAAACAAAAACAGGCAGAAACTTAGTAGCAGAAGGTAGAAATATCATGGGATTCGTTTCTCATTTTTTCTTAACTTTTTTCCTGAAAACAGACCCAAGACCAATCCAGAAGTGGTGGCTAAAATTTGGCTAGAAAATCCATCATCCTACCGGCATGAAGAATCAGAGGACAAACTTCAGGGGCACTGAACCAGAAATTGAAGAGGAAATCTCAGAAAGGAGAAACCTGGATGAGGAGCCCTGTATTTTGTATATTAAAGTTTTGCTCAAATCCCTGATGATCCCAGAACTACACAAGCATAGGGAAGGCTTCAAGTAGCCTGACAAAGGCTAAAAGAAATAAAATGGATTTATGCTGTTTCACACAATAGGAAAGACAGAATTTATAGTTTGAGTGCAGTCAAGAAAATTGCCTGATAAAGCAAAATTCAATATTCTAAAGAAGGACCATGAGAACCCAAAGCCTCTACAATATATCATTTGAAATGTCTGGGATATAATCCAAAATTAGTAGACATGTGAAAAAATAAGAACATGTGGCCAGTGCTCAGATAAAGGCAACCAAAGAAGACAAACCTGAAGATTACCTAGATGTTGAAATTAACAAAGACTTAAAAACAACTTTTTAACTTTGCTTAATGCTACATTATTATACATAATGCTATATTATTATACATTGATATTATGTTCAAGTAAGTGAATAAATAGAGAATGTCAGAGGAGAAACAAAAAATGTTAAAAATAATAGTTAAAATCATAGAACTGAAACATTAATATCTGAAATAAAATATCCACTGAATAGGAAGAACAGGAGATTGGAGATAATAGAAGAAAGTGCTAGTGAACTTGAAGAAAGTTTCATATAAAGTAGACCATCTGAGGAACAGAAAGGAAAAAAAATTGCAGAAAAATATGCAAAGCCTCAGTGACCTATTGGACAATATCAAAAGGTCTAACATACATGAACTTAGAATCTCCCAGAAGTAAAGGAGAGAAATTGGGGCAGTAAAAATATCAGAAGAAATAATGACTAACAGCTCTGGCAATTTCAGAACAACATAAATTTACAACTCAATATGCTCAGCAAACCACAAACAAGATAAATACAAAGAAAAGATATTTGCCTACAAATATCATAATCAAACTGCCTGAAATCAAAGATAAAGGCATTTTGAAAGCAGGGCAAGGAAATTTTCATACTATGCACAAGGGAACAATGATAAAAATGTGCACTCTTTTCTTTCTCATCTGAAACAACAGAATCCAGAAGACAGTAAAAAGACATCTTTAAAACCAGGAAGAAAAAAAAAACCACCACCAGAACTGTATATTTAATGAAAATAACCTGTAAAAATGAATGTGGCAGATTTTCACATTCAGTCATAATACAGTAACAGGCCCTGGATTTACCTTCTTGCTTTGAACAACTAGAAAACTGGTGAAATATGTGAAATAACAGTTTTCAAACATTTGTAAATCAGGAAGTGCAGAATTGTGATTTCTGAAAGAAGGGAAACACAATAAGGTGGGCCCTACAACTGCCTCCATTCATGCCCAAAGGGAGTTTTGAAGATCAAGATCATGGCAGGTGGGAGAACCAAAAAAGAACCTTTCAGTTTCACTGAGTTCAGGAGAGAGAAATTGGAGATTAGATTTCAGGAAGGACAAGTCATCTAGAATTTGTGAGGGAGGAGTATCATAGAGGAAGTTGCTATATATATTACCCACCCAGTCTCCATACATAGAATGAGCTCTGCAGAAGAATCTTTCTGAATCTTTGGCTAAACCCTAATCTGCACATGAGTGAGAAGAAATTACTTAAGGTACAGGAAAGAACATTTGAAGCCGTAAGATAACAATTCCTGCAGCTCAAAGAGGGCTAAGAATATCCCAACAGCAAGAGTGGAGAGACATCATAATGCAAAAGGCATTGCATGGAGTCCTCAGAAAGGCTTTCCCAAAATAATGGAGACAAATTCAGCCCAGAGTAAAGGTTGCTCCTGTCTACTCCAAGACAACCTAAAAGTAAGTCTCAAAATGATCAAACTTTTCTCAAGTAACTTATCTACACAGTAGAAAAAAGTTTAATCCTACTTAAAGGAATATGACAAAGTCTAGCTTCCTACAATGTAAAATCCCTTAGATTCAGTGTCCATAAACCAATCAAAATTAGCAAGGATGAGAAAGGAAAGTATGACCCAAAAGTAGGAGAAAAATTAACCAATAGAAACAAACCAGAAATGAATAAGATGGCAGCAGTAGCAGAAAAAGATAGCAAGATGGTAGATTTAAAACCAATCATATTAATAAATACATTAAATGTTAATGTCCCAAACACACCAATTAAAAGGCCCAGATTTTCAGTTTTGATTTTTAAAAAAGCATGACCCAACCATATGCTGTCTGTAAAAAATCTACTGAAAATATGAAGGCACACATAGTTTAAAAGTAAAAAGATAGAGAAAATCTATAAAATGCAAACCTAATTACAGAAAACTTTAGTGGCTGTGGTCATATATAACAAAGTAGACTTCTTCAGAATGAAAACTATTATCAAGATAAAGATCATGATGCTTAGTAAGGTAAATTCATCAAGACGATAAGTTCCAAATGTGTATGTACATTAAAAAATTTAAAATACATGAAACAAAAATTGTGTCTATATCCTAGAAAAGGATATAGACAAGCCCATAATTATACAGATTAGCAATTCTCTCTTGTTAGTTAATAGAACAAATAAATAGAAAATCTGTAGCATTATAGAAGACTTTAAGAATACAACCAAACTTCCCTGGCATTTGTTGAAAATTCCACTAAACACCAGCAGAATACCCCCCTTTTTTTTCCCCAAGGGCACATGAAGCTCTCACTAAAATAGAGTATATATTCTGGGATAAAAACAAGTCTCAAAAACTTTTTAAAAATTGAAATAAAAAATCAAATTTTCTGCACAGCAAAGGAAACAGTCAACAAAATAAAAAGGCAACCCACGGAATGGGAGAAGATATTTGCAAATGACAGTATAGACAAAAGGTTGATATCTAGGATCTATAAAGAACTCCTCAAACGCAACACTCACAAAACAGATAATCATATAAAAAACTGGGCAAAAGATATGAACAGACACTTCTCCAATGAAGACATACAAATGGCTATCAGACACATGAAAAAATGTTCATTATCACTAGCCATCAGGGAGATTCAAATTAAAACCACATTGAGATACCACCTTACATCAGTTAGAATGGCCAAAATTAATAAGACAGGAAACAACATGTGTTGGAGGGGGTGTGGAGAAAGGGGAACCCTCTTCCACTGTTGGTGGGAATGCAAGTTGGTGCAGTCACTTTGGAGAACAGTGTGGAGATTCCTCAAGAAATTAAAAATAGAACTTCCCTATGACCCTGCCATTGCACTCCTGGGTATTTACCCCAAAGATACAGATGTCGTGAAAAGAAGGGGCATCTGTACCCCAATGTTCATAGCAGCAATGGCCACGGTCGTCAAACTGTGGAAAGAACCAAGATGCCCTTCAACGGATGAATGGATAAGGAAGATGTGGTCCATAAACACCATGGAGTATTATGCCTCCATCAGAAAGGACGAATACCCAACTTTTGTAGCAACATGGACGGGACTGGAAGAGATTATGCTGAGTGAAATAAGTCAAACAGAGAGAGTCAATTATCATACGGTTTCACTTATTTGTGGAGCATAACAAATAGCATGGAGGAAAAGGGGAGTTAGAGAGGAGAAGGGAGTTGAGGTAAATTGGAAGGGGAGGTGAACCATGAGAGACAATGGACTCTGAAAAACAATCTGAGGGGTTTGAAGGGGCAGGGGATAGGAGGTTGGGGGAACCAGGCTGTGGGTATTGGAGAGGGCACGGATTGCATGGAGCACTGGGTGTGGTGCAAAAACAATGAATGCTTTTACGCTGAAAGTAAATTAAAAAAAATTTTTAAAATATGGCTGTCACAATGAATTTAAACTAAAAATCAGTAACAAGAAGATATCAGTCATTGTTTCCAAATATTTGAAAATAACCTCTGAATCTTTGTGTTGCCTTGAAACTCATATGTTGAAAACCTAATGCCCAACGTGGTAGTATTAGGAGGTGGAGCCTTTGGAAGGTGATCAGGACATGAGGGCAGTGTCCTCAAGAATGGGACTAGTGGGGGCACCTGGGTGGCTCAGTGGGTTAACCCTCTGCCCTGGGCTCAGGTCATGAACCCAGGGTCCTGGGATTGAGCCCTACATAGGGCTCTCTGCTCAGCAGGGAGCCTACTTACCCTCCCCCCCTTCTCTCTGCTTGCCTCTTTGCCTACTTGTGATTTCTGTCTGACAAATAAATAAAATCTTAAAAAAAAAAAAGAATGGGACTAGTGCCCTTAGAAAAAAATTCCAGAGAGATCTCATCTAACTCCTTCAGCTCTGTGAGGACACAGAGAGTTGGTAGAGCACCTTCATCAGAACCCAACAATGCTTACTCCCTGTTCTTGAACTTCCAGGGCCCAGAACTGTAGGAAACAAATTCTGTTGTTTATAAGACACCAAGTCTATGGTGTTTTGTTATAGAAGCCAGACTAGACTAAGACCCCTAGGTTAAAGAAACCCAAGTATAAATTATAAAGTAACATGAACTGTATAAAAAAAAAACATAACACATAAGATTTATAAGACACAGCTAAAGCAGTGTCAAGGGAGAAAGATAATAGCATTAAATGCTTATACTAGTAAAAAGGAAGATCTTAAACTAATGAAGGTGGAAAAGTGAAAACCAGAGTAAAAAGGAGGAAGGTATTTATAAACAGCATAAACAATGAAATTTAAAAAGAAAATACAGAAGATATATTTTTAAAAACTAATGTGACAAAGATCTACAAACCTGTAGCCCAGTGGTGATTCCCCCACACCAGGGGACATCTAGCAACATCTGGAGATGCCTTTGATCAGCAGAACTGGGAGGATCTAGTAGGTAAATGCCGAGGAGACTGCTCAAACTCTGTCAGGCATAGGACAACTCCCCACAATGAAGAATTGTTTGACCCAAAATGTCAATAGCACCAAGATTGAGAAACTCTGTTTTATTCATATTGTTCAAGGGGAAAAGAGAGAGAGAGAGAATAATTACCAATGTCAAGAATGAGAGAGTAGACGTCACTACAAATCCTACAGGCATTAATATTAAAGAAATGTTATTAACAACTTTAAACCAAATAAATTGAATAACTTAGATGAAAAGGACATATTTCTTCAAAGAAGGAACAAACTACTAAGGCTCTATGTAAAAGAAATAAATACACTTCACTAGTTTGACATAACTAAAGGAATTAAATTCATAACTTAAAAACTTTCCATAAAGAAAATGTCATGCCCATGTTGCTAAATTGGTGACCCCTATCAAATATTAAAGGAAGAAATAATGTCAGATTTATATTTAAACTCTTTGAGAAGGAAAGAGAAGAAGAAACATTTCATGAATATAATACTATAATACAAAACCCAGAGGTATACACTGAAAGAAAACTCATCATTTTTATGAATATAGACTCAAAATTTCTTATGAAAATGTAACATACTAAATCTAGCCATATATAAAAAGTGGTAATGCATAATGATCAGTGGGCTTTATCCTAGGAACACACTTTTGGGGTAACTTTATAAATCAATCAGTATAATGTACCATGTAAACAGACTAAAACAGAAAACAATACAATTATTTTAATAGATGCCGAAAAAGCTTAGATAAAATTTAACACCCATTTATGACTAAAAAAATTCTCAGCAAACTAAGTATAAAAAAAGACATTCTCAATCTGATAAATAGGCATCTAAAAAAATATTTGCCGCTGACATCACACTCCATAGTGAAAGATTAAATGCTTTCCCTTTAAGATCAGTAACAAAGCAATAAGGTTCCCTGTCATCATTTATAAACAACTTTGTATTAGAGGCTCTGGTTAATGCAATAAAGCAAAAACAAAACAGAACAAAACAAAACAAAAGAAAAGAAAATTCATATACATTTGAAAAGAAGTAAGACTGTTTCTATTCACTGATGACAGAATCGACAATGTAGGGATAGGAATGCATAGGCATCTAATGAATGGGAACCACAGATGTTAAATATCCTATAATTATGGAACTGTCCTAGATAAGAAAGGATTGTCCAGTTCAAAATGCTGAAATAGTCTCACTCTTGCACCACTGAAAATCACTAAGAAGGAGTATAGTGTTTCTTCTCCCTCAAATAAAACTAAGAGGTCCTACCAAATTGTATTTCTTTTAATGTGAAACTGTTTTCTTATGTGCACAATAATGTGCACAACAGAAGGTGCACAAGCTTCCCTGAAGTGCTTTGAAGATTAAATAGAATATATGTGTCTTGCTCAGTACTTTGCATGGCACATAGTTGTTGCTCCATATATGGATATAATCTTCAGTACTAGTAACTAACACATATGCTTCCTTTGTCCAAGTTTCTCTTATCTCTCAAACTCCTTTAGTATTTCCAGGACTTGAGAATCTCCTTCTCAGTAAGTTGGACTGAGGCTCTTGACTCATTCCTGAGCAACAAGCCTCAGTTTGGGAACCCTGTTCCACTGTGACTTTTCTGTCTCAGCTATGGCTCCTTTCCTGATATTCATGGCTCTGCTTTCTGGACCCATGACTCCCCTGTGATGTTTCTATCTAGGCTCCTTGCTGTGCCTGGGTCAGTCTCCTGGTATTCCTGCTCTCAGACCAAGCTTCTCAGTCCCTCAGCCAGCTCAGTCTACCAGATAGCGGGTATCCTTTAATAATAGAGTAATAGAAATAATAAAAAATCAAGTATAAAGACTACCCAAGGAACTCCTGCTAAGCAGAGAAAATAGCTTTGGATTTACCTTTGTTTTATAATTTAGTAAAGAACAGGTGAACTCTTTTGAAGACATCATTTTGGCAGCCGTATCAGCCCCCAGTGATGGCTCTGAATCATAGGCCCTACTTCTACCTTCCATCTCTATCATAACAAAAGCCAAAGGGGATGATTTACATTAGTAAAGAAAAAAAAATGTATTCATCTCCTACAATTACTGAGACTCTAGGATGAGCTCTTTTGTGCTTCTGGTCCAGCTTCCAAAGTCAAACTGAATGGAGCCCTCTGATTCTCTCACTTGGTCTCTAAAACATCTCAGGCTTTGCCTGAGATGGTCTCATTTCTACATACTTGCGTATTTTTATTTTATTGTGACAATAAATATATGTAACATAACATCTACCATTTTAACCATTTTTAAGTGCACAATTCAGTGACATTCAGCACACTCACGGTTGACCAAAAATCACCACTATGTTTTGTCTTTTTAAAGAATGGTTTAGAGCAGAGAGCCCTTTAGGACCACCTACTATCATAGGACTCTTTGCTATACATTTTCTCTTCACTCTTATCAAGCTACTACTATAAGAAAACAAATGTGAGACCTACTCACAGCTCACTAGGCAGCACTAAGTTAAGAAACATAATCCTGTCACACTACCACACTTCCTTGATACCTTGACCTTAGTAGCTCCATCACCAAATGATAGCTTCCTTTCTACTTCTTTGCTTTCTTACCATCCAGGCTTTCAATTAAGTACCCATTTCAACTCAAGATGATTCTGTTCCCTTTTGATAGTGCACTCCCAGGGAGAGCTGCAGAGAAACCTAGCCCTTCCTCTTTGTGATTCTGGCATGACCTAAAGGCTTTCAAGGAGCCAGTCTACAGGATTATGGAACCGTGTGACTGTCTTGCATTTTCTGCTCTTGCGAAGCTAATTCTCACTATGGTGGCCATCTGCCTTGAGAGCTGAGTTTACATGGCCTCTCCACTGAGGTGCTTTTAAAATCTCCTTGGCTATCATTCCTTGGAAAGATTGGTGTGAGGGTGAGGATGATCACAGAACATGATCCCTTGAAGTACTTTCCATATGCAGTGGGCTGTGTGCCCAGGAGTGATAGATACTTGGAATGGAGAGAAGAAAAAAATAGACACAAGCTCTCACACAGCCAGCCAGATCCTGGACACTTGTGCCTTACTAAAACTAGAAACTCTTGCTCTTTGGGAGCTTTGCTCAATGTCTAAGCGATTTGTTTGGTAGAAATGTTCTTAAGTTGCATTGTATAGTGTCTAGTGGGTTAAAGGGATGAAGTTACTGGTCAGTGTTGATGTTGCCTTTGTCATACTGCTTAAAGGGTTTGCAGACTTTTTAAAAAGAGTCATGTATACATGCATGGTTGATAACGAAGCTTTGGCAAATCCCTCAGAAAGTGATAAGTCACATGTTTTCTTCTCCTTCTCCTCCAGAGATCAGCACAAATGAAATCATCTGGTTTTGACGTATTCTGCTCCATAATGGGACTGGGAACTATTTGAAGAATCTCCTTTCTTGAATGCAAATCTCCTGCTATTGAGTTGTGGTTTATTTTCTTACATTGGGTGACAGGGAACTCTTAGCTTCCACATGGGGTCCTGTCTCTATCCCAGCCCTGGGGAGCAGACAAAGGAAACATAGGGTGACCTCTATTAGGAATGGATCTAGGAGCTGAAGGATGCCAGCCTAGAGTCTGGATGATTTTCCTGTCCTCTTATTCCCTTTAATTGTCCTGAATCCTTTTCCTATTTCTACTTTCCACTCCCACAATGACAAAGGCCAAAGTAAGGTGAAGAAAAGGATTTATGTAAACAGCAAAATATGTTCATTTCTATGTTAAAAATCCAAGCATTATGAGCAAAGACACTCACTTTTGTCAGATGGTGGGTTGGACCCTGTCAAACTATGATATATTTATCATGTATTCTTGTGTCCCTGACCCCAAGTGAGCAATGAACAAGGAAATCTTTGTGTGATTCTCTGATATTTTAAGTAATAATTAGATCAATTCATCTTTCTTTTGCTTTGTTACTTCCTACACACAATTCAAATTATCTTTTCTTTCTGGGACCTGTGTCTTGTGGTCAGTACCAGACCTGTTTCTAGGTTTATCCTCTCCTCCTCTCCTCCACCCCATGGCACCCAGGGATGAAGGGACAATGGATAGGGGCTGAGCATTCAGGAGGTCAGTAGCTGGTAAGTTCCCTGGGATGGTGTCGGTGGTAGGTCCAAGGAGACGGACATAACTGTGACCAACTAGGACTGCCCTGCCCAAGAGACTTGTTGGGTTCTATTCTGAAGGTAAGAATTTTGTCTGGCTTTGATGTAGATGAAATTTACTGAATTTATCTGCACACAAAGATACAGAAGTTCCTAGTTCTATGGATTTCCCATTCCTCAGGACCCTGAGAACAATGTAAGGAACAGAATTTCAGAGCATTTCTGGGAGCTCTCCTTTGGGTCTGACCACCTTCTTGGGCTGCATATAGAAGCTGGCAGATGTGATGAAAAAAAATGAGCAAGAGCCTTACTGCTTGGACGTCTAGGTGATGGACCCAGGAAACAAAGGGCCACTTGGATCACTAAGGCCATAGGATGGATGAGGAGAAAATGGGCAGGATCAGGAAACAGAACAGGAAATACCCCCATCACACATCTCTTACCCATGTTAGAGTTCTCATCCCTGGGCTCGACACCACTGCTGATCAACTACTCCTTCCAGGAGACCCTCTGACTCACCTATCCTCAGTTTCTTCATGTATAAAGTGGTAATTTTGTAACTCTCTTTGTCACTCTCTTCCTGGGAAAATGTTTTTAAAAATGATATACAGGAATATTTAGCAAGCAGATGAATTAAATAAACACACTCAGAGAATCGGAATACTCTCTTGCTCTTTTCTACCCAACTTGTTGGCTAAGTTTTGAAAAAGGAGTTGCAGGCTAACATACTATTTTGCATCTCCCATCTGGGGACAATGTATCCAACGACTTGCAACATTTTAATTATGTAATACAAGTCTACTGTTGAGAGTATTTTTTTTAAGGTGACAGATGAAGAAGAAATGAAAATGACTATGACCTCATTTCATAGTGGAATCTTCTCCAGTGAAGTCAGACAAAACCCCAATCTCAATTTATCATTTAATTATGTTTGGTAAGCAGACAGTGTATGCTATGTTTTTAAGAAAGATGCTAGACAGACCCAGGAAAAAACAAACAACAAACAAAACCCCTCAAATTCCAGAGCTGATAGTTGAAAGTCCAGGAGTATGCGTGTGGCTTTTCAGGAGACTCTGATGACCTTGAGGCCACAGACAGAGAACGCTGCCTCTAGACTGTTAGCAACTTCAGACAACAGCAATTTCTTTCTTGTTACTATACCCCTATGCCTCACAAAGAGCCAGACATCTCATAGCCACACTATAATCTGCAGGTTTACACTCATTGTGATTCATGGTCTTTTAACAGAGTAGCATAGACATCAAGAACCAGAGAGCTTCAGACCAAAGCCCCAGAGGGAGGGTTGCAATAGCTGAATGGTTTGACAGCCAAGGTAAAAGCATGGTTACCCAAACTTCTGGGAACTGACACCATTATTTTCAGGAAGCTATGAAAATGTGGCAGACAAGGATACCACTAACAACCAGCTAGAATTCAGGACCACACCTAAGGACAAGTTCTGTAAAATGTCAGAAATAAAAGATAGGTATGACCAGGGGAAAGCCAACAAGAGTCCAGTTACAGAAGATGAGTAGAAATCACAGAACCTCAGTGTCCACAGCCTCCCAGGCTAGAGGAATACAGGGATTGGGGACAGAGGAGTCACTGCAGAAGATCTCTCCTTCACTGTGTCTAGGACTTGACTGGGTCTCTCAGCCTCTCTGAGGCTGTGCCGGGTGCTTGTGAGTTTCCAAAGAACTCGTGGGCACACTTTTTAGAGGTTTATAAACATCAGGCAACTTTTTAAGTTCAAGTGCTTCTACCTTATGTTGTGCGTTTTGTGCTGAAAATATTAAACTCTGTAAATAAAAATAATTACAAAGACAACAAATTGATGATATCAAAATATTGTTTGTCCTTCTTTGTCCTTCCATGTGGTATCTTCTCTCAAAGGCTGCTGCTCTCATGGGGATACTACACTCTGTTCTTCTAAGAAGTTGGGGCGTATTTGGAAAGGAAGACACACAAGAGGGGCCTCCTCATTGAGTAGGCTGGGCTCTATCTGATGTAGATTCGGTTATAAGAACAAAAACATCTTTCAAGGGCAAATATTCCTATGTCAGTGAACATAGAATAGCTAATTACATCTTCCAAAAACTACGTTTACAGAATGTGAGCATTTGGAAGGGGTCCTGAAGATCATTACTCTCCAACCCTAATTTTAAGTTCAGGAACCAGGTTGATAGGCTGAGAGGTTGCTTAAGGCCATGAATTTAGACAATGGACCTGGACCAAAGTTCCTAGTTGTCCTCCCAATCTGTGATCCTTCCAGTGGTCTCCCTGGCCAGGGGGAAGAGAGTGGGTGGGAGGCCAGGAGGAGAGACACATAGATCACTTCTTCAGAAGGTCCACCGTATAGAAGAAGTAATTTTGTAATATGGGAAAACTGTAGGAAAAAATATATTTTAAAATTCCCTAATAAAAATTGTCATCGTGGACATTGGGGAGGGTATGTGCTTTGGTGAGTGCTGTGAAGTGTGTAAACCTGGTGATTCACAGACCTGTACCCCTGGGGATAAAAATATATGTTTATAAAAAATAAAAAATTAATTTAAAAAAAAATTGTCATCATGAATTAGGTTTCTTCTCTAGAATTTCTAGCTGTTTCTACTGATAACTTTATTTATTTACTCCCATAGCATTTTTTGCTTTTTTCCTAAGGAAAAGGAAAGTTCTTGATAGTAATATTTTGGGGATAGAAAAAGCTGACAGATCAAAAACAAACAAAAAAAATGTGAACAAAACCGTTTTTAAAATTGTGTTTCTTCAATGAATTCTGGAACATTGAAAAGAAATTTTAAAAAATAATAAAAGTAAAAAAAAAATAAAATTGTGTTTCTTTCTAAATTTTGTTATTCTTTCTATAGGGTGAAGCCCAGGATGAGTATTTCTCTTTTAGGCAGTATTATAATATATTGATAAGGTTTAAATTGTGGCAAAATTGGTTTTTGATTTTATTTCAAACAATATCCCATTTCTAGCCCTTGAGGACTTTGCAACCCCCTAAAAATTTTTCTTACATCTCTATGTGAATGTCTGTGGTTTCTGGTTAAAACTGATTAAATATAGGGAAGTGGTCTTCCTAGATGAAAGAAAAGATTCAATGTATCATGTTTACTCTGTAAATCTATTTTTAGTGGAGTGCTCATGTGTAGTATACTAGATGTGGGCAAATTCTAGTGACAATTACCGTGGAGAGTCTTTTGACACCAGGAGGCCCCTTGACATTATTAAATGACAAACTTCAGACCCAACAGAAATCATCGGCTTCTAAAGTGACTTGACTCCCATGAGAGAAAGATATCAGGCATATATGGTGCCAGTGTTCCTATAGATTCTGAGGTGTTTTTACTTCTAAACTTAAGTTAGGGGCACCTGGGCGGCTCAGTCAGTTAAGTGTCCAACTCTTGCTTTTGGCTCAGGTCCTGGGATTGAGCTATGCCTCACGCTCTGTGCTCAGTGCCAGAGTCTGCTTATCTATCTCCCTTTGCTCTTCCCTCCACGTGCTCTCTCTCTCTCTTCCTGGAATAAATAGATAAATAAAATCTTTAAAAATAAATAAATAGAGTTAATGCTTCTTTAAAGAAGATAACACTAATGGGGATGGAACTCTCATGTGCAAGACGCTGTCCTAAATGTTTTATATGAGTTAACAATGTTATGAGGAAGGCATTATTGTTGTCTTGATCATACTACTGAGGGAATTAAGGTAAACCAGGTTAAGAACATGCTCAGGTGACACAGCTCATAAGGACATCTGTGTCTAGAGTTTGTCCTTTTATATAATACTGTCTTTTGTCAGAAAAATTCCATGCATTATTATCATCATTCTTAAGAGGTAACAAGTTTATATTATTAACTAATATTCTACTAAATGAAGACTATGTGAATCTTTAAATTATCTTAAATCAACTTATTATCTCAACTTGTCCCCTTGCAATGAACAATGGTGGCAATGACAACCGTTATCATCATCGACCTTTAAGATGATCTTTTATTTTCAATGAAAATAAATTGTCAGCACTGCTGTGGTCTGACTGAGTGCTCCCCTTGCTCCCCCACCCCCATTCACATGTTGAAAACAGAATGCCAGGGGAAGGATGGTCTCAGGTGGGGGCAAGAGTAGACGCAGGTGGGAAGGAACATGAGTGCTATTCTAGAAGGAGGACTGGCCAAGGAGGGGCAGGGAGGTAAGACATTCCATGGCTCTGCTTGGCTGCATAAGTCTTGAAGAAATGGAAAAGAATATTTACTACTACCTACTGTTGTCCAAGGGTATTGTCCTGGAAGACATTCAGAGTGAGTGCATGAACAACAACCTGCCATCACTCGGGGACCTTCTGTGTGGGGACCTTCTTGACTTAAAGGGGACCTTTCCTGTGTGCCCTTAGATACTAGCATTTTCAGAAGGGGCCACCTCCTCTAAACCCTGATGCATCCATTTATGTCTCAATTAAGGAAAAATGACATCACTTTCGAGAACGGGTCCTCTTGAGGAGTTAATTAAGTAAATGAACTTACATGATTGAACTGGCTTGTCAAATGGCATCAGAGCACACTTCACAGGGTACTGAGGTGAACAGACGTTTCCCCTTAGACTTTGTCCCACCTCCGCCGTGGCAACTCAATGCTTAACCAGTACTGCCTAGCTTCCCTCTGGCGGCACTATCTTTCTGGTCCAGCAGGAGGTTCTGCTGTTTATCTCTTGTTTTCCTTTTCTTTTTCAACACAACCTGCTTCCTTCTTAGAAAAGAGCTTCGGAACGGCAAATGTGGAGATGTGGAGGTGTGGAGGTGGGGAGGATGTCCGTCCTCAGAGCTGCTTGTGAGCAGTGGGCACAAAGCAGTTTGCAGGGGGAGCCAAACTGTCTCTGCACCCAGTCTACCCTGCTTAGCTGCCCATGAGCTCTTCCTCACTCTACCCATCCCCACACATTGTTAGCACAGCATGATGCTTTTGGAAACAGCATGGGTACATTGGGAACTTGCTGCTTGCCAGACACTGTGGGCTTGGGATAGTTCATCTTTGAGAGAAAAATCGGGACTTGCTTGGCTATAGTGAATACCATATCTTTTCTTTCCACCCACCTCTCCTTGAAGGAAACCTCAGGCTTCAAAGGGCCAATGGCCAGTAGGTATGCCTTCTCCTTTAAAAGGAAAGGGACATGGAGTTCCATAAATGTGATGCTTCCCCGCATCCAGGATGGTTTTATGACACTTGTAAAAAACAGTTTCCAGCATACAAAGCACTTTTGTATGCATTCTCATATTTTTAAACTTCCTTCCATCATTCTGGAGGGATGGAACATCTCTCTATATAAAGCTGGGCCAAGGGAGCTAGACTCTTAAGCCAGCCCATTTATTCATGGAGGTGACATAGTTTAAGGAGAAGTATCAGATGAGAAGCATCTAGCTGACAAGACCCATTCCCGGTTATAGCAAAAATGGCCACATGCCTCGAAGCCTCAGCTTTTTCCTGGGAGGATGGCGGCTGCGACTTAATGAGATAAGCATTCTGCTGCTATCCCTACCCAACAAATCTCCCGGATTTGGATTGCTTTGGAGACATGCTCTTCTTATTCTTTTTTTTTTTTTTTTTTTTTTTTTTGATAGGGCAAGTAAAAGCACAGACATGATTGGGAAATCAACTACTCAGCTTCCAACAAATGCAATTAAGGCCACAAACAAAACTACACTTAATTACGAAATTGGACTGTGACATGATTATTCCCTGGGTACTTTCTATGGGTCACTTGCCAATCAGAAAATGCCACATCACATTCATCACAGAAACAAGGGACTCTTTTGCTCAAAATTAAAATGTGTATTTAAAAACCCCCAGCAGTTCTCAGGTTCTGTGGTTCGCCCCTAGTAATGTTGTGCAGTTACATGATTGCGTTCACTCTACTGGCATTCTTTGTAATGTGAAAGAAAAGAAAAATCATTGGCAGAAGATGCTGATTAAAGCATACTGCCTAAAAAATTTTCCACAGCGCTTGAATGCTTGGATTCTTTGCTGCAGTTTGCACGGAGAAAGCACTGTCCTTTGGAAGACAAATCAGCTTTTTGAGAGTTCGAAGTCGAAGTGTGGACTTAGATAAAGCCATGCTTTTTAAAGGAAGATCCTTTTATGTGATGTTTGATATCTGTAGTCAATGCTATATGTGTTTTTTTTGTTTTGTTTTGTTTTGTTTTTTAAGATTTTATTTATTTATTTGTCAGAGAGAGAGCGAGCGAGCACAGGCAGAGTGGCAGCAGAGGCAGAGAGAGAAGTAGGCTCCCTGCCGAGTAAGGAGCCCGATGTGGGACTCAATCCCAGGACGCGGGGAACATGACCTGAGCCGAAGGCAGCCGCTTAACCAACTGAGCCACCCAGGAGTCCCAAAGCTATAAGTTTTCAATTTAAAAATCTTATTGATAACCCAGTCTGTGAAAGTTTTTTTATTTTGCCAGAACTGCTTCAGGCTTTTCAAAGTGGTAAAATATTACAAACACATTTGAAGACTCAGTGCCCCTCTCTTTCAATGGTAAGCATGAATTTGTGAATTTGTGCATTTTCCTAAGTATGTATTTATACTAATGCTACACATATACTACATGTGTATACAGTGGTAGAGGATTTATATAGCCCTGTTTTTTCATGTTTTATGTTTTATGGAAGGATATCATCTGGTATTTGTTATCCAGAGGTATAATATTTTAGATCCTTCTTCATACTGATACAAATAATTCTAGCTCACTCAGTTTAGTGAATAGCATTATGAATATACTGCGAATATTTGTCAGTATTCCTTTTGAAGGACAATTACGTTGTTTCCTGTTTTTGCTTTAGAAACAGTCCTGTAATAAACATTATTACGTCTTTTTACATGTGTAAGAGAGATTGTCTATAAATTATACCTAGAAATAGAATTCATAGGTCGTCAGAAAGTATCTCAACTTTACTATTACCAAATTGCTCTCCACAATGGCTATGACAACTAACGGTATATGAAAATTACAAAACTCCCACAAGCATCATATGAAAGTTCCTGATTCTATATAATCTTGCCAACATTTAGTACTGTCAGATTTTTATATTTTCACCAATCTGATAAGTGTGTAATAGTATATCTCATTGAGCATATATATGTTTATTGAACATACAAGATTCCTTTCCTTGTGTATTTTTCTGTTAAACTATCACTATCTTATTAATGTTGTAAATTATGGATATTAAGCTTTTATTCATAATATAGATTGTAAATGCCTTCTTCTGGATTATGGATTATTTTATAACTTTGACTATTTTTTTTCCATACTCATGCCTAATTCTGAGATAATTATATTTATCAGTTTTTTGTGTTTGTGTGTTTTATAACTTGTTTAGTGAAGTCTTCCCTACTCTAGTCATATTCTCTTATATTTTCTTTGCAAAGTTCAAAAGTTTTACTTTTTACTTTAATTTTTGTATGTAAGAGGAAGGATTCAATTTCATTTTTATACATATAAGTTATTAATTCAGCACCACTTATTAAATTATCCAAACTTCTTAATTTATTAAGCCATCTTCATATGAAATTTTATGCATTTTTTTTTTTTTTATTTCTAGTTCTCTCCACTCTTTTCCATCTTTTTCTATCTGGTAGGAAAAGTGACTCCTTCCTTCCCATCCTCTCTTTTTCTTCAGTTTTATCTCCATTATTCCTGGGTCTTTTCTCTTCTGCATGGATTTTTAATTGCATTGTCCACTGGCCTTTTGATTGAATTGCAATGAGTTTGTAGATGAGTTTATAGAGAATTGCTGTCTTCAAATTATTGAGTCTCCCCCTTCACTCATGCCTTCATTTAATTAGGTCTTTTATTTCTTGCAACGATATTGTCAAAACTTTTCAAAATGTCTTCAAATGTTGTAAGATTTATTCTTGGGTATTGCATAGTCCTCATTGTTATTATGAGTGAGATTTTCTTCTAAGCATATTTCAGTCAATTATTGATGGCATGTAAGGATGTTAATGATATTTGATGCTGATCTTATATTCACAAATTTGCTGAATTCTCTAATTGTTCTAATAATTTACATATAGAAGCCCTGTTTGGAGAGTGGTATTATCTGTAGATAAAGATTATTTTGTCTTTTTCTTTTCAAACACGTACCTCTTCTCCTTTTTCTCTAGTCCTTTGGCATTATATACAACTACACGTACTCTTTAAAATAGGCATATAAAAGATCTTTCTCTTATTCTTGACATTAATGGGAATGCTAATTCCAAAAGCAGATCCCCTGTGACTTTCAAAGTAATACTACTGTCAGTAATACTGGGATGTTGTAGAATAATCACTGAGTTGTGGGCAGATTGGTTTAGTTCTTACTCATGATACAGGGTACTTACCTTCAGGTTCTCAAGCTCCTCAGTTTACAAACAGACAAAATCCCAGGTGATCAGCAACCTATCTTTGTCCATCTTTTCATGGGATGCAGGAGCTCAGCAGCCTGACGCAGCTGCTAGCATTAAGCATTTAGTCTAGCAATGATTCTCAATTCACATACATCCTTTTTAGCACTTTACTGAATGCCCATGTCTAGCAATGCCTACTTCTTGGAGTAGAGCAAACCTGAACTTCAGCCATGCCCATTCTGTTGAGTTTATGTTTTATTCTTATTCAGTATCTTGGAAGATATTTCTCTAGCATATATATCTAGAAATGGAATTAACCAACTTACAGGATGAAGCATGTTCACCTTTACTAGATATTGCCATGGAGAGAATTATCTTATTTTTGAACCTATGTCATTTCCCCCTTTAATTTTGTTTAGAACATTTTATCTTTCATTGCTATTTGCTTGAGTGGAGACTAAACCAACATGCAAATGTTCACAGCCATTTGTTCAGGAATATTATTGGTCCTATTTTTAAAACTATTGTCTTTGTATGTAACAAAAGGTGAAAATCAGAAAAATTATGCTTATTATGTGTCTAGTAAAATAATTCCTAAATTATGAATAGCCTGCAGATCCTTATATAGGAAAGCTACTTGTCCAGTTGCCATATGGCTTATTTGTTGTTTGTTGAACAGGATCTTCAAGTATTAAAGGATTTTTAAAATGGAGCCAATAAAAGTTTATGATTAAAATAAGCCTTGAGACAATCACTAAATTCTACCACTGAAATTAATAATATAATATATGTTACTTAAATTGAGTTTAAATTAAAAATTAAAGTAAACAAACAAATTTAGACATTCTTAAGGAACTTCAAAGTATGAGGCAATGTAGTGAAGAGGTTAAGAGAAGAGCTTCTAGTAACACCAGTGAATTGGATTCCAAGCTCCACCAATTACTAACTCTTTAAGCCATTGTTTCCTTATTGGCAAAGAGGGACCATATTAATGTCTACCCTAAAGGGTTATTTTGAAGATTAAACAAAATAGAGTGCACATAAAACATTTAGCAAAATGTTTGGCACATAATGAACACTCAATAAAATTTAGCTATTATTTATTTATGTTCACAAAGGTTAATATATTTCCCTTTTATGTGACATATCATCTGACAATAATCTGAAGCCTTTTATTTTCATTACTTTCAATCTGTCCATTTCATAAAATTAAGCACATATGCTTTCGGTAATTAGCATGTAGTACAGAGATTTCCCAGTTTTTAGATAGGAAGTAGATTCTTTATTTTTAAATAAATTAAATTAGAAAAAGTAAAACTTTATCAAATAAAGTTCACTGAGTTTTCTCTCATTGCTGAGAACTACTTTAATATTCTAACAATAGGCAAACTATATCTATTACATTATCTGAAGAGAAAAATATGACAGATTGGAAATGACAGGAAACGAAATAAGGTAATTAAAAATGAAGAAGAGAAATCCAGCTTTAAAGACCAAATATTCAGTTACTAACATTATAAGTTTACCTTTCACTTAGTCTATAAGCAAACCCTAGCCTGTGAAATACCACTTAAAACTGGCCAATTCATGATTTAGCCAAAAAAGTATATTTGCAAAGTGGACATGCAATGTGAAAAACAGCATCTGATTCATGGTTGTTATGGCTACAGACTTCTATTCATTTCAGGAACTGGCCTTTCTCTGTCAAGTGCTTAATAATCACATGACCCTACCCCTCTTACCACAAGGTTGAACTTGGAGCCAGAGAATCCATCCTCCTGAACACTGTGACTGGTGTAGAGATTTTTTGGCCATGCAAATTTTTTAGTCACATTTATCACTCATTTCCCTTATTGCTTCTAGATTTTGACTCTTGTTGAAGATTTTTCCATTTTTAGTTTATAAAAGTATACACTCAGGTTTCCTTCTTGTGTTTACTTTATTTATTTTTATGGCTTATTTTGGTATGTGGTATGAAAAGTAGATCAATTTGATCTTTTTTTTTTCCATATGGCTCTCCAGTTGTCCCCACCCCACTTATCAAGAAATTCTTCCTTTTCTTCACTAATCTGATGCGCAGCCTTGATCATATTATATTTCCATATGTACCTAGTTCTGTCAAGATACTGTCATTTCTCTTTGAATCTTTTTAATATTTTTCCTTTTGTTTTATAGAAATTTTATTCTGATGTGTCTAGTCATAGTTTTTTTTAAAATCATTTTGGGGTTTGTGGCACATTCTGAATTGTGATTTAATTTCAGTTTTAGAAGATTCTCAGCCACCATCTTTTTAAATATTTCTTCTGGCCTATTCTCTCCATTCTTTTTCTGGGATTCCACTTACATGCATGTTAGATTTTTTAAACCATGTTCCACACATGTCTCAACCTCTTTTCAATATTTTCCAACATTTCTCTAGGTTGTAATCTGTATGTTTTCTTTTCATTTATCTTCTAATTTATTAATCCTCTCTTCATCTGTGTCTAATCTGTTAAACATATTTGCTGAGTACTTTATTATGATTATTGTATTTTTAGTAATTTTTAACAAGTCAGTTATTTAATAATTATTGTATCAATCTTTATTGATGTAATTGATGTACTATATAATCCACCTATATAAAATGGACTATACAATGGTTTTAGTACATTCACAGAGTTGCATAACTATTACCACAACCAAGTTTAGAATATTTTTGTCTCCACAAAGAAACCCCACACCCATTAGCATGTTCTCCCCATCTTCTCCAAATACTCCTATCCTAGGTCCTGCTATTTTGGTTTCTGTCTGTATATGTTTAGCTATTCTGGACATTTCATATGAGCAGAATCATACAATAAATGATCTTCTGTGACTGAATGCATTCACTTAGCATGATGTTTTCAAATTCATCTCTGCTGTAGTCTATGTCCATACTTAGTTCCTTTTAATTGCTAAATAATACTCCATTGTGTGGCTATACATTTGGTTTATCTGTCAGTTGACTGACACAGGTTATTTATACATTTTGGCTGTTATGAATAATGTAGCTATGAACATTCACAAACAAGTTTTTGTATTAACATAACTTTCATTTCTCTTAGGTATATACCTGGAAGTGGATTACTGGGTCATAATGGTAGCTTTATATATATTTAAACTTTGAAGAATTCCTGGACTGTTTATCATAGAGACTGTCCTCCCTATTTTATATCACTATCAGTAGTATATGAGAACTCCAATTTCTTGACATCCTCATCAACACTTATTATTATCTCTATCTTTTATTATAACCACCCTAAAGGGCATGAAGTGGCAGTGGTGTTTCACACTCTAGGGTTTCCTTTTCCTTTTTTTATAGTTTAAAAATAGTTTTTTTGTAGCTTTTTTCTGCTTTATAACTTTTTATAGCTCAATTCTCACGTGAAGTTCTTCATATGGCATCCAATTTCTTGAACATTTATTTTGAAATCCACATAGGATAATGCCAATACATGAATCTCCTATGTGTCTCTTTCTATCAGATTTTTTTCTGAGAAGAAACAAGATTTGTTGTCATTGAACATGCTACTTAGTAGAACTGAAATGTCATACATCCATATGCAAAAACATAGCTTTAGAAATAACATTCTCTTACATATTCCCATTCAGTCTGGGCCAGAGAGAAGACACTGCATGTCTTTACATGAAACTTCTCAGTGTTTGCAAATAAATAAAAAAATTCAATTTCTGAACTAGAATGTAATTTTAAAGCCCAATACGACAATGGAACACTAAATAAAACTAGGTAGGTTTATAATCTCAGAATCTCAGAACTGTACAATTAACAAATATTTTGCAATTCAATTTTCTTATTTTTTATTAAGAGAGAAAACACTGAACATTCCTTTGAAACTGGCACTATTATTGTCAATATTAACTTTCTCTCCACATTCCCTAAATAATTACTAAATAAAATTTGAATAATTATTTTGATCATTGTCTTTTTTTTTGACATTTTAATAGCTGCTGTTTGGTTTCTTTTTTTTTTCCATTTTATTTTATTTCACTTCAGTGTTCCAGCATTCATTGTTTATGCACCACACCCAGTACTCCTTGCAATACGTGCCCTCCATAATACCCAAGATCAGGCTTACCCAAGCCCCACTCTTTTCCCCTCCAAAACCTTCAGTTTGTTTCTCAGAGTCCATGGTCTCTCACGATTTGTCTCCCCCTCCAATTTCCCCCAACTCACTTCTCTGCTCCATCTCCCCATGTTCTCTGTGTTATTCCTTATGCTCCACAAGTAAATGAAACCATATGATACTTGACTCTCTCTGCTTGACTTATTTCACTCAACATAATCTCTTTCAGTCCCATCCATGTTGCTATAAAAGTTGGGTATTCATTCTCTCTGATGGAGGCATAATACTCCATTGTATATATGGACCATATCTTCCTTATCCATTTGTCCGTTGAAGGGCATCTTGGTTCTTTCCACAGTTTGGCGATTGTGGCCATTGCTGCTATAAACATTGGGGTACAGATGGCCCTTCTTTTCACTACACCAGTATTTTGGGGGTAAATATCCAGTAGTGCAATTGCAGGGTCATAGGGAAGCTCTCTTTTTAATTTCCTAAGGAATCTCCATACTGTTTTCTAAAGTATCATATTTTTTTCTTTTAGCTTTGGTCATGTCTCCTTTTCCTCAGTACACCTAGCCATTTTGGATTCAGTGATGGATATTGTTAGGAATAATCACAAAGTTTCTGAATAATTTTATTTTCTGTAAAGGACTAAATATTATTTTTGGCAAGCAGTGGAAGTAGGGGCAGATCACCATATGCAAATATGTAATTGATTTCATTCAAAGCCTGACCAAAGGCATCACACATGCTTGTCTTTTACTCCTGGTGTAGCTGTCTGGGAGTTCCAATTTATATTAAGCTGGTGTAGGGTCTGTCCTCCATGATAGGAATTTAACTCTAATTTTTGCCCCCATATAATTGCCAGGAGCATTTTTTAGTCTTTAAGCCTTGCAGCTGACATTTTCCACTCTGTCTCAAGGGGGTCTGAGACACAGTATATCAGATATACCTCTCTGTGTTTCTTTTCTTTCCAGAGTCATGGTTTTGTAAGTCTTCACTCCCTTGGTAATTCTCTTATGCTTCTTACACACATGAAACACAAAACTGTTTCTTTTTTTTTCCTTCTTATTACTCAGCTTTTTACTTTTTTTCAGTGAGACTGTAGCTACTTAACAAGCTAATCCATCATTGCAGGAAGCTTTTCAATGCACTTGGATTCATTTTGGATTTATTGTCCTGTTCTGTTAGTCTATCTAATCATTCATCAATACCACCCCATTTTATTATAAATTCTGTGATATAATTTTATATCTGATAGTGTTAGGGCATGCATGCACACTTGCATGCACAGACACACAGACACAAACACACAGATACACACACACACACACAGCTCATATTTTTTTCAGTGTTTCCTAGCTATTCTTGTTTGCTTTCTTGTTTATTCTTCCAAATAGACTGTATAATCCAGTTACTTAAGTCCAGAAAAATTTGGTATTTTTATTAGGATCAGGTTAAATTTGTAAATTTCCTTAGGAAAAATTGACATCTTTTTAGCCTTGAGTCTCTTCTTTTGTTTTTCAGAAAGACGATAAGGAAAGCTTGGGTGATTCAGTGAGTTAAGCGGCTGCCTTGGGCTCAGGTCATGATCCCAGGATCCTGAGATGGAGTCCCATATCTGGCTCCCTGCTTGGCAGAGACCTGCTTTTCCCTCTGCCTGCCACTCTCCCTGCTTATCCTTTCTGTGTCAAATAAATAAAGAAAATCTTTTAAAAATCAAAACCAAAAAAAACCAAAGAAAAACCCCCAAACATCTATTTAAGTCTCCTCTGTGTCCTTCAGAAAGTATTATAACTTGCTTCACATGGATATTAGGTAATGTTAAGGTTCTACTTAGATTTTTTCTCTGATATAAATAAAATTTTCTTTTCATCTTCTAATTGATATTGTACATACATGTGAAGAATATTGATTTTATTTTAGTGTATTAATGTATCTTCCAACTTTACTGAATTCTTTCATTGTCTGTATAGTTTTCCATCAATTACTTTGAGTTTTTCAGAAAGACGATAATGTAGTATATACAAATAAAATAAAATTTCAACCTTCCTTTTTCTAAATTCTTATGATTTTGTTTTCTTGTTTAGTTGTCCAAGCTAATTTATAATTTCTGCAATATTAGATTTTGGTGGAGATACCAAGCATATTGACTTGTTTCTGGCTTTTGCAGCAAAGGATCTAATGTATCTCCACGGGGAAAGATACTGTCTTTTTGGGTTGCATATCATTATATTATTTTAAGGGAATTAAACGCCACCTATTCATGGCACAAACCTTTCCTAAGTCAAAATAAAAGGACAAATTTTTATCTTGTAGGATAGAAAAAACCAAGGAAGCTCTCATGTGGAAGCGTTAATGTTCTCATTTTTCAAACCTTATTTCTTAAAACTCATAGTAGCCTAAAGAAGTTTAATGACACTAGTCACTTTTTTATTTCCTGCCATATGTATTACATAGCAAGAGTATTGGCAAGAATGAAGTAACAGATAACACATTTGTGGTCAAAGTATAATCTGGAACACAGTTTTAAGTATTTAGTGTACGGATTAACAATATATATCCTTGGGGTCAAATCCATAGTATCCAGAATATCCTCAGCCATATAGTTCTGCTTTAGCGTAAAATTAGACTGCAAATAAGACAGTGTTACATAAAAGAGGCTTCCTTTGCCTATCTACATCCCAAGGGCTCCATCTGTTAAAAAAAAAAAAAAAAAGTACAAACCCAGAACTGCTGTGCCCCACCCACTGGTTTCTTTCAACAGGACCAACCTGTTGCTGAGCTCTAGTATCTTCATTTTTTGAATGGGGACAAAAGTACCTGTTCTACTACTCTTAAGACTGATTTATGCATTTAATGAGCTTATATTGAAGGACTTTATAGGCTACAAAATATAAAGGACAGCTACTTTGTATTGAGCATCAATTCTACTATAATTCTGGAAATAGTATCAGAAGCTTTACAGATAGCATATGATCTCTTTTAATGCTCAATATAACCTTACATGGTTATTATAATTATATTCAATGTATAAATCAGTTAACAGATACTCAAAGAGACTGGTTGATTTGATTTGCTAAAGTCAAATAAGTCAAATAGTTGGAAAGGAGAAGAGTCCAGATTCAACTCAATAGTACTTCCAAATAGAAGCTTTCCTTTCCTTTCTGCTCAAAGCTAGCACAAGATTATTGTTAAGAAAAGGAACGGGTGGGATCACTGTATAACTTGCCCCTCCAGCAGAGCTGACAAAGAAAACAACTTGATAAAATCTATATTTGTAATTTTAGAACAGTCCACCTGAAATCCCTGGGCTTCATACACTGTTTTTACATTTTTTTTGTATCAAATATAAGATGCAAAGTAAAAGACCGATGTTAAAGAAGCAAGAATACAGTGCACCATCCTAAGCAGATTCAAACTTTGATTTTTCACAAGTTCCATTCTACTCATGTTATCATGCACACAGACAAATCAAAATAACACAAAACAGAAATAAGGACTTCCTTTGCTTTGGAAAACCAAGAAATGAGGAGATTTAAAATGCAGAAAAAAAACCATTTTTTTCATAGTAGCTAGTACACCTTCATTAAGCTTTAAGACACACTTCTGTTCATAACCTTAATACAGCCATATTTTTATTTTATAAAAATCAAGTCTCTCAGTAAAAATGGTATTTTACCACACTAATATTTAAATTCCATCACTAAAAAAGTAGTTATACACACCAATTTCTAACCTCTTGGAACGTTCTGCAGAATAGATTTTAGTCACTGGAATGAATAGCTGCTCAGAAAAACAGCACTGCTTCAACTGTGATAGGATTTGATAGTCAATATTCTTGTCTTCCAGTAAAAAAGAATTCACGAGCATAAACACTGGACTCCTTGTGGTTTCATCAATCAAGAGAACGTTTCTGAGCAGCTTCTGAGCAAACATTTCTTAACAGGTTGATCACAGATCTGGGGTCATCATTCTTCATAATGGCACTGCCAGACACAATCATGTTAGCTCCTGCCTCTGCACATTTATGGATAGTGTCAGGGCCTACTCCACCATCGACTTCTATGTCCAAGGATGGGAACTGGGTCCTCAACCAATAAACCTTTGGCGTCATATCTTCCATGAATTTCTGCCCTCCAAACCCAGGTTCCACTGTCATAACCAAGGCCATAACTATCTGATTAGCCCATGGTGCCAAATACTCAACTGTGGTTCCCGGTTTGATGGCAAGGCCAACCTTCATCCCATTCTCCCGAATGTCTTTAATCAACACCCCTGGTTCTCAGTAGCCTCAAGATGAAAGGTGTATTGATTGGCTCCCGCCATGGCCATTGGTTTGACCCACTGTTCCGGCCTGGACACCATCATGTGCATGTCAAAGAAAGGATCCTGGCCTAGCTGCTTTCGGAGGCTTTCTACCACAGGGTGCCCAAAGGTGATGTTGGGAACAAAATGCCCGTCCATTACAACCAGGTGCAAATAATCGGCCCCAGAGTCCAGCATCCGGAGACACTCGGCCCCTAAATTGGCCAAATCACTGTTAAGGATGGACGGGCCAATCTTGCAGCCAGACGCCATGGTGCTGATTCCCAAGAGCAAGTTACCCACCTTATTGGTATTGGTACAATAAGAGTATTGTTTTGTATTTTCTCACATTTATGTAACTGATTTAATTTAATTGAGTTTTAAAGAACCAATTTGTTTATTCATAGTCTTTGTGAATTTTTTTTGTTTACTTGTTTATCTAACTCATTAATTTGTTTTTACCTTTAATTTCTTTTTTCTTCTTTTAAATTCCATCTTCATTCTAATTTAAGTAACTTTTATCCCCATCTTGTACAATATCTTGCCTTGTACCTATAAGACAATATTCTATTTCCATATACTTCTTTTTCTTCTTCCACTTTTTTGTAGTTGTAATTTAGTTCTATTTATTTATTTCTATTTATTTAGTTATTCTATTTATCTATTCTAATTTATTTCTATTGTGAGGACATATATTAAATATATACTATTCTATCACCTTTACATCTACCATCAACTCTACAGTTAAATATATTTAATGTCCTTATGGTGAACCTTCCTCAGTATTTCTCACTTTCCTGAATCCATTCTCTAGTTAATGCTTCAGGAATATTCCTTAAGATTTTGCCAATTCATAGTCTCATTTATGACAAATATACTTAAAGATAAGTTTAGGTAGATACATATTTTTGGCTTCCATTATCTTCAAGTACCTTAAAAACAATATTCTGACTTAAACTACTGCTATTGAAAAGTAAGTCAATTTTACATTCTTTCCCTGTAACATGTTTTTTTAATCTGAAGATCCAAAGGACAGATTCTTTCTTTCTTTTTTTTTTTTTAAAGATTTTATTTATTTTTCAGAGACAGAGGGAGAGAGCACGAGCGAGCACAGGCAGACAGAGAGGCAGGCAGAGGCAGAGGGAGAAGCAGGCTCCCTGCCGAGCAAGGAGCCCGATGTGGGACTCGATCCCAGGACCCTGGGATCATGACCTGAGCCGAAAGCAGCTGCTTAATCAACTGAGCCACCCAGGCGTCCCAGATTCTTTCTTTTTAAGCTAATAGATTTTTAAAATATATCTTGGTATTGACTGCTGTTTGTTGATTTTTATATGGTGTACCTTTTTAATAGGTAGATTCAAATTTTGGATTTTGTCTGGAAAGGTTTATTGACTTACAGTTTTTATGTTTGTTCTGTTTCATTTCTTTAGTTTTCTTCTTTGGGAATTACATTTAGATATGTGTTAAAAGTTTTTTTCCATTCTTCTAAATCTATCAACTCTACAACTCTTATCATTTTTTCAATTCCATTTGATGTTTTTCATTTTTTCTTTTCCATTTTTTACTTCACTTACTATAGTTTCATTAATGTCTATTAGCTTTTTGTTCTTTTCAGTTTAGTCTTCTGAATTTTTTAATTTTTAATTATTCATTGAACTGTTTTTCACTTAATGTCCTCCTCTTAGCTAATCTCTTAATCTCTGAACTTTTCTGCTCGATTATACAAACTTTATTGTTTTTAGTTTTTTGGATTTCCTTTAGTTGGTTTTGACATATTAAGTCACAATTTTCTTTGGTCTTTTTTGCCATATTTTCTGATGTGTCTTCACTGTGCATTGGCACATTATTCAGAGAATTAGTCTTTTTGCTTACAATATATATTATATTGCAGTTATTTTCTGCTGCTCATGCTTTACTGAGATGAGACTTCCTATTTTAGGAAGTTACTGTGTGGGGTGGTGGCAGAAAAGGATAGCTTTCCTAGATTCATGTCTCTAGAGCCCCCTCTTCTCTTGTTTTTGCGAAGTATTTATAATTAGGAACTCACTGAATCTTCTACTTTCCCTGGTCTCATTTCCTGTTTTACATCTAGGACCTCTCTCCCTTTATTAATCATATAAACTTAAATTCTACTTTCAGTAGATTTTACTTAGTGTGGGATTTTGTTCTTCTAGAAATTTTGGTTGTGTATTTATGGAAATTATGAGAACTTGGACATACCAGCATAATGTAATTTATACTTTAGTGTTTCCACCTTCACCTGTAGTTAAGGGAGAGCTCTATAGCCCTTTCCAAGTTTTTGTAAGAATCACTTATCTTTTTGTTAAAGATGATATCCATGAGTTTTTACTTTTACTTTTCTAGACTCTCTGAATGTTTGGTAAGGTGATTGGGAAGATTTATAATTTACAGTAATGTTGGCATGTTGCCTGAATTATAATCTAAACCATTACTTGGCTTTTGAGATATTAGATTACCCTTCTTCTCTATTTTTCAATAGTTTTGCCTGAGAACTATCTGTTGGATCCTCTTTCTTTCTTTCTTTTTAAAAAGATTTATTTATTTATTTTAGGGGAGGAGGGGCAGAGAGAGAGGACGAGGGAATCCAAGCAGACTCCCCACTGAGAACATAGCCCCATCAGGGGTTGGATCCCCAGACCTCAGTCCACAACCCAGCCAAAACCAGTCAGATGCCCAACTGTGCCAACCAGGTACCCCTCTTCTTTCTTTCTTTCTTTTTTTTTTTTTTTTTTTTACTTTTTGTTTAGTGCTTCAGGAGTCAGTCTTGGGATCTTTTCTCTATTTACACTTACCCTTCAGTGATCTCATCCAATCCCACGACTTTACTATTCATAGTCTGATGACTCCAAAATTTTTTTCTGTAACTCTAAATTCTTTTAAATCTGACTCATATCTGATTTTCTCCAAACCTTGCATTCAATTCATTATCAAGAGCTAGCAATACTACTTTGAATATATATCTTGACTCTGTTCACCTCCATTATAACACCCACGCTGAGTTATAGTCATCCCCACCTGAGATTACTGCAATAACCAATTAACTGGGGTAATATTATTGCACTAAACTTTTCCACCCCTACCTTAGTTTATTTTCCATAAAGTCGCCACTTAACTCCTTAAAAACATAAATCAGATAATATCACCAGTGATTTCCGTTAACACTTGAAACAAAATCTGAAGCCATTTATTACAGTCTACAGGGTCCTGTAGGGTCTACTATAGACCTACAAGGTCTAGTTTCCTCCATGATCTCATTTCCTACTATTCTTCCTCCCACTAGGTTCTAGGCAATGCTGGCTTATACTTTCCCAAACACTCCCATGTGCTCTGACCTCAAGGCTTCTGTACTTGCCGACAGGTGTACTTTCACTGCTTTCCCCTTGGATCTTTATACAGCTCATTCACTTCATTCAACTCAAATAGCATCATATCAGGGACACCTCTCCAGAACATTCAACCCAAACAGTACTGCTGTATTCCCCTACCACCTTGTCAGTCTCTTCTTTGGTTTTCCTTAACTCCTTCTTTATTCATATCGTAACACTTAACATTACTTGAAAGCATATTTTTATTGTTATCTCCCTTAGTAAAGTGTAAGCACTGTAAATACACTGGCTTTTTCTGTTCTGTTGATTCCCCTATTCCCAGAGCTCAGATCCATACATTGCCCATAGGAGGTACTAAGCAAATATTTGATTATGCTTATGAAGCATTTCTCAATTATTATTTCTTATACCTTGTTATAGTGCTTTTTTGTTGTTCTAAGTTCAAATTTAGTACTCTACCTTTGCTTTTATATTTTGAAAAAGATCTTTCTCACTTTTATTCTGGGCTTTTTTTCTAGTTCTTATGATTTCCTTTTAATTTTTACTCATTAATATGACTGGAATTAATTTCTGTTTATGGTAACAAGTAACTTCATATTTACCTCCTCATTAGAATACATTTATTAAATACCCTGTACTTGTTTAAAATATAACTTTTCGTACATACTAAGTGTATGCACATATAGAATACCCTTCATAAACTCCTCATATTGTTTTTGATTTAAATATTCATAACTTTTGATTTAACCATTCTAGGTGTTTCTACAGAACTGCCCTCTCTTTTCATGTTGACAGAACTTGATTCTGCCAACCATGGAGCAGCCATGGTTATTACAGGATCTGAAATTAAAGGAAATAAATGTGTTTGTTTATGTAATGCTGCCATCTCAAAAAATGTGTTTTTGAACATGATCAATAACTTGTTTGTATTATATCTAAAACTCACAAGAACTGTATGAATATCATAAGGAAGGGAGAAAGAAAGAGAAAAATCAGATTAGAGAAAAATTTCTAGTCATTTGATTTTATCTAAAAGATTCTATAATATTTTGACAAGATCTTACAGTTACTTTCTGCCTTTTGATTGGCTAAATCATAGAACTGTATTAGGATTCCCACCTAATGGGTTCAAGGTCTATGTATTACTCTCTAACCTTACAGCACCCCCTATGCCCATTCACATATGTACTCATTCATTCTAAGAAACATCTGTATTTTATAATACAAGTGGAGACCAGGACTTTGCCCTGAGGGTTTACTATCTAACAATGAAATCCATGTATTTAGTTTTCTAACCAAAATAATGCTTTCTCATCCAAGAGATGCACTTGATCATCTGTTATTTATTTGGTATGCTTTCTCCCTCTCTATTACTCACTTCACAGTTTTGGTTTAGCAAATATATTGGGTGAAATGAGGAAAATTATGTAGACCAAAACAGTAGGAAGTGCTAAATTGTCATCAAATAGCCAAGTTCTGAGTTTACAAGTGAAAGGTATAGTCTGATACTCCAGCCAGTTTGGGCTGGATATACAAAGACTGCTATAATTTTGTTTCTAATAGACACATTTCTTTGATCTATGTGGAATCAAAATAATTTATATCACCAGAATTCAAATAAAATTCACAATATGTGAAAACCATTCACTATGTCTGTTTGTTAATCTGCGGTTTAAATGTTATATAAAATGTGATATTTTAATATAAATCACAGCTATCAGGCAAGCACTCATTTTTATAAAGGACAAGCTACCAGAAAAAGAAAACATGTACTAACATTCTATATTCTGTCCCAACTGGTTTTTAAACTATCCATTACTTGGTATATGTGTAAAGTTACCTATTAAAAATTGTGTCACTCTCAGTGCCAAAGTTATGTGGAGTAAGCAGGTAATCATTCTAAACTTTTTATTCTATAATTCACATACTCACACACACTCACACACACACAAACAGATACCACCCCTTACCAAACCACAACAAATTTACCTTTTCATGGTAGAATGTATTCTAGGTCATTGATATGTAGGTTTAAGTTCACAACTTGATAAACCTATATTTTCAGACAATGAAGGGAGATACTTGAAAGGAATAGAAAGGAAGAAGGAGAAAAGAGATCTCCACCCCTCCACCAAAAAAAAAGATTTCTTGACAAGATGAACCTATGAAGGACAAATGACCCAGCAAAATCTTTACACTAAAAATAGTTTTTACAAGTCCCAACCTTTTGCCTTCTTGCATTTCTCTACCTGTGCCCTAAACCATTCCTTTTCAGATTGACTCTTCTGTTTCCTCTTCCAGCCTTCCTTCCTCCTCCTCTCCCCTACCTCTAGAATGGGTGAAACCTACCTTCAGTGACTCATGCTGGATGCCCAGTTTTGGTCATTAGCCAAGCTTCTACAGCTTCACTGATCTTGGCATTCCTCTTAGACAGAATGATTTTCCATTCTAACTCTCTTCCTAAGTCTCCTCATTCTGACCAAAGAGATGGCATTATAGATTTGGGAACTCACCCGAAACACGTTGTGAAGATAAACCCAGTGCCATTATCTGTAATATCCTGTGAGAATCGACCAACGGTATTCACTTCATGTACCTCTTTGCTCTGAAGTGGATCACCATCTTTGATCCTTTTAATTATATTCTGTGTTTTTTAGCTGAAGTTATGTGTAAAATGGCAAAATAAGAGGAACAAAACATGTTCGATGGAGTTTCAAGATTAATAGTTCATTTTCATCTTTATAACTTCGGGAAAACACAGCAAGGGCGAAGGTGCTGAGAAGCACAGCTCCTGTCTCAAGTGGACAGCCATCCCAGACTAGGTATGTGTATGTTCAGGCAGCCAGTAGTTTATAGGACATTTTAATATTCCTAAACAACAGTTAAATGACCAAATCCCTAAGGATACAGCATTCCCCCCTTTCTTTGCCCAGGAATCTGTTTTGGAAGCCAATTCAATGATTACTACTAGGACATGGAATTTTGATATCCATTTGGTACTGATTTACACCAGTATTTTTAAGGCTGCCAACAAGAAAGTCCAGAATTTCAGGCAGCCAAAATTCCGCAAGAGACAACTGTCTTTTATTTTATAGCTTATGAATTTGGGGCTTAATATGATTTTCCACTAACAAGTTCTGTACCCCCTCCAGAGTGCTGAAGCCGGTTTGTCGATCAGCAAAGTAACACAGAACATATGAAGCAAGTTAATATTAAACTTGAAGGAGAACTATACAAATTAAATTGTTTACTTAGGGAAAAAGCACTCTAGTTGAAAGGGCCAACATAGGACTAATTGCAAACACTTAGCCAGTGTGTTCACATTTTCAGTTTTAATCCCACTAGCAGCAATGTTTGGTGGTGGGGTGGCATTGGATACAGTATAATAAAGTCATCAATTAAAAATCCACCAGATATTGGTGAGGAAGAACTCTAAATACATCATGTCTTCCGTTTTTATTAAATGTCTAGAAAAATGCAGAATTGTGTCTGGAATGGGTAATAAATCACAGGCCAATAACTCAGGGAAGAATGAGATAGATGACTCTTTTTTAAACATAAGTAAAAGGAAGAACCTGGTTTAATTAAAAACAACAAAATGTTTTTGGTTTCTAGAAATAAATCTGTCGCAAAACAAGACTTCCATATATAATTAGGAAAAAAAGTCAGTACAGGTTTTCTTTTATATGCTCAAAACAATTTTTTCAAGGAAGTCAAAGAGAGAATAAATACTGGACACTGAAATGATTAATTTTTATTTTTTTAAGGAAAACCATGAAATCTTCTTCCCTGTGTGCCGTGAAGAAAAGGAGAGACATGCATCTATCCTTTAATGTTGAACTGTTCCATGACTAAAAGACTTTCCCTAGGATTCTAGGCTCGTCCAAAAACCTTCATGTTTCACATAATTCTGATGTGGTTTTACATATGTGTTCCCAATCTAAGAACCAGCAGATATATAATTAATAAAATCAGCATAGGAAGCCTTAGAATTATTTGTCTACAAACCTACTATCAAACATGGCATCCTGCCATGTTTTCTAGTTAAGAGAAATTAAGTATACATATGAGGCCTACTGAAGAAAAAATACAGGAAATATTTCCACAACAGAGGCTCACACTATCAAGAAAACCATATCAGATGCTTCTAGACTGGACATTGAATCCTAAACTCTTACCCCAAAGCCTGGCCATGTTGCCTACCATGGATGACTTCCAGACCATCAACAGCATCTCTGCTTTCCTAAAAAGGATAAGAATCTCTGATGGATCCTCAGGCTCACCAGGGAGAAGGATAGAGCATTACATACATAAGCACCACACAACACCACTATATATCCAAAACAGTAGCTGTACAAAACAATTTCTTTTAACCATGCTGCCAAATTGCTCCATCGAATGACAGTGAAATCTAAAGGTGAGTATGGACAAATGGGAAAGAGACTTCTGACATCCATTCTTAATTTTTATAGTGGAAATATTTATATAAAAATCTTCATTAAAAATATAATGCTAAATTACTCTATGAAATTTATTATTAGATAATAACATAATTTTATCTAGGCAAACTATTAAAAGTGACATTGAATGGATAAATTATTTCACACCTAAAGTCACCATGTCTAGAAGGATATGAAGAATATCTACAAGTTAATCTTTAAAACTTAATGTCTTTACCTGTACCATGTTATAAGACAGAGCATTGAAAAAAAAAATCATCATTCTGTTTGTAAAGAAGGCCAAGCAAATACAAATATGTCCTGGGGGGTGGTCAACCATATACTTATTGCTGCTATCAATCCTGGCCCTCTATCAGGAATTATACATTTCTGGTTCACTTAATTAGGAATAATTTTCTTATTTGGTACAGTTAAGACAAATTTCATTCTTAATTTCTCATTAGATTTCCAAAAGACACCATATTAAAATTCAAACTATGCCAAAACTACCTAAGTGTGGTGTATAGGGAAAGGAGAGAAATACATCTCTAAACAAACCAGATCTACAGAAAATTGCTTCATTTTAAAATTTAAGTTTATCGTTCCCCAATTCCTCTCTCCATTATTTTGGTCCTACATTTATTCCTTATTCAGTATTTACTAATCTATTTTAGGTATAGCACTGTAATCAGCAGTAATGTGACTGGACTGCACGATACTTATTTTCTATTTATTTTCATAGAAACATTTTGGCAGTCAGTTTAGTTCATGGCGTCCTCAGAAAACCAAATAGGATAGAATATACACTATTTTATATACAAACTTGAGTCCTGAGAGCAAAACATAAAGGTTGAAAGAGAGGGGTAACTTCTCATTAAGGCTGTAAGGAATTTGAGAAACTTAAATGAGGAGATTCTGAAAACCCTGACTTCATTTTAACCAATCTCGAAGAGCTAGCTTAAGAATGTCTTGCTCAACCATTCATGACCAATGGTAAATGCGTGCTTGACATCACAATCAGGTTATATTTGAACTTCATCTTTTGCGTTAAGTTCACGGCATGTACCACTCAGATGTGTTCCCGACGATTCCCCACTTGACAACCGTGGGGTCATGGCAGGGGTCTGTGTAGTCAGCAGGAAAACAGATGGAGGAAAGCTGGGAGTCATGGCTTCAGGCAGAGAACTGAGATGGTAGGGAAGGGAGTGTGGGTATCTGGGAAGCACTTGCCCTGGGGTTCTGGCTGGCATCCTTGGTGGAACTGCTTTAATCCCAGGCTGGGCTATTGCGGTAATCAAAGGTGGTGGGAAAACCAAAGGCTTCTCTTTAAGAATGCCAGTTGTCTGTAAATGTTCGTCCTTTAATTTTGCAATATCGTTAAATACCGAGGCAAGAGGTTGGAACTTGGGTTCCCAGCTGAGGAGATAATCCCAGAGGTAGTTGCCTCTTACATCGTGATTAGAGGTTCTCTGGGTGGGAAGAGCCACGCACCTTGCTTCTTGATCATCTGAAATCAAAATGGACTCTCTCCTGACATCAGCCTGGATGCTCTGTTTTGTCTCTGTTTTCTTTAGTGTCTGGGGTAACACGTTATTTGGAACACAGGTTGTGCCACAGCCTTCCCGATCTTCTTCGTCAAATGCATGGCTGCTTTCTGCTGGTTCAGCAGTGACCACCACATCAGTTTCTCCAGACAAGCAGGAGAGCTGGTCTGAGTCCCTTGGGATTCCAGAGTCCGGGACCCTGGACTCGCGGTCACTGAGGACTGAGCCAGCATCCTTTCTGTAAGGATGCTCATTTATCCTCTGGATTTCCTTATCTTCTGCAGTCTCTCCTTCCACAGAGCAGTGGCCACTGGAGTTTGAGTGCCTGTACAGATTCACGATGTCCTTTTCCATGATACTTATTAAGCTCAGCCATTCAGGCAGGGTGTCTGCAGGAACCACCTCGTTACTACCTTCCTTAGTTTTCTGGAAGGGTTTGAGCATGCTGCCCTCTGTGGTCAGTCCCAAGCTGATATCTAAGGAGGACGATGTTTTCTTTTCTTCATAATTGTTTGCTGCATCTTTTTGTTTATGTCTTAAAATCAATACAATTAGAATGAAGATGAGTATCAGAAACACTAAAAAGGAGACTGTGAGGCTGACTGAAAAGCCATAGCCTGATACTCCTGAGAGTTGTCCTTCTGAGAAAGAAGACATGTTCACAAAAACTGTACAGACTGCAAACCTGGAGTCCGCTTTGGGGCTACGAGCAATGATTCTCATTTCAATGGCGTCTCGTTCATGGAACTGACTTCTTATTAGGAGAGGTGCTCCAGTCAAATAGATATTTCCATTCGTTTTATTCACTAAAAAGAAAGGAGATGGCGTCTCCAGCAAGTACAGCACGACTCCATCGATACCCGCGTCTTCATCGGATGCTTCCACTCTGCCAATCAGCTGTCTCACTTTATTCTTCTCTGGAAGGTTGAAAAAATACTTATCTTGAGTAAACACAGGTTCAAACTCATCTATCCCTTGAATATCTAGCCAAACCGTTAACGTGGCTGTTGAGTCACCTTTGTCTTTTGCCTGAACTGTGAGACAGTATTTATTGTCATTTTCATAGTCGAGGACTTGCTGAGTGTGAATATCCCCTGTCACAGGGTCAATGAGAAAGGGATCATGGTCATGAGGCCTCTCATGAGTGCCCAAACAGGGCGATAACACAGAATAGGTCAGTTCTCCATACGGACCTGCATCAAAATCCAAAGCATTTACGGAACATATGGTGGAGAGAACAGGCACATTTTCAGGAACAACACAATTTGAGCTTGAGAACATAAACTGAGGTGCATGGTCATTATCATCCTGTACATTGATAAACACAATCGCAAAAGAAGAATGCTTCTTTCCTTCATCTGAAGCTTGAACAGTTACAGTGAATTTTGTCGTTTCTTCATAGTCCAGAGGTTTAATCAAATAAAGAACTCCAGTTTTTTCTTCCAAGTGAAAATGCCCCTTCTCATTTCCAGAGATGATGTGGTAGGTGATTTCTGCATGCAAACCCACATCATGGTCATTTGCAGAGACCGCAGTGATGTGACTCCCCAGAGGGGTACTTTCCCTGACATGGGCGTGATATTTCAGACTGTTGAATTTGGGAGGATTATCATTGACATCAAGTACTTCTATTGCTACAGTGGCTGTGGAGCTCAATGGAGGGAAGCCATGATCAGATGCGAGAATGACAAGCTTATGATTGGCAGCTACTTCTCTATCCAGACTCTGAAGCAATACCAGGTAACCAACTTGCTTATAAGGATATTCCAAATGAATGAAACTAGTCTCCACATGGAAATTGTTCTGTGAATTACCACTGATGATGGAATAATCAACATGTGTGTTTTCACGGGTCCAGTCATGGTCAATGGTTGAAAATGTGACAAGTGTGCTTCCAATTTGAGCATCTTCCCTCAAGCTGAGATTATAATATTCTACAGCAAACTCAGGAGCATAATTGTTCATATCTTTTATTTCTACCTCTACTAAGGTAAGAGCCCTCAGGTCAGGAATTCCACCATCACTGGCCTCCACAAGAAACTGAATTGTTGATTTTTTGTCCAGAAGTAATATGGGATTGATAGTAAATATTGTGCCTGAAAAACAAGACACAGCATTTTAATGCCAATTTAAATTCTCCGGACCCAGGTTGTCAGCAAACATTTATCAAATATTTACTAATATGTTTAGTTATTTGCCAGATTTGTTATTTAAGTTATAATCAAAAGTAAATCCAAATAGGAATTTTAAATTTTTATAGTTATGCTTTTGTAACACTTTAGATCCAGAAATAATACTCCTGACATTCATTCTATTAAATATATGTGTCACTTGAAGATGACTTTGCTGAAAATGTCTCTTAACTTTATTTTTGTAATAAGCTGCCCCATTACCTTTTTTTAAAGAAAACGTATTCTTATTTGAAAAATCTATATCCTATTCTACTATCATAGACACATGTATAGAGACATTCTAACATAAAGATATTGATTCTGGAAATACTGGTTGACATTCACTCTAGTCAAATGAAGATAGTATATATGATAATACTGAGTTACAACTATTGCTTAATTATGGAGGTGTCTTTCCTAAAGCTTTTCATTAGTTCAGCAAGTGGATTTCCCTTAAATGAAAAACATTTAATACATTTTATTATTTTTAAATATAGAAATACATAATCAGAGTCTCACCATGAACTAAATTGATCTAAGAACATTTAATGTTTTTTTAAAGATGTATTTATTTTTAGAGAGAGAGGGAGAGGGAGAAGGGAGGGGGAGGGGCAGAAGGGGAGAAAATCTCAAGCAGACTCCACACTGAGCACGGAGCATGATGTGGGCTCCATCTCATGGCTATAAGATCATGACTTGAGCTGAAATCAAGAGTTGTACTCTTAACTGATTGTACCCCCCAGGTGCCCCCATTTAATGTTTTAAAAACATTTGAATCAATATCTCATTGCAAAGCTTGTTAATAATTCAAGATGCTACATTAAATTAAGTGCTCAGAGTGACCACCTCACACACTCTAATGGGCTGTGGCCAGGAGAGCAGTTGATGTCATCTGAGCACATATACATCTCCCACCCCCGACCCTCCAAAAAAGAAAGGGAGGACAAAAGAAGAGCCAAATGTCTGAAATGTTTCTATCTATACATTAGCATTCACCCACAGGCTGTGTGGCGACATGACCTACTTCTCCCTTTTGGAACACTCCATGGGCCTTCTACCAGTATTCTGTGACTAAATTCTTTTTTGGGGAAATCCTGAGGTAATTTTTTTAATTAAGATATAATTAACATATAATATTGTGTTAGTTTCAGGTGTTCAGCCTAGTGATTTGCTATCTGTATATATTGTAAAGTGATCTCCACAGTAAGTCTACTTACCATCCATCGTCCTGAGATTCATTTTTAAATCAGCTCTCACTTATGAAATAATGCAATGGTATGCAGAGATGGGGAACACATGGTGTAACAGGTCCCAGGCCCTATTCTTTTCTAGAGTGTGCTCTGCTAGGGACAATGTTTTGCTAATCATAATATCATATCAAATTTAACTTTTACTATCTATCCATTGGTATGCTTTCTCTATGCAGTTCTTAAGTGTTCTAATCTGAAATCACTTGTCTAAATGCATTTCATCACCACAATGACTTGCTTTCTGATAAAAATATAAAGACACTTCAAAGCCATCAAATAAACTGGAATACCACAATAAGTGTTCTTAGTAGAGATGCTTACATAGTTTTCTGTTCAATTTCTCTGTCCTTATTGACTGTATTATGCTATTACTGAACTTAATATACTTGGCTTGGAAAAAAAAACTTCCACGCTCTTGTAACACAAAGTCCTCAGTACTAAATGAATCCCTTTGCCTTCATTTTGATTCTTGTTGAGGCCCAGGATAATTACCTAAACTGTCCTTGGTTGGACTGATGAGCTGGGTGTTTACTACATCGGGTTCTCTGAAGTTCTGTGCATTTGCCAGCACATAATTTTGCTTTCCAGCCATTAAGATGTTGGAGAAGAGAAATAACACCAGGATTTGCTACCACAGCTTCGATGTGAAGAGAAATAAGAAGGGTGGCATCTATAATTCCAGAGAGGTGAGGTGGAAACATTTCAGGAGCATTTGGAAAAGATTATTTCAGGCTTCTACCTTGTATCTCAAACCTACGGACACTAGTTGAAGGCTACGGACACCTAAAGCCACAATAAATAACTCACCATTCATTGGATCAATTGAAAATTCCTTAGAAGAGGAAAGGATTCTGTAAGAAATGTTCTCATTGCTTTCTAGGTCAGTGGCTGACACGGTCAGCACTGAGTACCCCAGAGGCACTGATTCAGGAACAGTGACCTGAAGGAAAAAGAGAGAAAGGGGCCTTGTGCTTACAGGTTAGAGATATTTTCAAGAACAGGGCCAGAAAATAAAACCATTGCATTCATTTTACTTATGGAAAACACACATAGTAATTTATAGAGTTGATATATTAAAACATTATTTCGTAGTCCCAGATTCAGAAAAACAAAGTTAAAAAATTTTCATTTAGTTTTGGTTTTTATTATGGAAAAGAAATCCATCTAAATTAGTTCTGCCTGGTAGAGGACAGTTAATAAGACCACTACTGCAGTATTACATACAGAGGATCATTACCTAGTTTAGTTTCCCTTCTGTGTTTATGCTGAACCCGTGCATTTGCTACATTCAGAAGTCTTGAAGCCCATTTCCAAGTACTTAGTTGAAGGCTATTATTGTCCTGACTTTCATAAACATACACTAAGTTCTAAAAAAATAAAATTTCCACTCTACAATTTTGTTCATGATTTGTTTCTGCAAAATTTTTATCAGTATATTCCAAAAATATGCCAAGGAAAGAAAGAGTCTTCCCAAATTAAGTGCTGATAATACTGACCACCATATTGTCTAATACCTTTGCAAATATTAGACCAGTTCTGATTGCTATGGACAGCTGGACTCCAATATCTACAAACTAAAAAAGAAAAAAAAAAAAAGATGCTATACATCTGTAAGAAACTGAAATGAATGAGCTCTTTCCTTCCATATGTACCTACCACAGCTCCAGAATATTGAATATACAACCCTCAGCGTCAACTAAGGCACTAAAACCTGTGGCTACTGACTACCTAAATCAGTCTGTAAACTCTGGTTGACAACACAGTCCATCAACACTGTTACAGTATTCCCTATTCTTTTCTACTTTGATTACGCTTTCAGCATCTCCTGAGGCCCTTTACCTGGTAAGAATCTTGAGAAAATACAGGTGGGTTATCATTGATGTCCACCACACGGACAGTGAGCATTCCCTCTGTTTCATGCACAGTATCCGAAATTTGGATGAACAACTCATATTCAGTAACTTCTTCGAAATCCAGCGTTTTCACTAGCACCACTGCTCCAGTATTCCGATCAATAGCAAACTTGGTTCCAGGATTACTGTCTTTGGCAAAATTGAAGATGAAAGCTGGATTCAAATCCCCATCATGAACTGATATCTGAGTCACAACGGCACCAGGCAAAGAATCTGCAATAGTCATGACCAATGTCAGCCTCCATTAAAATCCGTCCTTTGAAACACTTTTCTTTAATAGTTCCATCCAAACATTTTAACTTCAAGTCCAACATGATTTGCTGTTTCTTGGCATGATTTCTAATACAAAGCTCATTACGAGCTGAACAAAAACTCTGAAGAATTTATGAGCCCAATAAAGTGAAAATTTACCACTGGGTAGGGAATTGAGGAGGTAGGGTATATTTGATTTTTATATTGAATTTTTTATCATATGCATGCAAGACCATTCCAGGACCAAAAAACATTCTGAGCCACTTATTTCTCTTATGTAGTTTCTGTATTAAAATCATATATTCATGAAGGATATGGGTGGGAAGAAGGTTATTACACAAAACATTAATATAAAGCATACAATTTTGAAACAAGCAAAATTTAAATAACAATATGTGTATAATAAGTTAGAAATACTTGGTTCCTTATACTTATTTTTGTAAAATTACTGCATTTGGGGTGGCATAGACTACGGAAATTTATCAAAACTATCCAGACTATGGAAAGACAAAGTATACATCATGCTAGTGATAAAAGTAAATCTCTAATATTATTCACCACCCCAAAGTCACAAAACAGATGGCATGCTAAAAGCCTAACATACTACATGTGTTCTTTAGTCTGAACTTCATAAAAGGAACCTCGCTTTTAAGCTTACAAGTATGGGTACAGGTGGAGAGAAGATGTTAAGATACTCAGAACAGTTTCCCTATACATGAGACTCATGTAATTTTCATATTTCAGGCTTGAACATTCTGGATGCATCAACCACTCCTTTACCCTATTCAGTATATGTTTTGATCTTTGCCCTTTGTTCTTGTGATATGTTGAGAACATTGTTGCGTTTTGATGCTAAGGCACTGTGGTTAAGAACAGTACCTTCAATAAAAGCAAATGGAAGTATATCAAATGAGTGAAAGCCAGAACTGGAGAATTTTTCTTTGTAGAATATTTTAGAGTATTTGTAGGTATCCCTATACATCTACAAATATATGCCTCTGTGAGTGGCAATTTGTTTGGAAACTGAACACCCTAAAATCTTAGAAACATTTTAGGAATAAGCTGGGTACTGAGAGGGAAAGGAAAGAGGCCAAGAGAGGGGCCAGCACTTTTTGCAAATTTCAATCATAGAGTTGGGTTGGATTTACCAGCATAGCCACTGACTGTGGACAAACTTTAGGACTGCAGACGATGGAGTCACAGAGCCCAGGGACCCAACTGGGATTCATTAGCATACTGTGTAAAATTTTGAATTTTCTACCTCTACTGCTAATGTGATTAAAATTGTTCTGTAGGGACGCTGGGTGGCTCTGTTGGTTAAGCCGCTGCCTTCAGCTCAGGTCATGATCCCAGGGTCCTGGGATTGAGTCCCACATGGGGCTCCTTGCTCAGTGGGGAGTCCATTTCTCCCTCGGCTCTGCCTGCCTCTCTGCCTGCTTATGTTCTCTCTTTCTCTGACAAATAAATAAAATTAAAAAAAAAATTCTGTAAATGCTGAAGTTGAGTTTATACTAGGGGAAAGCGATGACTTTGCAATGAGCATCCCTTCACTCATTACTTGCTAGTCGTATACCACAAAGACCGACAGAATTATCAGTCTAAGGACATTGCTTCTTCTCAGACGAGCTTTAGAATGATCACCATAGTAAACAAAGTATGCTTCTTGATGGAGTACATTTTGTTTTTGAGAACTATCAGTATACACAAAAGCAGCTGTGGGAAATGACAGGTTGAGTCTGGGGAACCGACCTCGTAAGGCTTAAAGGCAAATCCCAGCCTCAACATTTAATGTCTTTAACATCTGATATTTAACTTCTGGCCATTCATTTTCTATTCTTTGTAAGATGAAGACAGAAGCTGTCCATGTTACATGGTTTGTAAGGATTAGTACTTATATTGAACAGAACGCCTGTCTGGTAGATGATATTATACAAGATAACACCATGATTCCAAATCATACTTACTCTCTGCAATTTCCACTGCTTCAGAGGAGAGAAAAGCCGGGGCATTGTCATTTATATCAGTCACCTGTATCTTGATCACACTTGCACCAGAAAGCCTGGGCATCCCTTTATCTGTGGCTTGCACAATCAAGCTGGTTTGGAAAAGAAACAAGAAATGTAATCCATTATCCAGAGAATTCAAAAAACAACACATGTATCAAATATCCCATTGAAAACTAAAAAAATGAGCTGATTCGCTACTTTTATTTCTTCCCCTAGCTTCTACTAAATGGCATCATTTAAAAATTTATCTCATCAGAATGGTAGCCTGGGCATGCCTAAGTGACTCAGTTGGTTAAGCAGCTGCCTTCGGCTCAGGTCATAATCCCAGGGTCCTAGGATCAAGCCTCGTGTCTGGCTCCCTACTCAGCAGGGAGTCTGCTTCTCCTACTGCCTCCCTGGACCCTCACCCTGCCAACCAGCTTGTGCTCTTTCTCTCACTCACTCTCTCTCGCTTTCAAATAAATAAATAAAATCGTTTTCAAAAAAGTATGGTAACCATGAGAGACTACGGACCCTGAAAAACAATCTGAGTGTTTTGAAGGGGTGAGGGGTGGGAGGTTGGGGGAGCCAGGTGGTGGGTATTAAGGAGGGCACGGATTGCATGGAGCACTGGGTGTGGTGCAAAAACAATGAATTCTGTTATGCTGAAAAGAAATTTTAAAAAATTGAGATATTAAAAAAAAAGTATGGTAGCCTGAAATTTATTTATTTTTGACAGATTAAGAGCATCAAATCCAGCAAGACACCAAAGGGTCATGTGGCATTTAAAATAAATGAGTGGGGGCGCCTGGGTGGCTCAGTGGGTTAAGCCGCTGCCTTCGGCTCAGGTCATGATCTCAGAGTCCTGGAATCGAGTCCCACATCGGGCTCTCTGCTCAGCGGGGAGCCTGCTTCCTCCTCTCTCTCTGCCTGCCTCTCTGCCTACTTGTGATCTCTCTCTGTCAAATAAATAAATAAAATCTTTAAAAAAAAATAAATAAATAAAATAAAATAAAATAAAATAAATGAGCGATTTCTGGAGACAGACTGTAGAATTTAGTCTTTCCTACTAAGGACAACTTAAAAAGTACAAACACCAATACCCATTCTTTGGATAAGTAGATGGCCTCCACCCTACCATGCATGGCCTGGATATTACTATATATTTCCATTTTACTGTACAACAGAAGATGAAGCCGTGAAGAGATTGCTTTGTATTGATATTCTTTTTAGATCCAAACTCAAAATTGATAGAAACTGTAGAATTAAGAGAGGATATTGCATGATTAATACAGATACAAAATGAATGATTGGCTAGAACTATAGAGTAGGGGAAAAGGCCACGATCTGAAAGAATTTACATGCAGTGATTTTATCTCTCTTGGATGATGGTATAACTATCTCTAGCAACTAAATTCAAAACTTTCTTAGTGTCTTCAACTTCTCCATTTCTGTCACCAACCTTCCAAAACCCAAGTCATTGTGAGTCTTACAGATTTCTCCTCTTAATTATACTTGGACCAGTGTTCCCAACCATTTCAGTCCCGCCTTCAGAGCCTCAGATAGGCTGATCAACCATCCTGTTTTGCCCGGTCCTGAAGGGTTTCCTGGGACATGGGACTTTCTAAGGTTTTTTGTTTTTATTTTTAAATCAGGACAGTCCTGGGCAAACCAAGATAAGTTAGTCTCTGTAACCTCATGCTCTCATCATCTTGACCTGGAATGTTCCATCTTTATTATATCCTTTCCCATCTGGAATATTTGTTCACCAATATCCCTACTGCAAATCTCATCTGTATCTATCAATCCCCCCACCCACCCCACCCTACCACCACAACTCAACTGCTCCATCCAACATCCTGAATTGAAAACTGGACTTCCCTATTGAGAACTTATCCTTGGCTCTTCATGTCCATAAGAGGCAGTCCAGGCCTTGAGCTACATGACCTCCAATGACTTGGCTTCTGCCTGGAATCTTCTGACACAGCAGTCATCACCCTTTGTTCTTACTGACTGATTATCTGCCTCTCCTTGTCTTTTCTGTCTCTTGAGGGCAGGTGAGTTATCTTACTTGATTTAAAAAAAAAAAAACATATATGCTGAGGGATGGTTTCTCAAGATTTGTCTGAAATTATGATGTATTATATGGCAACCAGGATTTAAGTCCAGGTCTTAGTTAACTGGAAAACCTGTGCTCAACAGTCTGAGTTCCAGTATGTATTTTCAACATGCCTCTCTTACATGCATCTATCATGCCCTAAGGTATAACCATTAGCTTTCCACTCCCCTCTAAACACTACAATGACACAAGTTGTCCATCAGAAGACAATCTTTACCTCATAAGTGGTTTTAGTCTTAGCCCATGGTTGATACTATCCTTTAAGAAACTGAGTCTTGGAATTTGACACATTTCTACTTTCTTTTTCCTTAGCTTACCTGAGGAGTGGTCAATCTTTCCAATCTTACATTTTAAAGTGATGTAAAATAAGCATCAACTCTTTCTTGGCTTAAATCTCACTTAATAGCAAATAATTCCTGTTTATATACTATTCATGGAGCACACAGGCTGCTTTCTACGCTATCAGAGCTGGGACATCAGTAAAACCACTACTTGAATTTCACACTTCTGAGTTTAGGATTAATTCCCTATGGAAAGTTTGTTTTGTTAGCATGAACATAAGTCAGGTACATATGGAAATATTTTACTAAAAATAAACAAATCATAACGTTCTCTGCCTCCACAGCCTGCCCCTCCCCAGTGTCATACTAAAAGCTTGGCCAGGTCATCAAAGTTACGGGTCTGTCAATTCTGCTATAGCTGCAATCACCCGGATTTTTGCAGTGGTACAGTGTCAGGGGTTCTAAGTCAACTTAAAATGATGAGCTTAAGTCAGCTGAAATATATATGCCTAACTCAACTATATTCATATATGAACATAGGAATATAGAATTACATGTTCTCTCTCTATATAATATATATATATGCTAAGTCAACTTAAAAAATTGAGAATCTCTAATACAGAGGAAAATGTACAATTCAGTTTCAAAATAAAAAGACAAGTAAACAGTTCCTCAATAGCTTGAGGAAGAGATGAAAAATTAGGAGGGCAGATCCACGAAGATTCTACGCTTCACTTCTGTGAGACCTGAAGTTTTCTATGATGGCTCCTTGGCAGTCTTTGTAAAACTATTGGTTGTAACCAGTCCAACTGGCTCCAGGTTTCAGAACAGCTGCCCTGATTAGTACATCAGCGGAGATTATAAATGAAATTGCCCAGATTTAGAACTGGCCCATTCTAATTCAGACCATATTTCTCCTATTCGACCAACCACAGGAAACTTCTTTTATCACCTTTAACTTTAGATGGGACCTTGACCAGTCAGTATCCTTTCTGATTGCCTTAATAAATACCAAAGGTGGAAGGGGGTTTTTCAAAACTTCATCTCAACAATATCTGAAATGTCTACCCAGAATTGCATGTTCTCTCTGAATTTCTAAGACAATCAAAGATATCATCTAACATCAGAAACACCTATGAAGAGCTATGACTTCTGGTTAAAACTACACAGGTTTTATCTCTTCTTCCTCCTGAGATTCTACAGTAATGAGAGCAGAAGAATTTAAACTAAGGTATATGTACATAAGGCTAACAGAAAATGGGAGAAGATTTTGGTGGGTAGAGGTGGTGAGAAGTTTCAACAAATTTCTGGAAAATGCAAGCAGATTTGGGAATGGTTACAGATCAGTGGGTAACAGGAAACCACAGACTGAAATACATTTGGATAAGGATGAGTGGGGAACGGATTTGCCCCCACGTAACCAAAGACAGACATAAGACATGACAAGGGGTGGGGTGAGATATTGAACTAAAAATAGCCTGACAATTATTTTAAACTCAAAATACAGAACAATCAATTCCCTTTGCCCACTGCTCTTCACTCCCAGGCAAAAGACTGTCTGATTTTAATCCTCAGAGTAATTAATATTGAGGGTCTGCCCCTGGAGAAATGAAAGCCCCTCCCAAAGGGGGAAAAAAAAAAAAAGAACTCTCTATACTGCCATTTGTCTTTCGTTCTGCAGAGTAGTCAAATTCCTCTCTGGTCAACAGCTCTGAGAGCCCATCAGGGATTCTGATGACTTTGTTATCGCCTCACTCAGAACCGAGGATCGTTAGTTACTTACAGAAAGCCTCCAACATGAAAAAGAAGTGCAGATGGAGGACAAGGGGAGTTAGAGAGGAGAAGGGAGTTGGGGGAAATTAGAAGGGGAGGTGAACCATGAGAGACTATGCACTCTGAAAAATAACCTGAGGGGTTTGAAGGGGAGGGAGGATGGGAGGTTGGGGGAACCAGGTGGTGGGTATTAGAGAGGGCACGGATTGCATGGAGCACTGGGTGTGGTACAAAAATAATGAATACTGTTATGCTGAAAATAAATAAAAAAAATTAATCACTCAAAAAAAATAAAAGTAGATAAAACTCAAAAAAAATTTTTAATTAAAAAAAAAAAAGAAGTTCAGGACCAACAAAGAAAAAAATTAATCTGAGAGAAACAGAGATCTTAAAACAATAAAAGAAAATATAAAAACACTTCTAATTAATGTCCTCAGAGAGCTATCAGAAGGCAATGCAGGCACGAAACAAAAATGAGATGCTATGGAAAAGGAGAAAGATTGAGAAAGAGCTTGTGGAAATACAAGATCTCCTCAGCTCCTTAAAAGAAGGAACACTTCTAGTGGATTCTAATCCAAACACACTTTGAAACCTTTTTCTTCTATGTAGTCCAACCTCTCCCTGTGGCTCCCACGACCATCTCTTCCAGGTTCTATTCCTTTTATTCCCTCAACATATTCCATTGGCTTCTATTTGCCCGGTTGATCCTCAAGTAGTGATAATCCTCCCAGTTCTCACCTTGTGGACTTTCCCTAGGTAATTCCATTTTACATATTTTCCCTGGATGACTCTGAAATCTAAATCTTGGATGAAGACCTCTTTCCCGGGCTCCAGATCAGTATTTTAACTGCCTAAGGAATGTCTGAACTTCTGTTCTCGCACTAGCCCTTGAAGCTCAAAATGCCCAGAAAAAAATCTCAATCCCAATCCCCATTCCAACAGCAATTCCAATTCCTGCCTTTCCTATGAAGAAATTTTCTGTATCTTTCCTTGTTGGATAAATCTGACTATTGACCGGGTTCCTATGGACTCCATACCTGAATCAATTAGTAACTATGTTCCCTCCTTCCATCCCCTACTGCTTCATCTCCATTAGCAGACCTTTCACAGCCTTCATCTAGTTTAACTAATCTGTCTGACGCTGGTCCTCTGTTTAGCAATGCATCTGTTACCAGATGTCTTTTAAAAATAAAGATCTTAACATGCACTCAATTGCTTTTATATGGCTTACCAAATCAAGTGCAATTTCCATCCTATGGCATATAAAGTCCCTCAAAACTTGCCTGCGACCTATCAGCCTCTTTTTTTGTTGTTGTTGGTTTGTTTTGTTTTGCAGATCATCATAAGTTTGCTTCCAGTTTTACTAAGGTATTACTGACATATACAACTGTGTAAGTTTAAGGTGTATAACAATGATTGGACTTACATATATCGTGAAATTATCATCACAAGAAGTTGACATCTATCATTTCATACAGATACAAAGAGAAATGATTTTTTTTTGTGATGAAAGCTCTTTAAAACTACTCTTTTTTAAAAAGATTTTATGTATTTATTTGAAATAGAGAGAGAGTGAGAGAGTGTATGAGCAGGGGAACAGAGGGAGAGGAAGAAGCAGACTTCCTGGTGAGCAGGGAGCCTGATGTGGGGCTCCATTCCAGGATTTTGGGGTCGTGACCCGACCCGAAGGCAGATGCCTAACACACTGAGCCACGCAGGTGCCCCTTAAAATTACTCTCTCACCAAATCTCAACTATACCACACTGCAGTGTTAATGATGTCTTCGTGTTAGAGAATACATATCCAGCACTTATTTATCTCATAACTGAAACTTTGTATCTTTGGCCATATTCCTCCTATTCCTCCACAACCCCAGCCTCTTTTTCATTACCCCACACTCAGGTGCTTCTCAGGTGCACTGTATCACTTGTTACTTCCAAATGCACCTTATAAATACTTTTGAGAATCCAGGACTTTCCTGCTTTGAGCCCCAAAGTTTTTTATTCTTTTCATGAAGAGTCAACAGAACGAGGCTACAATGCCAGCTCTGCTATTGATAAGTCATGTATTTTGGAAAAGATAATGAACATCTCAGGCAACTTTCTACCTTGTATACAGAACTGTTTCTCAGTATTTCTCTCATGGTCATATCAGTAGAGAGTCTGAGTTTAGCGTTGCTCCTGGCAACAAATGCTCTTTGAACTTGAATATTTATGTTAAAGAAATTGAATATTTAAAGCTTTAACTTAACTCTTACTTGCCTAAAGTTTTTCTTCCCTGTTTCATGTTTCATAAAGACACAAATAGGCCCTTGGCAGATACATTCACAATATACAACAGGAAGCCCTACTAGGACCACTCACATGGGCAAAAGTCCCATCACTTCTCCTATTTACTAGCTGTGTGTTCTTGGCAAACAGCTTTAGCCTCTGAACTTTAATTTCCTCTTTCTGTAAATCTTAATTTGTTATAAGAATTCAACATATAAAGCAGCTCTATAAATGGCAACTACTGTGATTATTAATATGCCACCTGCCATGGGCTATAATGGCTCTTGTTTTTTGAGTTCCCTAAACACAACAACACTTGCATGAGTCTCTACATCCCTGGCCTCACACTTAGTAAACAGTTTTTAAAATTCAGAAATGTCAGTCAGATAGAACTTAAGGCCTATTTTAGAGTTGGGTATCACCTCCCCACTGATTTTTCTTACATGTGGTTTTAAAATGTGGTCTAAAGATTATCGAATTTTTATTTCTAGTGTATTGACTATAATCAGAACTTAAAATATCTTTACCCCCCCCCCCCATTTTATATTGTAAAACAGAGAGGGTTAGAATTGGGAATATTTTCTTCAATTGGACAAAATAGCAATCCTTCAAAAGTAAAGTTAAAAGCAGAATGATACCATTTCCCAAGCGTCCCCAATGATGAAGGGGACTAGGAGACAATCATCCTGTATTTCCCACTGTTTGAAATATTAGGGAAAACACTAAAGAGAAGAGAAGCCACAGGGGAGTGGAGGAAGGGGAGACCGTGAATAGGCAGGACGTTTAAAATATTTCCTTGTCTTGGTGCTGGTGGAGACTGTGTGTGTGTGTGTGTGTGTGTGTGTGTGTGTGTGTGTGTCTGTCTGTCTCGGTGTCTCTCTGTGGCAGTGTGTGTAGAGTTAAAATTCTCTCAGCTCCTGCTTCTCTTCCTCACGGGGAATTGGAGAGAGGCGCTTTTAAATAGGGGGACCAATTCAGATGTTGGGAACACTGAAACAGTGACGCAAATAGGAAAAAAGCTTAAAGGAGTCCGGTTTAATTGCTAATTAGGCTCCATTGAGTAAGAAGAACATTAGGACAGAAAGCCATTATAATCCGGAAGTGCTTAGTTCCTGGAACGCAGCAGACCTCTGATAATCTCTGAATTTGTAGCCACTCCGGTGGGACTAGGCTGAGACTGACGTGCAGTCATCTACCAGAGAGAAAAAGGGCTTTCTGCTTAAGGTGGCTGAAGAAACAATGTAGCTGCAATGGGTTTTAACATGTTTAGGCAGCCGGTTTTAATATATTCATACAATAAGCATCATAACCATTGATTACATTAAAATATTACCCCCCAAAAGCCTACTCGTTAATACAGGGTAAGGTCTTAAACTTTTAAAATGCTTTTGAAGTCATATTTTGAAATATATTAAACAAAAAGAACGAAACAGAACACTTTGTAGAGCCGGGAAGGTTTTCAGAGGTTAATTAATCCAGTCCGCCCTGTCACAGATCCCACTGCAATTGACTCTCGCTGCTCAGCCCCACGCATCTACTGCCCTTTCTTCATTAAACATGAAAGCAGTCTGGCCTGAGAGATCGCTGGCACTCAGGTCTCTTGTCTGCCTGCTTCTCCCTTATGTAGAAGCTCTGCTCTGTAGCTCGTACAGTGGAAACAGGGTGAGTCCACATCAGAACACTGGGGCCTGAGCCTCTGTTGGGTCACTAAATGGATCTGGGTCCTGTGTCGGTTGTCTTAGCAGAGGAGGAGGGAAGGCCTAACTCGGCTTCCTCAGAAGACGACCGGAAGTATTAAAGGCGCCTCTGAATGTGCAAGGCCTTTTGGAAGAACATACAAAAACAGGACACAAATATATGGAAATGCAAAATGAGAAAGCCAAGTCTCTGTCCCCAGGTTCCCCCGCAACCACTTCTCTAGAGACAGACAAGGTGGAGTTGCTTAGGTTTTCTTTCTGAAGTCATCCCAGTGTATGGGTGGCCTTGACTCCAACAGGCCTGAAAAATAAACCCCGCAGTGCGTGGACCTTGTTGTTTCCCCACCTCACCCCTACAGTTAGGGTTCTCTCCTCAGGGGTCCTCACAGAGAAACCACGTTCTCTTGACAAAGGATGGTGGTAGTCGATGGAAGGCTGGGCCATCATGTTTGAGGTAATCCCTGCTCCCAGACATGTTTCGTTCCTTAGAGTCTTTTCCTCTTTCTTTTACAGACCGTGATACTATAAATATATCTGTATGTATAGCTAGACTTCTGAAGTGCTGACTTTTTAAAATAACTGGAAGACCTGCAACACCGCTGTTCTCTGTCTTGTAGAATTCCACATAATTCTGGACACCTTAAACTCTAGACAAAAATATATTTAGTGTTAAATGTGTGCTTCAACAGTTCATTCCTGTCAGAACACGGTAGTGCAATAAGGACCTGATGACAAGGTTGTACTTTCATCCACAAAACTGAGTAAAGAATTAAAAAGAGAAATGTCACTCAGACTTCACTATTTTTAAAAACAAGAACAACAAACAATTGCAGAGTGGTCTGTTGTTCAGTAGGCATTTCGCAAATACTGTCCTTTTTTATGTCTCTCCTTTAGTACTTAATAGCATCAAAAAGTCATAAAAGCTAAGAACAACGGGGCCCCTAATGTTCTAGTGTAGTCACCTTCTCCAAATAGCAAATACTTCCTAAGACTCCTTCAGTGTATGGAAAGAGTGACCATACGCTGGATCAAAGGGCAACACATTTTACAACAAAGCTTACACAGCAGAAAGGCTTGGCCAAAGCAATAGTTTATAACAATTTTGTCCGAAACAAGCAGAATACAGAGTGAATGGATCTGAATCTGGGACAGACCTGTAGGAGCTGGTGAGCTCGTAATCTAGAACTGCGTTTGCTGTGACCACACCACTCCGCGCGTCAATGTGGAACGCTTCCCCTTGGTTGCCGGAGACAATGGAGTACTCAGTCAGGCCGTTCATCCCACTGTCCAGGTCTGTAGCAAATACCTGTGAGGAAGCCGCTCTTCTGTTAGATAAGGACTGACTCTGTGAGATGGGTTAAGACTCTTTTTTAGACAAATGTATGATGAAAGAATCACGGATTTTGCCAAACACCCTTTAGAAACAATGACCAGAGGAATGGCAACAAATGACTGAGGCTTACATTTATAATATAGCAGGTAATAGGTGCACAAAGTGTTCTGCAGGCTCATTGAAAGGACTTCTAATTGGGGCGCCTGGGTGGCTAGTGGGTTAAAGCCTCTGCATTCAGCTTAGGTCATGATCCCAGAGTCCTGGGATTGAGCCCGGCATCGGCATCGGGCTCTGTGCACAGTGGGGAGCCTGCTTCCTTTCCTCTCTCTCTCTGCCTGCCTCTCTGCCTACTTGTGATCTCTCTGTCAAGTGAATAAATAAAATCTTTAAAAAAAATAAAAGAAAGAAAGGACTTCCAATTAACTTTCTGTAGGCATCACGCATGTTTTGAACTATAGTTTTAAGCAAGAGGGAAAAGTACAGACACACCTCAGAGATACTGCGGATTCACTGGCAGACCACCAAAATCAAACAAATATTGTAATAAAGCAAGTCGAATGAATTTTTTTTTGTTTCCCAGGGCATATAAAGGTTTTTACACTATGCTGTCATCTATTTAAAGTATGCAACAGCATCCCTTTTATCTTAAAAAAAGAAAAAATACTTTAATTTAAAAATACTCGACTGCTAAAAAGTGCTAACCATCATCTGAGCTTTCAGTGAGTCATGACCTGAGGGTCTTGCCTTGATGTTGGTGGCTCCTGAAGACCATGGAGGTGGCTGCTGAAGGTTGGGTTGGCTGTGGCAATTTTTCAAAATAAGACAGCTGTGAAGTTTGCCACACTGATTGCCTGTTCCTTTCACGAACAATTTGTCTGCAGCGTGTGTTGCTGTTTGGTATCATTTTACCCACAGAAGAACTTCTTTTGAAATTGGAGCCAGTCCTCTCACACCCTGCTGCTGCTGCTTTATCAACTAAGTTTATGGAATATTCTAGATCCTTTGCTCTCATTTCAAAGATTTTTGCAGCATCTTCACCAGGTATAGATTCCATCTGAAGAAACCACTGACCACCAACACCATCACAAATAGAATAATAATGAAAAAGTGTGAATACTGTAGGAATTACAAATGGTGCCACAGATACAAAGTGAGCAAATGTTGTTGGAGAAATGGTGGCAATAGACTCGCTGGATGCATTCTCACCACAGATCTTTGATTTGTAAAAAAGAATGCAATATCTGTGAAGCGCAGTAACAGTACAATAAAATGAGGTACTGGACTTGAAAAAATTCTAATTTGCTTGAATAGATTTCCAACTGTATTTAGATTCATGCCAGTACCAGGAAAGAAAAGAAATCTCTGTATAGTGAATGATAGTCTTTAATTTGTTGTTTTTCCCTGCTTAAAGTATTGCCTATAAAACACACCATACGTGGACTTTTTTTCATATTTATTGAGAGTCTCATTTTAGAAGGATTTTTAATTAATGAAACAGCTTAGATTTAGCATTAACAAATTTAGACGCTGATGACTTATTTAGTAAATTATCAGAGTAGTGTTGAGAATGAGACAAACGTCTTGCATTACTCTCCACGGAGATGTATTATTTAGTCTGCATTACATTTTAATCCAAAATTAATTCTATTAGGGACACCTGGGTGGTTCAGTTGTTAAGCATCTGCCTGCGGCTCAGGTCATGATCCCAGGGTCCTGGGATCAAGTCCCGTATTGGGCTCCCTACTCTGTGGGAAGCCTGCTTCTCCTTCTCCCTCCCTCCCCCCTGCTTGTGTTCTCTCTCTTGCTGTGTCTCTCCCTGTCAAATAAATAAATAAAATCTTTTTTAAAAATTTTATTTATTTATTTATTCATCAGAGAGAGAGACAGAGAGATGACAAGTAGGCAGAGAGGCAGGCAGAGGGGGAAGGGGAAGCAGGCTCCCCGCTGAGCAGAGAGCCTGATGAGGGGCTCAATCCCAGGACCCTGAGATCATGACGTGAGCCGAAGGCAGAGGCTTAACTCACTGAGCCACCCAGGTGTCCCAATAAATAAAATCTTTTATAAACTCTTTTAAAAAATTAATTCTATTTGTGGTTTCAAGATCTGGCTTAAGAATAAGTTGACTGACTAATTAAAAATATTTTTCTACTTATTTTTATCCTTTGTGGCCCTCAGCTTCGGCCTGACCTCACCTTCCCCTCATCTCTCTCCTGGATGACTGTACTGATGTCCTGATGGGTGTTTGCCTTGAACTCCCTCTGCTCTCAATCTATCCCTCATGTTGTTGCCAGATCTCAGGGGATACTGAGTGGACCTCATCAGAAGGGCACACAAACCAGCTACTTAGTAAAGAAAGGCGGCAAGGCACAGTTCCTCTCAGGTCACTAGGGAAAGCTACTCATGTGCATCTGGGTAGAATAAAATCCATCATGTCCCCCAGGGCCATATGCTTCAAAGTGTTACTGAGAATAGGTCTCCCAAGAGGTGTAGACTGTCAGGGTTTTAGGGTGCCAGCAGCACATATCCACTATGGCTAACTTAACCAAGAAAGATGTATCAGAAAGATAGTGTCTGGGTGAAGGCCAGACCTGGGCCACCCAGGGGCAGAGTTTCTTTTGAGTTGTGACCACCAAGATGAGTTGGCTCTAATGCACTTCTGTGCTGGTGTCTTACCATTGAGTCTCAGATCCTGGGGAGAGAAAGCCTACAGGAGCCTGAGGCAGATGACATCTGCCAGGGGACAGAGGGCACGTCACTACCTTGACTGACAATCTCAGCAAGAGTGCCACTGACAGAGGATGGGCAATTCCTAAAAGAAGTTGGCGGGGTTATAACCAAAAGTGGGGACAACGGGCAGTGTGATGGCAAAAACAAGAATTACCATAAGCCGCTAGAACTCCAGAACCTTCCCCATTCCTGTTATCTGATGAGAACATGGGAAAATGGCAGTTCTGGTTTCCCAGGAAAAAAATTAAATAATCTAAAAATGTGAAGAAATAAGTTCATTGTATCTGCCCCTGACGCAGCCTTCTTGAAGTCTGACCTAATTTGAGGCACTGGTGGGCCAGGCTCCTGCCCATTTGTTGTACCTGGGTTTTAATGGTGTCTTCTGCGTCTTGTGTTCCACTGGGAGCATTGTAGCTCTATCCAAGTGAGCATGAACGATGAAGAGGTACAACACACAAGGCCAGGGTGCCGGGGTCCTCTGTCACAAAGCAAGCCCCACAGCGGCCCTGGAGGCCTGTCATCCCTCCCCACCCCGCCCTTGCCCAAACAGGTATCACTGCGCAGAGTGATACAGATGGGGCAAGTGAATGCCCTCCCCTTCTCAGTAGCAGCTGAAACCAAAATCAAGGCACAGCATTGCTGGAACAGACTGGCAACTGGAGCGATTAGGGGCTTGTCATACAATCCGAGTCTGCAAAGACAGCAGAGGAAATCCTAGGTATCCTGGACTATGTGGGGGGCACAGAACCAAAACTCCAAGATGGCTGAGACTGTACAGGTCTAGTCGGCACCAACAGGGGGGAACTTGTGCATCTGGAACTGGGCTGAAGGTCAAAGGATGTGTCTCTCTAGAGGCAGGTGGAGGTAGTCGCACAGTAGAGCATTGTAGGGGGTCTCGTCCAGAAGGTATTCTAACATATCATCTGGCCCCCTGACCCCACTGACCCAGACAGGAACTGGGGTAGTCATCAGGGACAGGATCACAGGGGTGGGCTAGAGAGGCCAGAGGGAATGGTCTGGTGTGCTGCTGAGTTGGGCAGGAAGGGGTTTTTATACGGATTTCCTGGGAAGATTCCCAAGAGGTTGCATGTTTCCTAATACCCAGGTTCTTGAGGACAAAGCAGCAATTCAACTGTGAAGGGAAAGGTAGAACTGGGTTCTAGTCCCGAAGCAGGTAAGAGAGGCTATCAAGGGTGAGTGGATCGTAGAACCTGAATATGACTGCCTTGAAAAAAAATCTTCTTTTTCCTGGCTTAGGCCTCTTTGCTGAGAAGGGGTGAGGACCGGGAACAGTGGATCTATGTCTTTCACATGAAATATCTACACATTTCGAGCCCAGGGAGCTCTTCCAAGGGTCCATGCCTCCATCCATGCTTGTCCCGCTGTAGCTCCATTGGGCTAGTGCCTGCTCGCCCTCGATATCCAAATGTAAATACTGTTCTTCTGTGAAGTTTTATGCTTTTCCTCCAGGAAGAGTTTGTGTCTCCTCTTTTTTCCCTCATGTCATTAAATGGGCACTTCTATTTAACATGACTAATACGCATTTAAATTTTGTGCTTACTTTCCTGACTTCCCCTCTAAGTTGTACCTACAATAGGTTGAGCTGATTTTTGTGCCCCTGTGGATTCCCTGGTAGTGCTGGGCAGAGTCCCTAGAGAAAGCAGGTGGGCACCAACAGCACGGGATGAAGAGAGGAAGAGTGAACTCAGAAACTCCAGACTTCCTTCGAACAAAGGTTTCATCCAGTTCTCCAAACATTTACATGTCCTAGACACATTTAATTTACTTCCTAGAAAAACGCTCTAGAAATTTGGATGCAGACTGATGATAATTCCCATACACTCACACATACACATACACAAAAATTCATTTCTGTTACCTGTATGATGTGAGCATCATGGAGCTGGCCTTCAGACACGAACACTTCGTAAACGCTTTGCTCAAAGCAGGGGACGTTATCATTCACATCTTGTATCAAGACTGCTACTTTGCTATAGGCTCTGTGCCCCCTACTTTCTGCTAAAATGATGAGTCGTACTTCTTGTCGGACTTCAAAATCGAGAAACTTGGGTTGTTTCACAGTGAGTTCTCCTATTTTGATTCCGAGGGAGAAAAAAAAAAATAAGATAAAACGATGCTGTACTCATTGTTTAACAAGCTCCAAATCACTCTTCACTCCTACGCTCCCATGCTCACCTGTCCCTCAAAGTCTCCGGTTGGCTGGCCGCCCTTCCCTCCCAACTGGGCTCATTAAGAGAAAAGTTGAAAATGTGGGGGTATTTGCAAGGTTCCAGCATGTAGGAGGAAAGAAACTATAAAATAACCGAAATGTGGGAGCTATCTCTGAAATCACCCTCCTCTCTCCATATTTAATCCATCCCCATGTCTGCAAAGTCTACCTTTCAAACACCTCTTGATTCCACCCTCTATCATTGCTGCTGCTGCCCTCCTCCAAGCCACTGGCTTTTCCCACCTTGTCCCCTGCATGGAGGGTCCCATGGCATCACTCTTCTGGTCTCCCCAGTCATCCAGTTCCCATTCTGAACTGAATCATAAAAATGGACACTTGTCACTGTTCCGCAGAAACCCTTTCCACGGCTTTCCACAGTGATTATGACGAACTTCGGTGTTTTTTAACCTCCATAGGTCCGACGTGCTTGGGCCTCTCCTGCCTCAGGAGTCTCATCCCAGCCGTTCCGCACGTTGCTCTCTGCTGTGCTCAGAACACTCATGAATGTTCTATTTCTCAGAAGCTCATGTCAGAGTCGCCACGCATGCTTTTCTATCTGCCTGACAGGGTCCCTACTTCTGCGCCTCCTCAGGGATCTTTCCGGAGCAGTCAGCCCTTACTGTCACTATGGTCAGCCCACATCAGAGCCACAGAGCACCAGCATGTACTGTGCTCACCTGTTTCAGACTGGATCTTCCTCTTGGGTTAGAAGCTTACAAGGTGAGGATGGGTTCCTATCTCTTAAACCAACTTGCACATCCCCAGTGCCTAGCTCAGGGGCTGGCCTACAGAAGGCATCTGTTAATATATGTTACACCCTCATATACAAAGTATAAACAGGTTAGGGAAACTGACTGTTGGGGTTTATGCCTTGCAAGAGTTTCTCCCCCAAATTAAGAAAATTCCTCCCCTGACTTAATTTCCTTCTCGACTTTCTGTTCTTTTTGTTCTCCCTTTTACTGACAAATTTCTTGCTGAATTTACTATTATTATTTTATTATGTATGTCACTCTCACTGTCAGAAATTCCATCAAATAGAGATTCACTGAATGAACACTGGTTGGGAGTTTGAGACACCTGAAATCAAGTAAAAATCCTAGCCCTCGCCCCTCAGTTTAGGTAAATTACTTGGCTCCACCTTCAGGACAAATGTTACCCAGGGTAAGTCATTCAGGTTCTATGGAGCTGAGCCTCTTCTTCTGGAAAATTGGGATATTAATAATGACTTTGTAGGCTTGTGGGACAAGTACTCTAGTGCATATTTAGAGTGTTCCTCTGCAGGAACACGATATAGATTCCAGGGTCCTACCCATGTTTCTCAGCCCTTCCACCATCATGTATGGATTTAATATCTACAAAAGCTTTGCGTTTAGAAAGAAAACATTTTAACAGCCATGTTGTTAATCAAAGTTTGATCTTCCAGTGAAAGTACCTGTACTGTTTGTGGAAATATGGCCTGGAAGCTACAGTTCTTACTGTTCTATCTGAACCAGTTTCCTCAGACCACCATTCCGATCCAAGAAAATGTCAGGCTCCTGTGTACTCACCTGGATGTTAATGGGAATCATGCACTGCCCTAGTGTTCTAACTTCAGTACTGAGGGTTTTGGGGAGATTTTTATAGCTTCTCTTCTGTTATTAAGAAAAACTAAATGTATTCTATATAAGGAACTCATTATACTGCAAAATGTAAAATTTCCATAAGCTCACTTTCACTTACTGTCATCAGTTATCAATCCAGAAACCCAGGTTATTTTTACGGGCCACAGTCTGAAGTGACTGACACCCCTGGCAGAAAATTTAGCATAGATACGACCACTGGTAGCCGGAAAAATCTTTGAGATGCATTTTGATGAACTGGTATTGAAACAAGCTGGTCTCCAGAAACCTCTGTGAAAAAAGGACTAAGCCAGCACCCTCAAATGGCAGAGGAGCCCCAGCCTGAGGTAGGTCCAAGCTCTCATCCAGCATTCTGTCTCCACCAACCAGAGTGCTCCGCTTGCTATCATGTTCTGTTACTACTAGCCAAAGAAGAACAACCTAGAAACACAACCGTAAATTGCCAGTGTCACTTAGTAGAAAGTGTGCCAATTACAGTGCAGATCAAAGTGGATTTTTTAATAAAAGTCTTGTGTTTAGGCTTTGATAATTGGAATTCTGCACTTGGAATGGCTCTGCAGTTTTAATGCTTTCCTTGTTTGGCTTTTATTTTTGGCATAATAATTGGCATATGCTGAGAAAGTTGTGTAAGTAGGAAAGACAATAAGCCGTCTGTGAGATGACTCAAGGTTGGCACACCGACCAGACCCACATTCGCCAGGGGTGATCCACGCATGTTTTTTCTCAGCAATATCAAGGATTTACTGTCACCGGTGAGTGCAAGAACTACTGGGCTCTCTGTCTGGGCAGAAGTCCACGTTTTCCTTCCAGGACAAGCCTCGTGGGCACCGACTTCATTATCGTTCTTACGCATTAGCGCACCAGTTCTAGAATAACTTGAGAATGAAGTTGTGGTGCTCTTTTCTTTCTCATATCTGTACACATGTAGCGTTTGCTCTAGTAACAAAATACACATTGAAATGAGTTTAAGATCTTCAAAGGCTCAACTGCTTGGTAGCATAATCAGGTAATTTCAATCCAATACAAACTCAACACATGCATAGAAATATACCCAAAGCAGAATGGGATAAATATTTATGTGATCCAAAATTTTGAAACTATCTCCTGCTAAAACCACTTCTTGACACATGGCAAGTTCAATCATTTTTGTTTTATGTCAACCTACCAAATTCATGGGATGAATGCTACCATTTGTTATCTACTTATACAATACAAGAAAAACTCCAACATTCTTGCTGGTGTAGACAGTGAGTAGTAGATTCTTTTAGGCTGATATGACAAGGTGTTTGAACACAAAAGTAAACCTTTGGTTTGGGACTGTGGGACAGAGCAAACACTGGCACAAATGGGCAGAAAATGTGGTTCTCCTCAGAGACCCTTTTTATCAGAACTTACTTATTCAGTAACTAATAAAATGGCTTTCTCACATTTTTACCCTGAAGAAGAGTAATCACAACCTTAAAGATCTTTGTTGATTTATCATACACACCAGTTTTCTGTTTTAACTGGTATATGGCTTAAAATACATATACTCATAAAACCTATGTTAGGAAGCTTTACACACAAGCTTGAAGATTATGTTCCAAAGGTGACATGAATGATGAATTTAGTATCATAATTAAAAGTTTTTAAAAAGGTTTCTTGACAGTGGTATGGAAAACCTCATAACAAAACAACTAAAATGCTTGATAAATTATGTGAGTGTTGAAATGTATGATTGAGTTGGTATACTAGTAAGGAATCCTCAGAGAACCAAAAAGAACTGAAAACAGTAATCCAGGGAGGTAAGCAAGCACTAAAAGCTCACTTTTGTTCCAAGAGTCTCTAAAACAACCTTCTTCCTTGAGATAGCTGCATAGAGCAAGAGAGCATAGAGCATAGAGCTGCACAGAGCATGAGAAACAAGGGAAGAAGCCTGAACCCACAAAAGTTTGAAGAGTCTAGTAGGAAAACCAGAACAAATCTATGAACCCAAAGACTACATATGTTCCAAATGAGTAATCAATATTTAAAAAACAAAAACAAGTTCAAAATGGATGCACAGAAACCTGCTTTTCTTGACCTTGGTGTTGGTTGGAAGGGAAAAAAATCACTGCTCTGAATTCATTAACTTAAGTCTGAATTTATGGTATCCATACTACCACAGCTATATGTTTTTAAAACTCTCAGTTATTACATTTAGGCTAGTCTTTGCTTGATGATATACCCAGGTGATCTGCAGAAGGAAAACAAATCCTCTCTAAAGGGCACAAATTCAACCCAGTCTTCAAAGAATGCTCAGCAAAAAAGTTTTAAGGGCAATGAGCAGCTCATAAGTAACAAGCATGGAAATCACAGAAAACAAGGCACCCATGGATAAGAGCTGGCAAACCTATGGAAAGCTGAATAAATCTTCAAAGACTTAAAATGCTGGATTATTGGACAGAGGATGTGTAATTATTGCATATGTTTAAATGCATGAAAAGGAAGCTTAGAAACATGAGCAAGGAAGAAGAATTTACTTTTTTACAGGCATCTAGTTATGGAATGAATAAATCAGGGGGTTAAAAGGTGCAACATAGGGAATATAGTCACTGATGCTATAATAAAGTTGTGCAATGACAGATGGTAGCTACACTTGTGGTAAGAGTAAGATTACACATAAACTTGTTGAATCACTATGTTAACACCTGAAACTAATGTAACATTGTGTGTCAACTGTACCTCAACTTTTTAAAAAAGATTATTTTTTTTATAAGACCAAGAACTGTTGACAAAGAACCAAAGAGGACTTCTGGAAATAAAAAAATATATTTTCCTAGATTGAAGAAATTGGGACAAGGAGATGAAAAATATGAAAAAGAGATGTAGGAAAGAGTGTCTGGCTCAATACCTGTGTAAGTGGAATTGCCAAAACAATACAAATAAATGGTATTTAGATCAACAGCTAACTTCCTTAAAAAGAAAAAAAAAGATTCTATTTATTTGACAGAGAGACACACAGTGAGAGATGGAACACGAGCATGGGGAGTGGGAGAGGGAGAAGCAGGTTTCCCTCCAGCAGGGAGCCCGATGTGGGACTTGATCCCAGGACACTGGGACCATGACCTGAGTTGAAGGCAGATGCTTAACGACTGAGCCACCCAGGTGCCCCAACAGCTGACTGCTTAATGCAACAATTGGAAACCAGAAAGCAGCGGGATAATACCTTAAATATGATGGGAGGAAAAACTGTAAACTTAGAATTCTAAGACCAGCAAACATATTTTTTAAAAACAAGAACTAAATAAAGTCATTTTTAGACAATCAAATCCTGAGCAAGTTTTACTACAATAGACCCTCACTACAGGATATACTTCAGGTAGAAGGAAAATGACACAAGAGGCAAATCTAATATGTAAGAACAGTTAGCAAGGAAGCACAGAAATCTATTTAAAGACATTAGTAATGTCTAATTGAAAAGAAATACAATTGTGGCCCACCAGAGCTTATAAATTGAAAAAGGGGGCACCTGGGTAGCTCAGTGAGTTAAGCCACTGCCTCCGGTTCAGGTCATGATCTCAGGGTCCTGGGATCGAGCCCTCTGTCAGGCTCTCTGCTCAGCAGGGAGTCTGCTTCCCTGCCCCCCGCCTGCCTCTCTGCCTACTTGTGACCTCTCTCTCTCTCTCTGTCAAATAAATAAATAAATAAATAAATCTTTAAAAAATAAGTTGAAAATGGGATATCTGGAGATATAGAATTCTAAGTCTCATGTATTATTCAGGCACAGGCTATTGATTAAGGTTAGACTTCAATGATACATGTTAAAATAGCTAGGCTAGCCACTAAAAGAAGATAAATAGCTATACAATTGCAGCAAACACAGGGGAAAATGGTCAACTTTAGGTAATGATCATATATGCTGAATGCTCAGAAAACTATTAGAGTCAATAGGAGTTTATAGGTTTGCAGATATGAAATCAAACTCTAAAAGCCAATTTCAAGTCTAGTTAATAGCACTGTCAGAAAAAGCATTTTTTCGCTTACTTTAGCAAGAAAAAGTGTAAAGGATTTAGACCACATCTAACAAGAACTGTGCAAACCGGCTATTAAAAAATTAAAACATTATTAAAATATAATTAAGGAAACAATGGATGTGATTTTCTATATCATCCTGAATTAGAAGACAATACTATAAAGACACAGGCTTTCCCTGGACTGATATTTAGAATTAATACAATTCTAACAAAAAATTCTAGTAACCTAAATGTCTGTTGATGGATAAATAGACAAAGTGTCATGTCTGCATACAATGGCAAATTATTCAGTCTCCACAGAGAAAATCCCACCATACGTGAAAACATAGATGAACCCTGAGGACAGTAAATTGAGCGGAATAAGCCAGTCCACAGAAACATAAATATGGCACGCTTCCACTTACATGATGTATCTAAAACAGTCAAACTCCTAGAGGCAGAGAATAGAATGGTGGTTGCCAGGTGCCATGGGGGAGGGGCGATGCCGAAGGAGGTGCTGTTCAGTGGGTATGAACTTTCAGTTAGGCAAGATGCCTAAGTTCTAGAAATCTGCTGGACAACACTGTGTCTAGAGTTGGCAGTACTGTACTGTATACACCTCTAATTTTGCTGAGAGTGTAGATCTCATGTGAAATGTTCTTACCACAGTTAAAAAGAAAAGAAGAGTTTTGTAGATGATTATTAGTTACAATGCACTGCTATACAGGGCTTTGTGAGGATAATTTGACCTGATGACTTAATTACTTAAATTCTAGATTGAGGCCATGAGATTGTTTTGGACATTTTCTTTGCTAATTAGAGTGAGGTTTCACCTGAAATCAAATGGGCATATCATGATTAGCTTGTTTTCATGCATGCAAGGTGTGAATAGCTCTTGTATCACCCAAAGACTTATGAATAAATCTCCTTTCCTTGGGAAAAAAAATCCCAATAGGCATGTGTGTGTGCGTGCACGCGCGTGTGTGTATGTACATATGTATGTGCATATGTGTGTACATGTGTGTGTGAAAACATGGCAAGTGGATTCAATGATTCATATTAGTGCAAGGAGTCAATAACAGCTAATATAATCATGAAGAATATGAGAATGGGCTGCTTCCTTGGTATGAAGACTGATTATAAAGTCTCTGTGGTATTGGTGTGTGTATAGACAAAGAGGTGAATGCAAAGGAGTCAAGAATCCTGTAGAGTTATGGAAACAACATATGACAGCGGGGGTATTTCAAGTCACAGGTGAAGGTTATTGCCACTGGAATTACTGGTAATCTTCTTTAAAAAAAAAAGGAAAACAATAAGAAAAAGAGAATGTTTTACTCATCTAAAAGAGGAAAATAAATTCTAGATTCACTATAGATGTAAACGTGAAACAAAGGAAAACTATTAAAACTTTAAAAAGACAATGTAACAGTATTTTCTTGATCTCAGGATAGGGAAGAGTTTCTTCACTTACAAGATGGGAAAATCATAAAGTAAAACACTGATTAATTCTAACCCCTCAAAATAAAAATGTACCAGTAAAAGAGTGAAAGAAAAGTCACAAACTAAACAATATTTGCAACAAAAAACAGACAAAGGGGAAATGCTAGTGAAATATATTAAAAATCCTTACACTTCAGAAAGAGAAACACAACACAGAAAAAATAGACAAAGTGTATCAATATGCATTTCACATGGGAGAAAACAAAAATGGCCAATACACTGTGAAAAAAATACATTCATTAGTTATAAAGAAATGCTAATTACAACCACAGCGAGATACCATTTCACACCCACCAGATTGGCAATAGAAAATAGGGCGTAAACAACCTTGATAGCTCTCATTCAGGGCTGGTGGAATGTAAAGTGGGACAAACCACTTCATAAAACAATTTGGCACTATCTGTAATGCTGAACATATGTATCCTCTGATGTATACGCCCAGCCTAGACTCTGGGGCCTGGAGAACTCCTCACATATGCACCAGAAGACACGTATGAGGTTGTTCCTCACAGCGCTTGTTATTATATCCCCAGACAGGAAAACCTCACTGTCCATCAATGGTGGAATGGATAAATAAGTTGTGACACAGACTTAAAACAGAAGGCCATAAAGAACTGAAAATGAAAGAGACCCATCTGCATGCATTAATATGAAAGATTCTAATTTTGAATAAAAAGAATTGAATCCCAATAAAATAACACAGATGATGAATCCATTTACATAAAATTCAGAAATAAACCAAATTAAACAGTTTTATTGTATAGAAATGCATTTACGATAAGTCACAAAGGAATGATTATCCCTGGAAGTGGGGATACGAGTCAGCCTGCAGCAGTGGACAGAAAGGAAGCAATCAGAAAAGGGCTCCAAGTGGATGATAATGACTGTGTTCTGGTTTATAACCTTGGCAGCAGGTACGTACCTTCTTTGTATTCCTCTTTAACGTGTGCCTAGGTTTAGGAACTACAAACCACAGTCAAAGTGTTGAGCAAAAGAATCAAGTCATAGACGAGAGGACATTAGCAGGATTCTATCATGATCTTTAAGTAAAAGGTAAAAGGTAAGGTAAAAGGACATAACACATCATTTAGAGATTCAGACACAGTTGGAAAATTATCAAGAAAGAAAGGCAGCGATCAAAGCCAAATTCACATGACTGGTTATGGATTGCCTTGGGTCAAAGAAGAGAGACATGATGGGGAAGGATACAGAGGGAATTCCTGAGGTTCTAGTAATGTCTCATCTCTGGAGATGGATGGCACCTACATGTCCATTAAACAGTTTTCTACATTTTAGCATATCATCTTGCAGCTGTTTCACAACAAACTTGTGAAATAAATTACATAAATAAGTATTTAATTGTAAAGTGGAGAGTCTCTTTGGACTAACCCTAAGCATATTTTATCTGAATTTTCATTAGACACTCCAGAAAAAGTAAGACCACGCCTAGGCCGTGTTAAGGGTGAGGTGGCAGAAGGATGGGCGTAGCCTGGAAAATTGTACAAACTCTGCTACTCTCCTTCTTTCTAAACGTTCTAATCTCATTTCCTTTCCCAGGACCTTCCGACAGGTAGACTGTTAGAAGCTTAAGACTGGGTGATGTTCACAGATGGCTCTCTTGTCAACAAGCTTCCTGTGCCACCCTCTAACCAAATAATGGGACAAAGAGATGAAGAGCTAGCAGGCTACCTCAGAAAGGCTGTCGACCAAAGATGGCACAGACAAAGAGTCATAACATTACCCAGGATGAGGCAGCCTTTGCTTAAGAAACAAGTCCCTCTCAATTTTTCCCATGTGCATGTAGTACAGATTACATAAGGCAGTTGTATGGTAATACAGAGATTATTAAAAACATTCTTCTTGAGGTTTGACAATGCAACAGTAGATATGTATCTACTACATAGTTGTTAGTCAAAAAAGTATGTTTCAAATAATCAATTGGTATTCATTTAAAACACAATAATGGTCTTATTAAAGTTAAATTTAATACATGCTGTATTTGGAAGTAATTTCTTTACCACCACATAGAAACTTCTCCAGCTGTCCTTTTTTGTTGCATTGTTGACATTCAGTGGCGAATTAGAAAAATCTCGTGATGAAAATGCCCTATGGCTAGACATGTGTAGTTATTTTCAATTCAAACTCAGTATTGATGGTCTCCCTCCTATATCTCCCATTTGCCCAAATAGATGAGTAAATTATAAGTAGAAACCAGTTTATCTTCAAAAATTTGGGGGTAGGCTAGGGACCGCCTAATTTGGAAATGTGAAGAACAGGATTCTTAGCAAGTACATGTAAACAAATAAGTAGTCTTAATTTCCCACACTTTCTCCACAGCTACCATAAAAAATTGTTTCTTCTTTACCTTTTAAATTACTTACCTCTAATTTTTCTATCTTTCAAATTTTGAGTTTCCTTTGCAGAAGTATTTCTTACTAATAACATTAAAGGAGCAGGAAAAAAAGCTATTACAGGAGAGAAAAGGATCACCTGAGTTGGAGCACAGAGAAAAAACTCCATCTTCATTTCCACTAAAAATGGAATATTTAATGCTGTCTTGTATTGGGTCAGGAGCAACAGCTTTCACAGTCACAATAGAAGTACCTGTAAAAATTCGTTAAAAAAAAAGAAAGAAAGAACTTTAGGAAAAGAAAATTTCAGGAAAAAACGAGAACAAACACTGGGTATTTATTATTTGCCTACTACATTTTCATTTGTTCATTCATTCAGTAATTAGTCATTGAGTGTCTTCAATAAGCGAGATCCCATGCTAAGTACAGGAGACAGAGTGACAAATAAGCTAGGAAAGATCTCTATCTTACAGTGATTATTAACTAAAGGAAGCAGACAGATAATAAACCATTAAGCAAATACATAATCAAAGTAGATTTCAGATGTGCTAAGTTCCCTGGAAGAAAAAAACAAACAAACAATGTAATGTGATAGAAAACACACTTTTATGGGGGGAGGGCAAACATATAACATTTCAAGTTACAGGGAACAAACTGATTACCAGCATGAAAGAAGAATTAGCAAGCACTGATAGACGCAATGACATAATTGGTGTGATGAGAGCTGGGATGTCACTGGAAGGTTCTCAAGAATCCATTCTGGCCTCAAGTTAGCACTTTTGTTGTCCTCGTGTAATATCTCATGCCATTTGCTATTCACCTCTGTTTTACTTTGTATCCTGGTTCCCATTTGTCTTCCTCCTTTAACTGCCTGTCCTTTTAAATTATTTTTTTATTTAATCAACTTTATTGAAGTCATATTTACATACAATAATACACACATGTTTTAAGCATACAGTTATATATGTATACAGTTTTAACACTATATACAACTGTGTAACCACCATCAGAATCAGAATATTTCCATCACTCCAAAAAATTCCCTCTTGACTTTTTGCAATCAGTTTTCTCTTACTTCTGGTCCTGGGCAATTACTGATTTACTTTCTTTTGTTTTGCCTCTAAAATTTTATACACATAAAAATTATACAGTATCTCTCTTTTGATCAGTGTTGTCTTTTAGGAATCCAAACATGTGTTATTCTGTGTTTTAAGAGCACATTACATTTTTATTGTAGAGTGTATTCTACTGAATGGACATACCATAGTGTGTTGATCCACTTTTCCACAGATGGACATTTGGATTGTTTTCAGTTTGGGGCTATTATGAATAAAGCTGCTATGGCATCCATGTAATAGTGTTTGTGTGGACACATGTTTTCATTCCTGTTGGGGAAACACCTAGTGTGAGTGTGTGTTTAACTTTATAAAAAACTGCCAAGCTATTTTCCAAAGTGCGGCTATGCCATGTTACATTCCTGCTAGCAACACATGAGAATTCTGGCTGCTTCATATTCCCTGGTATTGTCAGTCTTTTTAATATTGGTCACTCTAGTGGATGTGTGGTAGAAATCTCACCGTGGTTTTAATTTTAATTTCCCTGATGTCTGATGATGATGTGAATCTTTTCATGTGTTTGTTGGTCATTTTCACTCTTTTTTAAGATTCATCTTTGTTCTTTGGTTCTTGTTCTTTATTTACCCTCAACTTCCGGAAAACTTTTTCATAGTTCTTTACTGGTCCTAATTGTCTTATCTTTGGCCTATAACTTACAGCATCTAATTTGGATGCCCACTCTGGCAGTGTCCCCTGCCTCTCCTCTTATTTTCACGCTCCCTGGCAGGATGTCATCTGTTGGCCAAGATAGCATGTTGTACTAAGTGGGAGATGGGAAAGCAGTGGGCCCTTCAAGAGGCCCTCTGACTGCTGAGTGTGTAGCAATGGAAGCCTGATTTAGGATGATGTCAGCAAGGCACAAGTGGAAAAGTAAAAAGAAGCATTTGATAAGAACACAAATGTTTCATGATGTCAGAGATGAGAACAGAGCAGGGATCATTAACTCAGATGCCTTTGGGTAAAAGTAAGAAGTTTGGACCAAAAAAAGAGCCAGTTGGCTGGAGGAAGTCAGAGACCATCTGATGTGCCTAAACACTCAACTTCAACGCACCACTGCCAGTAGGGGAGGGAAGCAGGCTTTAGAATGTTTGAAATTCTGGCCTTTTTAAGAAAAGCTCAACAATTCATATTTATTTTCACAAGAAATATCCCTTTTTGTGAATGTCAGAAAATAATTTAATTTAGGGGAAAAACTAAGCCGTCATATGGGTCAAACAAAACACAGCTGTGGCCTGAGTCTGCTCATTTACCCTCCCTGATAAAGAAGACCAATCTCTCCTTTTTGTTATCAGCCTTTCTAGCACTTAGATTATGGTACTTATTTGTCATCCATGGACTTGTACTGAACACATCCATGGACCAGTCTTATCTTTCCACTAAATTGGACTAAATTCAGTGAAAGCACAGAAGGTTTCCTATCTATCTGTTCTATATATGTGTGCAACTCTAGATTAGTTTTGCTTCTAAAATTTCATAGGCGTGAAAAACCACAAAGTGCTGCCTTCTTATGCTTACATGCCTTTTTGAGAATCAGTCACATTGTTCTTTATATCAAAAGTTTATTCCTTTGTAAATAGTGGGTGCTCATTAAGTATGAGAAGAAAGAGGTAACAGAGGGGCTGGAGGAAGTAAGAGATGGAGATGCTCACTGAAGTGTTCTAGCCTTAAAGGCTCGAAGAATGCCTCTCTACCTACACAGCCCTTCTAAACAGGCAGCAGTTATTTAAAAAAAAAAAAAATCTGGAGTGCCTGGGTGGTGCAGTAAGTTAAGCCTCTGACTCTTGATTTCAGCTCAAGTCTGTTAGGGTGGTGAGATCAAGCCCCACATAGGGATCCATGCTCAGCTCAGGGTCTGCTTGAATTTCTCTCTCCCTCTTCCTCTGCCCATCCTCACTGTGCTCTCTCTTTCTCTTTCACTGAAATAAATAAATAACTCTTTAAAAAATTAATTAAATAAATTTAAAAATCACTGCTATAATACACTATCTGAGAGTGGGATTTGCAGCAATTAAAAAAAAAAATCATAACACCTATTCAAGACCTCTGCTGGGCTTCCACATTGACTTCTACTGTGCAGGCCCCAAGGAATAAGCTTGAAAACCATCTTGTACAGGTTACAGTAAAAAAAAAATAATAATCCCTAAGCCAGGGCAAATCAATAGATACTTTTTTTTCCTGGATACTTAAAAGGGTTTCACTAAAAAGAAAAGAAGAAAGAAAAGGCACTGGAATAAATGATATTTTCTCTAGGAGCCTTTTCAACACAACATGCAAAGACCAATGCAATGATCACATATGAAAGGAAACAAGTATGTGGTATTGTTCACAAAACCAAAAAAGCATAAAATAAAATTCATTATGGAGAAAGAACCGGAAAACCCAAACTGGATATATGACGCTCTCTAAAAAACGTTATGTTCAACACAAACTGTGACAAAGTTTTAAAATCATTTATTGAAGCTTCCAAATGGTGGTTCTTTTCAAGCCATTTTCAAAGTCATTTCGTGACAACATGAAGGATTTTAATTAATCATGGCGGAATCAGGTTGCTGCACATGTTCAGAATCTTTCAAGCTGCACTATAATCTACGGCTTATTTTATTATATTTTAGGAAACATATTGTTGATAAAAAATGCCTTCCATTTTCAGCAGGAATATGTCTTTATAGTATGCAGGGTATTTTATCTTTAGTGCTCAATCACAATTCTGCGCTTCCTGATACAATTTTGTTTTTAAACACAGGAAATTTTATTTCCACTGGCTTGTCAAATGTTCTCAAGAATGGCAGTAAGAAGATAAACAGCTATGCAGGCAAGATGTACCATCTTGCTGACAGCCTTTTCTCTGAAGCTTAGGATGTTTTAATTATACACCCGATTACAAAACAAAACATGGGCCTCACTTGAATGTAAAAAACAAGGATGAGCACAGAATTGTAAAAAAAAGTATCACATATGGACTCCCTCATAAAAGGAATAATCTTATTTTTACTACAAATAAAGTATTAATGATATCAAATGAAATTTTAGTGCAGAAAGAATTCCATTCAAAATACTTTATATACTAAAGTCAGCAAAGAGCTGCAAATATTTATATATGTTCTTCCTCAGATGAAGTTTAAAATTAAGACTGCCCCCCAAAAGAGGAAATAACTAAAAGACCTTGAATCCTTCTACGTCTTGGCTTATCCATGCTAATTTTACTTAATTTACTTAATTTATTTTTTAAAGATTTATTTTTTAAGTAATCTCTGTACCCAACATGGAACTGGAACCCACAAGATCAAGAGTTGCAGGCTCCACTGACTGAGCCAGCCAAACACCCCAGCTTTTTGTGTACGTTTTATGTATGTATGTATGTATTTGAGAGAAAGAGAGAAAGAGAAAGCATGTTCGCTGGGGGAGGAGCAGAAGAAGAGGGACAGAGAGAATGTCAAGCAGCCTGTCATGGGGCTTGATCTGAGCATGGAGCATGGAGCCTGTTCTGGGGCTTGAACTCACAGCCTTGAGATCAGGACCTGAGCTAAAATCAAAAGTCAGATGTTCAACCAACTGAGCCATCCAAGTGCCCCATGCACATTTTAGATGAAAGTCTGTCTCTGGGCATCTAGAGAAGATTTACAATTACTTGTCATTTCATACCAAGGTAGAAACAATAAAATGAAAACCAGTACTGTACCTTTAATTCCCATGAGGCAAGTGAAATACAGAAAAATTTGCATTTTCAGCTTTTATGAATTTCACTATAAGTCTAATATGTCATCAAAAGTATAATACATTCAATGTTCTTGTGTTTTTCTTCTTTACAATCAGTTAAAAAACTAATATCATCTACAGCAACAATGAACTATTTAACAGAATTATGTAATGGTTAATGTTCTGTGGCTAGAAAAATCAATATTCATGGATGTATTTAGGTAAAATAATAATACAAACATTTTATTCAGAGCTATTCATAGTAAGTACTTCTAGAGTTTTACTTTTGTCACTTCTAAGCAATGCAAGAATTTTCTTATTGATGACTGACTTGAGATTTTTTTAAATGTTTGGATGATTTTGAATTGTTCATTCTCTTTTAATCATCCAGCCACTGAAATGCTGAACATATTTCAGACCTTTAAGAAAGCTGGAAGTGAGATCAGCAAGATGGCTGATTGAAGCCCAAAACCTCATCCCCTATAGAGAAACTGAATGAACAACAACAGTGTATGGTCCAAAAAGCTTTTATGAAAACTCCAAGCCAGAAGGCAGTGGTATGGTATATTCCTAGTGCTGAAAGAAAAAAACTTTCACCAAGAATACTATATCCAGCAAAACTGCCCTTCAGAGATGAGAGAGAAAGATCTTCTCAGATAAACAAAAGCTGAGAGAGTTCACCACTACTAAGGCTGCCTGACTAGAAATGTTAATTAAAAGCTTCCAATTGAGATGAATGGGCACTGGACAGCAAGGTGAAAGCATATGAATATACGAAGCTCTCTGGTAAAAGTAAATATATAGACAAATACCGAATCTCATAACACTGTAATAGTTGTGCATATATCACTTTTAATTCTGGTGTAAAATTTAAGAGATAAAAGCATTAAAAAACTATAACTATAAAACTATTTTACTGGATAAAAATATAAAAAGATGTATTTATGAAATCAGTAACATAAGGTGGAGAAGTAAAGGGACAGATTTTTTTTTTTTGGATATGATTAAAGTTAAGTTGCTACTAGTTTAAAACACTGTTAAAACTGTAAGATGTATTATGTAACCCCCATGGTAACCACAAAGAAAAATATCTGTAGAAGAAACACAAAAGGAAATAAGGGACTCAAAATGTGTCACTACAAAAAAAAAAAAAACCATCGAAACACAAGGGAAGGCAGCAAGAGAAGAGAAGAAGAACAAAATGAAAAACATATAGAAAATACTTCAAAAATGGCAGTACCAAGTCCTTCCCTATCAGTAATTTTTAAAAAATGTAAATGGATGAAACTCTCCCATCAAGAAGCATGGAACAGCTGAATGGATTAATAAAAACAAGATCCAAGTATATGCTCCTCCCTAGAAACACACTCTAGACATCCAGATGGATATAGGCTGCAGGAGGAAAGACTGAAGGAGACAGTCCATGCAAATAGGATCCAAAGGCAGTAAGGGTGGTTATACTTAATATCAGACTAAATAGAAGAATGTTACATAAAAAGTTCTATTCACCAGGAAGATACAGCAACTACAAATATATATGTGCCTAACAGCACAGCACCTAAACGTGTGAAGAAAACTGACAGAATTGAAGGGAGAAACAGACAGTAACACAATAACAGTAGAAAATTTCAATATTCACTTTGAATAATGGATAGAGAAACCAGATAGATCAGTAAGGAAATGGAGGACTTGAATAACATCATAGACTAACTGGACCTAAGAGACATAGACAGAACCGTCCAGCCAACAACAGCAGAATAATCATTCCCAAGTATTACACATTCCCATATATACACTCAAGAGCACATGGAATATTCTCCAGGACAGATCACATGTTAGGGCACAGCACTAGTTTTAACAACTAAAGAATATTAAAATCGTACCAAGAAACATTATGATGGAATGAAAGTAGAAAGGAAAACTGGACTATTCATAAATATAAGGAAATTAAATAGCATACTCTTGAGCAACTAGTAGGTCAAGGAAGAAAGCTAAAGGGTAATTAGATAATATTGTGAGACAAATGAAACAAAAGCACAACATACCAAACATGGGCTGTAGCAAAAGCAAGACCAAGAGGGAATTTTATAGCAATAAATGTCTACACTACAAAAAGAAGAAAGAGGGGCACCTGCATGGCTCAGTTGGTTAAGCAGCCAACTCTTGATTTCCTTTTTTTTTTAGTTTTTTATTTTTTATAAACATATATTTTTATCCCCAGGGGTACAGGTCTGAGAATCACCAGGTTTACACACTTCACAGCACTCACCAAAGCACATACCCTCCCCAATGTCCATAATCCCACCCCCTTCTCCCAAACCCCCTCCCCCCAGCAACCCTCAGTTTGTTTTGTGAGATTAAGAGTCACTTATGGTTTGTCTCCCTCCCAATCCCATCTTGTTTCATTGATTCTTCTCCTACCCACTTAAGCCCCCATGTTGCATCACCACTTCCTCATATCAGGGAGATCATATGATAGTTGTCTTTCTCTGCTTGACTTATTTCGCTAAGCATGATACGCTCTAGTTCCATCTATGTTGTCGCAAATGACAAGATATCATTTCTTTTGATGGCTGCATAGTATTCCATTGTGTATATATACCACATCTTCTTGATCCATTCATCTGTTGATGGACATCTAGGTTCTTTCCATAGTTTGGCTATTGTGGACATTGCTGCTATAAACATTCGGGTGCACGTGCCCCTTTGGATCACTACGTTTGTATCTTTAGGGTAAATACCCAATAGTGCAATTGCTGGGTCATAGGGCAGTTCTATTTTCAACATTTTGAGGAACCTCCATGCTGTTTTCCAGAGTGGCTGCACCAGCTTGCATTCCCACCAACAGTGTAGGAGGGTGTCCCTTTCTCCGCATCCTCGCCAGCATCTGTCATTTCCTGACTTGTTGATTTTAGCCATTGTGACTGGTGTGAGGTGATATCTCATTGTGGTTTTGATTTGTATTTCCCTGATGCCGAGTGATATGGAGCACTTTTTCATGTGTCCGTTGGCCATCTGGATGTCTTCTTTGCAGAAACGTCTGTTCATGTCCTCTGCCCATTTCTTGATTGGATTATTTGTTCTTTGGGTGTTGAGTTTGCTAAGTTCTTTATAGATTTTGGACACTAGTCCTTTATCTGATATGTCGTTTGCAAATATCTTCTCCCATTCGGTCAGTTGTCTTTTGATTTTGTTAACTGTTTCCTTTGCTGTGCAAAAGCTTTTGATCTTGATGAAATCCCAATAGTTCATTTTTGCCCTTGCTTCCCTTGCCTTTGGCGTTGTTCCTAGGAAGATGTTGCTGCGGTTGAGGTCGAAGAGGTTGCTGCCTGTGTTCTCAAGGATTTTGATGGATTCCTTTCGCACATTGAGGTCCTTCATCCATTTTGAGTCTATTTTTGTGTGTGGTGTAAGGAAATGGTCCAATTTCATTTTTCTGCATGTGGCTGTCCAGTTTTCCCAGCACCATTTATTGAAGAGGCTGTCTTTTTTCCATTGGACATTCTTTCCTGCTTTGTCAAAGATTAGTTGACTGTAGAGTTGAGGGTCTATTTCTGGGCTCTCTATTCAGTTCCATTGATCTATGTGTCTGTTTTTGTGCCAGTACCATGCTGTCTTGATGATGACAGCTTTGTAATAGAGCTTGAAGTCCGGAATTGTGATGCCACCAACGTTGGCTTTCTTTTTCAATATCCCTTTGGCTATTCGAGGTCTTTTCTGGTTCCATATAAATTTTAGAATTATTTGTTCCATTTCTTTGAAAAAGATGGGTGGTACTTTGATAGGAATTGCATTAAATGTGTAGATTGCTTTAGGTAGCATAGACATTTTCACAATATTTATTCTTCCAATCCAGGAGCATGGAACATTTTTCCATTTCTTTGTGTCTTCCTCAATTTCTTTCATGAGTACTTTATAGTTTTCTGAGTATAGATTCTGTGCCTCTTTGGTTAGGTTTATTCCTAGGTATCTTATGGTTTTGGGTGCAATTGTAAATGGGATTTACTCCTTAATTTCTCTTTCTTCTGTCTTGCTGTTGGTGTGGAGAAATGCAACTGATTTCTGTGCATTGATTTTATATCCTGACACGTTATTGAATTCCTGTACAAGTTCTAGCAGTTTTTGAGTGGAGTCTTTTGGGTTTTCCACATATAGTATCATATCATCTGCGAAGAGTGATAATTTGACTTCTTCTTTGTCGATTTGGATGCCTTTAATTTCCTTTTGTTGTCTGATTGCTGAGGCTAGGACCTCTAGTACTATGTTGAATAGCAGTGGTGATAATGGACATCCCTGCCGTGTTCCTGACCTTAGCGGAAAAGCTTTTAGTTTTTCTCCATTGAGAATGATATTTGCGGTGGGTTTTTCATAGATGGCTTTGATGATATTGAGGTATGTGCCCTCTATCCCTACACTTTGAAGAGTTTTGATCAGGAAAAGATGCTGTACTTTGTCAAATGCTTTTTCAGCATCTATTGAGAGTATCATATGGTTCTTGTTCTTTCTTTTATTGATGTGTTGTATCACATTGACTGATTTGCAGATGTTGAACCAACCTTGCAGCCCTGGAATAAATCCCACTTGGTCGTGGTGAATAATCCTTTTAATATACTGTTGAATCCTATTGGCTAGTATTTTGTTGAGTATTTTCGCATCTGTGTTCATCAAGGATATTGGACTATAGCTCTCTTTTTTGATGGGATCCCTGTCTGGTTTTGGGATCAAGGTGATGCTGGCCTCATAAAATGAGTTTGGAAGTTTTCCTTCCATTTCTATTTTTTGGAACAGTTTCAGGAGAATAGGAATTAGTTCTTCTTTAAATGTTTGGTAGAATTCCCCCGGGAAGCCGTCTGGCCTGGGCTTTTGTTTGTTTGGAGAATTTTAATGACTGTTTCAATCTCCTTATTGGTTATGGGTCTGTTCAGGCTTTCTATTTCTTCCTGGTTCAGTTGTGGTAGTTTATATGTTTCTAGGAATGCATCCATTTCTTCCAGATTGTCAAATATGTTGGCATAGAGTTTCTCATAGTATGTTCTTATAATAGTTTGTATTTCTTTGCTGTTAGTTGTGATCTCTCCTCTTTCATTCATGATTTTATTATTTTATTTATTTGGGTCCTTTCTCTTTTCTTTTTGATAAGTCTGGCCAGGGGTTTATCAATTTTATTAATTCTTTCAAAAACCAGCTCCTAGTTTCGTTGATTTGTTCTATTGTTTTTTTAGTTTCTATTTCATTGATTTCTGCTCTGATCTTTATGATTTCTCTTCTCCTGCTGGGCTTAGGGTTTCTTTCTTGTTCTTTCTCCAGCTCCTTTAGGTGTAGGGTTAGGTTGTGTACCTGAGACCTTTCTTGTTTCTTGAGGAAGGCTTGTACCGCTATATATTTTCCTCTCAGGACTGCCTTTGTTGTGTCCCACAGATTTTGAACCGTTGTATTTTCATTATCATTTGTTTCCATGATTTTTTCAATTCTTCTTTAATTTCCCGGTTGACCCATTCATTCTTTAGAAGGATGTTGTTTAGTCTCCATGTATTTGGGTTCTTTCCAAACTTCCTTTTGTGGTTGAGTTCTAGCTTCAGAGCATTGTGGTCTGAAAATATGCAGGGAATGATCCCAATCTTTTGATACCGGTTGAGTCCTGATTTAGGACCGAGGATGTGATCTATTCTGGAGAATGTCAAATGTGCACTAGAGAAGAATGTGTATTCTGTTGCTTTGGGATGAAATGTTCTGAATATATCTGTGATGTCCATTTGTTCCAGTGTGTCGTTTAAGGCCTTTATTTCCTTGCTCATCTTTTGCTTGGATGATCTGTCCATTTCAGTGAGGGGAGTGTTAAAGTCCCCTACTATTATTGTATTATTGTTAATTTGTTTCTTTGATTTTGTTATTAATTGGTTTATATAGTTGGCTGCTACCACGTTGGGGGGCATATATATTTAAAATTGTTAAATCTTCTTGTTGGACAGACCCTTTGAGTATGATATAGTGTCCTTCCTCATTTCTTATTATAGTCTTTGGCTTAAAATCTAATTGATCTGATATAAGGATTGCCACTCCTGCTTTCTTCTGATGTCCATTAGCATGGTAAATTCTTTTCCACCCCCTCACTTTAAATCTGGAGGTGTCTTCGGGCTTAAAATGAGTTTCTTGGAGGCAACATATAGATGGGTTTTGTTTTTTTATCCTTTCTGATACCCTGTGTCTTTTGACAGGGGCATTTAGCCCATTAACATTCAGGGTAACTATTGAGAGATATGAATTTAGTGCCATTGTATTGCCTGTAAAGTGACTGTTACTGTATATGGTCTCTGTTCCTTTCTGATCTACCACTTGTAGGCTCTCTCTTTGCTTAGAGGACCCCTTTCAATATTTCCTGTAGAGCTGGTTTGGTGTTTGCAAATTCTTTCAGTTTTTGTTTGTCCTGGAAGCTTTTAATCTCTCCTTCTATTTTCAATGATAGCCTAGCTGGATATAATATTCTTGGCTGCATGTTTTTCTCATTTAGTGCTCTGAAAATATCATGCCAGCTCTTTCTGACCTGCCAGGTCTCTGTGGATAAGTCAGCTGCCAATCTAATATTTTTACCATTGTATGTTACAGACTTCTTTTCCCGGGCTGCTTTCAGGATTTTCTCTTTGTCACTGAGACTTGTAAATTTTACTATTAGGTGACGGGGTGTGGGCCTATTCTTACTGATTTTGAGGGGCATTCTCTGAACCTCCTGAATTTTGATGCTCGTTCCCTTTGCCATATTGGGGAAATTCTCCCCAATAATTCTCTCCAGTATACCTTCTGCTCCCCTCTCTCTTTCTTCTTCTTCTGGAATCCCAATTATTCTAATGTTGTTTCATCTTATGGTGTCACTTATCTCTCGAATTCTCCCCTCGTGGTCCAGTAGCTGTTTGTCCCTCTTTTGTTCAGCTTCTTTATTCTCTGTCATTTGGTCTTCTATATCACTAATTCTTTCTTCTGCCTCATTTATCCTAGCAGTGAGAGCCTCCATTTTTGATTGCACCTCATTAATAGTTTTTTTGATTTCAACTTGGTTAGATTTTCGTTCTTTTATTTCTCCAGAAAGGGCTTTTATATCTCCCGAGAGGGTTTCTCTAATATCTTCCATGCCTTTTTCGAGCCCGGCTAGAACCTTGAGAATTGTCATTCAGAACTCTAGATCTGACATATTACCAATGTCTGTATTGATTAGGTCCCTAGCCTTCGGTACTGCCTCTTGTTCTTTTTTTTGTGTTGAATTTTTCCGTCTTGTCATTTTGTCCAGATAAGAGTATATGAAGGAGCAAGTAAAATACTAAAAGGGTGGCAACAACCCCAGGAAAATATGCTTTAACCAAATCAGAAGAGATCCCAAATCGTGAGGGGGTGAAAGGGGATAAAAAGAGGTTCAAAAAGGAAGAAAGAAAAAAAAAAGAAAAAAGAAAAGAAAAGAATTAAAAAAAAAGAAAACAAATAAAGAAGAATATTAAAAAAATGTATATATTAGATAAACTAGTTAAAAAACGTTAAAAAAGAAAAAGGTAAAAGTTAAAAAAAAAATTTTACCAGAAGGCGAGAAAAAAAACAAAAAATTAAAAAGAAAAAAAATTAAATTAACTGCAAGACTAAAAAAAAAATCACAGGGAAAAAGCCATGAGTTCCGTGCTTTGCTTTCTCCTCCTCTGGAATTCTGCTGCTCTCCTTGGTATTGAAACCGCACTCCTTGGTAGGTGAACTTGGTCTCGGCTGGATTTCTTGTTGATCTTCTGGGGGAGGGGCCTGGTGTAGTGATTCTCAAGTGTCTTTGCCCCAGGCGGAATTGCACCACCCTTACCAGGGGCCGGGGTGAGTAATCCGCTGGGGTTTGCTTTCAGGAGCTTTTGTTCCCTGAGCACTTTCCGTAGAGTTCTGGAGGACGGAAATACAAATGGCGGCCTCCTGGTCTCCGGCCGGAGGAGCCGAGAGCCCAGGACCCCACTCCTCAGTGCGCCCTCAGAGAACAGTGCCCAGTTACTCCCGTCTGCCTGACTTCCGGCCGCGCTCTGAGCTCACCGAGCCTGCGGCTGGTTCAAGGTAACCCCGAGCTGTGAGCTTACTGTCGGCTCTGTCTCTGTAGCCGGCTTTCCCGTTCCAATACTCGCAAGCTCTGCGACACTCAGACACACCCGATCCTTCTGTGACCCTGCGGGACCTGAGGCCACGCTGACCCCGCGTGGGCTTTGCCCGGGTTTAGCCTCTGGAGCGATGTCCCTCAGTGGAACAGACTTTTAAAAGTCCTGATTTTGTGCTCCGTTGCTCCGCCGCTTGCCGGGAGCCGGCTCCTCCCCTCAGGGTCTATCTTCCCGTCGCTTTGGATTCACTTCTCCGCCGGTCCTACCTTTCAGAAAGTGGTTGTTTTTCTGTTTCCAGAATTGCTGTTCTTCTTCTCTTCGATCTGCCGATGGATTTGCAGGCGTTTGCAATCTTTAGATAAGCTATCTAGCTGATCTCCGGCTAGCTGAAGTAGTCTCAGCCTGCTACTTCTCCGCCATCTTGACTCCTCCCAACTCTTGATTTCTGGTCAGGTCATGATCTTAGGGTCCTGGGATCCGCTGGCATCAGGCTCTGTGCTCAGCGGGGAGTCTGACTAAGAATTCTCTATCTCTTCCTCTCTCCTCTGCCCCTTTCTTCCTCCCCCACCCTTAAATAAATCTTTAAAAAGAAGAAGAAAAAGAAAAAGAAGAAGAAGAGAGACTGCAAATAATCATCCTAACTTTACAACTCAAGGAACTAGAAAAAAGAACAAACTAAAAGCAAAGTGGGCAGAAAGAAATAAATAATGAATATTAGAACAGAAATAAGTGGAATGGGGCACCTGGGTGGCTCAGTCGTTTGGCGACTGCCTTTGACTCAGGTCATGAATCCAGGGTCCTGGGATGGAGCCCCACATCAGGCTCCCTGCTGAGCAGGAAACCTGCTTCCTCCTTTCCCACTCCTCCTAACTGTGTTCCCTCTCTCGCTGTGTCTCTCTCTGTCAAATAAATAAGAAATATGTGGAATAGAGAGTAAAGAACAAGACAAAAATTTAAAAAAAAACTTTAGTTTTTTAAAAGTTTTTTTAAAAACTTTAGTTTTTTAAAAAGACTTTATTTATTGATTTGAGAAAGAAAGAGATCATGAGCGTGTGCTCATCCTTGAGTACGAAGAGAGGGGAGGGGCATAAGGAGAGGGAGAGGGAGAAGCAGACTCCCCGCTGAGCAGGGAGCCTGACATGGGGCTCCATCCCAGGACCCTGAGGTCATGACCTGAGCCAAAGGCAGATGCTTAACTGGCTGACACACCCAGGTGCCCTGAAACTAAAAGTCAGCAAAATTGACAAATCTTTAGCCTGGACAAAAAAAGTAAGAAAACTCAAGTAATAAAAATCAGAAATGGAAAAGAAGATATTACAAATGATGCCACAGAAACAAAAGGTATCATAAGAGACTACTATGAACAATGATACACCAACAAATAAGATAGACTGGGAGAAAAGAATATATTTCTAGAAACACACATGCTATCAAAATTGAGTCTAAAGAAAGAAAAAAATTCTGAAGAGATGTATATAACTAGTAAGGAAATTGAATCAATAATCAAAAACTTCTCTATAAAGAGGACCAGATGGCTTCACTGGTGAATTCTACAAACCCTTTAAAGAAGAATTAACACAAGTCTTTCTCAAACTCTTCCAAAAAATTGAAGATAACCCTTGCAAACATATTTTATGAGGCCAGCATTATTCTGATACCAAAACCAGAAATACCATGAGGAAACTACAGAGTAATATCCCCGATGAATCTAGAAGACAAGATCTTCAATACAATTTAGCAAACTGGATGCAACAGCACATTAAAACGATCGTATATCATAACAATGTGGGATTTATCCCTGGGAAGTGACAATGGTTCAATGTATGAAAATCAGTGTGATACACCACCTTAGCAGAATAAAGAATAAAAATCACATGATCATCTGAATACATGCAGAAAAAGCATTTGGCAAAGTTCAACACACTCATGATAAACACACTCGATAAACTACGAACATAAAGAAATTACCATACGTAGTAAAGGCCATAGATGCAAAACCCATAACTCTAACATCCTATTCAACAGTGAAATCCAAAAGCTTTTCAACCAGGAATAAGGCAACAATGCCCACTCTTACCACTTCTAAACAACATAGTACTGAAAGTCCTAGCTAGAGAAATCAAGCTTTGAAATTAAAAGCATCAAAATCAGAAAAAAAAAAATAAAATGGTTAGTGACATGATCTTATATATAGAAAACCCTATAGGTTACACATGCGTGCACACACACAGAATTGATGAATGAATTTAGCAAAATTGTAGAATACAAAATCACCACACAAAAATCAGCTGTGTTTCTATGCACTAACAGTGCATGATCTGAAAAAGAAATTAGGAAAACAATCCCATTTATAGTAGCATGAAAAAAAATAGGATAAACTTAACCAAGGAGGCAAAAGTCTTGTTCACTAAAAACTACAAAATATTGCTAAAATAAATTATAGAAGACACAAATAAAGGGGAAAATATTCTGTGTTCATGGAGTGTAAGACTTATTGTTCATGGAGTACAAGACTTACTGTGAACAAAACAATCTACAGAATCAATGTAATCCATATCAAAATTCCAACAGTATTTTTTACAGAAATAGAAAACAAGAATTTTAAAATATGTATGGAATCTTAAATTACTCCAAATAGCCAAAACACTCTTGAGGGGGGGAAAAAAACAAGCTACAGGTTTCACATTTACTAACTTGAGCCGTACAGAGATATGGCAATCAAAACAGTGTGGCACTGATACAAAGACAGATACATAGAGACCAATGGAACAGAACAGAGATCCCAGGAAAAAACCCCTCATCTGTATTTTCAAATGATCTTGGCAAAGGTGCCAAAGCTACACAATGGGGATAGGTCAGTCTCTTTAACAAATGGTATCAGATATCCACATTCAAAAGAATGTATTTGGACCTCTACCTTAACAGATATTCAAAAATTAGGTCAAAATGGATTAAAAACCGAAGTGTAACACATGAAACTGTAAATCTTCTAGAAGATTTAGGGGGAATGCTTCCTGCCATTGGATTTGGCAATGATTTCTTGGATATGAGAGTAAAAATACAGGCAACCAAAACAAAAATAGATGAATGGGACAACATCAAAATGAAAAGCTACTACATAACAAAAGAAACAATCAACAGAGTAAAAGGCAACCTTGGAAAGGGAGAAAATATCTGCAAACCCTCTAAGTGGTAGTCAGTTAATCTCCAAAATACATAAAGCATTTCTTCAACCTATGAGCAAAAAAAAAAAAAAAAAAAAATTTCTTTAATGAACAAAGGACTTGAGTAGACATTTCCCCAAAGATAACATAAAAATGACCAACAGGTTTTTCAAAAGATGCTCAACATCACTGATCATCAAGGAAATGCAAATCAGAATCACAATGAGTATCACCTCATACCAGTTAGGATGGCTGCTATAGAACAAAAACAAAAACCAGAAAATAACAAGTGTTGGTGAAGATATGAGGAAACTGGAATCCCTGGACACTCTTGGTGGTTTTACAAAATGGTGTAGCCACTATGGAACACAGTATAAATGTTTCTCTAAAAATTAAAAGTAGAGCTGTCCTACGATCCAGAAATCCCACTGGATGTATATCCAGAGAACTGAAAACAGGATCTCAAAGAGATGTCTGCACACCCATGTTCACTGCAATGTTATTTACCCAAGAGATAGAAACAACCTAAATGTCCTTCGATGGAGGAGTAGATAAAGAAATGTATAATACACGTACAGTAAAGTATTATTCAACCTTTAAAAAGAAGGAAATCCTGGAGCACATGGGTGGCTCAGTTGGTTGAATGACCAGCTCTTGGTTGTGGTTCAGGTCAGGATCTCAGGGACTTGCGCTCCACCCTCAGTGGGGAGTCTGCTTCAGATTCCCTCCCTTTCCCTCTATCCTTCTCCCCTACCCCCCAGCGTACTCACTCTTTCTTAATTAAATAAATCTTTTTTAAAGGGAGGTAATCCTGTCATAGGCACCGAGGAACCTTGATTTCATAAATAAACCAGTCACAAAAAGACAAATACTTTATGACTCCACTTAGATGAGTTATCTAAAGTAGCCATACCATTAGAAGCTGAAAGTAGAATGGCGGTTGTTAGGGGCTGGAAGGGTTGAAATGATCTGCTGTCCAATGAGTAGAGCGTTTTAGTTTTAAAAGATGAAAATGTTCTAGAAATCCATTGCACAACGATGGGCCTACCATTATCACTATTGTACTGTGCACTTAAAAATGGTTATTTACAATGGTGAATTTTGTTATGTGTTCCTTACCACAAATTAAAAAAAAAAAGGAAGAAAAGTTGATTTTTCCCTCCCACCTTCCCATCATCAAAAAATGACTGAACATATGTTACTAAAGCTTTCCAAAAAATTCACCCTTGGGATGAGACAAAGCATGGAAAATCTCAAAACAAATAATTTTCCATAATTTGTGAATAGATGAAAACCATGTTTTAAATAACATAAATGGTATGCAATCTTGAACACATTTGTTTTTGTGAACACCTAAGGAAATAATAGAGGAAGCAATACAACATGCTTATTGACCTTTTATGAGCTTTAGGAAAAGAGAGATATGGAAGAAAACCAATATAGAATTAATACATGAAATGAGAAGTAAACAAAATTAAGTCTGAAATGTATTTTTAGATGGATTACAGATTTTAGTGGCCAAATTTTTTAAAAAAGAGGATTATCTATAAACGGATTGAATCCTTTGAAATGCACTCACAGCAACTTAGAGAAAAGCAGGTGCTAAAGTGATCCCTTGATATTCCTACTATCTCTTTAATTTTGTGATTTTACAGAAGACTATATTTAAAGACTGAGCTTGAGAATTTTCAGTGTTGCTTCAATATTGGGTCAGACTCCAGATCTTGTCCGTGGACCCCATGCTGCTAGTCTCCCCTCATTTGCCAGTGATATCCTGTCTCGTCTGTATCTCTAGGTTGATAACCAGACTTCACATTTCCTTCATTTTCAAGAGATATCCTTTTTCTTTGCAGCTCCCAAGCCAGCCAGAATCCAGAGCCTGCCTGTGTCCAGAAAGAAAGGTTGCACAATTTTTCTATGCGAGTGATTCTTGACTTCAGTTATTAGATATCTGGCATATTTCTATTTACTTCAAGAAACAATCCAAATGTCTCCCAAAAAATCTTAAAAAATATGCTTTACTTAGATTAAAGAGATGCCTGTTAAGATGTTTTTAGTTGCCACATAATGAGTACAGTACTAAACTATTTAAATGATTCCATTTGACTGTCGCAGCTTTAGGAAGATGTACTGCTGTCCTCGTAATACATAAATCTGAAACCAAGTTTCAACATCCAGAAATAATAGATGCTAATTGAAAACAAAAAAGGAAACAGAGGAAATACTGATATTTTTACATGTTTTATTCTGCTTTACTAAAAGATAAATGACATTTCTTGGTAAACTTTACAGTGCTATCAATCACAAACATCCGAATCTCTCCCAGCTTTCGAAAAAAGAACAAAATGCCGCTCTGATCTTCAGGACTCTTCAAGCCATTGCCACATTCCTTTGTCACCCTTCATGGCCCAGCTTTGTGAAAACAGACTGAGTTCTCCACTCCCCCCCGCCCCAATTTGCTCTGCACTTCCCTGTACTTTGGCTTCTAAAATAAAAGTTCTAGACACTTCATTCTCCCTACTGTTCCCCATCCTCTCCAAAGTTACTAAATTGTATTTGGCTGCACACAGTTTCTGGAAACAGCCACAGTTGACTCTGGAGAGCATTTAGGTGGTCTCAGCTCCTGGTTTCTCTTCTTGGCCAAATCCTGAACTGTTTTACCAGAGCAAACTTGTTCTCCAGACTTTCCTTTCTGGACTCTCCCAGCTCCTGATGTGGCTAGTTGTGTCATTTTCTTTTATTATCTTATCCTTTTTATTTGATGCATAGACTTAATTTTTTAAGAAGTACCTTCTTCTCTACCATGTTCTTACCTCCTCATGCCAAGATGACATCCTTAGACTACCTCAGGCAACACTCCTCAACTCCAAGGGTGAGAGGTTCTTTGAGTACTGGGTGACAGCCCATCACCTCATGCACTTCCCCTTTGGGGACAGGCCTCTGACAGAGCTAGCTGTCCCATTTCAGTCCGTATCTCATCTAATCTCTGCTGCCAATTAGCAATTGTAGACCACCACTTCCTGCTTCTTGAATGAGTCGCTTTCCTGTTGAACACTACCCTCCCAGGAATTATCAGTGGTGCCCCTGCCAGCTCCCAACCTCAGTCTCTTGGTAGATACATTACTTCAACCCCTGTAAAATATTGCCATTACTTTGGATTTCTTCTAGGCCTTCTCTCTACCCCTTCCCTTGGCCTGTGTGCGTAATTATGTGGAAGTTTCCTCCAATTCACAATGTCTGGTATATCTTCAAAAATCTCATTTAATTGGTTGGGGTTGTGGATGTCTAGGTAGTAGTAGGTGTCTCTATGGTGATTTACCACATGGATTACCACAGCACCCTCCTAACTCAGATCTCTCCCCAGGCCTTCACCAGACCTCCAAAGTCAGCTAGATATAAAAGCTGTTTTGTCACTCTTTTGGTAATTTAAAGGCCATCAACATCACTCTGGAAAGCTCACAAGAGCCTCTACAACTGTTTAGGATTAGCAAGCAACTATCTGATTATGAGCTTGGCTTCCTGTGTCCTTTGTTCTACAAAGAAAGACCAGATCATCCTGGCATAACTATTGTAATCCACTTGGCAATCATAGTTCTTCATATACATAAAAACTGACATTCTGACCTATGTATCAGACTCTTTCTTATTTGTTCGTATGTCCCAACCCTGGGGGACGAACTCCCTGGCCTGTTACTAAAATGAGGTCTTGAACCTATAATGGCTGAGGCCCAGGTATAAGACGGGTTAATTTGCAAAGATGAAAGCTGCCTTACAAAGCATTTATCTTTTTTTTTAATTTGTTTTATTTATTTTAGAGAGAGACAAACAGAGAGAGCATGAGAGAAGGGGCAGAGGAAGAGGGAGAGAGTCTCAAGCAGACTCCCAGCTGAGCATGTAGCCCAATGCGGGGCTCAATCTCAGGACCCTGAGATCATGACCTGAGCCAAAACTAAGAGTCAAGTCTTAACCAACTGAGCCATGCAGGTACCCCAAGATGTTTCTCTCCATCTGAGACAGGCTAACCCCTTCTAAGGCATTCTTTTCTGTCTCCTCCGAGCTATCTTAGTGGGAGGAAAGGTAAGGAAATTCCACTCTGTTTGTAAACAGCTGGCTAGATAGCACTCACACCACCAAGTTTCATTCAAAATATGAGACTGGCCTTAAATAAAATAATGAAAAAGGGATGACAGGTAATATTTGCTTCTCTTTTTTTCATGATCATAAAAATGTATATGTTGGCCCCTGTTCCAAAGATCTAGATGACATAAATTATGGGAATTCTTCCCACAATGTCCACAGTTATGGGAAATTTGTCACCTTAAAAAGTACAATTATTATCTTGTTTGGAGTCAGAACAGAGCAGAAGGAAATAATGGGTGTTTAAACACTGCAAGTATTTCACTGTTTTATAGAATAGCTATGTAATAACTAATTGCTCTGGTAGGAATTTGTACCCAGTGAACCTGAGAGAATTCAATGAAGGATTTGAGACAGAGGAGGATAGCAGTAAGAACAATAAAAACAATGACAAGCAGTGTATGGGCTCATTTAATCCTTATAGTAGCCCTGTGAGGAAATCATTATCCTGTCCACTTTATAGGAGGAGAAAGAGAGCTGGTTCACTGTGAGTGTGACCCACTCAGCTACACTAACTTCTCTCACACAATCTGCCACATCCTTGTGCCTGGCTTACCAAGTAAGAGCCCAAACTTACTGGATCAGTTGCAAGAGGGCCAGAAGAAGGGGTTGTCTGCTGAACCACCAAGATTAGATTTCTATATGATACAAAATTAAATAAACATAATTGACTAGTTAGAATGCCCCCATGAGTCATCGTGTTTTAATTTTATTTCAACATTTTTAAGGTCTGAGCATTTACTTTCAACTACAGTACCCACACCATTAATAATGTCATTTTCCTCCCTCATGGGAACTAAAAGAAATACATGAAGTTGTAAACAGTCCTCACTGGAGACTGTGACTGCTGATTCAGCCTCATCATCGGAGCACTGAAAGTGAAACAAGAAATAAATGCTGGCTTCTAGAAGGTTCATTTAAATTGTTTAATGGATTGAAACACCACAGACAATGAAGTGGTTTATTTTTCCCTTCAAAAAATTCAGGGCAGTTCAATTTCCTCTCACCTGGGTCAAAGAGGAACAGACGCAAGAGTAAAGAGAGGGGAATCACTTGGCTTTCAGCTCTCTTCCCCATTGCTGTAGAGGCAGCCTCTCTCTTGGAGGCAAAAGGTATCTGGGAGAGTGACTCTGGGTGAGTAAGTGAACACATCATGACCAACTCTCAAAGAGATTTTACCTATCAAAGAGCTGCTTTTCAAACAGGAACTATACACTGAGCTAGTTATCATTTTAACAGTTGATGTGAAGTTTAGCATTGTCAGTTGATGAATACAATGTCTGTTCTTTTTTAAGACTTTTATTTACTTATTTGTCAGAAAGAGAAAGACAGCGTGCAAGCAGGGGGAGTGCCAGGCAGAGGGAGAGGGAGAAGCAAACTCCCCACTAAGCAGGGAGCCAGACATGGAGCTTGATCTCAGGACCCCAGGATCATGACCTGAGCTGAAGGCAGAGGCTTAATTAACTGAGTGCCCCAGGCACCCCCAGATGAATGCAATGTTAATCAAGACTCAAACCTGTGACCTTTCCAAGAAAGAAATTTAAACAAATATAAATACATCCGAGTTACTTATTTTAACTTTTCGTTTTCTTAAAAGAATATTTAAATGTTGGGGCGCCTGGGTGGCTCAGTGAGTTAAAGCCTCTGCCTTCGGCTCAGGTCGTGATCCCAGGGTCCTGGGATCAAGCCCCACGTCAGGCTCTCTGCTCCGCAGGGAGCCTGCTTCCTCCTCTCTCTCTGCCTGCCTCTCTGACTACTTGTGATTTCTCTCTCTCTGTCAAATAAATAAAATCTTAAAAAAAAAAAAGAATATTTAAATGTTAAAATTAGTTTGGGGTGATGAAAATATATGATAATACAAAAAATAATTCATTCATGATGTCAAGTGATATCTAGTGGTAAGATATTTGAGTAACCCACAGAAAATTTAAACTTCCAATAAGCACATGTTTTTTCATTTGAAAATAAATTTAGGGGTGCTGGGTGGCTCATTCGTTAAGAGTCTGACTTTGGCTCAGGTCATGATCTGGCTCCCTGTTTACTGGGAAGTTTGCTTCTCTTTCTCCCCTCTTCCTACTGCATGCACTCTCTCTCTCTCTTGCTCTCTCTCTCTCAAATAAATAAATCTTTTTAAAAAAAGTTTAAAACTGAAGACATTTGTGGGAGGAAATAATCCTGGAAGCTATAAAATTATTAAATAATTTATATCAAGGCCATTTAAGCACTAATCAATGGATTTACAGTCTTTTAAAACCACTGGAATTTAAAAGCAAAACAAAACAAAACACCTTTTGATGTCTATACGATCTGGCAGTCTGAACTGAATTTGGGTCTAGGTGAAGCTTTGGCCTGCTTGAAATGTCCATCAATATGTTACACACCTTGTCAGTGTTTTTCACAGGAGGTTAGGAAACCTTGCTGAACCAGGTGTAGGTTAGTGGCATCTAATCAAATTCAACAGCCTACTTAACTGTCCTCTTTTCCTTCTCTTTCTCCTTCCTGTTTGATGCAAAGTTGAGTTTTTCTCTCAGTGTAGACTTTATGACCTTCATACATCATAGTTAACTCTTCTCAGCAAGGTCCCAACCTGTTGCTTCAGATGTCTTGAAATATACCTACCTGAATGTTTATGCATTCCATATACTCATAATACAACCACAAGTATTTCTAGTTGTCTTAATGTATAAGATTTAATATCTAGATTTTTAGAGCCTTAAGTGTTATTAAAAAGTAACAGTTAAATTTAATTCAGTAATTCTAAATACAAGAGGATTAAGAAGGACAGCTCTTATTGGAGGTGAAAGAAAAAAGTGATGTGGACAGCAGGATGAAGGCTTCCTATCCATTAATTCATTAGCTTTCCTGACTGAAGCTCAAACAGGAGGCACATCTTCAGAGGTGAGAAAGTAATTTGTTCTTCACTGTCTTCTGCACTCACTTTTTATCTCAGACTAGGTTACTCTTAACCATGTTGATTAATCCAGGAGTGATGGTTGCAAGTACAATGAAGGTGTGCAGATTTGATGAGACACTGCCTGAGTGAGGGGCGAGATGCTAAAATCAAGGTTATTTCCTGCCATAAGGGTCACCTCCTATCAATAGAGTGAACCTATGACATACCAATGAACAGCACATGGCAAAAACGAAAACAGGGGCAAATCTTACACTCCCACAGCAGCTTTTATTAGTGTGATTTTAATTCACTCCCGAATTCAACCACAAATGTTATACTTGCTAATCCCTAACTTAATTTCATATTGAAATGTTTTCTCTGGGGTGCTTTAGATATTGACTCTTATTTAGGTTTAATTCTGCAAACAAGTTGATTCTGGGTGAGTTGAGAAAGAATCTTCTAGCACTTAGAGAAAGTCCAGGCATGTTACTTGATATTTAGAAATATCATTCACTAACACCACAAAGTGTGATAACAATGATGACATCCAGACTCATTCTTTTGAGGAGTAATATACTTAATGCCTATTACTCTGCTGAATTTATACTGGATGTGAACATTCAATGGTAGTGGTTGGAAACCATATTATGTGAAGGACAACTGAATGACTTAAAGAAGGGGAAACTACGTTAAGTCAAAGTCCCCCAGGTGGTCTGTTAGTCCTTGGACCTCCCTTCCTATTATTCTTGCCCTTGCTTACTCTGGTCCTGTCACACAGTCCTCTTTGCTGTTTACTGAACAAACCAGGAAAACTACAACTACATTTTCTCTCTTTTTTTTTAAAATACTCTACCTCCAAATACACTGTCTCCTCTCTTGAGGTCTTTGCCCAAATGCGGCCGCTCCATGATGCTCGCCCTTACCTACTATTTAAAACTGCAATTTGCCCCTCACTCCAGATCTCCCAATTCCTTCTTCCCTTGCTCAGCTTTTTCTTTACTCAATGGCTCCTGTCACCATCTAAATACACTATAGTTATTTATCAGGTTCATTGACACTGTCTGTCCATCCCTGCTACTCAAGGACAAGTTCACCAATATATCCCAGTAGAAAAGTACCTGGTACTGGATACTCATTTTAAAAAAAAATGCTTCAGGGGTTCCTGGGTGGCTTGGTGGATTAGGGCCTCTGCCTTCGGCTTGGGTCATGATCTTAGGGTCCTGGGATCGAGCCCCGCATTGGGCTCTCCGCTTAGTGGGGAGCCTGCTTCCCTTCCTCTCTCTCTCTGCCTGCCTGTCTGCCTCCTTGTGATCTCTGTCAAATAAATAAAACTTTAAATAAATAAATTAATAAAAAAAATAAAAATGCTTCATGGAAAGAGCAAATAAAATATCTGGAAAGTGACTGTGTAGAGCAGTGAAGTGTTCCAGAGGGCAGAACTAGATTTATGGAGAGACCGAAAGGATGCAGAGCGAGGTTCCACATACGAATGACTTCCCAGATGAAGAGATTTTCCAATGTTTCCCTGAAGTCAAGTCACCTGCAGAGCTTGTTAGAAACAATTCTTGGACTTCAGACCTAATGACGCAGAACCTTCATGAGAGAGTTACAAATCATTTGCTTCACACGCAATTTCAAGAACCACCCTTCTAAACTCTCAGTCCCCAAAATATTCAAGGAGAGATGGAAAGACTGAATATCAAAGATGTTTAGAGAAATGTTCATATTTGTACTGCAGACGGAAGGCTGGGCTCAAAGATTCTGTAATTTTTTAAAGATTTTATTTATTTATTTGACGTGAGTGTGGGAGAGAGAGGAGAAGCAGGAGAAGCAGCAGAGGAAGCGAGGAAAGTAGCCTGAGCAAGGAGCCTGATGTGGGACTCAATTCCAGGACTTGAGCTGAAGGCAGACACTTAACTGACTGAGCCACCCCAGCACCCCCAAATTCTACAATTTTATCAGATCAATTTCAAGATTGATTAATGTACTGTATTTTGCGCTATACTATATAGAAAATGTTAACTTTACTTTCCATCAGGCTCTGCTCCAGTGTTGGAATGTATGCCTCTTAAGAGTAATAGAAATATAGCTCTAGGGAGTATCTCATTTGTTTAACATGTAACGCTTCTATGGAAGTCTCATTACACATAAGAATATAAGTTGGTGGGACGCCTGGGTGACTCAGTCTGTTAAGCATCTGCCTTCGGCTCAGGTCATGATCCCAGAGTCTTGGGATCAAGCCCCACATAGGGCTTACTGCTCTGTGGTCTGCTTCTCCCTCTCCTTCTGTCCCTCCCCTTTCACTCATGTTCTGTCTCTCACTTTCTCTCTCAAATAAAAAAATAAAATCTTAAAAAAGAAAGAATATAAGTTGGAAATTTCTGACTTAGTTTGGAAGTCACTATTATTTCCTTTAATTCATATAGCTGCAATTGACTTTTGATTATGTTTAGAATTAGAATTCTAAATTAGGATCATTTAGAAATGAGAGGTCTTCTGAGGAAAACAACCTATGGGATTATCACAATTCCAAAAAAGGATCAAAGTCAAGTTAATAACCTGCAATTGAAAATAAGTGTTAAACTGAATATTCTCTTTTCATAGAGAAGGCAGTATAACATGTGTAACATAGATATTTTCACTCTGACATAAATAAATCAATTTCAGAAAAATGTCACGTTGCCTGATTTCAAGCTTTACTACAAAGCTGACAGACACACAGACCAGTGGAACTGTGTAGTGAGCCCAGATATGGACCTTCAACTTTATGGTCAAATAATCTTTAACAAAGCAGGAAAAGATATACAGTGGAAAAAAGTCTCTTCAATAAATGGTGTTGGGAAAATTGGACAGCTATGTGTAGAAGAATGAAACTCAACCATTCTCTTACACCGTACACAAGGATAAACTCGAAATGGATAAAAGACCCCAACATGAGACAGGAATCCATCAGAATCCTAGAGGAGAACATAGGCAGTAACCTCTTCAACATCGGCCACAGCAACTTCTTTCAAGATATGTCCCCAAAGGCAAAGGCAAAAATGAATTTCTGGGACTTCATCAAGATCAAAAGCTGCACAGCAAAGGAAACAGTCAACAAAACAAAGAGGCAACCCACAGAATGGAAGAAGATATTCGCAAAATGACAGTACAGACGAAGGGCTGATATCCAGGATCTATAAAGAACTCCTCAAACTCAACACAAACAAAACAGATAATCACGTCAAAAAATGGGCAGAAGACATGAACAGACACTTCTCCAAAAAAGACATATAAATGGCTAACAGACACATGAAAAAATGTTTATCATCATTAGCCATCAGGGAGATTCAAATCAAAATCACATTGAGATACCACGTAACACCAGTTAGAATGGCCAAAATTAATAGGACAATAAACAACTTGTGTTGGAGAGGATATGGAGAAAGGGGAATCTTCTTACACTGTTGTTGGGAATGCAACTTGGTGCAGTCACTTTGGAAAACAGTGTGGAGATTCCTTAAGAAATTAAAAATAGAGGGGTGCCTGGGTGGCTCAGTCATTAAGTGTCTGACTTTGGTTCAGGTCATGATCCCAGGGTCCTAGGGATCGAGCCCCGCATCGGGCCCCCTGCTTGGCTGGAAACCTGCTTCTCTCTCTCCCATTCCCCCTACTTGTGTTCTCTCTCTCTCTCTCTCTCTCTGTGAAATAAATAAATAAATCTTTAAAAAACAAACAAACAAAAAAAACTGTAGAGCTACCCTATGAACCTGCAATTGCACTACTGGGTATTTAGCCCAAAGATACAGATGTAGTGAACAGAAGGATCATCTGTACCCCAGTGCTCATAACAGCAATGGGCACAGTCGCCAAACTGTGGAAACTTTTGTATCTACATGGACAGGATTGGAGGAGATTATGCTAAGTGAAATAAGTCAAGCAGAGAGACTCAATTATCATATGGTTTTGCTTACTTGCGGAGCATAAGGAAAAACACGGAAGACATGGGGAATGGAGAGGAGAAGTGAGTTGGGGGAAATCAGAGGGGGAGACAAACCATGAGAGACTATGGACTCTGAGAAACAAACTAAGGGTTGGAGGGGTGGGGATGGGGGTTGGGTGAGCCTGGTGGTGGTTATTAAGGAGGGCACATGTTGATTGGAGCACTGGGTATGGTGCATAAACAATGAATTTTGGAACACTGAAAAGAAATTAAAAAAACAATAATGCCTTCTGCAGGTATGGAGAAAGTGAAATTGAATCATGACAAAATGACAAAACTCAAACAAAAAGTGCCAAGAGCACAAGCACAGCACACTGCACACCTTTAGCAATCAAGCTCCTCCTCTTCAAGTCCATGTGCTTTGCCTGGTGGGTGGAAAGAATCAGTAGATTCATCTCTCCACTCTCTAGTTAGATATAATTACCCAGGTCAAGTGTCTTTTAATTTACAAGTATCTACAGGAAGTTTTTTCACTTTGGGATTAGAAAGATAATTAAAACTGATTTTTTATTTACATTTCCTGTTATGGAATAAATGTAAGGAAGTAATTGGAAAAGAATCCAGCATTATTAGGTAAAATAGTTTCTGTTCACAAAAGCCTGGTCTCAACTGTGCTGAATTCTTTGAGGATCAGATATTACTGCACTGTTCAAAAGCCACTGCTGAGTGTATCAAAATGAATAATGATACTCGTATTAGTAGTTTCTATTTACTACATGCTTATGGTGTGTCTTACACTTTCTTAAGTGCTTTATGTGAACTGGCTTATTCACCCCCCAGAACCTAATGAGGTAGGCATAATTCTTATCCCCAATTTATGGATTAGGAAACTGAGGCTCAGACAGCTTTGACTTCCCAATGAGGCGCAATGGCTTACTTCAAATTTAAACTCAGGCAGAGCCCAAGCCTTTAATCACAACATATCTCCTTTTTTATTGTACTTCTAAGAAAGTACTTTAGGTTCACCTCCCCTTCCAATTTCCCCCAACTCCCTTCTCCACTCTAAGTCCCCATGTCCTCCATGCTATTTGTTATGGAAGGGGAGGTGAACCATGAGAGACTATGGACTCTGAAAAACAATCTGAGGGTTTTGAAGGGACGGGGGGTGGGAGGTTGGGGTACCAGGTGGTGGGTATTATAGAGGGCACGGATTGCATGGAGCACGGGGTGTGGTGCAAAAATAATGAATACTGTTATGCTGGAAATAATAAATAAATAAATAAATAAATAAATAAGTACTTTAGGAAATGTACACTTGTTAAGGAATTCAGATACATTTATATAAAGGGTTTTTTTGAGGTTTTAAACTGACGTTAACTCAAACGTAAAAAGCCCTAGATGATTTATTTTTCAGTATTTTTACTCTCTGTTGTCTCTAAAGGTTTGCTCGCACGTGTGTGTGTATTTTACTATATTTGAAGGTACTGCTCTAATACTATACTATGGATGAACATTGGCATAACACAAGTTTGCTGAACTCAGAAATTTGTGACTGAACCCACAATCACAGTCTTGTATAATTCTTCGTTTTAATCCCTTTGCCTAAACTGGTACAATATATAAAAACTTGAGGGAACACTCACCTTCATCACAATTCTCAGTCACATTCCCTTCATACAGACGGTGGCTGAAGGAAATCTTCACATCTTCTCCTTCCATGTGAACGACTAAGAGGCCAGTGGTTGTCCTAGCTGGGACCCCCTGGTCCCTAACTTGTAACTGCAGCCAGATTGGGAAATATTCCAAAGATGGGTGGTGCTGAAGTTGAACCTCTCCTGTATACTTATCAATGGAAAACACTGACTGGGTCTCTGCAAAACTAAAAATGACAGTTCCATTGGGTCCCAAGTCGGGATCGCTGGCTGTCAGAATAGCAGTCGTCTGGTTAGTAGGTAACTGGGGGGAAAGAAAAATCTCCAAGGGGTTCTGCTCCCAAACTGGGTCATTGTCATTTACATCGGTGACATGTACTTTTATAATGACCGTGGTGCTTCTTGATCCCTGGACACTACAGTCTCTGGCCACAGCCCTAAACGTATGCTGAGATTTGGCTTCTCGGTCCAGGGTGCAGCGGGTTCTCAATGTGCCTGCCACGGCATCAATGGTGAATGCCCCCGAAGCCTCATCCACCAAGAAATACTCAGTTTTTCCATTCAGACCTTCATCCCTGTCCACAGCAGACAGCACGAGAACCTCTGTTCCCACTTGGGCATCTTCTCTCACGGAGGCCTGGTAATGCAGCGTCGGAAAGGATGGGCCATGGTCATTGTCATCCAAAACCCTCACCTGCAACTGCACTAGAGAGCTCCTCGGTGGATCCCCCAGATCAGAGCACAGGATGACCAGGGTGAAATGGCTGACTTGCTCCCGGTCTAAAGCGCGAGTGGTTGAGAGTTCCCCTGATGTCTCATTGATAGCAAAGTATTCATCCGTATTTCCTTCTGTTAAAGAAAACACATTCAAATTCAACATTCATTTGAATTGAAGAAGTAGCAGCTTTTTGCTAGCTAGATATACATACATATATGATTCATATATATGTCATATGTATTAGTCATATATATGATTGTATATATATCATGTATATATAATACATCATCATATGTATGTGTATATCCTATATATGATATCCAGTATGTATACATATATATGATATATATCATATATCTCATATATATATAATAGGATTCATTCTTTCAACAAATATTTATTTCATGATTATCATATCCTAACACTTTTGTAAGTATTGAGGATATAACAGTGAGTGATCATGATAAAGTCCTGCCCTCATGAAGCCTCTATTATCAGGGGATAAACAAAATAATATAATTCACTTTTTCTCTTAAATTGAAATAATTAGAACACTTGCTTTGACTGATTTGCAGCAGTATGGATTTTTGTGTATGCATTTACAACTATTTATATTCATATATATTTCCTCTTGAGATGAGTAAAATGTATGTTTTATTTGAAATAAAACAATACCAGGCAGGGATAAGAAACGGGATATAACATCCATTTTTAGATAGCAATAAAAAAATCAACACGTTGATACTAGTATTGTGGATGAAGTGAGATTCTCTTCCACTCTCCGTGTGCCTTGTGCATAAATCATAACACTTCTGTAAGAGATAGGGGAACACTTGTCTGTTTCTTCCCTAACATAAGGAATGACAACGTTTTATTCTTCTCTGTAGCCTCCAGAAATATCTTCGCTTTACTCTTGCCTATGGTACCAAGTAAAATAAAAGTTAAATATGAACACGGAGACAAAAAGCCTTCAAAGATATTTTAAAGTCATCTTAAAAATTAGTCAGGAGGGCGCCTGGGTGGCTCAGTGGGTTAAGCCGCTGCCTTCGGCTCAGGTCATGATCTCAGGGTCCTGGGATCGAGTCCCGCATCGGGCTCTCTGCTCAGCAGGGAGCCTGCTTCCTCCTCTCTCTCTGCCTGCCTCTCTGCCTACTTGTGTTCTCTGTCAAATAAATAAATAAAATCTTTAAAAAAAAAAATTAGTCAGGAAAAAATGTAGTTCAATGACTTGTTGGCCGTATCTTGGATGAGGGACATATTCTTAGATCAAGCACACTATTCCAAATAGAGTGGGATCTGGGCACCTGGGTGGCTCAGTCGCTTAAGTGTCTACCTTTGGCTCAAGTCGTGATCCCAGGGTCCTGGGACTGAGCCCAGTATCAGGCTCTCTGCTCAGCAGGGAGCCCGTTTCTCCCTCTCCCTCTGCCACTCCCCCTGCTTGTTCACTCTCTCTCTCTCTCTCTGTCAAATAAATAAATAAAACCTTAAAAAAAAAAAAGTGGGATTTTACTGGAGTCTGCCAGTGGCATGTGGGGAAGAAGTAGGACAGCGTTCAAGAAAACAACAGCCATAAGTAGTGTTGGGGGCTGAGGAGAAGGGACTTGCATTTGTATTTTGTTCATAAAACGTGACTATTGTATACCAAATATAGGGGTGATCAGACAAACCTATGATTCTGTGGCATTCATCATTGATAAAATGGTTCATTCACTCGGCAGACATTTAAGGAGAACATGCCATGTGTGTGTCGGATGCTGAGAATGGGAGGACAGTAAGGCATGATCCCTGTCTCCAAATATTTCCAGTCCATGAGGAATTTGGGTCAGTACTGGCATATTAAAGTGTGGTGTGAAAATCATACACACAGGGTGCCCAGAAGCACTACAAAGGACATGCAGTCTTGTGTTAGGATGGGCAGGAATGCTTATTAGAAAGAGTGGCATCAAAACTGGTTCATAAAGCAGAGAGGGCCAGGCTAAAAGTTTTGGAAAGTGTGTTCTAGGCAGAGGGGGAGCCTAAGGGGAGCTTTAGAAATATAAAGACTTAAAACCTGCAAATGTTTTAGTGTAACTAGAGCACAGGGTTCCCTGGGTGTTTGCATGGAGAGAACAGGGAGAGGGTTGGCACCTGGGAAGACATAAATTTAGGGCAATAAACCATGAAGCATCCTGTGTATACTGCCGAAGAGTCAGCCTTAACATCCATAGGGAGCTCCTGAAGGATTTTAGAAGGAAAAGGGTCATGAATCACATTTCTGTTTTAGGAAGAGGGCTGGGTGACAATGTCAAAGCTTGATTAGAATACAGGAAAAGTTTAGAGACTATTACAGTAATCAGTTTGAGCAGCCGGGAGATTCTAAATGAATACATGCATAGAGGAAGTGGACACATCCCAAAGATATTAAAGAGAAAAGTAAGGAGGAAGGATAAAGGAATCATGATGCCTCTTAGGTGAAAGAGTGAAGGTCCTTTAGACCAGTTGTGTTTAAAACGAGGTCAGAGTACCCTGGGGTTATATGAAGTTTTCTAAGGAGTATTTGGAAACTGGTAGTTTTAAGGTAATTTCCAGAAGCTCAGTTTACATATTCTTATTCCTAAATTTGTTCTGCCTGAGAAATCACTTAAAATTATGTGTTTGTCTTTCCATATTCCTTTTTAAAGATTTTATTTATTTGAGAGAGAGAAAGAGAGAAGGAACAAAATCAGGGAGAACAATAGGCAGAAAGAGAGGGAGAGGGGCGCCTGGGTGGCTCAGTGGATTAAAGCCTCTGCCTTCAGCTCAGGTCATGATCCCAGGGTCCTGCGATCAAGCCCCACATCAGGCTCTCTGCTCTGCGGGAAGCCTGCTTCCTCCTCTCTCTCTGCCTGCCTCTCTGCCTACTTTTAATCTCTCTCTGTCAAATAGATAAATAAAATCTTAAAAAATTAAAAAAATTAAAAAAAATTTAAAAATAAAAGAACAAGCATTTAAAAAAAAAAGAAAGAAAGAAAGAAAGAAAGAGGGAGAAACAAACTCCCTGCTGGGCAGAGATTCCCCACTTAGGGACTCAATCCCAAGACCCTGGGATCATGACTGGAGGCGAACAAAGGCAAATGCTTAACTGACTGAACCACTTAGGTGCCCCTCCACATTCCTTAACGTTGTTACCTTTAGCATTCTCTCTGGTCTCTCTCTTAAGTACGATGCCTTGGCAGGTGGCTTTGCAGGTCCAGAGTGCTTCTGGAAAGATTTCTGAATCTCTCGGTGTCTGAGGGCACAGAAATCTCAGCTGTGGGCCTGGCCCTGCAGGTGACCTTGGCTTGGGCAGGGCCTATGGGACTGAGGGCAGGTAAGGAGCTTGGCTTGACCTTGAATGGGAGCGTTCCCTTGCCTGGGAAGTTGTTTGCATATATTTTTTAAAAAGTATTTTTATACTATTTGATATTTTTAAAAGGTGATATAGTCTTTATTATAATGTGTCAATATTTATGATATTCTGAGAGACACTAATTAAACTTCTAATAAAAATTTTTAGTTGATTATTTAAAAATATGTGTGTTGAGAGTACATGGGTTTTCAACTAAGGGTAAGTTGAGCGAGGGATGGGCAGAGACTTTAGAAGCCAGACTGTGATGGGGGATGGTGGGAAGGAAGTGATGCTGGATGCAGCTGGGGAAGCATTGGTGATACAATGTTGTTAGGCATAACAACTGGGTCCTTGAGGTGAAACAATTTAAAATGGGAGGAAAAGATAACTGGGTGTGCTAGAGTGAAGAAAAAAAAAAAAGATTAGTGAATATCAGGTCTGGCCTTGCTATTTGAATTAGCTTTGTTCCACATATTTTATCACTCTGTAAATTACTGAAAACTAATAATAGTGATTCTTGTCCAAGAAATGCAAATTAATTGTGTCTAGTGGAGTATCATCGGTTATTGTCCTGCAGATAGACCTCATCTGCATTTCAGAACTCCTTATTTCCTGTGTGTGTGTGTATGTGTGTGTGTGTTGGAATCCTCCTTGGACCAATTTTAACATCTTTTCACTTTGCTCATTAATCAATGACTTAAAGAAAAAATCTTCAGGAATTGTTAATTTTATATTTGTATGAAAGTCACTATTTTACTTTTTAAAAAAAAATGCTTTAATGGGACTTAGATCTCAGATGTAGATAAAGATAGGGAGACATAGGGGTGCCAGTGGTGGCTGAAGATGAGGACCAGATGAAATGATGCTGTAAGAGTGTGTCAAGGAGCAAAGTAAAAGAATAAGCACAAAACACCCCTGGAAACTCCAGTAAGTCAGAGGACCACCCACAGAACAAGGACACTGGGAAAGCTTGTCTAGAAAGGCAGATGAAGGATCAGGAGAAAGTGACTTTCTGAAGTCAAGTTGGGACTAAGTATCCAGGGCATTGTTCACAAAGGCATAAAGCAGTACAGTTAAATTAAGAAAAGACCTGGATCCACTGGATTTAGCAACAAGATCCTAAGTGTCTTTTTGCAAGGGCAGTTTCAGTGGAATACATATTGTAGCAGGCTAAGAAATGAAAGTAAGGTAAAGACATAGAAACCAGAGTGCACACAACGATTTTTAAGAAGCTTGATTGTAGAGGTAAAGAGACAGTGAAGGGATGCATCTGAGGGAAGACTTTTTTCAAGATGGGAAGGATTGGTAAATATTGATGGGTAAAAACCAGCAGAAGGGGAAATTTTGACAGTATGAGAAAAAGAAACAAATAAGCAAATAAACCCTTACACAGTGAAAGGGGATGGGTGGCACTCTGCAGATTGTTTGTAATTCGTTCTCGACAAGACACACACAGAATTTGGGAGAAAGCAATTTAGAAAATCTTGTAGAGGCTTGACAGAATAATTTTGTGTCTGCAAAATACCATAATAGATTAGAAAAACTGGAGCTTGCCTTTTGTACGCCTTTGTGGTTTTTTCCTCACAGTAGTTCATATTTATTGTATTTTACAAAAATTTCAGTGCACAACAGAACAAAAATTTAAAAAAAAAATTCAAACCCTGGTTCTTCATCACAGATTGTTTGGAAAGTTCTAGAAAACAAGAGGAGTTTACAACGGAAAGTACCCAATGCAACAGGCAGAAGAGAAGTAACTGGGCTTATCTATACAAGTTAGTTTGAAAGAGTAGCGTTCTTCTGGATGAAAGTATGACAATACACATAAACATTTAAAATATATATGCCCTTGGACATGATAACTTCACTTATATTTATCATAAGGAAATAATTGGGTAAGTGTTCAACTGCAGCATTTTTATAATAATAAGACTATTATAATGGTTAATATCTGAAAGACTATAAAAGGGGATGGATGAAATAAGTGATATTTTACATATGCAGTAAGAAGAGACATCGTTAGAAATGTTAACATATATGTATGCTTACTGATATGAAAGGTTTACATAGCATATTAAAAATGAGTTTAAAAAATGAGATAATAAAATAGCATATATAAATTATCTAATATATGTAAAATTGATGTCTCCATTTACCCAGGTTCATGGAGAAGCGTTGCTCAAAATAATAAATGAATTACCCCCACAAGATACAAATATTTTATGTTACTACTGTGGTTTTTCATAAATCTGTATATATATTCTGAACCAATTATACATCATTTTTATAATCAGGCAAAAAAGCAATAAAGCTGTTCTCATTTTGGAGTAAAATGGATGGCACATAGAAAATGCCACTGGTTATAGAATTTTTAGCATAGAGGAAGTGATAGCTTTCAGAAGCTAGTCCCAAAGCCGTTCTTCCAAGAACTAAAAGCAACTTCTCCCCATCAGACGCAGTCTCTGAAGCATTACTCTCTCAACTCCTATCATTCTATGTGCACACTGACATATCCCCCCCAAAAATCACTTTTTCTTTTAGATGAATAAGAAGATGTATAGGGCACCTGGGTGGCTCAGTGGGTTAAGCCTCTGCCTTCCACTCAGGTCATGGTCCCAGGGTCCTGGGATCAAGCCCCCCATCGGGCTCTTTGCTCCGCGGGGAGCCTGTTTCCTCCTCTCTGCCTGCCTCTCTGCCTCCTTGTGATCTCTGTCTGTCAAATAAAAAAATAAAATCTTAAAAAAAGAAGAAGAAGAAGAAGATGTGGCTCTCCCCATACAAATGCTAACATTACTTTGCCAGAAATTTTTATGCCTCTGATCCAAGGGGAGTCATATCACAAAATTATCTTCTGGGTAGAAGTTCCTACAGATTCTGGTCAGGGTGGGGTATGGTTGTAATTTTTAAGTGTTTTACTGGTATTCAGATCTGGGAACTGTTGATCTCTGTGTTCTCTAAATTCCACTTAAGAAAAGACTAATAGAAGTCTTGCTGGCTCAAAATAATAAAAATGTTAGTGATCATATAAAAGACACGGAAGTAGAAAAAAGTTGTTTATGTTCCATCTGCACACCCACTAATGTTACCACAGAAAAATTCACAAGAGTTGCTGAGGGGAGATTTAAGAATTTGGAAGCCAGAAAAAAAAAAGAAAAAGAATTTGGAAGCCAGTCTCTTGGGCTATCTGTGGAAAGGACACACATGGCCCCCAATAGCTCTTACAGAGGGTGTATTTTGTAGACACTGCAATAGACACCAAATACAGAATGACTACCAGTGTATCAACTCAGTTAGTATCCTGAGGAGAATTTTAGTAGAGAAAATACTTACCAATTATATGATACCTGACAGCTCCATTATTGCCAGCATCCATATCAGAAGCCAAAACAGTATAGACAACTCCTGACTCCTGGTTTTCCAGAACCTCAATGTCATGACCGGGAACAATAATCTGTGGTGCGTGATCATTCTCATCTTCTACAGTACAGAGAACCGTCGTGGTGCCAGATAACGAAGGGACTCCTTCATCTCGTACGAGAACTAATGTGAAATGAAAGATGGCAAAGACTGTGGCCATGAATTGATGCCGTAAATATATCACCCCAACTAGGTGCATCAGACCACACACTAACTGGGTAGCACTGGGTCAATAACAGTTTACATAAAGACACGCTACAGACTTGTAAAACCACTAACCCCCTGATCACTACTTTTGTTTGTTAGCATAGTCAGGCATCGCTTACCTCGAAGGGTGAAAACTTCCCAAACTTCTCTGTCAAGTGTGGTGGTGGTCACTATTTCTCCAGTGTCAGGATTTATCTTGAACATCCCAGATGAAGCACCTGCCATGATCTCAAACTGAAACTTGGAGTTGATTCCTTAAGAAAAATATAAAGAAAAAGTTAGGAATTATCCCTTTGGAAACCATTCTTCTGTTTTCCTTTTCTTTTTCCAATGAACACTTTAGGTCAGAGATGAAAAAGTCAGGATGCTTAAACAACCTTCAAATTAAGGTAAAATACACACACACACACACACACACACACACACACTTATACACACACACGCACCCCTCTTTTGGCTGTTCTTGCTAAATAAAAGCCTCATGGGCTGAAATGCTTGATTTTCAAAAGTCTTAGGAGACTTCCCCACAGTGAATGCTTTGGATTTTTTCCCTCTCATAAAAAATTTCTTATGAGTGTGCAACCCTTCAATATATTCCTAATTACTCCTTCTAACACCCCTGATTGTGATTTAATGACATAATTGTAAGCTTACGGGGCAAATGACAATTTCTTTAGATCAACCCTCTATTTAAAAGCTTGTGTTCACTTATGGTATTCTGTTTATTCTCCATCACAGGAGGCAAGCACATAAACTTGCTTATATGCATATTTTTGTTTTATTTTCTACTTAGTATTTAGTCTCCTATCTGGAGTGAGAAATGTGGTACCACGTTGGCATACATTTTGAAAACAATGCTTCTCATTTTTTTTTTTTTTGTGGTTTCTCTTCTTCCCTGAGAGAAGCACCATATAATCTCCATCACTGATTATGAAGATCATTCATACCATTAATTTAATGAGTTTATCCCATGCCATTGTTGCTTATTTTGCACCTTACACAATTCAATTATTTCCCTATCTTCTTTTCTAACTGACAAGAATCTACCAATAGACATAGTACTCAAATGATTTTACACTTCAACAGAAGATGAAAGACTATTTTTTGGCCTTGCCAACAACAGTAAAAAGACATCAATTACAAATTACATCTTGCTAGTCTTAAAATTTTTCATTCCACTATTTACTAGATACAATACAGGACTGAGTGCTGGAGAGAGTGGTATATAAGTCTAGTTTTTTTTTTTTTAAAGATTTTATTTATTTATTTGACAGAGAGAAATCACAAGTAGTCAGAGAGGCAGGCAGAGAGAGAGAGAGGGAAGCAGGCTCCCTGCTGAGCAGAGAGCCCGATGCGGGACTCGATCCCAGGACCCTGAGATCATGACCTGAGCCGAAGGCAGCGGCTTAACCCACTGAGCCACCCAGGCGCCCTATAAGTCTAGTTTTACGTAAGAATAATTAGATGTCTTCTTACTGTGCCCTTGAATGGGAAAGGATATGTAATATAGTTTGAAGGCATTTTAAGGACTTTAAGAGAAAAGAAAGTCTAATAAGATACAATCAATATATTTGATATGGTGTGGTCAGAGGTCACCAAAAACTTACCGTTTTATCAGTAGACATTAGGTATGTTATTCCATTAGTGATTATTTAATAATCATAGTGATTAGTTTGGTCTCATAATGGTCACATACTCTGTTCTACAGCCAAGACAACAATTCTAAAAATTCCAGATTCAATTTGTTATTCCTGTTCATCTCTTTGTACCTTAGGAAAATGGGAAGTACCATCTTACATCTATTTTCCTGTTCCTCAAATATCTGGTGACCAAAATCAAATGTCAAGCACAAAGCTATTTTCCCAAAAGACAGTGGTGAATCAAATGGGCATGGCCTCTGCCTTTAGGGAGCTTATACGGAGAACAGAACCTTTTAATTTCGGACCCTTTATTTTTGAAATCAACTCACCCATTTATTATACGATTTTATCATACCTTATACATCATGTTATATTTTATATATTACATTATAAATTATTTTAATATTTATTTAAATTATTTAATATTTTAATTCCCAATACCTGTCAAACCTAGAAAATGTTTAAAAACAAATGCAAATCTTTGTTTTCCCTTCCTCCCATTGTTTCCATTATTCTGTAATGTGCTTTACCTTTCTACCCAACATGTTCCTGACTTTTTAGAAATTTTCAGATTTTATTATTTCCAGTGTTCTATATAGCTTTTATTCCTGAGATAACAAGCCATTCGTCTTCAACCCCCATGCTATATTAAGAATATATGACTTTTACACCATAGTTTGTACACATACATTTTTTACAATACATTTTTACACTCCAAACTTCACACATTCCACAACTTAAATTATGTGAAATAACTATAAAATATTTTACTATGGCCCTTTTAGAATTTAACTAGTGCCTTGCTTCTTCCTCCTCACAACCTATAATCATCCAGGACAAACACAGCATCATCAGATGTGAGAACCAAGAAAGTAAAAATAAAATAGAGATTATTTAGTCTAATTTCATCACCTTCCTATGCACAGTAGAAATTTGTTCTGAAGATATTCAGTGATATGACACACACCTAGTGAGAGGGCATGTGTATATGGACCCGTCCATATATTATTCTTAGACCTCAAGACCTACAGTGTATGACCTCTTAATTTTTCCCTCCGTAGGACATCCTTCTCAATTCCCTCTGTCCTTCTCCAGTGACTTTCCTGGGTCCTGTGCCTTTTTGCCAAAGATGCCCAGCAACACTTAACCCACATCATTCCCACCATCTCTCTGCCCTCCTGGGATATCCAGCAGATTACTCAGGCTCAGAAAATGTCACAACAACATGGACTGAGGCCACAGAAATGTCATTTTCATCTGGCCGTCTTTCCAGCTTTCCTGTGCCATCCCTCTCCCATTCATGTCTCCCACCCAACATGTACTGGGTCACTCTTGTGTATCACTTTCCTTCCTATTTCCCAGAGAAAATGAAGGCATGGAAAGCATTCTTTCAACTTCGTGTCTACATTCAACTCTAACTCCTGACTTCTGTTTTAATGGCAAAAGTAATTCTTCAAGTGCTCCCTCTTGGAATTTTCCTATTACATCTAGCGCTTTTTTTTTTTTAAATCTAGCTTTTTTTTTTTTATTAAATTTTCCCCTGAATTATATTCTTCCCTAGCTGTAGGAATCAAAATTTTTTCTCCTTCTCTTTATAACCAGGCTTCTTTAAACAATGTATCCATTCTCTGAAGCCAGCTTGAAATTGTCACAACTGGCTACTCTTTCTACAGTCACTTGTTTATAGAATTTACTAGTCATTTTTGTTTTTATCTGATTTGTCTTTTCTGTGGCTTCAGATATTGCAGACTGATGTTTAAAAAGATGGAAAGGAACAAAGGGAGAGAGGTGAGAGGGAGAGAGAAAAGATTCACTGTTTTCAGTTTCTACCCATTTGCAGATAACACCCATGTGTCTGCATTGATCTCCAGTTATTTGGTTGTTTCAATCATTTGTTCATGTGTTCATTCATTCATTCACGTCTTCATTCATGCAATGCACATATACTAAGTGCCAGGCACTGGAAAAATACCATCAAGTAATAAATCTTGGTCTTCAAAGTTTCCCTTTAGTGGGGAGACAATAAAATTAATGAATTATAGACAGTATGGTAGAAAACATGAAATCACTGAGGAAATGGGTCAAGGAAGACTCACCGCAGGTAGAAGGTCTGTTCATTGATTACCTCGATAAATAAACATATAGAGTGAGAACAGGTGCCAAGGTTCTATGCCAGGTACTAAGAATATAACTGCTATCAGGAAGAAGAATTCTCTCCCCTCACAGTGCTTGCAGTATAGCAGTGCACATGGAAAAGTGAGCAGGCAATTACCATTCCATTTAAGACATCACTGGGAAACTATGGCTGCCTTCTGTATAAGCTGAGCCTCCAAAGTTGAATAGGATTTAACAAGTAAAAAAGAAGAAAGAAAGTTTAAATGCATTAAAAGTAAAATCCAGGGGCAGCTGGATTGCTCAGTCAGTTAAGTGTCTGCCTTCAGCTCAGGTCATCATCCCAGGGTCCTGGGATCCAGTCCCAAAATGGGAGGTCCCCGCTCAGTGGGGAGCCTGCTTTTCCCCCTGCCTGTCGCTCTGCTTGCTGGTGATTTCTCTTTCTCTATCTGTCAAGTAAACAAGTTAAAATCTTAATAAATAAATAAATAAATAAATAAATAAAATCCAAACACCTTAGCACAGTCTAGAAAGTCCCATAGAATATGGGCTCTGGTGATTTCCCCACCCTCTTCTCACTGGCTTGCTTGCTATGTTCCCGGTCCATCTGCTGGCTTCCCTTCTGTTCTTTGAAAGTGCTATATTTCTTTCTGTCAGGGTTTGAGTGGTTACTGTTTCCTCTGGCTGCTCCTCCCTCTTTCCATGGGGTCCTAGTTATGCTACTATTGGTCCCAGATCTAAATCTATTCTGCTCAGCTTTGTCCTATAATGCTGGGGGTCAAGGATCTGCAAGCCACATTTGTCTCTTGCCAACTCCTCTCTCCTTGAGTCTGCTGCAAGGGGACACCAGCAGAGAGTGAACATCAGAAGGAGAGAAGAGGTGACCCCTTCTGTCCACTTACTGTCCTTGTCAGCACTGTCACTGCTGTCACTGCACCTGCTGCAGCACGCTCACGGCTCTCAGCCTTCTAGAACTCCCTGAATCAGGCTCCGAGAGCCCTGGCCTCTCATTTACTTTTTTGGTTCTCTTTTTCTTTAGATTCAGATGACCCTGACCTCTTCTGTTTCCCAGTGTTAGGGGTGGTAGCTCTCCCTATAGTGAGTTTTCCTAGGTTACTTCTGGATTCCCTTTTTGCTTACTCAGCTTTCCAACACCTGTATCATAATCTCTGGTTTTCCTGACCACACCTGACTGATGGAGTATTTGGCTGCAGAAATAGGTCTCAGGTTTCAAAGATTCTGGGTTTGGTTATGTCTTGGCCTTGCATGCAGTGCTGAGTTCTCTGACCATGGAAAATGGAATCCCAGTAACAGATGACTGGCAGTGATATCATAATCAATTAAGTTGTCACCTGTGCTTGATGGTGAGGGAGTCACTCTCAAAGGACTCAAGTTCCATAGAAGATCAAATGACTCTGTCCGAAGGGGAGTAAAAAGGATTCTGATGGGAGATGGCTGTTTCTGGACGTACTAGAAACTTGCAGAAAGAAAACTGTAAGCTGGAGCTGAAGCTTGCAGGTCAGTCATAGTTAAAAACCAGAAAGATTTTATATGAGCCTGAAAATTAATTTTCCTGAAGATCAGACCCAAGCTGAGTGGCAGATACAAGTAACATCTAGCAAGGAGAGGTTTATTCACATGAAGACCCATAACTAGACTCATCCCAACATTTTGCAGTTAACTATGTACAAATCTGCCTCCCTTCTGAAGAATGGCAGGATTTTTCTAAGTTATATTGGAACAAACCCAGGGAATCTGTGTGGAAGCCATTTCTAAGGATGTGAGGCCCAGGAAAATAAAATAGAACTTTGGTGTAGGCTGGAATTATTGGTGTCCTGTGCCTAGCAGAGATTCTGAATTGAATGTGTTAACTCATAGCTATGTCTCACAATAGTTTCTTTGATGGCCTCACTCAACAGTGGCCTATCCTTACTGAGGTTGAGATGCTAAATCTCTTGTATACTGTCTCAGAAGAACAGAAAGGTTTGAAGAACCAGAAATGTTAGGACAAGTTTACCTCATGTATGACATGCCCACCACCCTACCCCCATGACAGTTCCCAAGAGTTCAGAGGAACCTCTTTTTAAAGACCCTGGGGAAAACATTGGTCAGAGGGACCCCAGCATTTTTAAAAGTCCTCTGCTAGCTGGCCCCTGGAGGCTGTGAATGATGGTGCTACTGATCCCGGAGATACCTTTTGAGACCAAACACTCTATACCAACTTCAAGTGATTTGATTTTACCCAGCAGAAACAACAGAGTACATCTTTAGGTAAACTCTTTTATTATTGGCCATCATCTACTCAGCAGAGTTACTGCTCATCTTGGCATCCAATAGAACATCATATTGATCCACCATTTTGATGACTTCATAATTGGATCTAATATGCAGAAAGTGGCAAGTAACTTAGATGTCTTAATTAGATGTATGTAGTAGACCAGCTGCTGGCAAATTACAGCCCACTATCCAAATCCAACACACCCCCACTTGTGTAAAATTTTACTGAAACACACCCACACATGTTTCTTTATGTATTATCTATTGCTACTGTCTTGATACAAAGTCAGAATTGAGCAACGGAAATTGTGTGGGCTGCAAAGCCCAAAATATTCACTATCTTGTCATTTACAGAGAAACATTTGCAGAGCTTGAGTCAAGAGTGGGGGAGTGACATAGCTGTTGAGGATAGAGAGGAAAGCTAGAGTCACTTCATAATGTGCCTGGCTGTTAAGCAAAATAAAACTTCATCATCAAAACCATGAGGAATTAATAAAGAATTCTGACTCTGGGAGGAGTATTTTCAGATTTACATTTTAGGAAGATCATTTTTCATGAATTCCTCAACTGTACGAAGCTCACACAACTCACAAAGTTTTAAGGCAAAAACAGGATCATGCCTGACTGAATGAATGAAGGAATAAATAAATTAATGCATTCTGAAGAGTGAAGGCAAATTGAAGCAGTTCTAGTTTCTCAGATCACAGAATCAAAAATATTTACTGAGCTCCTACATCTTAGCTTGCACTGACTTAGGGACCTGGGATAACAGTGAATAAAACATATACTGAACCCCTGAGAAGTTCACCATCCAAAAGGCAGGCAGACAGGCAAAACAATGAGACAATTACAATACTCTGTATTAAATGATGGGGACTAAATCAGTTAATTGACTAAATCAATTAATAGTGACTGTCTCTGGATGAGTGAAATTGTAAGTGGTTCTTCTTTCTATTTTTCATGCTGACTATTTCATTAATTCTAAGACACATTATCTCCCATATTTTAACATTTCTGAAGCTAGATGTATTTTAAAATTGCTGCTGTTTTAGAGTCAATGAAACAGATGAAATAGCATCATGGTGTCGTTTCTCCCTTGCTTCACGTGGAGGCTGTTGTGCACAGTTGTGACCCCAGCACAGGACGTTTTCCGGGAAATCGGATCTGGAGTGAATTCAAAATAAACCCAGACAGAGAACACAACTGCCCCTTGAACAACATGATTTGAAGTCCACAAGTCCACTTAACATGTGGATTCCTTTCAATAAATATGGTGCAGCAATGTAAATTATTTTCTCTTCCTTCTGATTTTCTTAAAACAATTTTCTTTTCTCTAGCTTGCTTTATTGTAAGAATACAGTATAGAGGGGTAGCTGGACAGCACAGTCAGTTAAGTGTCTGACTCTTGATTTCTGCTCAGGTCATGATCTCGTGGTGGTGAGATCAAGACACCTTGCCCCCCATTTCTGCGCTCAGCAGAGAGTCTGCTTGAGATTCTCTCCCTCCCCCCTTCCTCATTCATTCTCTCTCTCTCTCTCTTTCTGTATCTAAAAGAGAGAGAGAGAATACAATATGTAATACATACAACATACAAAATATGTTTTCTTTGACTGTTTATGTTATCCTTAAGTCTTCTAGCCAACTGTAGGCTACCACTGGTTAAGTTTGGGGGGAGTCAAAAGTTAAATGTGGATTTTTGACTGGAAGAGGGCAATCGGCACCCCTGAACCCCAGGCTGTTCCACTATACATTTTTTCTTTATCAATAGACAATAAGATCTCATTGTAGAATTTGATATTTTTGCAGGGCATTGTGCTGTTGAATTATTCTGTACTCACCACTATTGAGCAAATACACCAATAGGGACTGAGTCATCTTCCCTGGTGAGGCACCCTTTCTCTTGGGACTAGTGGGGAGGGGAGTGCACCCCGGGGGTAAATCTTTTCTCACTAACAATAGAACTCTTGTTGGTGGTACCAAAAGCTGCAGCAGTTTTAATACTTTAGTTAAAACCTGGTAGTTGTTTTTCCCTTTTAATACATGAAAAAACTCCTGTTAGAACTAGTGTGAGTCATACATCATAAAACACGCAGTGTTCGAAGTCCCATGGGTTTGAATGCCAAACAACACTGTAGGCTTACCATTTTAAAAACTGCACTGTAGAATGCCAGAAAACATATGTTCAGCTTTCTAATATTAAGTAATGCTATCGTATTTTTTTAAAACACAGAACTATAAAGTAAACCATTCCTAAGTTCCAGTGTGATGCCAGTTACGTTAAAATCTTGACAATGACATTTAATTCTTGTGCATAATTCTTTTTCATTGTTTTAACCCAACAAGCAGATATAAAAAACAAAAACAACAGCAGCAAAAGACTGAGAGAAAATGGATTCAAAAGCACTTGCCTGGGGGTATAGCTCAGTGGTAGAGCATTTGACTGCAAAAGCACTTGCTTAATAGTTCTGGCCTCATTAAAAAACCAGGGTTAACAGTAAACCCAAACTGTCTCCACAACGTGTAGAGGTGCAGGAGACTCTTGAAGATGCTGGTGGTTATTTCAAACATCCATAAATGCAAAGCAAGCAAAACAATAATTTTGCATCTAAACTCTCCTTCAGGCAAACCATAATCTCTAGAATACTGAACTCTTCAATTCAATTTAACTAACAGGTTGCAGACTGGTCACTCGAAAAGAAAATAATACTGTCACTAGGGGCACCTTGACTGTAAAAATTGGAATGCATATTTACAGTAATCTTCTTTATTTGATATATGCAAATATTTGAGAGAAATGCTTTTCTCACTCTTCAGACATTAAAACAAGAGATTTCTCAGGAGTGTCCCTTATCAAAAATAAAATTTATAAGATAAAGTAAGGCCAAGGGGAGGAAGCATTTTACAAAGTTTAATAATTGCTAATGAGTAACTCCTGCACTGATCCACATCAGGGGCAGGTTCAACCTGTGTCTATGAACTTGGAGAAGTAGTATCTGCATTACCCAGATGTTTGTATGGCTCAATTTACACCAGAGAGTGCTCTAAGAGAACTTCATTGAACTACTGGAAACACAGAGCTGATATATATTCTCCATTGTCTCTATCACCCTTAAAACTATCCTGCCAGAAATGTGCTAACTAAATTCTGCAAATACAAGCTGGGAGGAGCAATTGTTACCACACTGCAGTCTTGTGTCTTTGAGCATAGTGAGAAAAATTTTGTGATCATACTGCCCCATTCTGGCCAAAAGAGAGAAAATTAGGTTAGTCTTTGAAAAGAAAATTTTTGTAGCATCATTACAAATTTATGTTAAAATGCATTTCATTAGAAGATGATGTTTTCCAAAAGGGCAAAGCATCTAAAATGGTATATAATGTAGAATAAAAACTCAAGGAAATCTATCACCCCTTATATGAACAACTTAGGAAGAAGATTTACTGCTAATACTATTATTTCCATGTACACATCTATTACAATTCTTGTGATTATGTAATGCTACTTGCTATACACGAATGTGAATTTTAAAAGATTGACTTATTCATGGGTTGGAAGAATTAATACTGTTAATATGTCTATTACTAGCCAAAGAAATCCACAGATTCTGTGCTATCCCTATCAAAAGTCCAAAGGCAAATTTCATAGAACTAGAACAAATAATTCTAAAGTTCATATGGAATCATAAAAGATCCCAAATAGCTAAAGCCATCTTGAGAAAGAACGAAACTGAAGGTATTATGCCCCTTGACTTCAAACTATACTACAAAGCTCTAGTTATCAAAACAGCATGGTACCAGGATAAAAACAGATGCACAGATCAATGGAACAGAATTGAGAGCCCCCAAATAAACCTGCACATATATGGACAATTAATTAATGAAAAAGAAGCTAGGAACAGTTTCTCCAATAAATGGCGTGGAGAAAAATGGTCAGTAGCATGCAAAAGAATGAAACTGAACATATCTTACAGCATACATAAAAATCAGCTCAAAAGGAATTAAGTATTTGAATGTAAAACCTGAAACTATAACATTCCTAGAAGAAAACACAGGTGGTAAGCTTTGTGACATTGGTCCTAGTGACGCTTTTGCGAATCAGACTCCAAAGTCAAGAGAAACAAAAGCAAAAATAAACAAATGGGAATATATCAAACTAAAAAGCTTCTACATATCAAAGGAAACCGTCATTAAAGAAAAACCCTCCCGAATAGGAGAAGATATTTGCAAATTATGTTATTTGCTAGAGGTTAATATCAAAGATAGATAAAGAACTCATAAAGGGTGCCTTGGTGACACAGTCTGCTAAGTGCCTGACTCTTGTTTTTGGCTCAGGTCTGGGTTCTCATGAAATCGAGCCCTGTGTCAGGCTCCCTGCTCAGCAAAGAGTCTGCTCAAGATTCTCTCTCTCTCCCTCAGTTTCCCCCTGCTTGTGCTCTCTCTCAAAATAAATAAATAAATAAATAAACCTTTAAAAAAAAAATCTCATACCACTCAACAACAAAAAACAACTTGATTTTTTTTTTTTTTAGATTTTTTTTTTTTTTTTGGACAGAGAGAGATCACAAGTAGGCAGAGAGGCAGGCAGAGAGAGAGAGAGGAGGAAGCAGGCTCCCTGCTGAGCAGAGAACCCGATGTGGGACTCGATCCCAGGACCCTGAGATCATGACCTGAGCCGAAGGCAGCGGCTTAACCCACTGAGCCACCCAGGCACCCACAACTTGATTTTTTTTAAAAGGCGGAGAATCTAAATAAACATTTTTCCAAAGAAAACATACAGATGCTAACAGGCACATGAAAAGATGTTCAACATCACTGATAAGTAGGGAAATCTAAACCAAAACCCCAACGATATGTCACCTCACATCCCCTAGAATGGCTATTATCAAAAACAAAAAATAACAAGTGTTGAAGAGAATGTGGAAAGAAGAAAACCGTCATGCACTGTTGGTGAGAACTCAAACTGGTGCAGTCACCATGGAAAACAGTATGGAGGTTCCTCAAAAACTTAAAAACAGGACTATCAGAAGATCTAGCTATATTACTCTTGGGTATTTATCCAAAGATAATGAAAATACTAATTCAAAAAGACATACATGCCCCTATGTTCACTGCAGCATTATTTACAATAATCAAGATATGTACACAACCTAAATGTCCATCAGTGGACCAAGGGATAAAGATGTGGAATGTGAAGTGGAATATTACTCAGCCATAAGAAAGAATGAAATCTTGCCATTTGCAACAACGTGGATGGACCTTGAGGATACTGAGCTAAGTGAAGTAAGTCAGGAGAAGAAAGACAGATACCATATGATTCAGTCATATATGGAATCCAAAAGCAAAACAAACCAACAAAAGCAAAACAAAGAGAAACTCATAGACACAGAGAATAGGGGATGGGGGATGTGTGAAAGAGGAAAACAAGGTCAAATGTAGAGTGACAGATGGTAACTAGATTTGGGGGGTAACCACTTTGTAGGGTGTACAGATGTCAGATTATAATGTATACCTGAAGCCCATAACAAAAAAAGAATTATATACATGAGGTTAAAAAAAAAATGTCTTATTGAACTATTTGTATTAACTCAGATGGGAAAATGGACATATGCTCTAAATGGCAAATATGGTAATTTTCAGAATTAATTTGTTTAAAATACAAACAATATTATTATTAAAGTTACTGAACCTTAAATACCAAAAAAGTCACAGTGATATTGAAAAGGAACTCTAAGACATGTACAAATTCCCAGCTATAGTGATTATTCATTTTAAAGTTATTTGTCTGGACTTGGTGGCTGACTTTAATAAGAATAATAATAGTAATGACAGAAGTTGACCTTTAGTGACCATTTATTGTGCTGAGTAGCTCTTTACACATAATAATTCATTACACATGAATTAGCTCTTAGCTTAGCTCTTTACACATAATAATTCATTCATTCTCTTAATATAACTAGAAATTAGGACCTATCATTATCCCCATTTTTCAGATAAGCAAACAGAGGAAGAGAGAGAATTAGCTACTTGCTCAAAGTTACACAGCTGAAGTAAAAGATAGTTCCAGGATTCATACCCAGGCAATCTGATGCCAGCATCCTCTCTCTTCCATTGTGCTATATAGAGAGGAAACACAGATCCATCCACTTACCTCTTAATATGTGGTATATCTAACCATTACATTCTGAAAAAAAAAATGTGATACCTTGTCTATACTGCAGTTTATTATCAAGATCAAACAAAAATGTTAATTTGGTATGTAGCACTCTACTATAAATAATAATATAAATCAATAGAAACAAATGCCATATAAAAGCACACATTATCAAGGGGTGCCTGGGTGGCTAAGTTGGTTGGTTGAGGCATTGGACTCTGCGCTCAATGGAGAGTCTGCATGAGATTCTCCCTCTGCTCTTCTACCTCTGCCCCTCCCCCCCCAACTATACACACTCTCTCTTTCTGTCTCTGAAATAAACAAATAGATAAAAAAAAAAGATCACATTACCTTTACATGTGTATGTGTTTTTATGTGTACACTAATTATAGAGGTATTAGAAGTTTGAAAAAACTAGCACTTGTCTTCATTTTCCTGGGCCATACTAATTTCAAGTATGTGAATTTTTGTTTTTAGCATTAATTATCAAGTTTCCCTATTTTTAAATTACCTGAATCTTTGTCCATAGCTTCAACCCTTATGACAAACTGCTCTGGATTTTGGTTTTCTTTAACTGAAGCTTCATAAAGGTTCTGCTGAAACACGGGTGCCTCATCATTCACATCAAGAACAGTGATCGTCAAAGTCTGGGATGAAGAAAGTGCTGGTGTGCCATCATCAAGGGCCAGAAGGGTCAGAATGTGCTGAGGCTTTATTTCATAATCCAAAGGACAGGTGGTTGTTAGTAAACCTGATTTGAAAAAGAAAAAGAACAATATATAATAAACATTTTCTAGAGAAGTTGTGCTTACTCTCCCTTTGTCTAACTTACTTAACCTGCTAACTGTCCTGAAGCTTTCTTTGCTAAAGAATAAATTTTATGAAACCAACATGAAGTTTATATATTTTCAAGAATAAAAAGGTAACTTTCAGTCAAAAGGGTCATTCTGGTTTAAATTATAAAGATGAATGAGAATTCAGAAATTATCATATACCTTTACCTACAGAGATGATTACATCTAAATTATTTTTTTACTTTCATTTAAAAAAAATCCAGCATAGCAGCACCTGGGTGGCTCAGTCGGTAGAGCATGCAACTCCTGATCTCAGGGTCCTGAGCTCAGGCCCCATACTGGGCATGGAGCCTACTTAAAAAGCAAAAGAAAAGCATACAAACCAAAAATCTAGGTTGTAACAGTAAGTGCTTCCATGTCCAATGACACTTCATGTCATTTACAAAAAGGAGAGTATGGGTACATTCCTTAAGATAAAGAGTTATAGTCTCTTTATACTGTCTCAGTCAACTATCTTTTTTTTTTTTTTCCTAACAAAAAATAGGAAGACTAACTCAGGAAATAAACTTCACAAACAGAATATGTCTCCATCCTACTGCCATTTAAGCATATGACCCATCTAAACAGTATTATAGTTAAAGTATTGCACATATGTAGCTCTCACATGATTCCAATCATCACATTTTTTTCCTTTGAAGACTGCTGTTTGCTTCTCTAGCATATACTCATCCTATGAGAACTTACCTTCAAATAATTAAAGAAGCTTGCAGATTTAGATTTTATAAAGTAGTTTTTCAATCAGTACTGATCCCTCTGCACTTCAGAGCCAAAGTTGGTGCAAAACTCACTGTGCTTTAAGAAATGTGAGCTTCACGAAGAAAAATAGCCTGTCTCCTCTGAATGCATTCGGCCATATCATTTATGTCTTTGAAAAATATCTCAACTGAAACAGCCAGTACAGTTCAGAGTCATGATAACTATATTACTGAGGCACAATTCTAATTTTATCCATTTACTTTAACGATCTGAAATAGACTTTCCTTAGCCATGTTGGAAAACATTTTAAGTATTGTTGAAACAGGTCCTTGGAGACCCCAGCTCTCACAGAAATCAGCAGCTGGGTCTGGACTATCTCTCTGTCAGTTGGGCTTTTAGCTGGTGGTCATGCATGCCTCAGAATGGAACCATATGTACAGGATTTAATAAATATTTTGATGAAATTTTCCAACCGTATATAGCCAGCCTGGAATCATGATTTCCAAATCCTATACATTCAGCCCCATTCCAAATAATGTTCTTAATGAACAGTTGGGCCAAATGGTACACATCTGAGATGTTTTTTCTAAGACTCATGCAAAATGACTTCTATATATCCTGAAAATCAGGTTGAGGGTGTTCTTTACCAATTTCATAAGAATGACACTGCATTCATGTAGCCTTCCATCAAAATGCATAAAACTTTTAGTAGACGTTATCGGGCAACATGGTGATAGCAAGGCAAGAGCAGTGACAGTGAGTGACATTTCTACAGAGTGGACTGTGAATAATTGTTTCTGCCAAAAATAAAATGTTATGGCTGATGTGGGAAGTAAAGGTACTCATGCCCATATCAATCCAACCATTTAAAAATACAGTATTTCCAGCTACTAACAAATGGATATTTGTATGATCTCAAAGATAAGTTTCCGTTCTAAAGTCTTTGGATAATGCTGATGATTACACATGCTGTGCCTTGATTCACTTTGGTACCATCTCCCACCCTGTGAAGATCTACAGTGCAGAGCAGTGAAGTTTGCTAGTATATATTCATCCCATGAAATGTAAGCTGGCAACAAAGCATCATCAATATTAACAAATAGGTCAGTTACAGGCGGCTGTCTGAGTACAACCCCTGGGCCTTTCATTTACATGAGCTAAACAGTAAAGCAAGTTACATTTCCTTAAAGCTTATACACCTCAAGAACTGTCATTTTAACAGAGGAAAATGAAGCAGACAAATGTGAGCCAGTGATCAGAGACTTTAACTGACAATGAGAGACTACCTGATGACTCGTCCAGCGTAAACGCCATGTTTTCATTTCCTGAGAGGATGCTGTATGTTACTCTTCCATTTCTTCCTTCATCTGGATCTTGAGCACTTATGTGGTGCACCAAGGAGCCCACCGTGGCATCCTCTTTGATGTGGGCAATGGGGAAAGACATAAAAGTGGGGCTGTGGTCATTTACATCCAAAATCATGACCTTTGCCATCAGGGATTGCAATCGCCGGTCTGTTACGTTCACAGCCTGGTCCGATGCAGTGACCGTCAGGGTGACAGCTGGAACCCTCTCTCTGTCAAGGGGGGATGCAGTGACTAATGTGCCGAATGAGGGGTGGATGAGAAAGAGACTCATCTCAGGGTGGTGGCATTCAATGAAGTATTGAATTCTACTGTTCAAAAAACTGCCATCCCCATCTTTGGCATTGAAGACATGCACCAGAGTTCCTACAGGGACATTCTCTTCGACACTTATCACAATGAGCTCTCCTTGGAAAGATGGGGAATGGTCGTTCTGATCCTCCACATCAATATTCAGGAAGACTGTGCTATTCAGGGGAGGGCTTTTGCTATTGTCTTGAGTAACCACCCTGAAAAGGTAATGAGATGTCATTTCATAATCAAGTTTTTTAGAAAGGAACAAGTCTCCTGTTGAGCTGTCGATTTCGAAGTGACCATCCTTGTCATCCTCAGCAATGCTGAAATGTATCTTTCCATTATGATATTGTTGAAGGTGATCAGGTGACTTGAACAAACTCATTATTTTTGCAGGCTTCAAGTTTTCGGGTAAAACTAAGTGTCTAATATTCTGAGAAATGAGAGCTCTCCCTTGAGATAGTGGTATCACCTGAAATAAGAAGGAAAAGGAGTTGTTGATTTGGGTCCTTTTTAAGAGTTGAACCAATAGACGTGATGACATTGCTTTGAAGCTAATTCCTTCCATTTGTATGATACGCATATGTTAATTGGTGAGAAAATGTCTTTTTCTATTGTATAATTCCAGTATATCTCTGAAGATTGAAAATTTCATAACATCTAGGAGATAAGAAAATACAGAACTTTCTACTTCCCTGTTTGTTCTAATGAGTGAAATGGGGTTTGGTGAGACCATGCTATAGTTAAACTGAACTGTAGCTTTGTGATTCTTCAATGAGAATGTGGGATGGATAGTTCCTCGAATTACTCTAAATCCTAGACACCAATATATCCATAATGACAACATCTGTGCACATTTATGTATCATGTGTCTTTGTTTATCTGAAACCAGAGATGTGGAAATATTACGATATAGAATTTTCTCCTAACCCACACATCCTCAATCAGTAAAGAATATAATTTGTAAACAGAATTCTTAGGAATATATATTTTTGATTATTATACATATCTGTATTAATATTAGTGATTATCACATGCATGAACAAAGAAATCTAGCTATGCACAATCATCTCATTTTTGACTGGTGATTGTGAATTTCTCCTACAATGAAGACTTCCCACAAGTTGTTTGCTCATTATGATTAAAGCAAAGCCTTTAAATATGGTTCTCAAGTGACTTCTCTAAATTTAAAAATAATGACAGAGAACTACATGATATATTATTGACCCTTGTTTACATACAAGTTTCTCCCACAAATTTACCAGGTCCTTGTGATTAGGAAAAAGTAAAAGACGATACACTTTTCTGCTCTTCATAAGCAAAGCAACATAAATGTCTATGTAGTGATAAAAGTAAAATAATCTTGTCAGGAACTATACAAAGTTAAAATTAAAAGTTACTGGGATCTAATCATCTCTCAAGTGATAATAAAAAGACACATAAATCTGCAATGTTCTCTAAATTAAATTAAATTTAAATTTAATAATAAAATTAATATATAATATTTAATAATAAAAATAAAATTTAATTAGTTTAAATTGAAATTGAAATGTTCTCTAAAATTGGCATTCATGTATTTAAGCTATCTTCATTGTACACATTTACATAAAAAGCTAACAAAAACCTTCTGAACATCTTTTCACACTATATGTTGATGGAACATTACCTGGATATTTTTTAATTCAATTAGCCAACATACAATACATCATTAGTCTCAGATGTAGAATTCAGTCATTTGACAGTTGCATATAACACCCAGTGCTCTTCACAACCTGTACCCTCCTTAATGCCCACCACCCAGTTACCCCACACTCCCCCCACTTCTCCTCCAACAACCCTCAGTTTGTTTCCTACAGTTAAGAACCAGTCTCTCATGGTTTGTCTCCCTCTCTGATTTTTTCCCATTCAGTTTTCCCTCCCTTCCCCTATGATCCTCTGCACTGTTTCTTATATTCCACATATGAGTGAAACCATATGACAATTGTCTTTCTCTGACTGACTTATTTTGCTCAGCATAATTACCCCTCCAGTTCCAGCTACGTTGATGTAAATGGTAAGATTTCACCAAATGAGTAACATTTCAGTGTGTGTATGTGTATGTGTTTGTGTCTGTGTGTGTGTATACCACATCTTCTTTATCCATTCATCTGCTGATGGATATCTAGGCTCTTTCCATAGTTGGGCTATTGTGGACACTGCTGCTATAAACATTCGGGTGCACGTGGCCCTTTGGATCACTACATTTGTATCTTTAGGGTAAATACCCAGTAGTACGATTCCTGGGTCATAGGGTAGCTCTATTTTTAACCTTTTGAGGAACCTTCATACCATCTTCCAGTGCAGGAGGGTTCCCCCTTCTCTGATTCCTCGACAGCATCTATCGTTTCCAGACATGTTAATTTTAGCCATTCTGACTGGTGTGAGGTGGTATCTCACTGTGGTTTTGATTTGTATTTCTCCGATGATGAGTGATGTTGAGCATTTTTTCAGAACATTACCTGGATATTAATGACGGCCTGGCCTTGAAGAGGAGGCTGTCCCTGGTCACTGGCAGTTACGGTCATCCTGTAGGAAGGTCTATAGGTATATGAAAGGATTGTGGTTGTTCTTATTTCACCACTGTTGGCATCAATCTTGAAGTGATCAGAACTGTCTTCTATACACACACACACACAGATTAAGAAATTGATGTTAACTGACAATGCAGAAAGCAGAATTAATGAATCTACGTACATCTGTGATAATTTTGAAGATTTGTTTGTTTTAGGCTCTCAGAGTGTACAAACATAAAATAATCCTAAAATATAGACAGGAAACATAATTGATTTTTGACTGGCTTACTATGGACATTTTCAAACATGTGTAAAAGTAGACAGGATGATATACTGAGCTCTGCACAAAGATGACATTGACCTTATATTGAGATTGCATTGAGATGACTGTGCCTGTCATCTGGCTTCAATAATTATCAACTCATGACCAATCTTCCCCTTTACCATATTCCCCTTTACCATCCTCCTTGGAAGCAAATCCCCGAAACCCTATCGTTTCTTCTGGATATATTTCAACATGAATCTCTACTTATTGATGACCCTAGAGAACAGTTCATTATAGGAAAGTCAGGATAAATACTTGATGCCAAGCTTTTATTTAACAATGTTCAAAATAATGGAGTGGTTCTCTACCATCCTCCTCCTGGGCTCCAAATATGATAATTAAAGGTTTGCTTACCTCTGTTTTAAAAATCATTAAGCGTGAATTTAAACACATTTGCAGGGTTTCAACCTATTGCCATTATTTTTCTTTATGTTCAAATTGTCCCATATTTGAACTTCAGGATTCTTTTAAAGTTGATTCCTGAACTTTTCTAATATGACCCTAGAAGTCTTTAGTAAGCCCCTTATATCTGGTATAACAAAATGGCACAGACTCATCTTGTAATGATTTCCTGTCCAAGACCTGGAGTCAGCCATTTCTTCAAGGACTCCTGATTCCTTCTGGTGGAACATGGTATTGGGAGGTTATATTCTGAACCTAAGAGGGTGTTTCCAGGCCAGTCATTGTTTCTGGCCTTTTTCAGTGCACATACTAACGAATGTCATAAGTTCATACTGGTACCTCTATTTTTTTTTAAGATTTTACTTATTTTTTTGATGGAGAAGTGAGTGAGTGAACACAACCATGGGAAGCGGCAGACAGGACAAGAGGGAGAAGCAGGCTTCCCCATGAGCAAGGGAGCCCGAGGTGGGGCTCGATCCCAGGACACCGGGATCATGACCTGAGCCGAAGGCAGATGATTAACCAACTGAGCCGCTCAGGCGTCTCCATACTGGTACTTCTAATCAAATTGATTATATGGGTTTTTTGTTAAATAACAGATTTATATTCTTTAATACAATTTAAACACTTCAAACAATCCAAAAAACTCTTGACGAAGCCTGGAGTTAGTTAGTGGCTCTCTTTCATTCTTTTGTTCCATTTTGATGAGTCATTATCACAGAACAGACACTTTACCAGTCATAGGAAATAGAAAGACAAATAAAAAAGAACTCCTGCCCTTAAGAAAGTTAGAGGATAGAGCAAGAAATTATGTAAATCTATTAGTTGTGATTTCAACGCTTTGAGCCATTTATTTATTCTTACATGAATACTATATGAATTATTTTTATTTTTATTTATTTTTTTAAGGATTTATTTACTTACTTATTTGAGAGAGAAAGAGAGAGAGAGAGAGAGTGGAGCGAGAGGCAGAGGCAGAGGGAGAAGCAGACTCCCGACTGAGCAGAGAGCCCCATGTGGGGCATTATCCCAAGACCCTAGGATCATGACCTGAGCTGAAGGCAGATGCTTAACGAACTGAGCCACCCAGGCGCCCCTACTGAAATTTTCATAAGTGTTATACATGTCTTTTTTTGCATTATATTTATTTTTATTTATTTTCCCTTCTCTCTCTCTCTCTCTCTTTTTTTTTTAAAGAGAGAGAGCACAAGTGGTGAGTGTTGGGGCAGAAAGAGAATCCCAGACTCCACACGCAGCGCTAAACTTGGGTGGGGCTCAATCTCACGACTCTGAGATCATGACCTGAACTGAAATTAAGAGTCTGAAGCTTAACTGTCCGAGTCAACCAGGCATCCTTCATTATATTTATTTTTACCTTTCTATTTTTTCTTTTATTTTGTGGTTGCTTCTATTTAGCAATTGGATGAAGTAAAAGCAAAGGTATGACTAACATAATATACACCATTATTTTTTTTATTTTTTACCATTTTTTTATATAAGTATCATTTTCAAAGCTAATTTTGAAAAAATCAATATTTCAAATATTTGGAAATAGATGATGAACACCCATGAAAACATTTCCAAATTACTCAATTCCCAGAATGTCTTCAAAAGTTTTAAATAAATAACATAGTATAAGTACAGCAGAGGAACTGGGTCTACCCCCAAATCTCATTCCCCTCCTTCTTCCCTGTAACTAGCCTCTTTTCTAAAGTGGTGGTTTATCTTTCTAGTCCATATATCTTTGAATAATATATAGCCTGGTTTTATTTTCTTCTAGGAAATTCCTTCAGGATTATGTCTCAATATATTAATTTCTGTGTGTGTTTGCATGTGTATGTGTGTGTGCAGGCTCATTATCACTGAATATGTTGCCTTTCAGATCTTGTACTTTCCCAAGCATGAACATGATAGGTCTTTTCATATCTTTCTTCTTTAAGGTCTTTCATGAATAATTTGTAATTTCCTACATAAAGGTCTTGAATGTCTTTTTTTGAAATGCTCCTCCTTATGCTCTAAACAGGATGGTCCTGATTTGGTCCTGATAATGTGAAGGGCTCTCTTTTAAGAAAAATACAACAATGTTACAAATACAAATTGTCTACTGCCAATTACTCCTATCCCAGAGGAGCTCCTCAAGTGAAGGGACCCGAAACTTAAACTTCATTACTTCACAGTAAATCTGCCCCAACACCCTATGGTTTTTCTCTGTTATGGTGAGTGAGATTTTTGAAAATCTGCTTCAGTTTTTAAATGATAGTGATTTTTATGGGGGGTTCCTGTGTAGTTCAGTCGTTGACTGACAGACTATTGGTTTCAGCTCAGGTCGTGATCTCTGGGTCCTGAGATCCCGCCCTCTGTCAGGTTTGGCAGTTGGCAGGGAGTCTGCTTGAGATTCTTTCTTTCTGCTCTCCCTCTGTCTCCCCCCACAACAACTCTCTCTGTCAAATAAATAAATCCTTTAAAAAATAAGTAAAATGTTAGTGATTTTAAAAAAGAATTTCTTTCTTTCTTGAGAAAAAGAGAAAGCATTAGTAACAAGAAATAACATGTCACATTTCACGACAAACATGAAAAAGCAAAAAATATATTTAAAACTAGTGTAAAATATAATGCCAACTAAAGCTAATCACCAGAACAAATCTGAGACCTGTGCATTCTAAAAGAAAAACATAAACATGAGCCTTTCTCAATGAAGTTCCAACATACATACAGATACATGTACTGTCACATTTTCTAAGTATGATTTACTCTGACCTTAAGAATATTAAGTCTTCTTGGACATTTGGGTGGCTCAGTGGGTTAATCCTCTGCCTTCAGTTCAGGTCATCATCTCAGGGTCCTGGGATGCAGTCCCATGTCGGGCTGCCTGCTCAGTGAGAAGTCTGCTTCTCCCTCTCCCTCTGCCTTCCCCCCAACTCATGCCCTCTCACTCCTTCTCTCTCTCTCTCTCTCAAATAAATAAATAAAATCTTTTTAAAAAAAAGAATATTTAGTCTTCATAGAGATTCATAGATGTTTGGCATTCATTATCATATTTCTTTATACTTAATACCAATTTTGATTCACTACTACTTTACTTTCAATAAAGGTTGATTTTATTTCAGATTATTGAACATTATCCATTTAATGTGTATGGTTGGTTGGTTTCTATTTAGGACACAGAAAAACTACTATGATTTTACACTAAACTTTTACATTTTTTTAAAAATAAGGTGATTCTAGATAATCACAAATGTATTTTGTTTGCACCTGGTGTTATTCTCAACATTAATCATTTTCCCAGAAGATAGTAGAGAGTTGGTAGACAAAAGAAGAAATTTTAAAACCTCCTAATCCTTTAAGAAGGGCGACTTTTACCTGAAGATACTGAATATACAACTTCTGCATTGTTTCCTTCATCGAAATCCTTTGCAAACACAGTTGTAACCAACATATTTACTGGCTGACCTTCAAGAACCTGTCATTAAAACAAACGTCTTAAAAATTGGTCAGTGAAATTTTAGAAAGAAATACGAACCTTTAAGTGAAAGAACACATTGCTACTAAGCACTTTTAAAACTATGTTAAGACCCACCTGTAACCCAAATGTCTGTCATATAAAAGTTTTAAAAATGCAAATCCATGAAAAGAAACAATACTATAAATCTGAACAAATTTGGACAAATTCAATTTGAATAAATTATCTTCAGCATTTGAACTAATCTTGAGAAAAAAATCAAATTGACTAATCATAGATTTTGGATATATTTTAAGAATTTCTAGCATCTTCTCATGTTTTAAAAGGTCAAAAATATGCTAAAGATAAATATAAGCCTTTATTTCAGGAAACACACCTGATACAGGTAACATACCTCAGTAGTTAACAGGAACTTTCATGGAATATTGAAATGTACATGGGGAGTTGAATTCCCAAGTATAGAGTCCTGCTACCCTACCATGGGATGTTTTAATGATGTAAGTGAAAATCAAAATGATACTCTAAAAATGCCTTGGTAGGATTTTCTTTAAATACAGCTTTGGAAGATAGTTTAAAGTTATGAACTGTTTCAGTACCTTTTTTGTGTTGTTCAATATGCATATCTGAGCACAATTTGAATGTCCAGTTCAGTTGGAGCAACAGCTGTCAAACAACAGCTGGGTTATACTCCTATAACCCACTCATTAAAAAAGTATAAATACCTCCAAGATATGTTTATTAATTATGTACATGAACAAATATTCTAATTTATTATGTATACTATAAAACATAGAAAACATGGAAATGAAAAAGAGGAAATCATATAAATATAATTAGAAATTTCGGCAGGCGCTACCAAAGACCAAATTTTATAGTCTCTGGTTGCACATATTTCTATTTTAGAGCTACAGATGTTCCCCTATATTTAACTCACCAGCTTAGAGGCGTGTACCAGTTGCCTATAAGGAGCTCTGGCATCAAGAGATGCATGCAAATTAGTGGGAAAACAATCCATGTCTGAGCATTACTGATAGTGGGGCACCATTATGTTTCCGTACAAAGGAAAAACCACATTATCATACAACTGGATGTGTGATCCCAGATTGCACATATAACCATTTTATTTTATTCTTTACTTAGGGGTCTTCTTTCTTTTTTTCTTTTTTTTTTTTTTTTTGACATGTACACAATTTTTAGATCTTCTGGAGACTTATGCATTGCCACACCGAGACTGATTTGATAAATTCACACTTTTTACCACAAGATGGTGCTCCAAACAAACGACTAAGATTATTACAAAATCACTGCAAGACTACTTCACTCCACAAACCTTGACGTGCAGTTCCTCTCCAGGGAGACACTGTGGGAAATATGGCCTGTTATCGTTGATATCAGTCACTGAGACATAAACCACCGTGGTGGTGTTCCGTGGCGGGGAGCCATGATCAGTCACTAGGACAGTCACCTGGTGGTGCACCTGAAGCTCGTGATCCAATGCCACCCAACTGATAAATTCACCTAAGGAGCAGAGAGAACAAGAGGCTGTCACTAGGTACTAGAATGACCCCATCCCAGCTCATTCACAAAAAGGAAAACCAGGCATAAAACCCAGAGTAAATACATCATTTCTAAGTTGATGTACATTGGCAATTCGGCTCTACTGTTAAATTTTCTGAAGTTTCTCCTGAAAATGCCATCTCCAATTTGTCCTTCTTTGTATTTCAAGCTGTCTGCCATCCACCATCTGAACTAAAAAATGAATTTATAAAAGTAAATGATAAAATACTTCATGGGAACTTAGTAATAATTTAGAAGATTTAAAATTGTAGCATATCCCTCTCCATATTGCCACACAAAATAATGGAAAGCACTTCAGCTCTGATATTGAAAGTTCAGGGTTTGGGTCCCAATTTCTCTACCTTAGACATGGAAGGACCTCTCCCTAGCATACCTCCTAGGGCTATCGGAAACAAATACAATTCTAAATTTTAAAGTCTTTTGTAAGCTGTGCATTATTACAAATGTGACAGTTGTTATCATTACTTTAAAATAATGCCAAAATACCTTCCTGAAAATCAAATTCATTCTACAGGCAATGGTTTAGTTTTTATGGAAATAGTTCTTTATGTCGCAAAACTATGTGTTGCAATGGATAGTGACTTCCCACTATCCATTGCATTACCATGGAGAGTAACTCAATGTTTTGCAAGCCTTATTTTCCATGTTTTTCCTCACTGTTTTCTAGAAACTTCCATCACGGTTCAGCCATGGAGACTCAGGCATAAAATCATAGCTGCCTCTACCTGATGCCAAGGACCACTGGAGGCCACACGGTCTCTCCAGACAGCCTAGCTCCTGCTGCAGAGTGCCACCAGCCATTACTTCCCTCACTATATATGGAAATAACTATTTGTGAGAAAGTCAATATGAAGTAACTTCCAGCTAACATTACCATTTCTAAGATTGGTTTTGCCCTCTTCATCCAAATGAAATGACAAGTGTGTAGAACAAAACAAAGAGTGAAATCAGAAGCCAAAGAAGGAAAATTCATATTTGGGTAAATTGCTAAATTGTTGAGGTGAAATGTGCTATATTTACTATGTCCATCTACTTACAAACTACATTTATATAAATGTTTATGAGAAGTGTGATCTGCAACAAAATCCACATCTCCAACAACTGCATTTTTAAAGCTCCAAACTGTACTTCTCCTCTGAAAACCCTAAACCCTGAATGGCAAGCAGAGTTTTACCTGATGAACCAACTCTGATTGGCAAGCCACAGTTAGAAAGTCAGTGAAGAAAAGACTTCGAAGCTCAGCCTGGACCTGGGCATGGGGGACGCCGCCGTAGGCTTCCAGGGGAGCTAGTCCCAGACACCATGCCAACTGCTGAGCACCAGGATGTAGAAATGTGGAAGACAGGCAGGCCTGCCATGCTCTGAAGAGTGCCCTCGACCCCTGTGTGGTCACCCTGTACCCAGCCCTGGAGAATGGGAATCGTTTGTGAGAATGTAGTCTTGCAAGCCCCTTCACAGACTTTAACTCTTTCCCCCTCAGAGCAAAACAGGGAGCATGTCAAGAATTATCTCTTCTATTCACGGTAAGGAAATTGAGCTCTGAGGTTAAGCTACTTGCTTCATGCCATATAACAATTCTAGGAAAGGACACCTGGTCTTCTGAGGCTGGGCACTGTACTAATTGTAGGAGACAGAAAATCATGGGGGAAACCAACTGTATGCTTTAACTTTTTTTTTTTTTTTTTTTTTTTTTTAAGTCCCAAGTGGAAATAGAAGACCTACAAAACTACCTAGCATCTGGAAGGCACAAGAAAACCAATCATCCTGCACTGCTATGCAGTTTGTGCCCTGCAGAGGGCTTTCCAGCCTGGGAGTGAATGGGAGCTGAACACTTCGCAGCCTTCCTGGCCAGTCACGTACTCTGGTGTAAAGCTCCATCTGCTGGAGGAGGGGGCACCTGTTCTAATTCGCACAGCAGGCCTTTTATGAGAAAAAAGGCTTGACGTTCATCAGTACTGGATTCAAATTCTGTCCCACTATGGGGCAGGGGGTACGAATCACATTCTACAGATGGCCTCCTCTTATTTCCTTCCAGCTCCATAACCTGGGGCTCTCTTTGAGCCCCAGGTTATGTTCTTTGAACTCTCTGAGTCTCAAGTTTCTTCAGCTATACAGTTGCTGTATGAACATATTTCATTTGGAGGTGGTTGCAGAATTAAAATCCTTGTAAATTTCTGCACTATAAATTTTAAAATACAATAGAATTTTAATATTTAAACTCATAATGAAGACTTGGAGAAAAAATTCAGTGGAAATATTTGCCGTTTTCACTATGGTTCCCTTATCAGAATGAGAATGGAGAAAGACATCAATAGAGTGATTTTGCAATTATAATTAATGGATTTTTTTCTAGCTTTACATCGATGACATTTATAGTTTATAAAACATTATTTGGGTTTTTTAAAAAAAAAAACATCTATAAGTAAAGTAGAATGGTCGGGGGGATAATCAGACTCTGCACAGGGATTTCTCCAGTCCAATTCTGATTGTAGCTCTAATTGAGAATAAGAACCGTATATTGGCAATATGCCGGTGTGAGGCAAGAGAAGTGTGAACCATTACAGGTAAAATTTTATTCAATTTTGTCTTCCATTTTAAAATCACAATTCTTTAATTGAATAAGGTATCTACTAGAAACTAATTTTAAACCGCATGTTTGTAATGTTATCACTAAAAGACTTGAGTTTAGTTCATTTCGACTTTAAAGGAGTAAGTGGAAGCTACAAAATGCTACCTGTTTTAGGATTCATCTTGAAGAATTTTCCATCAGACAAAAGGAAATATGACAGCTGTCCATTCTTTCCCGAGTCTCTGTCAATTGCTGTAATTTTGCCTATTACCCCTTGGGGAACAGGACTCTCCTCGACTTTCAAAAACAACACATCATGCAAGAAGGTAGGGGAATTGTCATTCTCATCCAGGACATGAACAATTACTGAAGTGCTCACATTTTGCGACAATCTGTCCTCCGGGATCCAGGCAAACACTCTAAAATTATATGTCTGTGTGGATTCATAGTCAAGCTGTCGCCGCAAATAAATCCAACCCGTGTCAGGGCGGACGCCGAACACAGAGGAGTCCGTGCTGGGCTCCAGCGCGTACCAGAGGCGCGACGTTGTGCACTGTGGGCCAAGCGGGAAAGCCTGTATTTGCAGGATCTGGGTCATCAGTGAGAGAGACTCGCTGACTTCCACTTGGTAGACCAAGTTTTCGAACGTCAAGGATGGGCTTTGCTCCTGTTCCTCAATCACGACTGTCAGCACTAGCAGGGATGCCCGAGGAGGGACGCCCAGGTCCTGGGCCAGCAGAGCGAGCGTGCACTTCCGGGGCACGGGACTTCGCAGACTCTCATTGAGGTACACCGCCCCCAGCCCAGCGTCGATGGCAAAGATGCTTGGAGTCTGGCTTGCAATCGTGTATCTGATGAATCCGTTCCGCCCACTGTCTTTGTCTTGTGCACGGGCGAGGTACAAGGCTGTGCCGGGCAACGTGGTCCGAGGTATTTTAACAGCATCAGAGGCTTTGGGAAATACCGGGTGGTTGTCATTGACGTCAATTACAGTTATGTTGACCTCTGTACTGCTGTAGGCTGGGGAGCTGCCAAGCTGAGCCTGCACTGTCAGCACAACCACGGGCTGTGTTTCATGATCCAGAGGCTTCTGGGTTCGAATGACACCCAGCCATGGGTGAATAGAGAACTTTCTGTCCAGATCACCAGAGGAGATTCTGTAAAAAATCGGCTCTGAGGAATCTAAAAAAAAAGAGTGGGAAGGAAAAGAAAAAAACAAAACAGAAAGAAAAAGCGATCACCTTATACACTTACTGGAATGCACCTACTGGAAACACTGAAAACTTAAAAGCATTAATATGTGTATATATATATATATATATATATATATGTTTGTGTCTATATATACATATATACTCCAGATATACACTACATCCATGGAAAACACAATGCAATGACATAACCTCCTCAGCACTCCAAAATCTACGAAAGGTGGACACCATGGTCAAGATGTATTAGCAGACAAAGGTAATGCCCAATGGACAAGGAGCAAGGCACAGGTTTCACTTTCTTCCTTTCAATCATTCTGCATTAAGTAAAAGGGAAAGATATTCAGAAAATAATTTGGATGCCTGTTTTACATATTTGGGGAAGCTGAGTTAAGGTTATGCTTGGTGCTTCTCAATGATATCTACCTACGAATGGCAAATACCCCCCACAAAGTTTAAGAGAAGGAAAAGAGGACAGAGAAGAAGTGGACTGAGAGCAGAACAAGATCTTTGGACAAATAATTCATTTCTAGGAATCTACTCTGCTGAGAAACCCTCATAAATCATATATGAATATTTGCTTAAGTATTATTTGGACTACAAAAAAACTGCTATAAATCATTCAAATTAATAGCAAAAGGAAAATGTTTCAAGAAAATATCTTTATATCTAAGTCAAAATACTATGCAAACTTTTTTTTTAATGAAACAGAATGATGTCCAGTTACTTGGAAAACTGTCCTCAATATATAAAGTGGACGGTAAAGGAAAGTTTTAAAATGACAAATATAGCAGGATGTATTTTCTTTCTTTTTTTTAGTTTCTTTTTAAATTTAATTTTCTTTTTTTGTAGTGTTCCAAAATTCATTGTTTATGCACCTCACCCAGTGCTCCATGTAATATGTGCCCTCCTTAATACCCACCACCAGACTCACCCATCCCCCCACCCTTCTCCCCTTTTCACAAAAAATTTTTAAAGTGTGGGGTGCCTGAGTGGCTCAGTCAATTAAGTATCTGTCTTTGGCTCAGGTCATGATCCCAGGGTCCTGGGATCGAGTCCCACGTCAGGTTCCCTGCTCTGTGGAAAGTCTCTGCTTCTTCCTCTCCCTCTTTCCCATGCCCTGCTCATTCTCTCTGTTTCTCTCTCTGTCTCAAGTAAATAAGTAAAATCTTTAAAAAAAAGAAGATTAAAATTTTTTTTAAATGTGTGTGTATGCACATTTGTGTGTTTGGAGGAGTAGGTTATAGATGTATACTTTCTAGATTATAATCATTCTCTATTTTAAACTTTTCAAAAGTATCTATTACTTTTTTGATTAGGAAAAATTGTAGGATAGAAATAATGTTGAAAGTACAGAGAGTGAGCCACAGATCGTGTGGTCTCCATTCTTTCTGCATGGAGAAAGGAAAAGATTTAGTCATGATTACACAACTTAAGAAAAACAGGAAGTGTTCCAATAATGGATTTTAACAAGGCACACGACGTAAGTACTTACTCGAGGACTCTTTCGCTTTCACTGTTCCCACAGGACTATCTTCAGGTACATCTTCATAAACTGAGAAAGTATACTTAGGCCTTTCAAATTCAGCGGGTGCCAGAGTTGTCTGAAGAATGTGTATAGTGATGTCAGCATTAATGACAGATGTGAGCCCACCACCATCACGAGCACAGACCATCAACAAAAGTGTAGTTGATTCCAAATGACTAAGAGTTGACGTTAAGTAAATAATTCCTGGGTAGGAGAGAAAAAGAATTGAAAAACAGAGAACATGCAGTAAACACTGATGAGCAACAGTCACCCTGGGTCTGCTAACCCCACCGTGAGGGTGAATTTTATGTCAGCTTGACTGGGCCACGGGGTGCCTAAACTTCTGGTCAAACATTATGCTGCATGTTTCTGTGATGGTGTTTTGGATGAGATTAATATTTAAACAGGTAGACTAATTCAAGCAGATTGTCCTCCCTGATGTGGATGGGGCTCCATAAACCAGTTGAAGGCCTAAATACAACAGAAAGACTGATACTTCCCTGACAAATGGCAATTTCCCATGCCTGATTCCCTTCAAAATGAGACATTAGTTGTTTTTTTTTTTTTTTTCCCCTGCTTTCAGAATTATACTGAAACATCAGCTCTTCCTAAATCTTGAGATGACGAGCATCAGACTGGAACTTCACTATTGGTTTTCCTGGATCTCCATTTGACCAACTCACTTGTAGATCTTGGGTCTTGATTGCCTCCATAATCACATGAGCTAATTCCTTATAATAAATCTCTTTACATCTACCTCTATCTATCTTCTTATTATCTCTCTCTCTCTCTCTCTCTCTCTCTCTCTCATTGGTTTCATTACTAGAGATCCCTAATGCATCTGCTTTCCAATCCAAGAGCTTGAGCATATTTGCAAAATTATGGTCCAAATTCCACCAGGTAAGTAATATTTCCCCAGAGCTTAAAGATTAGAGATCCTGAAAGTATATCAGTTCAGCAGTAAACATAAATTGTGTTTCCTTTGTTAGGTCTTAACAACCATATTACCAGCCCAGGATGATGGGAAGGCCGAATATACACCATAATCCAAATTAATCTCAGCTAATGGAGGATTTTAGGGTGATCACAATCTGAGCAGGGATCAGGATCCTAAATCTACAGAATGAAACTGAAATGTCATCCTCTGAGTTATTTGACACCTGACCTGAACTAGATGGTGTAGGACAGCCCTCTTTATTAGCTGGTTCCATCTTTGTTGATGAGAAGATACAATGTTGATGGCTGTGGGTAAGAAAACTTGAATCAGTGTTAAAACCATGGTAGAGGGTGGCGTGGGAGGGCTGGGTGTCTCAGTCTGTTAAGCATCTGACTTCAGCCCAGATCATGATCTTGGGGTCCTGGGACTGAGCCCCAAATTGGGCTCCCTGTTCAATGGGGAGTCTGCTTCTCTCTCTCTCCCCTTCTGCCCCTCCCCTGCTCACTAGGTTCTCTCTCTTTCTCTCTCTAAATAAATAAATAATCTTAAAAAGGAAAAAACTGCTAAAACCATGGGGACAAGAGTGGCAAGTTAGGCTTCTATACATAGGGTGGGTGAGAAGAGAAGGTATGAATGGTTAAGTTGGGGAAGGATCCAGTAATGCTGAGAAAACCAACTATTTAATATTATGAACACCACCCTTTAATGTGCTAATCTGAAAACATGAAAACAGATATAACATAGCCAATTTCAAAAATGAATGTGTTAGTTTTTTTAATGAGAAATAAAAAAACCACACAAACTTATCACATGAATTTCCTTACAAATAAATGTAGCTGAACTTTGTGGGATCTATCATAATACAGTTGGGCTATAACTATAAGCTAAATGAAGGAATACAGCAATTTTTGTCAGTTTATGAGAAGATAGCCAAAACATCTGAATTGTTGGCTTTCTAGCCATAAAAAAGAGGATAGCCATTCAATTTCTTTCTTTTTTTATGTCAAATCTGTCCTCTTCCAGCACTAATCCCTTATTTCTATTTCTATTAGGAATGTAATGAAACATGTTTTACTTCTCTTTGGCATAACACACCATCAGTAACTGAGGTCAGATATCTTGTCCAGCCTGCCCTGGGCAGAGTGTCCCCATTTTCTGTAGCCGTTCCTTATCTAACATTATTTTAAGTCCTTTCGTTCATGGTTCATTTCTCCTGAACACGCTCCAAGTTTGATCAGTGAACACATGGTTCCAGCTACAATGGGACTATTACAAAAAAAGAGTATAAACAATGTTTATTAGAATACTTTTAAAATATTAGTGTAACCAAGTATTATTATACCAGGTGTAGCAGCCTTATTAAAATTTGGGTTCATACTGATTTGGTGATCCACCAAGCACTCAATGATTATCACAGAAATTTCTATGTCAGATTGTTACCATCTGTTATTGATGAGCTTTAAAATTTCTTTATTATTAAAGTCTATGCTTGGTTAAACAATTCAAATAATACAGAAGTGTCTGCCTCCAGAAATAAATGAAAAGACCCTCTACCCCTAGTCATCCCTGCTCTCCGGGTATATATTCTTCTAGATTTGACTCAGTTCCAATTATAGAGAAATTTTAAAAATTTCTCTTATGCACCTCACCCAGTGCTCCATGCAATACGTGCCATCCTTAATATCCACCACCAGACTCACCCATTTTCCACTCTTGATAATTATGACAATGAAAAGGTTAATGTCTGCCTCAACCATGAGACTGATGCATTGCCCACTGCACTAAGGAGGCACCTTGTCTGCCTCCACTAGACCACAATTTGGTCTTTCCAACTTCAGAGGTCTCCTTCTGAACCATTTTTCATACTTGTATTATAATAATCTTCCTAAAATCCAAGTCTAGACATGTCGGTACCTCACCAGGGTTTCAGGGTAAAGTTCAAATGCCTTTTCTATCATTGACCAAGTCGTTGGTAAGTGAGCCCTTTTCACTTCCATAGCCTATCTCTGTGCAGTCCTTTTTGTTCCAGACACAGTGAACTATTTATGAATTCCAGGACAGACCTTACTCTTTTCCATTTAGATTGCTTGTACCCCTTTCCTAGAACAACTTCTTCATGTTCTCTGTCTTCTGGTCACATTTTGAAGCACAGCTCAAAACTTTCCTGGTGCAGGTGACCTTCATATACCCTCCACTTTGTTATAGATCCACCTTCTATGATCCCACAGTGGTCTGTGTGCACATGCTTATCGTAAATTTAACAGGTATTTTAATTAAAGTTTTGATCTCTCTTATTCATTCATGTATTCTTTAATTTACTTAATGATTTATAAATAAAATCAAAAGACAACATTTTGAAAATATATAAACAATAATTTAGTATCCTAATAATAAGAGATGTGGCAGGAAGTATTGAGACATGATCTGGAACTAAACAGACTCATGAACTGTCTGCAGGAGGGAGGGACAGTGACGGCAAGGACAAGAGAAATAGACCCCCACTCCAGAAAGCCTGCCTGGGATGGATGAATCCCCATAATATTTGGCTTTGAAAACCAGAGGAGCTGAATTTCATGGGTTCTTATAACCAGTAGAACTTAAAACCTGGAATTTTAAAAAATTAGAAGACTGGTATCTGGGAAGGTGGGAGGGTGAGGGGAAACTGAGTTCCCACCCTTAAAGAGACAGCATGAGAAAAAAAATCAATGGTTCAATCCATTGTGATAGATTAATATGATAGAATATTAATGTGGCATCTAAAAAGAATGAGTATACATGTTTTCATCTAGAAAGACTTTACATGCTACATTTTATATGGGAAAAGTACAGAACAATATGTAAAGTATAATCATAAACACTAACATACTTTATTTGTATCCTACACCATCCCCCCACATGCACACACAGAAAAATATGCATCCTGGAAAACATGGAAGGATCTGAACAGCAATCAAGAGAGATCATCTCCTATAGGTTGAGATCATGGGACAGTTAACTTTCTCTCTTATATTCCTATAGTTCTAAGGAGCATATGTGCTATGGACTGAATTTCATCTCTTAAATATCCTTATGTTGCAGTCTTAACCCCCAGTATGGCTGCCCTTGGAGGAAGTAATTAAGGTTAAATGGAATCATAGGGGTGGAGCCCTGATCTTATAGGATTAGCATCTTCAGAAGAGGAGATATCAGAGAGCTCACCCCCTCTCTGCCATGTGAAAATAGACGGTAACTGTCCACAAGCCAGGAAGAGCTCTTACCAGGAATTGAATTGGCCAGACTTTGATCTCAGACTTGTGGCTTCCAGAACTATGAGAAATAAATTTCTGTTATTTAGCCACCCAGTCTGTGGTATTTTGTTAGAGCAGCCTGAACGGACTAAGACAACATGTTAATTTGCAATTAGAAATATATATAGATAGATATAGATATAGATATAGATAGATATCCAGAAAAAGAAGGTATGTTTGTTACAAAAATATATATACTACCTTCCTATATAGGAAATGGATATAACTGTGAAGATTGAGACTGGACTTCAATATGTGTGTCTTGAAAAATAACTGCCCAAAACTCTTCTCTAAACATGGGATTTTTATATAAAAAGTCTCAAGGATATTTATCAATAGAAATTTTAGAAACATCAAATGAATATATTTAGGAGACCTGTGTTTGAGTCAATAAATTGCTGAAATTAAGTTATATCATGCTTTATAGAAATTATCTATATACACAGTTTGAACATGTGATTCCCAAGATACAAACAAAAATAATGTTATAGGGGTGCCCGGGTGGCTCAGTGGGGTAAGTCTCTACCTTCCGCTCAGGTACTGACCTCATGGTCCTGGATCAAGCCCTGCATCAGGCTCTCTGCTCAGCAGGGAGCCTGCTTCCTCCTCTCTCTGCCTGCCTTCCTGCCTACTTGTGATCTCTCTGTCAAATAAATAAAGAAAATCTTTTAAAAAATGTTATAAATACTCAAACTACTAGCAAAATGTACCACAATAACATAAATTGTGAAATCTAATAAAATAAATATCTGTACTATGGTCACACTGCTATTTAAAAGCATATTATCTCTGGTGAGAATCATCTAGTATTTTATAACCCCCACCACCAGATGAAAGATGAGCAACCAGAAGTTGTCTCCATCTTTATGGTCCTTGATTCCTACAATCTACTGGCTACATGATGCTCCTTGATTGCTCTTAGATTCCTTCCTTTGGTTATATCCGTGTTTGCTGACTTTTTGTCAGCCTTTCCTAACAACTCCTTGCATTTCACCAGTGATCTGCCCTCCTTAGGTGTCTAAGATTACTCTACTAAGTCCTAGGGCTCTTTAGGGTTTTGAAAGATATCCTGTGGCCACTTGCATCAGAATCACCTGGGCTACTTCTAAAAACAAACATTTCAGGCTTTTAGATATTCTGATCTCTACTCCCCTCACTCATATCCCCTTCTTTAACCCTCAACTTGTATCCCAGAGTCAAGAGTCTCTCATGTTTTGTCTCCCTCTCTGATTTCTTCCCATTTAGTTCTCTCTCCCTTCCCTATGATCCTCTGCCCTCTTTCTTATATTTCACATATGAGTGAAACCATATGATACTTGTCTTTCTCTGATTGACTTTATTTCATTTAACATAATACCCTCCAGTTCCATCCATGTCGATGCAAATGGTAGGTATTCATCCTTTCTGATAGCTGGGTAATAATCCCTTGTATATATAAACCACATCTTTATTCATTCATTTGTTGATGGACATCTTGGCTCTTTTCACAGTCTGGCTATTGTGGATATTGCTTCTATGAATATTAGGGTGCAGATGCCTCTTTTTTTCACTATGTCTGTTTCTTTGAGGTAAATATCCAGTAATACAATTGCTGGGTCTTAGGGTAGCTCTAGTTTTAATTTCTTGTGGAACTTCCATACTGTTTTCCAGAGTGGCTGCACCAGCTTGTATTCCCACCAACAGTGTAGGAGGGTTCCCTTTTCTCCACATCCTCACCAACATTTGTTGTTTCCTGTTTTGTTAATTTTTGCCATTCTAACTGATACAGGTGATATCTCATTGTGGCTTTCATTTGTATTTCCCTGATGACCAATGACATGGAACATTTATTCATGTATCTGTTGCCCATTTGTACGTCTTCTTTGGTGAAGTGTCTGTTCATGTCTTCTGCCCATTTCTTGACTGGATTATTATTTTTTGTGGGGGTGTTGAGCTTAATAAGTTCTTTATAGCTCTTGGATACCCACCCTTTATGTGATATGTCATTTGTAAATATCTTCTCCCAGGTTTCCTCTTAGTTTTGTTGACTCCTTCTCTTTTTGTGCAGAAGCTTTTTATTTTGACAAAGTCTCAATAGTTCATAGGATGTGTCTTGCAAGTAGTTGTTGTGGTCAAGATCAAAGAGGTTACTACCTGAGTTCTCCTCTAGGATTTTAATGGATTTATTACTCACATTTAAGTCCTTCTGAATCCATTATTTTTTAATAAACTGAGGTGTCTATTAAAAATTGAGGGACAAGGGCTGCCTGGTGGTGTAGTCAGTTAAGCATCTGACTCTTGGTTTTTGCTCAGATCATGATTTCAGAGTCATGGGATCAAGCTCTGAGTCATGCTCTGCCTGGATTCTGCTTGAAACTCTCCCTTGACTCTGTTTTGATTCTGCTTGAAACTCTCTCCCTCTCCTTCTGCCCTTCCCCACCACTTACATGCTTTCTCTCACTCTCAAATAAGTAAATATTTTTTTTAAAGTGGAGGGGCCAGAAAATGTTATATATAGCTCTATAATATATGTTTCTTATAAATGTGCATATTTATATATGTAATAAATGTGAAGATGGTCAATAAAATGAATAGCTCTCCCTGCTTATATATTTGTCAGTTTAGAATTTATGGATTTACATTTTCATATTTTAAGGTACAGTGATTACTTGGCTCTCAGTTTTTTTCATGACACTTGCACATTATCATTATCCACCAGTGCAGGGGACAAACTTTAACTTTAGAAAAATAGAAGTTGATTCATTTACTGGTTGTTCATGAGCTCTGGTTATTTTATGCTTGAATTACTGAGTGTTTGGGTTTGTACATACCAATTATAATGTGTATAATGTTTGCCTATGTCTTTACCTTGTCACTTCTTATTTAAATAGAGAAAAGTGTTGGGATAAAATATTTTTTAATTGATGAGCTAATTAAAGAACTTAAAGACAAAGGTCCTCTCTTTTTTTTTCTTTTCTTTTTTTTAAAAATTAAATTAATTTATTTATTTTCAGAAAAACAGTATTCATTATTTTTTCACCACACCCAGTGCTCCATGCAATCTATGCCCTCTATAATACCCACCACCTGGTACCCCAACCTCCTACCCCACCGCTACTTCAAACCCCTCAGTTGTTTTTCAGAGTCCATAGTCTCTCATGATTCACCTCCCCTTCCAATTTACCCCAACTCCCTTCTCCTCTCTAACACCCCTTGTCCTCCATGATATTTGTTATGCTCCACAAATAAGTGAAACCATATGATAGTTGACTCTCTCTGCTTGACTTATTTCACTCAGCATAATCTCTTCCAGTCCGGTCCATGTTGCTACAAAAGTTGGGTATTCATCCTTTCTGATGGAGGCATAATACTCCATAGTGTATATGGACCACATCTTCCTTATCCATTCGTCCCTGCAATTGCATTCCTGGGTATTTACCCCAAAGATACAGATGTCGTAAAAAGAAGGGCCATCTGTACCCCGATGTTTATAGCAGCAATGGCCACGGTCACCAAACTATGGAAAGAACCAAGATGCCCTTCAAAGGCCCTCTCTTAATTAAAATCTAACATACATATAATTCTATTAATTAAGCAATACTGACTTTCAAACTCTAATATCCTGAAAAAGATGAGATGCTCTTAACCAAGGTGGTCACTCATAGACAGAAAATAACCTGCGTGTCACCACTAGACTTATAAACTATGGGATAGTTAAGAACAAATACAAGTACAAGGAGCCTCTGGGTGGCTCAGTTGGTTAAGCATTTAGCTCTTGATCTCAGCTCAGATCTTGATCTCAGAGTCTTGAGTTCAATCCCTGCACTTGGATCCATGCTGGACATGGAGCCTACTTCAAACAAACAAACAAATACACAGAATCATAATCATCACCAAACAGGGAGTCTGTAAGTGTGGTTTTCTCAAAAACAGAGACAGACCCAAAACTATGGGTTGTCCATAACAATACCTTTTTGGTTATTGGTTTTTATGATGCCATTCCTATATTCAGTTTGTGAGAATATAGAAACTTACTCAGTAAATAAGTGACATTATGCTATCGATTTCATACACAAATCTGGGTTACTAAGTTGTAGTGGCTGAAAGGAATGGAATGGACTGAAAACTTTGTCACATAATGACAATGAAAAGGATTCTTAAGAAAAACATAGCCATTTTGGAAGATTCCACTAAATTTTATGCAGCCAATTGAAAAGAGCAAATACACCAGGAGATAATTTGGTATTTCAGAGAGGCTTATACAAGAAGCCACAATGATAGAACATTTTTCTATCGTATTTAGTTGAGACAATGAAACTCTATCTTAGCTTTGTGTTTAGTTTAAAAGGGAAAAAAAAAGCATAATAATGGAAGGAGCCTTAAAAGGGAAGTCTTAAGAGGTAAATTCAAGTGTCAGGTTTGTTACTGTTTCCCTCAGCTAGTCACTTAAGACTTGAAGTTCTTTATTCTCTTAATTTGCAGATGGACACAAAAGCATCTACTTTACCCATACCATAAGTTGATGTAAGGCTCAAATAGGCAATAGACAGAAAAGATATTGAAAAATGTTATCATCCGAGACAGAGTAATAAGGGACAGATGGTGGTTACAGGAAAAGGTTTAAGTCCAATTCTGCCATATACTCACTGTGTATCCTTAGGCAATTCACTGAATCCCTTTCACCCTCAATTTCTTTCTCCACTAAATAAGGGAGCTGAATTATGGTGTTCGCAAAAATCTGTGAACTTATACTGGAAAAATTAATAAGAAAACTCCCAAATATGCTTTTGTTTCCTACAAAAGCAACACATACTGATTAGGTTTTGTGAGTAATTTTAGCCTCTTACCAATAAAAGGAAGTCATTATTTATTTATTTATTTATTTATTTATTTTGGCATGAGAAGGCTTACATCCCTTATGGAATGAGTTGTGGTTTTAATTTATTAGCTACATATCAAAACGTTCTAAATGTAGTAAAGTGGCAATCATGAAGAATTATGAGAATCATTACATGTCATGAAATGTGAGCTTAAAATTAACATTAGAAAACGATCTGCCCTTGAAATAAAGAAAAACAGAGTCTGCTATATTACTCACAGCCCACGTTAAAATCCACACATCCTGTACAAACAAAAGATTAGAACCAAACAAGGAGGAATAGCTGCCTTTAACTCACTCAGTTACCCTTTTAATTACTTGTTCTTCTGTAATTCTAAACTTGGATCTTGTTTGTGTACACAACTAAACATAGAACAGATAATAGGCAAGGCAGCATAAGCTTTCATTGTTAAGTTCTCTGAGAACAGGAATTTTTATCTGTCTTACTGACTGATGTATACCAAATACTTCAAACAGTGACTGGTATATAATAGGTATTGAGTATGTCTTGAAAGGATGAACTTGCTTCCATTTTCTGCCTTGAATAGATAAGCTACACTCTTTAGAACTTTAATTGACTTTTCTTTGTATCATTAAATTGCTTCTATAAAGAGAGGTAAACCAGAAGAATTTAACCACAGCTAGTCCTAGCAAAAGAGGTTATGGGCTACTGTAAATGACCAACACAAATGTCTGAAATCTGACACCTTAAAATAATCTGAGTTAGCAGTAATGTTTGCTTCGGTGTAAAAAATAGGACAAACACAAAAGCTAAAGAGCTACTTTTTTCATGCTACTAAAGAGAATACTTCAAACAACGTAAGAAAAAAAACTACATACAGTTCATAAAATGGGATTAAAAACATAAAAAGAGCTATTAATAAGTATGACTCTTGTGTTTCCTTCTTTTAAAACTCAAAACAGTGTGGTCTGCCTCATGCCCACATCAAAGGAACCCAACAAACAGAGAATAAGAGATGAAGGCTCAGTTCAATATCTTTCTCCTGGTGTCTAAGCACATTTTACAAAAATGTTCTTTGAACCAACAACAAACTTAGAAAACCAGAAACAGAACAGGAAGATAAACCCACAAGAGAAAACAACCATGACATCACCACACCCCCTTCAGTTTTCTCCAAAACATTTTTCTTACCAGATGAACACAGAAACTCAAAGAGCTCTATTTTTAAAGCATGAGTCTTGATTGTGGCACAAAAAGATCAATGGGCAATCTCTTGGCTTCAGAAAAACATAAGCCTATAGCACGAAGTGTATAAGCTTAGAAAACAGCATGTCTGATAGAGGAAGCATCAAAATGAAAGGATGAATGAACCAGTGAGCAAATGAATAAACGTCTCTAGGAGAGACCCTTAGAGTAATTCACAAAGGAGTGACAATGTATAAATTAGCTCATCAATTCTCAATATTCTTCTCATATAAAACTATATAGATATACATCTATAGAATTATGTAACTATATATAAATACAAATATATTTAGTATACTTAGCATATATATATAGAAAAATGCTAGCCAGGTGGAGTTTGAGAGAATTGTGAGGAAAAGTGGAGGTGAGCCATAGGATTACCTACCGCACTCTAATGCAGAAAGAAGGTTCTATTTTATTTTATTTTATTTTATTTTTTAAAAGATTTTATTTTTATTTATTATTTGACAGAGAGAGACACATCAAGAGTGGGAACACAAGCAGGATGAGTGAGAGAGGAAGCAGCAGGCTTCCCACCAAGCAGGGAGCCCAATGCGAGGCTTGATCTCAGGACCCCGAGGTCATGACCTAAGCCAAAGACAGATCCTTAACAACTAGCCACTCAGGAGTCTGTGGAAAGAAGATTTTAAATGAAATTTTGCTCTGTGTTATCAAGGACACTGCCTAGCAGTTTCTTAAGAATATGTAATAAGGATTTAAATCACTTTTCAATTATTTCTAGCTGTCATTTATTCATTTGTTTTACAAATATATATTGATAGAGGCAATTTCTTGACTCTGCATTTACACTGGCAGCCTCAGTAAAGACAGATCTTACAGCAGAGGGAAGAAAGTCCAGCTTTGTATAGGTTACAGCAACAACAACAATAACAAAACAGATCCACGACAAGGATGCCCACTCTCACTACTCTTGTTCAACATAGTATTAAAAGTCCTAGCAACAGCAATCAGACAATAGAGAAATAAAAGGTATCCAAATTGGCAATGAAGAAGTCAAACTCTCTCTCTTCGCAGATGACATGATTCTTTATATGGAAAACCCAAAAGACTCTACCCCCAAACTACTAGAACTCATACAGAAATTCAGTAACGAGGCAGGATACAAGTCAATGTACAGAAATCAGTGGCTTTCTTGTACACTAACAATGAAGATACAGAAAGGGAAATTAGAGAATCGATTCCATTTACTATAGCACCAAGAACCATAAGATACCTGGGAATAAACCTAACCAAAGAGGAAAAGATCTGTACTCGAGGAACTACAGAACACTCATGAAAGAAATCGAAGAAGACACAAAAAGATGGAAGACCATTCCATGCTCTTGGATCGGAAGAATGAACATTGTTAAAATGTCCAGAAGAAGTTCCAATACAGCAACTTGTTCTACTCTTTGAGAACAACCACCATTCGATTAGCTTTTTTGGCAGGGCCTTACTACCACTACAGAAGTCTTACTACTATGGATGATGTAAATGTAATTATCATATGATCTCCCTGATATGAGGAATCTGAGAGGCAAAGTGGGGGGCTTGGGGGGTAGGGAAGGAAAAAATGGAACAAGATGGGATCAGGAGGGAGACAAACCATAAGAGACTCTTAATCTCATAAAACAAATTGAGGGTTGCTGGAGAGATGGGGGTATGGAGAAGGTGGTTGGGTTATGGACATTGGGGAGGGTATGTGATATGGTGAGTGCTGATGACTCACAGACCTGTACCCCTGTGGCAAATAATACATTATATGTTAATAAAAACAATTAATAAAATATTACATTTAAAAAAAAAAAGGAAAAGTATTCAAAGCTGCAGTCAGCCAACAGATGAACTTGAATTCAACTGTTCAAACTGAAGACTGCCTGTTCACTAGGCAACTTTTTCCCATAGCTAGTTGTGATGCTGTTTAATTCCCTTCTAAAGGTTAAAGTAAAGCATTACCAGGCCTCATGAATTTCTCATGAGTTGTGATTAAGTGCAACTAAATTCTGAGCACTGTTAGAAAAACGTCTTCAACCTAAATGAACCGGCATCACAACTGCCAACAATAATAACCCAAGGCTACTTCCATTACGAATTTGGTCTTTGCTTTAAAAAAAAAATACCATGATATTTCCCTAGATAATGACCCATGTAAAGCGTTCTCCTTGATTAACAATGGCATTTGTCTTACAGCCCGGGCCAAGAATGGAAGCCTGTGGCTTCCCGAAGCCAGTGCCTTCCCGAAGCCAGTGCAACAGCAAGAGATCTCTTCTAAAAACAAAACACAGTACAGCTCATTCTTCAAGCCATTCCAGGGAAAACTAGACGAGGAGCATGTTGATGTCTTTTAAAAACAATCTACTAAATGTTTTTAGATCGTGTGCCCTGATTACTGGCTGACCTATATATTTTTGGCAATGCTCGTGTCCTAGAGGGCCTGACAATTTGACAAGGAGTTTAGACAGACTTTGAAAATGCCAAGATAAGCAGACTAATTTCCTTAAAAAAAAAAAAAAAAAGTATTTTCTTCTGATCTTTGAAATGTTAAAGGAGCCACATCAATGGATTATTTTGAGCAAGGAAAATTCTGCCTTATTGAGACTGCCGTTGCAAACAACTAATCCCCCAGTCACACACATCAGATGCAAGTACACCTTCCAAGCAAGAAGCAATGACTCTCCACCTCCTGGGGTTGGGTGAGAAGCCAAACTAACATGGTAGATAAGATTTGCCATGTAAATTAGTGATTGTTGTGAGCGAATATGGTTGTTGCAGAGGGTATTGTGAAGATCCAATAAAGACAATGTACAGAAAATGTCTATTATAACATCAGACATTATCCTCATCACAACAGAAATGCATTCTACCCAGAAGCTTTAATAAGAAATAAAATGTCAAAGAGATATCCGCACTCCCAGGTTCACAACAGCCAAACTGTAAAAATAATTTAGCTGTCCATCAACAAATGAATGGATAAAGAAAATATGGTACATACATACAGTGGAATAGTATTTGGCCTTAAAACAGAAGGAAATCCTCCAAAATGCAACAGTATGGAAGAACCTGGAGGATATTATATTAAGTGAAAGAAGCCAGTAACAGAAGCACGAATATAACATTATTCCACTTACATAAGGTCTCCAAGAGTCAAAATCATAAAATCAAAGAGCAGAGTGGTGGTTGCAAGAGGCTTGCTGCAGGAGGAGTTGGGAAGTGGCTAATCAATGAACATGAAGTTTCAGTTAAGCAAGATGAGTAAGCTCTAGAGATTGGCTGTACATTGTATCTGTTGACAACAATAACACATCGTATACTTACAAATTTGTTAAGACGTCAGAGCTCATGTTAAGTGCTCTAACTACAATAAAGTAAAATGTAATTAAATTTTTTTAAAAAAAAGAGAAATGTAAAAAAAATGAGGGGGTTTGTTTAATTTTTTTTTGTTTTTTGCAGCATCATTTTGGGACCGGAACATCTCCAATATCTCAAAAGTATTAAAATGTAGTGTCATATACTTGAAATTTTAGATTTTCCTGTAATCAACTATTTTAAACATTACTTTGCTAACAATAAATGAATAAGAAGGGGATGATAACTTCCTAAATTATGATTATTTCTAAAAGACTCAGTTTATCCACTGGACTTTTTTGGTGGATATGCAATTACTGTATTAGAGAATTAAAAGGACTTTAGGTATCTTGCTAAAAACAAGGAAGTGAAGACCCGAAGAAACTAGGGAATGCCAGACCGGGTACAAGAAAGGGATCTACTTTGGATTTCCACATAACGCTCTCTGCACTAAATTATCTGTTAATACACTGAAATCATGGGAATCACCCTTAGATGGCAAGATCGTACAAATGGAGTGAATGAACATTTGCAAAATAAATGCTATCAGTCAGCTGTTTCTCATAATTTACTGCCTCTAATCCTCACAAAACCTTACAATGCAGGGACTGATAACACTACTTTTAAGGTTAAAAAGACTGAGGTCAATAAAGATTATAAGACCAGTAGGAAACAAGGCTCGAACTCAGATCCAGGTCTCATGTAATCACAAAACCTTGGAGCTTTACAAAATACCTTACTGCCTTCCAGAAGGTGAATAAGTCCCATAACATCCCTGCTAATAAAAAAATCACTTTTGCCAATTCTCTGGCTGTAAAGTGGAAGCTGTTGATTTCAGAGGAAAACTGGTCGGAGAACACACACCTGTAGTGGAGTCGATGGTAAAAAGGGACGACAGGTCTCCGGGAATGAGCTCATAAGCCACCGTTCCAAATATCCTGGAATCCCTGTCAGTGGCAAGAACATTGAGGATCTCGGTGCCTGGCTGAGTCTGGCTGCTAATACTCGTCATGTAGGTTGATGGGTTAAAGACAGGTTCATTATCATTCACATCCTCCATTTCCACACGAACAAAAGCTTGGGCGCTTAGTCCACCCTGTTGGATAAATGAGAAGTAATTACAAATTAATTTTTCCTAAAAACTGAGATGGAAAAATAATTGACAAAGATCCTAGAAGAGAATTTTAAAACAACAAAAAGACATAGATAGATAGATAGATAGATATTCATTTTACTTTTAACCTTGAGATACGAGTTCACGTGCAATAGCATATAAGTGTACTTCAGCACTGATTCTTTTTTTATAAGATTTTATTTATTTATTTATTTGACAGGGAGGGAGAGAGAGAGTGAGAAAGAGAGAGTGAGAGCATAAGCAGGGGGAGCTGCAGGCAGAGGGAGGAGCAGGCTCCCCACTGAGCAGAGGGCCCAACGTGGGATTTGATCCCAAGACTCTGGGATCATGACCTAAGCCAAAGGCAGACACTTAACCAATTGAGCCAGCCGGTGCCCTGTACAATGCTGATTCTTAAATATGAAGTATTTTTTAAGTTTTAAATATTTAATGCTTAAATATTTTTAAGTGGTTTTAAGTGGTAACTTAAAACTCTTATGAAGCAATAATTTCACACTACAGGCCAAAGATATTCAAGGCAAATTTTCCTGTTGTCCAAAGAGAAAAAAAGAAACTTTTATCCCTAGGATAATTTTTAACTGCTAAAGAGAGATGGTAAGAAAATTTTGGAGGAAGATGTAATGTAGAAAATGTTGTCAGTGAAAGCCTTACTTACAGATATTTAAAGACTGACCTATGTTAGGGAACTGGACTTCAGTAATCTGGAGGAAAAGTATAACAGATAGAGGAAAGAACAAGTGCAAAGGCCCTGAGGCAGGAGTACAGTGTAGATCCCAAGCCTGTCAGGAATAGCAAGAAAGCCAGTGGGGTGATGTTGGGATGGCAGGGGCAGGTCATGGAGGGCTCTATGGGCCTATGAAAACCCTATTGGAGTATTTTGAGTAGAGGAGTGGCTTGAATTGACTTAGATTTTCACTGTCACTCTAGCGACACAGTTCAAAATTAACTGGAGGGGAGCAAGGCTGGAAGGAGGGAAACCAGTTAGATGGCTATTGGAATCATCAAGTCTGGAGTGGATGGTGGTGGTGAAGGTACTTATCCTAATATCTGGGGCCAGATTTGTTTTGGAATTCTGAATTAGTCAAGTTTTAGGAAGATAATACAGGGCATAAAGTAGTAGTAGTAGTAGTTGGTAGTAATAGTGAGAAGTAGATCCCACCCTGTTTATTCTGTGTTGCCTCCAATTAAAAGTCAGAAGAAGGGGAGAGAATACAATAGAAGAAAATAATCTTCTGCAATTTTTACTTTTCTAAAGTAAAACATGTGTTCCTACTTTAAAGCACCATTTTCCATTTCTGTCTGGTATATTTAGATACTTTGATCTTTGATAAAAATCCTTGGTAAGTCACAACAGCCTGGACTTTCTCACTCACTTCTTTCTGTCTCTCTCTTTCTCTCCCTCCCACCTTCCCTCTCTCTCCCCTACAGTTCAGAGATGCACTGAGCAAAGAGGAAAGAGGATTCTGGAGAAGAAAGGTTTGGCAGGAAGCAAAGAGAAGCCATCCTAAGAAGCACATGCTTCAGGTGAGGGAGGGCAGAAAGAGTATCATTTGGGATAAGGTTAACAACAAACCCGGAAATGGCTCTCACACCATTTCCAAGTACCCTAGACACTGGGGACTAAAAAACACTAGGGAAATACACCTTCAAAAGTAGAGTGGTTTTCCATGTCCTGAGTTGAATAAAGCACCAAGACCATGTCTGTCAGCAACTAGAACTGGAGAAATGGGGGCAGGCTGCAACCAAGGTGAAAGCAAGGAAGGGTCCTTTCCCATACACTCCCACCCATACCCCCACCTGCATGCTTAGAAGGCAGCCCACGTCTGCAGCAGCCCTGGATGGCCCACAGGTCACAGTGGAGGGCAGCAAAGAGGGGCTGCAGGCTGATGGTCAATAGAATCCTGCAGGGCACCTGACAGAGACCCACTGATTCTCCATCCTGCCTGCCTTCTGCCTTCTGTTTTACTTTGGTCCTTCCTTTCCCTTTCCTTTTATATTTCTCCTTGGGTTCCAGAAGTTACTTCAGTTTGAGGAAGGGATGAGAAAGTGGGGAAGATGTTAAGAAAGGAGTATTGCTCCAGCTTAGGATCTTTAAAAACAAAAATGTTAATTCTTAGGCTATACACGAAGATCCTCAATCGGGCAATGCTGTCAAAAACAAGTCAAATGTTCAATGAACAAAGGAAAAATCTTGTTTTCATAAATAGTGAATCTTTCTGCAGAGAAATTACTATAGATCGATCTCAGGTTTCCAGTTGTAGGAATCCGATTGCCATAGTTGAATTCATTAGTGGGGGTGCTTTTTTTCTCATAATAACCATTTGTGAATGTGTGTTAAGCGTATTTTGTGGATTTTCTCCTTCAATTGTTTTAATACACTTTTTAAGACATTTATAGTTTCTCTCATTTTTGCAGATAAGAAAACCAAAGCAAAGAAACTAAGTGACTTGTTCAAGGTAAATGCGACTATAAATTACAGATCTGGAACAGGACCAGATATTCACCTGTTCGCAAAGTCCATGGTAACTTCTTTTAAATTAGACTTTTAAAAGTACTGCTATGGTATACATTCTACCTTTCATGAAGGTCTTGTTGAAACACTCTGCTAAGGGCAATGCCAACCATGATTCAATCTTAGAGGAAAAAAGGAAGACCGAGTCCCGTTGACAAGGGACTTACAATCTATGCAGTTATGTGACAACACTGTACAACTGGGTTTATGGCACCATGAAACAGTTTGGATTAAAACAACCTGTTTTCAAATATTATGATACTATGCGTCCTCTATTATTATTTCTTTTACATTTGGAATCTTATCAAATTATATTGTATAATTCTCTTGTCATGCAAAACTATCATCATGGAACATTTAGTGTGGAGAGAAATGTCAATGCTGAAGGATTTCTTTAGATGGGTGCTCAACAAACACATATCTCTAGCTGACGGGTTGTTCCAAGAGTGTGGAGGAGCTTTTTGAAATGGGGAGATATGGACCCGACATTCAAGGCCCTAAATTTGGCTGCCCTCTGGGAATCAAAGAGGACCCAGTATGGTTCCTTCCAATGAGGTTCACGGGCAGTCTTTGTTGTTAGTGTTTCAACCTCAGAGGGCTGGGAAAATATTGGAAATGTTAGTTTGAAAAGTCATAAACAGATATTTGAAGAAACTAGAAGAGTTCAGGATCTAGTCCAGTTTCCAGTGGACAACAAAGCCTCAAAGACAGTGAAGAGAAATAGCATCTTATCACTTAAGGTATAGCCAATCAAATCATTTCCTAGCTTTGCTTCTGCTTCTTCTCTATAAAAGTCTTCCCCAAGTTCTTGACAATGAAGTGCTGTTAACCACTTCTGATTTAGTGAGGCCAGATTCAAATAGATTTTGCTCAAACAAAAAACAAACAAACAAACAAACAAAACCAAAAACCTCTTAAAAAAAGACTTCCAAACAATTATTTCAGGTGAAAATGATATCCTAGAAAATGTAGTAGCATTTAAACAGATTCTCTGCCATGGGTCCGTACACTAGTGGGTGAGTCCAGGGAGAGGCTAGGCAGGGTCTAGAGAAAAGTCCGTAGAGTCAGATTCAGGAAACCTGACTAATGTGAGGCAGGCTAACTTCATTCTGTACACCACAGGATTCTATGTACACCCTCCATATTTATTTATTTTGCATTTACTGTATTAATGCATTATGTCTATCTATTAAAACATTACAAAAATGAAGTTTAAAAGGATAAAATTGAAAGTTCTGTTTTCTTCCCAAATCCTTAAATTAAGGACACTATTGCTGTCCTTAATGAAGGGGCATGATCAAATCTAAGTGTAAGAAAGAGATACTGGAGGTAGCAATTAAAAGATGTGTCTTGGGGATGCCTGGGTGGTGAGGTCAGTTGAGCATCTGATTCCTGATTTTGGCTCAGGTTGTGATTTCAGGGTCATGGGATTGAGCCCCATGTCCTGTTCTGTGCTCAGTGTGTAGTCCACTTGAGATTTTCTCTCCCTCTTCTTCTGCCTTCCCCTTCCTATTCATGCACACGTGCATGCTCTCTCTCTCTCTCAAAATAAATTAATTAATCCTTAAAAAAAGTATCATAAAAATGAATAAATAAAGGGGTCCCTTAGTCAAAAATTTGGGGAAATGCTGAAATAACCAAGTCAAATGAGTCCTGTGTCTCAGGACCCAGAGCCTTCCCTATGCTCATTTTTAGAGGGGGTAGATTCTGAGGTGTTCCCCATTCTTATTTAACCACAGAACCCTCTTTGGAAGGAACAGGAAACAAGTATCTCACAGAACACAGTGTGGAGAAAGCTAATCTCAACTCATTTTTCTTCATTTCCATTATAGTGTTCACCTCCGAATTCTCTGTAACTAATCCTCTGTCCACCTGCCTCAAGACTATCCTGATAATGCAGCCTCTGAGACATGTTCAGTCAGAAGCACCAAGCTAAGCTGCTTCCATATGCCTGGCCCTCAGAATTTGTGTGACAGTAAATGTTTGTTATTTCATGCTGTTAAGTTTGGAACAGGTAATACACCCCATAAATTCTATCCATGAATATTTAACTTTGTCTTATTCTTTCTCTTTCTATCAGCAAGTCATGGTTGATTTTGACATAACTTTAATCACTTAATTTTTAAATTATTTTATATATATGTATATATGTATATATATATACATATATATATATGGATAGAGCCCTTTGTAAGGCTCTGTAATCACTGGGGAGTCTGCTTGAGAGTCTCTCTTCCTCTCCCTCTGCCTCTCCCACTTGTGCTCTCTCTAAAATTAATAAATCAATCTTTAAAGTTTAAATGATTAAAACTAAAAAGAGAATGGGAATCACTTCAGAATGGAGTTGGGAGGGGTAGGGGATGAGTGAAATAGCTGATGGGGATTAAGGGAGGGTACTTGTGATGTGAGCACTGTGTGTTGTATAAAATTGTTGAATCACTATATCATACACCTGAAACTAATATTACACTGAATGTTAACTAATTGAAATTTAAATAAAAAGCTTCAAAAAAACGTTATAGTAAGAGACTCAACCAAACTACCTGAATTCCATTCCCTTCAAGGCATGCTGTGGATTTTGGGAGTAGTTTGGGAAAAGGACCAAGCTTGCATATAATATTGGAGGCTGGTTGTCTACGGCAATCAACAGATCAGAAAAAAATTCTGCCATTATTTCAATTTCTACTTTGGCCATTGTCTGCTACCCATTCTCTCTGTTCTTGTCTTCTATGGCTCTTTAACTGCAGAGTATTAATACCTGTTCTTCGCCTCGCTCTTGTGCGCTGCAGTTCTCTTTGTTCTTGGATTTTGTCCTAGAGTTCATAAATGAGTGAGCAAAGGAGAAGGGAAATGAGGGTCCAATTTGTTAAGAAAAACAAAATAGAACAAAACAGTAAGCTGTGGTATCACTAAAGTCAAGAGTGGCAACATCCAAAGAATCATTTCAAGTTCACTGAGAAGGTAAATCAAATGGACATACAGAATGCCAGGATGTGGAACAAAAGAAATCATGTTCATAAAAGCAAATTTATTAGAGAGGTTTTTTTTTTTAATTTATTTATTTGACAGAGAGAGAGAGAGAGAGAGAGATCACAAGCAGGCAGAGAGAGAGGAAGAAGCAGGCTCGCCGCCAAGCAGAGAGCCCGATGCGGGGCTCAATCCCAGGACCCTGGGATCATGACCAGAGCCAAAGGCAGAAGCTTAACCCACTGAGCCACCCAGGCGCCCCAAATTTATTAGAGAGGTTAGACAGAAAAATAGGGTCAAAGAAAGACTGCAAAGTGAGGGAAGGAGAGACAACTATTTTTAAGCAGGTTTTGTGTCAAAGAAAAAAAATAAAATGGTTTTCTAAAAAGGTACATCAAATTTAAAAAAGAGGTTTTTTAAAAGCTAAAAACTGTTACTGTGCTTTGTAAGCTTATGGGAGACATTCAATAGAATTTCAGGTATTGGTGATGCAGGAAACAGAGAAAATACTTACGAAAGTGATGCCCTTAGGAAGGCTGCAATGGGTGGGACCCGAAACATGAGAGAGATTTGCTTTTGAGGCCAACAGACATCTCTAACGAGGTAATAGGAAAGAAAGCAAAGAATGAGAGCTGAGAGTAGGCTGGAAGGTCAGGACTTCTCCCTCAAGCAGTTATGTGGACAAAAGGCAGAGGTGGGTTTAGACAGTGCTGGGTTTTGATCTGGAGAGTTCTATGGAATGAGGGAACCAAAGGGATTTTGCAACTGAATGACCTTTATGATGGGTCCATAAACTAGAGATCTTAACCTGGGAGAAGAACTACCAACTAGAAGAGAGACACTACAGTAAGTGAGACAGAAAGACAAGAATGCTTATCAGACGGGGCACCTGGATGGCTTGGTCTGTTAGGAGTCTGCCTTCAGCTCAGATCATGATCTCAGGGTCCTGGGATGGAGTCCAACATCACTGAGAAGGGAGTCTGTATTTCCCTTTCCCTCTGCTTCTCCCGGCCCCGCCATGCTCTCTCAAAAGAATAAATCTTTTTTTTTTTTTAAAGAATGCTTATCAGAGTACAGCATGCTTGAGATCAAGATTTCAGAGGTGGTATAATTACAGATGATGAGCATTGGAAGTGAGAAAGTCAAGGAAGTGAGAGGCTCAGAATGTTTAATGGCTCAATAAATACAGTGGCAGAGAGGAAGTCTGTAAGGTGTAGAGATCCTAACTGACAAGGAGTCTTAGAATATGGCAGCAGCAAGAAAGCATGTCCATGGTATAGCCAGACAAGATAAACTTCAAAAGTGAATTGGTTTTCGACCAAGAAAGGCATAGAAATGATTTGGATGTGGCAATGGGCAATTAATTAGGTGGGCACCCACCCCAACAGCTCCCTCCCCGTTTGTGGTTAGTGGAATATGGGCTTTTCTGTGAAAGTCTGGAGAGGAATCAAGGAATCAGTATCCTGTGGGGTGGGTGTTTTCATCAGGGCAAGACCATAAAGGAGTAGTCAGAGACGAGGTTGAGTTTACGAAGGAGTTTGCTGAGTGACAGCCCATGAGTTCCAGAGGGCATGGTAGAAGAGTTTGGGAGGGCCTACAGGTTGGCTAGGAGACTGAATCAAATCAAAGTATGAACACAACAGGATGGGGATGAGCATATGGGTAACAGCAGATAGCTAGGAGGCTTAAACTTCTAGTAATAAGAATGAGGTAGAGTGGTATTTAAGACATTTACAGATTAATCCTGGTAGTATATTTTTTTAAATGGTAGGCAATCCATTTGAACTACATAGTTCAGACAATCTAGCTAGAAAACAGGAGAAACTGGGAGCACCTTATTCCTGAAACCAGGGTGAGGAGGGCTGGTAATCCGTAAAATATAAGATAGGACAAAAGCAACTGAATACTGGAAAGGGAGATAACATAACCTAGTAAAATTAAAATGCGTGCACCCTAAGTTTCAGTTGTGCAGGATGAGTAAGCTCTAGCGGTCTAAAGTACAGCTGTGGTGATTATAGGTAATATTACTGTATTACATGAAATTTGCTGAAACTAGATCTTAAGGGTTCTCAGCACTTACTATGTAATGTGATGGATATGCTAATTATCTTGTCTGTGGTAATCACTTCATAGTGTGTGCATATATCAAAACATAACTTTGGTGTACCTGGGTGGCCCAGTCTGTTGAGCATCTGACTTGGTTTCAGCTCAGGCTATGATCTCAGGGTCATGAGATCGAGCCCCAAGTCATGCTCTATGCTCAGTGGGGAGTCTACTTAAGATTCTCTCTCTCCTCCCTCTTCCCCTTTCCCCTGTGCTGTCTCACTCGAATAAATAATAAATCTTTTTGAAGAAACATGATAATTGTACACCTTAATGTATACAATTTTTATTTATCAATTAAACTTCAATAAAGTCAGGGGAAAGATGAGTGTGAGCTTTTACTGGACAAGTTTGCTTCTAGAGATCTATTTGCATTACACGCAACTGTGCGGCACAACTTCCATAGCCAAGTTTTATCATGAATATATATAGCAGTGAAGGACTAACTCAATTTACTTTCTATATTGCTAGTCTGACACAATCCTCCCCTAAGCCTGGAGTGGTGATATAGAGTTGAAATAGCTTATCTCAGACATCTATTTCAGCTCCTGAATTTGGATGTCACAAAAAATAGAGATACAATGTTAATAAATACATACCAAAAAGAGGGTCATTTGGCAAAAACGAGTGGGAAAGGAAAACAAGGAATTAGAGATAAGCATGGAATAATTAAATTATAGCATTTTACTGTGAAAAACCACTGGCTTTCCAATGTGATCCAATTATTTATTTCCATTATGCAATTTTATAGCATTCTCATGGCTTCTATCTATGAGATACACAGCAGCAGCAGTACCAGGAAAAATAGATTATTTCAGAACACCAGAATACCAGTAGAACAGAAGAGGTGATTACATTAAAAAATATTGACAGTCATCACAAGGATAAATAGAGCAGCAGCAAAGAAGCCCAGAACATCTAGGTTTTTTATAAGAGAAAAATTGTCTATCGACAGGTAGCAATCTCTTAGTGACCACCAGCAAATGGGTTCCCAGCAGTTTTCTTCCAAAGAGCTTACAGTATCGGGGGAAAGACCATAGATTATGAGGGGAATTATGTAAAGTTAAAGGTCTTCTGTCAAGACTCATTTCATTGTTTTAAATAAATTCATTATGTCCTAGAATCCAACATCTTGAACCTAAAATATCTTGTCTGAGTTCATTTATTCTTCAAATCCAAGCTAGATGGTTATCTGCATTGTTATCAGCCTTTTTGATTGAGGACATATGTGGCTAGTACACACTGCACAGAACAATTATGACACACTCAGGCTTCGCCCTGTAGAAATGCACAGCTCACCACAGAAGGAATGTGTAAAGACCATGCAGGCTACAGAATAAATAGTGCACACTGGATAGTACATGTAGACACACATGCTCACACATGCTCACACAAACACATAAGTTGCCTGCTCTTGCATATTCTGAAGCAAACAGAGGAAAGTTGGAGACAATTTTAAGCTCAAACATAGTGAATAGTGAACTGTTAAATACTTACAATGTAGAGGAAGGAGGACACATTTTCTAGTTTGTCTTTAAAAATGCATCACCAGAACTGCCCCCGTGAGGGTCCAATTCTAATCAGGTTGCACAAGCAGCTCCCTCTCTGGGGCTCCCTGTGTGGCTTCAGACCCACATGATGGACAAGAAAGAGAAAAGACCACTAAGATGGAGAAGAAAATGTCCAAGAACTGGGGAAGGAGGAGACCCTGAAACTCTAATAGCCTACCTCCAGATGTGTCTGAAAACACTCAGGTTGTAGAAATGCACATACCATACCTTCACCAACACTGAATGTGTTTTTCTCTGATCATCCTGAGGAAGATGAATTGACCATATTCACTACACAGATCTTTGGGTCCTTCATTTGGCAACCAAGGCCAGGGACCAAGACAAATCAACAAGGGACCCTTCAAGTCAGAGTGGGTATCAGACGGTAGCCTGGAAGACACAGTTAATTCTTTTTGGTGTTTTCCATGAAGGTACAAGGAATCACATCTCTCAGTATGACAGGCATGACTTTAACCTGGACACATTCACGTGGAGCAAGCTGTGCCATGAGGAAGAGGGCCCATACCCAAATTGGGCTGCCAAATTTCTGTCATCTCACAGGAGAGCATAATCATCTATGGAGGCTATTGGAAACAGTCAACAAATGTGGACAAACACACCCTGCATTCCAATATGCTCCACTAAAGTCTGAGGACAGAAAAAAAGGTGAAAGAGTGTAGACTCAGATTATTCCTAGGGGAATATAGCTCACTCCTAGATCTAGCATATTGGTAGCTGTGGCCTGAATCAACATACAACTTTTGGGGGTGTTTGTAGTGAGGAAAAAGAAGAGAGTCTGGAAGTTGACTTCTTTGATGACTTCTATAATACCACAAAGAGACTCTGGTTTGCAGAACAGCTAATGGGACTGGGTCAGAGAAGAAAAAACAGAGGCAAAACAAAAAACAAAAAACAAAAAATCCAAAAAACTCAAAACTTGCAGCCTGAAAGTGATAATAAGCCAGCAGGAAGGAATCCCTGGATATAGTCAGAAAGGTGGTCACAGAGGATGGGACAATGATTAGCACTGAACAAATGCTCTCTGTCTCAGGCAGCAGGAAGGAGGAAGATGGTTCTGATGAAGCCAGTAGCCTTCTGACAGAGCCAAGTGCCTATACCTATGCCATGCTGACCAGGAAGTGTGAGCTGCTCTATGGTTTAGGGGGGCATGTTTGAAACAAGGGACTGCCAGTTTATCCTGAATGATTTCTACTATTTTGATTCCCCACAGGATGAAAAAAAAAAATGGCAGACTTGAATACAGGTGGATTCACAAACCCAAGACTGCCCAAAGGAGATAAACTTGGAAGAGGACAGAGATGAGATAGAAGATGCAGTGAGAAGAGATGAAGAGGAGGAGGAGGAGGATGCCAGAGACGAAAGTGGGGAGGAACAGGAAGAGGAAGAGCACTCGCTGGTGGACCCTGACTGCAAGTCTGCGGACCACTGGCCCAGGACCTACCAGTGGTGTGTGACGCCTGCACGGGATCACACAGGGCCTGACACAAAGACAACAAAGTGCTGACAGCCCAGGCCATGACAGAACCTGTCTTTGATGATTTCAGATGCTATGCGGGGAAAAAAGTTAAAATGAATAGTGAATTCTCTCAGTATCACTGGGTGCTATTTCCAATACACTGAGTAAAACAAGGTAGAGGCAAAGATATTCTTTGCCAGAGCCTCAAGCATACAAGAGTTCTTCCTCCCTCTAAGAGGAGACTGTGTGCTAGGGCAATGTATTAGCCATGTCTTCTGTTTTCCGTGTTCTAATGCTTTGACACTGGGCTTTGCTGATCCTAGAAGATTGCCCAGGTTCCAGTGGGCAAGCTTTTTAAATGCAAACCAACCAATCTGGAGCCCCGAACCCAACCACATCCTTTCCTATTCTTTCACCACTCTAGGCCACTATTCACCTGCCCTAATCACCCAAAGGTCAAGCACCAGGACAGCTAGAGACTGCCTCTATGCCCCAGAGCTTGTTGAAAGTACTCAAACTAGCCAATCTTAAGTCTGTCTGTTCTGCCTTTCCCATTCCTTCCCTTGGAAACCAAAATAAAGGCCCCTGCCCATGGTTTTCCCTCTCTGTCTCTCACCCACTCCAGTGCTTCCCATTGTGCACACACCCACCCCTACACCACAGTGTGACATATACCGCCCTCCCCACCCCAACCCCATCCTGGAATCTGTGAGTATAGCAAACTGTTTTTTTCAATGGCAGCCACCTTCTTGCCCTTCCCTAAATAAGGATGAAACCAGTATCAAACCACTCAGGGTTCAGAGCAGTTCCAGTCTGTGCCAGGGCCTGCTTGAACAATAGGGTGAGATCTTGAATATGAAGTACCCACAGAGAAGTTGCTTCTGTTCAAATGAAACTGAAATATGTTGTGCTTTGTTAGAGGGTTTTCTTCTACAACACGAGTTTTTAAACAGAAGAAGGTTATGACTCCCATGCATTGTCTTAGTCCATTACGGCTGCTCTAATGAAGTACCATAGACTGGGTGGCTTACAAACAATGGAGATTTATTTCTCACAGTTCTGGAAGCTAGAAATCCAAGATCAGGTAGCAGCACAGCCAAGTTCTGGTGAAGGCTGGGAGCCTGCCAACTTCTCCTGGTGGCCTCAACTGGCAGAAAAGGCTAAGGGGCTCCCTGAGGCCTACTACAAGAATGTTAATCCCATTCATGAGGACTCCACCCTCATGACCTAATCACCTTCCAAAGGCCCCCACCTCCTAATATCATCACTTTGGGTATTAGGTTTTCAACATATGAATGGGGGGGGTGCCGTATAACTATTCAGACCATTACAGTCAGCAACCTAGAGATGGTCTCATGATTTCTTAAAAATTAGCAAAAAGCTACCCATAATCTGTTTATAAACACTTTCTTGGTTATCTTTTCAAATAAAGTATCTTTTGGCTGGGAAATAAAAAAAACCGGATTCCTTTGTTCAGTCTGGTAGGGTTGTGGGGAGATGGCATGGTTAAAGATGAACTTGAACATTGCAACAGAATCTGGTAAGATGAGTGAAAAGGAAAGCATTCTTCTTAATTTCTGTAGAGTAAGTTCAATAGGAAAACAGACAAAAGCAAGGAGGTTTAAATTAAATATTTGAGTTGACTTTTTTTATTCCACTGCCAATAATCCTAATTAATTACACTGCTTTGGGGGGGATAAAAAATATCCGGCATTAAATGATTTTACTTCTATTAAGATAATTTCTTTATACACTTTTACAAGATCATCTGAAACCAACTAATTAGAAACAGATGCTCAACTGCTGCAGAATTGGATTTAAACTGGTTATTCACTTCTACAATGGACTTTTATGATTATCTCAAGATCTATGAGGAATATATTTCTGGGGGGCATCTGGGTGGCTTGGTGGGTTAAGTGTCTGACTCTTGATTTTGGCTCAGGTCGTGATCTCAGGTTCATAGAATCAAGCTTCCCATTGGGCTCCATGCTGAGTGTGAAGCCTGCTTAAGATTCTCTCTCTCTCCCTCTCTCTCTCTGCCACTCCCCCTAGTTTGCTCGTGTGTATGTGCATGCACACACACACACACACACACACACTCTCTCTCTCTCCCAAAAAAAAAAAGGAAAATATATTTCTGGTGTCCTGCATTAATATTTGTGTGAGTATATATTGAGCTTTAAATAATCAAGTAGATTTGAATTAACCTATATTCCTCTATTTATACCTCTTTTTGTTTCCTACATCTTTTCTTACAAAGAAGCAAGAATTCCTAAAACCACATGGTCAGGGGTTGATAAAAATCTATTCAGATCATGTTAGTTTTACGAAATATAAATGACCTCATTTTCATGGTAGTTTCTACATGCTTACTTGTGGTAAATATATTTAGATTCATTTTCCCCACCAACTCGTGTCTTAAGTAGGTAGATCTGCCTATTACTTTCAGAAGAGAAAGTACATCAGAGAGGTGTTAGCAGTACCCAACAAAGGAGTAGTAAGCAGATAAAAACAGAAACAAGGAAGTCTCCAAAATAAACAAAAAAAGAAAAAAGAAAAATTCAGAATAGTGTGTCTATAGTAGGTTATCTGTCCTGTAACAAAAAGAAAATTGAACAAGCTGTTTCTGAAATGTACTTGGAAATGTAAATGGAATAGCCAGGAATAGCCAAGGCAGTCTTGAAAATGAAGGACAAAGCTAAAAGAATATACAATATCATGACCTACTATAGAGCTTAAACAATTAAAAGAGGCTGGCACTAGTACAGTGGTAGACAAACAGTCAAAAAATAGGGTGTCCAGAAATGGATGTACACATACATCAGCACATGATTTATAACAAAATCAGTGATGAGAGAATAGTCATCTTGGAATCCATATTAGAAAAAAAGAAATAACAAGCCTTCTTCCTCCCACTAGATGGAAAAAAATGAGTATGAAAGGTTAAACAAAAAAGTTTTCAGAAGAAAATGTAAGGTAACACCACATGTCTCTAAGGTAAGCAAATTACTTCTAAATAAACTTCTAAAAAGGAGAGCCAATACCTCTAAATTTGCTAGAAAGAGAAACAATTAATAAACTAAGTTTTATTAGAATTAACAAGTTTTATTAGAATTCTGTTCCTCAAAAGATACCAGTAGGCGAGTAAAAAGGCAAGCCACAGAATGGAAGAAGGATACACAGTTAAGTATATACAACAAAGGGCTTGAGTGTCAAAAATATAAGAATTCATACAAATCAACAAGAAAAGAACCCAATAATACAATAGAAAATGGGTAAAGAACTGAACCATTTCTACAAACAGCCAATAAACATACGAAACAGTGCTCCATTCATCAGTCCTGAAGGAAATGTGAAGTAAAACTGCTTCACACCACTGACTAGGTACTAGGACTGCTGTAATTAAAACGACATTAAATACCAATTGTTGGGAGGATGTGGAGCAAATGAAATTCTCATACCCTGCTGTTGGTGTGAGTATAAATTGGTACAACCATTTGAAAAGTTGTTTGGCTTTCTTAAGGTCTAGCAATTCCACTCCTGAATATATACTCAATATACATATGAATAGAATGCTTGGGGCCTTGGTGGCTCAGTCATTTAAGCGGCTAGCTCTTGATTTAGCCTCAGGTCATGATCTCTGGGTCCTGGAATCAAGCCTTACATTGGGCTCCATGCTCAGCAAGGAGTCTGCTTGAAATTCTCTCTCCCTCCCCCTTCCCTTTCACTGCTCCTGCTCTATAAATAAATAAATGAATGAATAAATGAATAAATAAAATCTTTTACAAAAAAATGCTTGTATTTGTTCAACAAATTACATGTGTAAGAATGTTAACAGAAATACTTTTTGTAACAGCCTAAAATGTATGCCATCAATTATAGAATAGATGAAAAATTATCACAAATTCCAATAAAAGAATACTATGAACCAGTGAGAATGAGCGAATGATTGCTATACACAACAGCATCTATGATTCTTAGAAATAATGTTTGACAGAAGAAACAATAAAAATACATAGTGTATAGCTCTATTTGCTAGAAGTTTAAAAGCAGGCAAATGATATTGTTAGAAGTCAGTAGTGATGGGGGCGCCTGGGTGTCTCAGTCAGTTAAGTGTCTACCTTTGGCTCAGGTCAGGATCCCAGGGTCCCAGGATCAAGCCCTGCATCCGCTCCCTTCTCGGTGGGGAGCCTGCTTCTCCTCCTCCCTCTGCCCCTCCCCCAGCTCATGTACTCTTGCATGCTCTCTCTCAAGGAAATAAATACAATCTAAAAAAAGAAAGTCAATAGCAATTAACCTGAAAGGCAGGGGGCAAGGGATGAGCAAGAGGCCAAGAGTGGGCCTTCCAGAGTTCTGGTAATGTTTCTTCACCTGGTTCCATGCATGTGTTTGTTTTGCAAAAATCCGCTAAATCGTACTATAATTTGTGCACTTTGGCATTTTATATGCCAATTTAAACGTTTACCAAAAAAAGTCATAAAAGTCAAATTGAAGGTGCCATTACTGACCTAAGATGGGTGAGTATGAACATCAGAGAGAATAATGTCAGCAATGTATGAAATACATAAAATATACGAAATTCCAAGAATTTATAATCACATTAAAAAATTATAATTTTTTATAATTATACCCTTAGGAGAGATTAAATGCATCAACTTGTTATTCTAAAAACTGTTAAAATAGAATGAATCGAGCATTATCCTGCCTCCCCCCCTCTATGAACTGTATTTCAGGATAATCAAATAGTTGATGAGAGAACATTCTTAGTTGAAGAATTCCAGATAATAAATGCAAAAGGAATAACAGAATTCAAATTTCACCACATTGTACCCCGTAATGGAATAATGGCTTGTGTCTGGCGATACAGTAAGGAACACACAGCACCACCTAAATGAACCCAAAACTAATCTGGTTTCTGGCTCAGAACATCAGTTCATAGGAAATATGATAAAAGAGGACATTAAATGAATCCCAAGGATGTAATCAGCCACATTCAAAAGGTGGAACATTTACAGGGCAAAAAATTTTATTTCTTCCAAAACCAAATACCGTCAGAGAAAAGGTAAGGCATGGTAGGGGTGGGGGGTAAGTGGGGAGATGACTGTTATGGCCCAAAACTAAAGGGATATTGCTATAAAATCAATTTTGAACTCATTTGGATCTTAATTCAATTAAGTCACCTTTCAAAAGACATTTTTAAGTGATGAAGAGAAGTAGTGAGTTGGGGGAAATCAGAGGGGGAGACAAATCATGAAATACTGTGGACTCTGAGAAACAAACTAAGGGTTTTGGAGGGGCAGGGACGGGGGGCTGGGGGAGCCTTGTGGTGGGTATTAAGGAGGACACGTATTACACGGAACACTGGGTGTGGTCCATAAACAATGAATCTTGGAACACTGAAAAAAATAAAATCAAATTAAAAAATTTTTTAAAAAGACATTTTTAGAAAATCCAGGAAATTTTAAATGGACTCGATATTAGATTTTATTAAAGAATTATCATTGATTTATTATAGTCATGTTTTTAAAAAGTAATTATCTGTTATAGATATTATAACTATTTATGGATGAAATGATCTGTAATAATGTCTGGCATTTGCAAAGGAAAGAGGTAGTGATTTATGAGCCAGGATTGGTTAATTGATAATCAGTGGTACTCTCTGATATGTACACAGTGGTTCACTGTTGAGTATGTTTGAGATTTCATGCATGAACACTTACCCCATCCGTAGCTTTCACCAAGAGGTCATAGGTTGCTGGATCCCTTTCCCTATCAATATCTTGAGAAACGCAGATTCGCCCATCATGTGGGTCGATTCGGAATGCAGGAGATGCATCATAGCTTTGGAATCCATCATAAAGAGAATACTCCACAAAGCCATAGAGTCCGGCATCTGCATCAGAAGCTTTAACCTACGAGACAAGAGGTTGGTCGGCAAGGGAATGGAAATGTTAACATTACTTTTCCGTTGGTCATGAATTATGATCATGATTTGTACAACCGGGTTACCCTACAGCCATTGATTCACAAAATACAGGCTTTGGTTTTAACTCTCTCCTTTTACCATCTGTGACAGCTCACCCTCACTTTCCTCCTCCTTGTCTGAGTTCTGCTCAGTCTCCTTTGCCAATTCCTATATTTTCATGTGATCTTGAAAGTCTGAGTTGCCTGAGATTCAGGTCTCTCCTTTGTCTTCTTATTCCTCTCACATGCCTAAGTGATCCCATCCAAATTCAAGGCTTCAAAAACATCCCCGTGCTAACAGTTTGACCACATATCTTTGGATTCCCTCTCATACTCAGACTTTTCAAGTGATGGGCTCAACACCCCACCTCCACCCTTCAGAACAGTAAGTGAAGGCAGAGAAATCGAGGCAATAAGTGGCGTGATTACTAGTAACCCGATCCAGCTGAAAGAATTCACCCTGGAGAAGGAGACTTGAGTTTCTAAGCCAGGTTTCCTTGCAGGAATAATGCCTCCATCAGGACCCCGCAAGGCCATGCTCACTGACCAGGGCACAGAAGCACCTTGCCCAGTGGGTCCATGGGAATGAAATCCAACCCACGCTCTGCTTTGCCCAACACTGACATGGAGCTCTAAGTGCCCAGAGGTAAGGACGTCTTTCTCTTTGACCATAAACACTACTTACGTTAGTTGTGGTCCTGTGCCTGGTAGAAAAGATGAAGTACTGGAATATGAAGGCACTTTATTTATACTAACTGTAGGAATACACAGTGAGAAAAACAACAGTCTATATTGAACTCAAAACATTTTGAGTTCATAAGCATGGTTGGTAAAGCCCTCTTGATTTTTTAACTGAATTAATAGTAACAGCAAACATACATATAACGCTTAAAATAAAAGAAACATTGTAAGGGAAGATTAATTCAAAAAAGGTAGAAAGAAAAATGAAAAGAAGTGTAAGTATATGTAAAAATTTATACTATAACCTATAATGAACTCCATTTTACAGACCAGAAAAGTCAGGCTCAGAGAGCTTAAGTAACGCGCCAAAGATCACATAGCCATATCAAAACCGGGACTCAAATCAGGGCATTTGGACAACATTTAGCTCCAGGTTGGAAAAAAAGTGATCTCTTATTATCAGTACAGTGTACAGGAAGGAATTACACCTTCATTATTTGCTTCCCAAATAAAACCTCATACCAATAACATATTCAACAACCAATGTTCTCAATAAGCCTTCCTACTCGTTCTGTTCTATCTTGAGCATATAACTGGAATGTGGCGTTGGGGGTTCTTCATGCAGTCTGACACAGTGGTTCTCAATCAGGGTCAAGTCTGCCCCCACCAGGACATTTGGCAATGTCACATGTGGGGAGAGGTTACTGCGGCATCCGGGGGTGGAAACCAGAGTTGCTGCTCATCGTCCTACAATACACAGGACAAACCCTACAACACATAATGATCTGGCCCAAAATGCCAACTGTGCCTAGGCTGAGAACCACTGCATCTGATGGAACACAACAATGGGCACTATTATTTTCCTCCTTAATTGCCTTTGTCTTCAACCAATGACACAGTCTTATAAATTTCTCTTCACTCCCATCTATCTCATATTCTCTGGCAATATTATTTATTCTGTGCAACCAGCTAACATGTTTGCAAGTTATTCTTCTCATTAGATGGGCTGAACCAGGAAATCCACAAACTTCCCAACTACAAAAGAACTAAATTCCAAGTGCATTTGGTCTGTTCCATTTTGGCAGCTGTTAATGATTTAGTAGCCTCCAGTTCCCAAAGACACCAAATATATTTTCTAAAAACATCTGGTATTCTCAGTAATTTTGGCTTGATTGGAAGATAAATACAATGAACTTTAATTTCTAAGACTCATTCTCAGCCTTTAATGGCATATATTAACGAGTAATCTGGCTTATATAAAATGAGCCTCCTTATTTCCACTTTTGAGACCTTTTTCTCATCTGGACTTTTGGCAGGCAAAACAGAAAAAGTCAAAAGTGGGATAAGAGTACTGATCTCAATTTATGTCAGCAGCTCAGATTCTAGGATTCAGAATCATAAAACAAGAATGTATTCCTCCCTGTTTTTTACTCAAGTCCCTAAAAATACTGACCTCGTATTCTAGAACAATATATTCCCCCTACTAGTATTTGGTCTTGAACACCAGTAATTAATTTGGCATCTTTATGAGGCCTATATTTTCCAATATTCATTAATTTATACGTAATAGGCAATTTAAATAAGAGAAAATGGGGAAATTTTCACCAGATCTTCAAGAGGAAATCTGATTAGTAAGTAAGCTCACTGGGCCTTTTCTTCAGAGATAGCTGCTTAAATCAAAGAAACATCTGGTCAGAGTCTATTATCGCCATCTTTTGGTGCTAATTTTGGGATCCAGAGGAGATCTCAGGAAGATTATTCCTGAATCTACTGAAAAAGCCACATTCTACACTCGGTGATGTCCCTGTGTTCTTCATCTTACCCTCAATCTACCTGTTTTAGACTGAGATGAATCTGGTGATTTTTCCTCTAAACTTACTTCAAGTCAGAGTTGCTCTCCTTCATTCTGATCTCTCACAATTTTTTTTTAAGATTTCTTTATTATTTATTTATTTGACAGAGAGAAAGTCAGCGAGAGCAGAAACACAAACAGGAGGAGTGGCTCCCCACTGAGCAGGGAGCCCCATGCCAGGCTCGATCCCAGGACCCCGGGATCATGACCTGAGCTGAAGGCAGCCGCTTAATGACTGAGCCATCCAGGTGCCCTGATCTCTCACAAATTTAATGCAGACATTATAAAAATGAAAATATTAACGTGATATTAAAATTCACCTGATTCCCTTATTAGCTCTGAAACTAAAAAAAGAAAAAAAAAAAAATCCCCGCCTCCCTATCTGGGAGACAAATTGAGAACACTGGCTCTTGAATACATGTTGTTTGGATGTTCTATAAATGGGATGGACCTATCTGCACTTCATTCACCAGCACAGACACCTCTATTTGGGAGGCTGTCCTTTCATTCATTTATTTATTTTTTATTTCTTTATATTATGTTCAGTTAGCTAGCATATAGTACATCATTAGTTTTTGATGCAGTGTTCAGCAATTCATTAATTATGTGTAACACCCGGTGCTCATCACAACACATACTCTCCTTAATGCCCATCACCCAGTTACCCATCCCCCCACCTCCCTCCCTTCTGTAGCCCTCAGTTTGTTTCCTAGGGTCCAGAGTCTCTCATAGCTTGTCTTCCTCTCTCTGATTTCCTCCCATTCAGTTTTCCGGGGAAGGTCTCCGTTTCAACTACTTGACAGCTTTGCTGGAGTTAATACCCAGCCATTCGCCTTGGTACTCCAAAACCCAATAGTCAACCCCAAGTCATAGGGCAACACACTGTGAACAATCTTATCCTTTACCTGCTCCCAGGAAATCATATCCCTGAATTCAATGACACTTCTAGAAAAACCTCAAAGCCCAGTCAAAAAAATAAGCAAACAAGAAAATCCTACAAAAAAAAATGGTTGCCAAAAAAATGCCTTATTTACATGAAATTTAAAATGAAATAACCCATCTTAATTTTTTTTTCTTTTTGTGATTTCCAAAATTTCTACCATGAGCATATAAGTTTGTTTGAAGAAACCAAACCGTTGACACAACACAATCACAAACATAACTTCAAATAGAAGAAAGAAAAAGAAAGTACAAAATAACTTTAAATTCTATGTGCTTGGCCATCCACTGATCACACAGTGAAAACAAGATTAGAATATTCCAGTGGAAGCCGGTTTCAGCACTGAGGACCACAACAGATGTAAGTATGCCACTCTCTGAATACAATTCTGGAAGTTAACCAATGACTTGGGTCTTAACCAAGTCTCACCATCAAGGCTCCATCTTTATTTTCTACACAACCCAACAGCCTTCCATATGCAAATTGTCTCCTTATTGAAACACTTCCTCCCCAGACACCAGGCTCTGACTCTCCTGCTCTTCCTACACCCCACTGACCTCCTTTTAGTTTCCTTCACTTGCTCTGAGTTCTCTTCCCAGCCTCTGAATGCTCTCATGCCCACAGCTTAGTCTTCAGACAACTTCTCTTTTCAGTCCACACACCATTGCTTGTGACGAGTGAATGGTGCTCCCTAAAAGACAGCTCCAAATCCTAATCCCTGGAACTTGTGGATATTGCCTTATATGATAAAAGAGTGCATCTTGCCTTATATTGTAAAACGTCATTAGGTCAAGGATTTTGAGAGCAGTTTGTCATGGATTATCCAGATGAGACTTCAATCCAAAAACAAGTGCCTTAGAAGAGAGAGTCAGAGAGTAGAGTGAGGGGTCACAAACCAGGGAACACCAACAAGACTTAGAGGCTAGCAGAGACAAAGGGAAGGAGAAAGGCCCTGTAGGACTTTGGACTTCTAGCTCCCAGTATTATGAGTAATAACAATTTCTGTTATTTTAAGCCAGGGAATTGACGGTTATTAGTTATGGAAGCCCTAGGGAATTAATATACTCCTGAGTGATCTCACCCAGGCCCACAGTACTAAATCAACATATGTTCTCCCAGTATTGCTATCTTTGTCTGGTGTTCCAGACTCATGCATCGTCCTACTACTAATTAGACATCACCTCTCATGTGGCTAACAGGCACTTCCAATGTGGCCTGTCCAAACAGAACTCTTGCTACCTACCCAAATCTGCTATTCTCCCAGTGTCCTTAGTGATGGCATCACCATCCATTTTTTGTAAAGGCAGCCATAGAGATACAACTCAGAGGACCTCAAATCATGTCATTCTGCTGCTCAGGATCTTCCAACACCTTCTAATCATCACCTCAGTAAAATCAGACCCTTTAATTTGATCCTGGCTACTTCTGTGAACTTATCTCCCACCACTTTCTAACTCATTCACTCCTTTCTGCATATACTGGGCTCCTTGATAGTCCTAGAACCTATCAGCTTACATGACTTGCCTCTTCATTTCTTTCAAGTCTCTGCAAAGACCACCTAATTACAGAGACCTTTCCTAATCATGCTACCCAAGAGTGTCATCCTCATTTCTTCCATACTCTTTTCTTTTACCTGTGTATCTTCAGAGTATTTACCTCTATTTTACAATGCATTATATATTTTTATTTGTTTGTTTATATCTCCTACTGGGATTTATCTCCAGAGCTCCTTGGCATATGTCCAGCACCCATAATGCTAGTGCTTGGCTCATAGTGAGGATGCTGTAAATATCTGTTGCATGAATTAATCAATCTATTATTGTCCATAAAATGCAAGCATGTTTCAGAAATAGTTTTCATGATAATTCTCCCTATTTTGACCTTGGGAAAACTAGTCATAAGAACAAGAATGAAAAGATTCTCAACATCACTCATCATTACAGATATACAAAACAAAACAACTATGAGATATCACCTCCCACCTGTCAGAATGACTAAAATCAAACAAACAACAACAACAAAAAACAGTGTTGGTGAGGATGTGAAGAAAAGGAATCCTTGTGCACTGTTGATGAGAAGGTAAACTGGTGCAGCCACTGTGGAAAACAGTATGGAGGTTGGTTATTCTATTAAAAATAGAATTACCATATGATCCAGTAATTCCAGTACTAGTATTTACCCAAAGAATATAAAAACACTAATGCAAAAAGATATATGCATCTCCATGTTTATTGCAGCATTACTTACAATAGCCAAATTATGGAAGCAGCCCAAGTATCCATCAACGGATATATTGATTAAAAAAAATGTGGTGAATGAAACACAATAAAATATTACTCTGCCACAAAAAAGAATGAAATCTTGTCATTTACAACAACATGGCTGGATCTAGAGAATATAATGCTACGTGAAATAAGTCAGTCAGAGAAAGACAAATAACATGAATTCACTCATATGTAGATTTAAAAACCAAAACAAACAAAGGGGAAAAAAAAAAGACTCAGGCCATAAAAGAGACTCTTAACTATAGAGGACAAAGTAGTGGTTACCAGATGGGATGTGAGTGGGGAAATGGATGAACTAGGTGAAGAGGATGAAGAATACACGTATCATGGATGAGCACTGATAATGTATACAATTGTTGAATCACTATATTGTACACCTGAAACTAACATAACACTGTTTATTAACTATACTGGAATTATAACTAAAAAGAAAGAAAGAACAAGGATAAGATAGCTTTGCAGATACCATCACTACCTCCTGGGGCTACACTACACTGGGCAACCATGCTCAAATCCACCACATTCTTTGACATCACCATCACCAGTGAGCTCTTCCGCCCCATCTCCTGAGAGCTGTTTCCAGACAGACTCTCAAAGACAGCAGATAGCTTTCATGTTCTGAGCACTAGGAAGAAGGGATTTGGTTATAAAGGTTCCTGTTTTATAAAAAGTTATTGTGGAGTTTATGTGGCAGGATGGAGACTCCAAATGCCATAATGGCGCTGGCAACAAGTCCACTGGAGGGAGAAATTTGATGATGACAATTTCATCCTCAGTTATACAGGTCCCAGCACCTTGTCCATGGCAAATGCTAGGCCCAGTACAAATGGTTCCCAAGAATGCTGATACTATAAGGTTAGATGGCAAAGTGAAAAAGAGTGCATGAATACTATGGAAACTGTGGAATGCTCTGGGTCTAGGAATGGCAAGACTAGAAAGGAGATCACCATTGCCCAGCATGGACAACCAGTAAATCTGACTTGCATTTTATTTTAACCATCAGGCCATTCCTACTGTTGCTCAGGAAAACATCCCTCAACCCTGTCTGCTTATAACTTCCTATGATCTTCGCATTCACAATGCAGTTCTTAGGGTTCCCTGTTTTCCTCATCCCATTCCAAGTCTTGCTGGATTGCAGAGTTAAGTTTATGATTATGGAATAAAAACTCAACAACAGCAACAGCAAAAGAACAAGATATTTTATAACTCCATCAAGCTCTTACTGAGGAATGATTTTTCAAGGAGTAAAACACAGTCTATTAACAAAGCTATATCGTCATAGAATAAAATCCAAAATGCTAAAACTGGCAAAGGAAAAAAAAATATTTTAAGACATGTGGAACTATTCAGAGGTTGGAAACAGAACTGTACTTTTTATTCACCTTTTAAAATGTGTTTTCAGAGAAGCTGATAGAACTGTTGGATGAATAAACTAGGTATCTATTTTCAAGTTTCAGGAAAAAGGAAAAAAAAAAACCCTTACTGTTCTAAAACATGTTTTTATTGCCTTGATTGAAGAATGGGATTAAGAAACCACTAATCCTACTACTCGTTGCCCCACCCTCCCCTGAAAAAGCAACCAAAGGAAATTTTGTAAAAGGAGATGTGTGGGTGGAGTGAGGGGTAACTTGTCCTATGAAGTATTACAAATAAACAACTAAAACAGTGTGACCTAAAAAAAGAATTGGCAAGCAGATCAGTAGAACACAAAAGTAAGACCTGAAAGAGAATCTGGTAAACCTAAATTATTTTTATATTACAAAGGAAACATCACAAACCACTGAGGAACATAGGTTTATCCACATAAATTGCCAGAAAAATTGGCAAAGAAAGGGGGTAGGAGATCAAGTTTGTTAATAACCTCACGTGAAAGTAAATTCTAGATAAAGATGTGAAATGTAAATAATTAAATTATTTAAAGCACACAAAAAATATATGGGAATATTTGACTGATGCTTATACTGGAAAGAAATTTCAAAGCAAAAAAAAATTACAAAACTAAAACAGATGAACAAAAATCACAAAGGAGAAAATCAATACAATGACTACATAACCATTTCAAATTCCATTATGTTGGGGTGCCTGGGTGGCTCAGTGGGTTAAGCCTCTGCCTTCAGCTCAGGTCATGATCCCAGCGTACTTGGATGGAGCCCACATCAGGCTCTCTGCTCAGCAGGCAGCCTGCTTCTTCCTCTCTCTGTCTCTGCCTACTTGTGATCTCTATCTGTCAAATAAATAAATAAAATCTTAAAAATAAATAAAATTCCATTATGTCAAAAATACCACACACAAAAAAATTTTAGGGTGAATTAGGTATGATACCTGTGTTATAAATATATACACATATATATTCATAGTATATACCCAAAAGCTAATGTCCTTAATTTGGAAATAGGCCTTTAAAAATAATACTGACTTCCCAATATAAAAGAAAAATGGGTAAAGGACAAGAACAAACAAGTCACAGAAAAATAACATATATTTAAGAGATAAAACTCTACTGGTCATTAAATAAATGAAAATTAAAATAATATTTTTAAAGTATTGGCAACCATTAAAATAATGCATTAAGTGGGACAAGGATGAAATAAATGTGTAGACATTTTTAAGCCTATCTGGGAAGTAATTTTGTTCCTACCATATTCATATGGTAAACATTCTCCCAAACCTAAAAATATTCATTTCTTTTGACCCAGTTAGTATATTTCTAAAAATACATGTAGACAGCTATTTGTATGAAAGACATATAATGTAGTATTATTTATTCTAGAACCCAAATGTCCAACAATAAGAGTAGTTAAATAAGTTATAATTCTTCCAAAGGGAGAATACAATGTACCCATGAAAATTGTGTATTTAAAGACACATGTTTGGGGTGTCTGTGTGGCTCAGATAGTTGGGCATCTGCCTTCGGCTTAGGTCATGATCTCATGGTCCTGAGATCAAGCCCTGCATTGGTTCCCTGCTGGGTGGGGAGCCTGCTTCCCCTTCTCTCTCTGCCTGCCTCTCTGCCTACTAGTGATCTTTCTGTCAAATAGATAAATAAAATCTTAAAAAAAAAAAGACACATGTTTAGTAAAAAAGGAAAAATGTCAACTTAAAAGTTAGGTATGATATCCTATTTCTGAGGAAAGTGTCCAACATACGGAATTAAAAACTAAAAGGAAATAAATAAGCCAGAGCTAGGAACCCTTGCCCAAACTCCATTTTAGGAGGCTAGCATTACCTTGATACCAAAATCAGCCAAGAACACTACAAGGAAAGGAAATTATAGGCCAATATCTTCAACAAACATAGATACAAAAATCCTCAACAAAATATTAGCAAACCAAATTCAACAGTACATTAAAAAGACCATACACCCTAATTAAGTGGGATTTATTCTAGGGATAGAAGAATGGTTAAACATCTGAAAATCAATGTGATATACTCCACTAACAAAATGAAGCATGAAAATCATATGATCTCCTCAATAGATGCAGAAAAAGCATTTGACACAATTCAACATCCATTCATTATAAAAACTCTCAACAAAGTGGGTGTAGAGGGAATATACCCCAACATAATAAAGACCATATAGGACAAGCCCACAGCTAACATAATACCCAGTGACGAAAAGCTGAGAGCTTTTTTTGGTTTCTGAACAAAAAAAGCTCTCTGCCACTTTTATTCAACATAGTACCGGAAGTCTTAGCCAGAGAAATTAGGCAAGTAAAAGAAATAAAAGGCACCTAACCAAAAAGGAAGAAGTAAAACTGTCTCTATTTGCAGATGACATGACATTATATAGAAAAAAATCCAAAGAGTCTACCAAAAAATTTGTTAGAACTAATAAATGATTCAGTAAACCTGCAGGATGCAAAATCCATATACAAAAATCTGTTGGGCTTCTATACAGTAATAACGAATTATGAGAAATAGAAATTAAGAAAACAATTCCATTTGTAAGGGCATCAAAAAGAATAAAAATACCTAGGAATGTATTTACCCAAGGAGGTAAAATATCTGTATACTGTAAACTATAAAACGTTAATGAAAGAAATTGAAGAAAATATAAACAAATGGAAAGATACTCCATGCTCATGGGTTGGAAGAATTAATATTGTTAAATGTCCATACTACCTAAAGCAAGCTAAATGGACAATGTAATCCCAATGGCATTTGTCATAGAAATAGAACAAACAATCCTAAAATTTGTATGTGCCCACAAAAGACTCTGAATAGCCAAAGCCATCTTAAGAAAGAAAAACAAAGCTAAAGGCATCACACTTCCTGATATCAAACTATATTACAAAGCTGTAGTAATCAAAACAATATGATACTGCCATTAAAAACACAGAGAAAGATAAATGAAAAAGGACAGAGAGCCCAGAAATAAACCCACACATATATGGTCAAATAATTTGTGACAAAGGAACCAAGAATACACAATGGGAAAAGTGTCTTCAATAAACAATGCCGGAAGAACTGGACAGCCATATATGAAAAGAGTGAGACTGGACCACTCTGTTATATCACAAACAAAAATTAAATCAAAATGAATTAAAGACTTGAACATAAGACCCGAAACCATAAAACTCCTAGAAAAAAACATAGTGGGTAAGCTCCTTTGCATTGGTCTTGCTTGCAAAGATTTTTTGGATGACTCCAAAAGCAAAGGCAACAAAAGCAAAAATAAACAAGTGAGACTAGATCAAACTAATAAGCTCCTGCCCAGGAAAGGAAACCATCAACAAAATGAAAAGGCAGCCTAGGGAATGGGAGAAACTATTTGCAAATCATTTATCTGATAAGAGGTCAATAACTAAAATATATTTTAAACAATTCATACAACTCAACAACAACAACAACAACAAAGAGAAGGATCTAAGTAAACATTTTTCCAGAAATAATGGCCAATAGCCACTTTTTGAAGGTGCTCAACATCACTAATCATCAGGAAACTGCATATCAAATCACCTTTAGGTAATACCTCTTAGAATTGCTATCAAAAGACAAGAAATGAGAAGTGGTGGCAAGAATGTGGAGAAAAGGGAACCCTCATGCACTGTTGGTGGGAATGCAAAATGGTATAGCCACTATGAAGAACCGTATGGAGATTCTTCAAAAAAAAAAATTAAGAATAGAACTACCATATGATCCAGAAATTCCACTTCCAGAGTGTACATGCAAAGAGAACATAATCAGTATCTTGAAAAGATACCAGAACTCCCATGTCCATTGCAGCATTCTTCACAATAGCCAAAATATAGAAACAATCTAAGTGTCTATCAACAGATGAATGGATAAAAAGGATGTGGTATATATATTCAGTGGAATATTATTCAGTCATGAGAAAGAAGGAAATCCCACCACATTCCACAACATGGATGGACCTTGAAGGCATTATGCTAAGTGAGAGAAGTCAGACAAAAACAAATATTGCATGGTATCACTTACATGTAGAATCTTAAAATGAATCAGACTCAGAAACAGAGGGTAGCAAATTGCTTGTCAGGGAATGGAGCAGGGGTAGAGAAATAAGAAGAGGTTGGTAAAACGTACAAACTTTCAGCTATAAACTGGGTAAGAATTGGGGATCTAATGTCAAACTATATATAACTATACAGTTTATATTATAACTATATATATATATATATAACTATAGTTGATAACAATATATTGTATAACTGAAATTTGCTAAGAGACTAGAACTAGATGTTCTCATCAAAAAAAGGGGAAGGGAATAAATATGGTGGATGTGTTAATGAGCTAGATGGGAGAATCTTCTCACGATGTGCCCAGATACCAAATCAGCATGGTATACACTGTAGACATCTTACAATTTTATACATCAAGTATACCTCAGTAAAGCTTAAGTTAAGTAACACATAAATGAAAACAAGCCAGACATGAAGTAATGTAACACGGGGAATAAGTGATTTTTGTTTCCACTTCTTCAGCTTCTTGTCCACATTTTCATAAAGTTAGTTTTATAGTAACAATAGTATGAAAAACAGTTGACATCAAAATGGTTAAACTAAAAAAAAACCTGCATTTGGTAAGTCTTTGCCATCCCTTTATTCCGTTGTCTGGTACCTCATTCTTGTAAATCCACCAAGGGCAGATACAGAAGAGTCACAAGGCCTAGGGCATCACTAACTTCAGAAGCAGGATTGTACAACTGTTCTGTAAAGGAGTAGATAATAAATAATTTAGGCTTTGCAGGCCATCAGGCCTCTGTTCCAAGTATTCAACTCTGCTATTTTAGCACAAAAGAGCCTTAGACAGTATGTAAATGAATAGCTGTTTTCTAATAAATTTTTATTTATAAACACAAAGATTCGAATTTCATGTAATTCTCACTATTAGGAAATGTCATCTCTCTCTCTCAATCATTTAAAACTCTAAAGATGATTCTCAGCTCATGGGTGCCACCAAAACAGAAAACAGACAACAGTCTGGATCTGGCCCGTGGGCCACCATTTGTCAACCTCTGGTCTAAAGTGTAAGGAGAAATCTTTACTTAGAAAAACAGAGTTAGCACTTTGGGCCCAAGATTGTAACTTTGAAGTAACTTCAGTCCAATGCATATCAGGGGCTCATCTGAGATTCTGTATTTGAGCTGGTTTTAGAGGCATTCATTGCTGCCTCATATTCCGTTCCTACAGTAAAGCTAAATTATCAGAAAAAGAAAAATGTACCTCAACCACTTCAGTTCAGTCCCCAGCCAAAATGCTTTCACTAAGTTAAATTTTTGTGTCATGCCTTTATATTTTACAAAAGTTTACTTTGATTATGTTTGTCACTGAAAAAAATAAAACTAAAAATATTACCTTCTATGTGATCCAGTAACACTTTCATAGAGTCTTTTAACCGTAAATAAAACACACGCATGCGCACACACATTCAAATAACACAAAACTGTAACCCCAAGCCTTCCAAGTGTACCTATGTTAAAAGTAAGCTAAGGAAGTTAAAAGTTGGAGGAACAGAGCCAGCCATCTCCACAGCCCACGGACATGCTCTTTCCAGAGCTGTTCTACACCAATGACACTACCTTAATGAAATCCAATCTTTCTCCACGGGTAAGACACTCATCTTAAAAAAAAAAAAAAAAAATTAGCTAATATGTATAGCATAGAGCTTAGGATGCAACCAACTGATCCCCTGATTGATATTTTAATAATTATCTTTTCTTTTGATTTGTTAACTTAGTTCAGTGATCTGATTTAGGCTGTGGATTCTCTTAATCTTGTGACAACAGAACAGATAGAAATACAGCAGTTCAAAGTAACTGGTAGGCTCAATAACAACATTTATTTATTATTATTATTTTAATAATTTTTAACTTGTGATTTAATATCTTAAGTAATAATTTCACACACACACACAAAGTAACCCAAAATATACCTAATATTTTACTTCCAGATATATGTGAAAAACAGTTATGACTTCCACTTTCACAATTTCTTTATTTAAGATTTATTTATTTGTCAGAGAGAGAGGGAGTACACACAGAGGGAGAAACAGGCTCCCTGTTGAGCAAAGGGCCCGATACAAGACTCGATGCTAGGACCCCGGGATCATAACCTGAGCCAAATGCAGACACTTAACCAAATGAGCCACCCAGGCGTCACCAACTTTCACAATTTCTTGTGAAAGCAGGCAGAGAGGCAGGCAGAGAGAGAGGGGGAAGCGGGCTCCCTGCTGAGGAGAGAGCCCGATGCGGGGCTCAATCCCAGGACTCTGAGATCATGACCTGAGCCGAAGGCAGCGGCTTAACCCACTGAGCCACCCAGGCGCCACCAACTTTCACAATTTCTAACTGTATGAGTTTCAAGGTCTCTTTTTAATTGTTTATTACTAATATCAACAGCCTCAGAAACAATCGTAAAATTATCTTAGTTTCGATTCATCTGGGTATCTATCATTTTCTATTGTCCATTGTATTATTTTTATAGATAATATCTCAGTATAACTTCTTTAATTGTTCAAGACAACCATCATTTGCAAATACTTTACTCTTTATCATGAAGCTTAAAATAAAATGAAAGAAAAGATTTCAAAAACAAATCAATCTTCAATAGAATATTTTCATAGTACCTTCACAGGTATCTTATATAGTCAGAAACATTTTAAGTATTCAAAAAATGAACTTATATTACAAATACTACATGATTTTAGCAGATATTCACAATGTCTAACACCATAAAACCTTAAAGGACAAACAAACTCATAAGAGGATCTTAGCTAAACATTTCCACCAATATGTCCCTGAAGGTCAGACAGATTCTTTGGACAGTATTAAACCTATATGAGATTTGACAAGAGAAACAGGGATTATAAAGGCAAAAACCCTATTTTTATTATTTCTTTCCACTTCTAGGATTTCATAAAGAGATTTTTTTTTTCATATATACCTCATATACACAGACATCAGTACTTTCAAACTATTGAGTAAATGTCTGCTTCTCCCTATATATTCCTTGCTTCAGTGATTTCATCCAGTCTCAAGATTTTAAGTATCTCCTCTCAGAGGACAGTCCCTGCTTAATCTCTCCAGCATGAACCCCTTTTCCTTGTGCTCCAGCCTCATATACGGAAGTACCTCTGTGATCTGCCCACTAGGCCTGTTCACCGGCCTCTCACATTTTAAATGGCCAAAACACAACTTTCAATTTCTTCCCCCTGTCTCAAGTCACTTCTCTCTGCCTTTTCCAGTCAAAGGGCTTTTCCACCCTCCTGTGATTCAAGTCAAAAACCTGGGAGTTAGCCCTTCTAATCTGTCTTCAAAATGTGAAGGAAAAAAAAGTGCCCAGCGAAACAGCTGTAGACTGACTATGTCCCTTAGCTTGGAAGTGGAGGTTATGGAATAATGCCAACATACAAAGTAAGATGAATACAGGTCATGTAACGTGTTATGGAATAGTTCAAAAATTATTAAATAATTAAGTAAACTCTGACCCAACCTTTTACTATTGCCTTTCAGATTGGAAAAAAAGAAAGGTGTTGATTATGTCCAGTGAAGGTCGACGATACTCTCATTTTTCAGTAAAAAAAATGAGAACAATACCAAGGGTGCATTAAAATGGAGTTGGCTAATTTTGGAGCTATACAGCAGATTAGTATGAATTTGTTAAAAAAGAATAAAGCAGATAGATCCATGTGTGCACACATAGAAAAATAACCAAACTATATTTTTAAGAATTAAAGTTGTAAAAATTTGCAGTAAGTTCCCACTTTTGAATTTTAAAAAATGACATACGTATGTGGTACAATCGTCCGATTGCTTCTGGCTGTAGAGTCTCACAGGCTAAGGGAAGACAAGGCTTTTATATTGACCCTAGGGAGACAGGGCTCCTTTAGCATACTGTGGTAGGTGGGCCAGGGGGTATTACCCCTCCCACCTCATCATGAGAGATGTCTGAACATTCCTTGGATATTTCACAGCTTCCCAAGGAGGATGAAGGCTTTCTTTCTCCCCTCCACCTCAAAACTAAAACAATCTGAGGGTTTTGAAGGGACGGGGGGTGGGAGTTTGGGGTACCAGGTGGTGGGTATTATAGAGGGCACGGATTGCATGGAGCACGGGGTGTGGTGCAAAAATAATGAATACTGTTATGCTGGAAAAAAAAAAAAAAAAAAAAAACTAGAATTATCTCTCCTCCACAGCAAAAAGTGTTGGATCAGAGAATGATGAGAGCCAGGTTTGGGGGAAGAGAGTAGATGCTGAGGAGAAGATTAAAAATTAGAAAGACTGACAGACTGAGACAAAGTAATGCTTCCCCAGGAGCAGGAGAGTGGCCGCATGCACGTGGGAACAAAGGCTGGGCCAGAGGACAGGGCAAATGGGCACCATGCCTGCCTTCTCCACACCCCCTTTATATGGTGAGGTTTGCACTGCATGGGAGAATTTAAAATACAAAGGGGACTGTACATGCTTTGGAGTTCCATGTGTGTGTTCAGCAGCAGAGAAAGAAAAGCAGATATGATTTCCCCGCCATCACCTGTATTCCTTCAATGTGAACAGGTGAAAGTGATGGGCCACATGGGACCACCTGACCCGCTGAAAGGTAAGGCTCACTTCCTTTTGACCAGTTTCCTAACTCAAGATAGAACACCATTGTGCAGAGTTGCATGAATGTTACTATTCCAGAGAGAATAAAAATCTAAGGATCGTGCCCCAAAGTACTAACAGGTGTTCTCTTTTGGGATGCAATCCATGGCAAACGTTCACTTTTTAAATGATGTGGTTTTGTAAGCAATATTTTCTTCTGAGCATGCTTTGGTTTATATACAAAGCTTCTATGTTGTATGATTTTTAAAGGCCACCCTCTCCCCACTCCATCCACAAAGGACACCCCGCAAGGCCTGCAAAGTCTAGAAAGGGGAACTGGTTGTTAGATTTTTTTTTTAAGGATTCCTATTAAACATTAAATGTTTTTTCAGCCAGTCGCTGCTTTGTTAAACGAGGGCATGGAAGGACAGAGTGCACATGTAGCAAAGAGAAAGGCCTCTGTATCTATTTCAGAATGTATTCTGAGCATACGCCTACGTCTTAATTTTTTGCAGCCATCCTTTTTTTGTTTACTTTTTTTTCTGCACTTTATTTTTATTTACATTCAAGAATCAATATTCTCAAGACTCTTCATTTAAAAAAAATTATTGAACTTTTTTCATGATGATCGGACCCTGGAAGTGGTTATAGACAAGTACGTGCAATATATACGTGCTTCTAAGAAATAGTATTCCCCAAATTCTTAGCTTCTTAAAAGAAAAGGAATATTCATTTTCTTTTGGGATATGAATATCATAAATTAATCATGTGACTTTTACCTTTTAATGGTAACTCTCTTGCACATATTTTGCAGAACAAAGAGATCCACTAAATTTCTGCACTGAGAGGGTCTTCCCAGTAGAAGGGAGCATTTTCAGCTACAAACACAAACAGGTGCACTCTAAACTCCAGGGGCACCCACAGCTTTGAAACTCCTAATGAAAAGACCAATGGCGCAAAGGCCAAGTGAGGAAGTCCACACTCTAAACGTAAGGCTGTGAGTTCCAGAATGACCCCTGAGTTACTCAAACCCAGTTAACAGCTGTTTTAACACTTGCAAAAGTATCATCATCATAGTTGGCAAATATGAAGGTTTAGAAACATACTCCATTTAGCAGCTTTGCTTTCCTGGAGGAAAAGAGAAGGCAGTGCCTGTAGATGGAACAGAAGCCTGGGCTGCAGGGCTGCAGGGCTCCGGCCCCCTGCCCTGATGCAATCACTGTACAGAGCTGCTTCTTTTTTTCTTTTTATCTTATTTATTTATTTGACAGAGATCACAAGTAGGCAGAGAGGCAGGCAGAGAGAGAAGGGGGAAGCAGGCTCCCCGCCGAGCATAGAGCCCGATGCGGGCTCGGTTCCACGACCTGAGATCATGACCTGAGCTGAAGGCAGAGGCTTAATGCACTGAGTCACCCAGGCGCCCCTACAGAGCAGAGGAAAGAAAACAAGGAAAACAAGGACGGTGTAACAAGGGTGAAGGTACTAGTAAGACTGTTGGATACCCAACAGCTGGACTCTGCCATGCTAGTTCATGGGACTACTATGAGTTTTAAATGAGAAAATGTGTGAAAAGCTCCTAGCACAATGCTTAGCAACTACAAGGGTAAGCAGTTAAAAAAAAAAAAAAGTTAGCTGTTTGTATTATTAAGAATATTTTTAATGACATCAGTAAGCACCCTGAGTACCACATATTCTTTCCACATTGTGTTCATAATCCATTTATTTAAATGCAAAGATATTTTTTAAAGATTATTTATTTGAGAGAAAGAGAGAGAGCGCTCAAGGTGGGGGGTGAGGACAGAGGGAGAGAGAGAATCCTCAGCAGACTCCCCACTAAGCACGGAGCCTGATGTGAGGCTCGATCTCAGGACCCTGAGGATCATGACCTGAGCCGAAACCAAGAGTTAGATGTTTAACTGACAGAGCCACCCAGGCGGCCCTAAATATAAGTACAGTCCACTTTAAAATCTGATGAACATTTTCGCTAACATGACATGCACCTGTTGATGCTTTCCATCTATCCTCACAGCTCTCTGGATTATTCCATCGAGGTTGTGGTCTGCCTCTCCTCACACACCAAACACTCTGCAAGGAGAGGAGCCATTTCTACATTGTTCGCTGTCATTCCCCATAGCCCAGCATGGTGTTTACTCCAGCACGGGAACTTAGTGAAGCCCCTGTTTTTCTTCTCATTGATCGAGTGTCACCGGTACATTCAGAAGTTTGTCAAATTTAAATAATGAGTTAAAGAATTCCCAAAGCACAAGCAAACTTTCTTGCTTAGGCTGAGTAGTTACAGGACTATCACAGAAGGCAATTCTGGGGTGGTTTGTCATGGGAAGTACTCAAATATCCTTAGTGGAGAAGAGCAGGCAAGGTAAGAAGGAAAGTTAAGGAATGACTCAGAGGACAAAGAGGAATTATAGTAATAAGAGTTGGTAAGAAAGAAAGAAGAAAGAGCACATAAGCTGAAGACACTACAGTTGATTGACTTTATGGGTGAAGAGTATGCTAGTATTTCAATGTGCTTTCATTAGACTTAAAAAATCAAGGAGTTACTCAAGGAAAGAATTCTTATTACCATTTTATAGTTTAGAAAATTGGGTGGGGTAAATATCTGTCCTTTTTTGGTCATACAGTCTCCTGAATTGAGGAGAAGAAGTTGAATACAATCACCTGAGGTCTCTGTGGGACTTTCTTCTCAGATTTGGTCTATTGTAGGAATACTGGAACTCTCTCTCAAGTAGAAGTTCTATGTCAGTCTGTTCAATCTTTATCCTCAGCATGGAGAAGAGCACTTGGCACCTAACAGATACTCAGTTATTTTGAAAGGAAGGAGGGAGGGAGGGAGGAAAGGAAGGATGGACAGAAGGAAGGAAGGAAGGAAGGAAGGAAGGAAAGAAGGAAGGAAGGGGACGGGGATAATCTCTGCTCTCCGACCCATGGTAAAGGGCCTGACTGTGTAAAATAGGTCTTCAGCTGCCCAATGTTTCCCATGCCCATTTGGTTATTCTGTTGAATTAAGGGGCTAGATTAGTGAGCCCACTTGGCCACTGGTCTAGAAGCCCATTCTCTAATGACCTTTAAAAGCAACAGTGAAGACATTATAATCACAGCATGTTGACTACTGCCATTTCTTAATTGCTTCCAAATACAAAAAGAGAAAAGGGTTGATTGAGTTCCCAATGCCAACACTTCTTATTCAGTTTCCGTGGTGTCCCCCACCCACCTTTCTAAACTCTTTTCTTTTATTTCACTTGTAATGCCTGTATTCTGTAAAAATACACAATCCACTGTTCCATATACTCCTTGCTCCAGGCTTTGCCTCATGGTGTACTCTCTGCATGGAATTCCTTCCCCATCCATTTTAATATGATTAAATCCTACTCAACATTCATTCATTTATCTGAATATGAAGGCCCAATGCAATTCCCACCTCTTCCAAGAAGCCTTCCCTGATGTGCTCAGCTGAAGTAGTCTTCCCTTCCATTGAATTCCCACAGCCGTTACCTGTTCCATTCTTATAATACTGACCATTCCCTATTTGATTTATTTGTATGTTTTAAACATTCCTCCCATCATTTCTTTAAACAAGATCTCAAAGAACTGAATACCCTAAGAGAAGAAGAAGATATCCATAGTGAAATAAATAGCCTGAGCAAAAAGAAAGAATCGTGTTATCTATCCCATGTCTGTGTGGAGTGAAGGAAGCATGGAGATGGGCAACAGAAACCAAGAATAGACAAGAATGTTGTCCCATGAAGTAGAACATGCTGTCAAATGTGTACTTTAATGATACTAGGAAGTCCGTAAGAGCTGAGATAGGGAAAGGACATAAAAAGTTATCTGAATGAACACTTATTAAGGCAACAAAAGAAACCCATCTATTAAATCATATGCCACCACATATATAACTGGGGCTAGGAATAATGACTGGTTATTTGCTCTATGTCTATTCTCAGCTGCTTTTATAAATTAAGTCAGAAGTTTGAAATTAAGGTTGTCTAGGTCTAGAACACCTATTCTACATTCAAGAAGAGTCCATTTGTATTCCTGAAAGTGGCCCAATTTAGGACATGGGTTCCATTTAAATAAAATATTGCATCATAGGGGTGCCTGGGTGGCTCAGTGGGTTAAAAAAAAAATACTGCATCATATAAAAAACAAAACAGTTCACTGATACTTCCTCAGCTTCTTACCAAATTCAACATGCTTTTCACAAAACTGTGGCAACCCTTTAGTCAGATACTGTGCCTTTTGGTTTTTCAGACAACTGTCCTCTCTTTTTAAAAAATTTATTTTATTTTTTCAGTGTTCCAAGATTCATTGATTATGCACTACACCCAGTGCTCCATGCAGTACGTGCCCTCCTTAGTACCCATGACCAGGCTCCTCTTAATGGGCCCTCTTCTCCCTTCTCTTGAAGCTTGATTGTGCCTACCATTCTGAATAGCACCCATCTTACGGTTAACTCTCTCAAGAACAGACCAAGCATTTACCTTCTACAAGAAGTCTCCTCTAAACAGACGATAAAACAACCCAAGAAATGTGGGGAAAAAAAGTTTTCCTGAGCCCCAGGTCCCACCTTTGCCAATGAGTTCTGTATACTCTGTATGCTGCTTTCACAGTAACACTTCTAAAACAAAAAAATGGGGGAAGGGCTGAGATGTCATTTTCCCCTCTCCATTTGCAAAGTAATGAATGATGAAAATCTGGCCCATCATCTCAATCTAGTTGCTCATCTCTGTGCTGGACAGAGTGAAAGCCTGAAGGCAGAATGCAGCTAGGAAGAAGAACATCTGAAAATAGAAAAGCAGGATTTGCTGAATGGTCTAAGAGCAGACTGGAAAAGGAGAAAGGGAAGGGTATGCAAGTAGATACGCTTTGGTTTTTGTCTTTACTTTAGAGAAGAGGAGGAGTCCCATCTGATGTATGTTTACCTTCTATTGTTTTTAAAATTTAACTTAATTTTTTTAAAAAAATTATATATATATATATATAAGGTATGCTTCATGACAGTTTGATATACCCATTCTGATATACCCATTCTGAAATGATTCGTGTGGTCAAGTAATTAACATACGCATCTCTTCATAGTTTCGTGTGTGTGTGTGTGTGTGTGATGAAAGCGCCTGATATCTTCTCTTATCCATACACAATTTCCAGTATACAATACAGTATTATTAACTATTGTCATTATGCTGCACATTAGATCTTTGAAATGTATTCATCTCGCATAAATGAAACTTTGTACCCTGTAACCAATACCTCCCCATTTCCCCACCTCCTTGCCCCTTGGTAATCCACTGTTCTACTCTCCGTTTCTATGGATGGACTGTTTTTTAGATTCCACATATAAGTGAGATCATGCAGTATTTTTTTTTTTCTGCCACTGGTTTATTTCACTTAGCATAATGTCCTCCACGTTCATCCATATTGCAAATGCAGGCTTTACTTCTGTTTTAAGGCTAAATAATCCAAAATGTATGTCCCCACAATGCCTTCTACTATGATCAGTGGATATCTGTTGATTTGATTTTAATTTGATTCCAATAAAACATTACATATGATGAATTTTCTCCATGCCCTAAAGAACTGGGGCACTAAATAGGAGCTTGAATTCTGGTCCACCATGTATTGTGTCAAACGGGAGTAACAGCTACTTCCCAGGGTAAAGGTGAAGATTCAAATAATGGACAGAAAGTTCCCAATGCCTGGCATGTAATAAGCACTCAATAAAACTTAGTTATTATTACCAGCTCTTATATTACCTGCTCACCCTCCTGTCTTTACCCAATCCCACCTCCAGCCCTTCTGTTGTCACATTCTGTGACTCAGTAGTTCTCAACCTCACAACCCAAGACATCATCTTAGGGCTTGGCAATAAGGAATGTCTCAAATACTTTGCTTTTGATATAGGATAACTTCCACAGTTCTTGAATAATTTGGAGAATAAGCCTTATTGGATGCCAATCCTTATAAGGCTATCCCCATGATGATGGCACACGCAGTCATTCTCATTCCGGCAAACTCCCAAGTAAGACACCCCCAGACGGACTGCCAGCCCCAGTCACTAAAGTCATAAATTTACTCTATGAAGATGTTTAATTCTCCATTCCTATTCATTTTTTAAAGATTTTTATTGATTTATTTGTCAGAGGAAGAGGGAGAGAGGACAAGCGGCAGGAGTGGGAGGCAGAGGGAGAAGCAGGCTCCCTGCTGAGCAAGGAGCATGAGGCAGGACTCAATCCTAGGCCCTGGGATCATGACCTGAGCTGAAGGTAGACACTTAACCGACTAAGCCACCCAGGTTTCTCCTCCATTCCTATTCAAAACTAAGGCCTGAATCTAGATATGCCTACCCAAACTCATCAAGGTGTTCTACAGAGGGTTCCCAACTTCAGATGGTTCAACTTCCAATTTTTCAACTTTACATGGTACAAAAGTGATACACGCTCGGTGAAACCATACTTCGAATTTGGAATTTCAATCTTATCCTGGCCCTAGTGATCTGTGGAATGATTCTTTCTCATGAAGCTGGGCAGTGGCAGCTCCAAGTCAGACATGCCATCACAAGGGTAAACAGCCAATATCCTTGCAATTATTCTGTACCCACACCATCATTCCGTTTGTCACTTTCAGTATAGTAGTCAGTCAATTACATGAGATTTTCAACAGTGGGTATAAAACAGGCTTGTGTCAGATGATTTTCCCAACTGTATGCTAATGTAAGTGTTCTGAGCATGTTTAAGGAAAGCAAGGTGAAGCTAGGATGTTCAGAGGTTAGGTTTATTAAATGCGTTTTCAACTTGCAATGAGTTTATTGGGAGGGAATCTCATCATAAGTCAAGGAAGATCTATACTGAATAGAGGCAATTCATTACAGGTCTGTACTGCTTGGAGCAAAACACTGGTAAGGGCTTTAGAAGGACATTTTTCCCTTTAATATCATTAAATTCTTAGGAGTCCCTTCTCCACTCCCACCTCCTTCCCACTGGGTACAAGGGAATAGGAAACAGACTGACTTTCCCCTTTATCGGCATAAGCTTTCAGTGCTTGCGGGTTTTTTTCCATGCCTCCAAAACATCATCTTAAGAGGAGATTTGGAGTTTCATGGAAGATTTCATTATATCTGTCTTCTGGGAGAACTGGAAACAGAAACCAAGCTGCAAATGTTAGACTGCCATGCCTGAAAGCAACTTCCATTTTCCATTCTGGATTGATTTTAAAATATGGTATCATTCCCAGAACTGTTAAGAATAATTCAACTTTTACCTACCCACTCTCCCCCTTTTGTTCTTAATCTGTCCCTCAAATCAGATGGCATGCAAGATTTTACCATTAAAATCTGCCAAGAAATACGAAAAACTAGTGAGCGCAAATCTGCTAATACTTAGAAACATTTTCTAGAAATACATTTTTAAGTATTCTGCATTTGGGGAAAAAACAGTTTTTGAGACTTGCCTTATTGCTGAGCCCCCCAATGACGTGCCGAAGGCGGGCGGTGGGGGGGGTGGTCTGGTACGTGGTGGTTAAAGACCATTGAGTCATAAAGTGGGATAACAGAAGGAGGTGGGCAGGAAAATGGGAGCTGGGAATAAAAGCAACTAAATTTTATAGAGCTTCCCCATAAACATGTTGTTTTAGTTTGGGGGTTGCTATCTTTATATTCCAAGGAGGTAACAATCATGCTAGATGGGAAAGAGGGTTGAGTGCAAATTCCCAGCCAGCAGAGGGAGTTGGTGGCAAAGGGATGCCTACACCAAACGAAGTCCATAACTAATGCAGGTCTTTAGTGGCTGAGAAGTCAACAAAGTAAATTCCAGCTGCACCCAGAATGTTCTGCTGAGGTGCCACAGCTCCAAGCTGTGGCGCAACAGTCAGGGAGACCTAGGGGTCCCCCCTGGAATAGAGAGGGAATTCCAAACTGCCGTGAACAAGTTGCAAGAGAGCATAAATCCACTTCACTCTGTACAAGAAACCCATGAAGAAATCACCAGGATTTTTCATTTATAAAAACACAAGTGACCTTCCCCTTTAAACTAATGACATTGATAGGTCTGGCCCTTATTGTCTGATGTAAGAATCCCTGGAGAACTTTCTTGAATGGTCCGTCTTATGCAGGAAACCAGAAATGTATACTGCACTCCTCAGTACCCACCTCCTATCAGGGTCTCCTGTGATCTGGTGGTTCAACAAGAAAGCTGAAAATGTGTGGGTCTGCTCCCCGAAACCTGCACCAATGCCTTGTGTGTCAACATGATGACATTACAAAACAAGAGTCTACCATGAGAGACAAGAATAATACAGTTCTTCAGGTTTTCTTGAAAGAGATGACGAGTCTTCCTACGCTTTGCCCCAAACTTCACACTCATGAGAGCTAGGAAATCCCTTCCTGTCTCCGGTGACGGTCTCTGCACTCACCGTCACCTCTCCCTTTGCCCTATCCCCATATCGTTTTCCATTATCCTCCTCCATGCAGGCAGATCCAGAAAATGAAGTGGAGAAATCTGCTCTCTTGCCTTAAGTATTCCCCTTTCACTTTTTTATTACTTTAATTACTTCAGCACTTTTTTATTACCGTGAAATTTATATTCAATTGTATGTGTTGATCTTAAGGTATAATGAGATGAGTTTGGATCTATGTATATATATAACATATAAAACATAATATATATGAAAATATACCTGTGTAACCATCATAAATCAAAATACAGAGCATTTCAATAACCCCAGGAAGTTGCCTTATTCCTCCACCCATTCACTCTCCACCCCAATATGCAACCATGTAATTTCTACTGACGTAGATTAATTTTGCTAGTTTGTTAATTTCACATAAATGAAATCATATGTGTGATTTTTTTTGTGTCTGGTTTCTTTCATTCTATATTAGGACTTTGAGATTCATCCATAGTGTTTCATGTGCTAGTGAATCATTCTTTTTTACTGCTGGGTAGTATTATATCAAACCTATGTTGCCCAGTTGACTTTTCCATTCACCATGAACATTTGTGTTGTTTCCAGTGTGGGGCTATTATGAATGAAGCTGCTATGAACATTCTTGTGCATGTCTCTCTGTTGACATATGTTGTCATTTTTCCTGTGTAAAAATCTAGGCATGGAATTGCACAGTCAAGAGGCAGGTGTATACTTTAACTTCATGAGAAGCTACCGAACACTTCTCCCCAAGTATTTTGCCAGCAAAAGGCAAGAGTTCCAGCTGCCCCACATCCTTATAAACACTAATGTTCTCATGCTTTTTAATTTTCTCCATTCTAATGGATGTAAAGTAGTATATCATGAATTTAATTCCCTAATGATTAATGTTGATGAACACACTTTTCATGGATTTATTGGGCATTCCTAGATGTCTTTTTTCTGTGAAGTGTCATTTCAAGTATTTTATCCATTTTTGTAGACTATTATTGATTATAGCTATATAGCAAGCATAGTCTCCCAATATGTAGCTTACTTTTTTTGTTTTCTTGAAGGTGCCTTTCAATGAGCAGGACTATCCAATTTTTTTACAGTTCAAGTTTACCAATATTTTTTTTCTTTTATCATTTGAGATAGTGTCACCTCCAAGAATCTTTTACTACCTCATAGGGGTACCTCAAGGGTATGAGAAATTTCAAGTTAGTTTCTGTGTACAGTGTGAGATTGTGGTCAAAATTTTCCTCCTCAGAGATATCCAATCATTCCATGATAATTTATTGAAAAATTATTCTTTTCACTATTGAACTGCCTCAGTACCTTGTCAAAAATCAATTGTGAAGCTCTCTTTCTGGACTCTAACTCCAGAAAGAATTTATTTGTCTGTCCATATGCCAATACTGCCCTCTCTTGATTACCACAGGTTTATACAAAGTTTACAGGCAGGGCACCTCTCTCAACTTTCATCTATCTATTTATCTATCTATTATTTTGATGTCTCTCAACTTAAATTTATTTTTCGAAAATGTTAGCTATTTTAGACCCTTTTTCTTACTATATATAGTTGTCTTAGGAATTATTTTATTTATTTACTTACCAACTTACTTATTTTAGAGAAAGAGAGCATGTGCATGTGAGCAGGGAGGAGGGGCCAAGGGAGTGGATCTCAGACAAACTCCCTGCTGAGCGAAGAGACTGAAGGTGCAGGTCTCAACACAAGGCTCTATCCCACAGCCCTGAGATTAGGACCTGAGCCCTCAACCGAAATTAAGAGTCTGTCGCTTGACCAACTGAGCCACCGAGGCGTCTCTGTATTACTATACAGAGTTTAGACGCAACTTGCAATTTTTATCAAATAATCTTTTTGGAATGTTGATTGGGACTATGAGAAAGCTATACATCAATCTGGAAAGAAGTGATATCTTAAAAGTATTAAGTATACTAATCATGAAGACTGTATGTTTCTCTATTAACATCTTTATTTTCTCGCAGGAAAGTTTCATAGTTTTCAGTGTTCAGATCCTACATATCTTTTATACTATTTTCGATGCTACTTAAATGCTGAATTTTAGAATTTCATTTATTATTTAATTTACTATTTTTCTGGCAAATATATAGAAAACCGGTTGTTTTCCCCCTAACTGATGGTTAATAAGCAGGAGAGAAATTTCCTCTATGTTCTCTATGTATATTCAGTCTGAGACTCCTGCCTGGTCAGGGTCTGTGCTAGAGTCGTGGGTAGTTCAGTTACCTCATAACCTTTGTTGCACCACACACCTCTGAAGTGAAGCCTCTGAGGTGAATTCTTGGGGAAGCAGAGTGGGTCAACATAAACAAAGAGATAAAACAAGTAGCTTTCTGGCAGGAAACCAGGAATGAGATACCCGTTGAACAAGAAATTCTGGTAGATATGATTCTGCCTCCTACAGCAAGATCTGTAATAAGTGAGAAAGTTCCCATCATGGGCAAGGATTCCCATTCCAAGCAAAAGGCCACTCAAGCCAAGAATTTGGACATTTTAGTGTGTGCCCTGTCCTCCCCCACATTGTCATAAAGGAGACTTCTGCAACCACTTATTCTCTGGCTCATTGCAGATCCTGGATCTATGTAGAACAGTCTCAGGACTGCATAGGACTTTGAAAATGTGGACATCTCCGTATTTCTGGCTATATTTGGTGTCAGGCTGGATCCACGATGGAAAGGATTGGGGATCTAACATCTTTCTTCTTCTCTGGTGAGAGATGCAGACCCCAGAGGAGGAGAAGATTGGAACCTAATGCTGACTGCTCTTTTTCCAAGACAGATACATACCCTAGCTTCAAAATTTGTTAGAAGAATTTTGGCATATACTGTCAGGTGCAGTAGGGAAATTGGTAATGTTGTCCAACATAATAGTAGCAGAAGAAAGGAAAGTAGGATCCATGCTACAGGACAAGAGATTCACTTGTCACAAGTTAATTTTTTTAAGGATTGTTTTTATTTCTTTGAGAGAGAGATAGAGAGATCATGAGTGGAGGGAAGAGCAGAGGGGGAAGGAGAAACAAGCTCCCTCATTGCAGAGCCAATCCCACGTGCCCGGGCCCGTTGCAGGCCAATCCCAAGCGAAGGCAGATGCTAAACCAACCAACTGAGCCACCCAGGTGCTCCACCACAAGTGAATTTAACACAAGATCCCTCTGAGAGAAAACTGTGTGATCGATTTGTCAGATGGTTTTCTTGGAATAAGGTGTGATGAAAGAATCCAGTCATTAACATTCCTGTGTGGGAGTGGTCCTCACAAAGAAAAACAGTAAAAGCTACCATTTGCATTTCTGGCCACAAGAGAGTAATTCTTCCACCATAAACAGGTATAAAAGCAGACAGAATATTCAAGACCACTGCTCTCACGGGTTAGAGAATAGGCAGAATAGGACTTTTCTAAAAGTGGAGAAGTAAATAGGAGTCAGAGAGAGGCATTGTTCTTACTGAACTGAGAGGCAGTGATTGGGGCTTGGGGCTACTAAACTTCATGGGTAGAGCACTAGAGAAGAGGAAGCTGCCCGGAGAGGATCCACAGGTCTGAGTATGTGTTTCTCCCCGGTCTGTAGTCTGGGACTGAGCCAAGACTGTTTGACGCACAGCAGAGAGCAGCAGTTGCTGTGGGGGAGGTGAGGCAACACAGAATCCCAAGTTTACCCAGTGTTAGGAGACATTGGGGTTCTATCACAGAGTGGAGAGACCTCACTGAACAACTTGAGTGTTCTTCTGAGGTCACAGAAAGGCTACACCCTACAAGGACCATGCCCTCAAGTAATATCATACCCTAAGAACAACATGACAACTCTTTAAAGGAAGACAAGATATTTTAGGCTCTTTGCTGTGTGCCACACAATACATAGTGTACAATTAAAAAACTTATCAACATATGAAGAACTAGGAAAATGTGACCCAGAGACACAGGCCTCAAAATTACCCAGAGGTTAGATTTAGCAGACAAGAACTTTAAAGAAGCTTCTATAAATATGATCAAGGACTTAAAAGAAAGGATGGTCCTAGTGAGGAAAGAAATGAGGATGTCAGAAAAGAAAGAAAAAAAACTATAAAAATAACCTAAATGGGAACTCTAGAATATATGAAATAAAAAGTCCAATCTGAAGAATAGGAAAAAAAAAAAAAACGATTTTTTAAAAAAATGGACAGAACCTCAGTGACCTTTGGGACAATACAATCTGTTACATATATAATTGAAGTTTCTGAGGGAGAACAGAGTGTATGGAACAACATTAAAATATGTATATTTGAAGAAATAATGGCAAATTCCCCATATTTGGAGAAAAATATCAATGTGCATATCTAAGAACACCACAAATCAGAGACGTAGGCTAAATAAAAAGAGAAATACCCTCAGACATCATCAAACTACCAAAAACTAAAGATAAAGAGACAGTTCTTAAAGTGGCTAGAGTTGGAGTTGGGGGCACATATTATACACTAAGGGAGAACAGATTAAAAGATAAACATAAGAAAGCTGATGTGGCTTTGTCTTTTCAGATGAAGTAGACAGAAACTATTACCACAGGTAAAGGAGGACATTTCATAATGATAAAAGGGCAATCAATCATAAAGATGTAATCATTCTAATGTGCATGCATCTAATAAGAGAGTTTCACAGTATCTGAGGCAAAATCTGACAGAACTAAAAGGAGAAATAATAAAACACACAAGTTGGAGATTTTAACAGCCCAGCCCAGTAATTGATGGGTCAAGTAGACAAAACAAAACAAAACCAAAGAAAGCATACAAACAACTATCTCCTCCACTTGACATAGTTGGCATTTATAGAATCCCAGATCTAACAATTACAGAACACACATTGTTTTCAAGTACACATGGAATGTTCAACATCATAGATCCTATTGTGGGCCATAAAAAAGTATCAATACATTTAAAAGACTGAAATCACAGAGACTGTATCTTCTGACCACAATGAAATTTAGGAATCAATAACTACGAGATTACTAGAGGAAAAAAAAAACCCCAAATATTTAAAAATTAAGAAATACTATTCTAAACAATCCATGGCCCAATAAAGAAATTGAAAAGGAAACTAGAAAATATTTTGAACTGAATGATGAATATACAACAATAAAATTTGTGGGGTGCAGTTAAAGCAGTTAGTAGAGGGAAATACATTGTTTTATATGCTTATAAAAGAATAAAGCTATAAGATAGGGTGAAGTAGTAAATAGAAGAAGGGAATTATAAAGAGATGGCAGAATTCTATAAATTCTGTATTTGTAAAACATAAATATTAAAGGTAATTACCATATGGAAACTTGTTGAAAAGATTAATAAAATTGATTAGTCAGTCCTTAGTAAGAACAATCAAGGCAAAAAGAGAAAAAATGAATTGTCAATACTAGGAATGAAAATAAGGATATTATTATAGATATTACACATGTTAAAAAGATATTATATAGAACTCCACGTCAATAAATTTGATAACTTATATGAAATAGGCAACTATCTGACTTATAGAACTGACATAAAAAGAAATAAAAAATCTCAGTAACTCTGTATCTACTTAAAAAATAAGGATTTATAAGGGTCCCAGGGTAGTTCAATGGGTTAATCATCTGACTCTCAATTTCAGCTCAAGTCATGATTTCAGGGACATGAGATCGAGACTCACATTGGCCTCTGCGCTCAGCTGGAGTTTTCTTGAGATTCCCTCTCCCTCTGCTCCTTTGCCCCCACCACTCAAAAAATAAATGAATAAATAAAATCTTTAAAAAAAGAAACAGAGCGCGCCTGGGTGGCTCAGGCGGGGTAAGGCTCTGCCTTAGGCTTGGGTCATGGTCTCAGGGTCCTGGGATCAAGCCCCGCATAGAGCTCTCTGCTCAACAGAGAGCCTGCTTCCTCCTCTCTCTCTGCCTGCCTCTCTGCCTACTTGTGATCTGTCTGTCAAATAGATAAATAAAATCTTAAAAAAAAAAAAAAGAAACAGAATTTTTAATAACTAACCTCTCTCCTCCCACAAAATAAAACATCTCCAGGCTCAGACATTATGGATGAATTCTATCAGACATTCAAAAGGATTAATACCAATCTCACATAAACTCAGAAAATAGAAAGTAAGAGAATGTTTTCCAACACATAGTGTGAGACTAGGATAATCTTGACATCAATACCAAGACATTGGATCAAAATCAAGATAAAAGTAAACAAGATTATAACCAGTATCTTTCAGAACATAGATACAAAACTTAACAGAACACTAGAAAGTCAAATCCAATGATGTATTAAAAGGATAACAAAACCAAGTAGGGCTTAACCTAAGAATGCAAGCTTGTTAAAATTTGAAAATCAGTTTAAATTAGCCATATTAACAGAAAAAAAAATGAGAAATTTGTATGGTTATCTCAATAAGTGCAGGAAACATATTTGATAAAATTCAATACTTATTCAAGATTTTTAAAAACTGCTATTAACAAACTGAAAATAGGACCTAATAAAGGGCAGCTACAAAAAAAATTTACAGCTAACTTTATGCTTATTGGTGAAAGACTGAATGCTTTACCCCCAAAGATCAGCAAAAAAAAAAAAAAAGAATGTTTATTTTCACCACTCTATTTAATATTGACTATGGAAGTGTTTACCAGAATGGAAGTCATAAAAAAAAAATAAAAGATAAAAAGAGGAAAGAATGAAGAGAAAAAGTCTTTATTCAGAGGTGATAGGATTATTTATGTAGAGAACTCTAAGAATTTACTAATAAGTAACTACTAGGTTACTAATAAATAAACTCTACTAATAAGTGAAGTTAGTAAGATCCCAGGATATAAGATTGGGGAGATCTCATTCATATGTGAAACTTAAGAAACAAAATACATTTGCAAAGGGAAAAGAAATAAGAGAGGCAAACCAAGGAACAGACCCTTAATCATAGAGAAGTAACTGATAGTTACTAGAAGGGAGCTGGGGAGGATGAGTTAAATAGGTGATGGGGATTAAGGAGTGCACTTATTATGATGAAAAAAAATAATAATAATTTTAAAAAAGAAAAGAACAAATTAAAATACACTTTATCTCTGGCAAAAACAAAACAATCAAACCCAGCGTTGTAAGGCCAAAACGTGTAATCATGTCAGTTATCCCTTCTCCTGAGTCTTAAATGTATTCTTCACAAGAAAACTGAGTCTTCTTGAATAAGAACAGTATTTGGCATATAAAAAGTGTTCAACAAATGTTAGCTATTATATTACAATCTTGTTGAATTATTGAAAGACCCTCCGGAATGATGGAATTGAAACTAAATTCCCTGATGGAGTTGGAACATGGTCTTGTTCAATGTAGTGTATTTTTGCTTACTTATTGCAACTATACAAATTATGGATACTCAATAAAGGCTTGCTGGAAGGCACAGAGCTCAGGAGGGAAGGGGAAGAGAAAGAGAGAGAGAAAGGAAAAGAGGGAGGAGGAAAGGAAACTCACCAGTACCTATAGATGTGGTTTCTTCACTGAATGGGAGTTTAGAAGAGAGTAGGTTTATTTTCATTACAAGTCTCTGATTCCAAAAGAGAATCATTCAACCACTTTAGCCAATTGTTCCTAAAATGTGTCCCATCTATGCACCTTGACCCATGACATTCTAGTCCTGGAATGTTTCCTTCCTTCCCAAACATTAATAGTCTATCCATTCCTTAATCTCAATTCCAATTACACCCACTCCATGAAATGTTTCCTCACTTCCAAAGTAGAAGTGATCTTTACCTGTTCTCAAATATAAGTCATGGTATATAACACTTCTATTACCTATAACCAACTTCATATTGTTACCTTTTCATAAACTTATTTTTATCACCTCAAATAATTTGTGACTGCCTCTGTGGCAGAAACTCTATGGTATTTTAGATCACTAGCCATTGCAAGTTTCATATGATGTTCCATTTCTCTCTGGTGATGAATAGTCTACCTGCCTCTCTCCATCCACATGGTTTACCTTTCTCCCACCTGCTCTGGGCCCCAGAATACTGACCTATATAGATTACATCATCCAGATCCCTCACCCTGTGACTTTTAGTAGATTAGGCCAGTGGGGAACCTTTTAAACTGGCAAATAACTTCCCCAGTTCCTGCCCTAAAGAGGACTGGATGAGGCCCCACTGAAGGTCAGAGCCCCTTATGGCAGCCCTCTCCACCTAGCCCTCTCCATCCTTACAGTAACTGAGTGGATCCTCCTCTTCAGGGCTTGCTTCTGTTACCAGCCTCAAAATACTACATTAATTTAGGAGGTTTCCTTACCTTGCCCCTGTTCATATCTTTGTAAATAGAGCTTTTATTAAACTTTTCTCAAATTATCATAACTTAAGTATACTCTGTTTCTTCCTGGGACCCTGATAAATACACCTGCTTCAATTTCCCTTTTGCACTTCATATCTGAAATTATCTTATTAATTTATATATTTGCTGTTTTGTACTCTTCCTGTCCTCATTCCTCAGAAAAAGAACAACAGATCCACTTGGCAGGTATTTTGTCTTGTTTACTACTATTACTCTCAGCTTCTAGAACTGTGCCAGACAGAGAAAAGGCAGTCAGTGAATATTTGTTCAATAAATATATAAAGAAGAAGTGAAACTCTCACTCTTTGCAGATGACATGATACTTTATGTGGAAAACCTGAAAGATTCCACCCCAAAACTGCTAGAACTCCTACAGGAATTCAGTAAAGTGCCAGGATATAAAATCAATGCACAGAAATCAGTCGCATTTCTGTACACCAACAACAAGATGGAAGAAAGGAAATTAAGGAGTTGATCCCATTTACAAATGCACCCAAAACCATAAGATACCCAGGAATAAATCTAACCAAAGAGGCAAAGGATCTCTGAGAAAGCTATAGAAAATTTAGGAAAAAAATAGAAGAAGACACAAAGAAATGGAAAAATGTTACATGCTCATTGGAAAAAAAAAAAACTTGGAAGAAAAGATTGGAAGAAAAAATATTGTGAAATGTCTATTCTACCTAGAGCAATCTACACATTTAATGCAATCCCTATCAAAATGCCATCTACTTTTTTCACAGAAATGAAACCAATAATCCTAAAATTTGTATGGAACCAGCAAAGACCCTGAATAGCCAGAGGCATGTGAAAAAGAAAAGCAAAGCTGTCTTCAAAACTGAAGTCACAATTCCAGACTTCAAGACTTATTACAAAGTTGTAATCATCAAGACAGTATGGTACTGGCACAAAAACAGACACATAGATCAATGGAACAGAATAGAGAATCCAGAAGTGGACCCTTGACTCTATGGTCAATGAATCTTTGACAAAGCAGGAAAGAATGTCCAATGGAAAAAAGACATTCTCTTCAACAAATGGGGTTAGGAAAATTGGACAGCCACACACAGAAGAATGAAACTGAACCATTTCCTTACACCACACAGGAAAATAGACTCGAAATGGATGAAAAACCTAAATGTGAGACAGGAATCCATCAAAATCCTTGAGAACACAGGCAGCAACCTCTTCAACCTCAGCCACAGCAACTTCTTCTTAGACACATCTCCAAAGGCAAGGGAAGCAAGGGCAAAAATGAACTATTGGGATTTCATCAAGATCAAAAGTTTTTACACAGTAAAGGAAAGAGTCAACCAAAGGAAAAGACAACTGACAGAATGGGAGAAGGTATTTGCAAATGACATATCAGATAAAGGCTAGTATCCAAAATCTATAAAGAACTTATCAAACTCAACACCCAAAGAACAGATAATCCAATCAAGAAATGGGCAGAAGATATGAACAGACCTTTCTGCAAAGAAGACATCCAAATGGCCAACAGACACATGGAAAAGTACTCAATATCACTTCGCATCAGGGAAATACAAATCAAAACCATTGTGAGATACCACCTCACACCAGTCAGAATGGCTAAAATTAACAAGTCAGGAAAAAACAGGTGTTGGCGAAGATGTGGAGAAAGAGGAACCCTCCTACACTGTTGGTGGGAATGCAATCTGGTACAGCCACTCTGAAAAATAGTATGGAGTTTCCTCAGAAAATTGAAAATAGAACTACCCTGTGACCCAGCAACTATACTACTGGGAATTTACTCCAAAGACACAAATGTAGTAATCCAAAGGGGCATGTGCACCCAAATGTTTATAACAGCAATGTCCACGATAGCCAAACTATGGAAAGAGCCTAGATGTCCATCAACAGATGAATGGATAAAGAAGATGCAGAAAACCACATCTGCATAGTATCTCACTGTGTGTGTGTATATATATATATATACACACATATACATATATACATATATATACACATATACATATGAAATCTTCCCATTTGCAACGACACAGATAGAACTAGAGGGTATTATGCTAAGTGAAATAAGTCAATCAGAGAAAGACAGTTATCATATGATCTCATTGTTATGTGAAATTTGAGAAACAAGGCAGAGGATCATAGGGGAAGAGAGGGAAAAAATGAAACAAGATGAAATCAGGGAAGGAGACAAGCCTTTAATCTCAGGAAACAAACCAAGGGTTCCTGGAGGGGAAAGGGGTGGGAAGGATGGGGTAGTTGGGTAATGAACATTGGGGAGGGTATGTGCTATGGTGAGTGCTGTGAATTGTGTAAGACTAATGGATCATAGAGCTGTACCCTTGAAACAAATAATATATTATATGTTAATAAAAGATTAAATTAAATATATATGTATATTCCAATTTAAAGTAGTTTCACTATAATCTATAGATTTAAAAGATGGCCAAAACCACTAAGTCAGTTATGAACTCATATTTTCAAGGTTTAGAGCAAAGCACTAATTCAGAGCTGAATGTAACATTTCTTTAAGATCAATCAAAACACAAAATGCTTTGCTCTCTACATTATTTTCCTAAAGTTGAACTTCTAACAAAGGGAAGCAAAGCAGAAAAATACTGGAGTATAATACAGAAAGAAGACAAAAAAGATACCTCCCAATGAATTTTTTTTTTTTTTGGCCAAAATAAATGTGATACTTGCCAAAAAATTAGTTTATGATTCAAGAAGACTCTCTGACATCTTGGTCAATCTTTTTCAGCTCAAAACAAAAATTTATCACTATCCTTGAATTGCCCTCTAACTAACATCTCCCCATTTCCTGCCTAAAGCTATGTTTCTAAAACACATTAATACCTACCAAGATAAGGAGTAGGCTTTTTTCTTACATGAATACTAATTTAAGTATTCAAGATGGAGGAGTGAAGGAAAGACGGTGAGACCTTATCCACCTCCTTCTTAAATGAGATATTGTGGACTATGCAGAAAACCAAGAGTCAACAGACAAATGGAATAGTTTAGAAGTTCTGAATATTCCAGGGCAGTAACGCCACTGGGGAATGCAGCAATTCAATGGTAGAAGTGCTTTCCTTACTTGACAGCTGCTAACAGAGTGAAGCCGCTAACAGAGTGAAGTCCACAGGTTCCAAAATGAGCTCATGTGGGTATAGCAGAAGGCTTGTTCCCTATAATGTGTGTTCCAAGAGACTCTAACAGTTGTGCAACTGAATTATCCTAGTCAGAACTACTCTGGACCTAAGGAAGTTGGTATTATCTACAAATCAATAGATGGAGAAACTCAGCATATAGAGAAACAGTGTTTTTAGGAACGTGGTAGTAATTTGAGTGGTATGTTCCATTACTTAGTAGGATTCATTTCCAATCTTCTTTCTCAGTATTGTCAAAATGTTTCACAATTTGTTTTGACTTTTACATAAATTTAATTGCATGTACACCTGAGTGGAGCCCAGGGCTCCCAGTTTCGAGATTTACCACCTCTGGGGGTGTTCCCACATTATTACTTAGAAGCATACCTACCCCCACATCTGCTCTTGACGGAAACTCTCCTTGTTCAGAGAAGCAACCAGAGGCACTATGAGATTATTCCAAGGTTTATCACTGACTCGTGATACTGAGGTAAAGCTAGAGAGTCAGTACTTTGAGCTAAAGATTCTCAAGTAAGTCTGATCTCAAGTACTGGAAGCTAGAATGGTGGTCTCTCCAGGTCAGTAAAGTGGAGCCAGTAAGGAGGTGAGGGACACTGGTGAGGGCAATGTCTTATGAGATCAGATTCAGACCAAGGTGAAGCCCCTGTGCAGCAGGGGTCTCCAAAAGGCACAAGTGCATTCCAAGGTTTGGCCAAGGGGACAGACAGAGAGGTGGGAAGAAAACAAATTCATTTTAATAATTTCTTGACCGTTTCCATTTTTTATTCCTATATTTTAATATTTTAACTTACAGATTTCCTTTAATGCCTATTTTAATATTGTATGTATTTACTTCTAATATTCCATACATTGTATATACTTACATTTATACACACACACACAATTCCTTTCTATGGTTTATAAGGAAATAAATTTTGGAAATGATTCCTCAAAAATTGTTGCTAATAGGTATATTCAATCAGGAAATTCAAGAAAGTTTGAAGACCGGTACTATAGAAAGGAGATGGACACAGAAGAACAAGTTGGAAGAGAGAGCTAAGAGTTTGGGGAGCAACCACAGGGCACAGGAGGATAAGAGATAAGGAGCAGCATGACCTCAGAGAACAGTCTGGAAGGAGGGTCCACAGCAGAGACATAGGAGGACTACGGCCACTAGGAAGAGGATGCATGCCACATACCACCGGTCTTCTATTTCCTGCCAGGAGAAGAGGACTATAAGGAGCCAGAAGGACATGACTGACCTCACAGTCCCCTCTGCAGCTGGTCATTAGCAGCTGAGTGGGTCAGGGATGCTATGTTCACTAAACATTCTTTCTTTTCCTTCAGGCCTCTGGCCTCTGGGGCTAGTCTCCATCCAGTGAAGAATGAGTCTTCCTCTCTTTCTAAGTCTTCACACTCTCTGAATCTTGTCACTATTGCTTTCCCGTTTTGCCATCTTATCCTCGAAATTCCTCTTGTTCCTGCATCTAGAGAGAACTGCTCTGACATCTGAAGATTCTGGAAGTGGTTAGTGTTCTGCGGGTCCATATCCTCTCAGATCCCACGGAAGCTCTGCCCCCTCTCCTGAGCATCCAGCTTATTACCACAGGAGGGAAACTGGAAAAGCCAAAATTAATTTTATAAATATGGCCAATTTTCCCACATGTAACAACATGATATCTTATTGTTTTTTGTTTTTTTGTTTTTTTAATTCTCAAGGTTGGGGGCCAAGAAAAGGGACGTTCCTCACTGTACCTTTCTTACACACTCTTGGCAAAAGTTCACATTTCCAGTCAGCTTTCTCATTTTATTTCCCAGATGTTTTCATGCTCCAAGGCTGAAGCTAAACTCCAACTGCTCCTTCCCTGTCAAATGCCGACTCCATCTGTCCCCGTCACTTCTCCCAGCCCCATTACAGGCCCCCCAGCTGCACGGATCACAGACACCGAGCAGCACTGTTTTATTGCAATATATACATGAGTACACTTGTTGCGGGGGGGGAGGGGGTTTGTCCTCTGTTAAAGGGCATACAAATGGGATTCACAGGATGAAAACCACACAAAAATCACCTCTCACCACCTCAGGGCAGTCCTGAGTGGGAGGTTAGTTGGGGTGTTGCGGGAGGCCTCAGTCACTCTTTCCAGTCTCTACTGTGGACTTCCAGGTGTAACTGCAAGCAGATTTTTGACAGTTTAATGTTTGGGGCTGGTAACCCTTACCAGAGTTCCATGGCCAAATTCAACAGCTATTTCTAGTCAAGCCAAAGCACTTTGTTCTTACAGTTGTTTGAATTAACTCCCTCAAAGTACTCGTGGACCCTATAAGCCGCTTCAAGGAAAAACCTTATGATATTTTTGGACTTAAACCCTCAGACATTAGTGAACTGATAACATGAGCTATCTTAGAAATCAGATTGTATTGTGCAACATTTGGAACCTCCTTATACTAAAATAATTATTTGTTGTTTACCTAATATTCAAACTTAACTGAGTGTCCTGGATTTTTATTTGTTAAATCTAACAACCCTATTATGGCCTGAAAAAAAAATGTCCTAGACTTAGGGGGACCTGGGGCAAAAATACCTCGTAATGATAAAAACAACCTTAATAATCAACTAGGCTTTCAATTCTCATACTATGTGCCACCACCAAACAGAATCACATACTATTCTCCCAACCTTCAGAAAGAAAAATAACAGAATTTTCTCAATTGGAATCTTTTCTTTTGCGATCTTTCCCTAACCTATTCAGCTCTGCTTACCTGCCAGCCAGCCAGTGCCAATGGATAGCAGAAAAACTGAACAGCTATCAATAGGAAAAAAACACTTGATCATTCTTGGTTGGAAGTTTGCCTTTTTCATAGAAAAGTGCTCTTATTTTGTTCCAATGATATTATATAGTCAAATTTTCTGGTAGTAAATGCATCTGTCTTTCATTGTGTTCTTACAGGGACAGTTATCGGAACAAATGTGAAAAAATCAAATTAATCAAATCTGTTCTTTTTATTTTACATATATAGAAAATGAGGCTCAGAAAACTCTTAAGAACATGCTCAAAGTGAGACAGATGGCCCTCGTGTATCAATGACTAAACCCAGGTGTCACACAGCCCAGACCAGTGCCTAATGAAGGACAGGACACCATTTTCCATCAGCCCAGGCCCTCTACCAGCTCTCCCCTGACCAGCGGGTGCCTTTAATCTATTCACTGAGCTTCCTTTTTCCTCTTTCTCCATTTACAAAAGAGAGATTATCAAATCCTTGTGGAGAAAACAAGAAAATGTACCCAAGTGGCTTAACAAGTATTTATTTAAAATATGATTGGGGCCCCTGGGTGGCTCACTTGGTTAAGTGGCTGCCTTTGGCTCAGGTCATGATCCTAGGGTCCTGGGATTGAGCCTGCCTTGAGCCCCATGTGGGGCTCTCTGTTCAGCGGGGAGTCTGTTTCTCCCTCTCCCTCTGCTTGCTGTTCTTCCTACTTGTGTTCTCTTCCTCTCTCTCTCTCTCTCTCTCTCTCTCGTTCACTATCTCTCTGAAGTAAATCTTTAAGAAAAATATGATCATCAGCTGTTGTATTGAATCACTACGTGTACACCTGAAATTAATATTATTCTGTATGTTAACAAACTGAGATTTAAGTAAAATCTTTAAAAAATCTATTTATTTTAGAAAAATCAGTGTGACAAAATACAAGTGTATGTGTCTGCTATAAAAAGTTGACACCAAATACCAGTTGTTCTTCCCTTTCAAACCCATGCACCCTTGATCATTCATATTATCTATCCTTTTCTATCTTTTATAAAATGACTATCATCTCCCAGCTATAATATAAAGAAAAAGTAAAAAGAAAGCAATTTATAACAAAATAGCACACCCTTCAATATATAATGATTCAGGTATGATTACACCAGAAAACACAAGGAGGAAAATACTTGCATACATTCTTTTTTTTTTTTAAGATTTTATTTATTTTATTTGACAAGCAGAGATTACAAGTAGGCAGAGAGGCAGAGGCAGAGAGAGAGAGAGAGGAGGAAGCAGGCTCCCTGCTGAGCAGAGAGCCCGATGCAGGGCTCAATCCCAGGACCCTGGGATCATGACCTGAGCCGAAGGCAGAGGCTTTAACCCACTGAGCCACCCAGGCGCCCCTTACATATATTCTTAATGGACAAGTTTAGAATTATGAGAAATAAGACACCATTCAATATGTTTTTGCACATGTTCTGTAATTTGAAATAAGGACTAACTTAAGACATATACACAGAAAAACAGCATGAAGCCTGTCCATGAATGCTCCACAGTTGACATTTTAAAACAAGGGCTAAGAAAGCACATATCCACACACTCACACCAAATCAGGACGCACGCAGTAGAGCAATCGGAGACTGATCCAGACCCTCTGGAACTGGTGACACAAATGAGTCGGGCAATGCAGCCATCAATGGTGTATCTTGTGAAGTGGTAGTTATAAATACAACAAAGTATAATCTTCCCTCAATTTATTGGGTGGCTGAATTCCTGAGTAATTCAGGGCATTTGAAATCAATGTGAAAATTATTTTGTGTAACCATAGGAAAGATTAAATTTCTAGACTTAGATCATTATAAGTAAGTTTTTTCATCAACTTCCATTAAAATTTATGAGGAACTCAAGCAAATCCTACATTGCATGGGAAACTGAGAAATGACAATTATATTAAAAAGTGAAGGATGCCATTAAGAAGTATGTCCAGGGCACTGTAGGACCACAGAAGAGAGCAAGGTGTCCAGGGGAGGAAGTGAGGTAATGTTTGAAGTAAGTCTTAGAACTAGAACAAAACAGCTGATCAAAGCCACAGAAGGGAGTATTCGAGCAAGCATTTTGGCACAAGAGAATGCAGCCTGATGAGTGCAGAGGAAGGTAGGAGGTGAAGCTGGATATATGGGCAAGAAGGATATGATGAAGGATTGTATTCTTCATGTATCCTGGAGTCTTTTAACCTGGGACTAGACATCCACTCTGCATTGAAGAACACTCTCTTGGCAACAGAATAGAACACTGATTTCCAACAACGTAAGTCAGATGAATTGGGAGATTAGATTAACACAGGTGAGAAATAATGAAGACTGAAAATAGTGGCCATGAGGTTGGAGTGGACAGGATGGACCTGACATATATTTAGAAGTAGATTCAATGGGATGAAGAGAGGAGATGGAGAGGGGAGGGGAGGGACAAAAAGGAGTGAGTCCTTTGTGGGACATCTAGTGGGTGCACAGCTATGGAGGCAAGATAATTTTTTTGGTATTAATTGATGGTAGGTACTTACGACCAGGGACTACCAACAGTTTGGTAATTACTACTGGCTATAATATGTATGTCACCATTACTAGAAAAATCACCACATACTGATAGTGGGTTTAACTAACATAATTCAGCAAACTTTTATTGATATCACCAATATGACAGGCATTACCTAGATGCTGGGGAAGCAGAGCAAAGAAGACTCAGACCCTGGTCTTAAGGAGCTTTAGCCACCTAAATGACATCATGGAAGTAATATGGGGCAGAAATTGGTCATTGTTATAATCCTAGTTCTAGCATAATGATTGGCACAAAGTGAAAACTCAAACGAGACAAAACCAGAGAGGGAGGCAAACCATAAGAGACTCTTAATCATAGGAAACACACTGAGGGTTGCTGGTGGGGAGAAGGGTGGGGGACTAGGTTAACTGGGTGGTGGGCATTGGGGAGGGCATGTGTTGTAATGAGCACTGGGTATTATATAAGACTGATGAATCACTGACCTGTATCCCTGAGAAAATTATACAATGTATGTTAATTAAATTTCAGTTAAAAAAAAAAAGAAATCTATACCCTTTGTTAACACTGCCCTAGCCTCCAGCATCTTTGCCCCAGCTCTAAGCTAACACTGAACACTTTTTTTCTCTTTAGATTTCCCAATTCTGGACTTTTTGTATGAATGGAATCATATAATGTATCGTATTCTTTCACTGAGCATAATGTTTTCAAGGGTTCATCCATGATGTAGTAAGCATCAGTCATTCCTTTTTATGTCCTCAGAAGCATTTTTAATAATTGGATAATTATGGTCTCCTAAATATAAGTTCCATGAAACCAAGAACTGTCTCCTTCCTTTCTGTATCACACAGAGAAGTATTCAAAATGATTTGCTGAACTACCAAAAAACCAAAAAAGTGAGTTTGACTCAAAGCCCCTGCAATATGTCATTCCAATTTTGAAGGCTGAAAATCCACTCGAACTTTTTTTAATCACTAAAATAAAATTCTTTCTGTACTCTATTTTTTTACATTTTAGCAATAATTGGTAAATAATTAAAGTTTACAAATCTATCTTTAACATTTTCTTAAAACTTAAAATGCATAGAGATCACCTGGGTATCTTAGTTAAAAGCATATTTTGGTTCAGTAAATCTTGGAAGGGGCCTGAGAACTGGCATTCCTAATAAGCACCCAGGTGATGTCAGTGTGGGTGCTCCAGGGACCACACTTTGAGCAATAGGGTCTTAGAGCATCATACTTTATCCTCTTCAAGTTTGCTGGAATTTAAAAATATGTTCAGATCATTTCTGATTTATTATCATACTAGAGATTCAAACAGTAGAAGCTTAGCAAAAACTTGTTGAATTATCACTTAGTGAATGAGTAAAGAACATTCAAATCCAGACAGGCTCCCTTAGCAGTAAAAGCAATTAGGGTTGTTTCTGAAACAGCAGTAAAAATCAAGAAGCTTCAAGAAGCAAAGAATCCTCCCCCCCAAACTACTAGAACTCATACAGCAATTCAGCAATGTGGCAGGATACAAAGTCAATGTGCAGAAATCAGTGGCTTTCTTATACACTAACAATGAAAATACAGAAAGGGAAATTAGAGAATTGATTCCATTTACTATAGCACCAAGAACCATAAGATACCTGGGAATAAACCTAACCAAAGGGGTAAAGGATCTGTACTTGAGGAACTATAGAACACTCATGAAAGAAATTGAAGAAGACACAAAAAGATGGAAGACCATTCCATGCTCTTGGATCAGAAAAATAAACATTGTTAAAATGTCTATACTGCCTAGAGCAATTTATACTTTTAATGCCATTCTGATCAAAATTCCACCGGTAATTCTTCAAAGAGCTGGAGCAAATAATCCTAAAATTTGTATGGAATCAGAAGAGACCCCGGAAATGCTAAGGAAATGCTGAAAAACAAAAATAAAACTGGGGGCATCACGTTACCTGATTTCAAGCTTTATTACAAAGCTGTGATCACCAAGACAGTATGGTACTGGCATAAAAACAGACACATAGACCAGTGGAACAGAGTAGAGAGCCCAGATATGGACCCTCAACTCTATGGTCAATTAATCTTTGACAAAACAGGAAAAAATATACAGTGGAAAAAAGACAGTCTCTTCAATAAATGGTGCTGGGAAAACTGGACAGCTATATGTAGAAGAATGGAACTCGACCATTCTCTTACACCGTACACAAAGATCAACTCAAAATGGATAAAAGACCTCAACGTGAGACAGGAATCCATCAGAATCATAGAGGAGAACATAGGCAGTAATCTCTTTGATATCAGCCACAGCAACTTCTTTCAAGATATGTCTCCAAAAGCAAAGAAAACAAAAGTGAAAATAAACTTTTGGGACTTCATCAAAATCAAAAGCTTCTGCACAGCAAAGGAAACAGTCAAGAAAACAAAGAGGCAACCCACGGAATAGGAGAAGATATTTGCAAATGACAGTACAGACAAAAGGTTGATATCCAGGATCTATAATGAACTCCTCAAACTCAACACACACAAAACAGGCAATCATATCAAAAAATGGGCAGAAGATATGAACAGATACTTTTCCAATCAAGACATACAAATGGCTATCAGACACATGAAAAAATGTTCATCATCACTAGCCCTCAGGGAGATTCAAATTAAAACCACATTGAGATATCACCTTACACCAGTTAGAATGGCCAAAATTAACAAGACAGGAAACAACATGTGTTGGAGGGGATATGGAGACAGGGGAACCCTCTTCCACTGTTGGTGGGAATGCAAGTTGGTGTAGCCTCTTTGGAGAACAGTGTGGAGATTCCTCAAGAGATTAAAAACAGAACTTCCCTATGACCCTACAATTGCACTACTGGGTATTTACCCCAAATATACAGATGTTGTGAAAAGAAGGGCCATCTGTACCCCAATGTTTATAACAGCAATGGCCATGGTTGCCAAACTATGGAAAGAACCAAGATGCCCTTCAACAGATGAATGGATAAGGAAAATGTGGTCCATATACACTATGGAGTATTATGCCTCCATCAGAAAGGATGAATACCCAACTTTTGTAGCAACATGGAAGGGACTCGAAGAGATTATGCTGAGTGAAATAAGTCAAGCAGAGAGAGTCAATTATCATATGGGTTCACTTATTTATAGAGCATAACAAATAGCATGGAGGACATGGGGAGTTAGAGAGGAGAAGGGAGTTGAGGTAAATTGGAAGGGGAGGTGAATCATGAGAGACTATGGACTCTGAAAAACAATCTGAGGGGTTTGAAGTGGCGGGGGGGTGGGAGGTTGGGGTACCAGGTGATGGATATTATAGAGCGCACGGATTGCATGGAGCACTGGGTGTGGTGAAAAAATAATGAATACTGTTATGCTGAAAATAAATTAATTAATTAAAAAAAAAAGAAGCAAAGAATCCAAGAAAGAAGTAAATCAGATCCTAAGCAACTATAATTCAGAGTATAAGGAGAAGTGAGTCACTGAGCTGAGTATAAACAATAATAAAAATGAACCCAGGAAAGTACTTGTGAACATACCAAGCAAATTTGTATACTATCTGAAAAAGAAAATAAAAAGTTTCACTAGTCTTTCTACGATGATTATAAGGAGCTCAAGAAAATGAGAAAATACAGCCTTGGAGAAATGAAAATTTACAGTGGATAGAAGAAAAATAAACAGGCAAGAACAAGGAAATGAAGATGAAAGCCAGCTACAGATCTAAACAATGAAAATGAATTTTCTTTTGAGAAACTGAATCATGCAGACAAGAAACTAAATTACTCAATCAAACTTGGATTTCACGATAAACAGCACCAAAAGCACACTGGGAAGAAATGTAGAACACCAACACCAGGAATTTTTAAAAACTGAGACTCATCAAAAACCTCATAGGCTCTCAGGAAACACATTAGGCATATGTGCCTAACTAAGCCTTTACCACAAACCAGATGCCTGACACAAACCTGGAAGGTAATTTTCATTGGAGTCTGTCTTATTTAAGATTCAGGACTGCATTATCTGCAAATACCGCCTCCTCCCCCACCAGGTAATGAATGGTAGCTGGAGGTCTCAGCTCTAGGACTTCTTCCTCTCCCCATCACGATGACATCGCAACAGGTACAGAGTCCAAAGATAACCATGGGACTCAATAATTCACTTTTGGCAGCTCTATTTCTTCTTTAATTAACATCTTTTCTTAGGAAGTGAGAAGTCTGAGCTAGGGAAAGCAGATTCCTGATAAGCACACCTTGACAGTGGCAGATAAACAGGATCTCTGGGCTGGGGCAGAGAGACTGGGGAGTGGGAGGGGCAGCTACAGGCAAGTCACATGACAGAAATTATTCACGGGGGCTGTGCAACAGGGGCAAGGAGGTGTCTATCCTGTTAGTGAAGAGATTTACCCTCAAAGTCATCCCAAAGCTGAGTGAGAGGACAAACTACTTTCTGAAAGCTCTAACACCATCAGAGGATAAATTAGCTTTGTGGATTACCGTGTCATGCAAATACTTAGAAGTAGCAACTCCAGTTATCCCTGGTCCCTCATGTGGTGTTTGGAGGATTCTTATCTGTTCAAAGTCCTACATTTCTTCCAGACAGAATAATTTAATTGATCAAGATCACTTTTACATCCAAATGTTACTGAAAAGCGTCTAGTAGGCATACAAGATCACTGCTCTATTTAGAAGCCAAATACCAATTAGCAGTTCCCCTTCATCATTAAAAAGAGCTTTGAAACCGACCTGGTAGTTAGATAATGTGGAGAATTCAGCCCCTTAACATTTAGCAGGAACTGAAAAGTTCCAGTGCATCAGATCTCCACATTATATATTAGAAAGTGCATTTCTGGTTCATCAGGATCCACTGAACTAAAGGCAAAACACATAGCTGTGAGGTAACTCTCAAAGCCGCAGTGTTTAAATGAACCATGACCAATTTTGAAACAGGGTTTTTAAAAAGTAATACTGTCATCAGCCTTTCAATCCACACACCACAGACCCTCACCTCAGCCAAGTGTGTCTAATTGCTTCTCAGCTGGGCCCACCCACAGTCTGGGAGTCCTTCTGTCCCAGGGCAAAAAATAAGGATGGGTTCAGGATCACACTGTTTACTCTGCTAGTAAAACATTCTTAGCTGTGTCCCGGCCTGCTCGCTAGGTCCAAGACACCTTGGGGCCCAGCCTGCATGGATCTCTAGAATTTTTCCATGATCCTCTGCCCCTGCCCTGTTTTTCAGTTTCCTTGATTGGCCAACCTCTTGGCCTCTCTTCCTCACCGTGAATGTGTTACCTGTCTAGAGCTGAATTTCATGCCAGAAGTTTCCAGGGGCCTCAGCTCTGTTGTCCCATTCCCTACCCCAATTCCAGCTCCACTTGGCTGTCCTACCTGCCACCCAATTCGTCATGGGACAAGCAAGCAAGAGAAAAATCTGTTTTATTTGATCTCGTCTAAATATCACTGATGTGTCAGAGAAAAGTTGCCTTTTGTTATTAACAGTGATAATCACAAAGATCCTTTAAAATCACTGTTTTCCCATTTTGCATTCCTTGGATCAGGAAGCATTCCATCCCTCAGTGACAGTACTTGATAATGCAAAGGAATAAGCAGGAAGTCACATACGGTTCCCCATAAGACCTGTATGTGAAAGGCCATTACACAAAGTGTTGCTCTATCAAAGAGATGAAATGCCATGGGAAATCAAGATGGTAGAAATTTCTTGAAGCTACAGTGATTCAAGAACACTTCGTTGAGAAGGTGGCATCTGAAAGATGGAGAAGTTTTGGTCATGTAGGAAAAAAAAGAAAAGGGGATTCCAGAGAGAACTAGAGAGTAAATGCAAAGAGGTGGTAGAAGGTACTGGAGGAACAAAGACCTCTGAACAACAAAGACCAGGTATGGAGCTCAGCTCCACCATTTCCTGTGAGAGCGGTCTAGGGAAAAAGCCCAAAATGTCAACTCTCTTTCCCTTCATCTGCAAAGTGCAAAGAATAAAATAATTTCACATAAGACTTATTTGATATAATATATCAGTAGATACCCAAAGACAGTCAGTTGCCCTACACACTGTAAGTAGTCAACACACAAATATTCACTCACAGCTTGGCTGGAGGGAAGAGAATACAAAGGTGGTGAGTGAAGAACTAGATTGGGGATCTTGTCCAGGGCCACATCATGGTGTTCTCTGAACTCAAACTCAGGAGACTACACCCATAAAAGATTATAAAGTAAGAGAGTTACATGGACAGAGCTGTGCTCCAGAGTATCTTGGTTTGGCAGACATAAGGAAGGGCAGATTGGAAAAGGGCAGACTGGAGATATGTAATCCAATTAAACATAAAGTAAGTCATGCCAAAAAAAGGGGGTGGGGGGAGGCGGTCAAAATAAGAAGATCGAGCCAATTCTAGACATTAAAGAATATAGAACTGCTAAGGTTTGGTAACTTCGTGGAAATTGGAGTCAAAGGGAATGGGAAAGAGAGAATTGGGTAAAAAGACAGTGTCATTGATTGATAGATTTAGATAACCCAAAAGAAGAAGTAAGTTTGAAAAGATAAAAGATGAGCGTAATTATGTTCAAGGTTCTAGCAGAACATTTGATTATAATGATTCTAAACATTAGAGAAAATCTTCCAAAATAGAGCGCCATCTGGCAGTGGTAAGTCCAACTGGGTTATTTCTTTCCTATGCCAGAGCACAAGGTAATTGTTTAATACCCTAAGTCTGACTTGCACAGCCGGCTCTCCTACTGGATATGGGATGCAAGTGCCTAGCAGGCAGCTCTTGGTGAGCAGAACTGGCTGGTGGGATGGACACAAGACTGCAAATAGGAGAGCTGTCATGACTATGTCTCATTTTTTGGCTGCTCAGCGTCTAACCCCCGCCCTCTTCCTCCTGTGGGGAAGCCTTCAATGTGTAGGTTTTGATGGGAAGCCAAGTCCTACTTCTTACTGCAAATGCCAAAGGAGGAGGCCACATACTCACTCCCCTTACCCTTGGCAGATGGAGCACTCACAGGTGTCCGAGGTTTGGCCAAATGTAAGTTTCTGCAAGAAAACTGAAAATGTCTGAGCAAGCAAAGCAAGGACCAGGAGACAGTTTGGAGCTCAGTGTCCACGGTGACACCTAGCAGGTGCAGACTTATCAGACCACTTCTGCAACATGTCCCAGCCTCCCTGGGCTTCTGCCCATTCTCCTGTCCTGCTTGCCTGGACTTTTGATCAATTTTTAAAACTATCCATTATCCTTCTAAGACTTTATTTTTCCTACTTAAGTTTGCCAGGGTCAGTTGTTATGGCCACAGAACTTGAAAACTTAAAAACTTCTCTTTCGGGCGCCTGGGTGGCTCAGTGGGTTAAGCCGCTGCCTTCAGCTCAGGTCATGATCTCAGGGTCCTGGGATCAAGTCCCGCATCGGGCTCTCTGCTCAGCAGGGAGCCTGCTTACCTCTCTCTCTCTCTGCCTGCCTCTCTGACTACTTGTGATTTCTCTCTGTCAAATAAATAAATAAAATCTTAAAAAAAAAAAACTTCTCTTTGGTAATCAATTTGTTGTCTGCATAATAAAAAGCATTATACAGTAGTGAGTAGCCAGGACTTTAGCATAGGGTTCCCCTGTGTCTGTCCCCAGCTTTGTTCCTTACTAGCTGTGTGATCCTCAGTGAATCACTTCACACCCTATGCCTCAGTTTCTAAATCTGCAGAATAGGGGTCCCAACAGTGACACACCTCATTGTGATGTCTTGGGAATAAACTTGATAATAAAAAGTGCCCATGGGAGGGCTTGGCACACAGTAAGCATAAATGTCAGCTGTGATTATGATAAGGCAATGGCAATAATAGTGTAGGTGTCTCTTAAATAAGTCAAGATTGCTGTCTTTAGCACTTTGGAATCTAATTAAAGAGATAACTAGCATAGATACTCAATATTCCATAAGTAGGAAAGGATGGTATAGCACACGACCATGGGAAACAAATGTAAGTGTACACCCTGTTACCATGTCAATTTATGAGATGTTCGTTTTTAAACCAGCCTTGCTTATGCCACTGAAAAATTGGCCATGCCTTAAGGCCATGAAAAGTTTTCGTGGTTCACCTAAGAATTGATGACAGACTAAGATTAAAGAGAAATGAACAAAGGACATTTTTTTCAAGCCTGGGTGGTGTCAGTAATTCAAAAGCACTCCCAAGAAAGTCTATTTCAGTGTCCCCTAGGGGATCTACTCAGATATATGGGGATCCCAGGCAGAATAAAATTAAGACATGACCTCATAGGATCCTCCCTGAGGGACTATAGGAACAAATCCCCAAGATGAGGAGTTAACCATAATCCAATGCTATAGAAATATATTATATATTACATATATTATTAATTATATTATGTGTATATATAATATAAAATATTATAGAAATATAGAAGATGCTACAGAAATCTTGGACCTATTCTCAGAGCCAAAGTCTGAACTATGCCTCTTCTTAAATCTAAGTATAAGTTGTGTGGTTTAGCATCCATCAATAGTCCTAAAAATGTATATATGTCTGCATCATCTAAGACAACTACTTTTAGGGATTCAATTTCAGCATCATCTAGTATACCTGCTTTTGGAAATTCAATTTTGTTTTATCCTTCTAAGTGTCCAGTTGTTCCAGCCCCATTTACTGAAAAAGACCATCTTTCCCCATGGCTCTCAAGTGCCAGTTCTAGAATAAATCAACTGTCCACATGCACGAGTCTGTTTCTGTATGCTCTTCTTTCCATTAATTGATTGGCCCATTTTTATGCCACTGATGCACTATCTCAATTACTATGCTTTAATGATATGTCTTCTTTCCTGGTAGATTGAGTTCCCTGACCTCATTCTTCTTCAAAAGTGCCTCAGTTACTCTTGGCCCTCTCCCTGTTTATACACACTTTAGAATCAGCTCATCAAATACCATAAAAAGAAAAACCCACTGGGATCTTTATGGGGATTGCACTGAATCTACAGGTCAACTTCGGGGAGCATTAGCATCTTTATAATATTGAAAAAAGAAAAGAGCAAACAGACCTCAGCTGGGAGAGATTTAACACTAAATTAAATTCTGAGTTTTGGCTATGACCGGGTACCGAGGATTCTATTTACTGAATCAAGACTGTGTGTGTAACTTAAAGAGAACTGAAGACTTATTACCAGTAACCAGAAAAGACAGGGCCTGCTCAAGTTGCGAGCCAGGTGCTGGGAAGTTTCCTTTGCTGGAACCATTTTAAAGGGAAGAGACGAGACCAAACTAAAGTTGCTTTTTTATTATATCCTAGCAGTGCTTGCTCAACTGATATCACTCAGTACCTGTTTGTGCTTTTCTCGGAAAATGTCTTGCACATCTTTTCTTAGATGTATTTTATTGAAAAGTTAGTTACCTTCTCTTCCATATTCCCACTGCATATTACCATTACATAAAAATGTTTCTGAGTGTTTATGTTAAACCTTATACACTTCAAAGAAGTAATTTCATAATTAGTTGATACATGTTCTTGGATTTTTCTATGCAGACAGTTACTCTGGTTGACTGAATCTCTTCTAGAACTTATAATGGCTTTCAGGGCTAATGTCCCAAGGGGACACTAGGATGTCAGATTTCTAGCCTCAAGCCCCACAGGAAGCCTAGTTCAGTTTTTGGTCACCTGGCTCTGCGTTCCCAGGTTGCATGAACCCTCAATTCTCTTCACCTGCAAAAGCTGAACTCAGCCACACTTCCTGCTGCCAGACCATCCTGGGACCAAGGCCCAATAAGCTTAGGGTTTTGGCTCCACTCACCATATTTCATTTCTGTTTCATTTCTGTTCCACAGAGAGGAAGGTGGTCTTTTTGAGCGGGGATATGTATTTTAGTTTCCTATTTTGATATTTCTTCTGCCACCATTTGTGTTTGTAAAGAAAGAAATTTATCAAGATATAAACTACCCATTACACTTTCTCAGAAGATAATATAATCATCTTCATAATGTCTTGACTATAGAAAATGTTTTGAATAAAGCATAGTGTATAAAAACTAAAAAGTTAATGTGAAATTCTAAGTGATCATAAGGCAAATCTTTAAAAAGCAAGAGACTATTAGCTCCCTTGCCTAAAGGGCAACCTTAATACTGAGTACAATCTTTCCACATACTCTACTATACATTACAGCATGGATTATACATTACTTATTATACTTCTCCTATTCTGAGTCAAGCACATAACAATGTTAAAGACTCTTTAGTGGAGTCCTGCCTGACTTAACGCAGGTCACATAACCTCCAGAGCCTCATTCTCCTTATCAAGTTGTATTATAATAACAACAATTTCAAATAAACCATAATCATAGATAAGCTAGAAGAGAATGATGGGAGTTAAAGTTCTTACATTGCTCAATAGAAGGGTAAAGCTACTGATTTTCACTTTGAGTTAAATATGCATGTTAAAATAGACAAGGTGACCACGGTCGCCAAACTGTGGAAAGAACCAAGATGTCCTTCAGTGGATGAATGGATAAGGAAGATGTGGTCCATATACACTATGGAGTATTATGCCTCCATCAGAAAGGACGAATACCCAACTTTTGTAGCAACATGGAAGGGACTCGAAGAGATTATGCTGAATGAAATAAGTCAAGCAGAGAGAGTCAATTATCATATGGTTTCACTTATTTGTGGAGCATAACAAAAAGCATGAAGGACATGGGGAGTTAGAGAGAAGGGGCTTGAGGTAAATTGGAAGGGGAGTTGAATCATGAGAGACTATGGACTCTGAAAAACAATCTGAGGGGTTTGAAGTGGCGGGGGGGTGGGGGGTTGGGGTACCAGGTGGTGGGTATTATAGAGGGCATGGATTGCATGGAGCACTGGGTGTGGTGAAAAAATAATGATACTGTTATGCTGAAAATAAATAAATGATAAAAAAGAAAAGAAAGAAAATTTAACCCCTCCCCCCCAAAAAATAGACAAGGTGACAACTAAAAGAAGAGATATGGAGAATAACATTTTCAGGATAATAGAGGGAATGTGAAATGAAAAAAGAAGAGATAGAGAGAAAAAAAATCAATCCAACAGCTGTGCCCCCAATCTTGTCTCCACTCTTGTCCACCATGCTTTGTGCCCTTCAAGTTGGCCTTGTTTGGACCACACCCTGAGGCTCTCTTGCTCTCTTGACTCCTTGTGAGCTCAGCCAATAAAAGGCAGAGTAGATGACTGGGGGTAGGGAGTGGGGAGAAAGAGTGTAAACAGAGCATCTATTCTCCATCATCATCTTCTTAAGGACTATCAGCTTCTGAAGGGTGATCTCTACAGATTCATTCTCCTAGCTCTACTTTTCTCTCTCTCCTTCTCCCTGTCTTGATTCCTGTATTGTCTCCCTCCTCGTAGTGGTTTGAATTAAGTCCTCCAAAAAGATATGTTGAAATCCTAACCCCTAGCACCTGTGAATAAGACCTTATTTGGAAGTAGGGTCTTTGCAGATGTAAACGAATTAAGATGAGGTCAGGATGAATTAGGTGAGCCCTAAATCCAATGACTGGCATCTTTGTAAGAGAAAGCAGGAGGAATTTGGGGTGCAGATATAGAGGAGACACGGAAAAGAAAACCATATAATAGTGCAGGCAGCACTGGGAGTGATCCAGCTGCAAGTGAAGGAACGCCAAGGAATTCTGAGAGCCACTAGAGGCAAAGAAAGATTCTACCCTACATCAACGAGCGATACCTTGATTTTGGACTTGTCTCCAAAACTGTGAGACAATAAGTATCTGTTCCTTTAAGCCAGTAATTTGTTATAGTAACCCAAGGAAACTCAGACATTGCCCTTGCTCCTCTAGACTCATGCAATGACTGCTGTTCTTAATAACTCCAGGCCATCACACTGTTTTTGTGGCTTTCCTACACCCTATAAACCTATTTTACCTTTGAAAATACTAGCTTTAACACCTCCCTTCAAATTACCTAATTTCAGAGTTCACTAGTTTCATGCCATGACTAATATAGAAAGGAAGAAAAGAAGAGGGGAAAATAGAAAAAGAGGTGGACAAAAAGAAAGTACATAACAAGATGTTAGAATAAGATAGTAAATCCAAATATCAATCAATCATAAGGTAGATAAATATCATAAACTGAAGTTGGGTGAAAAAAATCAAGTCAGAATACATGTAAAATTATAAATTTATATAAAATTTTAAAAACTGGCACAATAATAAAATATATTGTTTGGAAATAGATATTTAAGTGGTAAGATTTATGGGAATGGCTAGACAAAATTCAGGATTGTAGTTACGGAGATGAAGCCAACAGAAAATTTCCAAGTTGTTTATTTCTTAAGCTGAGTAAAGGATACATGAGTGTTCTCTTTATTAGAATTCATTTAACTGTACATACATATTTTATATGTTCTGGTAAGGATGATGATATATGTCACAAAATTATAATATTACAAAGTTACTTAACATTATCAGTGATAAGTCATGTTGATAGCATGTACTCATGATATAATATGATGAAAATTATATTTTCCCAGAAAACGTATATCCCCAATCTAATCACGTGAATAGCCTAAGATAAACCCGATTTAAGGAACAGTCTACAAAATACCTGGCCAGTACTCATTAAAACTATCAAAGTCCACAAAAACAAGGAAATCTTGAGAAACTGTTACCAGACTAAAAAAATCTAAGGAAACATGATAACTAAAGGTAATGAAGTATCCTGAATGGATCTTGGATGGAAAAAAGACATTAGGGAATTAAGTGTGGAGTTCAGTTAGAAGTACTGTAGCGATGTTGGTTTCTTGGTTTTGACAAATGTACCATAGTAATATAAGATGCTAACAATAGGAAAAATTGAGGAAGGGAGATTTATGGTATCCTTACAACTTTTCTATGAATCTAAAACTATCCTAAATTAAAAGGTGATTTGGAGAGATGCCTGGGTGGCTCAGTCAGTTAAGTGTCTACCTTGAGCTCAGGTCATGATCTTAGGGTCCTGCAATTGAGTCCCACATGGGGCTTCTTGCTTGACGGGGAGTTTCCCCTCTCTGCCTGCTGTTCCCCCTGTTTGTGCTTTCTCTCTGACAAATAGATAAAATCTTTTTTTAAAAAAGTGATTTGGAAATTATTAAAAGCAAAAACAAAACTAAGTTTTTAAGGTTCAACAGCAAATTTTTGGCCATCACAGGTGCCATGTCAGATAACACTTGGAGGTTGGGTGAGCCTGGTGGTAGTTATTATGGAGGGCACGTATTGCATGGAACACTGTGTGTGGTACATAAGCAATGAATTCTGGTATACTGAAAAGAAATTAAAAAAATAAATTAAAAAAATTCTACATTAAAAAAAATCACAGGAAACATAAAACCAATACTAGTTTAGAAGTAATGACCATTCGAAGACAAATAGCACAGATTTTATAACTCCTCTGTTAACTTCTAGCAAAATAATGCAGATCAAACATACTAACTACCAAAAATTAAACCTGATAAATTAGGTAAGAATCTTAAAGATTTTATTTTGGACTTGTTACCCAAATGTTAAATATGAGGTGACAAAATTTGTCTTATTGTTAGTGACATTGGTGTTTGATTCTATATATGAGAAACCTTTAAAAAGCCAATCTGTAGACACTCAGAGAAGTATTTTCCCTATATACCTATTTATCCAACTTCTATGTCTATCTTTACCTCCAGATCTATCTCTGTCTCTACCCTCCACATACCTTCATTAGGCTCTTGGAATCCAAGGAACTTTCTGTCAAAATATCTGCTGAACAGAAACTAAAGGAAGAGAGACTTCAGTGACTACACAGAAGAAGGAACACAGTCTTTGAAAAAAAAAATAGCTTTTTGAAAATCCCATGAACAAATGGTCAACTGAAGCTTTCAATAATCAACAACAGCAAACTTTGAGAGAAAGGTGAGATCTAGGTAAATTCAATGAAATTGGATAAATTCAAAGAAATTCATGCAAAGACAGGTTATAGTCAAATTGTCAAAAGCCAACAACAACAAGGGAATCTTGAAAGCAGCAAGAGAGAAGAACCTTGTCACATACAAGGGATCTTCAGTAGATTGACAGCTCATTTCTCACTAGAAACCAAGAATGCCAGAAGATGGTGAGATGGCATACTTAAAATTCTGAAAGAAAAAGACTCAACCAAGAATTCTATATCTGGCCAAACTATCCATCAAACTACTATTGGCTAAATCCTATCAACCTAAATTTCATGACTATGTTAAGGCTACATACAAAGAGTCTGTTGTTAGTTTTAGAAAGTACAAAGCAATTATTAATAACTGAAGTTCTTATTGAATAAATGAACTATTTTGTCAGAATCACAAGTACACTCTGAAGAGTGTTTCTCCTAAAAATGATGAAATAGCATTTTGCCTGCTTATGGGTATAATCATTTTCATGATGGAACATTTAGTAATAACAGAGAAATACAAAAAACCCACCACCAACATCTTCATTGCTGATATACTGATTTATCTTGTATTATATATCTTTGTAAATACAAACTAGGATTTTGCCACAGCATTTATAACCTGTTATTTTCCATCTAATGTATGATGATCATTTCCTTGTGGCCTTTGATATTTTCCAAGATTTATTTTATTTCATAATATGAGTTCATTGTAGAAAAGGTAGGAAATGCAGTTAAGCAGAGAAAAAAAATAAATCATCAAATATTCCATCAATACTCACAGAGTAGTAACACTTTAATAAATCTTTTATTTTTTATATGTTTTTATATAAGCAAAAATTTTCTCATACTATCCTTACAGTTTTATAAGCTAGCTTTTATATTTTGCCTGACCGTTTAACATCTTTCCATATCAATAAATATTGATCTAATAATGAACCACAATACATTTTATTAATTCCTTATACTCGACATATAGGAAGCTTCCAATTTTTTCTATAACATTGTGATAAATGTCATTTTACCCAAACTTTGTGAACCTCTCTGCTTCATTCAGCTAAATTCCCAAAACTGGAAAAACTATTGGGTCAAGGGGTAACCATCTTCACGGTGCTTGATAGAGACATTCTGCCAGGGGGCTCCCCAAAGACTGCACTAGTCTCCACTCTACCACCTCTATCACCATGTTATTTTCCCCCCACTAATGCCCAGTTGATAGGAAGAATTTGAGCCTCACTGCTAGTTTTAATTTTGTTTATTAATATTAATATTAATAGTGAAGTTGAATTTTTTTAATTTATTGGCTCCTTGTTTGTCTTTATGTACCATGTATACTTCTCATTTTTCTTACAAATAAGAAGTAGCTCTTTATAAAAGGGTAAGGAAATAATCTCTATCACAGTAGAGATTATAAATCTTTTTCCCACTCTGTTGCACGATTTCTAATTCAGGCTGCAGTGTTTCTCATTAATTAAAATTTAGCTGTGCATGTACCCAAATCTAGCTGTTTTTTTTCTTTCACGACTTCTTTTCCTTTACATTTTCATGTTAATAAATGCCTGTGGCACTCTCAAGATCAGAAAAATCTGTCATCTTTATTTTATATACATGTTGTATGCTCTCATTTAAAATCTTTAGTCCATTAGGAATTTATTTGAAAATATGTGAGGCAATATACATATATTTAAACATAAAGTTTAAACATGCATTCAGTTCTTATACATAAAGTAGAAACTAATAGGTCCAAATCTTCATCTAGGCTAAAATGTGTATAAGCCAGGAAGCCTCCTTTTGTCCTGTTGTAGTCCAATAAGGTAGCCAGTGGCCACATATAACTATTGAGTACTTGAAATATATCTGTATTATAGAAGAAATCAAGCTGTGCTATAAGTATAAAATATACAAGAGATTTCAAATAGTTAATCCAAAAACAAAGCATGTGAAATCTCAATAATTTCTTATATTGATTATATGTAGAAATCATAAGATCCTGGATATATTGCTTTAAATAAATTGTTAAAATTAATTTCACCGTTCCTTTTCCTTCTTTTTATGTGACTACTAGAAATTTTTAAATCATATTCTTGACACATACTACATTTCTATTGGATAGTGCTGATCTAGTTTCTAAAGTCAAATTAACCCTCATTGACTCCTTTTTAGTTAAGGTCTTTGCTACTTAAAGTATGGTCCCTAGACCAGTCTCATAGAGTTTACTAGGAGCTTTTAAAGATATAGAATTTTAGGGCCCACTCCTGAACTACTAAATCAGAATCTTCATTTTAAGAGACTCTCTAGAAGATGCCTAAACATAGAGTAAAGTGACAATGACTGCTTTAATTAACACCCAAAACTTCACCTTGTAGATCTTACCAATGATCACCCTCATGATGAAAGAAGTCTAGGAAAAATAAATTCAGTGACATGGAAGGGGGGCAGCAATCTATTGAAAATTTAAAATAAAACAAGTTTAATCCAGGTGTTCCTTGGGTAGAGACGGAGGCAAACTTCCACCCAAATGGACCTCTTGGAACTCCCTAGAACAATGTTCTAAAATCAAGTAATTAAAAAAAAAAAAGATATTGCCTATTAGTCTGCTATGGACTGAATAGCAGTCTCCCTCCCAAAATCCTTATGCTGAAACCTAACCCACAGTAGGATGATGGTATTTGGAAGTGAGACCTCTGAGAAGTTATTAGTTCAGGAGGATGGAGCCCTTACGAATGGGATTAATGTCCTTATGAAAGAAAGCCCTGAAACTGCTCTCTCTGCTCTTTCCACCATGTAAGAACACAAAGATAATTTGACAGTCTGCAACCCAAAACAAGATTCTCACTGGAACTTGACCATACTGGCACCTTGATCTCAGGCTTCCAGCCTCTGGAAGCACTAAGAAGTAAATGTCTATTGTTTCTAAGACACCCAATCTGTGATATTCTGTTATAGCAGCCTGAATAGAGCTTTATGTTTATAATCAGACAATGCAAATATCATTAGTTTTTCTCCTACTATTTCTCCTACCATTTCATTTGAGGAGTAAAATTTCAGAATCTACATAACCAATTTGTGCTACAGCAAATAAACTTTGATTTTGAGAAGCACATTCTTTGAATCTGGCTTATTTTGTTTTTACTTGATGTCTTGTATAGCAAATACCTCTCAACTATACACTAAAATATTTTTTATCACCATATATGAGAAGAGCTAAAAAATGTACTCCTCAGTTTCTTACTAGGAAACACATTGCTACAAAAATCCTTCCCCCACCCCCGGGTCAAATTTTATTTCAAATTGATCCTCCTCAATTCCTCTGTAAATGCCCACTGTCCCAGGCAGACACCTACATCACCCTTCCCAAGGGAACTACAGTAACAAGACTTTTACCCCTAAAATCACTTTGTCAGGTAAACCCCATCAAATGGTTACCCTCTGTCTGCCATAGTTGCCCAACAGAGTGCCCAACACTGAGTTGGCACAAGGTGTTGTGAAAGGCAACAAAGGAGTCAAGAATGATTTTGGCTTGTTTCGAGTGATAGTAAAGAGCTAGGAAGGCTAACTGCGAGTTTCTAGTAGAAAAATGTCAATCAATCCTCAAGAGGTTGTAGTGGATAGCCAACTAATTTCTGGCTTTCCATTCTGTTAAATGTTGTCTAATCATGGGCCAAGTGCTCACTATTTCCATTATTTAATTTTAGAATATTCTTTAGTATCTGGCTGTGCAAGCACACTCTCAATATTCTTTTTTAAGATTTTCTTAGCTATTCTTGCCTGTGTTTTTTATCTTGCAGAAGAACTTTAAGACATTTTATCAAGTTTAATTTCCCCTGGGCTTTGGACTAGATTTTCACTAAAACCTATAAACTTTTATCGAATCATCCAATTCAAGAACATGGTGCATTTCTCCATTTATTGGGGCTTTCTTTTATATATCTCAATAAAATTTAATAGTTCTCTTTCCACAAGTCCTGCACATTTCTTGGTGGGTTTATTCTCAAGTAGTTTATACTTTTGTTTTCATTGTAAATGCAATCATTTCCTAGAATTCTTTTCCTTTTACTTAATCATGCAGTAATATATGAATAAAAAGCCCAAACATTACAAAAGAGTAAAAACAAAAATCTCTCGTCACTCATCTAGCCAACCCTCACCCCTCCCTCCAGCAGGAACATCTATGAAAAGTTGGGCTTGTATCCATAAAGACAATTTTCCACACTCTCTGAATTTTGTTGAGTTTTTGGCTTTGCTATGTTTTACATAAACAAGATCATACTGCATATTTTCCCCATGAATTTTCATAGAGCACTATGTCTTAGAAGACTTTCCATGTCCATAGAAATAGCTATACCCATAGCTGCATATTATATCATTATCAGAATCTGATAATGTATTCAATAAATCTCTCCACTAAAGGACATTTAAGTCACTTCCAATATTTCACAATGAAAACATTACTTTGCCAAGCATTCTTATACATAACATCTATGGGCATATTTTTGTAGGAGAGATTTCTGATGATAATATTCTAGGATTCTGGTAACAAGCACTTACAAAATCCGAAAGCTACTGTCAAATTGCCCCTAAAAAAAGGCCTTACCACTTTGTACCAACATTCTAAAGGCACCCATTTTCCCATGCCCTTTATATCTTACATTTTCATTTTCAGTTTTGGCAATTTGCCAAAATGTTAAGTAATTTTTTAAAATTCTTAATTCCCTGAGGACCCAAGAGGCATTTTTTATTTGCATTGGCCATATCAGTATCTTCCCCTATAATCTGTCTTGTCAAAGTCCCTCTTTGATAAGCCATGAATTTTCTCCTTAATTTTAAAAATTTGCCATTAGACCCTTATTTTTATTATGAATGTACATCTCATCTCTTACATATGCATTTCAAAGTGTCATTTCCTTTTCAACCTTGTGGTGCTTCTTGTCCAACCAAGTTTGGAATATTTATACAGTTAAATGTAAGATTTACAAGATATGTATGTTATTAACATATTAAATAACAAGATCTAGAGGTAGTCCTCATAACTACTGTAATTTCGAAGTACAGATGATTATAAACTATATTTTAAGATACCTGCTACAACTATAATGTTCTATAAAATATTTATGATTTCCATTGGTGACAAAGTCCAGATATTGCTAATTCTGTAGCTTGCCACATCATAATTGAAGGAAAGAGTAAATTGCAGATGGATTTAATTGAAAATAAAGACGTAACCATTTTCCCATCCAAGTTTATAAGCTTCTTGGTCTAAAGTCATCTCTTTATTAAATCTTTTCCAATCACCTTCTAGCAACGTTAACTATTTCTAATTTTGGGATCCCACAACTCTATACACTTGCACTTACATGCCATGCCAAGTGCTCTACATCTCATTTCCCCCAAAAGACAGCTCCTAGAAGAGAGGACAGGGTGAAGCAAAGCTGAGCCAGCCAGTGTTCTGCCTCAGAACCCTGGCATGTAAGGAGCCAAAATGAGTTATAAATAGGCTGATGGACTGAAAGTTCAGTGTAAGACTGATGCTTAGCAAACCAAATGATATTGTACTGAAAGAATATGCAATTGGAACTTATTTTCAAAATCTGTCTGTATCAGCATGCCAGTGGTCCTCATTTTGTTTTGGTCCTGGGCCTTCTATCTTCAAAGACTAACTCTATGTTTCTCAACCTTTTTTAAAATTATTGTACTTCTAATGAAACTTTTTAGGCATTTTTTCCCAACCTCCCTTCCCATGAAATTTGGAGGTATACTATATATCTACTTATGTACAATGACCTTCTGGAGCGCCAAAAGAACATTGGCGTAAGGTTTTGTTCTTGTTTTTCTTTATGCCCTCCAAAAAAACAATTTTTGCCTTCTTGGGAAAAACCAATTATTGCCCCCCATTAAAGATTCATAGGACAGATGAAATTCTACAGATTACTAAGCATATTTGAATTCTGAGAAATATAAACTCTAAACCATTCTAGAAACAATTAGAAATTACCCTCTTTATCCCTACAGGCTAAGAAGGTATAAAGCCAAATACAGCATAAAGGGGATATTAAGAGAGGCATTTTAAAAAATCACAATTGAACCCCATCTTGCTACATAATTCAGACTTTCTCTGTTTCACCAAATAATGTTTTTCACATGTTTATTACACCATATGTCATTAGAAAAAAAGCAATGGGATGCCTGGAGTTATAATGTGCAAAAGGCACACACACATATATATCACCAGTAAGTTGAGAGTTACTATGAAGTCTCTTTGAACTTTGCCAGCATTTTAGAAAAATGACTCAGACTTTTGCTGGCAAGGGTAGAAATAAAGAGGCCTTGCAGCTCTGGCAGTCCTTTGATATTTGGGTCCTTTTTAAAGAAAGGATGCTAACTCTTTGTTGAAATCATGCACTAAAATAGAATGGAAAACCTCACTGACTTAAAAGCTAAATGGAAATTGGTTTGATAATATTTTAAGCTTTGACCAAAATTTCTTCAATGTGATAATACAGTATGTTCAAAAGATTTCCACATTGACTATAGCAAACCTACTTATGCCCTGAGAGCCAGAAAGATAAGACACTACATCTGCAGTCTGGAAGCAAAAAGAGTACAATAGTTTATGAATTAACTAAATACTATAAATGATTGTATTTTTCCCAGCTTACTTAATACATGTGAAGTCCATTTTAAAGCATACAAAGAGCAAAATATATATCATGACTATATATATATATCTGATAAGATAAGTCAGATCATAGAATTTTGTTGGTCTTGAAAGCGTCTACTCACTTCCAATCACATGTAGAATAAAAAATGAGGCCTTTTACCAACTGGTCCTTGACCACCTCTCCAAAGTCATCTCTTCCACATTTGCCATTCATTCCTCCTTCAGCTCCGGTCCCAATGGCTTCTTTGTGGTCCCACAAGTAGCAAGCAGGATCCTACCTCAGATTGTTTGCACTTGCTGTCTCTTCTGTCTTAGATGACTGGTCCTACAGAGATGGGCATGGCAGATGGCTCCCCACTTTACTCTGGTCTTTGATTAATGTCCCCTCCTCAGAGAGGCCTTTCCTGACCACCTCATCTGAAAGAGTAGTATCTGTCACTCTGGCTTCTAGTCCTGCTTAAATTCTCTCTGTAGCATTTGCCACTATATGTCATTCATTTTGTTATCTTATTATCTTTCTCCCCCCCTAGAACGGCTTCTAGAAAGGAAGAGATTTGACTCACTGATGTCTCCAGGACCTAGGATAAAGTGTGTGATGTAATAATGCTACAGTAAATAAATACTTGCTGAATGAATAAATGTGTGAAACTTTCTTGTCTTTGTGTGCTCAGAAAACCGACTTCATGTGAACAGGAACTCCATTTCTCCAGGGTATTTGGAACAGGAGAAAGTTCTGTCTCTCTTTTGTAAGTAAATGAAGGAATATGGGTATAACAAATAAATATGTATATAAAATATATTATTATGTTATATATCATATTTTATGTAAGATATTTTATATAAATTTATGTTTATATAATATTTATTTATGAAAATATAATTATATACTATAAATTATAATATATAACACATAGTATGATATAATTAATATTTATATATAATATATGTATATTTTATATATTTTATATAAATTTATAAATTGTAATGTGTACTTTATATATTATATATATTTTATTATTTATAATATACAAATAATATATTAACTATATAATTAATATTTATATTTGTTATACCCATATTCCTTCTATATATTTCTTCATGTTCCTCCCTAGACACGCTAGAATAACCTCAAATATTTGGTTGTTTTATAAGTACACATCCCCCTACAATGAAAGCACAGGTCACCTGCCCTCCTGTTTGAACCAACTAGTCCATATCCCCTGAATAGAACAAAAACTAATTATAGAATCTTTTTTTTTAAGATTTTTAAAAATTATTTATTTATTTATTTTTATTTTCAGTGTTCCAGAATTCATTGTTTATGCACGACACCCAGTGCTCCATGCAATTCATGCCCTCCTTAATAGCCACCACCAGGCTCCCCCAACCTCCCACCTCCCTCCCCTCCAAAACACTGTTTCTCAGAGTTCACAGTCTCTCATGGTTTGTCTCCCCCTCCAACTTCCCCAAACCCACTTCTCTCCATCTCCCCATGTCCTCCATGTTATTCCTTATGTTCCACAAATAAGTGAAACCGTATGATAATTGACTCTCTCTGTTCGACTTATCTCACTCAGCATTTATTTGACACAGAGAGAGCATGCACAAGCAGAGGAAATGGCAGGGAAAGAGAAAGATACAGGCTCCCTATTGAGCAGGGAACTTGATGTGGGGCTCAATCCCTAGACCTGGGATGATGACCTGAGCCAAAGGCAGAAGCTCAACTGACTTAGACACCCAGGTACCTCCTGATTATAGAATCTTAAATGTAGGAATGTTTTTAGCTATCCCTGAACAAAGATTCCAAAATCTCTCTGGGTACAATCTGGAAACGAGATTCAAAACTTTACAGAGGACAAGTAAATTCCTTTAAAAATTGCTTATAATTTCAGCACCATTTTCCTGTCAGAAAGAACATTTCATCTTTTCTTCCAGTAACCACTCTAACTCTCCTATATTAGTAGTCTTCCATGGGGTATCACCTCTTAATAAATCAGTAAGATTTCTCAGGAAATAAAAAAAGATTTAAAAGTATAATCTTGCATTAAAAGCATAAAAGTTAAAGAGGTTATCTCTGAAAGTTTCATCACAGCTCTGAATTGGAAATATTTTACCATAGTTGATACATCTCAGGGAGGCAAACGTACAGCAATATATTTATAGCCATACCAAAAGATAAACATACACTGAAGTTATCCCTGCTCTTCTGTCAAGAGAATGTCTTGGTTTCCACAGAGTGAAGAAGATAAGTCCTAGAAACTGTTTCTGGAAATTTTCATTGACATATAGATTATAGTCTTGAAGGAATTAATTCTGAAGTAATAGGGAAGATAGTTCTTGCTTATACAATGCACTACTTTATTCTCAAAACAACTTTGGGAGGTAGGCCCTTTTACCATCTCCATTTTACAGATAAGAAAACTGAGGCAACATAACCTGCCTGAGACAACACAGAGAAAAAAAGGCATAGGGCTGGAACCTGAACCCAGGCAGCCTAGCTCCAGACTCCATGTAAGCACCCTACCACACCACAGTTCCATGGTGGGACCTGCAATTTCGCCTCTCAAAGACATTTTGAAATGACCAGATTTCAAAAGTAAAAGAAATCATAGCTAGTGCAAAGAAGGCAAATTAGAGGGTTTTCTCTCTTGTCAAATATTTTTGACTGTGCTGGTAGATATGCAAGTCTACATATGTGACAAGATCATACGGAGTTAAATACACATGCACATGAGTGCAAGTAAATTTAGGAATATCTAAGTAAGTGGGTTAGATTTAATGTCAACATCTTGATTATGTTATTATATTACAGTTTTCCTAAATGTTACCATTGGGGGAACCTGAGTAAATGGTACACAGGATTTCTATGTACTATTCCTCACAACTATATATACATTTACAGTGATCTCCGAAAAAATTCAAATTACAACTTATTAAAACTACATATATTCAGGGGATTTTGGTATTTCAAGAAACTATTTTTGAGCAGACCTGGATTTTCCATACTGAATTTCAAGCTATGATTTGTTCTTTAGTTTTAAAAAGAGTCTCCTACTATGGACTCTGAAAAACAATCTGAGGGGTTTGAAGTGGCGGGGGTGGGGGAGGTTGGGGTACCAGGTGGTGGGTATTATAGAGGGCACGGATTGCATAGAGCACTGGGTGTGGTGAAAAAATAATGAATACTGTTTTTCTGAAAATAAATAAATTGAAAAAATTTTAAAATAAATAAATAAATAAAAAGAGACTCCTTTCAGCTAGTGTATAGATGGGTCTTATTTTTTCTATCCATTCTCATACCCTGCGTCTTTTGATTGGAGCATTTAATACATTTATGTTCAGAGTGATTGTTGAAAGGTGAATTTAGTACCACTGTGTTACCTATAATTTTGGTGTTTCTGGTGATATTCTCTGTTTCCTTCTAGTCCTTGTTGATTTGGGTCTTTTCTTCCCCCAAGGAGTCCCCCTTAATATCTTTTGCAGGGTTGGTTTTGTGGTCATGATCTCCTTTAGTTTTTGTTTATCTGAGAAATTCTTTATCTCTCCTTCTATTCTGAATGACATAAAGTACTCTTGCCTGCATATTTTTCCCATTCAGCACCTTGAATATATCCTGCCATTCTCTTCAGGCCCACCAAGTTTCTGTGGACAGATATGTTGTGAACCTGTTCTTTCTTCCTTTGTAGGTGAGGCTTTTTTTTCCCTTGCTGCTTTCAGGATTCTTTCCTTGTCTGTGTATTTTGTGAATTTGACTATGATATGACTTGGTGGTGGCAGGCTTTTATTGAATTTAATAGGAGTTCTCTGTGCTTCTTGATTTTTGATGTCTGTGTTCTTCCCCAGATTAGGGAAATTTTCAGCTATAATTTGTTCCAATAAACCATCTGCCCTCTTCCTCTTCTGGGATGCCTATGATACAAATATCATTCCTTTTTAATAAGTCACTGAGTTCCCTAAGTCTACCTTCCTGATCCATGATCTTTGTTTCCTTCTTCCTTTCAGCTTCATTATTTTCCATAATTTTATCTTCTATATCACTGATTCATTCCTCCATTTCATCCATCCTCATTGTTTTGGCATCCATTTGGGTTTGCATCTTGGTTATAGCATTTTTAATTCCGGGTTGACTAACTTTTAGCTCTTTATCTCAGCAATAAGGGATTCTCTAGTATCTTCTATGCTTTTTTCAAGCCTGGCTAATATCCTTATAATTGTCTGAAGTTCTAATTCAGACATGTTACTTATATCTGTATTAATTAAATCCCAGGCCATCATTTCTTCCTAGTCCTTCTTTTGGGGTGAATTCCTCCATCTAGTCATTTTGGAGGGGAAAAAAAGGCAAAATAAGATAAAAATTTTAAAGACTTTTTTAAAAAGTCAATAAAGGAAGCTAGGTGTGTTTTTGGTCTGCTTGATAAGAGAAGCTTCCATGGATCATTTTCTCTGTTTGTAGACATGCAACTTTGTTCTCTAAGAGTTCCAATCAATTTCTGGGGTGTTCAGAATTATCTGATAAATATAAAATCTAGCTGTGTTTGAGGCAAACAGGGTTGCCCCACTCCTCTGTTATCTTAACCCTCTCCCCTAATGATCTTTCAAATTATGTCTTGCTCTTAACAAGATGGACTTTCGAAAAACTCCCGCTAACATATCTCCCTGTCATCACTCTTGCTCCCTACCTTCAGGTAAGGTTCTTGTGACCTCTTGCTTAAAACATTCTGTGGCTTTTTATAATAAGATCAAAAATCCATGCTGTGGCACCCAGCTCTCTACTTCAGCCATACAGACCTGTTCTTCTGCCCCAGTTCCCTTGAGCTGAACCAATCCTTCCAATTCTTCTGCCTAATGAACTTCTCACACTTCAAGATTCCAACTCCATAAATGATATTCTCCTGGGCAAAATTTGCCTGTCCTTGCTATCCTTCAGGATAGGCTCATGCATCGCCACAAAACATTCTTCGTGGCACTCACAAACTTAAATTTAATTTCTACTTGCGTGATTGGTTGGCTTATATATGCCTCCTCCCTGGACCATAAACTCCACAAAAAAAGAATCATGTTTAGATGCACTCCCTACCAAAGTCAGACACTCCTACTGATGCACCAGTTCTGATAATATCAACTATAAAAAGTGAATTTAAAAATGGTTCTTCTATCTTCCTATCTCCTCCTATTTCTGCACACAATGGTTGGGGAAGGAGATAGGGTTTTATAAATATATGCATGATATACTTTGTCATTTAAACTTCTCATAAATTAAAGATTGTAACTATGGTCATTAAATGTCACTCTGCCTGTTTCAATTGAATTACCTTTTTCTAAAATAATCTTTATTTGTTTTCTATATCTTCATTCCATAGATATTCATAAGATTTTTTAAAAAGGCATAAATAAAATCATTTTTTTAAGATTTTATTTATTTATTTGACAGAGAGAGAGATCACAAGTAGGCAGAGAGGCAGGCAGAGAGGGGGAAGCAGGCTCCCCATGGAGCAGAGAGCCCGATGTGGAGCTAGATCCCAGGACCCTGGGATCAAGACCTGAGCCGAAGGCAGAGGTTTTAACCCACTGAGCCACCCAGGCACCCCAAATAAAATCATTTTTAAGTTAATCTTCATTCCCTCCCAAATCTTATAGCCACAAATAAAAAGGATAAAAATGTGCATAAATGTCTTATTATTTATTATTATTGTTATTATTATTGTTATTGTTATTTATTATTATTATTGCTACAATAATAATAAATAGGATTTTCAGATTTTAACTTGTTACTAAACAAATGGCAATACTGACCATCCCCTTTAGGGCAACTTGTTCACCTTGGATTTTTTGATCACCATTGTATTTTTATTAGCCTCTTCATAGCATTTTTAACTATACAAAAATCATTGACATGCAGACAATCCAGACTTCACTCCCCCCAAGCCTCCATCAACATGAGACAATGAACAACCCGGCTTTCCTTTGTCCCTTCTTTGATTACAGAAAGGGCAAAATCTATGAAAATGGATCTTCCAAAGGAAAATACTTAGAGGAATTGTATTTCTCACAGGCTGCAGGAGCCAGGACAGCTACTGAAAGAAGGTCATCCTGGGGAATAGTTTAGAGGTCGTTGGGAATCCTAAGAGAGAGACAGTGAGGAAGGAAAAATTACGTAGATGAAAGCAAATGTATTCTTGGCGCAGGAGAGGTCCAGTCTCCCAAAGTTATGGGATGTCAAAGAATAAGGAGGGAACCATGGTCTTTACTGACATTTGCCTGACATTGTGCATATGTATTCTTTAAAAAGTGGAGAGTTTTAAGTAGATTGGAATTCCAGCTCAGACCATGCTTGTTTTTGTTTTTGTTTTGTTTTTTAAGATTTACTTATTTATTTGAGGAGGGGAGGGACAGACAGAGAGGGAGAGAGAGAATCTCAAGCAGACTCCCCACTGATTGTGGAGCCTGATGCAGGACCAAATCTCATGACCCTGAGATCATGACCTGAGCCAAAATCAAGTTGGACACTCAACTGACTGTATCACTCAGTTTCCCTGACAATGCTTCTTTGAATGAAGCAGGCTCCCACCAAGTTTTTCCATCAGTTCCTAGAAATAATAATCATAGTAACACTTACTCTGCACTTACTATGCATGGGCACTATTCTAAATACACACAGAAAGTTCTTGGTACTAGCTACTCCTCTAAACTAATTAGTATGCCACATCTGTGTGTCAGAGGGTAGAAAATATATCCAATAAAAATTTAGGAAGCTTCCTCCTCAGTAAAATTTCTAGGGGTCCAGAAGGCTGGGGCATGTAGAGATACCCCTTCTATAAAGTGAAGGGCAAGTTGTTGCATCTGGATCCTACAACCAAAAGAGAAGTACAATGCCCAGCAGATCTCTTCGGATTTTGAAGACAACATATTTCTCATTTGGGGTGTACTACCCCATTTACTGAGTAACTAAAAAAGCTGCAAGTTTTGGATGGGGCCCAGATGAGAGAAGGCTTAGCAACAGATCTAGGCTGCTATGTGAGCTGCTCTGCCACTTGGGCCGCATGAGCCAGCCAGTGAATGGTGCTTATAGTGTCCATGGCAAAGAAAGATGTTGTTTGAAGCCTTGAACAGGCCTCTATAGGTGATTCACGGCACAGACCCCTAGGGTTTTGAAACAACTCTTTGCATCCTTTTGAGAAATAGCACTTATATTGCCACTGGGCCTTAACATTAGAAGATTAACTGTAGGCCACAAAGTTACCATGTGACCCAAGCTGCCCATCATGAGCTGGAAGCTGTTGGGCCTTCCAAGCTATAAAGTTTGGGTTTGTACAGTGGCACTCCATTATCAAATGCAAGTGTTACAGACAAGATCAAAATGGCCTGAAGGCACTAGTGAGTTGCATGAAATGTGCCAAATGCTCATGGTCCCCACTCCTACCATGTTAGTTCCTCTCTTGAGCCCACACCCCTGATCTCATGGGGAGTTCCATTCAATCATCTGATGAGGAAGAAGGACGCAGGGCCTGGTTTACACATGATTCTGCATGGCATGCAGGCACAACCTGAAAGTGGACAGCTACAACACTACACTCCCTTTCTGGAACATCCATGAAGGACAGCGATGAAGGAAATCTTGCCAGAGGGCAGAATTTCATGTAGTGCCTCCAAGGGTTCATTTTGCTTGGAAGACATGGCCAGAAATAGGAAATCTATATTCATGGGCTGTGGCCAATGGTTTGACTGGATCATCAGGAACTCGAAATATGATTAGAAAAATGGGTAAGGGGGGAAGAGGTATGTAGACACACCTCTCCGTATGGGGAAAAAAACAAACTTGATATTTACGTCCATGTGAATGTTCACCAAAGAGTTGCTTCAGCAGAGGAGAATCTTTATCACGTGGATAGAATGATCTGTTATGTAGATACCACCCAGCGCCTTTCTGAGATATTCCTGTCATTGCCCGAAGAGCTCATGAATGACATGGCTGAAGTACTAATACCATAATCTAATTCTTGTGATGCACCACACAAAATCTATAGGGCCAGTTGTCATCACAGTTTTGTGTCTACGTTGGTACATACTGCATATTATATAACTTGATACTATAATTTAGTACAATCACTACATAGTAGAGAAATAATACAAATATTCTCCATTTACATATTTAATAAAAGTCAGAATCAAGTCTAAAAATATTATCTTGTCAAGGACCTAAATGATATCTATGAAAGAAGCTTATAGAATCAAAAGTTGTTTCATTTCACATATCTCAAAAGTGAAAAATCTAAATTAATCCAAATAGTTGAAACTAAACAATATCTATTTGAGTGTGCTAGGAAAAAACATCTTGAGGAAAAAAAGCAGTATTCGTTATTTATTACAAATAAATAATATGATGGATCTAGGCAGCTGGAGGTCCTTTTATTTTCTGACCATAAAAGTATCATCTTCAGGATACTAGCTTTATAAACTTGTGAAGGATCGTGGTAAGCACTTCCAGTTCAAGCAGTATGGAAGACTAGGTATTCCAAAACTCCCTGGGCAACAGTTCAAACAGAAACTGGTCTGATTAAAACAAGCCTTATGCGCTGCAGGTCTTATAAAGAGCTCTAAACTGAAGTCCACGCCTGGGGCTAGAGGGCAGTAAAAGCAAGGAGACAGGAGACTGCTCTTTGGAGGCAGCAAAACCCAAGACTGTTCCTAGCCAAACCTGAGAAGTTGGCATCAAGCCGGCATTCAAGAACTCCTGGAGGAAGTACCGTGTAGATTCCCTAGGGGACTGAGACTAGAGGCTTTCGGGCCCTGCCTAGTAACACAACAGATACAGGGGCCCTGCTGCATCCTAGACATGTGCAAAAGGTGGGGGTGGGGTCAAAGATGACCTCATGAGGATTATATTTGGGAAATCACAAAGATTTGTCCTCCTCTTCTAGCAAGAGAAAACTTAGAGACTGCTTCAAACCAAGTTTCCAGAAACAATTTCCTCCAGTACTGGCCCAGGATCATGTAACAGGAGCTGGAGATGCTCTTCTGGCTGGCAGACCCCTACGGCCAGAGTTCAGATCTAGTCAAAGAAGGACTGCATGCCTCCCAGTGTCCTCCCACTGTGAGCTGTAAGGATTACTTTAACAGCAGCAACCCAGACGGTGAAGGGGACCAACAAATCCCTGCTATGGCAAACAGAATTTTATGGCTCCTTTTATATTTAATTTCTTATTCCAGCTGGACTTAATTTTGGCATGTGGTTTAATTTGAGACTCCAACTTGACTTTATTCCAAGTACTGAAACGATTTTTTCATTCAGGGATGGGGAATCCAAAAGTCACAAAGGAAAAGAGAGAGGGCTCTGACTGCAGCAAAAGCCTTCAACTTCAATACAGTAAAACAAACAAACAAACAAAACCTTTGCAAATAAAATGAAAAGGCAAAGATATATAAAGAGGGGAAAAAACAACAACTACAAAAGTTTGATACTCTAGAAAGAACTCTCCAATCAATATAAACAGTGCTCATTTCCTACAAGAAAAACAAGCAGAGGACGGGAACAGAAGTTTACAGACGACTAAATAGAAAAACACAGGAAGAAATGTCCGCTCTAATTGCTTTTCACAAGTTTAAGTCATCTAATATTTTTACATATCAAATCAGAAAGGTTTTTTTAAAAACAAATACAATGATGAGGTGGATTTGAGATAGATAATATACACTGCTAATGAGAGAAAAAAACAACAAATACCTTAAAAGCAATTAAGAAATATGTGTTAAAGATCTTGCAGTGAGAATAAACTTTGACTCAGTAATCTCATTGTAGGGATTCATCTTAAATAATCATAACATGATAAAAGATTAAATGAAAATAAAAAACAAAAACCTAAGCATGCATCAATATGAGAATTAAATACATAATACCACACATATACCATGAAGCATCCTGCATCCATTTTAAAAGGATGTTTTCAAGGAAAATTAATGATTTGGGCAAATACCAATTCATTGTAATGTTGGCTAAAAAGTAGACAATGAAAAAATTATAAATAGTCTCCATTAACTAGAAATCTCTCTCTCTCCCCCCTTTCTCTCTCTCTCTCTCTCTCTCTCTCACACATACACACACACACACACACACACACACACACACACACACGTACGCATACACACACATGCATACACAGAGTATATTTCTTCATGTGTAGACCTCTCAGGCTCCCTATGGGGTTAGACTAGTAACAACCCATCTTCAATGGCCAGCCCAGCAATTCATGAAGGAGTGCAAACCTCTGCATGACTTCTGGGCATCACCAGCTTGCCTGTGTGTTTCCAAATACTCCTGCTCCAACTAGGCACTTCCACTGATCTTCTGAGCACCTGCTGAACACCCTCCAAGTATCATCATGTCTCGCCAGCCCCTGCATTCACCTATTCCACTAACACACTCAGCACAAATGCCATTTTTGAGGTGAACCATGGCGACCCAACAGAAGTTACCCCATTCTCTCCCTTGAGATACACTTGATATGATCCCAAAGCCATACTCTGGGCCAAAGCATTTTTGAAATAGGTCTTTGTGGTCCCCAGACATGTGTTCCATAGGTACGGGACTGAAAGACACCTATAAATGGCAGTCACCAAGGGAGTCCCACCCGCCTGAAGGAGTCTGGGGCTTTTTTAATGGGACAAATTCACTTGAGTTGGGTCTCTCTTCTCTCAGCACAAGCTCACCCCTTAGCCCAGACCGTGGCCACCAGCTCCTAGCTGAGACGCACATGGTGTGCGGCTGGGGTTTTCTCACAGGAAATAGCCCACCCCCTAATTCAATGGGTATTTGTAGACACTACTAACAATCCCTGTTAGATGCACATATTTTTTTTAAAAAGGTCACAAAGGAGACACCATGAAAAGTTAATTGCACACTCATTTTTAGTGGTGGGATTAAGAGTGATTTCTACTTCCTCCTTTTAACGTTTTTAGAAATAGTTCCAGTTTGGGGGCACCTGGGTGGCTCGGTCATTAAGCGTCTGCCTTCTGTTCAGGTCACGATCCCAGCGTCCAGGGATCAAGTCCCACATCGGGCACCTTGCTCATTGGGAAGCCTGCTTCTCCCTCTCCCACTCCCCCTGCTTGTGTTCCCTCTCTCAGTGTCTCTTTCTGTCAAATAAATAAAATCTTAAATAAATAAATAGTTCCAGTTTGTCTTAAATGATTATGTATCATATTTAAAATTAGAGAAAGCAACTAATGCTACTTTTAAAGAAAACAAGAATCGATTTCTAGATCATATGGGTGAAAATAAATATGAAAATGTAATAAGGTTGTAAATCTTCAAATAAAATAAGATCAGCCCCTGCGTTTGTAAAGACAGTACTATTTCACATTGGTGAGTCTATAATTCTACATAACCTCAGTGTGTTTGTAATAATCTCCAATTGCCAGTGGTAACATTTGTATGCATGAATATTTCAAATGTCAACTTTGAAGCTTGATGATAAGTTGAAAGCTTAAAGTCCTACGTGATTGTGGTAGCATGACTCTGGACTGTTCAGCCCACTCTTCAAGGAAGAAGCTGCTGGGAGGAACGAGGTAGTCTCCAGCTGCTGCCCCTCAGTATCTGTCCCTGCACCTTGGCCAAAGTCATGCCATCCCCCCCAACTGCTGCCAGCCAATGAACGAGCAGAGTGGGGAGCTGGTGATTCTTGCCCAATGAGGGCAAGTCTTCACTCGAGAGCATGTCTTCACTCGAGGGCACCCCATCAGACTAACCAAGACTTGTTTCAGAGCTATGTTCAATTTGAGCATCTTTCCACCTAACCCTTCTTCCTGTCCCCTCTCCTTTCACGGGCATCTTACCTCCACCATAACCGGAGGCGCATCCCACCTATCCTTGCTCCCTTGTCCTTTGTCCTTTTCGGGTTTGTCTCCCAGTGAATCTTCTCAGGCCTCGTTTCATCCCTGAGACTGCTTCTCGGAGCACAACCAATGTAATAATCCACAGTGCTCTTTTGTATTGGTTTGTGTATGGTTTTGGAAGAAGAGAATACTGTGAGTGTAGATACATAGCACATTACATTTCATGAGTGCTAAGCAATTGCTTATTTTTAGAAGTATTCATGACAGACAAATATTAATACAGTTCTTAGCTTTCACACACTAAAATTACCAAATGATTTCACAATATAATTAAAAGGACAAAACATTAAGTGGAAACTACAATTGTTATCATCTAGTGCAATGACTGTAACTGTCCTCCTCGTTCAAATGGCGCTAATACACATTCACACGCCTGCTTTCTGGGGTATGACTGCACTCAGAAAAACATGCCCAGGTCTTCCGAAGGAAATGATTTTTATCAGAGAAGTAAGTCAACAATCTCCCGGCTAATCACAAATCTAGGCTTAAAATAGGATTCTATATAGGAAGTGAGTAATTACTACGTTTGTAATCTGAATTATGTGAACTACCATGTATCAGACATATATTTGATCAGTTCTGCACCCAGGACATCACAATTGGGCAAAACTGCAAAGCAGGGAAAGGGGCCTAGGACCCGATCCTACTCATTTTTAGTCTTTCAACATTCTTCCTAAATGTCCCTCCCCCATCTCACTGCTACTTTGGGGTTGTAACCAGGCTCTTCTCCTTCTTCAGACACATCAGTGTTCACTTCTGGCTTCAGCACCCCAAAAAGCACGCTCAGACTTCAGGCTTTTACCTTCAAGCAGCTTCCAAATCCAGGTGTCCCACTCTCTTCTGAATATATTTCTTTTTGATAAATGTGAGGATAATGGGTATCTTTTAAGGTACTGACGAGTGATATGAACTCATAATACAACTGCTTTTCAGGAAGAAAACAATCTGGGCTATAATAAAAATTGCCCTGTCAAGCTGACCCTGACCTTTAATCCAAGGGGATTAAAAGCAAAGCCTCATTGCTTTGGTAAGTGAAACAAAGCTGGCTTCCACTCTTACGCTGAACCACAGCTTTCTAACTATTCTTTGTCAGAATGTGTGACTGTAGACTTTGTCTCCAAAGACATTAATGTGAGGCAGATGGTAAAGAATTGTGTAAAGACAAAAACTTCAAATAAGAGAGATGTATGAATAAACATTCAATTTGTCTGTATGTTAGAAGCCCAGTGCAGTAAACACTCTTCCACAAGTCTTAAGAAACCCCAGCCACTCTTCAGCTTACCAGGTCTAGACCTACTTTCTGCTGTCGATGCTCATCTAATAACATCTGATTTCCTTCTTAGTATTTATAATTAACTTACCAATCATTTAAGCTCAATAGAAAACCTACTTAAGAAAGCTCCAGGCCAGCTTATGAGAACAACTGGATGTGGGCCATTTTAAATAAACAAAAAATCATCTGACTTTATAAATTGTCATGGGAAATATCATAGGAAGGAAGAGATGGGGAACGGAAAATGTAAATACTCCTGGCAATTACTAGGATCCTGTCTTTTATCATATAGGATATTTTGCGATACAAGTTCCCACCACTTCTGTAAGTGATCCTTGTTTTCAAAACGCTTTTCACACACACTATTCCATTTAATTGTCAAAGCAGTCCTATGCTATCAGTTGGCAGTGGCTCACTTTGCAGATAAGGAAAAGACTCTGGGTGGAATCTTAGAGATTTGATGAGACCTACATTTCTCTGTGGCAGACTGGGGACTAGATCCCAAGTAAGAGCTCTACTACTCAGCTTTGCATTACCCAAACAGTCTTTTCTTCATCCACCACAGTCTAAAGGCTGTTCAAGAAAGTGTTTCTTGGCCACAAAAATGACCACATTATGTGATTTAAAAGTAACATAAATGAGAAAAAAATACTTGAGTCTCTCAAAAACTTAGTTCATTTTCTCTAACTAAATTATAAAACATAGTGTTTTCTTTTGAAATAGAAGGCTACCAAACTAAAGCTAATGAAAATGATAATATTAGATGGACTAGTATAATAAATATTATTACTTAAAATATATTTGAAATCTATAGTGAGTCAACACAATGTCCTAATTAAAAACAAACAAACAAAAATAAAACAAAGCCATTATGGCTCTGGGTATCTGGAAACTCCAGAGAGCCAAGTGTCCTGGGGAGTTAACGGTTTACAACTTTAGGCAACCATTTCTGTAAATCTTAAATACTTGAATATATTTTAGTCCTCCTTTAAAGCTGCACACTACTTCTCTGTGTTATCAAGTGATTAACCTTTGTTCTCCAGATTGCTGTACTTCTATGATCTTCTTTTAAAACAGATTTTCTTTTGTCCTTTGTTGTAAAATTGTCAAGCGTCCCTCCTCACTGGTGTCCCATGTCTCTACCAGGAAACTCTTTTAGTTGGTATTATTTCTAAAAGGCTTTGAGATTAGAAATCAGTCTACCAGGTTAAATTTATTAATGCAACCAAATACTTTTGGAGTCCTTTGTATTTGTCACCAACAGCCAACAAGTGCCAATGACACAGTTGCATGAGATGTGACCCCTGGCCCCAGGAATCCACAGCTTCACAGAGGAGAGCAGCAGAGAGAAGGATGAATTCGGTAAGGGGACCCCAGACACGAGTGTGGACCAGACAAGTGGCTCAAACTAGGGGACTGGGAATGGGTCTCAGGAGAGGGTTTTGCACTGAAGAATATATACAATTTTGTTAATCCAAAAAGAGAAATTTAAGGGCAGTACAGGTGCAAAAGAAAAAGAGGTGTAAAAGCACGAAGTAATGAAAAGAGCTGATAAACTTAGAAAGCATAGACAATTTAAAAAATTCTCAATCAGATAAGACACTGTAAAATAAATTGTGTCAGAGCTACTCATGCTCATGGGCATGAGTAAACAGACCCGCTGCCGGGTATGTGGGGTTTTGCAGAGGCCTGTTTTCTCACTCTCTGGTAAGATGTGTTTGAAACTGTCAAGTAACTGAGTTCTAAGTAGGTAAACTGTCAGTGTTTCATGGACTTATTGTGAATTGTAATTTTTTTCTACTAATCGACCTCAGCTTACTTGTAGGTATCCATTTGTGGCTTCATTGATGATAACACACTTACTTCAATACAACGGCAACTCCCCAGAAGGTGAGTTTTGTGAAGGTATGCCCTTGGGTTTTCCTCACTGCTGATTCCCCAGAACTTAGAGCCCTCCCGTGTTTGCTGACTGAACAAATTCATATGTCACATTTATATAATGCTTTACAACGTGCAAGTCATTCTCATTAATTCTTTTATCCAACCAGCCCAAGACAAATGAAAATAAGTCCCACTTTGAATCAGTAAATACTCCTCTGTGCAGTGCCTGGATCCTCCAGCTCCCATCTCTGTAGCTTTGCTGTTATGATGGCAAAACTTAAAAACAGTGCATTTGCCCCTGCCTGAAAAACGACTACTGCCCTAAACCAAAACCACTCATGCAAAGTGTTCTCCATAAGAAAGGACTTTTACAAATTAAATAACCAACATCATTAGCCCTAATGATTTTGCTTTTCCTTTTTTTTTTTTTTTTTTTTTTTAGATTTTATTTATTTGCCAGAGGGAGAGGGAAAGAGAAAGCACGGGGGTGGGGAGGGGCGGGTGACAGGGAGAAGCAGACTCCCTGCTGGGCAGAGACCCCTATGCAGGGCTCAATCCTAGGACTCCAAGATGATGACCCAAGCCGAAGGCAGCACTTAACCGACTGAACCACCCAGGCGTCCATGATTTTTGAATAATATGCCATCTATTGCATCTGGCTTACAATAGGGTGATCTGAGTTAAAAAGTGATAGCAAGTTACAATAATTAATCCAGATCCTCAGAACAAGAAGTGTGTGTTAAATATGCCCACCCTTACCTCCTAACCGAAAAGTCTGGGAAGAGACCCAATCATCTATATTTCCAACCAGTCCACTGATGCTATGCTGCTGGTCTGCAACCTACCCCTGGACAACCACTGCTCTGGAAAATCAGTCTATTGATACCAGATGCAAAAATATTACACCAGCAAGGTTCATGATTGCAGTTACCCAGTGTGATCTGGGCTTTTATGTTTAACTGTCTTTAGTAAGAATTTTTGTCCCATGTCAATCCTCAAACACAGAAATAAAGATTTGTTCCAATGAATTATTTTATGGAAACTTCAGTTTCATTTACCCTCTTGGTAATAAAAATAAGCTAAAAGAAGCAAAAATACACAACACAGAAGGGGGTGAATAACTGTAGAGAATTAAGGTAACACAAATTATTTTTTAAAATTATATATTTCAAGGGGCTCCTGGGTGGCTCAGTCAGTTAAGCATCTGCCTTCCACTCAGGTCATGATCCCAGGGTCCTGGGATGGAGCTTACATCCATTCTCTCTGCTCAGCTGGGAGTCTGCTTCTCCTTCTCCCTCTGCCCCTCCCCCACTCATGCTCTCTCTTACTGAATCTCTCTCTCGAATAAATACAATCTTTAAAAAGTTATATATTCTAAGTTAGAACACATTTCTTTTGTCCAATATAAAGCACTAACTCTTGCTAAAATTTTAAGTAAAATTTTCCATCAAAAAGGAGAATTTCAGACCAATATCCCTGATGAATATGGATGCCAAGATTTTCAACAAGATTCTAGCTAGTAGGATCCAACAGTACATTAAAAAGATTATCCACCATGACCAGGTGGGATTTATCCATGGGATGCAAGGGTGTTTCAACATTTGCAACTCAATGTGATAGAACAAATCAATAAGAGAAGAGAGAATAACCACATGGTCCTCTCTCTCAATTGATGCAGAAAAAGCATTTGTCATGACATAGCATCCATTCCTGATTAAAATGATTCAAAATATAGGGATAGAGAGAACATTCCTCAACTTCATAAAATCTATCTATGAAAAACCAACAGCGAATATCATCCTCAATGAGGAAAAGCTGACAGCCTTCCCTTTGAGATTAGGAACACGACAAGGATGCCCACTAACACCACTGTTGTTCAACACAGGACTAGAAGTCCTAGCAACAGCAATCAGACAACAAAGAGAAATAAAAAGGTATTTAAATTGGCAAAGAAGAATTCGAACTCTCTCTCTTCACAAATGACATGATACTTTGTATGGAAAACCCAGAAGACTCCAACCCCAAACTACTAGAACTCATACAGCAAGTCAGTAATATAGCAGGATACAAAATCAATGTACAGAAATCAGTTGCTTTCTTAAACACTAACAATGAAACTATAGAAAGGGAAATTAGAGAATCAGTTCCATTTACTATAGCACCAAGAACAATAAGATACCTGGGAATAAACCTAACCAAGAGGTAAAGGATCTGTACTCGAGGAACTACAGAACACTCATGAAAGAAACTGAAGAACACAAAAAGATGGAAAAGCATTCCATGCTCACAGATTGGAAGAATAAACATTGTTAAAATGTCCATACTGCCCAGAGCAATCTGCACTTTCAATGCCATCCCAATCAAAATTCCACCAGCATTTTTCAAAGTGCTGGAACAAACAATCCTAAAAATTGTATGGAACCAGAAAAGACCCCTCATTGCTAAGGAAAAGTTGAAAAAGAAAAACAAGGCTGGGGCATCATGTTGCTTGATTTCAAGCAAAGCTGTGATCAACAAGACAGCATGATACTGGCACAAAAACAGACACATAGACCAGTGGAACAGAGTAGAGAGCCCAGATATGGACCCACAACTCTGTGGTCAAATAATCCTTGACAAAGCAGGAAAATATATCCACTTCAATAAATGGTGCTGGGAAATTTGAACAGCTATGTATAGAAGAATGAAAGGTGACCATTCTCTTAGACCATACATAAAGATAAACTCAAAATGGATAAAAGACCTTAACATAAGGCAGAAATATATCAAAATCCTAAAGGAGAACATAGGCAGCAACCTTTTTGACATTGGCCACAGCAACTTTTTTTAAAGACATGTCTCTAAAGGCAAAAGAAACAAAAGCAAATATGAACTTTTGGGACTTCATCACGATAAAAAGCTTCTGTACAGCAAAGGAAATAGTCAACCAAAGAGGCAACTCACAGAATGGGAGAAGATATTCACAAATGACACTACAGTCAAAGGGTGATACACAAGATCTATAAAGAACCCCTCAAACTCAATACCCAAAAAACAGATAATCATGTCAAAGAAATGGGGAGAAGACATGAGCAAACACTTCTCCAAAGAAGATATACAAAATACAGACACATGAGAAAATGTTCATCATCATTAACCATCAGGGAAATTCAAATCAAAATCACATTGAGGTACCACCTTACACCAGTTAGAATGGCCAAAATTAACGAGAGAATAAACAACATCTGTTGGAGAGGATGCAGACAAAGGGAACCCTCTTACACTGTTGGTGGGAAAGCAAGTTGGTGCAGCCACCTCGGAAAAGTGTAGAGATTCCTTAAGAAATTAAAAATAGAGCCACCCTATGATCCTGAAATTGCACTACTGGGTATTTGCCCCAAAGATACAGATGCAGTGAAAAGAAGGGTCATCGGTACCCCAATGTTCATAGCACTTATGGCTGCAGTCGCCAAACAGTAAAAAGAGCCAAGATGCCCTTCAACAGACAAATGGACAAAGAAGATATGATCAATATATACAATGGAGTATTACGCCTCCATCAGAAAGGATGAATACCCAACTTTTGTATCAGTATGGATGGGACTGGAGGAGATTATGGTGAGTGAAATAAGTCAAGCAGAGAGAGTCAATTATCATATGGTTTCAGTTACTTGTGGAGCATAAGGAATAACATGGAGGATGTTAGGAGAAGGAAAGGAAAAGTGAATTGGGGGAAATCGGAGCGGGAGTTGGACCATGAGAGCCCGTGGACTCTGAGAAACAAACAGAGTTCTGGAAGGGAGGGGGAGGTGAAGGGATGGGTAAGCCTGGTGGTGGATACTAAGGAAGGCACGAACTGTATGAAGTACTGGGTGTGGTTCATAAACAATGAATCTTGGAACACTGAAAAAATAAAATAAAATTAGAAAAATAAATAAGTAAGTAAGTAAGTAAGTAAATAGAAAATCAGATCTGTACTTTCAGAGGAATGGAATTTTCATTATAGAATCAAGTTACTTGGTTCATAAATAGTATGTAGATGCTTCATGCTTCCAAAGGCTAAACTAGAAAACAGTGGCTTTAACTTCCCTTCTTCCCTCTAAGCCCTAACTTCCCAGAAAAGAGCTAATTTTTTTAAAGGTTTATTTATTTATTTATTTATTTATTTGAGAATGAGGGAAAAAGGAGAAAGAGACAGAGAGTAAGCACAAGTGGAGGATAAGGGCTGTGGGAGAAGGAGAATCAGACTCCCCACTGATCAGGGAGCTCCAAGGCTTAATCCCAGTCTCCCGGGATCATGACCCCAGCAGAAGGCAGACACTTAACCAACTGAGTCACCCAGGTGCCCTGAGAAAAGCTAATTTTTATTATTCAAACTATAAGCACTTTATGGTGTTTTCCATTATGAAATTCACCTTGGTTTTTGTTTTTGTTTTGTTTTGTTTTGAAGCACAAAAGATAATAATTAGCCTTTCAAATCAGGGCTCACGAAGTCTGAAAAGCTGGTGAGCTCCATTACGATATATGCCATCTCTTGCACATACCATATTATATCTAAAATCTGAATTTAGATAGTCATCAAATGATCATCCATATTACAATCAGAATATCCATGCATAATGCATGAATATATACGTATGTATGAATATGCCTGAAAGTCTCAGGAAAATAAAACAAACCTAAATTACAATGGTCACTGATTTTAAAGTTCATTGGACTAATTGTGTTCATTCCAAACACTGCCCTAAGGATGCCATTTCCTAATGCACAAATACTCCATATGGGCATGCAAAGCAAATCCAATACTACAAAATGATTAAAAATACAAGATAATATCCTAACTTACTAAATCTTTTCCCCAAAAAATGTCAATGGAGACTCAACAACAGAAAATACCATATTGAGGTTAGAACTGTGAAGAATTCTTCTTCACATGTAATGAGAAGCTGGATCAGGAGTAGGCTCCTGTCGATGATATAATATTTCACAATTGTACATGTCAGGGGAAATTACGCTTCTGCTAGCATTTTCTCATCCAAAATAGAATTCTCCCAAGCACATGGTCCATTTGGGAAACTCTCTTCTAAAAATTCTGAAAAGGAAGGTTAGATTTGAAGCAGACAGGCAAATAATAAGACTTCTGCCTCCATGGGTCTCCCCATTCTGAAGAGGAATTCGTGCGTCTTTAAAAAGGAAACAAATGACATTTCAAAAGACCATGAAAAATTCCCCAAACCAGGAGGAGTTGGTTCTCTTCTCTTGTCACAAAAGGGAGAAGATGGGCAGAAGGTGTCTACCGCTGTCCCCACAAATGCTGGGCTAGTCATTTGCGTGTCTGCACCCCCATGGCATTGCTTCCCCTTCCCTAGCTCTGCTGTGTTCTCACAGGATGACCCTACAAGCTCTCTTTCACAGGCTCCCCTGCCTCCTGGCTTCCTTAGGTTCGCATATGGGATGTGGAGGAGACTGGAGGCCCCAGACTGGAAACCCCAAAATGTTTCACTGCCTCCAGTGGTGTCTCTAGCAATGGCTGCTGCTTCCCTGTGGTTTTAGTTTCTAACACATACACTCGCGTGCCTGGGCGTTCATCCTTGCTCACTCTCTCTCTCGCTGTCTCTCTCTCTCTCATCATTTCCAAGTTATAAAATCCAATCCAGATCTAAATGTAAATTCTTTGGGATGATTCTACTGTCGTAAATAAGTTAAAGTCTTACCTAAAACTCTGATTTTCAGTTTCCTCAATGTATCTGAAATTAATTATACTCATTTAATTTACTAAAGTTTCCAACAGTTTAATTAGAGATGCTTGCAGGAAGCGAAAACAAAAACTATAACAAAGTGCCACCATGTAAATGCCAAGTGCTGCTTTGCTGACCTCCAACTTCCCCTTCTCAGATATATATTTTATTGAATGGTTTACTTAGTGCTGATATAAAAATACTCCATGCATCTGAAGGGAAACCCTGTCACCAAAGAGTTGTAAACCTCTGTAATGTGCCCAACAAAGGCATCCTAACAATGCCATTTATGATCTGTTTGACATGGATTATTTTACTGCTATCAGACTCAGTTTCCATGTCTATAAAATGGCTTAATAAGAGGACCTACCTCATGGAGTTGTTGTTAAGATTAAATCAGATTATTTCATATAAAGTGTATGGCATTATCCAGCACATGGTAAGAGTTCTATAAGTGTTAGCTATTATTTTATTGCCTGCTACAACTTCATGCCAGTCACAGGGAAGTAATACAAAGAGAAAAAGTCACTGGCTATACATTATCTGATTAAAATAACAATAATAATAAACCATCAGCCTGAAATAGCTGCATAACATGCACAAACCCTATTTTTACCCTCAGATTTCAACTAAAAGCCACAATTGAATTATTGTATGCCAGTGTTACCTCACTGAGCTTCCAGACCAAGAAGAACTAAAATTAGTTAAAAGGGAGAAAGGAGAAATAATTCAGTGAATAAAGCATTAAGATATGAACCATGAGGTTCTGAGAAACACCAGATCCCCAGAAAACGATTTCCACGGCCCTGTTGAGCCCTAAGGGGGGCGCAACTGGGAGCTTCTCCAATACCAGTCCAGCTAAGGAATAGCATCACTAAAATTTCCTATGGTCTGGCTGTGTGTCCCACCAAAACTCATGTTTGAAGCCATAAGTCCCAATGTGATGGGATGTGAAGGTGGGGAATTGGGGAAGTAATTAGGTTAGATTGGGTCATGAGAGTAGGGCCCTCTTAATGGGATTAGTGCTTTTATAAAAAGGAGACACAACATCCTTTTTTTAAAGATTTTATTTCTTTATGAGAGAGAGAGACAGAGAGAGCATGAGAGGGGAGAAGGTCAGAGGCAGAAGCAGACTCTCCGTGGAGCTGGGAGCCTGATGTGGAACTCAATGCCGGAACTCCAGGATCATGACCGGAGCCAAAGGCAGTCGCTCAACCAACTGAGCCACCCAGGCACCCAGAGACACAACATCTTTCTCTTTCTCTACCATGTGAGCACACAGCAAGGCAGCAGCCCTTTGCAGACCAAGAAGAGAGCTCTCCCCAGAACCCAGCCATGCTGGCAGCCTACAGTTGAACCTCCAACCTGAGAGACTGTGAGAACTAAAAATCTGTTGTTTAAGCCACCCAGTCTAGGGTACCCGTTACGGAAGCCCAAGCGAAGACAAAATTCAAATAGAAATTTAGGTCTTATCTAAGAACTTAGAGTTTTTCATTAAAAATGTATTGATCCTTTTCTTCTATGAAATACCATTTTCTGTTCTCTTTCAGTATCATTTTGTTATATGTCCAGCATATAGCTGCCCAGAGCCTGGTTAAATAAAGCTGATGGACAGAGTTTTAAGAAAAAATGTCATTCTTGAACCATGAAAACAAATAATTCTACTTTCTATCTTGGAATATATCAGTATCTCAGCAGGAAATTTATATTTACCCATCTTTAAAAGTTAATTTTTAATTCTCTATACTATTAGAAACATTTTCCAAGAAAAAGAAAAATAAAGAGAGAGAGAGAAAATATATAAATATACATACAATTGAAAAGATTGTTACATGGTATAATAGTACATCATAACTCAGAATAACATATATAGGTAATTAAATAGAAATTATCATTAGAGGGGCACCTGAGTGGCTCAGTCAGCTAAGTGTTTGACTGTTGGTTTCAGCTCAGGTCATGATCTCATGGGTCTTGGAGTCAGGCTCTGTGCTGGGGGCGTGTGGGGAGGGGGGAGTCCCCGCTCAGTGAGGAGTCTGCTTGAAGAGTCTCTCCTGCTGTCCCTCCCCCCACTTACATGTGTGCTCTCTCTCTCTCTCTCTCAAACCAATCTTCAAAGAAAAAAAGAAATTGTCATTACAAATGAAGTAAATACAAATATTCTTCTTTAAATCTATATATAGTAAGAAGGGCTAAAACTTGCTTTTTTTTCCCTTTGTGCTCTTAAGATTATAACCATATGGTTATATCAGATGGATCCGTTAGTAACTGTAATTATCATTTAGAGAAACATAGACCAAGAACCTAGATGTTTTCAGTGGAGTGTCCAAGGGATAGGGGAGGGGGAAGTTTCCCAAAGGAAAACTTAATCATACTTGTTCAATTTCCAGTTTCCCAGAAAGTTTTCCCTAAGGTCAGGAACTGATACTCAAAATCCTACACTTGATGTTAATATCAAGTGTATAAGAGGTAGGTCACACTTTTAAAATTCAGAGAAAGGAAAGGGACAGAAACCATCTGGCAGGAACACTTCTATCCCACTCTGTCTTTACCCCCACCCCACCCTCCAAAAATGAGATGCTTCCATTACTTTCTCTTTAGCATAACAACCATATTTTATCATCTGTAATGTTTATCTGTACGTTTATCTGTAATGTTTATTGACATACAATATCTTTTGCTGCTTCCCTCCCCCACCCCCAAAAAGTTACAAATGATATACCTAATAACATTTTTCCTTAGATTTTTGGCTTCATAAATACTGATTCCTTCAACATCTTTTCCTACTTCAAAATATGGAAAATTGAACATCTCAACTCACTGTTCTTTACTTAACATTTCACAATGAAGCAAAGGACTGAATATAATCATACTTTATGTTTGCATGTCGTACAGCTTACAAAAGCTCTCATGCATACCAAATCTTGCTCCTCATCACAAACCTATAAGGTAAGAGGAAAAAGATTTTATCGTTATTCATGTTCTCAGACAGAAAACTAAGTGTCTGGAAAATAGTTGTTAATATTGACTCTACGTTCTTGGATGAGTGGAGGGATACACAAGAGGGAAATGGTTGTTTAAATTTCTGGTACAAGGTTTTACAACTATTAAGTGATAGAATTTAAATTCCTTTCAGCATTTCTCACTCTGGATTTTGTATCTACAAATGACAACTGTTCAAGTCTGAAATGTGACTTAGGGAGATTTAGCAAGTCTAATATATGTACAACCAAAAGGCATTAAACATTTCAATGAAGGAAAATAATAATCTAAGAGGCACAGCATGCCAACTACTCACAATTTAAAACAAATAAATGTAATGTAAATCTGGTATCTAGTAGAGACCATAAGAAAGAAAGATAATAAAAGAGGGTGATACAAGGAAATAACTCCATATCATTCTTGTAACTAGTGTAAGATTATACTACTAATGTATGTCCACTTAGTGTTTAAAGTCACTAATTGGGAAAACGACATGTGAAATCATAAAAAGTCTAATAATTCAAAGACGTACAAGGGAAAAGTAAGAATGCTTCCCTTACCAAATTCTCAATCCCCTTCCCCAGTGTCTTCTGCATCTTTTAAAACATTCTGTATACATTTACAAGTATGTACACATGCACATGCACACACACATACACACACTGAGCTTTGAATATACAGCTACTTCTTTTTCACTTTTTTCACTACTACTTTCTTTTTCTTTTTTGACTTTTTTTCTAAATTAACATATGTATATCTACAAAAATTACACAGGTTTATTCTCTTCATAAGGTCTTACAATTCCCAATTGTTATCATGGTATTTTTCAGGAACATATGTATTCCATGGGATTTAGAGTTGGTACTTAAGACACACAAGCTTATTTACTTCTTCACTAGAAAACACATATAAAAATAAAACCACCAAGATTAGCTATACGTAGAATAACAAATATTCAAAGATATAGAATGTATTATAAAACATGTTCTTCAGCTTCCCATTATCCAAGAGAAACCAAAACACTTGCCTGGCAGAGTAAAACTTGGAAAATGAATTAATATCAGAGTAACCCATCCAGGTGGACTAGAAAACTAGCAAAGTCACTACATAAAATTTGTGAGCAGATCTAATCAGATTGGTCACCAGATGAGTAAATTCCAAAGTGTTAGTTGGAGGGTACACACAGAATTCCTAGAGTATTCATTAAAACACCATACTGAAACTTATCACTGTATAAGCACGGTGTAAGCACTTATAACTATAAGCAAGAAGAAACTTTTCCTTCATTGCTTTGTAACTTCTCTGATAGAGAAATGAAGATGGAGTTTGACTTCTTCTTCCAATAATGATAGACCAGGTAATTCCACCCAGTATTCTCACTGGAAAACTAGAAAAATTGAAGAAAAGATACTTAAAGAAATATCCAACTGATGGTGTCAAAGAGCTCACAACATAATAAAGATTTGTTGGGAAAGGAGTCCAACTTAATACACCCTAAGTTTGGAGCAACTTATTCACCTGGAAACCATACCAGTTCCAGGGTGGGGGAAGCTGGAAGCCTGAGAGACTGAGCACGATTTCCAACAGCTTCTTAGCGCTGGAGACCGCTTTCCAGGTATAAAGGGTTGGGGAGAGCCCTGCCAAACTCCCACACTTTGTGCTGGGATTCCTAAGGGCTATCTCTTAGGAGCCAGTGAACTACCGGTAGGCCCTGGAAGAGGCTGAAATTCAGCTGTGAGTCATCTCAGTTCCTGAGACTGAAAACAGGCAGTCCTGGGCTACTAGTCTCCCTAGGTGTCCTAGAGTTCTAGCACCCCCAGACAACTGGCAGAAGCAAACAGAAACCATAACTGTTAGAAGAAATCACCATCATTAGCCATCAGAGAGATTCAAATCAAAACCACATTGAGATACCACCTTACACCAGTAAGAATGGCCAAAATTAACAAGACAATAAACAACATGTGTTGGAGAGGATGTGGAGAAAGGGGAACCCTCTTACACTGTTGGTGGGAATGTAAATTGGTGCAGCCACTTTGGAAAACAGTGTGGAGATTCCTTAAGAGATTAAAAATAGAGTCACACTATGACCCTGCAATTGCACTCCTGGGTATTTACGCCAAAGATACAGATGCAGTGAAAAGAAGGGCCATCTGTACCCCAATGTTCATAGCAGCAATGGCCACAGTCACCAAACTGTGGAAAGAACCAAGATGCCCTTCAACGGACGAATGGATAAGGAAGATGGGGTCCATATATACAATGGAGTATTATGCCTCCATCAGAAAGGATGAATACCCAACTTTTGTATCAACATGTACAGGACTGGAGGAAATTATGCTGAGTGAAATAAGTCAAGCAGAGAGAGCCAATTATCATATGGTTTCACTTACTTGTGGAGTATAAGGAATAAAATGGAGGACATTGGGAGGTGAAGAGGAAAAGTGAGTTGGGGGAAATTGGAGGGGGAGATGAACCATGAGAGACTATGTCCTCTGAGAAACAAACTGAGGGTTTTGGAGGGGAGGGGGTAGAGGGTTGGGAGAGCCTGATGATCGGTATTAAGGAGGGCACGTATTGCATGGAGCACTGGGTGTAGTACATAAACAATGAATTTCGGAACACTGAAAAAATAAAATAAAATATAAAAAATATAAAAATGAATTCTGGAACACTGAAAAGAAATAAAATGAAATGAAAAAATAAAGAGATCATCATCTGTATCAGTTACCTATTGCTGCGTGAAATGTTATTCCAAATTTAGTGGCTTAAAATCATAAATAGATGTCATCTCATAGTTTCTGTGGGCCATCAGAGATCTAGGAGCATCTTAGCTTAGTGCTTCTGGCTTAGGATTTCCAAAAGGCTTTATCCAAAAGGTCACATGGTGCTGCAGTCATCTAAGCTTTGACTGGGGGTGAAGGACCCACTTCCAAGTTCACTGCCATGACTGTTAACAGAAGGCTTCAATTCCTTACTAGGGGACCTCTGAATGGAGCAGCTCACAGTATGGCTTCTATTGGATGCAAGAGCAAGAGATGAGACCCTCTCTTGAATGTAGGAGCTACAGTCTTTTTGGTTGTTCTTCTTTCATTCTTTGTACTTGAGGTATAATTGACATATAATATCCTATTAGTTTCAGGTACATCATAATGTTTCAATATTTCTGTACATTACAAAATGATCCCCATGATAAGTCTAGTTACAATCTGTCACTATACAGAATGATTACAATATTATTGACTATAGTCCCTATGCTGTATATATATCCCCTTGACTTATTTTGTAACTGGAAGTCTGTACCTCTTAATCTCTTTCACCTGTTTCGTTTACCTTCTAAATTCCTACCCACTCTGGGAACAGTCTGTTTCCTGTAACTATGAACCTGTTTCCATTTTGTTTTGTTTGTTCATTTGTTTTTCAGACTCTACAGCGAAGAAAAATCATATTATATTTGTTTTTCTCTGTCTGATTTTATCTACCTTAGCGTAATATCCTCAAGGTCCATCCATGTTGTCACAAATGGAAAAAATTTCATCCCTCTTCATGGAGATTTTATATATATATATATATATATATATATATATATATATATATATCACAATTCTTTACCTATTTACCCATTCATCTATTAACCAATTCAACTTAGGTTTCTTCCATATCTTGGCTACTGTAAATAATGCCTTAATGAACATGGGAGTGCATACATCTCTTCTGATTGGCATTTTCATTTTCTTCAGATAAGTACCCAGCAGCAGAATTGTTGGATCATACGTAATTCTACTTTTAACTTTTTGAGAAACCTCCATAGTGTTTTCCACAGTGACTGTACCAATTTACATTCCCACCAAAAATTCACAAGGGTTCTCTCTGTCTACATCCTCACCATATACTTGTTATTTTTTGTCTTTTTCATAATAGTCAATCTGACAGGTGTGAGGCAGTATTTCAGTAGGTTTTGGTTTGCACTTCCCTCATGACCAATGATACTGCACCTCTTTCCATGTGCCTGTTGTCCACCTGCATGTCTTTTTTGAAAAATGTCTGTTCAAATCCTCTGCCCATTTTTAAATCAGGTTGTTTGGGTTTTTTTTTTTAATTAAGTTGTGTAAGTTCTTTATATACTTAGGATGTTTACACACTATCAAATGTATGATTAACAAATATTTTCAGTAGCTTGTCTTTTCATTTTGTTGATGGTTTCCCTCACTGTGTAAGTTTTTTAGTTTGATATAGTCCCACTTACATACTTTCACTTTTGTTGCCCTTGCCTAAGGACATTGATCCAAAAAAGAAAAATATTGCTAAGACAAATGTCAAAGAGCTTACTATCTATGTTTTCTTCCAGGAATTTTTTTCTAGGTTTCAAGTCTTACATTCAAGTCCTTAATCCATATGAATTTATTTTTTCATATGGTGCAAAGTAGTGCTCTATTATCAGGCTTTTGTGTGTAGCTATCCAGTTTTCCCAAAACTAATTATTGAAGAGACTATCCATTCCCCACTGTATATTCTAGCCTCCTTTGTCATAGATTAGTTGGTTGTATATGTGTGGGTTGATTTCTGGGCTCTCTGTTGTATTCCATTGATCTAGGTGTCCTTTTTTTTTTTTTTTTTTTAATTACTTATTTGACAGAGAGAGAGAGATCACAAGTAGGCAGAGGGGCAGGCAGAGAGAGCGGGTAAGCAGGCTCCCTGCTGAGCAGAGAGCCGAATGCGGGGCTCGATCCCAGGACCCTGAGATCATGACCTGAGCCAAAGGCAGAGGCTTAACCCACTGAGCCACCCAGGCGCCCCCTATGTGTCCATTTTCATGCCAGCACCATATTGCTTTGATTATTATAACTCTAGTCTAGTTTGAAGTCAGAAAGAAAAAAAAAAAAAAAATGAATTTATAACCTAATCTCAAAAGTGACATACCATTACTTCTGCCATTTTCTATTAGTCAGAATTGACTTACTAAACTTAGCCCACACTCAACAAAGGACACTACACAAAAATAAGGCCACAGGGAAGGACCATTTTTCAGCCTGGCTGCCTCAGGACCCTAAGACTCAAATTATTTTTACGAACAGTTCATCAAATGCAATATCACATGCAATTATAGATATGAAGAAATACAAGATAGAAATCAAAAAGAAAATGTGGTAGAAAGAATGTACAAAAACAGATCCACAAAGTCCCAGATATTAGAGTCAAGTTTTCAAAGGCTTTAAAAGCTATATATCTGCTTTTCTCATGGAGAACAAAAACAAAAAAGATGATGAATTTTCACATATTACTCTACACCAAAAAAATAAAGCCCTACATTTTGACTTCTAGGCAGGATGTACTTCCCTGATGCAACCCGGACTGGACTTACCAGTTTTCCATGAGCAACTAAAAAGCTGGACAAAAGACAGGAAATGACTCTACTCAAGTTGTGATCCCTAAGCAGAGAGAAGCAATGTGATTGTTACAATCACACAGTGTAAAGGTTGAGAGAAGACACAAAACACAAGACTCTCAGACAGAAATGAAAGACTCTTTTACTCACAGCAAAAGTAGTTGTCATAATGTCAACATATCCATGTCAGTTTCCCATGCCCAGTACTTAAGGGGGGAGTAGAAGGACAGATGATGCCTGCACAGGCAGTGGGCTGCTTCACAGGAGAGGAACACTGAGCTTGAAGACCCATTGTTTTAAAGCAAGCAGTAAGCAAGCCTGCTCTTTTGTTCTGAATGGAGACATCACCTCATCCTTCAAGGCTGCTTGCTGCAAACACAGCCTGATAAATAACCTAAGTAAAGAGTCTGGGCCCTGCATTTTTGGCTTACCCAGGAAGTCATGTAGGACCTGTGGGAAAGTGACTTCGTCTATATCTAAGTACCTTTCATCGAAATGAAGCATGGAGCTGGGTCAGAATTATAGCTCTAAAAATTGAACTATTCTTTGCCAACTTAAGAAGCTGGACAGTTTATACTCAATTATGTTTCTTAATCAAGTAAGAGAACTACTGCTAGAGCTTAAGCAATTGACCCAACACTTCACTTATTTAGCTCAAGAAATATAGCTAGCATATACGGTGTTTTTATACAAAAGGCAATTTAGGACCTAGCTACTCCCTAATTCCTTTTTTGCTACAGCTTCCTTTGTTAGCATATAAGTAATACATAATCGACAAAATCCTTGACCTTGTTGAGAGCTTAATTACCTCTCTTTCCCATATTAACAGGTATTAAACAGTATTAAACATTGTGCACAGATACTTTATCAGTGTCTGATTCAGTGTGCAAGACAAAAAAGAAAGTTTTCCAAGCATTTACTGTAACATACTGCTGATTTTAAAAAACTTAAAGAAAATCCACAAAAGAAAGTTCAAATTACATCAGAGATCATTCTGACTGAACTGCTTGACATCTTTTTTAGAAGAGAAGACTGATATTTGTTCATTAATATAAAAGTACAGAATAAAAAAGAGTACAGAATAAAAAGTAACTTATAAGTTTAATATACCATGAAAGTGCTGGTGTGAGTGTTTGATACTCTGGATAGAGTTCATACTCTAATGTTCTATCTCTAATCTGAGTCTTACACAAGAAAGGAAATAATGCAAAGCATAAAATGAAACTATGTGACAGTACTTACTAACAAAATAAGACATATTTCAATATTTTATTTTGTTAAAATCTTATTTTACGTTTAAAATATTACATAGTCTGTAGCCATCACAGTCATTTGACCATGGAAGCTCATCTCTTAAAATTGCTAAAATAATAAAAAAAATTCAAGAAACTTATTAGCCAACTTTTCAGAAGTATGGCATTTGCAGAAATGTTGAAAATTTAAGAAACACTTGTAAGTTACCATAAGTTAAGTGATATCATTATTTCCAAGAATAATACTTAAAATAGGTACAGGTTTCTGGAAAAAGGTTTCATGAAAATAGATACTTATAGGTTGGATTATAATTCAAATGTATGATATAATGATATTTAAAGGTAATTTTGAAGAAATCATTTATAAAGGAAATAATCTTTGGGTAAAATATGTGACTTTTTGTAAATTGGACTTGTTTAAAGCAAGGTTATCTCTTTATACATGCTTTTTGAATGCTTACAGAGTGCTAGTCAATATCATAATCCCCCAAGTCTGATGAAATCATTCTGTCATATGTTCATGCCAAGATTACTGAGTAAGCATGGAAAAACTTTGAAGATACATGCACCCATAGTCATTGTGGTGTGTAATATCTGGCAGGTACACATTTAAATTAGTTTGACTAGGTAGTTTGTTTTAATGGCTGACCATCATTATCCTAAAAGCAAACTTCATCTGCCTGCTACCCTATTTGGTGCCCATGGTCTTCCATGATTAGTTGTTTCATATACAAAGGATTATTAAATATGAACAGTACTCTGGCCGGACATTCTTACCCAATGACAAGAGATTTTTATTGCACATACATGTTTCATGAGCAGTAATATCACGTTTTAAATGTTTTAGAATGTTTCTTCCAGCCCATCTAGATACAAATCATAAAACAACCAAGATTATAATATGCAGCAAGATTGCCGAATGCGTAAGTTATAATCACATGTTATACACATAGAAAAGATTAAGCATTTTATTTTCAAAGTTTTCCAGAACTTTCTTAGTATGCTTATGTCACTTAAGCTCCCTCATGCAGAATTTTCTCCCTCAGAATCATTATTTTGCCTGGCCAATTCTCATGTTAAGCTTCCAATTTATTCAGTGGATATTTTTCCATATGATTGTTTTCATTAAAATTCTCATCTGCCATGTAGTATAAGATTACGTTTGCTCTAAAGTCATGTACTGATGGAATATCATTTTATTTCTTGTTATAATGGCATACACTTAAATAAAACAAGATTAGTCTGTTCCATAACAATATTTCTTCATTGCTATTGATACAATGGCATCTCTTAAAGGAAAAACCCTATATTCATTAACTCATTCATTGACTTATTTTTTTAATTTATTTTATTTAATTTTTTTTAAGATTTTATTTATTTATTTGACAGACAGAGATCACAAGCAGGCAGAGAGGGAGGCAGAAAGAGAGAGGAAGAAGTAGGCTCCCCACCGAGCAGAGAGCCTGATGTGGGGCTCGATCCCAGAACCCTAGGATCATGACCCAAGCCAAAGGCAGAGGCTTTAGCCTACTGAGCCACCTAGGCACCCCCATTCATTGATTTATTCACCGATTACTTTCTGAATACCAGGTATTACCTGGCTTTAGTAAGCTTAGTAGCAATACTACTATACTTTAAATCATTCATGAATATACCAAATATTTATTGCAGATAGTAATCTGCCAGGCATTGGTCTCTTAAAACTAATACAATATGAACCATGTTATTAAGGAGCCACTCGGAGACTAGTGGGGAAAGGTGTGGAAATGCAAAAGAATAACAGAGGAGATTAAGTGCAAAACCTGAAGCATGCTGAATTTATCTATTTATTCAATTTTTCCTTCAAGCAATAATTGAAAGTGGCCTAAAAATACCCTACAAAAATATATACAACATAGAGGCATAGAAATACATAAACTAGGAAGCTGAGATTAAGAAAAAAATGTGGATAAATGATAAGGAAACAGTAAAACCACCCATCAGAGCACCATTACTTACCATACACTGCTAATGCATGTGCAAAAAAGGCACAACTCATTCCAAAGAAAATTCGGCAATATTTAGCAAAACAGAAACAGCTACCAAAACTATATACTATGAAAAAGGCACTGCAATCTAACAGTCCCACTTCTGAGAACTTATCTTAACTTATGGTTATATCTCATAAATACAGAGTGCCATATGACCAGGTTATTCGTGGCAACACTGTTTGTAATACCAAAAGACAAGGAATAACTCAAGTTTAGGAATGAAGTCTGGTTAAATAGCTCTTCTACTCAATAAAAAACCTTCCTCCTCTCAAATAGAGAGAAAAAGCAATGTGTGTTGAAGTGAAAAATCTCCAGACTCAACTTTGGGTAAAGACAACAAGATGTAGAACACACACACACACACACACACACACACACACACACACTACCCTTGGTGAAGAAAGAAAGGAAGGGAAGTAAGAATATATATTTATACTGACTTGTATTGGCATAAAGGAACACTAGAAAGACACATAAGAAACTAAGAGGTTGTCTATGGGGGGGGTGGTTGGTGAGTTGGGCAGCAACAGGAGTGGGAGAAAACCTTATCAATATATAAATTTCTACATTGTTTTTACTAAGTATCATAAATATCTATTCAAATAAAATTTTAAAAGAAAAAACATATACTATGTAATAAGCTATAACTGCTGGAGGAAAATTGCAAATTGGCTCTGAATTTCCTACAAGTCAAACCAAAAGGAGAAATGGTTTCAAGAATCAGAGATAGGTTGATAAAAGCTAAACTGTTTCCCCAATTTAAGATTTGACAGGAGTTTCTTCACCATGTGCTCATTGATTGGCCATTGTGTGATTTAGTGAATGACAATCTTAGCAACATCTTTTAAACACACACTCATGATGTTTCAAATCCTGCCCCTGCTTAAAACTCTCCAATGCCCTTTCACTGAACAAATTCAAACTCTTCCCACGGTCTGTGACATCCTACATAACCCAACCCCTTTCTATCTTTCCTCCCAAGTTCCCCTCAATCATGAAGTACAATCACACTGGTCTTCCTTCTGAACCCTGACCATAACAGACTCCTACCTGTCTCAATGCCTTTGCACTTCCTGCTTCTTTCTGCCTTCAGTGCTGAGTACCTTCTGCTCATCATTCAGGCCTCTTCTGGAATCTTACCCTCCAGGAGAAAACCTCCCTCTCTGTTCTCACTAAAGAAGCACCACTTTGCACCCAACCACTCTGCAACCCATGAATGAATGAATTTTATATTCTCAGTGGCATTTAATAATTTTATTTTATTATTTTCATTTTCAGAAACACCCCTGAAAGTTGTTCACTTTGTATCTTGTATTTCCAGTGCCTAGACAAGGTCTTAGAACATGGCAGATGGCCAATTAATATTAGCTGAGTGAATGAGTAAATGGCAAAAAATGAGCGAGTACAAGAAAAAAATGAAAAGAGGAAGTGAAAGGAAGAATGGAAGCAGGAAAGAAAGAGGAGGAAGGAATTTTATTAAAACTCAAAACCAACCAAACTTCTTTGGTTAATATTAAGTAAGATCCATCAGCTCACTCTGATATTTCCTCACAGAACATTTTTATACATCAATAGCTTATGCACAATTTTCAACAATTGTTAGGATGGGCCCAGAGTTTTTTGTTGGTGGCGATGATGGGTTTTTTTGTTTGTTTCTCTAAATCACTCTTTTTTTCTTCATTTCTAGTTTTATAACTTTTTAACCGAAGTACAGTTGATTTACAATATTATACAACTGACCGTTGAGCAACACAGTCTTGAACATCACAAGTCCACTTAGAGACAACACCTTTTATGATTAATATGGCACTATAAGTACATTTTCTCTTCCTTCTGACTTCCTTAATAACATTTTTCTTTTCTCTACCTTACATTAGTATAAGAATGCAGGATATAACACACATAACATATAAAGTACGTGCTGATTGACTGTTTATGTTATCAGTAAGACCCATTCAACAGTAGGCTACTAGTAGTTAAGTTTTCATGGAGTCAAAAGTTTACACAGATTTCCACAGGCACCATGGCTGGTGGCCCTAACCCCCATGTTGTTCAAGAATCAGCTGTATTACTTTCAGATGTAGAGCACTCAGGGCCAAAAATTTTGCTGCATTGTATATGTAGTCACTCATCTCACAAGTTATGTATCTTAAAAAAATCCATACTGGGAACATCCTAAAAGTGTCATTACCACCTGAATTTAAATTTGATTTGTAATGAATTTATGTTTTTCAAAGCATTCTTCACCCCCCCCCCATTAATAAAGACTAAGGATTCTAAAGTATTTTTATTATCAAACTTTTCCATTGTAACTTCCATTGTAAACTTGGTAACGGTTGGTTAAAGTTAACTAAAGTTCATTCTAATATAGCTGGAATTTCATCCACACCTAGCTTTGGACAAACATACCTAGAAGTCAAGAGAAGTGACCTGGGAAAGGATTTTCAGGACTACTGGGTTCTGCAGCTGCAGCACTCAAGAATCTACCATCAAAACCTTCATCCAGCCATTCACAGTGGTTGACCAGAGGCCTACAAATGGTTTTACGTACTGGTCAAGAACCTAACATTTATTCATTCATTCATTCTTTCTTTCTTTCTTTATATGTTGTCTGGATTGTATAACCATTGTCAAGTGGTTTCAGGACACACTGACTTACTTAAAGTTACACATTAAAAATGTCTCAACTCCACTGTCTCTGACAGCATGGTTTTGTATCAGATAGATTCCACAATCTATGCAATGTGTTAAATTACTCATACAAAGATTACTCCCTATTATTTGCATCTGTTAAGGTTCATGTGCTTTATTTATTCCAGCACAGGTCTGAAATAAATTATGGCTAAAAAAACAAAAAATGTGTTCCTGATAATGCTCTTTTCAAATCACAGCATGAGAATAACTGGTGTGAATGCCTGCTCACTTTTGATCAAACTACGCTTTCCTTTGTTTTCAAGGTCAGCTGTAAAAGGAGCTATGTTTCTAATTGAGTTAGAAATGATTTATCTTAGTACTTTGCTGTCTGTCCTTAATCACAAATTATTTTCACTTTTCAATTAATAACTCCTGAGAGGCACTGACCCTTCTGAGATGTATGTGCACAAACCTGAGAGAACAATGGTCTCAGGGAGCAAAAATCTCCACCATCCACAGAGCTGAAGCCTCGTCTTGGTCACATGCACGGTGTCAGTTCTGTGTCTTTTCCATTCTCTAAACGTTAGAGAATGCTTTTGAGTCTGAAACCGAACTTTTCCCTGGAAGAGTAATTCTTATTGCAAATCAATGCTAAATCTTCACAAAAGGTTTAGAGGGAAAAAAATACTAGTAGAAACAGAGAATAGATTAGGTCCCAGTCCAGGTCTTGAAGCCGATGCTCATTTCTGTAGGTGATGTGAACCGTGCTGGAGTTTTCAGACTGAAAACTTTCTACCATTGTAATACCATTAAGAATACCACCGAAAATACTGTACATCTTACATTCTGTGAGTCGCTAGCAAAAACAACTTGCTATTTAAAGTACAGCTCTGGGCAAAGAAGGTGGTTTGGATTGCACAAAGTTATTAATTAACGTGACAGCAAACCTTCAGGACATGAAACCACAAAGCAGCTCTCTGGCCGATTGTCACACATATGTAAATAATCCACAGTTTTAAAAGGCCCTTTCTTCTTCTATGCTTTATCCCCTTGACAGTAACACTCTGTACTGAGATCTCTTCCAAGTCTAACATTTGTGATTACAGGACAGTATGAAAGTAATCTTGATTCCAATTACTTTCTTCTAAATCTCACAATAATAAAATGATCCCAGAAACAATTTCCGTTATGTTCTTAAAGACAAATCAAACCACAGTCAGCATGTCAATCCACTGTGGTCTCGACCAAGCAGGTCACACCAAAGTTAAAATGGAGTAACTGGTGAGCAGATGCACATATTCTAGTGTTACAGGTACATTTTTAAGCACTGCCTTTTTTATCAACATATTAGAAAGTCCTCATTTTCCCCCTAAAGTTTTGGCATATGCATCACTTAGAAGAAATTTTTTATTGACTAACTGCAAAGGAAAGTTTTATTCTTATTCAAATGTCTAAAATGTAATGCATTTTAATGTAATTTTTTAAAAGATTTTATTTATTTATTTGAGAGAGAGAGAGAGCAAGAGAAAGCACAAGCAGGGGGAGCAGCAGGCAGAGGGAGAAGCAGGCTCCCCACAGAGCAAGGAGCCCAAGTTGGGGCTCCATCCCACCAGCCGGGATTCTGACCTGAGCCAAAGGCAGCTGCTCAACCAACTAAGCCATCCAGGCTATAGTGTAATTTTTTAAATGGGTAGCTAACATGGAAGGAAATATGAAGACACAACCACCTTGAATCACAAAAATGATATTAAATACACATTTCAGAGGTGATCCAATTCTGTTTGAAACACACACACACAGAATGGGACACTCTCATTACTAATAAAAGCTGCTTCATTATACTAATAACATTTGAGTTAGAAGACAAATATGAAAATCTTTCAATATTTTAAATATCAGCTAATTTATTTTAGTAATTAAGTAAAATTAATCCACATAAAGTAATGAGAAGTAGCATGACACTTGACTGGAAAAGGTGTTTTCTAGTCCCGGTTCAACTCCCACTCTGTTGGATTCTCCTGGATAATCTGTGGCACCTCCCCGAACCTGCAAGGGGCACTTGGGTGGCTCAGTCAGTTGAGTGTCTGCCTTTGACTCAGGTCAGGATCCCAGGGTCCTGGGATCAAGCCCCACCTGGGGCTCCCTGATTAGTGGGAAGTCTGCTTCTCCCTCTGTCCCTGACCAACCCTCCCTCATGCTGTCTCCAAAAAAAATAAATTAAAAAAAAATCTTAAAATAAGGAAGGTTGACTAGGTGGACATGATCACCTCTTCAGCCACTGCTCCAGAAATTTTAAATCTACAGTTACTTCAAAGCACTCCTTCAGTATAGCTGGCTCTACTGACCAGTCCACCTTCAAGTAAAAGAAACCTTGACCACCACAACCCCAGGCTCTGCATGTCTAGAGATTTCCCCTCGATGGAGGAGCACATCCTCATAGGATACAGCAATAACCCCCCTAAGCTAAGTTGAGGTTGATGTTCTGTTACTTTAGTGTCTGGTACCAAGTGACCAGCAGCAAGGAATGAAGTTACCATCCTGACAGAAGTAACTGACCCTGATCATGGCAAGGAGGCAGAGCTGATATTATACAATGAGGACGGGGTTGGGGGAGGGGGACCCTTGCCCCTCAGAAATTAAACTGAAATATTTCTTGGTACTGCCTTGCCCAGCTTTGATAATAAAAGGACAGAAGCAGCAGATACAGCCTGAAAAGGGTTATGAGAGTCAGAGACTCAAGACCCCTCAGGGATGGAGAGCTGGGTTACAGCATCTTGACCAAGAGGGGCCCTCGCCAAGCAAGAGCTGATTCTAGAATGGGCAGTCAAAGAGGGGAAGTGTTGGGTATGAGTTACAGTAAGAAACTCAGCTGCAACAAGTAGGGTTAGCTTCTCCCTCTGATCTTCCTTTTTTTAAGTCTTCCCAGTGAAAGAACCCAACCCAAAGTCTGGAGGAGCAGTTCCCAGATGGGATAAACTTATTATAGGAAGCAAGTGGGCCCAAGAAGCGCAAGGGGTACAATACTTCCTTGAATTGCTGTAATAAAGTCCCTCCAAAGAAGAGCTTCAGACAGGAACTTAGTCTTTCACTGTTCTGGAAGAAGTCTGAAATCACGGTATCCATAGAGCCACACTCCCTCTGAAGGCTCTAGGAACCATCCTTTCTTGCCTCTTCTAGCTCCTAGTAACTCCAAAATTCCTTGGTGTATAGCATAACTCAGTCTCTTCCTCCTTCTTCCCATGGGCTTCCCCTTTGTGTGTCAAACCTCCTATTCTTTTCTCTTATGATATCAAGCATTGGATTTAGGACCCACCCCTCCAGTACGATGGATCTCATCCCAAGAGCCTTAACTTACATCTGCAAAGTCCTTAATTCCAAACTTCCAGGGAGCTCGACCTTAGACTGCCTCTCACTAGCTCCGGAACCTTGGCCAAAATACATAAGCTCTCTGCTCCTGAGTTTTCTCCTGCACAGCCTGGAGATGATGTTGGTGCCTTCTATGTGGGATGCTGTGAGAATAAACGAGCTAATTCATGCTCATCTCTTAGAGCACTGTCTGGCGTGGAGTAAGCATTCAATAAATGTTTATTATGAGCTATTATTATGGGCACGTTTTCTTCTGTAGGAAAATATTCATTAAGGAATGAATTGATTTTTAGATTAATATTTTTTCAGCTTTCTTTAAGTTGTAAGTCAGTAGAATAAGGAAACGAAAAGCAATAAGTTGTAGTTTACATTACATTCTGATATTCCAATTACACTGAAATTAATATGCTAATACTTTAAAAAATCACTATTACATTATCATAATTTCCAGGTTTAATTATTTTTCAGCATGGGAATGAAATTGGTTTTTTACTCCTTATGAATATCAAAGGAATGAAATGCGCTTAACTCCTATAAACTCACACATTTATTCTAAACTTAACATATCAAACCCAACAAAATCAAAAAGAAGAGGAAAAACTACAATTTAAACTGAAGACTTTGACTATAGACAACAAACTGGTAGTTACCAGAGGGGAGGTGGATGAGGGAATGGATGAAATAGGTGAAGGGGATTAAGAATACAATTATGATGATCAGTACCGAGTAATATAAAGAGTTGTTGAATCACTGTATCGCACAACTGAAACTAACAGAACACTGTACCTTAGCCATACTGAATTAAATTTAAAAAATAATAAACTGAAGCCTTGATATATAAGAATAGCTCTGGATCAGGGCGTCTGGGTGGCTCAGTGGGTTAAAGCCTCTGCCTTCGGCTCAGGTCATAATCTCAGGGTCCTGGGATCAAGTCCCATATCCGGCTCTCTGCTCAGCGGGGGACCTGCTTCCTCCTCTCTCTGCCTGCCTCTCTGCCTACTTGTGATCTCTCTCTCTCTCTGTCAAATGAATAAATAAAATCTTTAAGGAAAAAAAAAAAGAATAGCTTTGGATCTTACACAGCAGTACTGTAGAATTTTGCCCATCAAAGCTATAAAGTATCTCTTGAAGAACAACATAAAATTAAGGGTAGGTTAATATAGTTGATAGGTTGAAATCATAAAGGAGTAAATTAGCCACATTTTCTGGCATATAATGAGGCCATATCTTGAATTCATTTTTCTCAGGATTATGACATATCATTTGCGGCCACGTCCAATCTCATTATTTGTTAGCGCAAGATGAGCAAGTCAATATAAACAAAGAAAACTAATCCTGCAGACAGAGCACTTGTATTCCACCTGTCGTTATGTAGTAAATTTCCTGCATTGCTTTGTGCAGAAATCACCCAGTCTGGGGAAAACAATCCTAAGAATAATGGGTGGCTGAGTTCCTGTGTCTTCACTTGTAAGAAATAATTCTGACTTTTTTTTTTTTTTTAAAAGATTTTATTTATTTGAGAGAGAGAGACAGTGAGAGAGAGCATGAGCGAGGAGAAGGTCAGAGGGAGAAGCAGACTCCCCATGGAGCTGGGAGCCCGATGCGGGACTCGATCCCGGGACTCCAGGATCATGACCTGAGCCGAAGGCAGTCGTCCAACCAACTGAGCCACCCAGGCGTCCCTAATTCTGACTTTTTAAGTGCCTATTATGCACTAGAGTTTGAAATAATAACCCTTCAAAGTACATATTATTATCCCATTTACCAGATGAAATACAATGAGGTTCGAAGAACACAGCTTATAATATGCAGAGCCAGAGACTCCAGTCTATCTGTATTCTTTCCTTTTGCTCACTCCCACTGAGCATATAACTATTAATAAGCCAGCTCATATTCTGCTTGAAAGGATTTGGAAAAGTGCTTTACAATACTGGCACTCTTCCAAAAAAAGAAGAGGAAATACATCTACTGGAATTGCTCTTTTTTTTTTTTTTTAGTTTCAAACTGGTTTGTTTATTTTTCATGCTAGAGAGTAGACAGAATAAACTAAAAAATTAAAATTTGCTACACTTCCAAATTAGTTCCCTATTTCTTTGTAGAATAATAATACACATTTATATGATATATAGTATATATATATATATATATATCTTAGATATATATATATATCAAAGAATATCTTTAAAGACAGGTTAAAGGACTAGATTATTAACATTTAAGAATCAAAAAGACTCTAGTACTGTTTCTGAAAATATACAAAATTCATGGCTTCATATTCTGAGAGTAAAAAGAGGCACTGAAAAAGATCATGTTTTTTACATGGAATGAGAATTGTCTGGTACTCAATTACAACATAAAAAGGATATTAACTGACTTACTGTATTATAATGTTTATGCAGCATTGCTTTTCAGAAAGTCCTAAGAACTTGGTAGTATATTCTCAATCCCTGAAGCAGTCAGCTATCATCTAGGTGGGTATCATGCAGGTGATTTCATATCATCATTTAACAAATCTTACTGTTAGTAGGTGAGGGGCATTTTCATAAGCACTTAGCAGTAAGCAAGACAGATAAGGCTTCTACCGTCATCTTGTGAAGTTTATCATCAGCAGGAAGGCACATTCTACACAGGTTACCTCTATGAGGTGTGCTACAAAAGAAATTTACTGTATAACACATATACTCTTGTTAGGTCCCCCAGTAATGGGTCTGTGATTAAAGGAGCGAGACTGATAAAAAGCAAAGGTCAAGCAAAGCTTTATTTCACACCAAGCATCAAGAATCAAACCGAACGTTCGGGGCTACGCCTCTTACAGAGAGGGCAACCTCTCTCTGCTTCACAGACTAGCTTTTAAGGGCAAAGGTCATGCGGTTGGGCCTGGCCACGCACAGGTGACCAATGAGATTGTAACACAGAGAAAGCTGCACAGTCATGCTGGGTGACCAACTGAATTACAATTTACCCTAGGAGATATGTGAATTAGCCTATCACCTTGGTCAGAATTGGTGCCCAAAAGGCGCCCTGAGGGCGGGGCCCATACTCCTTGTTAACTAGGGAGCAGACTTCTCCACCTGGCCTGACCCACCCTTGTATTTGGGCTTTGTTACCTAGGGCTGGTTTCCAGGACTTGTTTTTAAGTAAGTCCCCTGGGGCAAGGGGAGCAGGGACAGTTTAAGGGTTAAACAACAAGGTTATTGTTTAACAGATGGAAGCGCTCTAGCTAAATAGGTCCTTACACTCTATGGGTGTTTATAAGACAGGACTTAACAGTGACTAGGTAGGAGCCTTAGATGGTCAAGGAAGCCTTTGAAAGACACGATATTTTCAAGGAACCAATAAGAATGGTGGGGGAAGGGAGACCTGGAGCAGAGGACATTTCAAGCGAAGAGAGGAACCAGTGTCTTAGTTCAGTCAGCCCTAATAAAACACCATGAACTACCTGACTTTAAAAAGAGAAATCCATTCCTCCCAGTTCTGGAACTGGAAGGCTGAGATCAGAGTGCTAACATTGTCCAGTCCTGATGAGAGCCCCCTTCCTGACTTACATACACCCGTATTTCCTCCCATGGTGGGGAGAACAAGCTCTGATCTTTCTTTATTCTTCTTTAATTATAAATTATTCAACTTTTTAAACTAAAAAAAAAAAGTTCACTCATCTCTCCCACCCCCACCCCTTGCTTCTGGCAACCATTAATCTGTTCTCTGTAAGAACTGTTTGTTTTTGTTTGCTTTTTTTTTTTTTTAAGATTTTATTTATTTATTTGACAGAGACAGAGACCGCAAGAGAGGGAATACAAGCAAGGGGGAGTGGGAGAGAGAGAAGCAGGCTTCCCGCTGAGCAGGGAGCCCAATGGGCTGGTTTTTTGTATGCTTTTTAGATTCCCCATATAAGAGAAATCATATGGTATTTGTTTTTCTCCACTTATTTCACTTAGCATAATGCCTTCAAGGCCCATCCTTATTGTTGCATATTGCAGGATTTCATTGTTTTTTAATGGCTGAATAATATTCCATTGTGTGTAAGTATACTACAATTTCTTTATCCATTCACATGTGTTGATGGACACTTAACACTGTTTGCATAGCTTGGCTATTGTGAATAATAGGCAATGAACACGGAGTGCAGATATCTTTTCAAGTTAATGTTTTTGTTTTCTTCAGAAAAATATCCAGAAATAGAATTACTGGATCACAACGTTGTTCTATTTTTAATTTTTTGAGGCATCTCCATACTGTTTCCACAGTGGCTGCACCAATTTTCATTCCAACTAAAAGAACACAAGGGTACCATCCTTTTCTCCACATCCCTGCCAACACTTGTTATTTCTTATCTTTTTGATACTAGCCATTCTAACATGTCTGAAGTGATAGATATCTCACTGTGGCTTTGATTTGCATTTCCCTGATAATGATGTTGAGCATCTTTTCATGTACCTGTTGGCCATCCACATATCTTCTTTGGAAAAATGACTGTTCAGCTCTTCTGCCTATTTTTTTAATCAGATTCCTCTACTATGGAGTTGTATGAGTTTTTTATATATTTTGGATATTAGCCCCTTATCAGATATATGATTACAAATATTTTCACCTGTTCAGTAGGCTGCCTTTTCATTTTGCTGATGGTTTCCTTTGCTATGTCATCTTCTTCTTACAAGGATTTTTTTTTTATTTTTTTTAATTAATTAATTTTTTTATTTGACAGAGAGAGATCACAAGTATGCAGAGAGGCAGGCAGAGAGAGAGGAAGGGAAGCAGGCTCCCTGCTGAGCAGAGAGCCCGATGTGGGGCTCAATCCCAAGACCCCGGGATCATGACCTGAGCCGAAGGCAGAGGCTTAACCCACTGAGCCACCCAGGCGCCCCTTCTTACAAGGATATTAATCCCATTGGGCAGGGGCACCCTCATGACCACATCTAAATTAAGTTACCTCCCAAAGGCCTCACCTCCAAGAACCATCACACTGGGGAGTTAGGGTTTCAACGTAAGGCTTCCAACATAAGACAAGCATTCAGTCCCTAATACAAAGCCAAGGCCTGAGATAAGAAAGAGCAGACTGCCTTCATGAAATATGAAGGAATTGGGGAGGGTTCCTTGAAACAAGGATAGAAAGGCAGGCAGAATGGACTAGGCAAGGATTTTGAACTTGATCTTACAACTAGTAGAGTGTCACTGAAGGCTTTAAATCATGAGTAATAAAATCAGATCTGTGTTACAAATGATTTCGAAAGAAAGCATTTATCAAAGGAAATGTTAGCTTCTATCTGATACAGGATAAAAAGACAATGTACTTGGTAAAAGATGATTGTGAAGTATTTGGGCTCAGAGTCTTGACTTACAAAAAGAGAAACATAGGAAAATGAATTTCTACTTAGACAAAAGTTTCTGAAACAAAACAAAGAAAACAAAAAGAGACAAACAAGAAAACAAACTCTTAGATACAGAGAACAAACTTGTGTTTCCCAGGTGGAGAGTGGGAGAGGGTATGGGTAAAAATAGATTTTTAAAAATTCTCTGGCATAGCATATAAAAACTTGGTCTTAATGATCCTAGCTGGTTGTTTGCATCTGGACAAGGCTTGCTAAGAACTGATTTTCCTCAAATGGGTCACTGTAAATTATTTTCCCTATACCACTCAGCCAAACTCAATGGTAGGAAATACTATCAGATAATTCCTGGAGTTGATTTCATCACTACATTTTCATGAAGGATTATCATTTGTTCAATTACAATTATAGAATTATAAATACATGAATTTTTTGTTGAGTCTGGGTAAAACTAAAATACATTAAATGATTTAAATTGTTAACATTCACTACTGCTAACATTAATTAAGCTATGGAACATTGAATCAGTAAACCTTTGTAGTTGAACACATTAGCTGCCACTCAATCATAATCTACTAAGTAGAACAAAATTCTAAAGGATTTATTTTCAAAAGGCTTTTACCATCAAGTCTTAATCATCTGAATCTCACTGAAATTAAAAGAGATTTGAGTGTAGGGAAAGAACAGGAGTTATGCTTCTAGTATGACTCAATAAGCTCCAAAAAACCTACTCTTTTGTATGTAATGACTATAAACTCTGAGTAAAATGGAAAAAAAAAATACCTGACAATTCCAGGGACTGAACAAAAGTAGTCAGATTTTCACAAGGGGTCAAAAATTAGAAGAATGGGGGCGCCTGGGTGGCTCAGTGGGTTAAGCCGCTGCCTTCGGCTCGGGTCATGATCTCAGGTCCTGGGATCGAGCTCCGCGTCGGGCTCTCTGTTCGGCAGGGAGCCTACCTCCCTCTCTCTCTGTCTGCCTGCCTCTCCATCTACTTGTGATTTCTCTCTGTCAAATAAATAAATAAAATCTAAAAAAAAAAAAAAAAAATTAGAAGAATGGACTTACATAAAATGGGTTTCCCTTTTTTTAAGTTTAATTTATTTTATTATTATTATTATTATTATTATTATTATTATTATTTTGGCCTACTACTAAAGGACCAGTTGTAGTTGTTATTGTTATTATTATTATTACTATTATTTTGTCCTACTACTAAGGGATAGGTTGTTGTTGTTGTTGTTGTTGTTATTATTTTGGCCTACTACCTAAGGATAGGTATCCCTCAAGGGATTATGCAGGGTAACTAAATTACCAATAGAAACACAGTCTTTCTGAATTGAAAAACTTTAACACAGAATTCAGGCAACTACAACCATTAGAAACTGGAAGGAAAGTCCCAGATGAGAGAAATCCTTCTGGGAAAGCCCAAAATTCTGTATATATACTCTTCCCAAATCTCTCACCAATCCTAAACTACACATGAGTGGAACAAATTGCAAATAACCCAGTTAAGAAAAAGCAGAACTGAAGTGAGATTTGTCCTGGCACCAGGAATTTGCAGTATGAGTCCAACCAAGTTAATTGTCTGCTAAAACAAAAATATCAACACTATTCAGAAGAATATAACAGAATCTAGAATTTCCATAATAACATTCACAATATTCAGGATATAATGCAAAATTATTCAGCATATGAATAATTAGGAAAATGTGCTCTATTTTCCAGAGGAAAAAACCAAAGAACCCAACCCAGGATGGTCCAGATGTCAGAATGCACAGACAATGGCCTTAAGGCAGCTATTATAGTGAAAGACACTCTTGTAATGAATGAAAAGATAGCAAATATCATCAGAGAAACAGAAACTATAAAAGAACAAAATGTAAATTCTACAAATGAAAAAAATAACATCTGAAATTTTTCTTAAAATGTTGGGTGTACTTAACAGAATGAATATGAGGAGAGTGAACTTGAAAATAGAGCAACAGAAACCATCTGGTCTAAAGAACAGAAGGAAAATCATTGAAAAGGAGAATGAACAGCACCTCAAGGCTTCAGATCAAAAGGTTTAACATATGGATATTTGGAATCTCAAGAACACAGGAGAAAAAAAGAATGAGGCAGGAAAAAAAAAAAAAAAAAACAACTTTAAAATAAAAGGAAAGCAGCCTCTAGAAAGATTCCTCTTTATACATGGAATAAGTGTAACTTTCTCATTTAAAAAAAAAAATAGAACAGTTATCTTCACAAATTATAGATGAAAGTACTAACTGCATTTAAATGTTGAAATTCATTTAGAGAAATAATAGCAAATTATCCTTAAGATATTATGAATTTGGATAAGAGCACTACCGTGCTCCTCTGTAGATAGAACAAAACTGAGTATTAACATGTTCCCAAAAAACTGCCCTTCCTTTACAATGTACTAAGATTTGGGGTGCCTGGGTGGCTCAGTGTGTTAAAGCCTCTGCCTTCAGCTAAAGCCATAATCCCAGGGTCCTGGGATTGAGCCCCGCATAGGGCTCTCTGCTCAGCAGGGAGCCTGCTTCCCTTCCCCTCTCTCTGCCTGCCTCTCTGCCTACTTGTGATCTCTGTCTGTCAAATAAATAAAAAAAATCTTTAAAAAAATAAAATAAAATAAAATGTACTAAGATTCAAGACTCAAGATAAACTTACCAAATTCATCTAATGGTATGAGGGTAATATAATAATATAATAATATTCTCTGTAATATACACAGAATCTATATTTTTTATGCAAGTAAGCAAATTATCTAAAGTACTGTCAAACATTAATTTATAAACCGCACTTCCTGTCACCTCTCTTCTTTGTGCTGGTCACTGATAGAGGTGATGGAAATGGAATAGACATAAGCATGCCAATCAGATTCTACACAGGGAAAATAGCATACAAAAATTCTTGTGAGATAAATCCAGGAAACAAAGTAGCTGCCACCACTGAAATACTGTGTTCTTGTTTATGCCCTAATGCAACAGAACAGCCTTTGTATTTTTTTTAACAGCTCAGTACTTAAAACAATCTATACTTCAAAGGAAAGAAAACAGTGCCCATGCTTAGATTGCTCTTCACCTCATGCCTTAGTTCCTTTAGAACAGACATTCTGAAGAACTAGACAAGTCATTCTATGTAAACAATAATGTCCTCCGTGTTCCCCAAAGCAGACATCAAGCAGAGTATACAACTCAGAAAGTTTCTTACTAGACAACTGTTAAAAATCAAAGGGTCTTCAAGTCCATTTATGGTAAGGCTAGAAATAATCTTTAATCTCTTGAAAATATAACTATAAAAATGGCTATTCCTACACAACTCATTTAAATGAAGAACAAAAGAACACTCAGAATAATCTGAACAGAAGGGTTTTTAAAGGTGGAGAACAGTCTCTTGAACAGAATTTGGGGATCTCCTGTCAGTAACCAAACTGATCAGAAATTGCCCCAAGTTCTCTTTTGTTCTTTTCTCTTTGTTTTAGTTTTTAAAATTTTATTTATTTAGTTGACAGAGAGACAGAGACAGTGAGAGAGGGAACACAAGTGGCATAGCGGGAGGTGGGGGGTGAGGGGAGTAGGAGAGGGAAAAGCAGGCTTCCCTCTGAGCAGGGAGCTGGAAGTGCGACTGGATCCCAAGACCTGGGAATCATGACCTGAGCCGAAGCAGACGCTTAACAACAGCCATCCATGGCCCCCTGTTCTCTTCTCTTTGTTATCCTTGTGAACACAATGCTATGCTATAGGTCTTCCTCATTTTTTTGCCACAATACGTTAATATTCTAATTATAATATATCTTAACAGTAAGTCTCCTATTTTGATGTGCAAAGAAGTTTTAAGGAATGATTTTTGTTATTCGGCTTTCTTAAAGAAGGTATCCAAATAAATTTTAACTAATGTCCTTTTTTTTCTGTTAGTAAATTTCCGACAATACATTAAATTTTTCAAAATCACTGTGACTTTATTTTACGCTCAGTCCATGCTTAAAGTAGTGTGCATCAATAAATGTTGGTTAAAGGAACACTATCATTTGATACAAATGATAGTATTCCTCTTTAATTGAAAGAAAACATAAAGCATCCCTCTTTTTCCCTTTGCCCCACTTCTACTCCTGAATGAGAAGAAGCTCTTAGGACAATAACATTTAAAAATGAAGACAAAAGCCAGACATATTAGGGACTCAATGCCTTTCCCCTTCACTGGTATAACATATTGCAAGAGACGTGCAGCAAAACAAAACCAAGTGGTGTCTTTTTCTTAAAAAATGCCCTTCCCTTGACCTTGGAAGACCAGAGAAGTGTCCAGAGTAAAAGCCCTGAGACTGGCAAGGATGACCAGAGGTGAGCTATGAAGGACTGTCAGGAACAGGAGATTCGGGCTAATCTTTGTTTTAAACCAAGAAGGTGAAGGTATCCTCATGGCTCACATGGCCCCTGTGCTTCTCCCTGCTAAGACCCAGGCCATATTTGGGACTGAAACTCTACATAGTGAATAAAGCCAGTGCCCTTTCCTAGAATGTCATTTGAGGTTCAGAATCATATTTCTAGTAATTTAACATTACTACTCATTGGGATTTTTCAAACAAAAGACTGACCTTTGTTTCTTCCCTTCTCCCTTGGCTTCTCAGTTTAATCAAACACAGGTGAAGGTCCACATAATAAAATTTCCTGGAAGTTTACTATGTGCCTGGCACTGCTCTCTGCACTGGATATTCATCATCTCGTTCAATCTCCACAACTGCCTTATGGGGTAGATTCTCCTATCATCCCAATTTTATGAATGAGAAACTGAGGCTTCCAAAGCTTTGGCAACTTGCTCCAAGTCAAGCTACTAAGGAACAGAGCTAAAATTTAAACCCAGTTCTGCCTGGCTCCAAAGTATACACTTTGTCCACTAGATCCCTCTTCCTCTGTTCAACTCAAGGACACCTAGACATAATGAGAACTAAAATGCCTCCACACACCCGGAGCTACACTTTCTTCACAACTTCATTACACTAGCAGATGCTGAAGAAAACACTTTAGCTCTAGAAGTACTGAATCCATCATCAAGGGATACCAGACCCTAAAGAGGACGTAGCAGAATTTTCTAGAACCTTCCTTCAAGTGAGAAAGGGCTCTTAACCTATGGTTAGATGCAAAAAGAGATGGGCCAACAGGTGTTAGACTGGATCATTACAGGGCACTGAGGAAGTAAGTTGAGCAAACAGAGGCAGCATGCCCACAGCCTTGGTTTGGAAACACTGCCAATAATAGAGAGGCACAGTACATGCTAAAGAGAAGGAAAGAGTAGAGAAGCAGGAATAAAAGAGGAGAGAGGGTATAACTGAGAAGCACTGTCAGCAAAGATAGAAGAGGTGAAGTGCGGAGCAGCCATGGATAGGTTTGATTTGGATAGAGGAGAAGCACCTAGTCCTTGGGGGCTGGATGGCACAGAGACAGGAAAGTCTGATAATGAGAGGCAAAACGCAAGCATGGAATCTGCTGAGTAGGAGGCATGATTACCTGTAAGAGAAAAGGGAGCAAGACATGATGTTGAAAGAGAGTGAAGTTGTAGGAGAGATGCCAAGGTGAAGACAAGATTGCCCAGCAGAACGGAAGGCCAGCTGATACCACACACAATGGAACCAACCACCATACAGAATTATTCCAGCCGCGTTCCCTGGTAAAAGTATGGGGGGAGAGCATAGCACTGGATCGATCCACCCTCGGGAGTACGGACACAGATATGAAAGAGCAAAGGTTAGCAGCATGCCTCTGAGAATTCTAGTTGGGCAAAGAAGTAACTAAAGCAAGGAAGGGGCTGATAGCTAAAGAAAGAAAAGGAAGAATTAAGGAGCCTAAAAGAAAATCTAGGTTCAAAAAATAAACATAAATTAAATCAAAGACTGAGAGGGCTGAAATGCCAGGAGGCTATGATCAGCCAGAATACAAGCTGAGAGGAGACGTTCTAGATGCCTCCAGGTTCGTCTGGCTATGGGATGGGGCTCCTGGAATCTAAGTAACAACAAAATCAATTGGGGCCAAATCAATACTGGGCCAAATGGGAGAATATAAGACCAGTTTGGCTGAATGGCAAGAGTTATAATAGTGACAAAATGGCTAAAATATGTATGGAGGGGGGCACCTAGGTGGCCCCATCAGTTAAGCCTCTGCCTTCAGCTCAGGTCATGATCCCAGGGTCCTGGGATGGAGCCCCTCACCAGGTTCCCTGCTTGGTGAGGAGTCTGCTTCTCCCTCTCCCTCTGCTACTCTCTCTCTCTCTCTCTCTCTCATGTTCTGCCAAGTAAGTAAGTAAATAAATAAATAATCTTTTAAAAAATAAAAATAAAATGTATATGAGGGACTGACAATGTGTCTATAGTAAAGAAAGATGGTGGGGAAGAGAAAATAGCAGAGCCAGAGCATGCACCTTACTTAGCGCCTGGGAGCATGGTGAGGGATGCCAAGTATTTGAGAGGCAGTGCGGATTCACTCAGGAAATGCGGTAAGCTGCCGGCCATCCGTCTGGGCTCTGATCCACTACGCTGAGGAGACCAAGCCGACAAAACAGCAGTAGAAGCAGCCACACAGAGACCTGCCTTCCCACCACAGAGGAGTGGAGAGACCCTTGCGCCAACCAGCGCCCTGAGCCATTGACTCTTCTCTCAGTCTCTTCTCTAGGTCTCCCTGCTTCCACAGCTTTGACTCTCACCTCCACGTGAATGTCTTCCGACCTTCTCTTGTCAACCTCAGGCTCTTGCCTGCACTTAGTTCTGAATATCTAAGTAGCCATCAAGACATCTTTTCCTGGACTACTGGCCATTAACTTGTACTCAACAGGCCAGACACTTGACTGAATGAGCATTCTTTCCCCCAAAACTCTCACCTCCAGTTTTTCCTATTCTTCCCACTAAGCAGATTGAAATATGGCACCATTTTTTTTGCTTCCCCCAGCATGACTCTCCTCACATCCTGTTCAAGTTGTACCAATTCTTCCTTTATAATGCCTCTCAGGCCACCCTTTCCATTACTTTACATGACCACTCCCCTGCGGTCAAGCCCTCATGGCTGAAGAGAGATTACGACAGGAGTGTCAGGACTCTCTTACTTGGTTTCCCTATCTCCTGCTACTAACCCAAGACAAAGCTTCCTAAAACCTTACCTGACATATGTCAGTCTCTCCTCAAAAGCCTCCCATCTCTCTTGCTTGCTTCCATAACAAAGGCCAAACTCTAGGCAAATACTGAAAGTCCTTCAAGGGCTATCTCTTCCCATGTCTTCAATATAGCATCCAGACACACTGTGGTTACTCCAACTTATACTATCGTCACATAGACTATGCAATCTTAAATAGTATTTTAATTAAAATTGATATGTGTTATGCTATTCATCTGATCTACCTGTGCCATAAAGCACAAAATCCTTCAAAATGAAGATTTTAATTCAGTAAGATTTCAAGAAGTAACCTGGCATTTCTAAAAACGATCTAGCATAATTTCCCTAATGGGCTATGAAAGCATACATTACTTTTATAGTTGCTCACTTTTAATTTATAATTTAGAAGGCAAGGGGCTCATTAGAGTGTAAGTCTGGTGTCAAGGTGTTAATAAAATTAATTTATTGTCAGACTCCAATCCTCAAAGAGAGGAAATCTTACTAAACACAACTTTCAGAAATCCATCCTAAATGATTCTCTTTTGGAAGTGATCGTGTCTAGGAATGTTTTACACTTTTTTATGCAAAAAAAAAAAAAAGTGCCTAGTTACAATAGAATGCTTCCATCACAAGTCTGTAAATAAAAGCATATATCACAAAAAAGGGCAGGGGACTCCCTAGAAGGTGCATTTCTAATGAAACCTCCATCCTAGTCAACTGCATACAAAACCTGTTACCTGCAAAGGCCCGGAACTTTTCCTACATTCTTCCTACTTCCTATCACATCGTATATATTATCTTAAATTCTTACAATAATGTGTTGCTAGAATGAACTAGCATGGGATGAATAATGTGTCAACTTGACTGGGTCATGAGATGCCCAGGTATGTAGCTAAACATTTCTGGTTATGTCTGCAGGGGGCTTCCAGAGGACATCACATATTGTCATCTGGACATCAATATATGTTTTTGTTTCATTTTGTTTTGAAGATTTTATCTATTTGTCAGAGAGAGGAGAGAGAGCACCAGGAGGGGAAGTGTCAGGCAGAGGGAGAAGCAGACTCCCCGCTGAGCAGGGAGTCTGATGTGGGACGCGATCCCAGGATGCTGGGATCATGACCTGAGCCAAAGGCAGACGTTTAACCGACTGAGCCATGCAGGCATCCCTGGACATCAATATTTGTATTGAGGGAGTGAGTAAAACAGAATGCCCTTCCCAATGTATGTGGGCAACATCCAATCCACTGAAGGTCTGACTAGAACAAAAAGAAGGAGGTGGGATGAGCTGCCTCTCAGCCTGACTATATTAGGTGAGACATCAGTCTTCTTCCGCCCCTGACTGGCACCCATGCTATCAGCTCTCCTTGTTCTCAGGCCTTCAGACTTGGGACTGAATTACACAAGTTTTCCTGGGTCCTCAGTTTGCAGCTGGCAGATGATGGGATTGTGGGATTTCTCTGTCTCTGTAATTGTGTGAATCAATTCCTCGTAATATAGAAACATATTTTATTTTTGACTAATGCACATTTCATGGGTGAGGAACTGGCCAGTAAAGTTAGTTAGAACTAGCAGCGCAGTCAGAGTCAGGACCAAGGTATTCCAACCCCAAGTCCAGTGCTGTCTTATTCCATGCTTTCCCAATAAAAGACTCGAAAGAGTAATAATGGATCAACAGAAAAAAAAGACACTAAGCCACTCAAAAATTAGATTCGTGCCCTGCACAGCTGAGAGGGGTCAGTGTTTGGTGCTGAGTCTCAGTGTGGTGGGGAGCACCCCTAAGGAGGGGAGCACCCCTGAGGTGGACCCATGAGGAATCATGATTCATTGCTCAGAGGCCTTGGCCACTGCTTATACCACAGGGCCTAGTGTCTCTAAGATCCTCACAGTGCTTTCTGGGGGGGTGGTATGGGAAGGTTTGCTATTGAAAGGTCATCTGAACCTTCCTTAAGACAGGTGGGATTCCTAACCTATAAGATGTTATAAGGGTCCAAATTAAGTAAAACAGATTTCTGCTTTCGTTGCCAGAAACACAGAAATCTAGCTAAAACCTGATACACCATTTAAATGTATTTCTGCTCCTCTTCCATCTTTCAGTGCAAGACAATCTTAATTTGAAATGTCATTTTTAATGACTGATTGCTGCATCAGGCAAACTAGTTTCCCCCAACATTTTTAGAAGTCTTGCTTACTAACACTGAATACTATATAAGATGTATTGAGGACTTTCTATGAGTCAAGCACTGCTCTAAGCAAACATGTATTAATTCATAAGCCACACAAAAACTCTACCAAGCTGACACTATTGTTATCCATATTTTCTAGGGGAGGAGTCTGAGGTACAGTGCCCAAGATCATACTGCTAGTAAGTAGCAGAACTCAAGATTCAAACACACTGTAGCCCCAGAGTATGCCTATGTTTTTCATCACTGCCTGCAACTTAATTTTAATCTTCAAAGCTATGAACACTCTACCATGTAGTGTCAGTTATCTTTCATTATAGGACCAAGAACTAGACAATTTCCTGGCAAGTTATCTATTGACTGTTACTAAAGATACATCCCACAGATTCTAGGCAATACCCTTCTTGTAACACATCCATATGTATAATCTGATCACCTTTCCAGAGCAGAAAAAGGGAAAAGGAAGTAAAGTCAGCTGATGGGTCTTGAGTAGCAGCTGTGTGGGGAAATAAAGAAGAGAAATACCAAAATGAAGTCTAAGGGGCACCTGGGTGGCTCAGTGGGCTAAAGTCTCTGCCTTCGGCTCAGGTCATGATCTCAGGGTCCTGGGATAGAGCCCTGCATCGGGCTCTCTGCTCAGCAGGGAGCCTGCTTCCTCCTCTCTCTGCCTGCTTCTCTGCCTGCTTGTGATCTCTGTCTGTCAAATAAATAAATGAAATCTTTAAAAAAAAAATGAAGTCTAAGAATTCTACAGTTGATCTCAAGTGCTTAAAACAGGTCATTAAAGCAAAGCCAGGGCATATACAGCACATGCTGGGAACTAAAAGCTAAGGCCAGCAGGAGTTGGATAATCAGGGAAGATGACAGTTGGCAGGTAATCTAGACATATCCTGGAGACAGGTGCAAATGACTGCAGTGGAAATCTCACATGCTTTCAACGTGTGTGTACATACAGGACATGTCCTCTTAACAGAGCCAGGAAAGAAAGAAAGAAAATCAATAAAAGAGCTAGAAGTGGACAATCATTGACCATCAAAGTCAGTATACACTATGTAAGTATGGAAGCATGCAAGTAAGGTCAACAATAAGGGTATGCTAGTAGGAAGGTGAGGGATAAGCAATGCAATTCAGACCACAGAATTCCAAAGGATCGATGATAAACTATACAGAGGAAATATACTTTCAAATAAAATTAATACACACTCAGATGAAATGTGAAAAATTAAAAAGTAAAAACTCTGACTAGCTGAAGGTCTTACTTCACTTTTGTTTTCACTCTGCAGCTCTTCAATACACTGCAACATTACTGGTCTTCTAACGCATATGACGGAGGACATGAGGAATTACAGAGGACTCAAAATACCATCAAACTGCAGCCCCACAAGCTACTTACAATCCACTGCTTTACCAATACAAGTAAACAACTGTAGCACTGCAAAGAACATTAAGAAAAGAAGGGGACAGGGGAGCCTGGGTGGCTCATGTGGCGATCGCAGGATCTTGAGATCGAGCCCCACATTGGGCTCCTTCCTCAGTGGGAAGTCCCCTTGCATACACACATGCTCTCTGTCTCTCTAAAATAAATAAATCTTTGAAAGAGAGAAAGAAGAGTGGGACACATGAGAAAACATTTGGGGGGGCACATTTAAGATATGGCTACCATCTCCAGTTTGAAGAAAGGGCAATACAAGACACAAGTGATGATGGACAGAACTAGGGTAAGGGCCATGGGTCTAAATGAAGGGATGGGTGTAAGAAATACTGACGTACATAAAATGGGTCAGCTCCTGTGGTCAACTGTGCAGAGGAACCAGAGATGACACCAAGAATTTAGGAAACATCTTCTTCCTTAATCAAGTCTGTTACTTTCAAAGGCACTAGGAAAGGCTCTGGAGAGAAAGGACTTCCCACCAAGATAGGAACCACTTTCCCTCAGCTTTTCTTGCAGACTTGTGCTTTCATCGCCGCTCAGCCTTCAGGGAGTGGCTGCTTGCCCTGGACAGTTTGACTAAAGCCAATGAATGGCCCTTTGCTTAAATCTTACCACCCCCAGAGGGGTTTGGGGTTCTCCATTTTTACCTCCATAGTAGAGTTGAGACAAAGCCAAGACACTGAGCAAGACTTTATTAACAGCTAGGAGATATTTTTTAAAAAGAAGTAACCCTGAAAGATATAATGATAAAGATATAATCAGAAACAAGATACACTTTAGTCCTTTCTGGTCCATGGAGCCCAAGAAGAATCGGGTCTTTCCATCCCTCATGGTCTTCCCAGGGGTAGACAGGATCTTTAACTGCCACTGCTGAGGCTCCCTCTTAGACGGGTTCCTCAAAGTCAGACCACGAGAGCAAACAAGCAAGCACAGCAAAGTGCCCTCTCAAGACCTGATTTTTTCCTACTGAGTGGTTTGAGTAATGACCTTCTCTCTACCCTGGTCCTTTACTTTCCAAAAATGTGAAACACAACCACTCCAACAAACAACAGATCCACACACACAGACACACACCAAATGCATAAACACATCTATGGAAAGGACACATCAGCGAAAAGGGGAACGTTTCAGAAAGGAGCCACTGAACAAAAGTTAAGAAAGAAAGACATCAGTGCTAGAAAGGAAATGACTTTGGTTTAGGAAATGTTAGATTTAAGGTGCCCAAAATATACCCAGGTAGAGACGCATACAAGGTAGAGAAATGTGAATGTGAGTTTATAAGAGAGGCCGACCCCGTGGGTAGGGGGAGAAAGCTGTTCTGGGAATACAGAGAGGAAAGCAGAGAAAAGAGCAAAGTGATGCCTGTACCTGTACTTTCACCACTGGGGTTTGGGGGGCGGGGGTGGAAGTCCAAGAAGAAAAGGACAACCCGGCAAGAGAGAGGCAGAAAGAGAAGACAAATGTGGCAGCCTTCAAGAAAGAGGGAGTGAGCAGGCCACAGTCCAAAATGCTTCATGATTAAGAAAAGCTGATTGGATTTAAATTTGAAAACATAGCTGCCTTTTGAGAGACAGGGTTTAGTATAACGATGAGGGAACATCAGAACAGGGGGCTGTGGGGGCGCCTGGGTGGCTCAGTGGGTTAAAGCCTCTGCCTTCGGCTCAGGTCATGATCTCAGGGTCCTGGGATCGAGCCCCACATCAGGCGCTCTGCTCAGCGGGGAGCCTGCTTTCTCCCCTCTCTCTGTCTGCCTCTCTGCCTACTTGTGATCTCTGTCTGTCCAATAAATAAATAAATAAATAAATCTTTAAAAAAAAAAAAAAAGAACAGGGGGCTGTGGAAGGATCAGCTAGTTGAGCTGAAGCAAGTGTCCTTCCTTCTTGAGGACCCTGGCAGTGAAGGGAAGGAGAGAGCCCCCCCCCAACCACCACCAGCACCACCAGCACCATAGGCTCTGATAGCCCAGGGACCTGGCTCTGTCTGCTCACTGCTGTATCCTCAACACTAACAGTAGTTCCCATCATGTAAGGGGTACTTCACAGATATTTGCTCATGGTATGCTGTGTTTATTCAATCGAGTTTGCTGTTTGATTAAATAAATGAATTAGTGAATGAATCCAGTAATGGTATTTGAGGAAGTCTGAGACAGTACTTGTGACAGCATTGCCATGATTCAGGTATAAATGCTGGCGATAAAGTCTGTAAGCACAGTTCACATCACTGTACTTGTGGAAGTTCGTCTTTTTGACAGTAATCTGAGGAGAAAGAGCATCTTTTAGGCCAGACCCTGAATTTGGGGAGGCAACACTTGAGTGACTGCTGAGTAGAAATGCCTCTCTGCCTGTGCCATATAGAGACACTGAGAGGAGCTCCTGTGAGGTGGGTTGTGAAGAAGGGGTTCTCCACATGGGGTACAGTGAGGAGCAAGGAATTAAAAATCCAGGTGAGTGCCTGTGAGGCTGTGAAAGCCCCTTGGGACTAGAAGTCAGCACTCTCAGGTTGCTACTGGTTCTCCTATTTGGTACTAAATCCCGTCATTCTCCCTCACCTTTAAAGTCTTTGTAAAGTTCTGATTTGGGTATGAGAATATAAAGGGGTTCAAGAAACACCGGGGGACAGGAGGATGACCAGCACTATGGTGGCAAGCAGAAACAGTATCAAGAGTGGAAGAAACTCAAGGATCAATAATGTGGGGTGACATCCAAGACACCTTGAAGGTTCAAGCCTTTATTTCATTAGATGACATGGCATTCCCTTTTAGGGAGTACACGAAAGAACTTTTTTTTCCCCCTGTTGCTTCTCATTTTGCTTTTGTCTGATTCAGACAAAGGAGAACGGAACAGATACGCAGTCCAAACAGAGAAAAGTGGTGGAGAGCAACAGAAAGAAGGTAGGGTTGTAAATATCGATACAATGTAATTAAAGAAAGCCTTGGAAGAAAGGAAAGGCCGTGAGACCCAAGGACTAGCTGGGAAGGTTTGGTTTTACAGAGTGGTAAAAAGAAGGAGTGAGAGTAAAGAGACACAAAACAGATGGGAGACACCTGGTGAGGTTTACCTGGAGAGTAGGGGACAGAGCCAGCTAGTGGACTTAGAGAACACAGACAGTTCACACAGCTGCTGGGGAAAGGCCACCAGGGAAGCCAGTATATAAGCGGCTTTCTGCAGTCTTGAGGGCCTACATCACTGGAATTTCCAGAAATTCTAATTAGCACGACTTAATATTATTTACAGCTATACTTGGCAACCAGAAAAAGTTTTTTGCCTTTGGAGATGCAGTCCTCCCCTTGAGCCAAGTATGGTTCGCCTGAAGGATCTGCTGCATACCGAATCATAATAATGGGGGTAAACACACCTCACAGCAGGATCATCTCATTTTAGAAACAATTCTAAAGACAGGTTCTAATCAAGAGAATTACAATTAATCCACCCTGCCTATTTTCCTTCAAATGGAGCCAAGCTGCACGATTTCATACCGAGACCATCAAGGTCTTCAGATGGAAGAAATTTTAAAAATCATCTAGTCCAGGGGTGCCTGGGTGGCTCAGGGGGTTAAAGCCTCTGCCTTTGGCTCAGGTCAAGATCCCAAGGTCCTGGGATCGAGCCCCACATCAGGCTCTCTGCTCCATGGGGAGCCTGCTTCCTCCTCTCTCTCTGCCTTGCCTCTCTGCCTACTTGTGATCTCTCTCTGTCAAATAAATAAATAAAATCTTTAAAAAAAAAAAAAAAATCATCTAGTCCAACTTCTCACTTATTATGACTTCATTTTTAGAAATCTGTGGCAGAAATTATCAGTGCACACTGGCATCTATGTGGTGCTTTACATCTGTCAGCCTCCTTTGGAGTGCACCTGAGGCCACACACCTGAGCTCTGGCCAATGGGACATTGGTGGATGTGATCTAAGTCATGCCCAGGCCTGGCCCTACACTGGATGGAGGAATACCAGCTAATTTGTATCCTATCAAACTTTGCTTGAGAGAGAGATGAACTTCCATTGTCTACTCACTGACATTTGTGGATTTGTCTGTTTCAACAGCAAGCATTCATTGATTCTCAAGCCTTCTTTGAATAAGCTAGCAACTCAAAGAGCTGCCAATTATTCTAGAGAAAGAGATGGAGATTATTACCGCTTGCAGAGCCAAAAGATTCAGAAGACAGAAGCAGTCACGAAACTCATTTTTATGATATAATAATATCTTGATTATCTAAAGGCTATTATTTGAGACATAACCTAAAGAAGTTAAGGCCCTATCCCTGAGAAACAGGGAATAAACTGTAGAGGTCTTTTTGTTTGTTTGTTTGTTTGTTTGTTTGTTTTAAAGATTTTATTTGTTTATTTGTCAGAGAGACAGAGACCACAAGTAGGCAGAGCAGCAGACAGAGAGAAGTGGACTCCCCGCTGAGCAAGGAGCCTGGTGGGGCACTTGATGCCAGGACCCTGAGATCGTGGCCTGAGTCAAAAGTAGATGCTTAATGACTGAACCACCGAGGTGCCCTAAGCAGGAGAGGTCTTAAATAACTCAGCTTGAGAGCTAAAGAAAGCATTGGAGATTCACTCACTAGTCTCTCAGGCTCTGTGTATTTACTCAAGTTATCTTGGAAAAATAAGTCAGTCTTAGAAATCTGTTTATCTCACATTAAGAAACTGGAAATTGGTCTGTTTCTGCTCTGTTCCTTTGTTTTGTTTTTTTAGATTCCACATATAAGTGAAATCATATGGTATCTGTCTTTCTCTGTCTCACTTTGTTCCCTTAGCCTAATACCTTCTAGGTTCACCCATGTTGTCACAAAAGTCAACATCTCATTCTTTTTATGGCTGAGTAATATTCCTGTGTTTATGTGTGTGTGTGTGTACCACATCCTGTTTATCCATTCATGTACTGATGGACCCTTAGGTTGCATCCATATCTTGTCCATTCTAAATATGTTACAATAAACATAAGGATACATATATCTTTTCTATTTAGTGTTTTTTTTTTCTTTACCCAGTACTGAAATTACTGGATCATATGGTATTTCTATTTTTAGTTCTTTGAAGAACCTCTATACAGTTTTCCACATTGGCTGTACCAATTTAAATTCCCACCCAGAGGAGAGATGGGTGAGAAGATGGGCAAAAAGGGTGAAGGGGAGTGGGACTATAGGCTTCCAGTTACTGAAATGTACAAGACCCCAGGATAAAAGGTATCACACAGGGAAATATAGTCATAGTTTTGCAATAGTGTTTTATGGTGACTGATAGTAGTTACACTTGTGAGCACAGCCTAATGTATGGAGTTGTCAAATCACCTTGTGCTTCTGAAACTAATGTAACATTGTGCATCAACTACACTTCAAAAACAAAAACAAAAAGCAAAAACAAAAAACAAACAAAAAAAAAAAAAAAAAAGGAAAGCAAGCAAGCAAGGAAAGAAATAGGAAATTGGAACCAATGAAGACTGGTACTAGAAGGGACCAAATCACAACTTTCTGAGATTGAAGGAGAGATCAGAATTCTAAAGGAAAAATTTCCAAAAAGCAAGGTAAAGATTTCCATTGTATAATTGAGCCCCACTACTTCTCAGAGTCCTGAAGTTTCACTGGAGGAACTCAACTCAAAACTGATTTTAAAAAAAAAAAAAAAAGAAAAGAAAGAAAGAAAAGAAAAGAAAGAAAGAAAAAGAAATACTTACTGTCTTCAACTAGCCTTTGTAAGCCTCTAAGATGTACAAAATGTATTTAAAAAAAAAAAAACTCTGCAAATGGTTACTCAATCAGTTTCGGTGTTTAAGGTGTATTATTATTATTTGGGAAAAAATAATTTCTGAGGACCACCTTATTTCTCTAAGATGCCAAACAATGATGCCCCAAAATATGAGACACTGCCATTTGCATACTGTTTGAGAGTGAGTGGTCCCTCCCAAATCAATGTGGGTGCCCATATTCAGTGTGAAGGAAACCCAGATTCCTTAAGCAAACTCAGGATCCAAATACCACGTGAAGTAGAAAGGACCTCAGAGATCACTCAGTGTAAGCCTCTGACAGAAAAAGTTAGGTGCCCATAGGGCGCCCATTCGCCTCACTGTAGAGGAGGACCTGAAGCTCAGGCCCCTGTGCTTTTGGAGCCAGGGTACAATCACCTACATAACAATGTTCTCTCCCTGGATTCCCTTAATCCTGCCCTCTCTTCCCAGGCCTTTCTAGAATCCAGAGGTTGATCCAGAAGCATGACGCACTCACCTGCAAAAAGCAGTGCCCAACCGGCGCGTGCTCCGCCAGGGTGGCGTTGTACACCTGCCTCCGGAAGACGGGCTCATTGTCATTCACGTCCTCCACTGTGATGCTCACCAGGCAGGTAGCAGAGAGTGGGGGTTCTCCTAGGTCTTGGGCTACCACTCTCAACTCTACTGCCTCCTGGACCTCTCGATCCAGACTTCGGGCGGTGCTGATCACGCCGCTCTCGGGATCAATAGTGAAGGACCGTCCGCACCCCGCGGTTGGCCACACACCTTCCGCGTTGCAGCGAACAGGAAGGTGGACCAGTGAGTAGCGCAGCCGCGCGTGGTCTGTGCCAGGCTCATCCGCATCCGAGGCGCTGACCCACACGACCGCGGTGCCCGGGGCCGCGGCCTCCGACACGGAGGCCAGGTAATGCGCCCTGCTGAAGAGAGGGGGCTGGTCGTTGAGGTCGGCAACCCGGAGCAGCAGCGTTTCCTCTGTGCTCAGCGGCGGGGAGCCGGAGTCCGTGGCCACCAGTCGCAGATCATACAGGTCGCGGCTTTCCCTGTCCAGGGGCCCCTCGACGCAAAGGAAAAATACCCCGGGGGAGCCGCCAGAGCGCAGCGCAAAGGCTCCGTCCCCGCCCTCCAGGGACAAGGAGATGCTCTCGCGTCCCAGACCAGCACCAGGCTCCCCGACGGCCTCCTCTTCCTGCTCAGGATTACCGTCTGCGTCTGACACGGAGACGCGAGCCACGTAGTCGCCGAGTGCGGCGCCCTCGGAAACGCGCGCGGCCCCTCCCTCCGTGAGGAAGAGCAGGTGAATGGCGGGCGGGTTGTCATTCACGTCGAGCACCGCGATGGACACCCGTACAGTGGCAACCTCGGGCTCGGCCCCTCCATCGCGAGCCTCGACCACCAGCTGGTGCCAGGCCTGTGCCTCACGGTCCAGCGGCCTCTGCACCCGCACCACGCCGCTCAGCTCCTCCACCGTGAAGTAGGCCGCATCGCCCAGGGGCCCAAGCGCCTGCCGGGCGCGGATGCTGTAGCGCACGTGGCCGTTGGGTCCCAGGTCGCGGTCGGTGGCGCGCACGCGACAGACCTCGGAGCCCGGCCGGGCGTCCTCCCGCACCGCGGCTTGGTACTCGCCCTGCTCGAAGACCGGCGGGTTGTCGTTCTCATCTAGCACCCGCAGCTCCACACGCAGGTTGCCGGTGCGCCGCGGGCGGCCGCCGTCCCAGGCTTCGATATGCAACTCGTGTGCCGCCGTCGCCTCTCGGTCCAGGCGCCGCAGCAGCACCAGGTCCAGGGGCTCCAGGGGCGAAGAGGACGGTGATGACCCCGGGGTTCCGTAGCGCAACTGGAAGAACGGTCCTGCGGGGTCCTCGGGAAGGTCGGACGGTTGCACCAGGGTGTAGCCCTGCGTGCTGAACAGGCCGGCGTCTGGGTCGTGGGCACCCGGCAGGCGGAAGGCGGTGCCTGGAGGGCTGAGCTCCGAGACGTCGAGTTGCAGGGAGTCGCGGGGAAAGCTGGGCGAGTGATCGTTCACGTCGTTGACGCGGATCTCCACCTGCACCACGGCGCCCAGCAGCGTGGCGGCCACAAAGCTGTAGTGGTCCCGCCGCTCGCGGTCCAGGCACCGAGCCGTGCGGATGATGCCGGTGTCCGGATGCACGTGGAAGTCGTCCAGCAGCGGTGAATCATCGGAATCCTCGGAGAGAAAGAAGCCGCCCCCCTCCTGCTGCTGTGCAGCCGGCAGCCCCGCGCGGATGTCGCCTACTAGGGTGTCCGGAGGAAGTCCTTCATCCACGGAAAGGCTGAGGTTGAACACCTGGGCATATGAACCCGAGGCCGCCCACACCCACGCGTGCATGAAGAGCCTGAGCAGGAAGCGCTGAGCCCCGGTGGCGCCGCCGCCGCCGCCCGGCAGCCCCAGGGGTGACCCTCTCCTCCCGCGGAACAGAAGGCGCTTCCCGGCGGGAGGCCCCCGCCGCTGGTGCCCTTCGCCCATTCTCCACACAGAAGGACTCTTTGCTCCGCCAGCAAATCGGGAAGGCTCCCGGGCAACTGCCAGCTTGTGAAGGGGTCTGGAGCCTCTTCAGTGTCGGGGCCAAAGAAGAAAAGACTTTGGCAAACCAACAGACCCAGGAGTTCCCGAGGTTCAATCTGCAACTGGTGAAAACGTCCTCCGCCACCGCTCACGCAGACAGGAAAGCTCCAGCCGCCTCTGCCGCTGCAGCCACCTCTTCAGACCCCGGATTTCTTTAAATGAGTCTCATCTCTTTTTCTCTCTCCTTTTATTCTTTTTACATCTGTTCCTTGTTTTGCTCGGCTTGTTGTTTCCCCCTGGTAAAGTCAGGTGCATTATTTCTTTAGCCAAAAAGGATGAAATTATTTAAAGCACACACACACAAGGAGAGGACGGGGGTCGGCCCGGGGAAGGGGGTGGAGTAAGGGCGGGGAGGCCGAGTGCGGGCGCCGGGCCGGAGCGAAGGAGGAGGGGAGGGAGGGAGAGGCGGCTCTGGCTGCGGCCGCGTGCGCGGCTCCGGGGTCGGCCTCTCCCAGCCGCGTCTCCCGGCGGGAGGACCGCCCGTGTGCTCCAGCTCCCACCCAGCCCACGCCCCCCCCTTCCCTTCTCCTCCCCGCCGGTGACGCGGCGCACACGAGGGCAAACTCCAACCTGCGAGTCGCCGCTCTGCAGCAGGGCGCCTTCTCGCCTGGGCCGGGGACCCGAGAGAGGGGAGCGCAGCAGGAAGGACGCGCAGATTTGGAGCGCGAGGAAGGCGGGGGTCGCGCAGGCCGGCTGTCTGCCCGGGCTCTGCGTGCAAAGTGGCGGTGGGTGGGGGAAGGCGAGAGCAGCAGCCCCTCCACCGCCCTTCTCCCTCCATCCCCTGGACGGTTCCTCCGGCAGGCCTGACGCTTGGCTCAGGCTGAGCCGAGGGTGGAGATTAGAATCACTTTGGGGAGCCAAACTTGTGTTCTCCATTTGGCGAGAGAGATTCGTCCCCAGCGGAAGGACAGATGGAGTCAAAGGCCGACGCGCAGCTGGGGCCGGGATGACTGCAAAGAGGGGGGCGGGGGGAACTTGGAAAAACCTTCGCGAAACCCCGAGAAATCTGTGACACACATGGTGCAAACCATGCTTTATTATGCCGCGCTACTACTCAGCAACGTGTGAGCGTCCTGTCACTCGCCTCTGCCACCGAGAATGACGACAATAGAGTCGGCTGGTGAACACTTTTTTATGCATTCAGCGCCATCACAACACTTCCAGGATGTTTTATGATGCTGATTTATGGGCAGAAAGTTGGGGTAGCTCAGGCCAGACCACCTTCCAGCACTTCCCCGTCGCCCCTGAGCGAGGAAGTTTGCAGCCAGGGCAGCTGCTGACAACACTTTCAAACTAGCTTCTGTCTGAGTCCAAGAAAAATGCCAGTAAATTGCCAGTCGTAGGTTTCCCTTCAATCATCTGTAATGATAGGTAGAAATTGATAAATGGCCTCTAATAAAGAATGCCTGAGGAAGGACTCTCTCTGCCTTCTTGAGAATGGCTGGTCCTATTTAGCAAATGGTTTCTGCGATTTTGCATTTAGGCCAAAGGGAAAAATTAATTTCCTAGATACTGTTGCCCTCCTTTAAGGAGGACCAACAGTGCTCGTGATGGTTCCTGGCAGCCACAGTAAAATGCCTTTTAATATTTGGTGGAGTTATATATAACTGCTAATCTGCACCGTTATCTCTACCTCTGACAAAATAATAATAAAACAATTTATTTTATAGCAGATATGTTGCATGTAAATGTAAATAGAGACATTATTAAAATACATCCAGCTGCCTCTCACCGGTGAAGTCTCCTTACCATTAAGGAGACCAGTTGTGAGTCTAGAATCTTCTTTCACCTCAGCCTCTTCAATCTCCCTTGAATTAGTCTCCTGCCTCTACTCTTGCCCCCTTGTAAGTAATTCTCAACCAAGCATCTCGATTATTGTTTTTAAAGCTAATTCAAATCATGTCTCCCGGTGCTTAGAACCTGCCAATATATTTTCATTATACTTGGATTATAATTCACCTTGCCGACCTCACCTTGTACCACCACTGTGGATCCAAATGTACTGCTTTTTTCTGATATTGGTATTTGATACAGACTGAATGTTTGTGTCTTCTGCAAAATTCGTATGTTGCCCTCCTATCTGCGGATGTGAGGTATTAGGAGGTGGGGTCTTTGGATTAGATGAGATCATGGGAGTAGTGTCCTAAGAGTAAGGAGAGAGCCTGCTATTCTCTGTTCTCTGCCATGTGAGGATACAGGAGGTGGGCAGTCCACAACCAGGAAACATGCCCTCTCCAGAACTTGACCATGCACTCTACTCAAGTAGCTTCTCCACCATAAACCCTTATCCTCTATTAGATTTCATTCACAACACCTATTGGTGCCTGAAATTAGCTTGCTTTATTCCACTGTTTATTAGATTATTGTGATCCCAATCCTCTTCGTGCACTTGAAGCATTGCAAGCATCCCGGAACCCAGATCAGTACCTATCATGTTAATGGGTCTCCATTCACTAAACATGTGTTGGGTGACTGGATGGACGGTTGGCTTAGCGGATGGGTGGTAGATGGAGGTTTAAGTCTGTTAAAGCAAGGGTTCAAAACCATAATTCAGAATTAATTGACCATGAAATCCTTTATTGTGATGAACTGTATCTTCATAATATACTCATTTTAATCATTCTACAAGGATTCGTGAACTAATTTTTGAACTTAGCTTATTTTGCAGTCTATTGTTACTAAATATTTACTTGAATCTAAAAATAAAGGGAAAGCAGCTAGTTATTCTGCATCTTTCACTGACATTCTTTGTAAACAGTGGTTTGGTTTAGAAACAAATGAAAAATCAAAAACTTCAAACATCTATGTTCCCATTCGTTTTTAGGCTTTATAATTTAAGCATGTGCAGTTTAAGGTCTCCTGCCCACTTCATACCCTTCATTGGATGCCTTGAAGGGCATTCTAAATTGAGAATTTAATTTGTTGAGGTTAAAAAAAAAAAAAGAGCATCTCTCAAATATGCAAAAACAACTTTAGATTCTAGCACAGAAGCCAATAACTTGCAAGAAATAGGTCTCTGACCCTCTTGGGAGGAGTAACATGGTGTGACTAGCAGGAGTTTGGGCATTAAAACTGAGGAACCCTGGCTCTGCTCTATACTTGTAGGCAAATTATTTCCATCTTGTTAAGCCTCAGTTTCCTGCTTTCTTAGTTGGGGGTTATACTATCTATTTTACAGGACATTATGAGTCTTGAGTGAGGCAGTATATGTAGACTAGCACATAGAAGACAAGCAATATTACTTCTCTTGCCCCTGTTGTTTATGTGATGAAATATTTTAGGGTTGAAATGCTTTGGGATTCTTAGTCATATCAAACTCTGATTTCTTAGCCCCACCCCCGCCCGATCCCCCCAGCCCAAGTGTGTGGAGAAGAAGATGAAAACTCCCCCATATCACAGGCAGCAACCATCATGGGCAGAAAAGCACAGAGCAGACCTTCACCCAGTGTTACATGGTTAAAGTAGTACAGGAAGTCCATCATCAAAAACTGTTTTCTCCCAGATTGTAGATAGCTTTGCAATAGTTAAATAGTCTAAATAGTTACTAAGTACTCAAAATCTTCAAAGCATCTCCCACCAACCCTTTCGAGAAGGAATTATAATTAGTATTCCATGATACAGATGGAGAAACTGAGGTTCAGGGCATTGCAAGTAACTTGGCCGAAGTCACATAGGGGTTAAGTGGTAGAATTGGACTCCCAACTCAGACAGTTTTGCTTCAGGGTCCATGGCCTTTGGAGTTGTCATGGGTCATTTATCATCTCTATGATTTTCTGCTTAAGGCAAACTGCCTTGCTTCTAAACTGCAGAGGAAACAACTCTGGACAGCATGTTTGTGTGAATGGTAGGACGGTATGGGAGAAGAGCCACAAGGAAGTGACTACTTAAGAGGGCACCGAGAAGAAACTAGATATGTGCGTTAAAGCCCAGTAAGGAGGAGGATCCTGTGGAATATAGAGGGTTTCTTCCCACCTCTTCCCCCACAAAAAAGACAGTCTCAGTCTAGGAAGGAGGTGTCTCTCCTATTTTTGGTTCACATGTTACTATCTCTCAAAAATGGAGCTTGTGATGGTTAAATTTAATGTACCTACTTGGCTAGGCTATGCTGCCAAATGTGATAGGTAATAGAGCACTACACCAAATGTTGTTGTGAAGGAAATTTGTGAATGTAATTAACATCGATGAGGAGTTGACCTTAAATGAAGGGGAGTGTGCTTGATAATACAGTGGACCTCACATACTCAGCCTAAGGCCTTGAGAGCAAACTGAGGTTTCCCAGAGAAGAAGGAATTGTGCTTCAGGACTGTAACATAGAAATCCTGCATGAGTTTCCAGTCCACTGGCTTCCCCTCCAAATTTTGGACTTACCAGCCCACACAATCTTGGGTGCCAATTACCAGGTATATACTGGTTCTGTTTCTCTAAAGAACGCTGACTAATACAGAGTTTTATAAGAAGAGAAGATGATTTAATATCTATTATTATAGTCTGTATTTGATATACATATATTTCATGTTCTGAAAGTATTAAAATCAGAATCCTGAACATGATGGAGGTCTCGCCCAGAGAGGTGATTACGTGATAGGTAATCAAGTCTACTGTCCTACCTTAGGCTCTAAATGTCCAAAAGAGATGAGAGTCTTTTCCCTCTTTTTAAATTTTGAGCACAGCCTGTATAAACACACATTCTATTTTCTGAACCCAACAGAATACAATTAAATTTTATAGAGTACTTGTCTCTGTTTTGGATATCAACATATAGTCATTTCCTCTGATTCTTTGGGAAAATGAAGAAAAACTTTATCCCAAAATTTCATCGTATGGTTGGAGAGAAGTACGACATGGCTTATCATTAAATAGGTTTAAATATATTATATCAAATCATATTTTTCAAATCTAGTAGAAGCTAGAATATAAGGGTTACATATACAAACATTTTCCATATATTTGAAGATTATAATATAAGTAGGTCTGAGATAGAACCCCTGGCTAATGTAACTTCTGCCTGACTTTTGCCAAGTCTCCTCTCTCTCTTAAATAGCTTATTCTCTTTCCCAATAATTGGTAAGGCAGACCAACTTCTCCCCACTCCCTCCACCAGACTCCAGATGGCCTACAAAGGCCAATCAAACCTGCTCAAACACATAGCCTTTAAGATTTGGCTTTTTTGACTCTGTCTTTGGCGTGTACACACACAAACACACACACACACACACACACACACACACCATCTTGCTTTCCCTGAAAACTTTCCTTTAGATAAAATAATCCCAGCTCCTTATTTCCCCAACCCTTTAATCATTTTGTTTCTGTTCTCTGAACTCCTTCCAATCTTCCTATATTTTGTATAAGATGTGGAAACCAAAACCACACACCATTTTCGAACAGGGTCTATGTATTGCCAAATTGGGGGGAAGGGCTCTGACTTACTTCTTCAATCACAAATCAAAGCCAAGTCCAACAGGTTCTTAACAAGTGGATGTTGGAACAGGTGTGACACCCCATTCAATAAAGCAACACCTTCTGAGTGGATAATTATTCAGTGTGGAAAGGTAATTTACTTGCTTTCACTGAAAGGGATTTTTAGAATATTCATGTATTTGTATAAAACAGCATGAAGGATATAGTTAGTGAAGATAAAGATAAATAGTTAATCCTGTCCATATTTTTCTAGGTGTAATTGCTCTTGTGCAAAGTAAAGGAAACCGATCTGTTTCCTGGGACAAAGCAAAGTTCACTGAAATGCATATACATAATATATGTTATAATAATTCCAAGTAAAGAGAAAGCAAAGGAAATACCCAGGACCCTGCCAATCCCACAAATATTCAGTGAGAAAAACACCTGGATTCTCCCCAAGCCACAGCTGTTCAGTTGGAAAATGCCTGGATCCCATTGAATCAAGGCAGTCAGGAAAAAGAGCCACATCCGGCCCAGTGTGTCTCCTCAGTACGACAGGCACACATGAATCCTATTTGATCAAGACACAGTTATTTTGGAAATAAATAGATCCTGCTGGATTCAAGCACAGTTCGCGATTAGCACACGCAGATGGGGATGAACTGGTTACAGATACTATCTACAAGAAACTCCTTCAATATAAGAGATCTTATGCTGCAGATTCTTGGCCATGTCAATATCTCGGTTATTTTTCTCAGGGAACATATGTGGATCTGTCAGCTCTGCCCCTTGATTACGTTTAAGTTTGCCTGGATCACACAGGATCAGAGTGCCTTGCCCTGATTCTTTAGATTTAGCAGCATATGTATGTAAAAGGAAAGGCAAAAAGTGAATAAAATCATTTTGGTTTTCCTTAGTATGATCAAAACAGCAGCAGCATCATAATAGGAATGTGCTAGTCCTTTTGAAAGCATGCAAATGGAGAAAAAAAAAACCTGTATCTCTATCATCACAATTTACATTTTCTCCATATTTCCATTTTTTGGACCTAAACTTCTTTTGCATCCAATACAACATTTTCATTACACTTTCCAAATAACTTTTCAGCATTTCATGATACAAATACCACTACTGACTCAGAAACTAACCTAAAAATTAGGTAGATATTTACAACAATTAAGTAATTATTGTAATTACCTACTTTAAGTCATGCAGAAGTTTCCCACAGCTGTTATAATTTATAAGGGTTATAGTGGTGCTTAACACTTTTGTTTCTGAGAGAGAAAGAGAGAGCAAGTGGAGGGGCAAAGAGAGAGATTGAGAGAGAATCGTAAGTAGGCTCCATGCTGGGTGTGGACATGGGGCTCCATCTGACAGACCTGAGATCATGACCTTAGCCAATATCAAGAGTCAGACGCTTAACCAACTGAGCCACCAAGGTGCACCAACAGTGCTTAATACTTTTAAAGATGATTTTATATTGTTGTCAAAGCTAATCCTGAAGAGAGAAACTGTACTTTAAAATGTCACAGATTTGGAGTCTGAAACCCCTAAAATTCTGAGGTCTTGGGAGAGTCTTCTACATCATGACTTCCCCCAGAAAATCAGATTGCCATATCTGGGGAGGCAATGGTAGAAACTACTTCATGAATTCAAGTGGCCCTCAAATTTCCTCCAATTCACTGCCAATTTCTTGTTTCCTATAACTATTTGTATCCATTATAAAAAAGAGAAAAACAGAGGGATGAAATCCCAGAGGCTCTTGTCCTGGCAAGATGCATTCAATGAATAAACCACAGCCTCGCAGGAAGGCAGGCCTAAATCCCATGGCCAATGATATGCATTCTGACCACTGTACCCTGAGTGTTTTCGCCATCAAACTGAGCTCCAGGGTATCTACAGTAAGCAATATTACTGAATTTGCAGAAGTTTCTCTTCAAACACAGCTTCCCATGTCTGCAAATTTATATATATATTTTTCCTCTACCTTCACAGGCTTTTATCTCTGATCTTTTTTTGTAAATCCAGCTTCTGAGTTTTTGCTTTTTGCTTTATATTCAAGATCTCTTTTGAAGGCTCTCTGCTTCTCCTGTCTTTTTATCCCCCCTCACCTGTTTCACCTGTGGACGTTATAGCCTTGTTCCTTCTTTCTTCTAAGCCCTGGTCTCTCCATTCCAGGCAGAATGGGGAAGTTTACAAATAACAGCTGTGAAAAAGGCACTATAGAGAAGATGCTTTAAAGACCCAAATGACAAAAACCTCCCTTCACAAGGCCCAGATGAGTATTAAATGTCAAGAAGCAACCACCAGCAAATAGAGAGGCAATTGCTCATTTTGAGCAAGCACATCACGCCGCCCATGAGGAAGGAGGCAGAGCTGTACAAAGTTGCAGAGTGGCACAACTGCCACTCTGAATCCTGCAGGTACCACAGTGAACGATTCCAGGATCGCAACCCTTCTTCTGCAAGCATGGCACCAGCATCAAAACCATTTTCACAAATCAAGGTAATCTGAGGGATGATTCAGAACCTCATTTTCCCTTGCTCCTACAAATGCATCCTCTCAGTCCCCCGTGGGAGGTAAAATGATGCCACCCCTCAAAGATGTCCAAGTCCTCATCCCTAGAGCCTACGAATGTGTTACCTTCCATGGCAAAAAGGACTTTTTCAGATGGGATCAAATTATGGATCTTGATTGAGAAGGGGAGACTGAAAATGGGCCCTTCAAAGGGAAAGACAGATGGTCAGAGTCAGAGAAGGAGAGAGAACAAGGGAAGCAAAGGCCAGGGTGAAGGGGCCATGAGGGAAAGAATTCGGTCAGTCTCTACCAAGGGGAAAAGGCAAGGAAATGTATTCTCCTTAGACCACCCAAAAAGAAAACAGCTCTGTCGACCCTTTGATTTTAGCCCAGTAAGAACGGGGACAGGCTTCTCACCTGCAGAACAGTAAAATAGTACATTTGTACTGTTTAGGGCCCCTAAGTCTGTAGTAATTTCTTGCAGCAGCAACAAGAAACTAATACCTTCCTCAACAGTACCAAGGTCAGTGTGTCTTCTTTGTGGCGTTTTCCCTAGCGGATATCTATGTTCCCAGAGCCTCTGTTGTCTCTCAAACACCTGAGTTCTCAGTTGCAAAGAAGGAGGCAGTTACAACAGCATTGGTCTTGTTTCCAGCCAACAGCATCTCCTGGGATTAGCTCCAGCTAGAAATTTGGACAGCTTCATTTCAGAGACTGTTTCTTAAAACGTCAAGATGAATTTTTTTCTTTGATTTGAATGCATTATCCAAAGTTTTGTCTTTGTATAAAATGTTTAAAAAATATATCTGCAACAGAAAAGCAGTCCTGTTGAAAGCTTAAAGGAATACTGAGCAAATAAAACACAATCATGATGGCTACAACCTTCATTGGAAATGCATTTGGGGTACAGTTGAAAGTCGGAAGAAAGTGAGTCTTTGGGAAAAGGGGGGGACATCAAGTTTACTTTTAAAGCAAAATGCATGGCCACAAAGCCAGAAAATGGAGTTCTGGTTGCATTGTGGAGAGAAATAAATCCTGACTGAGGAAACAATGTAAGTGTTATATAATGGGCCGTGAAATCTACTCACTGTGGGGTCAGGGGCCCAAGGGGTAGGAAACTTGCTAATGCACACAAGCAATGTTTCTTTTCATCTCTGTATACTCAGATATAAATGCAGTGGTTTTCAAACTTTTCTGAGCCACTGTATTAGAATATGTTTCAATATCATACACCACTAACACACACACACACACACAATATAACTGGAACAATACTTTCATGACATTGTATTTACCCTTACAATGTGAGATGGACTGTGATATTTCCAATTTCATTGTTATCTTTCATTGTTAATTTTTTAAATGCTGGCCAGGACTCACTAAGTGGTCATGATCTGCCCCTTAAAACAAAACAAAACAACAACAACAAAAACATCTGCAATCTCTCTGCTCAGCGGGGTGTCTGCTGCTTCTTCTCCCTCTGCTGCTTCCCCCACTAGTGATCTCTCTCTCTCTGACAAATAAATAAATGAAATCTTACACACACACACATATTCTGCAGTACATACTATTTAACACTAAAACAGGTATTTTCTTTCCAATTAGTACTAAGAGTTTTTTTTTCCATTATTACGTAGTAACTTAAAAATGAAATTCTAGTTTGGAACTGACTACTTTGAGGATCTTTTCCAACTTTATGATTTCATAGTTTTTCCTCAAAAAGAACATTGTTTTATCCACTGTTTTCTTTTTAAGAGAATGAAGCTAGGACTGACAACTTGGAACTTTCCCTCCAGTAGGTTCATTTAATAGATACTTTTTCAAAAATAGCGCTGATACTTCTTATTCTTCAGTGATTAATTCCTTTTTTTTTTTTTTTTTTTTTTGAGTAGTGATTAAGTCCTAATCGAAATCAGGAACACTTGAAAATATTGTCAGAGTCTAGGCCACATAGGCATTGATATTTGTGAATTTTGATTTCAGGAATTAGGGAAGCAGAGTTACTGCTAAGGGATAAAGTGAGTTATTCCCCTCCCTGAGAGAGTTCTGATTTGGGATCCTAGCCACAAAAATCCCCACCATTCCCCATTGCTAAATTTGCTCAAGGCAGGTAATGCTAGACTCCTAAGACAGAAAACTGCTCCCCTTCACTTTGTTTTCAACAACTGGGCTTTGTAACACACTTCTCAGATTCTCGCCTGCAAACTAGGAGAAATACTAAACTCTCAGGGCTGAGGAATGGTTAATAAAACTGTGCTAACCTACAGAGATGCAAAACAATAGCAATCACTCATCAGTTTGCTAAGCGGTGACAGATTCCAATTTCCCATTTTCCGGAGACACTCGCCTTATTACCAGGCAAAACCAGACCAGTTAACTTGCCCAAGATCTATAGCTTGCTGTAGTGATCTCATCGGTCTGTGTCCCTGATGGGGACTCAAGCAGGTGGCGCGGAGAGCGGCGAGCTGACATATGGAGACATATTGCCTAAATAGCCTGATGCACCAGACCAGCTAATTTTCCTTCTATTTTGAGAAGAGCAATTATTTTAAATTGCCATATATCAAAATGACTTTGCACTTGCTCCGAAATGCAGCAAGTCAATAAACTATAATGTAAATGAGTGACTCCAGCTACTTTGATTTTAAAAATGAAAGATGAAAAAAAAAAAAAAGAAAGAAAGAAAGAAAAAACAGAGAAGCAGAGTCCCATAGTGCTTCATTTAGAAATGAAGAAGGGTTACAATTCAAGGCTTTACAATATTACCCTTGTATGTACAATGCCTACTATTTTGGAAGCCTTTTGATGATACTATATCGCAAAAGTACTTTGTAATTTTGCCTTTAAATCCCAACAAACTGTTGAGAGTTTTTTTGTTTTATGGGAGAAGACATGGTCTCTTTTATGGAAAGCGATAGAAAGGAAGAAGGATGAATAGGAAGCTGAAAATAAACACTGGACATAAGACAGCAGTTGGGAAAGTCCCAAGAAATCTTTGGACCTATTTCCTTGACGCCAGCAATACCAAAGAAAAATATCAGTCGTGAGCCGAGAAAAAAACCCACCTGCCCATTCTGTCCAGAACCAGAATTTAAGCTGGTTCAGATGCTCCATTAGAAATGCGGTTTATAAAGAGAAATGCACTTGGAATTCTAAATAAGGATTTTGAAGGGAAATTTTAATATCTATATATAGATTTAGCAGTCGTGAAGGGAAATGGGGTGTTGATTTATGAAGCTGAAAGAAATTATGAGCAGCTGGAACATTAAGGACACATTGTCAGAGGGGGGCTTTCATCTCTAATTTGGACTGAGGTTTCAGAACCTTTCAGAGCTGTGATTTGGACTCAGAAGATCTGAGAAGTCCCTATCTAGTTAATTTGAAAATGAGGATGTTACACCCAAACCTTGGACCTTTTGATTGACAGAACAATTAAAGATATAGCAGTTAAATACAAAAGGTAGTTAAGTTCCTGTTAAATTTTACAGTTTTCTTTTCAGAGGTAGCTTTTTATTTCTTAATTTATGATAAGTAATTTTTGAAATCAAAAGACATTTAAAAGAATAATTGAAAAAAAAAGAAAGTCTGAAATCTCTTTATTAATTCCAGAAAGCCTGCCTATCAGACTACAAAGCTGTTCCCAAGGCAAAGCATCTAAATGAATATAAGCTTTCTCTTGTGGGCTGAGCAGGCAGGCAGAAGCATGAAACAATAAAATGACGTCTCGGGGTAGAAAAATACATAATTATCTTCTGTATTATTGAATGAATAAATTACAGCATGGTAAATTATTGTAACCTCTCTTTCTTCAGATTTGGATAAAAATTGTTTTCTTCGTTGCTTGCAGAGGGCTTCTTATATGAAATCCTTTCTTGATTGCCTTTTGCTTTCTTCCGGTAATCTTTGAACCAACATAAAGATGAACCACCGAATTCAGTTTGTTGTTTTTTTGAGGATTTATCTAACATGACTTGTTGGTGGTATAGACGAACCAGTGGCCTGCCTTTTGGGGGTTCAGTCATCTACTCCCAATACAAGCAGATTATAGGGGGTATGCTGCTCTACCACAAGGTGGGGAGAGAGCCAGATTCTTCCAGCCGGCCTTCCAGAAACCAAACAGACCTACTAAGTAGAAGGTATCAGGAATCCAAGGAAGAAACTGGTAGAAGAAAATCCCTTACTAGGCACCTGAGTGGCTCAGATGGTAAAGCATCTGCCTTCAGCTCAGGTCATGGTCCCAGGGTCCTGGGATGGGCCCCAGCATGGGGCTCCCTGCTCAGCGGGGAGTCTGCTTCTCCCTCTCCCACTCCCCTTGCTTATGTTTTGTTTCTCGCTGTGTCTCTCTCTGTCAAATAAATAAATAAAATTTAAAAAGAAAAAGAAAATCCCTTACCTGGAAGAAACCACAGTCTAGTCAGGGAAGCAGACAAGTAAAAACTTCATTACATTTCCAGATGAATAATGCCACAGTAAGGTGTGATAAAAGCTCACAGAACTCAGGACGCCTTCACTTCCATTCAGATCCAGTCTGGCTAAGAGTCCATCACTCTATAACCATTTCTTTCTTTCTTTTTTTTTTTTTTTTTGATAGACAGATCACAAGTAGGCAGAGAGGCAGGCAGAGAGAGAGAGGAGGAAGCAGGCTCCCTGCTGAGCAGAGAGCCCAATGCGGGACTCGATCCCAGGATCCTGAGATCATGACCCGAGCCAAAGGCAGAGGCTTTAACCTACTGAGCCACCCAGGCGTCCCTCTATAACCATTTCTTACCAACAACCTTAACATACTTGGCCCTTGCCCCTTCTGAGGCTCCAGCCTCTTCCTCAAACCTTCCCTTTTGGATTACTACAAGAACTTTTTTGCTTTGCTTTGGTCTTCCTTGAGACATTTAACTGACACGGCAGGCATCCTTCTTTCACTCGAGTCACTTCACTGCTGTCCATGTCCTTCTTATCACTTTGTGAAATTAACAGCTTTATTTGATTATGCATTTATTATCCGCTTTTCCTGTGTAAGATTTTTGTGCATTTTTTAACTTTTCTATCCCCAGTGCTTACAACGGTATTGAATAAAGGTATGAATTAAATGCAGTCTGATACCGTTTCAAATCTATGCATACAACCTCAACAGGGTCCCTGCACCACTTTGATAAACTTTTTCATTGGCAAATCCTATTCCTTGAGTCAGAAGAACCACCCCTCCATTAACCGAAGAGGGGTCGGCCCCACACCCCAAGGGCAATGCTCCTATGAGGTCTTAACAGGGGCTTTCCAGAAGCCACGTTTAGGCCCCTTATCTGGCCTCTGCTACATCAGACAAGGTTGACCAGCCCCTCCTTTAAATGCATCCTGAGGTTTACACAAAAACTTTCTGTCCTGGTTTCCTTTTCCCAACCTGTTAAGTCAAAATCCCCATACACAGGACTCAAGCATGGTGTAGTCTTTTTAAAGAGCCATGGGAGATCCTGGTACACAGGTGGGACTGACAACCACTTCCCCCGGCTTTCTGCTCTTCTCATCTTCTTGTCCAGGGATGGCTTTAAAACTTTGAGAAAACATAAAGGTCATTGTCAGGATAGAAGGGGGAAGGAGATTAGACAATCTGCCCCAAGACTGCCTTTGCATGACAAACACAGCTTTTTTACTTAGATTACGTGTTTTCAGAATGTTACAAATAGGACATCATGATCCAGAAGCCCTTGCACCCAATTTACACAAAGGCAATTACTGTCAGATGCATGTGTTCATGATTCACAGAAGATGCAGAAAATATCAGTTGCCATATAGAGAATACTGTTATTACCATGGTGTGTACTATTTGGGGGGATAAACGGTCCCTCGTACTCGATACACCATGCCCTTGCCCAGTCCTCTGGTGTCAGCTTTCTACCTGGACCCTGTGATGCTCCAAACTCTGAGATCACACACTCTCCCAAGGGCTTTAGTATCCTACCAAAGGTGTGACGGGTGCATGACATCATTGCTAAAAGGAGAAGAAAAAAAAAAAAGGAACAGAAGACATAGGACTGAGAATTTCCCCCAAATCAATTTCAGACCCCAAGTCTCAGATACAGGAATCTCCGAGAACAACCAGCCAGATAAATGCCAAAAAAAAAAAAAGAACAAAACACACACACACACACACACACACACACACAGACACCCCTACATCTGGGCATATCATTTTCAGACTACAGAAAGTCAAAATTAAAAAAAAAAAAAAAGAAAAAGAAAATCAAAATAAGAAAAAACTCCTGAGAGAAAGAGACTAAGAGAACCAGAGAGAGGAAGGGGAGATGGAGAGGCTAGTGTGGGGAAGGGCGAAAAGACAGGAGAGACGAGAAAAAGAAATGTGGTGATGTCCCAGCTGAGAGGAGAGACGGCCACAGAAAGGAGGGATGGAATAAAGAGGTAGGGAAGAGGAAGACTGGGGGAGAGGGAGTTTAAAATGTCTTAGAACAAAGAAGGCACAGTGGTAAAGTCAAACCGTATATATATTTTTAAGACTTTATTTATTTGAGAGAGAGAGTGAGGGCACTCAAGCAGCTGGGGGGTGGGTGGAGGACCAGAGGGAGAGGAGGAAGCAGACTCTCCACTGCACAGTCGGCTGACAACACTGGGGGCTCAATCCCAAGACCCCGGGATCACAACCTGAGCTGAAGGCAGACTTTTAACGGACTGAGTCACCCAACGCCCTACCCGCGCCCCGAGCCACACACACACCACACCCATATGGTTTTTAAAGTGTTGTCTCTTCCATAGTTCCTTGAGGTTCAGGGAATGATTCTTTTTCTGCAACTCCTGGCTTGGTGCTTAGCATATTATAGGTACTCAATAACTACTTAATGAATTAATTGATGTTAGGAGATTGGGCTGGCCTTCTTACCATTTCTTGAACACATAAAGCACTCTCCTTATCTTGGAATGCTCTTCCCCCAGAGATCTACTTGGCTCACTCCTTCACCTCTTAAAAGGAAAAAAAAAAAAAAATCACACTCTTTCCCCCTCAAACACTAATTCCTCATTTTCAATGGTGACTAGTCTCCTCTGAATGGTATTTTACAGACAAGGCAACTCAATCCCATGTACCATTTTCTCTCTCTTATACAATTCATTTAGTTATAATGATGTGACTATTTAACCGGTCACCTAATTTAGGAATCTCTCTTTCAATGACCAAAATAATCCCTGGACCCTATTGACTACACTTTTAAATATGGTTCAGATCTCTCCCCCATCTCTATGACATTGTTTTAAAATAGATGATTACGTCTTATTTAAACCATCAGACTGCTTCTTGACTAGCTAGCCTGCTGCACTATCTAATTATTCTCCCTTCCCCTCCATTGTCAACCTCTAAAATATCACCAGAGTTATCTTTCCAAAGCATAACCTGATGATTCCTGCCCCTCCCCTTGTTTAAAAACCCTTCAGAAGCTGTCTAATGAGAACCAGAATCAAATCTCCTTAGTCCAGGATGCAGAGCCCTTCATGATCAAATTCCAGCTTATTTCTGAAGAACCTCAGCACCTTTCTTTCCTCTCAAGACCTCAACCAGCTCAAATCTTTTGAGAGCTCTAGAAAAAAAGTCACTAAGTTGTAAATACCTAGATATGTTCAAAACCTAGGTTCTGGCTCACCACTTCAGAAATGCAAATTCCTGAACAATTAGTTTATCTGTCTTTGCTCCTTAATTTTATTTCACATGCTAAGTTTCCTCCACATATTTATTCTGACTTCCCTACAGCAATTCTACCCAATTTTGTTTGAAGTCAAGTTACTATAGCAGCAAAACTCAGAAACACTGCCATCTTGTGATCACAGGAGAGGGCAGAAAGCAAAGCGATCCTCCCTTTACAATTTATTTGCAATTTATACATATTATATGTATATAAAGATATACAAGAGGAGCTGAGGTTTTCCTTTTCCAAGCCTTAAAATTAACAGCCACTGCATTCCCACTAGAAACTCTAAATTACCTAACTTTGCTTTCAATGTCTCTATTTTCAGTGACTTTCTTTTATAGAGTTCTATTGATTTCCCTCAGCCAGATTATTTAAGGATATCGAAGGACACATTTATTTAGGTGCCATTTGTAGATTTAGGTCTCTTATTGGTTCAGAGAACATTTTGAAATCTTTCGAGGAGCTAATATAAGCTCCAGACTACGTCTGTCCACTCCTGCAGGGGAGGAATGTATGGACCCTATCTGCCACCATAAATGCAAGGCAAGGCATGTAAAAAGTCCTGGGGAACTACTTATTGAAAAAAATAAATAAGTGGACAGCAGGTGTGATGACAACTTCAGAAGTGGAGGCAGGTGTTTTCTAATACTTTTTAAAGCAATTGTTTTATTTTGAAATTTCAAGTCTGATCTCGAAATGTTGATGTGTTCTATGATCTTGATTACCCAAGAACCAGCAACACCTGGAAACATGCTACTTTTAAGAGAAGATTGAAAAAAAATAACAGAGGTACAGAGAGGTGAAGGGACCTGACCAATAACATACCAAAAATAGGTTCAGAGCAATCGCCCAAGGGCATTGCCATGAGGGCATATGTGTGAGTGGGCATCCGGTAAATGGAAAAACCTTAGAAATTCACAGATTTTTGGATACGGCTTTGAACAAAATAGCTTTGTCAAGTTCTTCTCTTTCCTTCTTTGACTCTACTCTCAGCTATTATTTCACCACATATAGTAGCTTATTTTTTAAAAAGTCTGTTCTCTGAATCATTGTTTTCAGATCCCTTAGAACTAGATTCCTCATGAGCAGCGTGGTAACCACCGGGGACTTTCGTACTTAGAAATAAACTAAACTATTTAGAAAAGTCATCGGTCATTCTAAAGCTCATTTGTAACATGTGACATCATAGAACGAATGCTTTATAAATAATTTGTCTTTCACAGCGTCAATAACTAATTACCAGTTCATGCCCTATAAATAAATCAATATTGAAAAGTAAGTCTAAGTGGATTCATCATGGAAACGATTGGCTGATGGACCCCACAACAAGCTTCAGGATTACTACTTGACTTAGTTGCTTTCTTTAGGTTTCTTTTTTAGGCTGCTTCCCCCCCCCCCCCCCATGGCTATTATGATAAAGCCTGCAAATGGAAAAGGTGAGGCAAGACTGGTCAAAGAGGTGAATTTAAAAATCACTGATCCAAGAAATGTTTTTGTCTTTGCATTTGTTCAGACAAAGCAGGTTCTATGACACAACGGAATTCATACTCATAGCAATAAGCCAAAAAGACAAGTGCTTGCGAAATGAAATCCTGGCACCGATCCTGCCCAGGAGTTTAAGTCCTTGGGACCGTTGAACGTTGTCTTTGAAACTCAACTTCCCTTCTTACTCTCCTTCAAGGATCTTTACCATTTTTTAAGGATTTTTAAAAAATTTAATTATTTGCGATAGAGTGAGAGTGATAGTGAGAGAGAGAGAGAGAGCAAGAGAGCACAAGCAGGGGAGTGGCAGAGGAAGAGGGAGAAGCAGGCTCCCCACTGATCAGGGAGATAGATGTGGGACTGGATCCCTATGCTTAACCAACTGAGCCACCCAGGCATCCCTCTTTACTATTTTTTTTTTTTTTTTTAAATCTGAAGTTTTCAAGATGACGGGACTGGCTTTGGCCACAGTGAAGACTATGACCAGGCTAGCAGCAAATGCCAGGGGAAATCCAGGACTTCCTCTGATCCCAGTCTCCCTGGGCCCCACCTCTGTCCATTCCGTTTAGACCAGCTGTTTGTGCTGCTTTTGACCTGTACATAGACACAGTTCAGTTCTAGCTGGTCCAGGGATTCTAGGATGATCTGCTCTTACTAAAACACCTTTAATTCAGGTGCTGTGAAACTGAGATCTTCATGACTGCTGAGCCCTAGACAAAACACAAATCTTTGTTACCTGTAAAATTGAAGGCAAAAAGAAACTATCACAGGAAACAAGTAACTAGATCATAAAGCCCAAAATAGGAAGATGGGCTAGGTCCAGGAGTTCAGTGATGTTCTGTCCAGATAATGGGGTCTGGGAGCCAAGAGGACCTGTGAGAGATAGACAGAGGAGCCTCTGTGTGCTAATGAGTTTTCTTCATATACACAAAATTTTGTCACCACCCTTTCTGGGGTATAATTTACAAATAAAAATTGTATATATTCAAGGTGTATGACTTGATAATTTGATATACATATACATTGCAAAATTATTGCCATGATCAAACCAATTAATATATCCATCACCTTACTTGGGTACCATTTTCTCTCTCTTGTGTGTGTGTGGTGAGAATACTTAACATCTACCCTCTTAGCCAATTCCAGTACACAACACAGTATTGTTAACTACAGTTATCATACTGTACATTAGATTGTCTGAACTTATTTGTCTTATATAACTGAAACTTTGTACCCTTTGGCCGACACCTCTCTATTGCTCCCCGCTGGCAACCATCAATTTACCCTCTGCTTTTGTGATTCTATTTTTAAGATTCCATATATAAATGAGATCATTCTTTTTTTGCCTTCCTAGGTCTTATTTCACTTAGCATAATGGATATAACATATATACATATATCTATTTCTTTATCCTTTCATCCATCCACATTTAGGTTGTCTCAAAATCTTTACAATTGAACAAAGCTGCAGTGAACATAGGAGTGCAACATCTTCAAGATGCTAATTACATTTCCTTTGGAAATATATCCAGAAGTGTGATTGCTGGATCCTCTTGTAGTTCTATTTTTAACAT